>NC_056623.2:175137607-176533857 GCF_002870075.4 Lactuca sativa
TCTATTCTCGAAAGAGGATATCGGTTTTTGACGGTCAACTTGTTCAGCTCACGGTAGTCGATACACATCCGGAAGGATCCATCTTTCTTCTTAACGAACAATACCGGAGCTCCCCAGGGCGAGGAACTTGGTCTAATGAATCCTTTACTGAGCAACTCATTGAGTTGGCTGGACAACTCCTGCATTTCTACTGGAGCTAGGCGATACGGAGATTTTGCCACAGGGGTAGCTCCAGGAATTAGGTCAATACGGAACTCGACCTGACGCTCGGGAGGAATTCATGGAAGCTCTTCGGGAAATACATCAGGAAAGTTACACACTTCGGGGATGCTCGCGAGGTCTTTAACTTCCTGTTTCTCGTTGATTACTGAAAGACCCTGTAAAATGGTTTGGTCTAGGCATAGTCATAGATAGCAGTAGAAATGTAGTTATTCGTGTTTTGTTTTGAGTTTACGGTGTTTATGAGCAAAGTGGGTTTACGGCCGTAAACTCTTTACGGCCGTAAACACCTTACGGTTCCTAGTCAAGTCTTTAAATAGCGAGTTGTGTCAGTTTTTATGAGTTGTTGATGCTTTCGTATACTTCCAAGTTGTATCAGACGTTTTACAGTATTAAAGCGTATGCAAGCTTGGTATTTTGTTCTTTATTGGTTTATTAATTCGTGTTTGCACCTGTTATTGTCTTTGATCGTTGGTAGATCGATTTTCGGGACTTTACAATTGGTATCAGAGCAAGACCAGTGTCAAAGGCTTTCAACAGCTGCGTTTTCAATTAAATCGACATCTACTGCAGTCTAGAGAGATTTATTTCAGTCGAAATCAAGGTTTCTAGAAGTTTACGACCTGAGTTTACGGCCGTAAACTCCTCTTACGGCCTCATCTGCACTCTTCGAAATCGATAGTTCTTTTTCGTCTCCAAGCCTTCGTATTCACACCTTAGTTCTGGGATTTAATTGAGTTGTGTTTTAAAATTAAAACTGAACCTTTTATTTGAATTTCATTGACCATAAACTGAAATTTCTCACAGAAATTGACTTTCCGTTAATCGAAATTTGCATCATTATTTTTCCGGAGTTTAAATCAATAAGTATTCTTGGACCGTAAACTCAAGTTTACGGCCTAAGCTTACGGTAGAGAATTTACGGCTTAAGGGTTTACGGCTACGTTGATTGATTTTATAAAATTGAAATTAATTATTGAGTTAATTGTTAAAACAAGATAACTTTTGACCGTAAACTCCAGTTTACGGCTGGGAGTTTACGGCCTAGTATTTTCTGCCTGAATTTTCATGACAAAATCAACATTTTTACAGCCTTAAATTTTTTAATAAATTTTAAATAAAAAATGGATACACAAAATTCAACTCAATACCAAGAGCTTGATGCTGTGATGGGTACAACCACGCGAATTCCAAGACTTATGTCAGCTGATGGTTTCCCCGAGTGGAAATATAGAATTGAGAAGTATATAAAGATGAAAGACTTTAAGATTTGGAAATGTGTCTTAAAGGATCCAGTCAGAATCACCACTATAGTTGGGGGAAAGGTAGTCGACAAGGAAATTGAAAACTACACTGATGAAGACTTTGAGAGTGTAGAAGAACAAGAAAAGGCTTTGGCCATTTTGACTATGGCTTTATCTCCAGACATTGCTCAAGGATTCAGAGAGTATACTTCTGCCAAAGCTCTGTGGGAAGCTCTCATTGAAGTATATGAGGGAAATGAAGACATGCGGGAAAGTCGCCAAGATATGCTGAGACAACGCTTCAATATGTTTAATTATGTTCCTGGAGAGACTCTCGAAGCCCAACTGCAGAGATTTACCACTCTCAACACTAAGATGACTGTGGCAGGGATTTTCTATACGAAGTCAAAGATTAACAAGAAGCTACTAAATGCTCTCCCAAAATCTTGGGACATGAATGTAGCAGTAATCAAGAAGACTAAGGATCTTAGTCGACTTTCCCTAGCTGAAGTGATGGCTGTCATCAAAGCGTGTGATATTGATGACAAACAGCGAGAGATCAATCATGTGAACTCATACTCATCTGCCAATCTTGGCATTTCATCTAATAATGCTCTCTCTTCTTTCTCCTATACTTCTGCAGGTTCATCTTCCTCTGCACCGGTCATTCCTTACCCTCAAGGACAGCCAATTACATCCACCCAAAATGCTTCATCCTCTAATGTGGCCTCTTCAACAAAGGGAAAGGAGGGTGATGAAAACCTTGTCTTTGCAGTAGAAATTGTGAATTGCTACAATACTCTTGTAGCTGGGGAACTTCCTCCTCAACTGTCATTTGCAGATCTCGATCAAATCCATCCAGAGGATGTGGAGGAAATGGACATCACATGGCAAATTGCCATGGCTGTATTTAGGGCAAAACAGTTTGCCAAAAAGACAGGGAAGAACAATTGGGGAATGAGTGCTGATAAGAAGGTTGGATTCAACAAAGGAAAGCTTCGATGTTTTAATTGCCACGAGCCAGGGCATTTTGCTCGTGATTGCCCACACCCTGATAGGAGGGTTAATAATGACAGAACAATGGTTGCAGTGGGGAATAATCGAAGCAGTGGTCAAGCAAACAATGAAAAGGCTATGGTTGCACAATCATTTGACTGGGATGATCAAATACAAGCTCTAAATTTGTCTGGACCAGAAAATTCTCATCTAGCACAAGTGAGGAATGACGCTCAAGCAAGGACTGCAGCTGCTGAAGACAACATGATGAAACTTCAATTTGGCTTGATGGTATCCTCCTCCCATGAACCTAACTCATACAAGGTAAGTCTCCCATCATGTTCTAAGGCTTGTATAGATTATGTGAAAACTTTACAGGATAAAATTGAGACATTAGGTAATGAAGTAGAAAATCTTAGGATTCTTCGTGAACTCAATGATAAATTAATAAGAGACGTAGAAGACCTTAGATATGAAGGGTATTGACTTCGAAAAGGACAAAAACCACTTAAAGCTCAACTAGAATAAAAAATTAAAGACTTTAGGAGACTCCAGGAAGACTACAGCAACAAATGTGAAAATTACAATTATGTAGTCAAACAAAATGTTGAGCTTGTAGCTGAAGTTGAATCATTGAAAGGAAACTTTGAGACCACCAAACTTGATGTCAGAAAATATGATTTCTCAAGTGAGGTGGTTGCAAATATGATAGACCAAAGTATGCAGTTTAAAAAAAATCTCCTGTCTCTCTGGCCGTAAACTACTAGTGTTCCTCAATCATCAATCACTACTCCTCACCCTAACACCTCTATTTATACATGTTTGATATGGGCCGGAATCAAATGGGCCGTAAATGAGTTTACGGCCGTAAGGTGTTTACGGCCGTAAACTCAGTCGTAAACTAGACCGAAAACTCCACAATTATTACACAAAAATACAATGCCCAGAAAAGTTAAGCATAAACCATATTTTGACCCAACAGATTTGATGCTCAACGTGGAGTCAACCCCGAAAATGTTTCCGTCTTCGGTCTTCGGGGTGTGACAGATTGGTATCAGAGCCCTTTTTTATAGTGAATAAAGTATACCAAACCTTACATGTTATAAAACTATAAACACTATAGGGCCTAAGTGCTCTGAATTAAAAGTATTTTCAAACTATAAGTATTTTCAAAAGTATATAAGTATATCGAACCGTCGAGATCCATAACTACAAGTAGAACAAAACATAAGTAAATGGGTGTTGTGTACTGTAGTTAAACCTAGGCAGTTATGTAGTCGTGTCTTGGATCAATATAGCCTGGTCAACTATATTCATTCGAGACACGGCCAACATGTGCTTGGGAGTGACTGTGGTATTCGACATGCCTAAAACTTACCCTAATACCACAAACATTGAGCCAATGTCGTAGCGAATCATGAAATACTATGGGAGTATTTCTCGAGCCAATCCTTTATAGAAATTCTCGTTCACATATAGATCCTTGATCATTCCGTTAGCGATAGTTTACCTGCTTTGATAACTCCTTCCTGCTTTATCGCTTATTCGGAATATATATCTGTCATATCTCTTGATTCGATTCAAAGGACTTATCACCCTCTCTTTCTTGATCTTATTAGATCAAGATGCCTCCAAGAAAGAGACCCAGCTCAAAGACTAACAACCCTCCGCCACCACCTCCTCCTGAATTTGACCCCGTGGTTTTTCAGGCAGCTGTTACCGCCACGGTGGCAGCTGCTATGTCTCAAATGAATACCGGTGGTTCCGCTGGTTCGGGAGGCGGTACTCAAACTCAGGATCAAGAAAGCAATCAGGGACACCGAAAGGAGGGTTCCTATAAGGACTTCATGAATGCAAAACCAACATCCTTCGATGGCACTGGAGTTGTCATTTCCTTATCCCGGTGGTTCGAGAAAATCAAATCCATCTTTGAAATCTGTGCCTGTGCGGAATCTGATAAGGTCAAATTCATAGCCTGTACCTTTCTCGATAAATCCTTGACTTGGTGGAATGGCCGAGTCAAATCTCTGACCCTACCCGTAGCCAACGCCATGGGTTGGGAAGCCATGAGAGAACTCTTGATAGCCGAATACTGTCCCCGTGGTGAAATGCAGAAACTAGAGCATCAGCTCTGAAACCTGAAGATGAAAGGTTCCGATATTGCTGCATACACTTCTCGATTCGATGACCTCGCACTTCTCTGCCCGGGATTGGTCACTCCTGAAAGTAAAAAGAAAGAAAAGTTCATCTGGGGGCTGACCCAGCCAACTAAGGGAAACGTCTTAGCTGCACGTCCGGATACCTATGATAGTGCCAAGAGTTTAGCCCAAACCCTAATTGATCATAGTGATGACGTCGAGGAAACCACCACCGCTCCTGAACCGACCAAGAGGAGTGGTCAGAAAAGAAAGTTCTGGAAGAAGAAGAAGGATCAATCTTCCCGAGGATCCTCCAAGAGACAACAGACTGTAGCAGTCCATGCTGCTACTACTCTCGTTGTTGTTGCTTCTGTTGTGGGATCCACAACTCCAACTCCTACAAGAAGATATGTTGGTAATCTCCCTCTGTGTGACAAGTGCAAATATCACCACAACCCCGGCCCCTACCGAGAACTATCTTGTACCAATTGTGGTAAGAAGGGGCACACGGTCCGATTCTGCAAAGCTCCGACCCAATCGGCCAATCAATCATCTGGAGCAGGCGTTGGTCAAGCCTGCTATAACTGTGGAGAGGTTGGGCACTTTAAAATGAATTGTCCCAATAAATCAATGGCTGATAATACCAGAAGTGTTCTAGCCATAGGACGGGAGGAAGCAGTCGACGATCCCACTGTAGTCTCGGGTACATTCCTTCTCGACAACTCATATGCTAGTATTCTTTTCAATTCGGGTGCTGAAAGAAGCTTTGTTAGTCAATCGTTCAAACATAACCTAAAACATAATCCCCAACCTTTAACTGAAACGTTTACGGTCGAGATGGCTAACGGTGAGAAAGAAAGCGCTAACGAGATATTTGTAAGTTGTACCCTTACCCTGAATGACCATTCATTTCCCATTGATCTGATGCCAGTTTCCATAAAGAGCTTTGATGTCATCATTGGCATGGATTGGTTGAGTCCCAATCATGCTGATATCCTCTGTTTCGAAAAAGCCATCCGTCTCAACCTTCCTTCGGATCAAAGTCTCGTAATCTATGGCGATAAACTCAGTCCTAATCTTCGTATCATTTCCTGCATCAAAGCTCAAAAACTCCGGCGAAAGGAGTGCTTTGCATTCTTAGCCCATGTAATTGTAAGTCCCTAAATTCGCCTGTGTATCAGTCAGATCCGTTTGATGGTGCGGAATCCCGATCAAACGGATGATGCAAAATAAAATAGAAGAGAAGAAGAAGAAGAATATTATGAATCTTGAATGTATTAATGATATGAATGAAATTCCTTACACAAGATTCACACACAAAAAAAAATCTCCTGTCTCTCTGGCCGTAAACTACTAGTGTTCCTCAATCATCAATCACTACTCCTCACCCTAACACCTCTATTTATACATGTTGGATATGGGCCGGAATCAAATGGGCCGTAAATGAGTTTACGGCCGTAAGGTGTTTACGGCCGTAAACTCAGCCGTAAACTAGACCGAAAACTCCACAATTATTACACAAAAATACAATGCCCAGAAAAGTTAAGCATAAACCATATTTTGACCCAACAATCTCCCCCTTGGTTTATAGCTTTCTTTCCTTAATTGACCCAACAAGCTCCCCCTAAAAAGTAGCTGGCTCTTCTTGTCAATCTTCAATGAGAGCTTGGCTTCAGCTTTAACCTTCGATTTCTTCACAGCATCAAGATGAACATATGAATCTTCAATAATTGACTTCATCTTGAGCGGTTGGGTTTTTCTTCAGAATTTGGCGTTGAACGCACATTGGGTGAGGAGGTTCTACGTACTGATTCTTGAAAGATAGTGCTTTCAGCTTGAGAATCTTTAGAGAGAACAAATCTTCTAGATCACTTTAGAAGGTAGAACGATAGCATCAGACTGATTGAGGAGGCTTCAATGCAATCCGTCACATAATCTTCAGTTGCAGCTTCACCTTGCTTCTGGGGTTGAAGGATTGAATGTTGAAAAAATAATCTTCATTTCTTGCTCCTTCGAATGCGAATTCTTCGATGCTCACGGACGAGGCTTTGGCTCAGAAATCTTCAACACAAACTCCATGAGTCTTATCTATACCTGAAATCACTATTCAAGACAAAACAAAACTAAAAGAAAACTTAGCACACAAATTAAAACAGAAACAAAAATATTTTTGGATTTTTTTTTTTGAACAAGAAATAAAACAGAAATAACACTATTTTTGAATTTTAATTTTGAATTTTTTATTTTTTTTTTAACTTTTTTTTTTTTGATTTTTTTTTATTTTCATTATTTTTTATTTTTTTTAATTCTCCCTAATATTTAAATTAGAAAAAACTATGACAAGTTTAACAAAAACAAAATTGATATATTAACTTTAAGAGAGATTTGGGATCAAAGTTTTTAGACAGCCTTTATCCACTTGTCGGTACCTTCCATATTCACATCTTTGTCTGGTCGATCGTCGGTATTGTTGTCCACTTAAACACGAAAAATTGTGAATTACTTAGGACATACTATTTGTTACAAGACAAGGTGAACTTAAGTTCCTAGATATTATATCTGATCCTAATTTCTTAGATATTATATCTTAAGGACCATTCATCTGACGACGACCAGGGATATTGTTGTCCACCTAAATTGAGCAGCGAGATCTACAGACAATCTGTATGAGTTTAATTTTTAGGTGTACTGGAACGTGTTTCCCGCTTCCTGATATGCCCCAGCCATCAAGAACTTCCAGAGTACTCCTTACACCGGGTGAGCAGACAACCATTCAGAGAGAGAAGAGATTCAGAATTCTATTGCTAACTACTTCAGAGGGGTTGAGAAGAAGAAGGTTGCATATGCTGTGTACCAGGTCGGATTAGAAGTCGGGCAAAGGAGACAGCATATGGCTAACAGATGAGAAGTATTTCACACATACATTTCACACATATATATATCCTGCATAGAAATAGAGTTGCATATGTTGTGTATCAGGTCGGATTGGAAGTCACGCAAAGGAGACAACATATGACTAACAGAAAGAAAGAAAGAAAACGATTTTCTACAGACCTAATTTATCGGAATTTACCAGTCGCCCCATCCAACCGGAATTAAGGACAGAATCCGCACATCGAGGAAAAGTTAAGCCACGGTTCCAAGTACGGGTTCAATTAATGTGACGAGTAGATTCTCGTGTTTATCTCCCTGCTCAACCTATCCGAGCGTCGTGATGTCAGATTAAACGGATCTAACTAGGTCAAGTTTGTCGAGTCCTTAAATTCATTAGGTTCAACTTTCCTAGTCAAGTCCCCTTTTTAAAATCTTTCGCGCCTACCAGCACATCGAGCGCAGAGCGTAGATGATTCAACGTAGGTACGTTACGCTGATTCAGGTCGTCCTTTATCACTTATTAATATCATTTCCCATCACACTACTTACAACGAAGGCTGCTTTGAAATAACTCTAATTTAGATTATTTACTGAAATGACATTATTTTTGGATTTTTGTAATTTTTGTTTTTTTTGTATTTTCTTTCTCCCCCTAAATTTGTGCATAGTTAAGAGTTTTAAACAAAAGAAAAAATATGCGCAAATTTAAACATACCTAACAAAAAAAATGAAGACAAACTTGGTAAAATGTTAAAATAGACTAAGAAGACCAAAAAATGAAATAAAATTAAAATTAAAATTAAATGAAATAAAATAAATAAATAAAATAAATAAATAAATAAAAAATAAAAAAAAACTAAAAACAAACAAAGAAAAAGAAAATTAAAAAAAACTTAATCCTCAAAACGTATCATTTTCAGAAATCCCACAAGCACATCAAAACGAGCTATGTTAAAAGGTTTTGTGAACAAGTCAGCCACATTGTTATCAGTGTGGACTTGTTCGATTCGAATTAAAGATCGTTCATAACAGTCTCTGATAAAGTGAATTTTAATATCGATGTGCTTGGTTTTAGAGTGTTGGACTGGGTTCTTAGCAATTTGTATGGCAGCCTCATTATCACAATAGATAGGGGTTTCTGAGTAATTCAAACCGTAGTCCAACAGCTGATGTTGGATCCAAATAACTTGAGAACAACAAGCTGATGCTGCCACATATTCTGCCTCTGCTGTCGAAGTCGAGACAGTGTGCTGCTTCTTGCATTGCCATGAAACTAGTCTGTCACCTAGGTATTGACATCCTCCTGAAGTTGATTTCCTGTCAAGCTCACAACCTCCATAATTACTGTCAGTAAAAGCATAAAGATTAAATTCAGAATTCTTCGGATACCAAAGACCCAATTTAGGGCTTCCTTTGATATACCGAAAAATTCTTTTAACATCAATAAGATGAGAGAGTTTAGGATTAGCCTGAAAGCGAGCGCATTGACAAACTGCGAACATAATGTCTGGTCGACTTGCAGTAAGATACATTAGGGATCCGATCATCGATCGATAAAGAGTTTGATCTACGGGTTCGCCTTCTGGATCTGGAGTCAGGAGGGGTCGTTCAGCCATCGGTGTTGAGGCAGATTTAGCATCATGAAGTGCGAACTTCTCAAGAATATCATCCACGTACTTGGCCTGATGAAGAAGGATGCCGGTTGAATTCTGTTTGACTTGAAGCCCCAAAAACATGGTCATTTCTCCCAAAGAACTCATTTCAAATTGTTTCTTCATTACACTTTCGAACTCCTTGCAAAGTTGTTGGCTTGTTGATCCAAAGATTATGTCGTCAACGTATATTTGAACAAGTATCTGGTCCTTGTCGACATGCTTTATAAATAATGTTTGATCGATAGTACCACGTGTATAGCCATGTTCGAGCAAGTGCTTTGTTAAAGTTGCATACCATGCTCTAGGAGCCTGATGCAGTCCATACAACGCTTTATCCAACTTGTAGACATGATTAGGAAACTTCGGGTCGACAAACCCTGGAGGTTGATCAACGTAGATTTCTTCCTTCACCTTGCCATACAAGAAGGCAGTCTTGACATCCATTTGAAAAACAGTGAAGTTCATATACGAAGCGTGCGCCAAGAAGATACGAATGGCCTCTAAGTGAGCTACAGGAGCATAAACCTCAGTGTAGTCAAGACCCTCGACTTGTCGAAATCCGCAAACTACCAATCTGGCCTTGTTTCGCACAATGACCCCTGAATCGTCCTGCTTGTTACGATAAACCCATCGTGTGTCAAGAGACTTTTTGCCCTTTGGTAACTCAACTAACTTCCAAACACCTAGTTTTTCAAATTGATGCAATTCTTCATGCATCGCATCCACCCAGCTAGGTTCATTTAGAGCCATTTCTACATTTTTGGGCTCAATTTGAGAAATGAAACAAGAATACAGACATGTATTCACGTCTCCACTTTGACTTCTGGTTTTAACACCACTGTCTAGCTAGCCTATAACGTTCTCGAGCGGATGATCTCGTTGAATCCTAGAGGGAATTTCTTGGCTGATGTCATTGATAGAGACAGGTAGAGTGTGAATGTTAAGTCCTCCTTGATTTGCTTGTTGAGTAGAACTAGATGGTTCTGCAACATACTCATCTGCAATAAGGTCAGGAAAGAGTAATTCCATCAGGTTTGAAGAGACAGCGGAAGCATCAGTTGGAATGAACTCTTTCTCTAATAATGTGGAAGGTCTTGATTCAACATTCGAAGAATCAATGTGGTCTGATTGAGGAGTGAAAGATGTTGCAGAAGATTCCCCATCAATTTCAGCAGACGGCTCCCCCTCAGATGAAGCAGAAGACTCCCCCTCAACTGGAGCAGAAGATTCTCCTTTGTGCGAAACGGAGGACCCCCATTCAGTAGAAGCTTTAGATTTTTCTTTCAGTGAATTGGAGGTTTTAGATATAGGTTTGTATACTACTTCTTCGACTTCATCTTCAGAGATACTCTTCAAATGCGAATCAGTTCTTGAAACATCATTTGAATACACGTTTAAGGATTTGAAAAGTGACGTGTAATCAAATAACCAGTCCGGACCCACTCTCGCGTCTGTCTCATTCTCTTCCAACCAACGCACGTCATAGGATTCCACAATCTGTTTGGTTTTCTTGTTGTAGACTCGATAAGCGGTACGTGCAGCATACCCAACAAAATAGCAGTCATCAGCTTTGGCATTAAACTTCGGATTGGCATCTAGGTGAAGAAGGGTGCAAGGACAGCCAAAAACTCGAAAATGACTAACTGACGGTTTGTGACCATAGTAAATTTCATATGGAGTTTTCATTTGAGCTTTGTTGATGAGTACTCGATTTTGAACATAACAGGCAGTGTTTATTGCCTCTACCCAAAAGAAAACAGGGAGCTTGGAGTCACACAACATCGTCCTTGCTGCATCCTTAAGTGTTCTGTTTCGCCTCTCAGCAACACCATTTTGTTGAGGTGTGTGAGCGGAACTAAATTGATGTAAGATCCCCTTCTCAGAACAGAAGTGATTGAGAACCGAATTCTTGAATTTCGTACCATTATCGGTGCGAATAGCCTTCACCCTATGATTGGTCTGATTCTCAATAAGTATGATGAACCTCTTGATCAATTCAGCGACGCCAGCTTTGTTGGATATAAAGAAAACCCACGTAAAACGAGAGAAATCATCAATGACAACTAGACAATAAGAACTCCTATTGATGCTTAACACATTCACTGGGCCAAATAGGTCCATGTGAAGAAGTTGTAGAACCTGACTTATTGAGTTAACTTGCTTCAGTAAATGTGGCTTTCGATGATGCTTTCCTTGAGCACAGGACACACATTTCTCAAACGTGATAAAGTCTTTGATAGGTAATCCTCGGACCATCTCATTCTTTGCAAGACGATTGAGATTTTTGGCATTGGCGTGACCTAATCTTCGGTGCCATAACATTGCGGTTTGC
Organism: Lactuca sativa; assembly: GCF_002870075.4. Lineage (NCBI taxonomy): Eukaryota > Viridiplantae > Streptophyta > Magnoliopsida > Asterales > Asteraceae > Lactuca > Lactuca sativa. Next base: position 175,149,066 of record NC_056623.2, read on the forward strand.
TCAGAGATCTTGGAGAACAAACAAGTAACCTGCTTTGGAAGATTGCTATTCATATCGATAATATAAGCATTTCCATCCCTTTTTGACTTTACAAGAATCCATTCTTCAGGGATGACAAAACCTGGCTTTAAAATCATGCATTCCTTGTCAGTGAAATGCGTAGAATAGCCTTTGTCACAGATTTGCGAAACACTTAGCAGGCTGTGTTTTAGCTCTGGAGCGAAATTCACATTTTCAAAACTCAAGACTCCATTTAAAATTTTTCGTGCCTACCGACGCATAGATATAAGCATTACTTAGATAAATATATAGATATAAGCATGCATTTGACAATAAAACAGTTTTAAAAAAAGTTTTGTAAAACATTTGACAAACATTTTAAAAGCAGTTTGTTTGGTATAAATAGTTTAAAGTATAAGAAACCCTTTGTTTGAAACACAGTTGTAACAGAATTAGAAAGGAAAGATTTAGTAAATAAAACAAGTTTGATATGTAACAAAGTTTGAGAAAATATTTTGAAGTAGTTTGCTTTGTAAAGGAACTTGTATCCCCCCCCCCCATAAAAGCATTTAAAAATATTTAAAAGGTTGTTTAAGCGGTGTCGGACAAGGTGCTAGGTGTCAAGTGAAGACTTGAACACACACAATGATACTATTGACATATAAAGACATATATATATATATATATATATATATATATATATATATATGTAACTAATTAGTGATTATAACACTAATTAAGCAAGTAAAAACCCCTAGAACATGGAAAACACTTGGATTTAAGTGTTATAAGAACTTAGGGTTGCATATAAGGGTTGTAAGGCATTGCTATTGAGTTTACGGCCCAAGGACCACTCTCCATGGAGTTTACAGCCAAGAGTTTACGGCCCTAGTGGGTTTACGGCCGTAAACACATGGCACACTCCCCAAATTCGTGTGTTAAGGTCCTTAGCTCAAATGTGAAGGGATCTAGTTCAAGTCCCAAGCCTTAGGAAGGAATTTAGGACAACATTGCACTCTCTTATGGAGTTTACGGCCTTGGGAGATGCCTTGGCCGTAAACTCCAATCCATTCCAGATTTCATGAGGTTTCTAAGGTGTAAACATGTTCATTCAAGCACACAACAAGCTAAGACAAGAGTACTTACAGTCTAGAAGCTTGTTTGGGTGTTTAAGGTCCAAGAACACTAGTGTGTGTTCTTGGTGTTTTGAAGAACACCTGAAGATCTAACCAAAAGAAGAGATTTCATGGATGAAATCATGTGTATTCACTAGATATGGAAGGATATCAAGTTGAAAATGGAAATTTTACTTACTAGATTGAAGATTGGAAGCAAAACTCTCAAGATCCTAGAGAGAGAATCCGTTTTGTTGGGCTTGGAATGGAAGAAATAAAGTAAAAATGACTGAGTGTCATATATATACCAAGGGGTTTACGGTCACCTTGAGTTTACGGCCGTAAACTCCAAGGTCTTGGCCATAAACTCCTCTCTTGAGGGCTTAAGGCTTGTTTGACAGGTTACAAGTTCAAACGACACTCTCATTTACTTATTCCTTTGATGAAATAAAGCTCAGAATGCTCAAACGGACTCGAAACTGTGCTAAAACTTAGCAGGAGTAAGTTTGACTTCAATGAAGTGCTTGACAAGACAAGATAGGAAATTTCGGGTTGTCACATCATCCCCCCATTAGAGGGAATTTCGTCCCGAAATTAGAGTTTAAGCAAGGAAGTAGGTACGAATAATCGAGTAAAGGGATGAGGATATTTCAGTTTCACTAATCCTCGCGCTCCCGAGTGAATTCAGGTCCTCGTTTGGCATTCCAGTGAACCTTCACTATCGGGATACGACTTTGCTTCATTTGCTTGACCTCACGGTCCATGGTCTCTACGGGTTCTTCTATGAAGTTGAGGCTCTCGTTGATCTCGATCTCGTCGAGTGGGATTACAAGGCCGATTCGAGTGGGATTACAAGGCCGATTCACGTGGAAGGTAGAATGTATGTTACTGAGTTCGCGGGGTAGGTTGAGTCTGTAAGTTACAAGGCCGATTCTAGCAAGGATATCGAAAGGCCCTATGTACCTTGGATATAGCTTTCCATGCTTTCCGAAGCGTATCAAGCCTTTTCCAGGGTGGGACTTTCAAAGGAACGTGGTCTCCTCCGGGAATTCCAAAGGTTTCCTTATCTTGTCAGTGTAGCTTAGAAATTTGCGAATTTCTGTAGGTGTCCTTGTTGCCGACTAATTCTCAACGGTTTTGATTTTGGAAGGGTCCAAATGAATTCCCACCTCACTAACAGTGTGCCTTAGGAATTCGAATCTTCGAATCCAAAACTCGCATTTAGAGAACTTCGCGTAAAGCTTCTCTGATCGTAATGTTTTCAAGGTCTGTCGTAGGTGTTTTCTATACTCTTTCTAACTACGAGAGTAGATAAGTATGTCATTTATAAGGACAATGATGAACTGATTGGGTAAGGACGGCGTACCCTATTCATTAAGTCCATGAATACTACGGGCGTATTGGTCTTATCCGAGAGGTATCACTACAGACTTGTAGTGTCCGCAACGAGTTCGGAAGGCCGTCTTTAGGACATCCTCCTCTGACACTCGTAACTGGCGATACTCGGATCTCAGATCCATCTTCGAAAGGTAATTCGTTCATTGTGGTTGGTCAAACAATCCATCCATGCGAGGCAGAGGGTAACGATCCCTAATGGAAATCTTGTCGAGGTCTCCATTAGTCGATGCACATACTAACTAATCCATCTTTCTTCTTAAATAACCAGACTGGAGTTCCCCAGGGTGAGAAGCTCGGTCTTATAAAGCCATTGCTGAGTAGTTCGTTAAGTTGATCGGACAGTTCTTGAATCTCTGTAGATGCTAGACTATAGGGCGATTTGGTTACAGGGGTAGCCCCTGCAACTAATTTGATTTCGAAGTTGACCTTGACGTTATGGAGGTAATCCTGGGAGTTCTTGTGGAAAGATATCGGGAAGATCCAAAAGAAAGTACGATTACTCACGAAGTAAGGAATAGGATAGGTACTTTTGTTCTATCTGCATCTCTTGTCCCTGCTCAGCGAGACGACATTTGATTGGATTCTAAGTTTATCCACATGGCAAAATGATCACCCGTAGTTTTGGGCAGTCTCTGTCCTGAAGTTCATATTAGAAGTCATACTTGGTTCATCAATTGCAGCTTCGCGTATAAGAGTCGTATATAATTAAGATTGAACAGGAAGTCGAATAAATGATTCTTCTTTAAGCTCACATCCAAACAAGGAAAAGAAGTTAAAGCGGAATCATCAATTCTAAGCTTGTACAGCCTTGATTATGTACCACCCTTGCGTATACTTTCCTCAGCGATAGATCAACCGTATTAGTCTTTGGATTGAACTTGACGTACTGTACGAGTGGTATTCCGGGGAGGTTTGCTGTGGTTTCTTCGGGAAGGATATGAAACATAAGATACTCTACTCATGAGTACCTCTAAGTTCTGGAATGATGGTTTCGCTAGAAAGGTGATTTAGGAGAAAAGAATTTACGCACGAAACTGGTATTGTGAGGGTCGAATTGACTCAAGTTACCTGATACTATAGGACTCACATAGAAATAAAGGCATTAGACTAGATCATAAAGGCGTTACAGACAAAACAAAACAGTGCAACTTTTAACAGAGTTTCAGCACTTTAGTTTACTACAAGACTACTGTTGTGAATAAGGTATACTACAAAAAGCAAGTATACGCAGCACGAGAGCCCCTTGACTGGCGGGATCTCGCAAAAGACAAGACTCGAGTTGCACTAGTGTTTAACAGTTTATAAGTCTATTATAACGAAATGTCATAGTATTTTAACGTGGGTCGGGAGTAGTCTCTCCTGCGGTAGTGATCCTTACTATCTTCCTGTCTGTGCTAGAGTTCTTTGTGATTGGACAATCCTTCTCGAGGTGTCCTATCTCACCGCATTGGTGACATATCTGGCTTGCACCCGCATCGGTGGTGGAAGTAATGTGTCGGGTCGGATTTATGTGGACACAGTTGCTTTCGTTGTTCCTCCTTTTCGAACAATTCCTTTTAAAGTGTCTGATTTGCCCGCAATCATAGCAAGCCTGGTTGACTCCGATGTCAGGGACTTGAGTAATGGGCCACGCCGGTGCTCCATAGCTACGAGCATGGTGTCCTATTTTGTGGCAATTGCAGCATTGCATTTCATGGCAAGCTCCATTATGATGAAAGCTACACTTGTCACACTTCGGAAGTTTTCCCTCGTATGGTGTGATCGGTGCTGGGATGGCAGGGGTTGCCACTTGTTGCTGTTCCATGGAAAGTATTTGGGATCGCTTATGCTCCTTTTGAGCTTAACGCTTTCGTTTCCGATTCTCGGTTTTATGGCTTTGCAAGTCTGTGACTGTTATCATTTGTTGGCTTCCCGGATTGACACAATGATCAGAATTGTCAACCCCCTTGCCAGCCTTGCTTGCGTTGTTAGCGTTGAGGTTAGCAAGGACAGCTCCCAATGCAGCTGTTACCGCGGCTTGGAATGTAGGGGCGTTGATATGAAGGATAGGGGTTTCATTGCTCGGCTGACTATTTCTGGATGATGACATGATTCTATTATATGACAGAAAGGAGTTCGTGTGTGATTATGGTCGGTACTAGATGTATTCTAATCATTCAGGTAAATGTAAAATTTTCCGTTTTGTTAAACTGTTCTCGATGGTTTGACCTACATCCCTATGATGCAGTCCTAGTACAATGGTAGGAGTAGGTTCGTAGAATGGCCACAAGCCGATTGTCATCCGAACTAGGCTATCATTGGTTGGTGGGTAACATGATCCAACATTCGAAAAGAATTGGAAGTGATCCATGAGCTAAGTTACCATAGCTCAATAATTTGACTAAGGCGAGATTTAGATAAAGTTCTAATCGATAATAGAATGAAAGTATTTAAACAAAGATTGACACAAAAATTAGCCGACTGTGAATATCATTGATATTTAGGATGTAATAAGTTTGGGAAAATTGACCTTGTAGAAGGTCTTACATCATATCCGGAGTAGAAAAGCATTGACAACATAAAGGCCTAACAAAACGTACTTATAGTACTGGGGTAGATACATAGAAAAGTGCTACATAGGGCATAGACAGGAAAACAATTCCTTATAACAAGGAAAGAAAGATAAAGCATCTCCTACTGGTGACGGTCATCCCTCTGGTGAACCCTTAGTTCAGCCAGTTGACGTTCCATATCTAGCTGGTGTCTTTCGTACACCCTCTGGCATACTCGGAGCTCTATGTCTTTGGCTCGTTTTTCAGCTAGTTCTTGCAGCAGGGCCTCATGGTCTCTCCCAGACCTCTCACGAGCATCTTCAATATGGGTGGTACGGATGGTATGTATTCTTGCATTGGCATCAACCTATGTGATGCGATGGAGAGCTTTCATGCCCTGGATTTCGTTTCGGGCAACCCTGTAGACCAGGATTGGCAGAACCCTGTCTGCTGAGCTTCCCTCACTCAGGTTATAGAAGCTTCGATCTGCATTGAATGGCATGGGCTGATCTTGCTCTTCGCACCATGTCTCCAAGCATTCTACCCAAGGGGGTGTCAGGTCTTGAAAATCTGGACGAGGGTTAGGATTTGGGTTGGGAGCCATCGGGGTAGGTTCTCAACCTCGGGCTCGGAGTTAGCTCCATTCTAAAAGCCTTCAGCATGGTGATCGTCCAAAGGGATTGGATGATCATTTTCTGGCTCTTCTCCAAACCATCCAGCATTGCCTTCGTTCGGGAAATACGGGTCGCCGTGGGGATGGGGTCCAGCCATGTTATTGTTGGATTAGTGTCTAAGTCCATAACTATTTTGGTATGTACTTGACCTGATGGTGCATGGTCCTTTTGGGTTGCCTTCACCAAAGCAACTTGATAGGATGAATTATGGAGAGAAAGGATTAAATATAATTTATTAATATATTATGAGAATAATATATTAAAGGAGAAATCATATTGTTCAATTAATATTAGTCAAGAATTAATAAGACTTAAGTTTGTGGCTAAAAGAGATTAATTAAACTTAAGGGACTGGAATTGTAATTATAAGATAATTGCAATTGGGCCATGGATTACCTTATACTATAAGGTTGGACGAATTCTATGGGGAAACCCATTAGAAATCGTCCAAGGCTTGTTAAGGAAGGAGTCCATGGGTTGCTTAGGGCTTAAGCATCCAAATTAGGGTTTCCTTGTTAGATAACCCTAATAGCCTCACTATTTAAAGAACCCTTAACCCCCATAAACGTGGTGAATTGGTTCTCTAGGGTTTCCACACGTTTTGGGCAGCCTCCTTCTCTTCTCCTCTTCATCCTCTTGCTCTTGGTGTTTGTGAACCATTAGAGGAGTGACATTTGTGACTCTAAGCTTTCTAAAGTCTTGACAAAGAGGATTTGAGATTGTTATTGCTACATAACAATCAAGGTATGATCTAAACCCTAATTCATATGTTATATTGATTATCATATAATAGATCTAGGCTCTATAGTCTTGGATGAATTGCATGTACAATAGAGAAACCTAGCTCCAAGCATAGGGTTTGTATGAGCACATAGGATGTTCTTATGGCTAAAACTCATCAGTGGTATCAGAGCCTTGATTGGTTTCTATTGTATTGATGCCTTTTTAACTTGTTTATGCTTGAAAAATTCGATTTTAGTGAGTCTGCTTGATGAACTCAGCGAGTCCCATTGTGGACTCGGCGAGTAGGCCCTTACTCGGCAAGTGCATAGGGGTACTCGGCGAGTTCGAGCGTCAGAAAGAGGGGATTTCGGGATTTCTTGGTGTTTTTCTCATGGATACTTGCCTTATCTGTTTTAGGTCATTAAAATCGGAATTTATACATATTTATGAGTATATCCTTGATTAAACAAAATATAATTACCAATTGATTAGATAATAACTTCCTTATATGATTATAGTTGATTATTTGTATTAATTGGGTAACTTATTTTGCAAGAAATTGAAATTAGGACAAATATAGATAATGATAAAATTAATTGTTTAATTTATATTATTTGTTATTTGATCCTTGTGTTATGAAAAGTTTCAATTATCCCCTTTAGGTTTTATAGTTTAAATTTGAACTCAAAAGTTTTTGTTTTGAAACTTAAATAGTTGAAACCCTAATGTTTTGAAAAGGTTTCAAAACTTGCCCTCAAGTTTTGGAATTTAAATTTTGATTAAAAGTTTAATTTTGATGTATATTTAAATTCTAAACCCTAATGTTTTGAAATGTTTCAAAACTTGCCCTCAAGTTTTGGAATTTAAAAGCTGATTAAAAGTTTAATTTAGGAATCTTAAATTCTAAAACCCTAGTGATGTTTTGAAAAGTTCATATCACACCTTTATGGTTTTATTAATTAATTAAGGTGTATAATTAAAAGAGGTTTAATAAATCCATAAAGTTTTGGTTTACAATTTAATTGAATTAAAAGTATAATTGTTAAACTTGACCACCTAGTATTTTAAAAGTGTAAAATATACCCTATACTATATATAACATTAAAAGTCTAACATTATATATATGTATGAGTAAAAGTCAGTCTTACTGATAGTAGGCCTCATTCATGAAGCTGGTCTATAAGGGGTGTTTAAGGAAATTGCCTATAAAATGACGATTGAATGGGTATCCACTCTTACCCACCGCACTCTTGACTAGTGGAGGGTCGTTAGCCGAACGGGTAGGATAGGATAGAAACCTTCCATTATAAGTATAATCAAGTACAATAGTAACTAAATGTTTTACAAATTCCCAATCTTAGTTACTTTTGGCAAAAGTGAATTGATGCAATTCCATGAAATTACACTTTGTACCCTTGCGAAGACGTTAGTGGAGCGTGTGTGGTTAACCGGCACATCAAATAGGTGACTGTAACATGTGGGGGCACCATGTAAGTTTGCATGGTTATTCACACCCGCTTTGTGATCCTCGGTATCCCAGTCACAAACTAGAGGGGCATATCGAGATTTAAACATGCCATTGATAAGTTCAATGAATCTCAAAGTATCTAGGAGTTTTCAAAGTATTTAAGACTTAATCGGTTTTTCGATTTTCATGGTGGAAAATTAGTGAATCGTCATTCACTTTCCTTCAAATGTTCTGCAATTTGGGTTACGGCATCCCTCTCCTGAGTTGTAGAATGTTGTGTTGGGTCCTAGCCTTAATATCTCATTTGGGTGATTTATTAAGGACTCAATCAATCAACTAACTTGAATTTGTTTTTCTCCCGTTTTGTAGATGTCAAAGTACGACAACTATGGTCTTCCCAAATCCTGTGGAACAAGCATTCCACATGAAGATGTTATTCCTCGATTCGATCGAGGAACAAGATATCATGCTTCACTTCCTCCACCTCCTCCAATCATTCTCCCTATCCCACAAGATCCAAGAATTGAAAGGTTCAATGTCACTAAAGCCCTATTGGAAATGAAACATGAAGATGGTAAACCCGTGTGTGCCCACGTTCTAGGAATGAAATCACACATCGATAGGTTGATAATGTTGGTGCGTCATTCCCTGATAAGTTGGCTGTGAACTGGGTTTTGCAGTCACTCCCTGAATCATATAATGAGTTCAAAAGAAAGTATTATATGATGGATCATGAAGAAAACCTCATTGACCTAACTTATATGCTCATTGATGCTGAATCAGAAATGATTTGGCAAAGCAATGAAGCGTATTTGTTGGGAAAGTCAACCAACCATGCTTCCGAGGACGTTCTAGGAGAACCGACCTGTGTTTGCTGCCAAGTGAAAGGGCATTGGATACAAGTCTGCCCTAAGAGCCTGAAGAGACCAAAGATGGGAGAGTCAAAGAGTATGGTTGCGCTTCAGGTAAAATCCACTATCTAACTCCATTAAGTTCATATTCGTTGATTCTTAATACATGATGTTATAAGATTGCATTTGAATGTTTTGCAGGATCAGTGAAAAGGGAGGAAGCTTGATGAAAAAGCAAGATGAGTCTAATCACAAAGAAATGGATCTCGATCGCATGGACTTGAAGATTAGATTTTGAGCTTAGAAAGTTATGATAGAATTGTTAGGAATATTTGACTACATAGTTTTTCAGTTGATTTTACATGGTAAGGACAAATGTTTTCCGCTGCTTTTATGAATAAAATAATTTTTGTTTTGACTCATTTATTTATTTATTTCCTTGCAATGAAATCGTTATGAAAAATTGATGTTTGCATATTTCTACAACGAATGGATGTGATTCTTAATTATGTTAATAGTGGAAATGTCAAGAATTTACCAAATAGGGAAAGTTTTTCATTGCCCAAGTTTCAAGTGGACAGAAACTTGGAATCATGCAACTTGGTTGCATGATGAATGAGAAATTTCATATTTGGAAATTAGACTAATTCGTTGACAAAGTGTCAAGTGAAGGACTAGGAGATCGAATACACAAAGTTGTGTGTTAATCAAGTCTACCACAAGAATAACAAAGATGTTCATCATGATTTACTAAAAGTTTAGTAAATATGATTATACTTATAAGATTAAGCATAATTCTGAATTGATTAAAAAAAGTTTAAATCAATAGCAAAACGAATAAGAAGAATCAAGTAGACAGAAAGATAAAAGTTTCTCTATTCTAAGTAGAAGATAGAGAGTACCTTTTATTATGTTTTTATGATAGGTATTAATGATTAAGAACCATATCTCAATTGATCCTCTAAGTGAGTCTTAGTACAATTGTATGTCTGAGAAGAGAAATCAAGAATTGAAGAAATGGTTAAATCAAGAAGTCAATCATACTTCGTTCCAAAACAAGTCTTAAAGTTAATATTGTGACATTAAGTGACAAGTCTTAAGAAGGTTTATAACATTCATCAAATGTAGAATTTGGAAAAAGGTTTTCTTATTCTTGCACATTTGAAATTGGAAAGTTGTGATGTCTTGGATAAGACAAAGACTAACTAGGACCAATCTATGAAGTGTTTTGTCTTGATAAAAGCTACACTAACTCTTGAATATTTGTTTGTCAAGAAATGCTTGTTGACAAGAGAATCTTATATGTCAAGGAGTCAGTTGGAGCCTTAATGGTCTTGAAGGGTTTCAAGAACAAATCAAGAATAAACCTTATCGATCATCACAAGCATACGAGTTGAGGTTTACAGCCTATCGTGTTGACACTATCTTGTTTCTGTGTCGTTCCAATCGAGTTAATTATGCATGTGAGTTCTATGAGTTCTAATTTAAACGCATAAAAGGCAAGGACCTTGATCAATTGAAAGTATATTGATAGGAAAGGCTGAGCTGCTTAACTACTTGAAAGATATTGTGGGCAGCCGTGTTACCATAAGGCAAGAAATCAAGATTGAGAAAGTTCGGTCCATATGAGTTTGAATTTTCCATAAACTTTGGTTTTAACAAATTCACATGGATAGGAAAACATACACCATTAAAATCTAAGTGTCATAAGATTCCCTCTTTCATGAAAATGACTGTGAGGAAATGCTTTCACTAAAAGTGATTTTAAGAAGATAGTGATTGTGAAAATTGGATTCTCGGATTCGATTATGGTTACGGTATCCCTTTCCATGATTCGAATTGTGAGATTTGGCAATTAGTCTAAATTGTTTAGACACATATGAGCTATCTAAGGCAAAGTTGTATAAGTTTAAGAAGACTTGAAAAAAGATTATCAAAGCATTGGGTATTAGAAATATGAACTTAAAGAAATTCAATAGGCATTGTTTTTTTGAAAGTTAAGCTGTTTCTGAATACATGTCAAAGCTAGTGGGAGCATAAGTGTTATGTTTATAATAATCATCGTGATAGTGGGAGCATAAATTTTATGCTTGTATGATTATTAAGCCAAGTATTGCAAGTTAGCAATATTAATTATAGAAAACAAGAGTCATACTTTGCAAAGTAGTAAGACTTGTAAAGTTGTTTTTCTATAATTAAGGGAGAGAATATTATGCTTCATTTCAAATCTAAAGGCTTAGGTTTTGGAATATTAATATTTTTAGTGAAGGATACATAGTGTGTTCTTAAATTTCGATCATGATTACGGCATTCCTCTTCATAATTCGAATTATAAGAACGTAGCACATAAAATATTATGGCAGAAGATTGACAAGTATCAAATCTTTATGTAAGACATTATGCATCGTGTCCCATATGCTTTGGGTATAGGATCGATTGCAATTGCTGTAATATTTGACCATTCTAAACTTTTCCAAATGTCTAGCGCATTTAGAAGGAAAAGGACAAGAATCGGTTTTGACTAAGATAATTAAACAACTATCAAAGGACAATCCAAAATTCGCCAAGGATTGGTCGCTTGTGAGTAGTTGGAAGTATAGTATTGGATGGACCATATCGACATTATTATGAATAGAAAAGATTCTATTAAGAATGAGTTGTCATTGGGAAAATATGGAAACGTTTCCATATTGGGAATTGGATATTGAGAATCAATGTCTAGATTAGAAACTTTTATGCAAAAGGATGTTCAAAGGAATGTACTTTGAGTGAGAGACATCATATCTAAGGAATTGTCTTGTAACAATCTCCGATAGAGGAATTTGTAATTTCATTGGCAATAGTCATTGTGACTTTAGTGCATTGACATTACGAAAGGATCATTGCATAAAATCTTAGAATCTAACATATTCCATAAGTGGCAAGAATTTGATATTATTTCACTTATGAAAAAGGATTAGGAGTTGTGAAATGAGTATGATTGGAAAGGTGTTCATTTGATCTATTTCACAAAGTAAGGACCGTAGGTTAGCATTGTGTGCATTCTAAGATCATGGGACAAGTGTGGTAAGTAATTCAAGTAAGAATTTGATTACACGAAACGATAAATAATGAGTAATCGATATGGTGATAAATAAAAGGTGTTTTATTTATACTCAAAGGTTGAGGCCATATGGGATTAGTATTATTCTCGTGTTTCACTTTGCATGTTTTGACTTCCTGAATAATTTAAGAACAGTCAAATTATTCGAACGGGCCACAGTCGTTCATATGTTGGAAGTAGGTATGAATGAAGACTGTCGTGAATTGGTGTGTGGATTGTCTAAAGAGCAATAGACATAAGCAAATGTTTGCTGCAATGTTCATGAGTGCTTATGAATACGATTTGAGCATTGGATTAAACCCACGCTCACTTGGATCACTTCATGGATTTCATCACGAGTGATTGGTGAGACGATAATATCTTATATTCTTGAAACCGAGATGTGTGAGTTGTATCTTGCGAGTCGGTTACACATTGATAATATGTAAACGCACCAGTAACTTGGTGTTATAAAACATATTGTTGTGTGTGATTTGGTAAGTGAGTGCAAGCGAGCATTGAGTCAAAGTTTATCCGTTCCTTTTATCCAAAGTAGGATAAAAGCGATATCTGTGGGCCCCTCGATGATTTAGCGATGGCACCTAAGCGCTTGGCCAAGCCGGGACTAAATTGATGTGTTCAATTGTAGTCTGTTGTCAGTTGCATAAATCTGAATTCAGGAAACAACACATAGACAGAGAGAATGATTTAGATCCATGTCTCAGGCTATACGATAATATCTAGAATGGAGGAATATATGATCCCTTATCTAAAGGACACGCATATCTGATAAGATCAGAGTTGACAACGGCTTTAGAAAGCTACGATTGCAGATCAGGATCTGAAGTCACACGTGGAATAGTTATTAGACTTATCGCAAGTGGGAGACTGTTGGATTAGTGTCTAAGTCCATAACTATTTTGGTATGTACTTGACCCGATGGTGCATGGTCCTTTTGGGTTGCCTTCACCAAAGCAACTTGATAGGATGAATTATGGAGAGAAAGGATTAAATATGATTTATTAATATATTATGAGAATAATATATTAAAGGAGAAATCATATTGTTCAATTAATATTAGTCAAGAATTAATAAGACTTAAGTTTGTGGCTAAAAGAGATTATTTAAACTTAAGGGACTGGAATTGTAATTATAAGATAATTGCAATTGGGCCATGGATTACCTTATATTATAAGGTTGGACGAATTCTATGGGGAAACCCATTAGAAATCGTCCAAGGCTTGTTAAGGAAGGAGTCCATGGGTTGCTTAGGGCTTAAGCATCCAAATTAGGGTTTCCTTGTTAGATAACCCTAATAGCCTCACTATTTAAAGAACCCTTAACCCCCAAAAACGTGGTGAACTGGTTCTCTAGGGTTTCCACACTTTTTGGGCAGCCTCCTTCTCTTCTCCTCTTCATCCTCTTGCTCTTGGTGTTTGTGAACCATTAGAGGAGTGACATTTGTGACTCTAAGCTTTCTAAAGTCATTACAAAGAGGATTTGAGATAGTTATTGCTACATAACAATCAAGGTATGATCTAAACCCTAATTCATATGTTATATTGATTATCATATAATAGATCTAGGGTTTATAGTCTTGGATGAATTGCATGTACAATAGAGAAACCTAGCTCCAAGCATTAGGGTTTGTATGAGCACATAGGATGTTCTTATGGCTAAAACCCATCAGTGGTATTAGAGCCTTGATTGGTTTCTATTGTATTGATGCCTTGTTAACTTGTTCATGCTTGAAAATTTTGACATTATCCATTACATTAATAGTAAAATTTTAATACATGTGTGTTCTTTCATAGAATAAGACACCATAATAAGAAATCAAAATAAAAGACGAGTCTTGACTGCTCCGTCTTCTCAAAACCTGGTCATGTTACCTGTCTACTGATGACCTGAGAATACAAGTTATTTTGAAAGCGTAGATCAGCATAAAGCTGGTGAATTCATAGGCATTTTAATGTCATTAATTTTTAAAACTATAAAGAAAAGATTTGCAAATGTTTGATGAAAAATTTTGTATAAGTATGAAAACCCTTGAAAATCCCATATTTCCTACTAGTATAAAAAATAGTCTTCTACCAACACCCAACTGTTTTGAAGGTTTGCTTCTCTGTATGAATGAAGGTTTTTCCCATGTATAACTATTATTATCAAAATATAGTCTACCTCATCGTTTATGTGAATGCGTCACAAGATAAAAGTAGTAGGGAAAATTATATAATCATTGAAATTGTATCCTTTTGTCTTAGGATAAACACAACGTGGTAACTCGCTGAACAGTACAACCGAGAGCATCCGTCGATGAACAGGTCCCGTTGTAGCTAGCAGCCAGGTGTAGGATGGTCAGTATCGTATAGTATGTAGTAATTCTCCTTGTATAGTATATAGTAGAGTATGTAGTAATTCCCTTTGTATAGTATGTAGTACTATCTCTTCATATAGTTTGTAGTAGTATCTCTTCATATAGTATGTAGTATATTTGTATAGACTCATGAATGAACTGACTCTTGCGTGATTCCTTGTACTAGAAATAGTAAATAGTATCTCCTAAACTATACCTATTATAGTTACTAGTAATGTACGTATATGACTGAATGAAAGTATGCCTTTGCTACCCAAAGGTACTAAACTGACTGATAGAACTTTTATTTCTACATATGTATGCATAATATATAACTAATATTTAGATGACATTCGGAAAATTAACCGATACCCTAAGGCCACATCCAAACAAGGAAAAGGAATTTAAGCGAGTTAGCAGTCCTAAGTCCTTTAAACATTAATTACATAAGTATACATATATAGGCATGCATTTGACAATAAAACAGTTTTAAAAAAAGTTTTGTAAAACATTTGACGAACGTTTTAAAAGCAGTTTGCTTGGTATAAATAGTTTAAAGTATAAAAAACCCTTTGTTTGAAACACAGTTGTAATAGAATTTGAAAGGAAAGATTTAGTACATAAAACAAGTTTGATATGTAACAACGTTTGAGAAAATATTTTGAACTAGTTTGTTTTGTAAAGCAACTAGAAGTGTAGTAAATCCATAGTTTGATAGTTATTAATCACAAGTTATTGATATAATAACTATAATGATTCAACTTGTATTCCCCCCCCCCCATAAAAGCATTCAAAAACATTTAAAAGGTTGTTTAAGGGGTATGAACTCACCTGTAGTGAGTGGATTGGATGGAAGTGTCGGACAAGGTGCTAGGTGTCAAGTGAAGACTTAAACACACACAATGATCCAATTAACATATAAAGACATATATATATATATATATATATATATATATATATATACATACATATATATATATATATATATATATATATATATATGTAACTAATTAG
The DNA here is from genome assembly GCF_002870075.4 of Lactuca sativa. Taxonomy (NCBI): domain Eukaryota; kingdom Viridiplantae; phylum Streptophyta; class Magnoliopsida; order Asterales; family Asteraceae; genus Lactuca; species Lactuca sativa. The sequence goes on from NC_056623.2 coordinate 175,164,278, forward strand.
TGATTATAACACTAGTTAAGCAAATAAAAACACCCTGGTACATGGAAAACACTTGGATTTAAGTGTTATAAGAACTTAGGGTTGCATCTAAGGGTTGTAAGGCATTGCTATTGAGTTTACGGCCCAAGGACCACTCTTCATGGAGTTTACGGCCAAGAGCTTACGGCCTTAGTGGGTTTACAGTCGTAAACCCATGGCAAACTCCCCAAGTTCATGTGTTAAGGTCCTTAGCTCAAATCTGAAGGGTTCTAATTCGACTCCCAAGCCTTAAGAAGGAATTTAGGGCAACATTGCACCCTCTTATGGATTTCACGGCCTTGGGAGATGCCTTGGCCGTAAACTCCTATCCATTCCAGATTTCATGAGGTTTCTAAGGTGTAAACATGTTCATTCAAGCACACAACAAGCTAAGACAAGAGCTCTTACAATCTAGAAGCTTGTTTGGGTGTTTAAGGTCCAAGAATACTAGTGTGTGTTCTTGGTGTTTTCAAGAACACCTAAAGATCTAACCAAAAGAAGAGATTTCATGGATGAAATCATGTGTATTCAGTAGATATGGAAGGATATCAAGTTGAAAATGGAAAGTTTACTTACTATATTGAAATATGGAAGCAAAACTCTCAAGATCCTAGAGAGAATTCCATTTTCTTGGACTTGGAATGGAAGAAATGAATTAAAAATGACTAAGTGTCATATATATTCCAAGGGGTTTATGGCCACCTTGAGTTTACGACCGTAAACTCCAAGGTCTTGGTCGTAAACTCCTCTTTTGAGGACTTAAGCTTGTTTGACAGGTTACAAGTTCAAACGACACTCTCATTTACTTATTCCTCTAATGAAATAAAGCCCAGAATGTTCAAACGGACTCAAAATTATGCTAAAAGTTATCAGGAGTAAGTTTGTCATTCAATGAAGTGCTTGACAGTACAGGATAGGAAATTCGGGTTGTCACAATATATATATATATATATATATATATATATATATATATATATAGCGGAAAGTGGTCCCAAAATATTATTATGTCCATAATTTAAGCACTTCCATAATATTTTGTCCAACAAATTATTTAAGAAAATTTTGAAGCAATCCTTATGGGTTTTGGTCATAACAATTTGTGACTTGTATTTTGTAACATACTAGTTCTTCTTTCTATACATAATTTGTAAAACATGGTTCAAACACGTGAGGCTTGCACAAGATTTTGAGTCCTTGGACTTATTCATATGGGGTATTCATAAGTTTAGGACATGTAACTTAGCATACATGGATAACAAGGAAATATATCAAGATTTAAACAAGGCTTTGACTTGTATCCTCCCCCAAAAACAATGAAAACTCAAAAATAAGGGTATGAAGCTCACCTTGGGTAGAAGATAGTGTAGTTGCAGAGATGAGGTAAGAACATTGTGCCTAGAACACTTGATGTGTTGGATGAACTTCTTGAGGATTTGCTAGCATAAGGTTATAAACACATAAATTTATGTGTGAGTAGGAGATTTAAAATAACTAAATGTATGAATCTTGTAGCTAGGCATAATTTACTTACCAAATTTTAGGAAGAATTGTGAAGAAAATGGTTCCTGGCAATTGGTTGAATGCTTGGGAGGGTTTACGGAGGATTCACAGAAGTGTAAATGAGTTCGATGAAATCATAATGGGGTTTACGCTCCTTCATATGTAGATAATAATTGGATGGGATGTTTGCTTTGATTACTGATGGGTAATGCCAAATTACTAAGGGTTAATGCATGTTTTACTGGGATTTGCATTGGGACTTTACATATTACAACTCAACATCACCGTAAACACGTTGAATTGGAAAGGGGTTCATGGTCATAATGGGTTTAAACAAGAGTTTACGGGCAAATGGTGGCCTAGAATGGTGTTCACGGTCAAGATGCTTCTCTTTATGGTGTTCACGGTCAAGATGCTCCCCTTTATGGTGTTCACGCTCCATGTTTGGTGGCTTGAGGTGGTTTAAGGCCAAAGTGGCCTCTTGGAAGTGGTTTACAGCCAATACATGACTTTCAAGATGTAGTTCACGGCATGGACGTTTCCTAGGAAAGTGTTCATGGTCAAGAATGCACATGAACTTTAATGTATTGGTTTTATGTTGATATGATCAACACCTTGACGTAACTTAAATTTCTTATTGTTTGTATTGGCTTAAGAGACTTTAGGGTAGTATAATTATCAAATATTGCATTACCAAAACACAATAACAGTATAGCTATAACTATTATATATACGAGACCCATTTGGCTTGGTTTTGGACTTAAAATTTCTAGTTGTGACAAAGGCTGATCAGTGTACCACTCTTTTTTGTTACCAAAATGTTTTGACTTAATAGCTAGCTTTTCTATTAGCTCCCAGATTTCAGTTGGTGTCATATCCCCTAAGGTTCGAACACCTAAAGCATTTATCAGGGAAGCAGTGTCGAATCCTTATGGACATAACCTAATGGTCAATTCGTCTTTGCGTAAGGCACATACTTGTCAAAAACAGATAAATATAAAACGAGGGATTTTGATTATCAATTAAAACTAAAAATTGTAGTGAAATAAACTATATGAAATTCAATAATAAACAGTGAATTCAATTCTCCCTTGACTTTCCTAATAATGCAATCTACACAAACCTGGTTATTCAAAAATTGTTCTATCTAAGCTGGTACTGAGAACAACTAATTAGCTCTAGTACATTCTCTTTGACCTAATTGGTTAATCAAAATAAGCTCTTTAATTAACCCTAAATTTTTACTGATCTAATTAAACAAGCTCTTAATTAAATTCAGAAAAGCAACATTATGATCCGTGTAAAATTCCAACAATATTCAATAGTTCTCACAAGTACGGACGTGTAAAAATATGAAATTTCAGTTTATATCAAAGTTAAATCCCAACCTGGAACCAATCTGATACTTATTACCAGTTGATTAGAGAAATTACGAATTCAATTAACTGATTAACTAGAATGATTAAACCCTTACTTGGTGACCAGGCCAAAAAAAATCAAATTCAAACGTTCATTAAGATCAAAATTGAAATTACTAGTTAGAATCACAAATCAAAAACTAGGTCTAATAATTAACTACATGAAAAGTACTAGTCTGTGCAAAACAAGAATCTTGGGTTTAGCCAGACATGACTAAAAACGAATCAAGAACAGTAAAAATGAGACATTAAACTACTAAATCTTACTAATCTAACTGCAATGATCCACAACATTCAGATCTTCAGAAATTAATGAAAACGAAGAACAATCGCCTCAAAAAACTTCTAAAAAGGGTTTTTTCGACGTCTGGGAATCTCTACGGTCCAAACCGATTAGATGGGAGGTATTTATATATGAGCCAGCAAAAAAACACGAAAAAGTGAAAAACATGATCAATTTTTATAGATAAACACGATCGTTTTGATAGTGTTTTTTTTCGAAGTCCCAAATTCTCCGTTTAATGAAGTACGATGTTGTTTTGGGCATAAATCTAAAAAACGCGATCGTGTTATGTGGGAAAAGATGATCAAATAAACACTTCGATATCCTGAAACTTGATTTCTGGCTTGGGAAAGTTGCAAATACAATACATGATCAAAATCACAATCGCATGGTGAAAAACGCAATCGAATTAACTCTTAAAGATACATTTCAGATACAAACTCTTCAGTTTCAGCGAATCTGACCCATCTTCCAGCTTCCTCGGGTCTTTTAGCTCCATTAAGCTCCTATAATGCATCTAAACTACTTCCAAATCCCCGATCCACTCAAAATATCTGAAAACAACATGAAAACATGAGCATTACGAGAATTCTGACTAAAACATGAGTTGACCATTATTTAAACTAATACACATGCAAATGCATAAATATGATGGTAAATGCTAATAAAATCTATTATAAAAGATGCATGAAAAGGCATATAATAATGCTCCTTAGGTTTTGGAATACATGAGACAACTATAGGATAATCTTCTATAATATATGTCTTTATTTTCAGGTGTGTGTTTATGGGGAATTTTTGACAAGCTTGGGGACTAGTTGGAGCAGTTTGTTTGCTGTTTTATCCAGGTTCGGTTATGGTGTTTTACTAGTTTATAGATGGGTCGAAGCTTGTTGACTTCCCTTTGGCAGACATGACGCTTATGAGGTGTGAAATATGGGGGTTCAAACTTAGTAAATTAGATCGTTTTCTTGTTTCATAATGTTTGTGGGGCTTTCCTTCACCTATCGAGCATGGTGTTATGTAACATCCCAAAACTAACAGTTAATTTGAACATTTAAATATAATCTTTAATTAACTAAAAAATATTAATTTATTGTCTTTTAGTTTGTAGAAAACCCAAAACAATATTCATTTAAATATCCAAACTACCCATAAGTATACACCCAAAAATCTCACAATAACACAAATAAAAACTACATCATAAAATCCCTGTCTTCAATGTTGATCCAGTGTGTACTGTCATTCCTCATATTTGGTACCTGATTATCTTGAAACAATAAGTTTTAAGGGAAAAAGGTAAGCAAAAAGCTAAGTGAATTTCACACGTACACAACATAATATCATACATGATCTACCGCTAACATACAGATACTAATAGCATCTAACCACATAGTCATGCATGCATGTCACCAACCAAATCAAAAATAAGCAAAAACTAGTTTAGGAAACATCTAATAAGCTCTATCCCCTTGCTCAGTATGACGAGCCCTTCGGACACATCGACTAAGCCCGATCTCTCACTCAGTATGTTGAGTCGTCCTATAAGTATTCCTCGGTAGCTTGAGAAAATATTGTACATGTATCCCTTGCTTGGTATGTAGAGTGGATATCATACACCTACTAGCTGCAAACACATCCTAGTACTACCCATACACAACCTACAAGCACACACGAGCAAGAGCAAAGGATGCACAACATCACAGAGTGTAGACTCACCCTGAAATACAGGGTAACCATCAAACAGTAGCCCCAGAATCCAACACCAAATAACTTCACAACTCTATTATAATAACAATTAGTATTATAAATGACTTGTATTTTCTCTAAACATATAAATAAACTACTTGACTCATTCACCAGATTTTGACCTAAAAGAACAGTTTGTTCGAGACCACTTTAGCACTACCAAAACCTGCCAAAATTACAATTTTTTTCTATATTCCAAATGGTATGTACTTTAGCTTTCTAGGGACTAATTATACAAGTATATATGATTTTCCTACAATGTACAATGGATTTTACAAGATGGAGTATCAATGTAGCTAAATTCGGACCATTTAGTGAAGATGACACGTTTCAGCACAGTTAGATTCATTTCTAGCTTTTGGGAAAAAATAATGAAATGAATTAAAATCAATTATGGAAATTTGGTCACTAGTTTCAACCAAAAATGTGTTGGGTTTTGTGTACTACAACACTCCTATGGTTCACATACAACCCTAATGCTTGGGATCTAAGTTTTCTCTAGTTATACATGCAACAAAAATTATCCAAAGCATGAACCTATCTAGCATACAAATTTGGTACATGAATCATAAAAATTCGTTAGAAAAATACCTCTTATTTGTAGCTTGTAGTTGTTGGCCTTTCAAGAGCTTAGCACCTCAAGTGCGATGCCTCAAACAAGTCACAAACACCATTAACAAATTGAGGACTTTGAGAGAGTGGCTAGAACCACCAAAATCGGCTAGGGTTCTCTTAGAACTCATTAGGGTCGATTTTAGCCTTAGGGAAATACATATATAGTGTAGAATTCCAAGAGTCATATGCAAACCCTAATTCTTACACTTAGGCTTATCATCCAATAATTCTTATGGACTAACTCTTCATGGACTCTCACATAAACTTAGTCCATCATGGATCAATAGTCCAACTCATATGTATCACTGATTTGCATAATCAGACCCCGTTAATTTAATTAGTCTCTTTTGATCACAAAATTAATTCCAAATTAATTCTTGATCAATACTAATTAAACAATATGATTTCTCCACTAATATATCATACTTATAATATATTAATAAATCACAAATAACCTCTTTCTCAAATATCCATCCTATCAGATTGTTCTAGTGAAGGCAACACAAAATGGACCACGCTACTCTCGGGTCATGTACATACCAATTATAGTTATGGGCTTAGACACCTAATCCAACAGTCTCCCACTTGGATAAGTCTAATAACTATAATTGCAGTTACGACTTCAAAACCCGACTAGGAATCGTAGCTCTCAAGATCCGCTATTAAACTCTGATCTTATCAGCAATGCGTCCATTAGATATGGGATCATATATTCCTCCATTCCAGATATCGTATGAACTGAGACATGGATTATAATCATTCTCTTTGTTCATGTGTTGTTTCCCAATTTCCGATTTATGACGACCGACTAATTGAACATATCAAATCAGTCGTGGCTTGGTCAAGCGCTTAGGGTGTCATCACTAAATCATCGAGGGGCCCATATATATCACTTTTATCCCTCTTAGGGTAAAAGGAATAGATAAACTTCAACTCATATGCTTGCTCTATTTACTCATCAAATCACACACAGTAATGCGTTTTATAACACCAAGTTACTGGTGCGTTTTCACATCATCAATGTGCAACCAACTTGTAAACTGCAACTCATATCTCTCCATTTCAAGAATATCAGATATTATCGTCTCACAATCACTCGTGATAAAATCCATTCAGATGAGCATGGGTTTAATCCAATACTCAAATCTTATTACAAGAGTACTCATGAATACTGCAGCAAACTTGTGTTATGTCTAACGCTTGGACAATCTACAAACAGATTCATGACATGCTTGCTTAAATACCTACTTCTAAAGCATGATCGATTGTGGATAGTTTGAATAATCTTATTATTCGGGAAGTCAAAACATGCAAAATGCAACACAAGAATAATCGAATCCAATATGGTCTAAAAGCTTTTGAATATAAATAAAACACCTTTTATTTAATCACCACATTGATTACACATTATTCATTTTATAATGTTTCGATTAATCAACTTAATACTTGAATTAACACAATAGTTATCCCATGCTCCAAGCATGCATACAATGTTTACCTGTGGTCCTTTATTTGTGAAATCGATCAATTGTAAACATTTCCAATGACACACATTTCATAATTCCAAATCCTTATCATAAGTGTAAGAATACCAAGTCCTTGCCACTTACTATAATCTGTTAGATTCTAAGCTTATATGTAGTGATCCTTTTGTAATGACTATGTACACAGGTCACAGAGACTTTGCCAATTACAAAACTTTCCATTGGAAATTGTTACAAGACAATTCCATGGATACGAAGTCTCATATTCAAAGCACATTCCTTTGAACATCCTTCTTGCATAAAAGTTTCTAACTTACTCACAGATTCTTGATATCCAACTCCCATTATGGAAACTTTTCCATAATTTCCATATCACTATCCATTCTTAATATAATCCTATCTATTTAGAATTATATCAATTTAGTCCATTCATTACTATACTTCCTACTATACACAAGCAACCAATCCTCAGATTGTCCTTGATGGTTGTTTAATGACTTTCAATGCCCAAGGCATTTGGAAAATTAGAACACATGAATATTATAGCATATGCAATCGATCCTATATCCGAAGCATATATGACACGTTTCATAATGTCATACATAAATACATGATACTTGACCAGTCCTTTGCTATAATATTTCCATATATAGAATTTCCAGTGTTGAAATGTTTCAACACGATATTCATATAGATCCATGACTAAGTTTGATTAATACTTCAATCTAAACTTTTAGATTCGAAATAAAGTATAAATATCCTCTCCCTTATTATAGCGAAACAACTTCTCAAATTTTGCAACTTTGCAAATTTGTAACCTTTGTTTCCTATAACTAGTATTGCTAACTTGCAACACTTCACATAATAATTGTGCTCCCACCAGCAAAAAATTTATTTTGGTACTAGCATAACACTTATGCTCCCACTAGCTTTGACATGTATCCATAAACCAGTTGGACTTCTAGAAATCAATACTTATTGACTTTCTTACCAAAGTTTAGATTTCTAATACGAGATGCTTCGATAAGCCTTTATCTCAGCTCATACACCTTTTATTAGAAAGCTCATATGTATGTCTAAACTATTCAGAACTTACAACAATAAGTTCCGAATATTCAAACTGTGACAATCATAAATTTCTGGTAAAGTCAAAGTCATATAAAGTCATCAAGTCAAACCGGTCAACTCAACTAGTACTAATATGATTAGGGATTTATTTACGGTTACTAATGTATGACTCTAAATCATAAATGCAAAGTAACACTTGAAAGTTTCAAATGTTCAAAATTCTAAACCCTTATCGGGAGGAGGGAAGTAACAACTCTATAAAACAATATCACGTGCCCTTTGGGGTGTATAACACTCAAAATGAGATATAACTAAGCCTTCGGTCGTTGAACTACGAAGAAAAACATTAATAAAGGCTCCTAACAAAGTCTCTCTCAATCTCTCCCAAATCTCTCCAAGTATGTGAAATCTCTCCCAAATCTCTCCAACTATGTCAAATCTCTCCCAAATCTCTCCAACTATGTGAAATCTCTCCCAAATTTCTCCAAGTATGTGAAATCTATCCCAAATCTCTCCAAGTATGTGAAATCCCTCCCAAATCTCTCTATATACATTTCTCAGTCGAAAACAGCCCAAAACCAAAGGAGAAAACCCAAAAGAACCCTCTTAGTCCGGAACCCTCTTGGTCCGGAACCCTCTTGGTAGTCGGACAAATTCGCATCTTCGAACCTCCCCTAGCTTCGGACTCCTTCACTCCAGAATGCTCTTACCTCGCATGTCTCGGAAGACACCGCCCCGGACAGCCTCGCACTTCGGAAGCCTCTGATCTGCTCCGAAAGCTGCTGACTCCGCAATCCTCACTCTGAAACCATGAAAGAGCTTCAGAATTTGCACATTGGCTCCAGAACCCTCGTAGGTTCGCATCATTCTCCCGGTTTTCGACCACTTTTGCGTTCTAAGCTCGTTTTTCATGATTTTTGCGTGGGATTTTCACCCAAACTTATATTTTGACATATAAGACCATATATATTCATATTTTAATCACATTTTGGGGGAAATCTCAACATAAGAACAATATTTAGTGGGTGAGATATTGAGTTAGAGTGTTGATTTTTCCATGTAGTGTTACTCATGCTAACCCCCTACGCACATTGAACAACCTTCAGTCACTATTCATCCATACCTACTCAACTATTTGTCCTCTCACACCTCTCCTCTAGCTGGTAACTTGATCAAAAGTTGGAAACTCCCATCTCTGCTTCCACTTTACTCACTCTCTCACCAAGAAAAAAACACTTCTCTCTCATTTCCCTCTCTAAGAACTCGAGACTCCAAGGCTGCCTTTGAGCTTTTCACCCTCATTCAGTAAGTATTCTCATCCTACATTGAACATTATTCACTCCTTCACTCAGATTATGAATCTTTGATAACAAAGGTCACCATAATTCACTACTAGAAAAACAGCCTTTTACAACGCGCAATTTATGATACGTATCGATTTGCGATACACAAAAGTGTGTGACCTAAAAATAATGTCATCTCTCTATAAATTATAAGGATTTAGGATGCGCATTTTAGCGTGCACTTAAATTAGTGTCTAAACAAAAAAAAACACGGAGGGCGCCTATAATAAAATGTGTGTCGTCTAAAGATGTCGCTTTATATATGGCTTTCAACAACAAGGTACTTACTTGTTATTATCCATTTCTCTTTAATTATTGCAATTATATCATAATATCATTGGTCTTTCAGGATGCCATGATGGTTGTCCTATTGCTCTTACTTGTTCTTTTACCAATGGCTCAAAGCATTGGACCAATCCTCTCACAAATTGAATCATCACCAACTATCCCTTGTAGGGTAACAATTAAGAAACACTTTTTTTAATATAAAATGATTGATTCCATTTGTACAGGCAGAAATGACTTTAAAAAACTTGGAGAACCTTAACCCTCGCATTATGAAACAAGTTATACCATTAATTGAGCAACTTCCTCCTTTGTACATGGAGTCGGCTAATGGAAGAGACAATTTCTCTCCAAAACCAGAAGAAACTCGAAGACTAGTATCTATTATTAATTATGTAAATGTAAATGTAAATCCTTTTGATGAAAGTTGAAACATTATGATTTTGTTGTGCATATAAATTCATACTATGGAATCTCAAGGAATCTTTTAATTAAATTCAAAGATGGTACGATTGATGAAACCTCCACCCTAGCTCATGTGCTTAGCTCAGAGTCTGCCTTTTGTTCAGTGTTGGATATGTCAATTTGTTCACTTCCTGGTGATCATGGACTTCCTTTACATCAGGTTTGGTTGTTGTTGTTGTTTCTGTTTGGCTTATTAACATAATAATATATCTTGTGTTGTGATTTGTAAACCTATTTGCATTGACCAGGCTTTGCCAAATGTCCCACCAGGAATGGTGGATGCTATAAACAGGGGAGGAGAGCTATTTGCAAATTTAACTGCAGGGACACCATGGGAAGCAGTTGCTAAAGAAGTAGGTAATTCACTAGGTGTAGACTCTCCAACTCTTCGTGAAAATAATTCAAAAGTGTTGGATTTGCTTGCTGATACAATTATTGCTTGGATGATTACAAACACTGGTGCAAAACTTTTGAAGCCATAGGATTAGAATCCCTCGAAAAGCTAAGATGGGAGTATAATATGATCAATATTTGTAAGTTTATTAAATTAATAGACTCATGAACATTATCAAGTGCATGGAAATGCATAGAAAATAACGGTAAAACACATGCCAACATCACCAAATGTTGTAAAATACAAATGGTAAAACACTATCAAGTTCATTTGTTAATATGCTTTTAATTTCCATCTCTTCTTGTGTCATACATTATCACCAAGATACTTCGGGATCACAAATCAAACTTATCAACTTTATCTTTCAGATACCAAAGCAGGGAACATGACAGATTCTGGATACTCGGCTGTCATCCCGAAATGAATCTCCTAGCAGCTGGCCATGACAGTTCTTTATGGGCATGCAACAGCTCCAAGACAACCTCTGTTCTATTGCAAATAAGGTTTATAACCATAAAAATATTAGCTCAAACTATAGAAACCGAAACGTTATAGAAACAAATGTTCTTAGGCTTCTAATTATTTCATAAAGTGGTAATTTAACTATCTAATAATCTTACTTCACCCAAAACAGATGGTTCTATATATTGATCCTACTATACAACCTGATAAATATTTAATGATGGTAATAATAGACTGTTTGAGCAAACATAAAAAACTTACATGGAATAGAGATATGAGTTTACCCTTCCAGTTTGCCATCGGTGTGGAAAAGGGGTTTGGTTTCAAGGGTTTGCCAATGATAATTCATTGCATAAACAAACATTTAAACCTTATTTTCTATTACCAAAGCTATAAATGATCAAGTTTACCAAAGGGCTGGCATGCAGGTTTTGTTGGAATGTCTTCCTTAGTTAATATGTTTGGTGTTTTAGTCTCATTTGGGTTCACTGAGAGAGCCAATGAATTAGAAGTACGGTATGTAGGCTGCATTTAAAACTCCTTTATAATAAAACATCTCACCACAAACCATCTGAATTTTATTAATTCAAATCTTATTTTGGATCTTTATATTTCCACAGGTATGTTATGGCCCTAAAATGGCTGTGCCACCATACTATAATCATGTTGTTGCATCTGGTCATGCTCCTTGCCCTTATATGTGGGGTGCTCCATAGGTATAACATGCAAACAATTGTGTCCATTCATTCAGATTTATCAAGTTGACCTTTCTGTTGACTTTTTTTGCACTTGCAAAACCACAAAATCAACATATGATGCCACCATATGCTGCTTTCTATCCACATAGAGGTGTTTCTGCACATCCTATAGTTCATCTTGTAAGTCTTCTTGACCTTTCTAAGATAATCTTGTTAGTCTTTTATGAAGGTGGAAACAATATTGATGGGAATTCACACAGGTGGAAACAATAGCTCGTTTATAAAACAGTGGGGAGATTGAAGGAACGAGTGAAGGAATTGATGGGAATACAACTGAGGTAAGAAACCTTTATGTCATCAGTTGAAGTTGAGAAGGCTGAGCCACAAATGATGGCTAAAACTAAGGTAAACTGAGACAGAGCTCTATTTTTAACTTTGTTTTACTAACTTTCTGTTTTTTATAACATTTTGTATCTTAGAAAAGTTTAATCTTTATCTTGTTGGTTAATTAGTTAAGCAGCTAGCAAATACCAATAGACGTGACTGAGCAAGGAAAAAAGCAAGAGAGGCCTGGTGCAGAAGATGGGCTTTCTTCTTGAAATCATGTTTTACAACAGTCTTCTATCCATTCTTGGCATTTCTTATAATAGTTACTGGAGAATTCTCAAGTTCAAATCTCATTATTATATGCAAAGGTCAGGAACTCCTTATGTGTGTCTATTTAGTGTTATAAGAAGCCTTATTGACATTATTTGGTAAATAAGCAAAAAGTTAATTACTAAGACCCTGGTTCTTTTACCCCCATTAAATGTTGTCTTGGATGAAGTGCTATATGATAAATGATGTTAAAAACATATTTGAAAACTTAATAAGGGAAAGTTCATAAAAGTCAGTTTTTGATAAGGATAGTTAAATTCACATATTTTGTAAGGATAGTTAAATTCACGTGTTTTAAATCATTTAGACTACATGTTTCTCTCTTACATTATTTTTATTTCATTACTATGTAGGGTGGAGATGATGCTCTTGACCAAGCTACAAAGTAAGGGGGGATAGAGATACATTAACTGTTATGGCGCCTATTGCTAAAAAAGAAAAGAGAAATAAAGCTTATGATGTGGACATGATATCTGAAACAAGAAGTTGCCCCTTAATAGCAATGTAGTATTAGGTCATATAGTTTGGGAAAACCTCTTAATAAGAATGTACGATCGGATCCCCTTTACAACAATGTATTACAATTTTTTGACATGATGTTACGCATGAAATTGATTGTTTTGGTATATATTTGATTCCATATTGTTGTATTACGTGTAAATGAGTATCGTAAAGACACGTCTTAAATGTATATCGTAAATGGTTGCTGAAGTTTATGACACGCAAATGCGTGTCATCTTCATTTATGACAGGGGCTTAAATGATACGCAATGTGCGTCGTAAACGCGTGTCGTATGGTCACGACACGCAAATGTGCGTCGTCTTCTTTTATGACAGTGGCTTCCTTGATACGCATCGTGCGTCGTAAATGTGTGTCATAAATGTGCGTCGTAAATGCGCTCTGTCTACAGACGACGCGCAAAAGCGTGTCGTCTCTCGTTATGACAGGGCCTTCCTTGACACGCATTTGCGCGCCATTTGAGCGTTTTACGACACGCATTGCACATCGTAAAAGGCTGTTTTTCTAGTAGTGATTGTTTTTAGATCTTCAACTCTCCAAGCCTTTACCAAGTGATCTTGACTTGGAAACACTTTCTCTTCAACATTCATCTAAGGAAATCACTCATGGTGAGTTCATACCCTTATATTTTCATGTTTTCTTTAAGTTATTTATTTATTTATTTTTTTTGGGAGGGGGGATACAAGTTAACACACCTTAATATAACTCAAACTCATACTTCAGCTTTTAACAGAAAAGTTGAGTCTTATTCACGGACTGTTTTGACCATCTTAAACATGATATACCTTTCTAATGACTTCTTGCACATCTCCAGACGATTTTTCTACAATTTATGGTGATTTTTATAAAATTGTCAATCAATTCAAAAACGAATTCAGGCCAATTTATGAATAGGAGCATTTTCACACTAGTTAGAGACTTCTAAAAATCATAATAAAAATTACGGATAAACTAGACACAATCTCTAAACTCTCAGAGCTTACGAATTCAGTTTTTGAATTTGTATGATTTCTCTATGATTTTTCTAAAACACTGCAGAAAGGTTAAAAACTAATTCACAGCTTACAACTTTCATAACACTTTGTAACATGTTGAGCAAAGTATTTGTCTTTGATGACTTCATATGTTACTTGTGTTTTCTGTTAAGTTACATCTAAATAATAGAAATTACTCCTTCAATTGTAAAAGTCCTTTAACATTACAAACATACAAGATGAAACATACGAAGAATAGTTATGCATTACAAACATACTATACGTAAACTCATTATCGTAAATTGTGAGACACGTCTTCATTGTACTCTTAGAGTACGGGTTAAAATTCCTGTAAATTATAACCAGAGTCTCTTGTAGGGAGAGCGTGATAATTGTGTATAGATCTATATTGGGATTGACACCCCACACCTTGCTGCTAGCTACAGCGGGACCTGCAGGTCTACGGGTGACAAATGTCATAACAAATTCTAAACGTCTGAAAAACATTGTAGCAGGTCATCTAGTCGTAGTATGCTTATAACAAATCACATAGGGAGTTAACAACACTTAAAGTTTACGGTAAATTCTTTTCTAAAAAGGGTTTTATCTATTTTAAATAGCATACTTCGTTAAAATTCTGAAACGCTCTCATACATTCGGTCTTGGGATTTAACACTACTCAACATATTATAAGGAAAACATTGGATTTTTCTTGTGCATACATTACCATTACAAATAAAGGTTTTCAAACTCTATATCTAAAAGTTTATGAACTCACCAACTTAAATGTTGGCACTTTTTCGAAATTACTTGTATTCTTAGGAAATCAGTGAAATAGGAAATCAACAGCTTTTGAGGATGGGACGTTAAATCGTCAAACAATTCATTTTTGGTCATCATAGTGTAATTGATTTTGAAACATGTAAACCCATACTACGGTGTAACTTTTTCAATTATAATTATGATGGTTGTATTTACTATGAGCATTATCATACTCGTTTTTGTGATACTATATATGAAGTCATTTCCAACCCTAACGTTTCCGCCATCCATGGTTTGGGGGTATGACAGATTGGTATCAGAGCATTGTTAATAGTGAACATATCAAACCACATAAGATATACAAACTATAAACACAAAGGGACTAAGATTCTATTATTTAAAGGTTTTCCCTACAAATATACTTTTAAAAATAATAAAAGCGTTACTTTTATGAAAAAGTATGAGTACATACATGCATACCGGTATAGTGTCACGTCTAAGGAAAACACGAAAGTTAAAAATAGAGGAGTTGTGCAATGTGAATACGCCTTGGGATATGCAATCAAGTCTCGGAGGAATATAGCTTGATCAACTATATTCGTCTGAGAAGTGACTAGTATATGTCAGGGGATAGTCATAGTGGACAATAAGTCTATTGACTTACCAACACCCATACAAGAAACACGTTAAGAATCAAACACAGCCGTTAAAATACTATAGGAGTATTTTATGTTAACTAAGCACAATATTTCTAATATTTATTATGTGCCTCTTACACCCCTATTCTCGTACAGACGACATGGCAGGATTTCATTTACCCAGAGACCCCTACTTTCCGAACCAGGGGAACGGTGGTTGGTTGGAAGCAGAACCGGAAGAGGATCCCGAGGATGTATTTGAGGAGGAGCTTGAAGAAGACCCCGAAGAGAACGAATAAGAAGAGGAATTGGAGGACGAAGAAGAAGAGGAGGAGCCGGAGGAGGAAGTCATCAACCCTCCTTACATCGCCAGGATGTTTGTGAACCATTTTGGCTACAACGGGCCCGAGCCCTGTTAGGCAACAGTGATCAAGAGATGGAGTTGTCAACAACGACAACGATCACCATTTGGTGATCAACGGGGTTACTACGATCTCAGTCATGGGGGACCGGCTGACAAAGCCCTCCCAGTCGTGATCCAGCAGATCACGAACCTTGGGGACCAGAATAAGGAAGTGACGAATCAAGTTCGGGATCTCAACACTGCCGTAGAAGCCTCGGATGCTCGTACCAGGGACTTGGAAAGAGACTACTATCCCATGGACCAACTCATCGAGGACCTTACCACCTCTCGGGCAGAGGTAAGGGGTACCAGATAAGGCACGCAGCTCTCAAGGAGAGAGTGACTGCGGCCGAATGTCGAATTGCGGAGTTGCAGGGAGCCTCCACCTCGTCTCAAGACCCTCAAGGGACCAGCTAATACCACCCGCCTCGAGTAGTGATTGCAACTACTCACGTTTTTTTTTATAAATTAGATTTACGGGTATGTGTTGCGGCTACTCTTTCTTGCAAGTAGTTTTGACCCTGCGTCTAAGTGATTACACTTGTCAAAGGGTCTATGTGCTGTCAAAATTTTCTGTTACGTTGATATAATGTAGACCTTCTATAAGGTTAAATTTTCCTAACAACATGTACCAAATCATATCAATGAAAACTGGCATGCATGTTATTTTATTAGGAGTTCACCTCAGATTAGATAATATAAGATTACAAACGATTTACTTATAGTAACTCTGAGATTATTTAATATATACCTCGAGGTTATATGTAATTAAGAGGCGATTGACTTAGAAATGGTGAGTGCACCTTGGATCCTGTTCCTTTTTTGGTTGTGGGCTATGGACAGACTCATTAAGTTCGACGATCTATTAAACCTTAGTTACACACAACTAGTATACATCAAGTAGTCTTATGAGTGGATCAGACATGGAACAAAGATTACAAGATTTTATTTGAAGTCATTACTACTAAATTCATAAGTTTATTTATATAGACTCCTACTATGAATTTCTTGCAAACATTTGGAAGTCGGGAAATACTATAATCGAAAACTAATAACCTAGTTTTACGACACCCGACTTCTAACAATTACTAAAAGACTTATACTCGTTTCTTCCATAAAATTCTATGACAAAAAGATGCCACCTCGTAGATCTGCTAGACGCACTAGCAGAACGAAAACAAATCCACCACTGCCGCCTCCCCAGTATGATCCTGTTATGTTCCAGGCTGCGGTTACGGCCGCAGTGGCAGTTGCTATGTCCCAAATCAGCATTGATGGTGCCAGGAGGACAGGGAGTGATACTAATAAATCCACTCTTGGAGATAGCCAAGGGCGTTCGAGAGAGTGTTTGTATAAGGACTTCACTAATGGCAAACCCAATTCTTTCAATGGTAGCGGAGGCGTCATCGCTTTGATGCAGCTGTTCGAGAAGACTGAATCTGTCTTCGAGACCTGTGCATGCCCCAAAGCAAACAAAGTCAAATTCTCAGCTTGCACTTTCACTGGGAGGGCCCTTACTTGGTGGAATGGCCACGTAAAATCTCTAACTCTCACCGTGGCTAATTTGATAAGCTGGTAAGACTTGAAAACTATGATGCTGAAGGAGTATTGCCCAAGGGGTGAGGTGCAAAAATTAGAGCAAGAACTGTGGAGTCTCAAGATGACGGGCTTTGACCTTGCAGCTTACACTGCCCGATTCAATGATCTAGCACTCCTCTGTCCGGCGATGGTCACTCCGGAAAGCAAGAAGGTGGAATGATATCTCTGGGGACTATCATCCCAGATTCAAAATAGCGTGTTGGCCTCAAGGCCAACCACCTTTGATAGTGTCAAGGAGTTGGCACAACAACTCATCGATCATCGAGCCAGCCATGTCAATGTGACAACCACCTCCGATCAAGAAAAAGGAGTAAATAACAAGAGGAAGTTATGGCGCAATAAAAAGAAGCAACTGACACAGGACCGCGCCAAAAAGCAACAAACTGCTACCATCCATTTTGCCACTACTCCTTCCACTCCAGCACCACTGAGACAATATGTTGGAACCCTTTCTAAGTGTAAATTTCACCACAACGGTCCTTGTCGGGAAATGCACTGCAACAGCTGTAACAAAAAGGGGCATACCGCCCGTTTCTATAGGGCGTTTGCCCAACAAACCAACCCGGCCACCAATGTTGGAGCAAGCCGAGCCTGTTACGGCTACGGGGAAACAGGGAACTACAAGAGGGACTACCCAAAAGCTAAATACGCAAACACCGGCGGTGTTGGAAGGATCTTGGCCTTAAGACAGGGAGAAGCAAGGGAGGATCGCATGGTGGTTACCGGTACGTTTCTCCTCAATAACTCATATGCATGCATATTCTTTGATAGTGGAGTGGAGAGGAGTTCCGTTAGCCACAAATTCAAACAATTATTAAAATTAAATCCCCAATCACTAAAAGATACATACATCGTAGAAATGGCTAATGGAAAAACATAAAGCACTAAAGACATATACTCAGGGTGTACCTTCACTCTAGACAATCACTCGTTCAAAATCGATCTATTGTCGGTATCAATAAAAAGCTTTAACATCATCATTGGCATGGATTCGTTAGGTTCAAATCATGCTGACATTCTGTGTTACGAAAAGGTCGTACGCCTTTATCTGCCATGTGGCGAAACTCTTGTTGTCTACGGCGACAAACCTAGTGCAAACCTACAAATCATCTCTTGCGCCAAAGCCCAAAAGTACCTCCATAAGGAATACCACACCATCTTAGCCCATGTAGTGGATAAGAAACAAGAGGTGAAGAACGTCAAGGACATTCTGGAGGTCTGTAATTCCCCTGATGTATTCCTAGAAGACCTTCCCGAAGTTCTACCTGCTAGACAAGTCGAATTCTGAATCGACCTAATCCTCGGAGCTACCCCCGTAGTCAAAGCG
Source organism: Lactuca sativa (assembly GCF_002870075.4). Taxonomy (NCBI): domain Eukaryota; kingdom Viridiplantae; phylum Streptophyta; class Magnoliopsida; order Asterales; family Asteraceae; genus Lactuca; species Lactuca sativa. The sequence goes on from NC_056623.2 coordinate 175,182,940, forward strand.
CCCTATCGCCTAGCGCCAACCGAGATGCAGGGACTATCCAGCCAACTAAACGAACTACTGAGCAAAGGGTTCATTAGACCCAACTTCTCGCCTTGGGGAGCACCAGTTCTGTTTGTGAAAAAGAAAGATGGATTGTTTCGCATGTGCATCGACTAATGCGAGCTCAATAAGCTTACCATAAAAAACCGATACCCTTTACCCCAAATCGATGACCTATTTGATCAACTCCAAGGAGCATCTTACTTCTCAAAGATTGATCTAAGATTGGGATATCATCAACTACAGGTTTAGGAGGAGGATGTTCCTAAAACGGCATTTAGAACTCGGTACAGTCACTATGAGTTTATAGTAATGCCCTTTTGGTTAACAAACGCACCTGCAGTGTTCATGGATCTAATGAACCGGGTGTGCTGGCCTTACCTAGACACGTTTGTGATTGTCTTCATAGATGACATCGTAGTCTATTCAAGGAGTAAGGAAGAGCATAGCCAACATCTACGACGGGTATTGGAGACACGAAGGGCAGAGAAATTATATGCAAAATTCTCGAAGTGTAAATTTTGGATCCGAGAAGTGGACTCCTCAGTCATGTGGTTAGCGAGAAAGGGATACATGTGGATCCCTGCAAAATCAAGGCGATCGAGAACTGGTCAGCACCAAGGACGCCTACAGAAATCCACCAATTCTTAGGCCTCGCTGGCTACTACCAAAGGTTCATCCAAAACTTCTCCAAGATTGCCAAACCACTTACCACCTTAACCCAAAAGAGTGAACCTTTCAGCTGGGGAGAGAAACAAGAAACCGCCTTCCAAACATTAAAACAGGCCCTGTGTAGTCCCCCAATTTTATCCCTGCTAGAGGGAACCAAATACTTTGTGGTCTACTGTGACGCATCAAAACAGGGCCTTGGATGTATGTTAATGCAACAAGGAAAGGTCATTGCCTACGCATCGAGGCAATTAAAAACGCACGAGGTCAACTATGTCACGCATGACCTTAAATTAGGAGCAGTAGTATTCGCCCTAAAGATCTGGAGGCACTATCTTTATGGAACAAAGTGTACTATCTTTACCGATCACAAAAGCCTTCAACAGATCCTCAATCAAAAAGAGCTCAACATGAGGCAGAGATGATGGGTAGAACTATTGAATGATTACGAGTGTGAGATTCGTTATCACCCAGGAAAAGCCATGTGGTGGCTGACGCCTTAAGTCGAAAAGAATACTCGGGTTGCCGAGTAAAATCAATAACCATGACAATTTTGACAACCCGAAATTTCTATTCTATACAACATTTCAATTCAATAGAAGTCAGAACAGTTTCTGCTAACTTTCAAGCTTTTTGTAATAAGTTTGAGTCTTTTTAAGTTAGTACTTCGGGAGATACCAGGAGAGAGGATGCCCTAAGGTTTATTGTGCATCAATAGAGTTCCAAAAACTCCAAGATTTTGGAGTTTACGGCCCAAATGGTATTTGTACCGTAAACCCTAGTGTCTATATATATGGCACTTAGCCATTTTTCACACTTTTTCACCATTTCAAGCTAGAACTCAAATCCTCTCAAGTAGCATCCGACTTTTCCTCCTTGATCTTCAACTTGTAAGTGTTTCTAGCCTAATTAAGTTGATATATTACTTAATCTAGTGATTTAACACACTTCCATCCGTGAAATCATTCCAAAAGGTTAGATCTTCAAGTTTCACCAAGAACACACACTAGTGTTCTTGGACTTTTAGCACCTTTTCAAGCCTCTATCTTGTAAGTACTTCTATCCTAGAGTATCTTAAGTCTTGTTACACTTCCATATATCAAAGAATCACCCAATAAACACCAAGATCAAGGTGTTTACAGTCCAAGATGTTCTTGAACCGTAAACACTAAAAAGGGTGCCAAAGTGTGCCTAGTCCCTTCTAAGCCTTGGAAACTAGCATAGATCCTTTACTTGATAAGCTTAGCACTTGAAAACATCAAAAGACCGTAAACCATAGGGGTTTACGACCATAAACCCAAAGGAAAATGGTCTAAGGACCATAAACTCTATTTAGGAGTGAAATGGTGCCCTAATCCCTTCCATAGGCTTATACTCCAAGTGGAAATGCTTCTAAGGACTTGTAGAGCTTCAAAACAACACATGGTCAAAGAAGCATGAGTTTACGACCATAAACTCATGATTTTACGACCGTAAACTCAATGAGTTATGGTCACAAAATCGTAAACTCATATAAAGGAGTTCCCTTGAACCCTAAACTCAATAGCAATGTCCTACAACACATAGATGCAATCCTTGGGACTTATAACACTTATATAAGGTGTTTAGCATGTCCTAGGATGTCTTAACTTTGTTTATTAGCTGTTTAAAGACTAATTGGATAGATATATGTGGTATTATATGTTAACTAGGATCCTTGTGTGTGTTCAAGACTTCACTTGACACCTAGCAATCATGTTTCATCAGTTCATCCATACCACTTACTACAGGTGAGCTCATACCCCTTATTTAACCTTTTAAATGTTTTTAAATACTTTTATGGGTGGATACAAGTTGAACATTTATAGTTATTATATCAATCACATGTGATTAATAACTACCAAACAAGTGGTTTTCTTACTTTTCAAATTGTGTTATCAAACTGTTTAGCTTCAAACTATTTTACACACTCTTTTGCTCGTCAAATACTTTTACTTAAACTCTTTTTATACTTTTATATTGTCCAATGCATGCCTATGTATGTATAGTTATATAAGTAATGTTTAAAGGACTTAGGAAGACTAGCTCGCTTTATCTCCTTTTCCTCGTTGGGATGTGCCTTTAGGGCATCAGTTATTAGTCCGAAGGCCGTCTGAATATTAGTTATATATTATGTACTAGGTTCTAACCCGTGGAATCCACGACTCCAAGTAAAAAATATTAATATTTTATTAACATAATCATTAATCATAGATTTGAAAGCATATATTTTATTTGCAAAATTAGATGTTTTGCTAATAACGGGAAAATGAATAATTTATTTTCAAAAATGAATTTTTTTAATCTATTAGTTTATTTTCGACAGACATGATATTTAGCTTTATTTGATTACTTATTTTGGAAACATTTCGTACTCCAATAAACATCAAAACATAATAATTTTATTAAAAAACTAAAATGTAACAAATATATTTGACACATTTTTTTAACCATATAATCATCATTAAGCATTCATTTGTCAATTTTCACGTTTGTATACTCAGTACATGTTAGAGACTTTCACAAGAAATATAAAGCAATAACCAAACGACTTTTAACCCAACGGTAGATGGTGACCTCTCTTCGAGGTTAAGTGAAATTAAATGTTAGTTTAGGAGTATAATAGATTTCTTGGTTCAAAATAATATAAGACAATAGATATATATTTACTTAAAAAGTTAAGTATAACTATTAAAATACATATTAATGTAATTTTTTTCTTAAACGTCTTCAAATTTTACAAAGTGACAACCAATTTGATGTTATTGTATAAAAATATTCTCCCGTTAACCCACCAAAATATAATGTAGTTAACACTTCCATGTGTACCTTTTTATTCAATTTTTGTTATGATGTGTTTCGTTAACAAATTTGATATAATTTAAGTAAAATGTAAACATACAACCTAACATTATAACATATGAGAAGATAAGGATAAATAATTAATTTAAAATCAAAATTTTAAAAAAAAATAACCTTTTGGTTTATTTGTGTTCTACAACCTCACTTTTGAAGGTCTTTAACCATATTTTGATTTTTTTTTTAATTTCAAAACGTCTATCAATAAGAACTTATATATTGCAATTTAACAAACATAAACAAATATTTTTCCTTTCATTAATCAATTCCTACATTAAAATTAAACAAAAGTAAAAATATATATGGTTGTCTTTGTTCAGTTTCTGAACCACAAATAAACAAAATAGACAAAGTGTAAAAATATGGCACTTAGCCATTTTTCACACTTTTTCACCATTTCAAGCTAGAACTCAAATCCTCTCAAGTAGCATCCGACTTTTCCTCCTTGATCTTCAACTTGTAAGTGTTTCTAGCCTAATTAAGTTGATATATTACTTAATCTAGTGATTTAACACACTTCTATCCGTGAAATCATTCCAAAAGGTTAGATCTTCAAGTTTCACCAAGAACACACACTAGTGTTCTTGGACTTTTAGCACCTTTTCAAGCCTCTATCTTGTAAGTACTTCTATCCTTGAGTATCTTAAGTCTTGTTACACTTCCATACATCCAAAAATCACCCGATAAACACCAAGATCAAGGTGTTTACAGTCCAAGATGTTCGTGAACCGTAAACCCTAAAAAGGGTGCCAAAGTGTGCCCTAGTCCCTTCTAAGCCTTGGAAAGTAGCATAGATCCTTTACTTGATAAGCTTAGCACTTGAAAACATCAAAAGACCATAAACCATAGGGGTTTACAACCATAAACCCAAAGGAAAATGGTCTAAGGACCATAAACTCTATTTAGGAGTAATATGGTTCCCTAATCCCTTCCTTAGGCTTATACTCCAAGTGGAAATGCTTCTAAGGACTTGTAGAGCTTCAAAACAACACATGGTCAAAGAAGCATGAGTTTACGACCATAAACTCATGATTTTACGACCGTAAACTCAATGAGTTATGGTCACAAAATCGTAAACTCATATAAGGTGGTTCCCTTGAACCCTAAACTCAATAGCAATGTCCTACAACACATAGATGTAATCCTTGGGACTTATAACACTTATATAAGGTGTTTAGCATGTCCTAGGATGTCTTAACTTTGTTTATTAGTTGTTTAAAGACTAATTGGATAGATATATGTGGTATTATATGTTAACTAGGATCCTTGTGTGTTTTCAAGACTTCACTTGACACCTAGCAATCATGTTTCATCAGTTCATCCATACCACTCACTACAGGTGAGCTCATACCCCTTATTTAACCTTTTAAATGTTTTTAAATACTTTTATGGGGGGATACAAGTTGAACAATTATAGTTATTATATCACATGTGATTAATAACTACCAAACAAGTGGTTTTCTTACTTTTCAAACTGTGTTATCAAACTGTTTAGCTTCAAACTATTTTACAAATTCTTTTGCTCGTCAAATACTTTTACTTAAACTCTTTTTATAATTTTATACTGTCAAATGCATGCCTATGTATGTATAGTTATATAAGTAATGTTTAAAGGACTTAGGAAGACTAGCTCGCTTTATCTCTTTTTCCTCGTTGGGATGTGCCATTAGGGCATCGGTTATTCGTCCGAAGGCCGTCTAAATATTAGTTATATATTATGTATACATATATAGACATAAAAGTTCTATTAGTCAACTAAATACCCTTGGGTAGCAAGGGTGTACATTCATGTTCATACGTACAAGTCATATTACTAGTAAACTACGATAGGCGTAGTTTAGGAAGTTACTAATACTATTACTAGAACAATGAATCATACGAAGAGTGATCAGTTCATTCATGAGTCAATAATTGCTAGATAGAGAGAGAACACAATACAACTAGTACACACAGGCTGTGACATCCCCAATTTCATGGCCAGAAAAGACCGATTTATTTATGCTTTGTTTTATAAATAAGAGTGATCGTTTAAAGAAAACGGTTGCAGAATTTATTCCCAAAATAAAATATGATAACCATTTTATCAAAACATTTCTCGAAAAGAATGTATTCTCATTAAATAATAAAACCTCGGGATGTCATGTTCGTTACAGACCAAAAGCATAAACAATATAAAATAGACCTTACAATAGTTATTCAACTACTGATCTATAATCCAAAATCTCTCGTCAAGTCTGCCGACTTATACTCTTGTGTCATTACCTGTAATGAAAAGAAAACTGAGTGGGTCAGGCTTGGGAGCCTGGTGAGCATATAGGGTTTTCAACCCACGATAATACATTTATTATATTCAATTATCAAACAATAAACCCAAATACCCATCCCCATTATCTTCTTAAGGTTTTACCCTAAGAATCCACTATCCTTCATTCATTCATTCCTAAGGATTTACCTAAGGAATTGGCACGAAGTCCATTCCTGCCAAAGTTTATAGATCAGGTACTAAATCCATAGTTATCAGACGCTAACTCCATAGTCGTCGGGGTTTACTCAAGCGGTGCTAACTCCATAGTCACCAAGGTTCACTTAACAAGCGCTAACTTCATAGTCGCCAAGGTTTACTTAACAAGCGCTAACTCCATAGTCGCCACGGTTCATCAAATAGGCACGAAGTCACATCGTCGCCAAGGTTTATACAATAGGCGCTAACTCCATAGTCACCAAGGTTTATCTAATAATAGGCGCTAACTCCATAGTCACCAAGGTTTATCTAACAGCAGGCGCTAACTCCATAGTCACCAACTATCCCATCTACCCATGTTCTACCCAACAATTTTGTAGATATAAATACTTACACAGTTTAAATCATTTAACACATGTATAAAACTCCAAATTCCATGCCCATCTCAAATAGACAAATAACTTATAAACACATAGCACGTATTTCATAGCAAATACTTCATATTTATGTGTTAGAAGAAAGTAACTACACACTCGCGCATATAAACAACAATATACTTAATACACTCAAACCATACTTGTATTATTATCGTGTTTATGAAAGGTAGTATACACTCACTTGATCAGAAGATGATCGGACAACACTACGACTTGCAGAAGTAGTAATACACCGTAGATCTGGAAGATCTCCACAAAAATCGAACTTCTCGCGGGCAGAGCTTCGGCTCGGGAACCGCACTTCTCGGGATCTTCGGGATCTCGGGACTTGCCTTGGGGCTAGAGAATAATACCGGGGCTTCGGGGTATTTCTGGCACGCAAAACAATGCAAAACGGGAGAGAGAAGAGAAGAAATTGGCAATGGGGTCGGCTGCCTTCGCATCCTATTTATAGGAGGCTGGAGCCTCGGAGTACGCGGGGCGTACTGGTCCAAATGCGTCATGGCGTTCGTCATCCGAAGCCACTTGCTGTGAATGTCGACACTTCGGAGTACGCGGGGCGTACTCGAGTACGCGGCGCGTACCTCGGATCAGACCGGTGACTCCTTCGGATAATGCTTCCGAATTTCCTTTTAAATTTAAATACAAAATGATTAATAAACTTCGGAAATTCATATCTTCTTCATACGAACTCCGTTTTCGACGTTCTTTATATCCACGCGAAGGTGAGACTATACTCTACAACTTTCGTTTAGACTCCGTCGGCTAATTTTGAATTTTATTTTTATTATTTATTTTTAATAGGCCGCGACAGAAAACTTCGTTATAAATTCATAACTTCTTTGTTTGACGTCCGTTCTCGCCTAACTTTTTATCGCTTCGATACCAACAACGAGATCTTCGATTCTTGTTGAGATTGCTAAGGCTAAATATCGCTCTAACGTAAATTCACTTTTTACGTCGCGCTGTGTCGTGTCGATTCTGTCGCGAAACTTCGACAGGTCATAACGTTTCTGTTATAACTCGGATTTTGGCGTTCTTTATATGCACGGAAACCTTGTAACATATACTACAACTTAGTTAGGATTATTCATCCTAAATAATCTTCTATCAAAAAGTCATTTTTGACTCTTATTGTCTCTAAATTGACTAGCCCTGATCTACAGGAGTTACACAGGCCATTTCAATACTTGCTAGATATAGAGAGAACACACAATACAGCTAGTACACGCAGAACATTACAATACATACAGGCTAGACAGAGAAAGAACACACAATACAGCTAGCACATACATTATATATACATTCATGCAGTTATGTGAGCCACTAAACGGGGCATGGCACTACCTGCCATGACCGTTTTTGTATCCATAATCTCCTTAATTGGGGAGCATATGAGTTTGCATATAGATCTATACTTGATTGACTATCCTACACCTTGCTGCTCGCTGCAGTGGGACTTGCAAGTCTACGGGTGCTAAATGTCATTTCTTACGGTGTCTTACATTGTCGTTTTACTAGAGTCGGTAGCAGGATACAAGCCGATCACATGTTACTTTAAATTACAATTGGTTTAAGGTAGTTAGTACAACAGTAGTTACTTATTACAATACTACAGTACTATAATATTTTTCCCATTACATTCACTTCGTGAACATTCATACGATGCACGGTAATGTAAAAACTATATTTTTGGTTAATGATAGTCAGATTTGGGAAAATACACACTCTTACAAGAGACACACACATATACTAGATGCCTTGGTAGAAGGCTACTTTTAGTAGGAAACATAGGGTTTTCTAGGAGGTTCAAAACTTTTACATACTTACACTTCACATACTTACAATTACTTTCTTACAAATTCAAACACTAAAATACTTATGATCTCACCAGCTTTAAAGCTGATACTCTCTTTTAAAATAACTGGTATCCTCAAGTCACCAGTAGATAGGTATCGGTGCAAGGTTTAGAGAAGATGGAGCTCATTCAAGACTCATCTTTCATTTTTATTTATATTTTGGTGTCTATATAACTTGACAAAACACACTTGTATGAAAATTATATTATTAATGCAATGGATGATGTTGTTTCTTGTTTACAACTTTACCTTGTTGTGATACTGAACATGACATCCTCCACCCAGAACGTTTCCGCCGTTCATGGTTTTGGGGTGTGACAGATTGATATCAGAGCATTGTTTATAGTGAATTGAGTATATCAACCCATAAAAGATATACAGACTATAAATACAATGGGATTAAAATACTCTGACCAAGAGTTTATACTTTAAATAATAAAATATTTAATTAAGTATATGTGCCTGCATTCATACTAAAATCAATGTCACTAGGACAGTACAAAAGTATTACGATTGTTGGGCAGCACAAGTAGACTTAGAGACATATAGTCAAAACTGGGAAGATATAGCCTGATCAACTATATTATCCGAGGGTTGACTAGCATGTGCCTAAGTGTGGTTGTGAGGTTGCAACAAGTCTAAAAACTTACACACAGTACCACAACGAGAACAATATAACCTAAACCTAAAATACTATAGGAGTATTTTGTGTTACTGCAAGCTACATATGTACTAGATTCTTATACCTCTTTTCTCATGTAGATAATATGGCTGGATTCCATCTTCCCGGAGACCCGTACTAACCCAACCACGGTAATGCAGGATGGCTGGAAGAAGAACCAAAAGATGATCACCTAATCCCTTTGGATGATTATGAAGCTGAAGGCTTTTCTGATGGTTCGACTCAGAGCCAGAAGTCAACAACCTACCCCCAGTTGTTTAAAACCCAAACCCTCGTCCAACATTTCAAGGACCCACACCCCTGTGGGCCACAAAATTGAATAGATGGAGTTAGGAATAAGGTCAACCTATTCCCTACAATGGAGACCAAAGCTTCTACACCCTCACCGAGGGAGGTTCAGCTGATAGAGTCCTACCCATCATAGTTCGTAGGATTTCTCGGAACACAGAGCAGGGTCGACCAGCTATCGGCCGAGTCATGGAGATTGACGCAAACTCTGGCGTTAAAACAATCTGCATTTTCCAGCTAGAGTCTGCTCATGAAAGGACTCTGGTTGTAACAACCGAAGCTGTTCATCGCCAAAAACCCATTCTACCTGTATAACTCGCCGTATATCAATTCATTCCGATGTTGTTTTTGGGTTAAATTACTTAAAATTATATGTTTAATTGATGCTAATGAGTGTCCAAACCTGTTAGGAACTCATGAAATTTGCCCAAAATGCTTATTACAAAAATTTTAGAAACGTCCCCACCGAGTTACGGAAACTTAATCGGGTGCGACCAAAAGCCCCGTTTAGTGTCGGTATCGGGTAGAATTTCATTATTTCCAAGCTTTTCGACCTATATAAACACATTTAAGCTTCCATTTGAAGCTTTTGCTTCATCTCTCTACTCTCTCTTTAACCTCTCTCCTAAATCCAAGTTTAAGGGTCCAAATCACAAGTTTAAGGCTTCCAATCACCAAGGTACCTTCCTTAACACATTGTGTATCATGTTTGGCCTTCAAATTCGAGATTAAATCATGAAATGGGACATTACATATGAGTTTATGGCCCAGGAAGGTGCCTAGGCCGTAAACACTAAGTTAAAAGGGTTTTAAGCCCTTAAACCCCTCCTAGACTCAAACAAGGCTTAGATATGACATTTAGAATAATGGTATTTGCCTTAGAACATCATGAACATAATTTTTAAGGAGTAAATAGGAGTTTATGGCCAAGGCTCATGCTTAGGCCGTAAACCCCTCAAATATAGAGAGTAAACTCCTTTTAACATGTCCAAATCCCTTGAAACTCAACCAATAGCCTTGTGGTAAATCCTAGGACCATCTAAAAATAGTTTGGGGGTCTTAAACATATCAAAATGCAACATATAAGAGTTTACGGCCATAGCTCATACTCTTAGGCCGTAAACTCCCGAATATGTGTTAAATGATGCCCTAAACTCACCCCAAGGCTTGGAAAAATTACTAGAATCACATGTGATTGTCCTAAGTGCCTTAAATCAATTATGCAATACCATGGGAGATTTTACGACCGTAAACTCCAAGTTTACAGCCGTGAACTCCCTTAAACATGGTATAAGTCCCCTTAATTTAATCCAAGGCATTTTAGAAGTCCATTCCAACAATTTCCATGTCCAAACAAGCCATTAAGCACTCAAAATCGCACCAACATGAGTTCACGGCCGTGAACTCATGTATGTATGTTTTTTTATGGTTGTAAACTCCCTAAAATGTGTGATCTTGGGGAGTAAACTCAAATCCCAAGTCCCTAGTACCATTTCACGTCCGTAGATGTCACCCGGGTCACTCCGAACACTCGTTCTGAGGTGTTTAATCTCATCGGAGTGTAATGTTCCATATAATTCATGATTGTAAATCTAATTCGATATATATGGACATTATTTCATTTTACATAGGGACATCGCGAGTAATCAGGCCCCGAACCAACGATTAGTGTCCGAAACCGTCGCATTTCCGAGTCCGGTGAGTTCATACCCCTACCCTTTTTCTGTGTTTTCAATGGTTTTTCAATGTTTTCAGGGGGGGAATACAAGAAAAAAGTACAAGTGTATTTTGTACTTAAACTGATTTTCAACTCAATGGTTTTACTTACTAAGTGTCTTGATTTCCAAAGATTTGTGATAACTAACGTTTCGAATTGCAGGTTAAATATAGATTTCTTTTAAAAGTGTTATAACTATATTCTCTTTGAATAAGAAATCATAATAATCATATTTAAGATCAATACGAATAGGAATGTAACCTAGTACGAATACGAATACGAATGTAACCTAGCACGAATACAAATACGAATGTAACCTAGTACGAATACGAATACGAATGTAATCTAGTACGAATACGAATACGAATGTAATCTAGTACGAATACGAATACGAATGTAAGATAGTACGAATACGAATACGAATGTAACCTAGTACAAATACGAATACGAATATGAATAAGAATACGACTATGAATACGAATACGACTACGACTACGAATACGACTACGAATGTGAATACGACTACGAATGCGAAATGACGCCTTTGGTTGACACTAAGACTTCGAATATACAGTTAGTGTACCCCTTGAGTGTCACCAGAGTTTCGAATTAAATGCGAAAATACGCCTCTGGACCTCTACCGAGTTTTAAATATATCCGCCTCAGAATGTCGACAGAGCTTCGAATACACAACTAATGCACTCTTTTGGAACTCAGTAGAACTTCAAAAATACTGTATTGTACACTTATGTGTGATTCCAAATATTCGAAAATACAACTATGTTAGTAGATAATAGCCATTCTAAAGTAGAATAACTAAGGGTTTAGAATACTTAACCAATACTACACATATGGGAATTACTATTACTTCGAAATCAAACCTAAGAAACCAACCACCATACATAGGAAAATATGGGATTTTCCTGGGATAACATAACAGCTCGTAATGAACTTAGAATCCAATAGACAACTCAACACATAGGAAAATATGGGATTTTCCTGGGATAACATAACAACTAGTAACGAACCTAGATACAAATAGACAACTCCACACATAGGAAAATATGGGATTTTCCTGGGTAGTCCAACAACATATAAATGGATAAAGTAACAATAGAATAACAAAAACTATAAGGAAAATATGGGATCATAAGAAAATATGGGATTTTCTTGATCAACAACTTTTCCAGAAAGTAAAGGAACTCGCTCTTTTCAAAACTAAATCGCTTATGAACTCACCAGCTTTATGTTGATTTTCAAACTGCTTGTATTCTCAGGTCAGCGATAGACAGGTACATCGCAAACTTTTGGAGAAGACGGAGCGTCCCGAAGACTCGTCTTTACTTTTGTTGATATTACATATGTAAAACACTTGTACAACTTTACTTCCAAACAGATGTAAACAATATTATGTAATTTAATGTTTTGTGATTACTGCTTTACTATGTGCATTGGATTTGATACTCAACGCGGAGTCAACTCCGAAAATGTTTCCGCCTTTGGTTTTCGGGGTGTGACAGATTGGTATCAGAGCCCTTGTTTATAGTGAACTGGTATACCAAAGCTTACATGGTATAAGACTATAAACATTAAAGGGCCTAAGTGCTCTAAACTAAAAGTATAATCTACGAGTATAAGTATTTTCTAAAGTATACAAGTATACCGACCGTCGAAATTCGTAACTACAAGTAGAACAAAATATAAGTAAATGGGTGTTGTACACTGCGGTTAAACCTGGGCAGGTATGTAATCGTGTCTAGGATCAATATAGCCTGGCCAACTATATTCATTCGAGACACGGCCAACATGTGCTTGGGAGTGACTGTGGTACGCAACATACCCAAAACTTACCTAATATCCCAAACAACGAGCCTTCGTTGCAGCGAACCATGAAATACTATGGGAGTATTTCTCAAGCCGATCCGTTGTAGAAGATCTCATTCAAGCGTTGTTCCTTGATCATTCATTTAGCGATAAATTATCTACTTTGATAACTCCTTCCTGTTTTATCGCTTAATATTATATCTGTCTTGATGAGATACCCCCTGATCCATATCTCATGATTCAATTCAGAGGACTTATGATCCTCCCTTTCCTGATCTTTTTAGATCAAGATGCCTCCGAGGAAAAGACCTAGCTCGAAGAACACCAACAACCCTCCGCCGCCACCACCTCCTCTTCAAATCGATCTAGAAACACTTCAGGCAACCATTTCTGCCACCATATCAGCTCTCCTACCTCAACTAAACCCCAATGGGTCAGGAGGTGGTTCCCAAAACAAAAACCAAGAAGGTAAACAGGGACACCGGAAGGAGTGTTCCTATAAAGACTTCATGAACGCAAAACCAACATTCTTCGATGGCACAGGGGGTGTCATTGCTCTAACTCGGTGGTTAGAGAAAATCGAATCAATCTTCGAGATTTGCGATTGTTCGGAATCTGATAAGGTGAAATTTGCGGCCTGTATGCTCACCGATAAGGCTTTGACTTGGTGGAACGGCCGAGTCAAATCCCTGACTTTACCTGTAGCCAATTCTATGGGATGGGAAGTTATGAAGGAACTACTACGTGTGGAGTATTGCCCTCGGGGTGAAATCCAGAAGTTGTAACATGAGCTATGGAACCTAAAGATGAAAGGTTCCGATATCGCCTCTTACACTTCAAGGTTTGATGACTTGGCACTTCTTTGTCCGGGAATGGTTACCCCGGAAAGCAAAAAAGTAGAAAGGTTCATCTAGGGATTAACTCAGCCGACCAAAGGGAACGTTATAGCAGCAAAGCCAGATACCTATGACAACGCCAAATGTCTGGCACAAACTTTGATCGATCACAATGATGACCAAGAAGAAGCAGACACCACTCCCGAGCCAACAGAAAAGAGTGGCGAGAAAAGAAAGTTTTGGATAAAGAAGAAGAAGAGTCAGTCTTCCCCAGAACCCTCGATGAAACAGCAAATAGTGGCAGTCCACACTGCCACTATTCATGCTGCTATTTCTGTTGTCAATTCCACATCCCAAGTACCTGTTACCGGATATGTCGGTACCCTCCCGTGGTATGACCGATGTAACTACCACCATCGCATCCCTGGCCCTTGTCGTGCAAAGTTCTGTAGAAGTTGTGGCCAGGAAGGTCACCTCGCACGAACCTGCAAAACCCCAACCCCATCAACTAGTCAAGCTTCCGGAGCTGGTATCGGTCAAACCTGCTACAGCTGTGGAGAGGTCGGGCACTATAAGCGAAACAGTCCAAAGACAGTAACGTCTGGCAACACTGGGAGAGTCCTAACTATGGGGCAAGAAAGGACATCCACCAATCCCACTGTTGCCACAAGTATACTTCTTTTCGATAAATCTTGTGCCGGTAATCCTTTTCAATTCTAATGATGAAAGAATTTGCTAACCATTCATTCAAATATCTTTCTAAATTAAATCCTTCGTTAATAATCGAAATGTGCACCGTCAAGATGACCAACCAGTGAGAAAGAAAGCTTTAACGTCATACCCTTAGATCGTATCCTCAATTCGGATGGTTATCCCTTTCCATTTGATCTAAAGGTAAACCTTTCATGGAAAGCTTTGATGCAAACTCGACATGGAATGACTTAGTCTCATTCATGCGGTTAGTCTTGTCTTCGAAAGGGTCATCTGTTCGTATCTTTCCTTTGACCCAACTATCATATTCTTCGTGCATCAAAGCTTAGAAAGTTTTTCCATCCATTCCCCGTCCGTATGATATTCGGGAAAACGGGAAGTCTATAACTTTTTCCCCTGATGCCTTTCCAAGAATCCTCTAGAATTCTTTTCCGAACGTCTAGTCAAGTCTCGTGCTAATCTAGTTCCTGGAGCTACCTCGTAGCCGAACCTCCGGAAGATGATGTATCCAATACAGCGACCGGGACCTGATGTGATCACGAGTTCGTAGTGGTACCCTTTAGTCAAATCATTTTCCTTGATCTTGTAGTAAACAAAGCAGCCATACCCGTGGACCCATAACCCACAGGTCCCAGAATTCTCTTTCAGGATCATCAAACCCTTAGTTACTCTGCCACATGAAGACGTACCTTCTTGGTGGAGTTTGTTTTCTGTCGGAAGCCTTATCCTAGGGAAAACATGGAATGCTTTGGAAAAGCGAAATACTTCCCTCATGGTACATTAGACCCTTCGCGTCCCTTGTGAAATCGATTCCGTAACCTTCAAACTTCGATTGCCCTCGGAACTTAGTAGCACCCATCTGATACTTCACGTCTCGGTCTTTGAGAAGTATCTACCCAACGAAATCAAGACGCGTCCTGATAGTGAGGGTTCGCTGAGACGTCAAGCGGAGACCCGATGTCACTTGGGAGCACGAAAACCCGAAGCAGCAAATCCATTTGTATCTCATTCAAATTCATGTCTTCTATTGTAATCATTGAATTTCGGGACGAAATTCCCTCTAACGGGGGGATAATGTAACAACCTGAAGTTGTTCATCGCCGAAAACCCATACTACCTGTATAACTCGCCGTATATCAATTCGTTCCGATGTCGTTTTTGGGTTAAATTAATTAAACTTATATGTTTAATTGATGCTAATGAGTGTCCAAATCTGTTAGGAACTCACGAAATTAGCCCAAAATGCTTATTCCAAAAAATTTAGAAACGTCGCCGCCGAGTTACGACAACTTAATCGGGTGCGACCAAAACCCCGTTTAGTGCTGGTATCGGGTAGAATTTCACCGTATCCAAGTTTTCCGACCTATATAAACACATTTAAGCTTCCATTTGAAGCTTTTGCTTCATCTCTCTACTCTCTCTCTCTCTAACCTCTCGCCTAAATCCAAGTTTAAGGGTCCAAATCACAAGTTTAACGCTTCCAATCACCAAGGTACCTTCCTTAACTCATTGTGTATCATGTTTGGCCTTCAAATTCGAGATTAAATCATGAAATGGGACATTACATATGAGTTTATGGCCCAGGAAGGTGCCTAGGCCGTAAACACTAAGTTAAAAGGGTTTTAAGCCCTTAAACCCCTCCTAGACTCAAACAAGGCTTAGATATGACATTTAGAATAATGGTATTTGCCTTAGAACATCATGAACATAATTTTTAAGGAGTAAATAGGAGTTTACGGCCAAGGCTCATGCTTAGGCCGTAAACCCCTCAAATATAGAGAGTAAACTCCTTTTAACATGTCCAAATGCCTTGAAACTCAACCAATAGCCTTGTGGTAAATCCTAGGACCATCTAAAAATAGTTTGGGGGTCTTAAACATATCAAAATCCAACATATAAGAGTTTACGGCCATAGCTCATACTCTTAGGCCGTAAACTCCCGAATATGTGTTAAATGATGCCCTAAAATCACCCCAAGGCTTGGAAAAATTACTAGAATCACATGTGATTGTCCTAAGTGCCTTAAATCAATTATTCAAGACCATGGGAGAGTTTACGGCTTTAAACTCCAAGTTTACAGCCGTGAACTCCCTTAAACATGGTATAAGTCCCCTTAATTTAATCCAAGGCATTTTAGAAGTCCATTCCAACAATTTCCAAGTCCAAACAAGCCATTAAGCACTCGAATTCGCACCAACATGAGTTCACGGCCGTGAACTCATGTATGTATGTGTTTTATGGTTGTAAACTCCCTAAAATGTGTGCTCTTGGGGAGTAAACTCAAATCCCAAGTCCCCAGTACCATTTCACGTCCGTAGATGTCACCCGGGTCACTCCAAACACTCGTTTTGAGGTGTTTAATCTCATCGGAGTGTAATGTTCAATATAATTAATGATTGTAAATCTAATTAGATATATATGGACATTATTTCATTTTACATAGGGACATCGCGAGTAATCAGGCCCCGAACCAACGATTAGTGTCCGAAACCGTCGCATTTCCGAGTCCGGTGAGTTCATACCCCTACCCTTTTTCTGTGTTTTCAATGGTTTTTCAATGTTTTCAGGGGGGGGGGGGGGAATACAAGAAAAAAGTACAAGTGTATTTTGTACTTACACTGATTTTCAACTCAATGGTTTTACTTACTAAATGTCTTGATTACCAAAGATTTGTGATAACTGACGTTTCGAATTGCAGGTTAAATATAGATTTCTTTTAAAAGTGTTATAACTATATTCTCTTTGAATAAGAAATCATACTAATCATATTTAAGATCAATACGAATACGAATGTAACCTAGTACGAATACGAATATGAATGTAACCTAGCACGAATATGAATACGAATGTAACCTAGTACGAATACGAATACGAATATAATCTAGTACGAATACGAATACGAACGTAATCTAGTACGAATACGAATACGCATGTAACATAGTACGAATACGAATACGAATGTAACCTAGTACGAATACGAATACGAATACGACTACAAATACAAAAACGACTACGAATACGAATACGACTACGAATACGAATACGACTACGAATACGAATACGACTACGAATGCGAAATGACGCCTTTCGTTGACACTAAGACTTCGAATATACAGTTAGGTTACCCCTTGAATGTCACCAGAGTTTCGAATTAAATGCGAAAATACGCCTCTGGACCTCTACTGAGTTTCAAATATATCCGCCTCCGAATGTCGACAGAGCTTCGAATAGACAACTAATGTACTCTTTTGGAACTCAACAGAACTTCGAAAATACTGTATTGGACACTTCTGTGTGATTCCAAATATTCGAAAATACAACTAAGTTAGTAGATAATAGCCATTCTAAAGTAGAATAACTAAGGGTTTAGAATACTTAACCAATACTACACATATGGGAATTACTATTACTTCGAAATCAAACCTAAGAAACCAACCACCATACATAGGAAAATATGGGATTTTCCTGGGATAACATCACAGCTCGTAACGAACTTAGAATTGAATAGACAACTCAACACATAGGAAAATATGGGATTTTCCTGGGATAACATAACAACCAGTAACAAACCTAGATACAAATAGACAACTCAACACATAGGAAAATATGGGATTTTCCTGGGTAGTACAACAACACATAAACGGATAAAGTAATAATCGAATAACAAAAACTATAAGGAAAATATGGGATCATAAGAAAATATGGGATTTTCTTGATCAAAAATTTTTCCAGAAAGTAAAGGAACTCGCTCTTTTCAAAACTAAACCGCTTATGAACTCACCAGCTTTATGCTGATTTTCAAACTGCTTGTATTCTCAGGCAGCAATAGACAGGTACATCGCAACCTTTTGGAGAAGACGGAGCGCCCATAAGACTCGTCTTTACTTTTGTTCATATTACATATGT
Source organism: Lactuca sativa (assembly GCF_002870075.4). NCBI lineage: Eukaryota > Viridiplantae > Streptophyta > Magnoliopsida > Asterales > Asteraceae > Lactuca > Lactuca sativa. The sequence continues at coordinate 175,201,246 of NC_056623.2, forward strand.
AAAACACTTATACAACTTTACTTTCAAACAGATGTAAACAATATTATGTAATGTAATGTTTTGTGATTACTGCTTTACTATGTGCATTGGATTTGATACTCAACGTGGAGTCAACCCCGGAAATGTTTCCCCCTTTGATTTTCGGGGTGTGACACTGGTCCACAATGCAGCTCTTCAGAGGGAACTCACTGAAACCCAAGCTGAAGTCAGGGAACTTTGAGCTCAGCAAACAAGATCTAATAGGCACGTGAGGGACATAGAATGTCTTCTGTCGGAGTCAAGAACGCACAGTGGTAGTTCTCGTCACCGATAGATTCTCATCAACTTCTCTCTTTTGGATATAACCTAGTTATGTAAAACTCTGGTCTAATTCCCTATCTTTGTAAATCTTAGGCCTGTTAGGTCTTGGTTAGGTTATAGTCCTGTCAAAATTTTCCCATTTTGGTTGATGTAAGGCCTCCTTCTGTTGGCCATTTTTCCCGAACTTGTTACATCTATAATTCTAGTAATATTGATAGGTACCTAATCTCATGGGCATTATTATCCAAATGTTATTATCTATTAGTTCTAGATCTACATTCAATCGTACTGTTGGGCTATGAATAGTTAGTCCATGAATCATTCTCATCACGTTTTCCTATCGATTTCTTATCAATATCTTCATCTTTGTAAACTTATAGTTCAAAGATGCCTCCACATAAATCAACAAGACGCACTCATCCCGCACCAACACCACCTACTCCTCAGTTCGATGCCACAACACTAAATGTTGTTGTAGCTGCAGTTGTGGTTACAGCCGTGGCTCAGTATCATACATCCGGTTCCACTGGAGGGGGAACCCCTGTCTTATCTACTCAAGGTGAAATACCTGTGCGCTTGAAAGAGTGCTCCTACAAGGACTTCACCAACTGCAAGCCATTTTCCTTCAAAAGGACTGGCGGAGTCATTGCCCTCTCGCAATGGTTCGAGAAAACTAAATCGGTTTTCAAAATCTGCTCCTGTCCAGAGGAGAGCAAGGTCAAGTTTGTTGCTTGTACCTTTGAAACAAAAGCCCTAATATGGTGGAATAGCCATCTTAAGTCACTTTCTCTCATAGTGGATAATGTTATGGGCTAGGAAACTTTGAAAGACCTCATGATTAAGGAGTACTGCCCGAGGGGCGAGATCCAGATGCTGGAGGAAGAACTATGGAGCCTAACCATGAAGGGCTCCGACGTAGTCACCTACACCGCCAGGTTTTGTGAGCTGGTGGCCCTCTGTCCCAACAAGGTTCATACCGAGGGAAAAAAGATCGAAAGATACATATGGGGCTGGTGCCTCCATTCCAGGGAAATGTGTTGGCTGCAAACCCCACTACATTTGATAGTGCCAATCGATTGGCACAGCGGCTTATAGATCATGAGGTTCGTAACCCGGCCACAACAACAACCCTAGCCATCTCAGAACCTTCCAAAACCGCAGACCCCAACCGGAAGTTCTGGGAGGACAAAAAGAAGACGAGGGCTGCCAAGAAGCAGCAAGTCGTGGCAATTCATGCTGCGATAGCACCTTCCACTGCTGCTCTGGTAAAGCAGTACGCTGGAAGTTTTCCCAAGTGCAACAAATGCAACTTCTACCACGTTGGTGCCTGCCAGGAAATGCAGTGTTTGAACTGCAACGGGAAGGGGCACACTGCCCGTTTCTGTAAAGCTCTGGCGAAACCAATCAACCAAGTCCCCGGTGCTAGAGTGGGCCAAACTTGCTACGGATGTGGTGAGGTAGGCCACTTCAAGAGGAACTGCCTGAAGGCAGGGTTTGCCGGTGGAGTGGCAAGAGTTCTGGCCATAGGCCATGAGGAAGCGGTTGCCGACCCCACTGTGGTCACTGGTACGTTCCTCCTCGATAAATCTGATGCATGCATTCTATTTGATAGTGGAGCAGAGAGGAGTTTCGTGAACCAAAAATTTTCTCATTTACTTAAGCAAAAGTCATGAGCACTTAAAGAACCATTCACTGTAGAAATGGCTAATGGAAAGACAGAGAGCACTAGCAGCATATTCATAGGGTGTACCCTAACTTTAGATAGCCATTCATTTTCGATCGATCTCATGCCGGTCTCAATTAAAATTTTCGACGTCATTATCGGCATGGATTGGTTGAGTTTTCATCGTGCCGACATCATGTGTTACGAAAAGGCTGTTCGCCTTAATCTACTGTCTGGCGAAGCCCTAGTAGTTTATGACGACAAACCCGGCACGAACCTTCATATCATCTCTAGCATTCAAGCTCAGAAATTCTTGTGAAAGGAATGTCGAGCATTCCTTACTTATGTGGTCGATGTGAGCCAAGAAATGAAGGACATTCAGAACATTCTAGTAGTACGTGACTTTCCCAACATCTTTCCAGAAGAACTCCCAGGATTACCTCCACAACGTCAAGTCGAGTTCCGAATCGACTTAGTTCCAGGAGGTACCCCCGTAGCCAAATCGTCCTGTCGTCTAGCACATGCATAGATGCAAGAATTGTCATGTCAACTTAACGAACTGCTCAGCAAGGGCTTTATAAGACCAAGCTTATCACCCTGGGGAGCTCCAGTCTTGTTCGTCAAGAAGAAAGACGGATCGTTTCGTATGTGCATCGACTACGGGGAGCTCAACAAACTGACTGTAAAAAATCGTTATCCGTTACTTCGTATCGACAATTTATTTGACCAACTTCAAGGGGAGAACTTCTTTTCAAAAATCAACTTGAGATCCAGATATCACCAACTACGAGTGCTAGGGGAGGATGTTCCGAAGACAGCCTTCCGAACTCTTTATGGGCACTACGAATTCGTAGTGATACCGTTCGGATTAACAAACGCATCCGCTGTATTCATGGACTTAATGAATAGGGTGTGTCGTCCTTACTTGGATCAGTTCGTCATCGTCTTCATCGATGACATACTAATCTACTCTCGCAGTAAGGAAGAGCATAGTCAACATCTGCGACAAGTCCTAGAAACATTACGTTCGGAGAAGCTCTATGCAAAGTTCTCGAAATGCGAATTTTGGATCCGAAGAGTCGAATTCTTAGGGAACGTGGTTAGCAAAGAGGGAATACACAGGGACCCTTCCAAAATCAAAGCCATTGAGAACTGGTCAGCACTGAAGACGCCTACAGAAATTCATCAATTTCTAGGCCTCGCTGGCTACTATCGCAGGTTCATTAAGAACTTCTCCCGCATTGCGAAACCTCTTACAACATTGACCCAGAAGGGCGTGGTCTTTGACTAGGAAGAGAAGCAGGAAAGAGCGTTCCAAACACTCAAACGAGCCTTGTGCACTGCACCAATACTATCCCTCTCCGAAGGATAGAAGACTTCGTTGTCTATTGCGATGCGTCAAATCAAGGGCTCGGATGTGTTCAGATGCGGCGAGGTAAGATCATCGCCTATGCTCGAGACAGCTGAAGACACATGAGGTCAACTACATGACCCACGATCTTGAACTGGGAGCAGTTGTGCTTGCTTTGAAGATCTGAAGACACTACCAGTACGGTACGAAAAGCACTATCTTTACAGACCACAAAAGCCTACAACACATATTCAACCAGAAGGAGCTCAACATGAGACAACGACGGTGGGTCGAGCTACTCAGTGATTACGAATGCAAGATTCTTTATCATCCGGGTAAAGCCAATGTAGTAGCTGACGCCCTCAGTCGAAAAGAATATTCTGGTCGTAAAGTCAAATCATTGACTATGACTATCCATTCACACTTGTCTACGCAAATTGAGGAGGCTCGGCTCGACGCTTTGAAACCTGAAAACATGGCGGGTGAATCCCTGAGAGGGATGGAAAAGAATTTGGAAGTCAAGGGTGGCGGAGCCTATACCTCATGGATCGGATCTGGACACTGAAACACGGTGACTTCAGAGACTTGGTCATGACCGAGGCACACAACACTCGTTATTTTGTGCACCCAGGTTCAGATAAGATGTATTTGGATCTTAAAATTTATACTGGTGGCCTAACATGAAAGCAGAGATTGCTACCATCGTGAGTAAATGCCTTACTTGCGCAAAGGTCAAGGTCGAGTACCAGAAACCCTTCGGTTTACTACAACAACCAGAAATACCGGAATGGAAGTGGGAGCGGATCACTATGGAATTTATAACCAAGTTGCCCAAGACAATGGGTGGACTTGATACCATATGGGTCATCGTCGATAGATTGACCAAGTCTGCACACTTCCTGCTGATCAAAGAAACAGACAAGGTGGAGAAGCTTACGAGAACTTACATTGGAGAGATTGTACGACTGCATGGTGTTCCCTTATCTATTATCTCAGACAGAGATAGTAGATTCACTTCGAGGTTCTGGCAGTCGTTACAAAGTTCCTTAGGAACTAGGCTGGACATGAGTACAGCCTACCATCCATAGACCGACGGGCAAAGTGAGAGAACTATCCAAACCTTGGAAGATATGTTGTGAGCCTATGTGATTGACTTTAGGAAACATTGGGATACTCATTTACCCCTTATCGAATTTTCCTACAACAATAGTTATCATGTGAGCATAAAGGTTGCTCCATTCGAGGCCCTCTATGGCCGAAAGTGCAGATCCCCTCTGTGCTGGGCTGAGGTGGGTGATACCCAGTTAGCTCAAGGACGAGTTCCTGACAACACTCTCACAGGTCCGAAGATCATACGGGAAACGACAGAAAAGGTCGTTCAGATTCGTGGACGATTGAAAGCCTCTAGAGACCGACAGCAAAAGCTACGCTGATAAATGAAGGAAACCGTTGGAATTCCAAGTGGGAGACCGCGTTCTATTGAAGGTATCTGTCACACCCCCAAACCAAGGATGGCGGAAACGTCCAGGGGTGGAGGACTTCATGTACAGTATCATAACAACGTGTATAATAGTGCTCAAAGTAAATACAACCATCATAAATATAATTGAAAAAGTTACATCAAAGTATATGTTTACATGTTTCAAAATCAATTACAATATGATGACAAAAATAAATTGTTGACGGTTTAACGTCCCATCCTCAAAGCGCTGAAGTTTTCCTGTTTCACTGATTTCCTGAGAATACAAGTAGTTTTGAAAAGTGTCAACAATTAAGTTGGTGAGTTCATAAGAGTTTTGTTTGGAGTAGAAACCGTTTTCCTTTTTAAAAGCGATAGGATATGAATCCAGAAAATCCAATATTTTCTTAGTTAGGTGTAGACAAAATATTCCTATATGATGTGTTGATGAACCCTAGATTGACCCGTAGATTTCCTCTATAATCATCCAGCGTATATAAGTTATAGAAGATTTAAATCAGATAAAACGTCGAATGTAGTGGGTCTGCCCTAGGTCCACAACCCAACGAGGAACAGGAGATGAGGCGGGCACCACCAATTCTAAGCCAATCCAGACTAAATTCTTGTATGACTCAAGCATATACGCTCAATGATTATAGTTGAAGTCTAACAATGCTAACCTTTAATGTGAATATAACCTATACATACCATAGTTCACCGGGGAGTAATAGAGATTAGTGAACCTGAACTATGCATATGATAGCTTATCAAAAGTGATGGGATGGTGAATATAACCTATACATATCAAAAGTGATGGTGAATGTGAATATAACCTATACATATCATAGTTCACCGGGGAGTAATAGAGATTAGTGAACCTGAACTATGCATATGAATAGCTTATCGAAAGTGATGGTGATGGTGAGTGTAACCTATACATATCATAAGTGATGGTGAATGTGAATATAACCTATACATATCATAGTTCACCGGGGAGTAATAGAGATTAGTGAACCTGAACTATGCATATGAATAGCTTATCGAAAGTGATGGTGAATATAACCTATATGATGTGTTAATGTGAATATAACCTATACATATCATAGTTCACCGGGGAGTAATAGAGATTAGTGAACCTGAACTATGCATATGAATAGCTTATCGAAAGTGATGGTGAATTCCTTTCTTGTAATTTAGTTCCTAGGGTAGATGAAACATAAACTATACCTATTATAGTTTATTACTTTGTTTGTAATATGTATTTACCATAACTATACCGATTATAATTAACGCGTTCGTTTGTGGGGGTATAATGGCTTAACTATACTTATTATAGATTATCTTAATCGTCCATAGCGGCAATAACTCTTTTGTAAGTGTAAGACCTTTAATATTGTGTTTGTTATATGAATAACCCTAAACTATACCTATTATAGTTTATCGATTGATTTCGTGGGAAAAGAGCATAGGCCTTACTTGTCATAATTTATCACTGTTTATATTTTAATGGATAGAGCCTCGTAATATCGTGTATATATATATATATATATATATATATATATATATATATATATATATATATATATATATGTCATACTTGTGAAGGTGTAAATCCATTTGTTTTCTGATGTATGTCTATGTAAGAATACAAAATATGTCATATATTGCAACTACACATAATCACATAACGATGTATACCTTGCTCAACATGTTACAAGGTGAAATGAAATTTATTGTGTTTTTCTGTTAATAACATTTTCTGTAACTGGTATTGGAAAAATTGTAGAAAAATCATAAAATGTCCAAATCAGGTTCTGTAACTTCTGAGAGTTTGGAAAATGAGTCTATTTTGTTCATAATTTTTATTATAATTTTTAATGACCTCTAACTTGGGTGAAAAAGTCCATAATCACAGACTGGTCCGGATTGATGTTTGAAATGATAGGCAGTTTTGTAAAAATCACCATAAATTGTAGAAAAATCGTATGGAGATGTGCAAGTAGTCATTTTAAAGCTAAGAAGTGGAACTACATACACCTAAAACAGTTTTGAAAACAAAAATATTTAAGATGTCCAAAACATTCCGTGAATGGAGTGAAACGTTTCTGATGAAAGCTGTTAGAAAAGTTTAGATGTGTTCTTGATGTTTTGACTTGTATTCCCCCCTAAAAACTTGAGAAAACATGAAAATGTAGGGGTATGAACTCACCTTGAGTGATTTCAGTAGATAAGTGTTGAAGAAGAGAAGTGTTCAACCCAAGAACACTTGAAGAATTGCTTGAAGGTTCGAAGCTCTAACACAAATATAATGGAGTTTGTGTAAGATACCCATGATTTGAGTGGAAATAATTGAGATAATCTTAAAGGAAATGGATTATGCTTACCAAAGGTGGAGGAAACTCTCAAGATCAGCCCTTGAATCTCGGATTTCTAGAGAGAGAAAGTGAGAGAGAAAAGAGTTTGATCTTCTTGTGAAATGAGAACAAATGAAAGAAAATGAGGAGAGAGGATGATTATCCAACTCTCAAAGGCATGGGGATGGCTTGTGAGGAAGGTAAAAGGTACAAGGTATGGTGGGGAGGAGTGTGGGTTGTCATGGAGTGGACATGGGGTTGCTTGCGTCATAACTAAGGTAAGGTCAACACTCTTCTTTTTGTACTTTACCAACTCCTTTTTAAATAAGATTTTATCCTTAAAATGTGATTAAATCATTAATTTAGGGGTCTTAAAATTAAAAATAAGGTTTTGGGTGAAAATCCCATGTTAAAATAATTAAAAATGGGTTTAAAACGCAAAAATACGCAAAAACGGGGTGAAAATTGCATTTTCCAGCGAGTTTCTTCGGACCTAGGCCGAAGCTCGGTCCCTAGGCCGAAGTCCGGTCAGGCGGGGCTTGGCTCGGACGCGGGTGGTTGAATCCGGAGGCGAAGGCGCGAAGGAGTGGCTCGGTCCGAGGTGAAGCTATCCGAAGCGAAGGCGAGAAGCAGAAACAGGTCCGGTCCGAAGGGAAGCCAGAACCGAAGGTACTGTTGTGAACAGTGATGAACAGTACTTTCGGTTCGGACCTTTCTTCCTTGCATGGTTCGGTTCAGATCTCCTTCAATGCCGGGTTCGGTTCGGATGAACAGTGGTTTCGGTTCAGCTCATGAACAGTACTTTCGGTTCAGACCCTCATGAATAGTGCTTTCGGTTCGGTTCATGAATAGTACTTTCGGTTCGGAGGGTTCGTTTCCTTAAGTCCGTTTTTCGCGTAGACTTCCGTTCTTGGGCTATTTTCGCCAAATTTGAGGGTCGGGATGCCCCGAGTGATTATAGAAAGTTGGGAGAGATTTCGAGAGAGATTTGAGAGAGATTCCTCGTTCTCAGAGAGATTTGGGAGAGATTTGACGTACTTGGAGAGATTTCGCATACGAAGAGATACGTGAGAGAGATTTCACATACTTAGAGAGATTTGGGAGAGATTTGACATACTTGGAGAGATTTCACATACAAAGAGATATGTGAGAGAGATTTCACATACTTAGAGAGATTTGGGAGAGATTTGACATACTTGGAGAGATTTGGAAGAGATTTGACATACTTGGAGAGATTTCTCATACAAAGAGATATGTGGGAGAGATTTCACATACAAAGAGATATGTGAGAGAGATTTCACATACTTAGAGAGATTTGGGAGAGATTTGACATACTTGGAGAGATTTGGGAGAGAATTGACATACTTGGAGAGATTTCGCATACAAAGAGATATGTGGGAGAGATTTCACATACAAAGAGATATGTGAGAGAGATTTCACATACTTAGAGAGATTTGGGAGAGATTTGACATACTTGGAGAGATTTGGGAGAGAATTGACATACTTGGAGAGATTTCGCATACAAAGAGATATGTGGGAGAGATTTCACATACTTAGAGATATGTGGGAGAGGTTTCACATACTTAGAGATATGTGGGAGAGATTTCACTGGTGACCTTTTTGAGTGTCCGGCTACGCACTGCAAGGTCCTTAAACCCCGTTAAGCCTTGATTAGGGATCTTGCATACTCCCGATGAGTATGTAACATTGTCGTATCGGTTTGGCTTTCTACGTACCACCGTTTCAGGTTAAGGAGATTTAGGTGAACGCACTTTTCGATTTATGATCTCTCATTAAAATAGAGAGTTGTTTAGAAGTTACGTAACGTAAACTCTAGTACTCACGGCAATTTGAGTTGACCGGTTTGACTTGTTGACTTTTAGTTGACTTTGACTTGACCGAAAGTTGACGGTTGTCACAGTATCACCCTGGAAGGGCTTGATACACTTTGGAAAGCGTGGAAAGCTAAATCCAAGGTATATTGGGCCTTTCGAGATTCTTGCCAGAGCAGCCCAGTAGCTTACAAACTTAACTTACCACGCGAACTCAGTAACGAACATTCTACCTTCCACGTCTCGAACTTGAAAAAGTGTATGTCCGACGAGACTCTTGTAATCCCACTCGACGAAATCGAGATCAACGAGAGCCTCAACTTCATGGAAGAACCAATAGAGATCATGGACCGGGAGGTCAAGCAAACAAAGCAAAGTCATATCCTGATAGTGAAGGTTCGCTGGAACGCCAAACGAGGACCTGAATTCACTTGGGAGCGAGAGGATCAGATGAAACTGAAATATCCTCTTCTTTTTACTTAGTTATTTGTAACTACTTATTTGCTAAAACTAAAATTTCGGGACGAAATTCCTTCTAACGGGGGGATGATGTGACAACCCGAAATTTCTATTATGTACAATATTTCAATTCAGTATAAGACAAAACAGTTTCTGCTAACTTTCAAGCTTTTTGGAATAAGTTTGAGTCTTTTTAAGTTAGTACTTCGGGAGATACCAGGAGAGAGGATGTCCTAGGGTTTATTGTGCATCAATAGAGTTCCAAAAACTCCAAGAGTTTGGAGTTTACGGCCCAAATGGTATTTGGACCATAAACCCTAGTGTCTATATATATGGCACTTAGCCATTTTTCACACTTTTTCACCATTTCAAGCTAGAACTCAAATCCTCTCAAGTAGCATCCGACTTTTCCTCCTTGATCTTCAACTTGTAAGTGTTTCTAGCCTAATTAAGTTGATATATTACTTAATCTAGTGATTTAACACACTTCCATCCGTGAAATCATTCCAAAAGGTTAGATCTTCAAGTTTCACCAAGAACACACACTAGTGTTCTTGGACTTTTAGCACCTTTTCAAGCCTCTATCTTGTAAGTACTTCTATCCTAGAGTATCTTAAGTCTTGTTACACTTCCATATATCAAAGAATCACCCAATAAACACCAAGATCAAGGTGTTTACAGTCCAAGATGTTCTTGAACCGTAAACACTAAAAAGGGTGCCAAAGTGTGCCTAGTCCCTTCTAAGCCTTGGAAACTAGCATAGATCCTTTACTTGATAAGCTTAGCACTTGAAAACATCAAAAGACCGTAAACCATAGGGGTTTACGACCATAAACCCAAAGGAAAATGGTCTAAGGACCATAAACTCTATTTAGGAGTGAAATGGTGCCCTAATCCCTTCCATAGGCTTATACTCCAAGTGGAAATGCTTCTAAGGACTTGTAGAGCTTCAAAACAACACATGGTCAAAGAAGCATGAGTTTACGACCATAAACTCATGATTTTACGACCGTAAACTCAATGAGTTATGGTCACAAAATCGTAAACTCATATAAAGGAGTTCCCTTGAACCCTAAACTCAATAGCAATGTCCTACAACACATAGATGCAATCCTTGGGACTTATAACACTTATATAAGGTGTTTAGCATGTCCTAGGATGTCTTAACTTTGTTTATTAGCTGTTTAAAGACTAATTGGATAGATATATGTGGTATTATATGTTAACTAGGATCCTTGTGTGTGTTCAAGACTTCACTTGACACCTAGCAATCATGTTTCATCAGTTCATCCATACCACTTACTACAGGTGAGCTCATACCCCTTATTTAACCTTTTAAATGTTTTTAAATACTTTTATGGGTGGATACAAGTTGAACATTTATAGTTATTATATCAATCACATGTGATTAATAACTACCAAACAAGTGGTTTTCTTACTTTTCAAATTGTGTTATCAAACTGTTTAGCTTCAAACTATTTTACACACTCTTTTGCTCGTCAAATACTTTTACTTAAACTCTTTTTATACTTTTATATTGTCCAATGCATGCCTATGTATGTATAGTTATATAAGTAATGTTTAAAGGACTTAGGAAGACTAGCTCGCTTTATCTCCTTTTCCTCGTTGGGATGTGCCTTTAGGGCATCAGTTATTAGTCCGAAGGCCGTCTGAATATTAGTTATATATTATGTACTAGGTTCTAACCCGTGGAATCCACGACTCCAAGTAAAAAATATTAATATTTTATTAACATAATCATTAATCATAGATTTGAAAGCATATATTTTATTTGCAAAATTAGATGTTTTGCTAATAACGGGAAAATGAATAATTTATTTTCAAAAATGAATTTTTTTAATCTATTAGTTTATTTTCGACAGACATGATATTTAGCTTTATTTGATTACTTATTTTGGAAACATTTCGTACTCCAATAAACATCAAAACATAATAATTTTATTAAAAAACTAAAATGTAACAAATATATTTGACACATTTTTTTAACCATATAATCATCATTAAGCATTCATTTGTCAATTTTCACGTTTGTATACTCAGTACATGTTAGAGACTTTCACAAGAAATATAAAGCAATAACCAAACGACTTTTAACCCAACGGTAGATGGTGACCTCTCTTCGAGGTTAAGTGAAATTAAATGTTAGTTTAGGAGTATAATAGATTTCTTGGTTCAAAATAATATAAGACAATAGATATATATTTACTTAAAAAGTTAAGTATAACTATTAAAATACATATTAATGTAATTTTTTTCTTAAACGTCTTCAAATTTTACAAAGTGACAACCAATTTGATGTTATTGTATAAAAATATTCTCCCGTTAACCCACCAAAATATAATGTAGTTAACACTTCCATGTGTACCTTTTTATTCAATTTTTGTTATGATGTGTTTCGTTAACAAATTTGATATAATTTAAGTAAAATGTAAACATACAACCTAACATTATAACATATGAGAAGATAAGGATAAATAATTAATTTAAAATCAAAATTTTAAAAAAAAATAACCTTTTGGTTTATTTGTGTTCTACAACCTCACTTTTGAAGGTCTTTAACCATATTTTGATTTTTTTTTTAATTTCAAAACGTCTATCAATAAGAACTTATATATTGCAATTTAACAAACATAAACAAATATTTTTCCTTTCATTAATCAATTCCTACATTAAAATTAAACAAAAGTAAAAATATATATGGTTGTCTTTGTTCAGTTTCTGAACCACAAATAAACAAAATAGACAAAGTGTAAAAATAAACAAACATCTTATTCTTTTATAACATGGATACAAAAAAATATATATATATCAAAAAAGATATAGCTCCCTCCAACTCTCTTCTTTCACATTTTGCATTTCTTCCGTAAGTTTCTCTTAAAACATATGATTTAAAAAACAACAGTAACCATAAGTTTTTCTTGTAGTTTAATACTTACAACTCTGTCAACTCTTGCAAATGCTTTGTCCCAACCAGTATTTCACCTTCCAAATTCGTGCATAGTAATACACTGTTCAAACATATCAAATTTATCAATATACATCTAGATTTTTTTTCAAATGAATTTAACTTTATAATATCTAACTTACGTTTTGGTGATCCTGACAAAAACATTCGAGCTGCAACTCACCCAAGCCTAGTGAACAGAGACACATGGATCACCAAACCATGAAGAAGAAGGAAAAAAACAAATAGCTTAACTGTGCTTAGTTTCATTTCATATAAATGCAAGATAGTCTGACCTCTTGTTCCATTTCGTTTTCAATAAGAAGATAAAAGCATCCTCATTATATAAAAGTAAATTATATGTATGCTTACAACAAATAAGCTATATGGGGATATAAATAAGAATGTAAATACTATTTAGGCATACCAATTTATTCAACAAATGAAGAAATATAAATCAATGATTCAAAGGTTAAATCACAGAAGTAACAAACATTTGATGATGATTTACCAGTAACGGATATGGATTCGATTTTGAATCAAAGTATCAAACTAACAAAAGGATCGGTAGGAAGAATGGGATAACATTAATTAATACCTTCTTGCTTGAAGAGAATCGCCTTTTGTTGCATAACCGTTGAAGTTAGCAGAGCGGAGAGCATCTACGACGGCATCTTCTAGTGATTGTGTCTTTCTGCAGATTGAAAAGGTGCACAAAATAGAGATGAAGATAAAAGATCGAAAAACCTTCCCATCAGTAGATTATAGCCCTGCTTTTTTAGGGTTAGGTTCACGAAGACTTGCAAGCAACCGGTGATGGTGTTCTCGACAGTAGACAACGATGAAATAGGGGTGGTGGAGAGAGAGAGAGAAAGAGAGAGAGAGAGAGAGAGAGAGAGAGAGAGAGACGCACCATCATTCTCCTTAAATTGAAAACAGATGCTTTTCTTTCGCCTCAAATTGAAATTGAAATATGAGACTAAATTAGAAATTAGTAAATTAGTCATAAATTTATGCATAAATTGAGGAGATATTCAAGGAAACAGTTTAGAGAATTCAAATGAGATAGATATATGGGTTGAGCGGGAAACAATTGATAAGATATCTGTAGAGTTTATGAGCGGGAAAAGAAAATTATGGTGAACAAAAAGTGGACACGTGGCACAAAGGAAGGTAAAAGAATGACAAATGGAACTTTAGAGAGGTTTTTATTAGGAAGAGAGATACATATATAGACATAAAAGTTCTATCAGTCAATTCAATACCCTTGGGTAGCAAGGGTGTACATTCATGTTCATATGTACAAGTCATATTTCTAGTAAACTACGATAGGCGTAGTTTAGGAAGTTACTAATACTATTACTAGAACAATGAATCATACAAAGAGTCAGTTCATTCATGAGTCAATAATTGCTAGATAGAGAGAGAACACAATACATCTAGTACACACAGTACATTTCAATACTTGATAGATAGGGAGAGAACACACAATACAGCTAGTACACGCAGAACATTACAATACATACACGCTAGACAGAGAAAGAACACACAATATAGCTAGCACATACATTATATATACATTCATGCAGTTATGTGAGCCACTAAACGGGGCATGGCACTACCTGTCATGACCGTTTTTATATCCAAAACCTCCTAATTGGGGAGCATATGAGTTTGCCTATAGATCTATACTGGATTGACTATCCTACACCTTGTTGCTCGCTGCAGTGGGACTTGCAAGTCTACGGTGCCAAATGTCATTTCTTACGGTGTCTTACATCATCGTTTTACTAGAGTCGATAGCAGGATACAAGCCGATCACATGTTACTTTAAATTACAATTGGTTTAAGGTAGTTAGTACAATAGTAGTTACTTATTACAATACTATAGTACTATAATATTTTTCCCATTAGATTCACTTCGTGAACATTCATACGATGCACAGTAATGTAAAAACTATATTTTTGGTTAATGATAGTCGGATTTGGGAAAATACACACTCTTACAAGAGACACACACAGATACTAGATGCCTTGGTAGAAGGCTACTTTTAGTAGGAAACATAGGGTTTTCTAGGAGGTTCAAAACTATTACATACTTACACTTCACATACTTAAAATTACTTTCTTACAAATTTAAACACTAAAATACTTATGATCTCACCAGCTTTAAAGCTGATACTCTCTTTCAAAATAACTTTTATCCTAAGCCCACCAGTAGACAGGTACCGGTGCAAGGTTTAAAGAAGATGGAGCTCGTTCAAAACTCATCTTTCATTTTGATTTACATTTTGGTGTCTCTATAACTTGACAGAACACACTTGTATGAAATTATATTATTAATGATATGGATGATATTGTTGCTTGTTTACTACTTTGCCTTGTTGTGATACTGAACATGACGTCCTCCGCCCCAGAACGTTTCCGCCGTTCATGGTTTTGGGGTGTGACAACAGTCCATTCGCACTTGTCCATGCAAATCAAAGAGGCTCAGGTGAGGCATTAAGAGGAATGGATAAGAATCTAGAAGTCAAGGACGACGGAGCTTGCTATCTCATGAACTGAATTTGGACACCGAAATTCGGCAGGTTCAGGGACGTCATCCTGAAGGAAGCATACAAAACTCGATACTCTGTACATCCCGATTCGGACCAGATGTACCTGGACCTGAAGAAACTCTACTAGTGGCCGAACATGAAAGCCGAAATCGCTACCTATGTTGTCTAACTTGCGCAAAAGTTAAGGTAGAGTACCAAAATCCTTCGGGTCTACTATAGCAACCTGAGATACCCAAATTGAAGTGGGAATAAATAACCATGGACTTCATAACCAAACTGCCTAAGACAACGTGTGGTCTTGATACCATTTGGGTAATCGTCGATAGATTGACCAAATCCGTTCACATCCTGCCAATAAAGGAGACCGACAAGATGGAAAATTTGACTAGGACGTACATCACAGAAATTGTACGACTACATGGTGTGTCGATATCCATTATCTCTAATAGAGATAGTAGATTCACTTCACAGTTTTGCCAGTCTTTACAGAAAGCTCTAGGGACCAGGCTAGACATGAGTATGGCTTACCATCCACAAACCAACGAGCAGAGCGAAAGAACCATTCAAATCTTGGAAGATATGCTAAGAGCTTGTGTTATTGACTTCAGTAAAGTGTGGGATACCCACTTACCACTAACTGAATTCTCATACAACAGCAGTTATCATACTAGCATCAAGGGTGTGCCATTTGAAGCTCTTTATGGCCGCAAGTGCAGATCAGCACTATGATGGGCTGAAGTGGGAGATACACAATTAGCAAAAGTGCAAGTCCCTAACAGCACCCTCACAGGCCCTGAAATCATAAGGGAAACTACGGAAAAGATTATTCAAATTCGAGAAAGACAGAAAGCATCTCGAGATCGACAAAAGAGCAACGTCGATAAGCGACGCAAACCCTTGGAATTCTAGGTTAGGGACCGAGTGCTACTGATGGTCTCACCATGGAAAGGAACGATACGCTTTGGTAAACGTGGTAAATTAAATCCAAGGTACATAGGGTCGTTCGAAATCCTTGCCAGGATTGGCCCAGTGACATACAAACTTTGGCTACCCCAAGAACTTAACAACGTACACCCGGCCTTCCATGTGTCAAATTTAAGGAAGTGTCTGTCTGACGAGACTCTTGTGATCCCACTTGAGGAAATCGAGGTCAACGAAAGTCTCCACTTCGTAGAAGAACCAATAGAAATCATGGATCGAGAGATCAAGAGAACAAAACAGAGTCGCATCCCTATAGTGAAGGTCCGTTGGAACACTAAATGAGGACCCACATTCACCTGGGAACATGAAGATCAGATGAATCAAAAATACCCACACCTCTTCCCAAACGCCTGAAGTCCCAGTCAAAACGCTAATTTCGGGACGAAACTCCTTCTAACGGGGGGATGATGTGACAACCGTAAATTTCTGGTAAAGTCAAAGTCAAATAAAGTCATCAAGTCAAACCGGTCAACTCAACTAGTACTAATATGATTAGGGAACCCAATCGGAAGGACGGAAGTAATAACTCTATAAAACTCTATCACGTGCCCTTCGGGGGTGTATAACACTCAAAATGAGATGTAACTAAGCCTTCGGTCTTTGAACTACGAAGAAAAACATTAATAAAGGCTCCCGATAAAGTCTCTCTCAATCTCTCCTAAATCTCTCCAAGTATGTAAAATCTCTCCCAAATCTCCCCAACTTTGTGAAATCTCTCCCAAATCTCTCCAAGCATGTGAAATCTCTCCCAAATCTCTCCAAGTATGTGAAATCTCTCCCAAATCTCTTTATGTACCTTCTTCAGTCGAAAATAGCCCAAAACCAAAGGAGAAAACACAAAAGAACCCTCTTTGTCTGGAACCCTCTTGGTCTGGAACCCTCTTAGTCCGGAACCCTCTTGGTCCAGAACCCTCTTGGTAGTCGGACAAATTCACATCTTCGGACTTCCGCTAGCTTCGGACTCCTTCACTCAAGAATGCTCTTACCTCGCACGTCTCGGAAGACCCCGACCCGGACAGCCTCGCACTTCGGAAGCCTCTAATCCGCTCCGAAAGCTGCTGACTCCGCACTCCTCACTCCGGAACCATGAAAGAGCTTCGGAATTTGCACATTGACTCCGTAATTTGGCATGCTGACACCGGATCCCTCGCAAGTTCACATCCTTCTCCCGTTTTTTGACCACTTTTGTGTTTTTAGCTTGTTTTTCTTGATTTTCGTGTGGGATTTTCAC
Organism: Lactuca sativa; assembly: GCF_002870075.4. NCBI lineage: Eukaryota > Viridiplantae > Streptophyta > Magnoliopsida > Asterales > Asteraceae > Lactuca > Lactuca sativa. The sequence goes on from NC_056623.2 coordinate 175,218,399, forward strand.
CCAAACTTATATTTTGACATATAAGACCATATGTATTCATATTTTAATCACATTTTGGGGGAAATTTCAACATAAGAACAATATCTAGTGGGTAAGATATTGAGTTAGAGTGTTGATTTTTCCATGAAGTGTGACTCAACCGAACCCCCATACCCATATAGGACAACCCTCAGTCACTATTCATCCATACCTAATCAACTATTTATCCTCTCACACCTCTCCTCCAGCTAGTAACTTGATCGAAAGTTGGAAACCCCCATCTCTCCTACCACTTTACTCACTCTCTCACCAAGAAACAAGCACTTCTCTATCATTTCCCTCTCTAAGAGCTCGAGACTCCAAGGCTGCCTTTGAGCTTTTCACCCTCATTCAGTAAGTATTCTCATCCTAGATTGAACATTATTCACGCCTTCACTCAGATTATGAATCTCTCATAACAAAGGTCACCATAATTGATTTTAGATCTTCAACTCTCCAAGCCTCTACCAAGTGATCATGACTTGGAAACCCTTTCTCTTCAGCATTCATCTAAGGAAATCACTCAAGGTGAGTTCATACCCCTACATTTTCCTGTTATCTTCAAGTTTTAGGGGGAGATACAAGTTAACACACCTTAATGTAACTCAAACTCCTACTTTAGCTTTTCACATAAAAGTTGAGTCCTATTCACAGACTGTTTTGACCATCTTAAACTTTATATCTTTCAAAACTGTTTTATATGCAAGTAGTTCAGGTTTATGCCTTTCTAATGACTACTTGCAAATCTCCATATGATTTTTTCTACAATTTATGGTGATTTTTATTAAACTGTCTATCAATTCAGAAACGAATTCGGGTCAGTCTGTGAATATGAGCATTTTCACACAAGTTAGAGACTTATAAAAATCATAATAAAAATTATGGATAAACTAGACACAATCTCTAAACTCTAAGAGCTAACGGATTTAGTTTTCGAATTTGTATGATTTTTCTAAAACACTACAGAAAGGTTAAAAACTAATTCACAGCTTACAACTTTCATAACACTTTGTAACATGTTGAGCAAAGTATTTGTCTTTGATGACTTCATATTATACATGTGTTTTCTGTTAAGTTACATCTAAATAACAGAAATTACTCATTCAATTGTAAAAGTCCTTTAACATTACAAACATACAAGATGAAACATACGAAGCATAACTAACATACCATACGTAAACTCGTTATCGTAAATTGTGAGACACGCCTTCATTGTACTCTTAGAATACGGGTTAAAATTCCTGTAAATTATAACCAGAGTCTTTTGTAGGGAGAGCGTGATAATTGTGTATAGATCTATATTGGGATTGACACCCCACACCTTGCTGCTAGCTACAGCAGGACCTGCAGGTCTACGGGTGACAAATGTCATAACAAATTCTAAACGTCTGAAAAACATTGTAACAGGTCATCTAGTCGTAGTATGCTTATAACAAATCACATAGGGAGTTAACAACACTTAAAGTTTACGGTAAATTCTTTTCTAAAAAGGGTTTTATCTATTTTAAATAGCATACTTTGTTAAAATTTCGAAACGCACTCACACATTCGGTCTTGGGATTTAAGACTACTCAACATCTTATAAGGAAAATATTGGATTTTTCTTGTGCATACATTACCATTACAAACAAATGTTTTCAAACTCTATATCCAAAAGTTTATGAACTCACCAACTTAATTGTTGACACTTTTTCGAAATTACTTGTATTCTCAGGAAATCAGTGAAACAGGAAATCAACAGCTTTTGAGGATGGGACGTTAAATCGTCAAACAACTCATTTTTGGTCATCATAGTGTAATTGATTTTGAAATATGTAAACCCATACTACGATGTAAAATTTTCAATTATAATTATGATGGTTGTATTTACTATGAGCATTATCATACTCGTTGTTGTGATACTATACATGAAGTCATTTCCACCCTCGGACATTTCCGTCCTCCTTGTTTTGGGGGTGTGACACAAACCTTTTGCCATTTCTCATAATTCGAACTATGAAGAGGGATGTCGTAATCCTAATCGAATTTGAGAACACAATTAACACAACTGCTATCTCCTTAAAATCTACTTAGTGAAAGCGTTTCCTCACAATCATAATCTTGAATTGGAGAGAAACCTTATGAAACTTAGATTTTATGGTGTATGTGTTCATATCCATGTGAATCTTTCATTTCCAACCATTATCATAAGACAAGGTCTATGACAAATTCAAACTCATATGGACTGAACTTGTTCAATATTAATTTCTTGCCACTTGGCAGCGCAAGGGCCTACCATGTTTTCCAAGTTGCTTAGCAGTTCACCCTTACTGATCAATGAACTTTCACTGATTAAGGTGCATTGCCTTATGCAAACAATTGAAATCTCATAGAACTCACATGCATAGTCAACTTTAACTAGAATGGGCACAGAAACAAGAATATGTCAACACGATTGGTTATGAACCTCAAGTCGTGTGCTAGTAATAACCAATAGGTTATTCTTGATTAGTTCTTGAAACTTTTTAAGATCTTTAAGACTCCTATTGACTTCTTGACATATAAGATTCTCTTGTCAAGAAACACTCCTTGATAAACAAATATTCAAGGTTAGTGCGGATTCTTATCAAGGAAAAACACTTCTTGGTTGGTCTTTGTCTTAAAAAACATCACAACTACCAATTCTAAATGTCGTATAAACCTTCTTAAGATTATTTCACTCAAGTCACAATCTTGGAGTATGACTCTAAGGCCTTGTTTTTTTGCCTCTTAATTGGAAAATTAAGAGGTAGTCTCTTAATTTTTAATATCTACACCGTTTGATAGCTTTTGAATTTATACCTCTTAATTTGTTAGTTGCCTCTTAATTTTTCGGATTTGGGGATATTTCTGAATTAAACTAAAGAACATGTTTTCCTCTTTTTCCCAGATACTTCATCTTTTCCTTGTTCTCTTTCTTTCACAAACGTCGACACCTCATTCTTACTGCATCTCTGATTGCACAATGACAACCCTCTGATATCCCCTCTGCCACCAGCTGATCGTTGCCTCTTCCCGAGCTGCCATCGCCATCGATCGAGGCCTGTCGGATATCCCCAAAGGCGAGCGACAATGCTTCTGCGATTTCAAAAATTCTAGCAACAACGATCTCATCTTCGACTGCTTGATTACTGTCGGATGATTCGATTTCTCCAACTCTCGTTTTATCTTCCTCACTTGGCTGTGATAAGCAACCAAACTCGACACATTTTCCTCTTCCGCCTTTGTATGATTTTTCATTCCCCTTCATTTTTATTTGCATCTCTTATTCTAGAGTATATAATCCAATGTTCCATTCAATTGATTTTGGAAATACACAATCAATTTCCTAAGAAAAGTAATGGCTTTCTATTTGCATCTCATTAAAGCTCTTAAGCACACCAACTGTTTGTGAAAAGTCCTGCGAGGTTTTTTAATCAAATTGCAAAGTTGTGATCCATATAAACTTATGTTTCAGACTGGAAAGTCTTGTGAGGTTTTTTATTTGCATCTCATTGGAAATACACAGTCAAATATATGTTTTATACAATGGTTTTTTAATCAAATCACAAAGTTGTGTTTGATGGGTATTAATGTTTAGATTGTATATTCTGTAATCATACTCTTGGTTGCAGTTTGATGGTATTATGTTTCTAAATTGAAGATAAAAAAAAAATATTGAATGACCTGCTGCAAAAATAAGAATAAAGGGAATAATGGTCTTTTCCTTGTTATTATCAAGTGGGACTAGGTTATTCTAAATTGATTGAAGCATCGAGACTTTGGATGGCCGGAAGAAAGGAGTTGGTTGATGGTTTAAAGGTTGTGCAAGAAAATTTTTATGGGGTATTTTGTTCTTCTTTTTGGAATTTTACATAAAAAGGCTTTTTTTTAATGTGATCCATGTAAACATACACTTCAGTTTGTTTTCATAGCCTATTGTAAGCTTGTTTTTGTAAAGGTGAAGACATGAAATAGCAATGTACTTTTATATATTTATTTATTATAGTATCATACTTTCACCTCTTCCTATTAGAGCATAATATTTTGTATGGTGTTTATATATATATATATATATATATATATATATATATATATATTATAATTATTTAAGGAGTTTGGTTCGGTTATTTTACAAGTAGAAACATTGAATTCAACGAAAAATAAGATGGAAGGGTAAAATGGTCATTTTTATAATTCAGCACAACAATTCAGAGGTTCCAACCAAACAGCATGTTAAAAATTCAGATCTTAAAAATTCAGACCCTCTTAGAAATTCAGACCTCTAAAAAATTCAGATCTTAAAAATTCAGATCCTGCCAAACAGCCCCTAAGACTTGATTTTGGAACGAAGTATAACTCATCTTCTTGGTTTAACCATTTCAACAATTCACGATTCCTCTTCATAGCCATACAAATGCACCAAGACGTCCATAGAGGATCAATTGTGATATGGTTTCATAATCATTAAGATGATCATGAAACACGATAGTCAAGTACTCTACTTTCCTTTCAGATTGGAGAAACTTTTATCTTTCTGCCTAATTTGATTCTTCTTATTCGTTCTTCTATACATTGAAACTTTTTCAATGTTTCAGAATTACACTTAAACATGTAAGCATAACCATATTTACTAAACTTTTAGTAAATCATGGCGAATAGTCTTATAGACCTTTTTGGTGGACCTGACCAATGCACAACCAAGTATACTAGATCCCCTAGTCCTTTACTCGACTCACATCTATATATGAACAAGGAAACAATATTAGTTTCCCAAAGATGAAGGTTCCCATTCATCATAAAATACAAGTTTAATGATTCCAAGTTTCTGTCCAATTGAAACTTGGTGATGAGAATCTTTCTTTATTTGGTAAATTTAGACACTACCACAAATGAGAGAATCAAATCCATATTGCTAAAAATAGAAACATACAAACATCAATTTTCACAAATGCCATTGCAAAGAAATATAAAATAAGATAAGATCAAATTCTATTCTTTATTTATAAAACGCGAAAAACATGTCCTTAAAATGCAAATACATATGAAAACTATGTTACTACATATTTCTAAGCAGTTTATCAAAACTCCTAAGCAGCAGCTCAAAGATCCTATCTTCGAACCATGCAATTAAAATCCATCTCTTCGCAATCAGACTCAGCCTGCTCTTTCTTTAAGATTCCTTTCTCTTCTTCGATCCTACAAAACATCAAAATGTAATATTATCACATCATGTTATTAAGAATATTCAAATAGGAACTTAATAGAGTTAGATAGTGGGCTTACCTGAAGCAAAGTTATACACTCTGAATTTACCATCCTTATGATCCTTCAGATAGATAAGGCAGCTTCGCAACCAATGCCCCTTCTCTTGGAAATAGAAGCAAACCGACTCTTTCGGAATGGCACACGGGATAATCTCAGACTTAGTCTTTCCATTTCCATTTTTTCTAGACTTCCAAATATTTCCATTGTCAATATGCATCGAAGTTTGGGAAGTAGATCTTCCAATCAAGTTTGCTTTACTAGTGCGCCAAATCATTGCCAAGTCTACATCAATTAGCAAATAGGTAAGATCAATAAGGGTCACGTTGTGATCTCTCATATAGTACTCTTTAACAAACTAACCATATGACTCAGGAAGTGATTGAAGAACCAAGTTAATAGCCAACTTCTATGACACGACGACTCCTAACAGTCCTAGCCTGTCAATGCGTGACTTCATCTCCAAGACATGTGCACACACAAACCTTCCATCTTGGTGTTTGCTAGCCATTAGGGTTTGAGTAACCTTGAAATTTTCAAGACGACAAACATGTAGGTTAAGAAGAACTATTGGAGGAGGTGGAGGAAGTGAAGTATGATTTCTAGGAACATCATCTTCATGAGGAAAGCTTATTCCATATGATTCGGGAAGGCCATAGTTGTCAGAACTAAACATCTATTAGGGAGAAAATCAAGTTAGTTGATTTAAGTCCTTAATATAACACCCAAATGAAATATTAAGGCTACGACCCAACATAATATTCTACAATTCCGAAGAGGGATGCCGTAATCCAATTGTAAAATATTTGAAGGTGGGTAAATGACGATTTACCAATTCCACCATGAAAATGAATCTTTTTTAAACGAATTAAGTTTTAAATGAAACTCCTAGATCTTTTTAGATTTATTGAACTCTTCAATGGCATGTTTATTCTCGATTATGCCCTTCAAGTTTGTGACTGGGATGTCGAGGATCACAAACAAGGTGTGAATAACCAAGCAAATTAGCTTGGTACGGTTGAAGTCATTTATCACCTAATCAATGCGCCGGTTAACCACGCATGCTCCATTGATATATTACAAACTACGAGCTACCCATTTCCATCCTTCATTAGTCCCATATTAGTGTGTCAATTAACCACACACGCTCCAATAATGACTAATAAGGTGCAATGTGCAATTTCATGGGTTAGCATCAAATTCAAATTTTTCCTAAGTAACTAAGATTAGGAATTTATAAAAGGTTTAGTTACTTAATATTTCTTCATACTTTTAAAGAGGATTCAAATGTCCTGTCAAACCCGTTCGGCTAGCGACCCTCCATTCATCAAAGGTGCGGTGGGTAAGAATGGATACCCAATGACGGTCATTTTACAGGTCGTTTCCTTAAACACCCCTTATAGGCCAGCTTCATGAATGAGGCCTACTAACGGTAAGACTGATCTTTTACTTATACATATATAATATATTCAACTTTTAATGTTATATAGTATAAGGGTGTATTTTACACATTTAAAATACTTGTTGGTTTAATCTATTAATAAATTATACTCTTAATTTAATTAAACTTAAACCATATGATTATGGAATTATTAATTCTCTCTTAATTAAACCCTTTAATCAATTTAATAAAGTCCATAAGGTGTAATTGAACTATTCAAGGCATCAAGGTTATAAAAATTCCAAATTAAAAACTATTTAATTAATTTTTAAGTTATGAACCCAAGAGTTGCACCCTTTTGAAACATTTCACTTACTAGATGTTTTAGAATTCAATATTATAAATTAAAACCTTTTAATTAAACTTTTCAAATTCCAAAACTTAATTCAAAACTCTTGAATTCCAAACTTGATGGCAAGTTTTATAACTCTCTTTAGTCATAAAAATAGACTTTCCAAGTTCCATAGATTGAGGGAAAGTTAGGAAACTCTTCAAAGTCATTTAGTTCAAATTTTAAACTAATAAAATAATCATATAATTTTATCTTTTACTAATTTGAACTAATTCAATTCATATGGCTAGATAATTTCAAATTCTACAAATAATTAGTTTTTCACAAAATCAAGTAATTATCTTAGAATTTGACAATAATCATGTTATTAGATGGGGAGAATCATTACCATATCAATAAAATCGAATTTAATGAGCTAAAACATTTTGTGGTAATGATCCTAATCCAAAACAGGTCAAAAACTCGAAAAATTTGTCATCTAATGATCCAACTCGCCAAGCCAGGCTATGGAGTCGTTGAGTTCATGGTCATGTGAGCCAACTCGTCGAGTCCACTCATGGGACTCGCCGAGTCCAACAGTCAAACATCAATTTTTCAGGTTTTTCAACATTGAACAAATAAACAATGCATCTATGTAACATAAAACTACCCATGGTTGTGATACCACTATTGGGTTTTGTGTACTATAACACTCCTATGGTACACATACAACCCTAATGCTTTGGTTCTAACTTTTCTCTAGTTATACATGAAACTAAAATTATCCAAAGCATGAACCTATCCAGCATACAAATTTAGTACATGAATCATAAAAATTAGTTAGAAGAATACCTCTTATTTGTTGCTTGTAGTTGTTGGCCTTTCAAGAGCTTAGCACCTCAAGTGTGATGCCTCAAACAAGTCACAAACACCATGAAAAAGTGGAGGACTTTGAGAAAGAGGATAGAACCACCAAAATCGGCTAGGGTTCTCTTAGAACTCACTGGGGTCGATTTTAGCCTTAGGGAAATACATATATAGTGTAGAATTCCAAGAGTCATATGCAAACCCTAATTCTTACACTTAGGCTTATGATCCAATAATTCTTATGGAATAACTCTTCATGGACTCTCACATAAACTTATTCCATCATAGATCAATAGCCCAACCCATATGTATCACTAATTTACATAATCTGTCCCCGTTAATTTATTAATCTCTTTTGATCACTAAATTAATTCCAAATTAATTCTTGATCAATACTAATGAAATAATATGATTTCTCAACTAATATATTATATTTATAATATATTAATAAATCACAAATAACCTCTTTCTCAAATATCCATCCTATCAGATTGTTCTCGTGAAGGCAACCTGAAATGGACCATGCTACTCTTGGGTCAAGTACATACCAATTATCGTTATGGGCCTAGACACCTAATCCAACAAAATGATCATCCATGACTGACTCATGATTTTTCAAAGATCGGGATAGATTAGAGCTTTTAACAGCAACGCACAACTTTATGTTTTGGGTTAAGCTAGCACCTTAAGTCATTAAGTCCTTACTGGAACAACACCAATTTTGGAAATTTAACTAATTTATACCCAATACATGTCTTAATGACCTATGCTTCAAAAATCACCAAACCAAAGTACGGTGCTCCACTGGTAAAACGACAATTTTTAGGAAGTATACTTTCACCCAACTAATCAAGGCAATACAAGGCAATAATCTCGTGTACCACCCACTGCCTCCACAATGACATAACCAGTGGTAGTCGGCCATGGACGGCAGCCATCGAGGTTGTGATCATGGATTATTAGTGGAATTCGAACCAAAAGAAGATGGGAGACTTAGCTTGACGGAATAAAACACACTACCAGCCAACATCCTTGTATCACATCTATTTTCCAGCAACTCCCTTTCTCCCATCGATCTTTTCCCTCTTCTCGATCGCCTCTCTATCTCCCACTCTTCCTCTCATTTTCTTCCCTAGGTGTCTCACAAATCACATGGGCACATACACACATAGACTATCTTGAGTTAGGCTTCTGGGTTCATAAACTTAGGATTATAAGGAACTTAGAAGGGTTGATCAAACATGCATGGTCTTCTCAAGAAACTCCTATAAATTATGAAGCTCTAAGCATAAATTCCTATATTTATATTAAAGTTCCCATATGCTTCATCACAAATATTGTCCTCCCATATCCTTTACTAATTGGATTTATTTGTTGCATTGGGTCTTCGTCTTTTTATCAAGGATGTCAATCTACCCATCAACATAATTGAGCCGCTCGTCGATCTAAAATCCTCCAATAGAATCATTATTGTCTTATGCACAAAGAACTTTCGAAGCTGAGACACATAGAATATATTATGGATCATTCTCCATTCATATGGTATTTGTAAGTGATACACTACTTTTCCTTCTCAAGTCATTACCTTGTACATACCTATGTATCATGGCCCTAACTTTCACCAGCTAAAAAACTGCATCACCCATTACCAAGGCGAAACCATCAACATGATATAATATCTTTCCTAAATTCGAAATCTGAACGCCCCATGTTGGCATAGCCATGTCGACTTTTCATAATTACCAACCATTGATGTACCATCAGAATCAACTCATTCGCCTTAAGCACGATACGTGTACTCCCTAACACTTTATGACCAACCTCGCCCCAACACCTAGGTGTCTTGTACCAGCTAAAAAACTGCATCACCCATTACCAAGGCGAAACCATAAACATGATATAATATCTTTCCTAAATTACAAATCTGAACGCCCCATGTTGGCATAGCCATGTCGACTTTTCATAATTACCAACCATTGATGTACCATCAGAATCAAATCATTCGCCTTAAGCACGATACATGTACTCCCTAACACCTTATGACCAACCTCGCCCCAACACCTAGGTGTCTTGTACTTCCTACCATACAACAGTTCGAATGGTTGCATGCTAATACAAGAGTGTAAGCTTTTATTCTAAGAAAACTCTGCTAATGGAAGATAACGATCCCAACAACTCCTACAGTCAAAGGAACAAACTCGAAGCATGTCCTCGAGAGTCTGAATCATATGCTCAATCCGGCGTTCTATGTGTGGTTGGAATGTTCTGCTAAATCATACCTTTGTATCCATCTCCTCCTAAAACCATTCTTAAAACCGAGATGTGAACCGTGTGTCCCTATTAGAGACAATAGAAACTGGCACCCAGTTCTTGGCAATGATCTCCTTCACGTAACTGTTTCCAAACTTCTCTATTGATGAGCGCTACATAATGGTTAGGAAATAGACAATCTTGTTTAATCGATCGATGATGATCCATATCGCATCAACTCCTCATGGAGTCTTTGGAAGCTTGGTGATCAAATCCGTCATGATATGTTCCTATTTCCATATAAGAATTTCCAATGGCTACAATTTACCATGCGGTCTCTGGTGCTTAGTCTTAACCTTCTGACATGTCAAGCACTCCTCCACATACATGGCGACATCTTGCTTCATGCAAGGCCAGAAATAATCCTCATGACAGTCCTGCACATCTTAGTCACTTGGGGATGTATAGAGAATTTAAACATATGAGCCTCATCCATCAATGTACGTCTGTTACCCCAAGTGGAAGGGGCCCAAACTCGATCATAACATGTCAATAAACCCTGACTGTATCGAGTAAAATCAGAATCTATCTCGAGGCTCTCTTGCGTTTGGCATTCTCAAATCAAATCGCCGCTTCTCGTGCCTTACCAATCAACTCCAATAGAGAAGTAAACACTATCATTCGTAGACATAACTCCTGAAGTCGCTCACTAGCCGGCTTTCGGCTAAGAGCATTGGCAACTACATTCGATTTAGTAGGATAGTAAAGTATCTCACCGTCATAAACCTTAACCATGTCTAGCAACATAATCCAACTCCTTGTCAAACCTCCCATAAATCTAATTTTTTTTATCAGAAATATCTGATGCCAACCCTCTAAAGTTGAAGATCATACTTCCCCTTTTGAGTATAAATGCGACTAGTCCCTTGACAAGGAACACTACCACGCCAAAATAAAGTAGTATCTTGATCAACACACCTTTAACATCTCAACATAGATAATAGTACTGGCACGTGACCAAAGAACTACAAAAAAGAACAAAAAAAGCTTATCATATGAACATACAAGTTGAAAATTCATAATATTCTAACAAATACTAATTTGATTTCATAAAGAACTACAAATTTCATACCATCAAAGCATAAATGATATCTGATTTTGAAAATTATTAACAGAAAAATTATCTAACCTGTGTGATGGATCGAGAAGGCGTCACTGATGGCGGTGGCGGAGGTCCGGCGATCCAGCGGCGGAGGTCCGGCGAGATGGCACAGGTCCGACTAGTCCGACTGTTTGGCGTTCAATGTTGTGGAGTTCTTCCTGGCGGCTGCTATGCTTTTAGGTCACTGGAAGGGAAGCGAATGGGGAAAGAAATAATAACGACGCAGGGGCAAGATAAGGGCAATATTGTCTAATTTCCAGTCAGCAACTATTTGAGGCTTGAGCCAGAAAGCGATTTGGGTCAGCAATCTTACCGAGAAAGCTCAAATCAAACACCAAAGGTCTGACTGAGTCAGCCCAATTTGCTGACTCGACCCAGCCAGACATTTATCAAACACTCCCTTAGTGACTTGACTTGGCTATTCCACCATGTCAGGGCTCAGTCCGCGAAGGTGCAGACAGCAAATTTAACCTTGCTCCCTTTTGGACAGGAACAAATCTCGAAGATCGATTCTGTTTTCTCGAACCATTGCGAGAGGGAAATGATTCCGCCAGTCCCGTTAAAGGTCCTAGGCTTGCAGTTGATGAAGTCCTTATACGAGCACTCTCTAGAGCACACTGGAGCATCACCATGAGTGGAATGAACTGTTGTTCCACTCCCTCTAGTTCTACTAGCACTGAATTGAGCTAGGGATGCCGAAACAACCGCAACCACTGCAGCTTGGATTGCTATCGGATGGTATTGTGGAGGAGGTGGTGGTGGTTGCGTTGGAGTTATCGGAGGACTGCGTCTCGTTGATCGGCATGGAGACATCTTTTAACTAAAAGTTTACAAAGATAAAGATGATAATAAGAATCAATTGTAAGTATAATGAGAGTGGTCCATGGACTAAATCGCCATAGCCCAACAAAACAGATGAGAGTATGATTGATATAGAGATCTAATAGTAGGAGCATGAAAGCACTATGATAAAGATTTCCCAAAAGATTAGATGTTTGTCAATAATATTGGCATTATAGATGTAATAAGTTCGGGAAAATGACCTAGAAGTAGGTCTTACATCAAACCGTAACAAGAAAATTTTGACAGAAGCTAGACCTTACAACAGTACTTGAAGTACAGGAATATTTACAGGGAAAATTGTTACTTGGATCATAGATAAGAAGGCTATTCCTCAAACCAAAAGTAGGACAAGTAGAGCATGCATCTTCTACCGACGATAGGTACCCCTCGGGTGAACCCTCAAACCTGCCATCTAACATTCAACGTCAAGAAGGATTCTTTCATATACTCTTAGTCATGCTCGAAGCTTTATGACTTCAACTCAAGTTTCAGCTAATTCTTGTTGCAGAGCCTCATTGCCCCTCATAGACCTCCCCTGAGCATCTTCAAGATGACGAATGCGGACTATATTAATTACCATATTGGCATCAACTTCCATGACTCGGTTGATGGTTTTCCTACCCTGCTCTTCATTTCGAGCGACCCTGCAGACCAGAATAGGCAATACTCTGTCTGTTGAGCATCCCTCACTCAGGTTGTAGAAGCTTCTGTCTCCGTTGTATGGTATGGGTTGGCCCTACTCTTGACTCCACCTTCCCAAGTTTTCTGCCTACAGAGGCGTCGGGCCTTGAAAAGCCGGACGAGGGTTAGGATTCGGGATTGGAGCTACCAGGGGTAGATTATTGACTTCAGGCTTGGAGTCAGAATCCTCCGGGAAATTCTTTGCGAAGTCATCATCCAATGGATTTGCATGATTCTCTTCAGGCTCTACATCGAGCCATCCTCCATTTCATTGGTTGGGAAAGTAAGGGTCGCCGTGGGGATGGAATCTATCCATGTTATCTACGCGAGAATAGGGTAAGATAAATAGTTAATAGACGTACTAATTAAGATAATTATAAGATGATCCTTATCAGTTACTCCAACGTTTGCATAGTGCATACCACTCATATGTAACCAAAATAGGATAGACCTTCTAATAAGTGATCCTAACTCTAAGTACACAACCAAACAAGGAACAGGAAGCAAAGCAAAGATCACATATTCTAAGTCTATGACACCTTAGTCACATATAACCGTAGCGTATCCACTCAGCAACTATTGACATACTAATAAAGACCTTTTTAGTTTGCACATAAGTAATTATAGTAACACAAAATACTCCTATAGTATTTTAAGTTTATGTTCTGTTCTAATGTTTTCATCGTAGTAGTGTTGGTAAGTTTTTAGACTTGCTGCAACATCACAACCATTCCTAGGCACATGCTAATCACTTCTCGGAAAGATTTAGTTGATCAGGCTATATCACTCCCAGATCTGATTATATATCCCCAAGCTTACTTGTGCTGCCCAACAACCACAATACTTTTGTTATGTCCTAGTGACACTGATTTTAGTATGAATGCAGGTATGTATACTTCGGTTAAATGTTTTATCATTTAAAAGCGTAAACTCTTGGTCAGAGTATTTTATCTCGTTGTGTTTATAGTTGTCTATCTTTTATGGGTTGATATACTCAATTCACTATAAACAAAGCTCTGATACCAATCTGTTGCACCCCCAAACCAGAACGGCGGAAACATTCGGGGGAGGATCGAGGACGTCATGTACAGTATCATATCAATGCATAGTAGTAAACAAGCAACAACATCATCCATTGAATTAATAGTATCATTTAATACAAGTATGTTCTACGTATAGTTTGATAGACACCAAAATATGAATCAAAATAAATGACGAGTCTTGTGTGTGATCCGTCTTCTCAAAACCTGGTCTAGTGTACATGTCTACTAGTGACCTGAAAATACAAGTTATTTTGAAAGACTAGATTAGCATTAAAGCTGGTGAGTTCATAAGTATTTAGTGTCAGTTGTGGTATATGTTGAATGAAAGAATTTGTTTGTAAATATTTATTTGTAAATGTTTGTATCTCCTAGAAAATCCTATATTTTCTACTTTAACTGAAATGTAGTCTTTTACTAAGACACGATTGTTCTGTATGTTTGTTCCTTCGTAAAAGCGAGTGTTTTCCCAAAGACAGACTATCATTTACCAAAAATATAGTTTACATTACCGATTATTTGAGAAGATCACAATTTGAACGTAATGGGAAAATAATAAATATGTACTTGTAGTATTTGTATATAGCAACTACCGTTGTACTAACTACCTTAAAACAACTGTTTTAATTAAGGTAAAATGTGATATAGTTGTCACCATACTTGATTGACTAATAAAACACAATGTTCGAAGACATCGAAATGGTATGACATTTGTCAACCATAGACCTGTTGGTCCCACTGTAGCTAGCAGCAAGGTGTAGGATGATCAATCCCATATACATTTATACACAAATTCATGCTCTCCCTCCAAGAGACTCTGGTTACAAAACGTGACACAGTAGTATATTGCCATGCCATTAAGTAGTGGCTCACATTAATGTTATAGTAGTCTTGTATTTGTATAGTGTGTTCTCTTTGTTCTAGTGCATTGTATGTTCTCTTTGTATAGTGTAGTGTATGTTCTCTTTGTTTCTCATTATAGTATGTTCTCTTTGTTTCTCATCATAGTAAGTTTGAACTGACTCTTGTATGTTTCATTGTACTAGAAATAGTGAGTAGTGATCCTTCAAACTATACATATTATAGTTTACTAGGAATGTTGTTTGAGTGACTGAGTATGTTTGTATGCCTTTGCTACCCAAAGGTGTTGAACTGATGTAAGAACTTTTATATCTATACGTATATACATAATATATAACTAAGATTTAAACAACACTCGGACAAACAACCGGATACCCTAAGTCCACAACCAAACAAGGAACAGGAAATAAAGTGAGTTATCAGTCCTAATCCCTTTCAACCTTACTTATATAACTATATCCATATAGACATGATTTTGACAATATATAAGTTTAAAAGAGTTTGATAAACTGTTTAGCATGTAAAAGAGTTTTAAACATAAAAAGGAATTTTAACCATTTAAATGGTTACAGATGACTTGATGCCAGCTTATAAAAGTTTTTGAAATTGTTTGTTTGATAACACAGTTTTTGAAGTATAAGAAATCCACTAGTTTGATAGTTATTAATCACATGTGATTGATAAAAATACCTATATTGTTTTCAACTTGTATCCCCCCCACCCCGTAAAAGCATTTAAAATCTTTTAAAAGATAAGTTAAGGGGTATGAACTCACCTGTAGTGAGTGGTTCGAATGTAAGATAGATATAGGATGCTAAGTGTCAAGTGAAGCCTCGGGCACAAACGGATCCTATTAAGCATATAATGACACATATAAGTATATAATTGGTGTATATAACAACTAATCACGATAGGGAACCACCTAAGTGACTAGTAAACACTTGGATTGAAGTGTTACAATCACATATGATTGTTCTAAGGGGTTTACGGCCAAACAAGGGTGTTTACGGCCAAGGTGTTTACGGCCAATGAAGATCTTGAGGAGGGTTTACGGCCAAGGGAGATGCTCATGGCCATAAAATCTTATTGATCTTGGGAAATGGTTGTTTTCAAGGGTGTAAGTTAAGAGCTTCTATATGATAACTAGTATATGGAAGGATACCTACGTTTTGAAGCTTGAAGGGAGTGTTCACGGTCCAAGAACTAGTGGGTGTTCTTGGTGTTCTTGGTGTAAGTGATGGAGATTTGAAGATCTACCCAAAAGAGATGAAACCATGGATGAAGTCATAGGGTTTCACTAGATTAAGCAAGATAAGAACTAACAAATGGAAGAAACACTTACATATTTGAAGATCAAGATGAAAACCCTTGATAATAGTTGAGAGAGAATCGAGTTTCTTGAGTTGGAATTGTGAGAAGTGGTGAAAAATGAAGGAATATCATGTAAATGGGAGGAGTTTACGGCCAGCCAAGAGTTTACGGCCGTAATCTCTAGTTTACGGTCGTAAACTTCAAGACTTGGAGTTTTTCGGCTTGAATGTTGCCCAAAAAACTCGTCCAAGCCTTCCAAATTCTCCATACCTTCATCCATCTCCTTGTCAAGGTTATTTGCTTGTGTGAATCCTTGTGCGACCTTGACAATTTCCTTTCCAACTTGTCTAAAATCATCATCAAGTGTGGTTTCCTTGGGACCATTTAATTTCACTCCATTGTTTTGTGTCTGGCTAGAGGATTCTTTGTTAGATAAGGTGTATAAGTCCATAACTATTTCTGGTATGTACTTGAGCCAGTTTGGCATGGTCCATTTGGGTTGCATGGCATCATGCCTTTGAATAGACTAAAATGAGAGAAATAAAACTTATGGTTTATTAATATATTATAAGTTCTAATATATTAAGAATATTATTTAATTAGTGTTGATCAAGAATTAATTTGGAATTAATTAAGTGATCAAAGACTAATTAAATATATGGGTTGATTGTGTAAAATCACTCATACTTGTATAGTGGGCTAATGCTCCATGGATTATCAAGTTAGGCTAAAACCCATAGGATATTCCATGGATACTCCATGGTGGTTATAGAACCCATGGGTCATGGAAATGAAAGGTCATGACAATTAGGGTTTACATGGTGTAACCCAAATTGTAACATACTATATAACGATCCTTATGTTCACCAAAATCGGCACTTAAGCAAGAGTGAGAGGGCATAGCTGATTTTTAAGTGTGTGACATTTCTCTCAAGTCATTCCAAAAGCATTTGGTGTTGTGTGAGATATATGAGGCATCACACTTGGGGTGCTAGGCTCACAAGGTTTCAAGGAATCCAAACTACTACAAGGTATGTTTTCTAGCTAACTTTTATATTTAAATGTTCCCCATGTATGCTAGAGAGGATTATGAACTTTGGAAAAATCAATTTGCATGTATCTTAGCCAAACATAGATCCAAGATTTCTAGGGTTGCATGTACACCTTAGGAGTGTTAGAATGCTAATAACCCTACAACGGTATAAGAACCTAGGCTTGTCTGTTTGATACTTGATGCAAAATAGTGAAAAAAAGTCGAAATTCTTGCTGTCTGCACAGGGAACTCACCAAGCCCATGGGGGGACTCGACGATTCCAAGCCTATATTCAACCAACTCGGCGAGTCAGTTCTTGCACTCGACGAGTTGGTCAGTCAGAGTGCAGATTTTCGACTTTTGCTGCTGGAAATGGACTGGAAACATTACCCTAAACTGTTTTGGTGTTTTAAAACTTGTTTTAGATGGTGTAATGGTTGTTCTAATCCATTTACAATGGCTAATATCAAAATTCCATGTTTATATGTGTTCATATGTTCTTGAAATTTTGATATGAATATTCATGTTCTTATGAGTTCTTGTTAGATCATAGGAATTATGTGCTATTGATTGATAGTTAATTCATGATCATGATTTGTTTTAATGGAGTCCATAACTTGTCCTCAAGTTATGGATAACCAAAGGTCACTTTGAAATAAATCCATTAAAAGAACACATAAGTTACAAAAATGAAGAGTCTTCATTTTTAATATACAATAACTCATAATTTATGAAATGAAAGGTTTTGTAAAGTTACAAAACTTGCCCTCAAGTTTTGGAATATGTAAAGTCATCTAGTAAACTTTAGTACTAACCCCTATAATTTTAAAAATTAAAATTCAACCCTTATACTTTATAATATTATAAGTTAATAATATATATATATATATATATATATATATATATATATAAGATCAAGTCGTTTTACCATTAGTAGGCCTTATTCACGAAGCCGGTCTATAAGGGGGTATAAGGTTGTTGCCTATAAAATGGCAGCTTAATGGGTGTCCACTCTCACCCACCGCTTCCTTGACTGGTGAAGGGTCGTTAGCCGAACGGGTAGGACAATGACTTCAAACTCTCATTAAAAGTATAATGATTATTATAAAGTAACTAAATGTTTTTATAAATTCCCAATCTTAGTTACTTTAGGAAAATGTGAATAAGGTGCTAACCCAAGAAATTACACTTTGTACTCTGATTAAGTCGTTAGTGGAGCGTGTGTGGTTAACCGACACACTAACTTGGACTTAACAAAGTAGTCAAAGGGTGACTTGAGGTTTCTTATAGGTCGGTGGAGCGTGTATGGTTAACCGGCACATCGATTGATTGAAACACATTAACGGAACCAAGTAATTTGCATGGTTACTTCACACCTTGTTTTGTGATCCTTGGTATCCCAGTCACAAAACCTGAACGATACACTCGATATTGAAACATGCCATTGAAAAGTTCAATGAATCTCAAAAGAATCTAGGAGTTTCTAAAAACCAATTAAAACCTAATTATTTATTTTTCATTTTCATGGTGGAAATTGGTGAATCGTCATTCACCTACCTTTCAAATATGTTATAGCTTATATTACGGCATCCCTCTTCTATGTTATAATATATTGTGATTGGATCCTAGCCTTAATATTACATTTGAGTGTTTATTAAGGACTGTCTTTATATCTAATCTAAACTTGTTCTCTTCTTTTTCTCAGATGTCAACCAACAATACTGCTTCTGGCTCAAAGCCTTACGGATCATTCTCTCTCATGAACCTTTGTGGGAGAGTCATCTTTGATGGATCCAACTTTATGGATTGGATCAGGAACATCAAGATGATCACTCGGTATGAGGACAAAAAATATGTCCTCAACAAGGAGCTCAAGGTTCCCGAGCCGTCTGCTACTCCTGAGGAGGTCGCTGAATATGAGGCACATGAAAGAGATGCTACCAAAGTGGCATGCATCATGTTGGCCACTATGACAGTCGGGCTCCAAAAGTCATACGAGGAGTATTATCCTTTTGAGATGCACCAGGATTTGATGGACCGCTACCATCAGAGTGCTCTTCAAGAGCGATATGAAATCATCTCCTCCATGATAACAACCCGAATGAAGGATGGTGAACCCATCACGGGCCACATGCAGAAAATGCAAAGGTATGTGGACCGTTTGCTGAAGTTAAATGTGAACTTCCCTGAGGAGTTGGCAATAGATATCATTTTACACTCCTTACAATCATGTTATGATCAATTCCGCATAAAATAACACATGAACAACGAAGAAGTCACCCTCAGCAAGCTTCAAGGACTCTTAAAAACCATTGAAATAGGTCTTAAAGGTAAGTCGGTTGTTACCACTCATACTCCTACTCCAAACTCCGCCCCTGTCCTGGCAATCGGGAAAGGTAGAGGGAAAAAGAAGAATAGCCCTTTGAAGGGTACCAAGGGTAAGACCCTTGATAGCTCCTCTTCAAGGGGAACCAAGAAAGGTTTCGTCACTCCTTCTTCTGACCCAAAAGAGGCCGAATGCTTCTATTGCCATGAAAATTCACATTGGAAGCGGAACTGTCCAAAGTACCAGCAAGATATTAAGGATGGGAAAGTGAAACCCACCCATGCATGTAGTTACACAATATTGTCTAGTAGCTTACCCTATTCTAACTCTTGGGTCCTTGATACAGGATGTGGAATTCACATATGTTCTGATTTGCAGGGACTAAGAAGAAGTGAGAATGTGGAGCACGGAAAGATAAACTTGGTCATGGGGAATAGGAAAGCTTCACCTGTTACCAAGATTGGAGTTTATTCTTTGTTGCTAAGTAGTGGGTTTACATTAGATTTGAATAAATGTTGTTACTCACCTGAAATGGCAAGAAATATTATTTCCTTTCATGCTTTGTACAAACAAGGTTTTACCTTTTCTTTTGATAATGAAATTGGTGGAAAAAAATGCTTTCTTTAATAATGTTCTTTATTTTAAAGCATTACCTTGAGATGGTGTGTATGAAGTTGTGTCTGTTGTAGATAACCTAGGAAATAATGTGTTGTGTATTGATTCTTCTAATAATAACTTGGATAAAGCATCATTATGGCATTGTCTTCTTGGACATTTAAGCAAGAAACGCATAGGCCAACTCCAAAAGGATGGAGTCTTGGATTCATTTCACCTAAAGTCAGATGATAGTTGTGAATCATGCTTACTTGGAAAAATGGAAAAGTCACCCTTTACTGGCTCTTGTGCAAGGGGTGAAGGTTTATTGGATCTAATGCACACAGATGTGTGTAGACCCTTCAAAACTGCCACAAGGGATGCTAATCGTTATTATGTGACTTTTACAAATGATTATAGTAGATATGGATATGTCTACTTAATCAAGCATAAGTCTGAGACTTTTGAAAGTTTTAAAGAGTTTAAACAAGAAGTCGAGAATCAATTGGGCAGGAACATTAAGATGCTTTGATCCGATCGTGGTGGTGAGTATCTTAGTACAGACTTCCTCGACTATCTTAAGGAATGTGGGATTGTCTCACAATTGACACCTCCCAGGACACCACAGTTGAATGGTGTGGCTGAGAGGCGTACTCGAACCTTGTTAGATATGTTTCGTTTCATAATGATTCGAGCTTCGCTACCAATCTCATTCTGGGGGTATGCCTTAGAGACTGCCGCCCATATCCTTAATCAAGTCCCTACAAAGAATGTTGCCAAAACTCCTCATGAGATGTGGACTAGAAAAGTTCATAATCTAGACCACATCAAGATTTGGGGTTGCGAGGCTTTCGTGAGGCGTGAGACTCACGATAAGCTCGATCCTCGAAGTGAGAGGTGTATTTTCATCGGCTACCTACAGAAATCCTTTGGTTACCTCTTCTACAGACCCAGTGAGAATATGGTCTTTGTAGCAAGGAGGGGTATCTTTTGAGAGAGAGAGAGAGAGAGGGAGAGAGAGAGAGAGAGGGAGAGAGAGAGAGGGTTCATAAGCCAAGAAAACAGTGGGAGGCAAATTGACCTTCAAGAAATTCAAGACTCAAGTGGTGAATGAACTTCAAACCCTAGCAGTCAACCTGAGGAGGAAACTCATGTTGATCCAATTGACGAGTCTATACCTCTGAGGTGTTCCACAAGGGTTAGGAATGCACCTAAGAACTACTATGGTTTCCATATTACTGCGATAGGTGAGGCACTTATTAGTGATGAGACACTAGTAATTCTGGATGAACCTAACAACTATGCGGAAGCCATGGCAGGCCCCGAGTCTGCTAAATAGAAAGAGGCTATGGACAGCGAGATACAGTCCATGTATGACAATCAAGTTTGGAACTTGGTTGACAATGTACCAGGTCGTAAGACAGTTAGGTGCAAATGGATCTTCAAGAAGAAGACCGACATGGATGGTAATGTACACACGTATAAGGCGCGACTGGTTGCAAAGGGCTTCTCTCAAAATCTAGGAGTTGATTATGATGAGACCTTTTCACCAGTAGCAAAGATTAAGTCCATTAGGGTCCTGTTAGCCATTATTGCATTTCATGATTATGAAATATGGCAAATGGATGGCAAAACCGCCTTCCTTAATGGAAAGTTGGATGAGGATGCTTACATGAGTCAGCCAAAGGGTTTTGTCAGTACAGAATAACCTAATAGAGTGTGTAAGCTTGATAAATCCATCTATGGATTGAAACAAGCACCTCGCAGATGGAATCTTTGTTTCGATGAGAAAGTCAAAGAGTTTGGTTTTTCGAGGAGTGAAGATGAATCTTGTGTGTATGTCAAGGCTAGTGGGAGTATAGTCAGCTTCTTGGTACTATATGTGGATAACATACTACTCATAGGAAATGACATCCCAACCTTGCAGGAAGTGAAGTCCTGACTTGGGAAGTGTTTCGCTATGAAGGACCTAGGAGAAGCTGCCTATATTCTAGGGATAAGGTGATGAAAAAAAAAGGTTTAGCATGCAAGATTCCAAGAAAGGAGAGTTACCCATCCAGAGTAACGCCAGATTAAGTAACACTCAGAGCCCGAGTACCGAGGCTGAGATAGCAGAAATGAGTCGAGTTCCCTATGCTTCTGCGGTAGGCTCAATCATGTATGCTATGACTTGCACTCATCCTGATTTAGCCTTTGCTTTGAGCATGGTCAGCAGATATCAAGGGAATCTTGGCAAGGCTCACTGGACTGTGGTAAAAAAATATCCTTAAGTACTTGCGGAAGTTTTAAGGACTGGGTCCTTACCCTCGGTGGGAGTGATGACTTAAGAGTTTTAGGGTATAGTGATGCTAGCTTCCAGACTGATAAGGATAATTTCCGCTCTCAGAAGGGTTAGGTCTTTACCTTAAACGGAGGAGCAATTACTTGGAAAAGTTCCAAGCAGGAGACAGTGGCTGATTCAACTTGCAAATCAGAGTATATAGCAGCAAGCGAGGCAGCAAAGGAGGCAATATGGCTGAAGAACTTCGTTGGAGACCTTGGAGTTGTATCAGCTATAAAGGAGCCTATGGAAATTTTCTGTGATAGTGAAAGTGCAGTTGCCTTAGCGAAAGAACCAAGGGATCATGGGAGATCCAGACACATCGACAGAAAATACCATTTCATCAGACATCGAATAGAAGGACTCCTCATGGAAAAGAGGGTATCATCGGATGAGAACCCGACAGATCCCCTCACGAAGGGACTAGGCATGGTTAAGCATCTACAACATGCGAGGCGCATAGGGCTGAAGGATGATATTAGTTTTAGTAGTTAGATAACTTTGAAGTGTGTAAAGTGTAATTGACATTTGATGATGAATAAAAGGTGTATTTATTTATGAGTAAAGTGTTTCTATCTTTTGTCAATCGTTTACTATCGTTTCATTTTCCATGTTTTGACTTCCAGAATAATATTGTTTGGTATATCATTTTATTCGAATTGTCCACAGTCGGTCATATGTTGGAAGTAGGTATGAATCAAGACTATCATGAGTTGGTTGTAGAGGTCTAAGATGTTGGACATGGCTACAACACTCACGAGTGCTCATAAGTTATGAGTATTGGATTCAACCCACACTCAGTGGTATCACTTCATGGAATTTATCTCGAGTGATCGTGAGGCTGTAATATCATATAAGTCTTCAAACCTAGAGATATTACTTGTTGCCTATGAGGTAGTTATGCATTGATCGTACGAAAACACATTGGTAACTCGATGTTATAAAACGTTCTTTTGTGTGTAATTCAACAAGTAGTAGAACAAGCATATGAGTCGAATTTTATCTGTTCCTTCTTGGAATAGAAGCGATATCTGGGCCCCTCGATGATTTTGTGTTGAACCATGTACCGGGCCCGGTCAGAACTAAGTTGATGTGTTCAATTAAGTTCTATGTCAAACAAATCGGAAATTGAGAAGCAAACTGCTGGACAATAAGAAAGACATTGTTCCATTTATTTGTCTGACTGATATCTAGAACACAAGATTATATGATCAATTATCTTAAATGGCGTATCATGATCATCTCAGTTCCGAGAGACCTTGAAAGAGCTACGATTGTTGATCGGTTCCTAAAGTCATACTTGCAGTTATAGTTATTAGACTTATCCAAGTAGGAGACTGTTGGATAAGGTGTCTAAGTCCATAACTATTTCTGGTATGTACTTGACCCGGTTTGGCATGGTCCATTTGGGTTACATGGCATCATGCATTTGGATAGACTAAAATGAGAGAAATAACACTTTTGGTTTATTAATATATTATAAGTTCTAATATAATAATAATATTATTTAATTAGTGTTGATCAAGAACTAATTTGGAATTAATTAAGTGATCAAAAGAAGACTAATAAAATATATGGGTTGATTGTGTAAAATCACTCATACTTGTATAGTGGGCTAATGCTCCATGGATTATCAAGTTGGGCTAAAACCCATAGGATGCTCCATGGTGGTTATAGAACCCATGGGTCATGGAAATGAAAGGTCATGACAATTAGGATCCTTATGTAACACACTATATAAGGATCCAAATGTTCACCAAAATCGGCACTTAAGCAAGAGTGAGAGGGCATAGCTGATTTCTAAGTGTGTGACTTTTCTCTCAAGTCATTCCAAAAGCATTTGGTGTTGTGCGACATTTGAGGCATCACACTTGGCGTGCTAGGCTCACAAGGTTTCAAGGAATCCAAACTACTACAAGGTATGTTTTCTAGCTAAATTTCATGTTTAAAAGTTCCCTATGTATACTAGATTTGAGTATGAACCTTGGAAAAATCATTTTGAATGTATCTTAGTCAAACATAGATCCAAGGTTTCTAGGGTTGCATGTACACCTTAGGAGTGTTAGAATGCTCATAACCCTACATTCTTTACTTCCGAGTGAAGCACTAGTACTGTTGATGTTGAGGCTGGGATATCCATATGAGGTGTTGGGTCTTCCATTTCAATATACTCAAAATCATGTGTAGTAAACACTTCGGTGGGATGAGGTAGTGTGGCCCCTACCTATAAACGTCGATTGAGGTTACCCATTAAACATTTGGGTACAAAGATCAGGGCAAGGGAGGGGTGCATTTCTCATTTTGTCTACATACTTGTTCAATTATTTGAAATTTAATAAATATTATCAAACTAGGAAAACAAAATAATCAAATTTAAAAAATGTATATATAAAAATATACCTTGGCCTCCGCTTCCCATTCTTCATTAGTAATGTTGAAAGTGTTCTTTATAGAATTATAAAGATTTCTGGTTTTGTTTTTTAGTACCAAATAACATATTTTGCTTTTAAATAGTCATATCGGTTTTTTTTTGTCAATAATAAAATTATGACCGTTTTTCGGTTTCTTCACTACTACAATCCACAAGTTCGATTTTAATCCACTACCCTCCTGGCCATTAGTTGTAAGTTCATGTATACATGCTTCCAAAAAGGTTTTGTCCACACACTCCAACTTCTAACTAACTCTAGTTCTCTTATATGTCATGTCGATTAGAAAAGAGAACATAAATCATCCAACTTAACTCACATGTCCACCATAAATCTGATTTCATACCAAGATCGTCCAAGCTTTCAACAATTTCTGATTTCATAACAGTATTGGAACAAGTTAAGATTTCATACCAATATCAACAATTTCTGATTTCATACACATACAAATTTTGATTTCAACAATTTCTGATTCAACAATTTCTGATTTCATAAACATACAAATTTTGATTTCAACAATTTCCAATTTCTGATTTTAACAATTTTTGATATAATACACATAGAAATTCTGATTTCAACAATTTCTGATGTCATACACATAAAAAAAAATTTTGATTTCAACATTTTCTGATATCATATACATACAGTGTCTGACTTTTTATTTCATAAACAGATAATATGATTTTATACACATAAATTCAGATTCATGCACATATAATTTATGATTTCTTATAGCATCCATCAAACATAAAGAAAATAGCTTGAAATCAATTTCGAATGTGATTAGAGAGAGAGAGAGAGAGAGAGAGAGAGAGAGATAGAACATACATACATTAGCTTGAAATCGGTTTCTAAAGTGATTTTTGAAAGAAAAAAAAGAGTGTGAGAGAGAGGAGGTTGAACTTGTGGTCGAACTAGCTACAAGTAGGCCTAATTTCAACATTTATGTGTCAAGCTTGAGTGTAGGAATAGTCGATGTTGCCGAGTATCGAGGAGACGGGGCTTGTGTTTTCTTTTAAGGTGAAGACGACATCGAGGGAGAGGGCGTCTTTTTTTTAGTCAGCCACAATATGGAGTTGGACCAAGTAAGCATATGGGTCAGCCATTGCAGACATAGTAAGTTGATTTGGGCCTTAGAAAACAAGTTGAACAGACCGAGTCAGCCAAAAAATGTTGACCGGACCTGTTAGCTACGTATCAAACATCCCATTAATCTGTTAAATTACGAATAACTAAATTAGAAAGATAAATATGCCTAATTGATGTCAAGATATGGATAATGATTTAATAATTAATTAATTATAAAATAATTAAAGATAATGAAATCGTAAGTATTTAAATTCTTTAAAATACACCCTCATAAATTATAAAAGGATAAGTTATATACATATATAATACGTTCTTATATGTAAGAAAATATTTGTAATATATATTACAACATGTGTCCTTAAACGTTTAATTAATGATCGTTAGTTGAATCAAGAGTATTTACGTTTTAAACCATATAAACAATGTATAATTAAATATCTTTCGTGTATAATATTTATTCTGCATATATATATATATATATATATATATATATATATATATATATATATATATATATATATATATATATATATATATATATATATATTGGTAGGGTACTCGCGTGATGTGGCGAAGCGAATAGTTCCTTTCTATAGATAGTATCCATGCGTTGATTAGTTTAGTTTCATTTGTGAATTATAGATTGTTTCATCCTTTTGGTAGATTGTTTTGTGCCAGATTGCTCATTTCGGTGATTAGATTTCGGGGGAGGTTACTTCTTTCAACATACTATTTCGGCTAAAAATAAAAGTATGTTGTTAATTTGCAATGTGACAGCCATCGTGCCAAGGCGGAGATTTGTTTATTTTCGGTGAGTGGTTCCGTTTCGACGGTTATGGTTTAAGGTGAGAGAGGGAGATTAGTTTTCTTTCAACATAATGTTTCCTTTTATATATATATATATATATATATATATATATATATATATATATATATATATATATATATATATATATATATATATATATATATATATATATATATATATATATATATATATATATATCTCGGTAAGCTAGTTTTAAGTGGTTATAGTGAAATATCAATATATTTGGAATTAATAAACACGAATCTAAAATATATCAGTTTTAAAAGTGTTGGCCAAAGCCTATCAACAAACATTAAATTCCAAAGCTCTATCAGTAAGCTTGCAAGATTTTGAATCTAAAAAAAATTAATTTTTTTTTTTTACAAATTAAGAAGTCGGCATAAAAGAGTACAATGAATCATGCATAGTAATGTTATATCCCCTAGATCTTCGAATGTAGTCTTTAAAAGAATTAGCATTATCATTCAAAAAGGCTTAGCGACACAGCTTATTGCCCGTTTGTCTCACTCATTGTACGATGACAATTAAAAAGTTTCGTTATTAATGTCGATAACTTTAATATAAAAAAAAAAAGCATAAAATAAAAAGTGGAAACTACAAAGGAAAAAACAATTTCTTTGTTTTTTTTACCGATATAGGCAATTCTTTTAACTTTTATCAAAAATAAAAATGTAATTATAAAAAAATTTGTTTTTCAGTTTTCTTACTCGTACAACATCCAATGAATAATAACAGTTATATTGACAAGTATATAATGGTTAATTATTTTCTCAAATCCAAGAACTCAAAATCCTAAAACTAAAATGGTTACTCGTTACTTGCTGTAGTTCAACGTAGCTCATATCCTTGTATCCAGATCCTAACTGTGGACAATTCCCAATTTCCTCCTGGATGACTCTATGTAGATGCAAGTCTCTTCACAAATTCTTTTTTCATTACTGCATTTACATTGCTCGTTGTAATCAAGCTCTCTCAATTAAAACAAAACTACCAACAAAATGAAGAAACCT
The DNA here is from genome assembly GCF_002870075.4 of Lactuca sativa. Taxonomy (NCBI): domain Eukaryota; kingdom Viridiplantae; phylum Streptophyta; class Magnoliopsida; order Asterales; family Asteraceae; genus Lactuca; species Lactuca sativa. The sequence continues at coordinate 175,246,036 of NC_056623.2, forward strand.
AAAAAGGTAAAAATGATTATAATATTACTAATAAAAAATTCCTTCAGAATCAGTGAATTTAACAAGACTACAACTTGTTTGCAAGATGAAGCAAATGACCAATCTTTGTGGAAGGGTAACTTTCATAACTTAGATTAGGTGTGAAATCGCCTCAGAACCAGAACAACATTGCAAAACAAACATGAAGGAGATTTTCTTGTAAATGGAAGATAATCAAAGTAAATGACCATTTTACCCTTGTATTTATATAAATAGAAATATGGGTTGACTCACTTCAGGTCTCTTAGGATCACTTAAGAGTGTATTCCATATGTGAAGACCGGCAGAAAAGTCAGAATTTCTGAATCAATAACAATGTGATCCATCTAAATGCATAGAATTATTGGCTCGCCTGTCAGTACAAGGGCATTTTAGTCTTTTCACCGACATGCATTTTATGTTCTTTTTTGTTGTCATCCTTGTTTCTTACCAAAAGAATATCAAACAACATGCACAGTGACCAGATACAACATAACTTTTATTCAAAATAAATCTTTTCTATCCAATCTCAGGTACAATTACAATTGAGCATCATCCCTAGAGTAACAAATCTGCTTCAAGAGACAACATACGCATTATGGTTTATGTATACCAAAGTAGTTCTCAAATAATTCGTCTTTTATTCAAATTTACTTGTAGATCGAAGGGTAAGATGGTCATTTGCTCACTGAGATGGTCCAGTCAATCAAAAAGTAGTATTTTTTCATACAATAGACAACATGTTAATATTTTTAGTTATACTTATATCGCATCTTAGTAAAGGAAAGTATTCAAGAAAGGGAAAAAAATATTGAAAATGAAGTATACAAATATAAACTAACGTTCTTTTCCAAATAAGGAAAAAAAATTTGTAATTGCTAAGATCATGAAAACCCTATGTAAAGAAACCTAAATAATCACATATTAAAGTTGATGAAATTTTAAATATTTCGGAAATGTTCAATTAAAAATAGTTTAATGAACTTGAAAGCATTCATCGAACATTTTGAAGTCTAATCCAAATTGTTATGACATGCACTATTTAGTTGCATTCTAAAATAAAATAATAAAAAATAAAAAGTTATTACAATTGTTCAAAATATATATAATACCTCTCATTAAACGTTAATTTCAAAAATAAAATCGTTCAAATATAAATTATTTCCTATGAAAGGTTTTCTTCTAAACTTCAAAATTTTAATGTAATGCATCAACAATTTGTTTGAAGCTGTGTAAGAACATATACATTTAATTTGCTAAAATAAATAAATCTAATGAATTTTAATTGAAGATTGTATTGAAATCTAGAAAATAAGACTCATTATAGGTGTTTGAAATAAATACTTCTGACACCTCTAAAGTTAACTTTAGTTAAACGTGTGTGATAACAAAAAGTTTAATTAATGATATTGAGAAGAAATTCTTAAATATCTACTTACCAAGTCCATTAAGTTAGTCCAATTAGACGATAAATGAAGTTTTTGATCGGTTAGCTCTTCAAAAATCCAATTATGATTGTGATATGCTGTTACTTTCAAAATTAACCTGAAAAAATAATATTTAAAATAATCAAAAATACATCCTATAATGTACCAAAAGAAGTAGATTGTAGAATTCCAAAAATACCCTTACCCATAGATGTAAATTTCATGAGACATCGTGAAGAAAAGCTCGGGTGAAAGACCTTAATATTGTTGGTATTCAGATTGTTTCGAGTCTCTGAAACCTCAACTTCCGAGTTACTACAAAATTTCAAGAGCAAAAGACCAATTCACAAAATCAAATTTTTTACCACTTAAAACATGAACAATAGATACAAATTTACATGTCTTTTAAGAGCAAACATCCAATTGTAGGCCCCAATTCGATGCATTATCCTAAAGATCCCATCTAAATAAAGCTAGTACATAACAGTAGTTCAATGTGACCATTAATAGAAGTTCTTGTGATATGTAGACTGTAGTAATGGACCAAAAGAGCATTTATCAATTGACCCTTAGCCACTAACCACCATAGGGACTGATGTTTCTGGGTTTGTGTTTATGATTACATCAAAAGAGCGTATACCAACTGGAAAACGATTAACCGTTATAACCGAATAACCAAAAAGAACACAAGGACTCCCATTTTTCCAAACTTATACCCTCGTGACACCTACATCCCCTATTCTGCCATGATAACCCAATAAATCTTTCTTCTCTTTTCATACAAGTATCCACATTCTTCCTCTTACCATTCCTTCCCAATTAAAGTCAACTATATACTTCTTCCTCATCAGACGTCAATTATAGGTATTCATCATAATCTCTAATGAATGAAATAGATACTTACGTACATTCTTATATCAATAAGCTTCATAAAAGTAAAAGTATGCAACAAAAATCCACACCATTCCCTACAGCTTAAAGAACCACGAAACTAAAAAGCAAATATAGAAAAATCAGTAATCTAAAATATGTATGAAGAAAGATTTTATTCACCATAAAAAAACTTACTGCTAACTCTTTTCTTGCCCATTAAATGCAAGAGACATGTAAATCTAACATGTCTCTAGTAATTTTCTTGAACTTTTCAACTGATCTATCTACTACAATGTCGTAACAAAATCCTGCAACATCATAATCATCATTAAACTTCCATTAACAAGGGATTATTATCCTATGATATGCTTGTGCAGTTGTGCAAAAGCAACATGGAAAATCAATACCTGGTGATGATGTTTATAAGGAAAGTTCCATTTTGCTTACAAGCTAAAACATCAGATAGCCATGACGAACGCCATGTCAGCTCCCGAAATAAGGTAAATATTTGAAATTTTGGGGTACCTCAGGAGATCCCGATTTGAAAAAATGTGTCCACATCAACTGTGTTTCATCAATTTGAGATCCCTAACAATTGCTATGAAATGCTGAAATAAATTAAAAGAAAAGATATATTCAGAGGCAAGATAACAACCTAAACATGAAACACCTAATTCATACCTAACACATTAAACCTAAATAAACCCTAAAGTAATAACTTATGTTGTTCAGGACTTCAGGTAGTTATAGTAAGAATAAGAAGAATAACTACTAAATCAACAAATATGAAAACAATCCTCATGTGAAAGCAAATAGCGTCAATGAAAAAACAGACCACTTGCTCTAATTGGACAAAACATGAACCCAACAAGAAAAAAGAGATCATCCACCTGCTTCTCAGTTATAGCGATCTGAAGATTAAGCCAGGCACGATTGCGGTACATCAACTTGCCTGGTTTATGGTGAATGAGCTGCCCTAGACCACTACGACGACATCAATTGTCCCGACAGAATAGAAACTTGTATACCTTCCTCTTTCAAACTTAACCGAAAAAAAATTTCTATAGAGGATGGGGGATCGATGCTATAAAGGTGAGCGGAATCGATTCAACTACTTATGTATTTGAAATTGTTAAAATAAACACAACCAGTCAAGCTTTGTGTGGAGATTGACATAAAATCCAACAAACAAAAACAAGAAGATAAAAAAGCCCTAATATTGTAGCTTCGATTTGAGGTCGAAAAGACTCACCCAAAGCATTGTCTAGAGAGAGAAGTAGTAAAAAATCCAAAAGAAAGAGAAGAAATTAGCATCGGCGGTATTTAATAAAGGGTGGCTCGACAAGAAATTAGCATCGGTGGAGAGGCACGTTTTACCGACACTTCAAACCAAGCAGTAGGTGGCAAGCGAATTTGGGAAACACCACCGCCAAGAAGGAAATGTGAAGCAACCAAGGTCCTTACCTATAAGTTAAAAGTCATTGTCGGCAACCTTCCTATTGGCCGACAGAAGCAGAGACATAGGCAAGCACACGATAGTCATGGTGCTCACTTCCGTACAGGGGTGTTTGGTTTGTTCCCGCCAAAAAGTTATTTTTGAAAAAGTTATACAAAAAATCAAGATTTCTTAGCTTTTCCAAAAAGTCTGATTTCATTCTATATAAAATCCAAAACTAGCTTTTAAAATGTTTCACCAAATATCTTTTGTTCTTTATTTTTTTTCAAAAAGGACTTTTGTCTCTCAAAAAGACAAGCCAAACACCCCCTAAAAGAGGCCGCCCAGTAACCATTAGATTGGAGGAGGGAAGAAGCTATCGACTTGGAGAAAAGTCAAAACCTTTATCATATAGGTAATGATATATATATATATATATATATATATATATATATATATATATATATATATATATATATATATATATAGTAGGCGAATATCCGCGCGTTACGTGGGATATAAAAAAATATTTTATATTAAAAATAACTAAATCATTGTTATTAACAATTAAATAAAAATTTCATAAAAAATATAAAAAATGATTTTTAGTATTGATATTATGTTGAACTATATTATAAGAGATAAAGTTGGAACTTGAAGTTGTTTTGCATATACAAAGTTATATGATTAAAATAGAAAAAAAAAATTAATTTTTAAAAATAAATAAATCGTTATTGTTATCTATTAAATAATAATTTCATATTAAATGAAAACGTTAATATTAAATATTATCATTATGTATAATATATGATAATAGAGACATCCTTTTATCTATCTTAAATTTTATCATTCTGTACAACATATGATAATAGAGACAACTTTTTATCTTAAATAATAAAAAAAAATGTTTTGTATCATAAATATTACCATAATTATGTAGCACATATGATAATAGTGACGTATTTTATAAGGTTAAAACTTTAAATTGTATTACATACATGGTTGTAAAACTTGACTAACACAACCAAATACTCGACATGTTACTTAAAATCGGACTCCAATGGAAGCGAGTTAGCCTAACTCAGCCAGAAGACACTCGGATCCTTATTAAAGTCGATCCAAATCTAAAAGATACGGTCAAAAAATCATTTTCGAAATTCTAAAATTTAATTGGTCACTTATCGACAAAAACAATCTCACAAAAGAATACACTTAACGTCCTACAAAGTTAGATGCAAGGAAGATCTCATGGCTTAGTCCCTTTAAAATATTTCACAAACTTTCCTATTTATAGAGGAGAATACATTCTCTTGTTTACTCTCACGATCAATGTGGGGTGAAGACATTTTAATTAAACTCATTTCTTTATTTGCCAAAATTTCATTTTGTTAAATAAAATATTAAATAATAAAAATAAAATGTTATCCAAAAAATTAATTGTTCAATAGTTCCATTTTTCAGTAATCTCATAACTTGCTATAAAAAATTAAGTTTTTATTGAATAACCTTTTGTTAATCCTAAAATCATAAATTCAGTTAGGTACTTAATATAGAAAGTTTGTTTATATGTATTTTCATGATTCAGAATGTCATTATAAAATGAATTCATTTATAAAATATAAGCGAGTATATATTTCATGCTTTTGAATCAAAGTGATTTTTTCAAACAATTATAATTTTATGTTTAGGTAGATTTTTTTATATTTATATAACATTATCTAACTTATAATATTATTATAAACAATTTGAATAATCATGGGAGTTTCAAAATTATGTGGTGAAAAGATAATGCTTCATCTATTGGTCCAAATTAATCAAACTCGGACCGATTCAGCTTAATATAGCAAACTAAATAACATTTTTTCTATTGAAACCCGGTTTGTATATATTTTGTGTTTTTTAATCAAATTTATTTGTCAAAAAATTATAATTCTATGTTTAGGTAACTTATTTATAATATTATTAGAAACAATGTGTTGAAAGGAAAATGCTTCTTTTATCGGTCCAAATTGATCAAACTTATACCGATTTAACTCAATATACCAAACTACATAACGGGTTTTCAACTGAAACTCTGTTTGAACCTAAAAAAATCTTGTTCAAAACCATTTTCGGGATTCTAAAACTTAAATGGACAGTTGCCAATAAAGACAATATCACCAAAGAATACCCTCAACATCCTAAATAGGTAGGCATAAGGAAGTTCTCATGGTTTGGTCTCTTTGAAACATTTCACAACCTTTCCTATTTATAGAAGAGGGAACGTTCTCTTGTTTACTCTCACCATCGATATGGGATGAAGACATTGTAATAAAACACACTTTCTTGTTCTTGTTAATAAAACATTATTCAACTTATTTAGTAAAACACCATTTCTCTTGTTTACCCTTTATTTATTGTTCAATAGTTCCATTTTTCTATAATCTCGTAAGTTGCTATCCAAAAAAGTATGATTTTATTGAATAACTTTTTGTTCAATTCTAAAATCATAAATTCAGCTAGGTACTTAATATAGAAAGTTTGTTTAGATGTATTTTTAAGATTCAAAAGTTCATTATAAAAAGAATTCATTTATAAAATATAATCTGCGTATATATTTCGTGCTTTTAATCAAATCGAATTTTCAAACAATTATAATTTTATATTTAGGTAGATGTTTTTTTTATATTTATATAACATTATGTAACTTTTTTAAAATATCATTGGAAACAATTTGAAAAATCATGGGAGTTTCAAATGTATGTAGTGAAAGGAAAATGCTTCTTTTATGGTCCAAATAAATCACACTCGGACCAATTCAACTAAATATACCAAACTATATATTTATTTTTCTAGTGAAACCCGGTTTGTATATATTTCGTGCTTTTGAATCAAAGTGATTTTTCAAACAGTTATAATTTTAGGTTTAGGTAGATGTTTGTTTATATTTATATAAAATTATGTAACTTATTTATAATATTATTAGAAATAATTTGGGAAATCATGGGAGTTTCAAATGTTTGTTGTGAAAGGAAAATGATTCCTTTGTCGGTCCAAATTGATCCAGCTCCGGTTCAACTCAATATACACAACTACATACTTTTTTTTCTAACTGAAACACGGTTTAAATCTGAAAAAATTCGGTTAAAAAATATAGACAATCTCACCAAATAATACCTTCAAAATACTACAAAGGTAGGCATGAGGAAGTTCTCATGGTTTGGTCCCTTTGAAACATTTCACAACCTTTCCTATTTATAGAAGATGAAACATTCTCTTGTTTACTCCCACCATCGATGTGGGATGAAGACATTGTAATAAAACACCATTTCTTATTTATAAAACATTATTTAACTTATTTATAATATTATTATAAAGAAATTGAAAAGTCGAGGGAGTTTCAAATGAATGTGGTGAAAGGAAGTTAAAAAAAGGGGGTTTCAAATGATTGAGATTCAAAAAAAAATGTTAGCTTTATATCTATGTATGATATATATATATATATATATATATATATATATATATATATATATATATATATATAGAGAGAGAGAGAGAGAGAGAAAGAGAGAATGAGGTTCAATAGAGAACCATTATTAACCAATGAACCAATCTTTTTTTCAACTTTTAGAACTTATTTTTTATCAACAAAAAAAAATACATAAATTCATAACTTTTTATCCTTTTTCCAATGATATCAAATTCGATTTTTTTACGTAAAATTCAAAATCCGAAAAATATTTTTCACATTCACAATGTTAATATATGAATTTAGATATTTTTAGATTTCTTTTTCGATAAAGAATAAGCTTTATAAATTGAAATCTTTTTATAAATTGAAAAAAAAGATTTGGTTCCTTGAAGAACCAATAATTATGGTTCTCTATTAAACTTTTCCATATATATATATATATATATATATATATATATATATATATATATATATATATATAGTGACTTTCAATAAAAAACCATAATTAACAAGGAACCAAGAAACCAATCGTCAGCGTCGAAAATCATAATGATCAACGCCCAAGGAAATAGATGTACACTTTTATATTGGACGTACACACACCAGATTATACCAAAAAAATCCACCTCTTTATCAAAAAACTCACCTCTTTTTTTCATTTAAAATTTTTTTTAGGCCACATTTTTTAACAAAAAAAAAAAAACAAATATACCGTTGTTCTCGATTTTTTGTCCTCTTTCCATAGAGATCGATATTTATATATAAAAAATGAACGTTTTTTTTCTGAAAAAAAAACTCACTTCATTTTGTTAGTTTTTTCAATATTTAAGTTTATTTTTATAAAAAAAAACTAATTATACCAAAAATATTAATTTTTTGTACTCTATTAATAAACATCAACACTGAAAAAAAAAACCTCGAACAATGTAGATTCACACTGTGAATCTAAACTGTAAATATTTTAATTTTCAACATTCACAATGTGAAAAAGCTCGATCAGTTCTGATTCACATTGTGAATTTGACTTACTATTATACACACTATGAATCTAAGAAAGTTCAGAAAAAAAAAAAAAAAAAAAACGTCGATCGGTGTAGATTCACACTGTGAATCTAAACTGTAAATTTTTCAAAATTTAACATTCACAATGTGAAAAAGCTCGATCAGTTCAGATTCACATTGTAAATCTGACTTACTATTATGCACACTATGAATCTGAGAATGTTCACAATGTGAATCTGAACAGGTTCACAATATGAATCTGAACATGTTCACAATGTGAATCTGAACTGAAACATAATTTTTTTTTTACTCGAACATAAATCTATGTTTAAAAAGTATAAAAAAAAAACATGAATTTTGATATATTTATTATTTTTTTCTATAAAAAAATAGACCTTAACTTTTCAACAAAGAAAATGAAGTTGTTTTTTTTTCGAAAAAAAAAAGTTCGTTTTTTTATATATCATCATGGATCTCTTTGGAAAGAGGACAAAAAATCGTAAACAACGGTATACTCGTTTTTTTCGATAAAAAACATGGTCTAAAAAAATTTTAAACGAAAAAAAGGAAGTGAGTTTGTTATAATCCGGTGCATTTGCATCCATTGTAAAAATCTACAACCTTTCCTTTTGTCGTTGATCACTTCAAATTTCGACGCTGTAGATTGGTTCCTTGATTAATAATGGTTATTTATTGAACTTTTCTGTATATATATATATATATATATATATATATATATATATATATATATATATATATATATATATTCATAACTGTGGGCCAAATCAATTTTACTTATTTTAAGAAAGTGATTAATATATATTATTCAATTAAAATAGATTTAATAAAGGAAAATTGCATATTTTAAGAGATCATAGATTCTATTAATTTTAAAAATCCGATTTTACGAATTATAACTATTTTAATTCGGACATTTTGACAGAATATGTTTATTTATTTAATTATTTACTCAAAAATAAAAATATTATTGAACCACAAATTCTTGAACTTCTTTTATAATAACAAATTGTTGAATAATCAATTGAAGAATAAAAACAATAAATACATTATTTCTTATAGAATACAATTAACAAATTATTGGCCCACATTTATGAATACGATAACACAATACTTAGTTTAAACAAATCAACCTAGCTCTCTCTCTCTCTCTCTCTCTCTATATATATATATATATATATATATATATATATATATATAGAGAGAGAGAGAGAGAGAGAGAGTTAGGTTCATATATATAAACTCTAGTTATTGTGTGAATGTATAACCAATTTTGGATCAATCAATTATTTTGATAACAAAAAAAAATTAATTCTATATTTATATATATTTTTCCTTAAATCATGGACCAGTTACAGATTTTGTATATTTATCATCTTCTAAACACTATTCATTTAAATTCATCATCACTGCTTCACGTTATCATGTTCATGGTTCAAAATCACCACTTTAGTGCCAACGTCTTCAATTTTGTACTGATTCGGCTGTTGATTTGGAACACCAATGGGAACGGCATTGCTAGATGGTACGTTAATTTCACAAAATCGACTTCAATCTCTAATTGTTTTTTCCTTGATATCGATCGGTTATGCATTTCACAAAATTAATTTCAAACACTGATTATTTTTTTCCTTTGGATCAATTGTTTTTTTACTTCTAGTTGTATCAATTAAATAAGGAGGGTGCAAATAATTGATTTAACTCAATGCACTAAAATTGTTTGAAGTTTGTATCGGTGATGGGAAATAACCTGCCGATTCTTTAATATTAATAAATTGATTCTACTCACTCACTTTATTCATTCATATACACATTTGATTTAATATACAATTCAATTCGTTGGGTTAAACTATTTGGATGGTGAATTTCTTTTGTTCAACATCAACTTTATGAAGTGAAGCTAGTTTAAATATATTGTGTTTTAAATATACTGTTTTTATTAGTAGATTATGTGGTATATTGTTTCGTGTATCAAGATCGTGTTTCGAATGAATATATCTTTATTGTACAGAATTTTAGAAATGCTCGATCCTCATTTCGTTTTTGTTCCACTTATAGAAACATTATGTGTTCCATGTGACTATGCTCGTGTTATGACTTGTTTCATGTAAACGACTTTGAATATTGTTTTCTTTTTCTATAAAATTATAATCTAAACTTCTTTTTTAATATAATTAATTTATGGAGTGGATGATTTTAAGTGTTTGATAAAAATTATTAGCTCTGTTTTAGTGATTTTTATTTCATCTTGTCCTTTTTAAAACTTTATTTCATATAGCCTTAAATTAACATGTTTTTTTTTGTGTGTGTGTGTTTAGGTACTCTAACATAATTGAGGAGCATCAATTAACAAAGAATATGGACTCAATTAAAAAGTGATGGCTTTTCTAGAGCCTAGGTTTTTGATTTTTTTTAAACACACAAGCAAGGGATAATTGTAGAGGAAAAAATGGGCTCCTTTTTTTAATCGTGAAGTGTTTTCTTCATACGCTCATCAGTTTTTCATAAACCCAACATAATTTAAATTCATTCTTACGAGAATATCATATTTGGAATTGTAAATTATGTCCATTCTTACAAGAATGTCGTGTTTTTGTACTTATTATTTACCTTCTTTATTTATTTCATGTTATTTTTCTTTCAAGAATGTTAAATTATTATTTAAGAATGTAAGTTATACACTTGTAATTAGTTTCTTATTCTTCAAGAATATGTTTTTTTAAGATTGTTAATATTATGCTTAAAGAATATCCATTATAAACTTGTAATTCATGTCTTATTCTCCAAGAATAAGAACGATAGGAATGAAAATTTAATTGTACCATTTGAGAACGTTCAAAACAATCTCTAAGAAAATTGACCTCAAAAGTTAATTTCAAAACTATTAGTTTATATTTTTAAAGAGTGGAGAATAATCAACAAAATCAACCAAAAGAATTTCAAATATGCAAAATTTAGTATACCATATTCCTAAAGAATGCACGAATGATCACGAAAAGAATGGAAATTGAATTAAAAAATTATTTTTTCAGAATGAGAATGATAATAAGAGAAATTGAATTCTGGAAACTTTTAACTAATCTTAATTTGTAATTTTAAATTTTAATTTATATTAATTAATTTGACTTAGTTGCCTAAAATGTAGGTAATTTTTTCATTCTCTCTCTTAATAAAATGATATATTTACTCATATAATTAATTAATTGTAGTTATACAGTAAACGTTAGTCCATATTAATAACATGTACCTTAAAATCATATCCCTTCTTTTTTTTAATCTAATGGTTATAATTTGGTCATACATTCACACAATAATTGTGATTCACATTTGATCCTAACCATATATATATATATATATATATATATATATATATATATATATATATATATATATATATTATAATTTAAAACCATAAAAGTCTTAATGAAAATTAAAAAAAATTTATGAGTCCATAAATTTGTAATAAAATAATAAAGAACCAGGGAAGTATCCCCGTTTTGCGGGATCGGATTTCATTTCAACCGTTCGCGCATTACATCAAAAAAAAGATCATAAAGTCCTCTTAAGCATTAGTTGGAATAAATTCGCTTTTAACAACTTTCTTTTTACAACTTGTTTCTTGAAAATAATCGCATGATCTCGCTTGCTACTCAATAACCCAAAATAACACACAATTTATTATAAATTCGAAAGGAAAAAACAAAAGAGGGTGTATTGTCTCTTACATGCCATCAATGGGCTTAGGGTGGGTTAGAGTGTTATTTTACATTTTATGTTAGGTTTTTGCATATGAGAAAAGTATTGATGTTATAAATATTTATTCCCATGTAAAAAAGGTTTTACATGATTATGATAAAATAGTATTGACACCTGTATGGTCGGAATCTTTAGCTTTCCAGGAAAACTACTATTTCTTTAATGAATGAAATAAGCTTAATAATCACTTTGTTTAATTTGATTAAATTAAATTTTCACTGGAAAAATGGAACTAAAAACTCACATGTTTTTGAAGAAACTTTGGAGATTAACTCAAATTGACATGTTTGCGAGTGATTGAGATCCATTGCAGTTACCCATTACAGGAGTTTGACCTTGCAAGTCAGGCGTTTGCATAGAATAAGTAGTTGAAATTTTCACCTAGACATAACTCTCTGTGTGGGATTTTTTTACTGACTTCACCTCCAACCTTTTTCAACCATTCAATTTTACTGAATGACCTATTAGTTTGAAGAAGAATTCAATTATCATTTATATCATTCTTCTTTATACAAATTCTTTCTACCTCTATAAAGAGTAGTCTCAGCCAAAGTTAGGTCTTCACCAAAAAGCTTAATCTATCCGGTCTCTGTCATGGCCTTCTGAAACACCTATTGTTCAACGCAAACAAAAGAGATTTTCAGATTAAATTTCATAAAAAAAACAACGAATTGTTTCAGCATCGGGTTGCATTATTGCAAAAGCTAATCCATCGAAGAAATGAAGCTAAAAAACACATAATTCATAATCTTTGATTCAAACACAAAAGGTAAAAAAATGTTCATTCTTCTTTCATATAACGAAGGCTTTTAACAAAAAGATTTATCTTATAGTTCGTGTTCTAAAGAAAATTAGAACTGCCACGTATGCTTTTCATGTTCAGTGTGCACTGTTCTTTGTCATGATTTAAAACATTACAATGTACAAAACTACAATATCTCACTCTAAATACTTTAAGTGACATTTTGTAGCCTGGGCATTGTTTTGTTATGCTTTTTTAAGAGCATAACATATGTTGAAATGTAAGCTTTAATTAAGGTTAATTTGGTAATTCAAAAGATAGTTATTATGTTAGTTGTAAGTTACTAGTTATTGCAATTAATTTTGTTAGTTAGGCTAGTCATTTTCGGCATTTTTAAACTAAAGTCTAACAATATACATGGTTGGCAGATGCCATTGTCAATAGATTCAGTGACATTCTGCAACCAACACAGTTTCTTGTTTTATTAATGGTTTTCTGCATTCCATTTTTTTGTAGTGTTAAAAATGAATCTGATGTAAGAGAGTGATACCATGTAGGAGGCCTTTCCGTGAAACTCTGGCAAATAGTAGTACATCTCGGGCATTGGCAGGGTGCACAACAGGCATACTTCATGTAGCCTCTCTCTTACTAAATACCAACTGCTTGTCAGTAGACCTACCACACACAAAACCAAATAATACAATTTCCCATCTATTAAAAAAAAGTATTATGTAAACAAATAATTAGCAAAATATAGATTTGGGGTAGGATGTAGGAGACAACAAAAGCTCTAATTACAGAGAAGCTGAAATTACTTGTAACAACCAATCCCCAAATCGTTGCAAGTGTGTTAAATTCTTGGTCGTATATTAGTAATTTCAGCAAAGGATTCACACATTAGTAGATCATTTTGACTTTACAGCTCCACCCACTCCTCTATAATAAGCAAGTTGCATTTAAATTGATGAAAATATTATAAATACAAACCTAAACAATAAGGTAATAGGTAATTTGACTGGGGAGTCAACGGTTGAGTTGCACAAACCCCTTTGACTGCCTTGCCTAATCCATACCCCAACACATTTGATACAAAAAATGCAACTACATTTCTAATCTGTAAATACTTGAAACCAAAATAAAAAACAAATATAAATTCAACCTATTATTTCTATTTTTTATTAAGGAAAAAATAATGAAATATAAATAGAATATGGTAAGCTACGTTAGAATTTTTTCTATACTTAATTATAAAATAATAGCAATGTACTTTTGTTTAATGTGTTCTAAAAAATCCGATTTTCCTTTCCCATCTATTATGGCATTAGACATTTAATTTATTTTTATGAAAGTGTATTGGTTTGGAAAATCTAGTCAGTTATATTTATACCCAATATACCAATGTAGAAATAAAAATGACTTTAAAATTGGGTATAAAATTATACATTAATGAAAGTACATTGATATTTGTTTCATTTAGCCAGATAATAAATCAAGATGATAGCCTCAAAACACAGCTTCTCTTATGGTGGTTTCAGTGTATCGGACCTGGACATACCAACTGACTAAGAGCTTCACGTCATGGAAATGCAAGTGCAGATTGAGGAAATGAGAGATGACATGCGACAACAGCTAGGCGAGTTTAGGGACGAAATACATTACTTGAAAAAGATTATGACTGTGATGGTTTCTGTTGGATTTGGAGTGGTTTCGTTGATTGGGGTTCGTGGTTGCGTCGAATGCTTTGGGTGGGGATTTTGGTGGGTGTAGTTATGTCGGTAGGTGGCATGATGGCAATTTTAGCGTTTTGTGGTTTTTGGGGTTGTCAAAGGTTGTTTTTTGTCTAACTTTGCCATCTGCTAGTATGATATGTATGTACTAGGGTATGTTTTGTTGTTGGTGATTATGTGTTTTAGGTGATGTTTGTTGGTTACGTAACATCCCAAAATTCAAGCCCAAAAATTTCATTTTAATTATTTATTTCATAAAAGCATTCATTAGAAAATACTGTGCCAACACGTCATTTCATAAAACAATGTATCATGTTCGAAACCCACGTCATAAACAAATATCATATCAGAGTACAATCCCATAAAACTTTGTGCGGAAAATCATATGTGTGTGTGATGTCATGCTACGCCGCCGGCTCCTTCCCCTTAGATGAAGAGGTACCTGAAACCAAAAACTAAAACCATAAGCACAAAGCTTAGTGAGTTCCCCCATCATACCACATACCATACAATACCATCGGTATCTTTCAACCGGTAATCATCATTGGTATCTTTCAACCGGTAGTCATCATCGGTATCTTACAACCGGTAATTGTCACCGGTATCTTTCAACCGGTAATCATCATCGGTATCTTTCAACCGATAACTGGGGTGTATTCCACCCCAACTACTAGCATACAACAACAAGGTATAAGGATACAATCAGGCATATCTAAGTACTGACCTACCCTTCGGTCCTAAGGACCACTGTCAGGGGAAAACTATCCCTATCATACACGTAACATATCATACAGATATATCTCATAACCAAAACACGTATCCATACCAAGATCATTATCACAAACACAATCATTTTCTAAATACTCCTACTTGGTGGGCCGGCATTGTGGCCTTAGACCCACCCCTACTGGAAGGTAACTCACCTCAAAAGGCTGACTGCTAAAAAGCTGATCCGCAAATGTCTGACAGCTGCTCCGGTGATCCCTCGGCTATATTTCCATAAAACACTTAATCAGAAATTGATACTATTGCCAGGGTAAAATGACTATTTTACCCATGACCGATTCCAAACCAAAGTCAAGTTAAAGTAAAAGTCAACTTCCAGTTGACCCGGCTCGCCGAGTTGGCTTGCCAACTCGTCGAGTCCATATCCCGTCGATTGTCCTTACTCCCGTCTCTACTCGTCGAGTTAGGCATTGACTCGACGAGTTCACTTCCTAACTGATACTCAATGGTTCTTCATCCAAATCGCCGAGTTGTATGAACAACTCGCCGAGTTAATCTTCATCCGATGAACACATTCTGTCCTCGACTCGCCGAGTTGATGAACAACTCGTCAAGTTCTATGAAGATTTCCCTGGACTCGCCGAACACCTTCATGCACTTGCCGAGTCCCATGAACTTTCAGATCAATGGACTAGTCCAGAATATTGGGTCACTCCCCGGAGAGCCCCTTAAAACCTTTCCACACTCAACTGGGTCCTTTCGACCCTCAACAGAATGGGACAGAACCCCCTAGACTCGCCGAGTTGGTCACGTCCATACCCTAAATATTTGCTTTCTGATGTACATCCTTTGATCAAAAGATAGATCCAAGCTTCTACAATCGATCTAGCACGTAAAGTTACAAACTTTACATGCTTGCATGAGACTTTGAGCTCAAAAGGACATAAAACAAGCTCATATGGCACATGAGACCTTTCATGGGTGCAAAAGCAACCCAAATCTGCCTAGTGACTCCTTTCATGACGTGATTCAGAAGCTTAAACCCCCAACCATTTTTGCAAACATGGTTGGCCACCAAAAATGGCTCATAAAAGCCCTAAACCTCCCCAAAGAGGGATCTAACAAATGAATGAGCAAGGTTACAGCTTTTTACCTTCAATGAGCTGAAGAAGGTGCACAAACTCAAGTTCCCTTGATCTCTACTTGCTTCCTCAAGCTTCTCTCCTTCCTTCTTAAGATCACAAGCACCAAAATCCACCAACAAGGCTTAGATTGCTTCAAAAACGGCTAGGGTTTCAGTGAGGGGTGTTTGGGAGCATAAAGGAGTGATGGAGGCTGCATAAGGTCATTTAAACAAGGTGCAAACCCATGTATTAGGGTTTTTGTCCAGACAACGGCTACTCGCCGAGTCCACCGCTTAAACTCCGCGTCATCCCTCTTCTACTCGGCGAGTCAGTCCTTCGACTCGCCGAGTCCAAGGCTAAAATTACAAATCATATAAAGAATTAAATACAAGAATATGTACCAAGAACCAGATGCTACAAATCTCCCCGACTTATTTTAGATTTGGTCCTCGAAGTTTGCTGCTCGCTCCTGAAACAGCTCGGGGTAATGCTCCATCATCTCGTCCACCGACTCCCAAGTCCACTCTGACCCCTTCCGGTGCTGCCATTGCACCTTCACGAGTTCCACTCTTTTTCTCCTCAGATCCTTCGACTTCCGTTCAAGGATCGCTATAGGCCGATCGATGTAATTCAGGCTGTCATCAACCTGAATGTCCCCCTAGGGTATCACCGCTGAGTCGTCCACCAGGCACTTCTGCAACTGGGAGACGTGGAAAGTGCTGTGGATCTGACTGAGTTTGGCTGGAGGATCCAGCCGGTACGCCACCTTACCCACTCGGGCTACAACCCTGAACGGTCCAATAAACCTGGGACCCAACTTGCCCCGCTTCCGGAATCGGATGACGCCCTTCCAAGGCGACACTTTCAGGAGAACCATATCCCCGACCTGAAACTCCAGGTCTGATCGACGCTTATCGGCATAACTTTTCTGCCGACTCTGAGCAGTCTGAAGCCTGCTCCGGACCTGCTGAATCTTCTCTGTCGTCTTAAGCACTACTTCAATGCTCCCCATGACCCTCTGGCCAACCTCACCCCAACATATCGGGGTCCTGCACCTCCTCCCATACAACATCTCGAAGGGAGGACGGTCGATACTCGCATGATAGCTATTATTATACGAGAACTCCGCCAATGGAAGGTAGGTATCCCAGCTACCTCCGAAGTCTAAAACACATGCCCGCAGCATGTCCTCCAGAGTCTGGATGGTCCGCTTGCTCTGGCCATCCGTCTGCGGGTGAAAGGCGGTGCTGAAGTGCAGACGAGTACCCAACTCGTCGTGGAATTTCTTCCAAAACCTGGATGTGAACCGCACATCCCTATCCGAAATCACCGAAACTGGCACTCCGTGCCGCACCACCACCTCCCTGATATAAATATCTGCCAATTTCTTGGCCAAGATGCTCTCCTGAATCGGGATAAAGTGGGCACTCTTGGTCAATCGATCGACGATGACCTAGATCGAATCCACTCCCCGCGCGGTCCTGGGAAGCTTGGTGATAAAATCCATCGTGATGTCTTCCCATTTCCATAGCGGAATATCCAACGGCTGCATCTTGCCGTGCGGTCTCTGATGCTCGGCCTTGACCTTCCTGCAGGTCAAGCACCGCTCCACGTACCATGCCACATCCCGATTCATGCACGGCCACCAATAGTCCAGACGAAGATCCCTATACATCTTCATCGCCCCGGGATGAATGGAGAACCGGGATTTGTGTGCCTCCTCCATCAGAACCTGGCGCACGCCTCCATGATAAGGGACGCACACCCTATGGTGAAGATTTAATAACCCTCGGCTATCATAGTCGAAGGAGGAAACCTGCCCCACAATCCGCTCACTTTTCCGATGTTCCTCCTTCATAGCCTCCTGCTGAGCCTCCCGGTTCCGCTCCAGCAGTGGAGTCACCACTGTCATCCTTAGGCAGATATCTCGGATTGGCGTTGCCTTACGGCTAAGCGCGTCAGCCACCACATTGGCTTTCCACGAATGGTAAAGGATCTCACAATCATAATCCTTTACCACGTCAAGCCAACGACGCTGCCTCATGTTCAGATTCGGCTGGTCCATGAGAGACCTCAGGCTCTTGTGGTCTGTGTAGATGGTACAACGAACCCCATAGAGGTAATGATGCCAAATCTTGAGGGCGAACACAACAACCCCCAGCTCCAAATCATGCGTCGGGTAGTTCGCCTAGTGAGGCTTCAGCTGCCTCGAAGCGTAAGCAATAACATGCCTTCTCTGCATCAACATTGCGCCCAAACCCGAGGTGGACGCATCGTAGTACACAACAAAATCCTCCATGCCCTCTGGCAGGGCTAAGATTGGCGCCTCGCACAATCTCTGTCTCAACATCTCGAATGCGGCTTGCTGCTCGGGCCCCCAACAAAAAACCATGGCTTTCCTCGTCAGCCTGGTCAGGGGTACGACTATCTTGGAGAAGTCCTAAATGAATCTCCGATAGTAGCCCGCCAATCCTAGGAAGCTCCGAATCTCGGATGGAGACCTCGGGACCTCCCATCTCATCACGGCCTCTACCTTGGCCGGATCCACTGATATCCCGTCCTGGTTGACAAGGTGCCCCAGAAACTGCACCTTGCGCAACCAGAACTCACACTTGGAGAACTTAGCATATAAGCTCTCCCTCCTCAAAGTACTCAGAACCTCACACAAGTGCTCCTCATGCTGCTCTCGTGTCTTGGAATAAACCAAGATATCGTCAATGAAAACAATCACGGACCGATCCAACATCGGTCGGCACACGCGATTCATGAGATCCATGAACGCGACAGGAGCATTGGTGAGCCCGAAAGGCATCACCACAAACTCGTAATGACCATAGCGTGTCCAAAAAGCAGTCTTCTGCACATCCTCCTCTCTGACCCTCATTTGATGATACGCTGATCGCAAATCAATCTTGGAGAACCAAGATGCTTCCTGAAGCTGGTCGAAGAGGTCATCGATCCTCGGGAGTGGGTAACGGTTCTTCACCATTACCATATTCAGCTCCCGATAGTATATACACATCCGATGTGACCTGTCCTTCTTCTTCACAAACAGAATCGGGGCTCCCCAGGGTGAGCTGCTCAGTCTAATGAATCCCTTGTCTAATAGCTCTTGCAGCTGTGTAGACAACTCCTGCATCTCAGGAGGAGCCAACCGATACGGCGCCTTGGCTATCGGAGCCGCACCAGGGACTAGGTCGATCCTAAATTCCACCTGCCTCTCTGGAGGTATCCTAGGCAAATCTTCGGGGAATACATCTATAAACTCATGCACTACGTGTATATCGCCCACTGTCGCCTTACCCGCCTCCCGGGTGTCCATATCATACGCAATATACCCTACGCAACCCTGCTGAAGGTAGCGCCTAGATCTCGCTGCTGAGCATACAGCTGGTCCTCGTTGTGGCCTCTCGCCCTGAACTACCAACTCTCCCCCACTTTGGGGTCCTGATCCGTACTAGCTGATGTGCACAATCTATCACTGCCCCATTGGGACTCAACCAATCAATGCCTATAATAACCTTGTTCCCCCGCAACGGTATGGGAACCAAGTCTACCAGGTAACGTTCCTCGAACAGCCTCAAAACACAATCTCGGTAGACCTCCGATGCTGGCATTGATTGATCGTCTGCAATCTCGACCTCTAGAGGGTAGTCCAACATGCCCGAAGACTCAGGAAACTTCTTGCTAAGCGCAAGAGAGACAAATAATCGGGTAGCACCCGAATCAAACAACACCTGAACTGGGATACCGTTCACATGGAATCCTAAACGCATATATACAGAGCACATATCAATATCATAACATCATACAAATAATTTAGAGGAAAAGAATCATACCTGTCACCACATCGGGTGCAGCGCGTGCCTCTTCGGCTGTCAGCTGAAATGCTCAACTCCGAACCACTGGAGCCTCCGACTTGACCTTCCGGTCATCCATAACCCGTGCTGTCGCTGACGCTGGCGCCACTGCCGGCGCTGCTGCTGCTGTCAACCTGGGACAATTGGCCTTTTTATGGCGCCTCTGATTGCAATGGAAGCAAATCAGGTCTGATGTCTGAATCGCAGAAGCAGGGGCAGTACAATCTCTACCAAAATGCCCCACCTTTCCGCACTTATAGCAGTCTGAACTCGGCCCAGTGTAACAAACTCCCTCATGTGACCGACCACATTTCCCACAGCGGTCCCGCCCTAACTGGCCTTTCGGCCTACCATTGGATCCCCGAAGCCCCCATCGCCTGCCTTTCAGTGGCCTTCCTCTTCCGTATGTGCTCCAAATCAATATCTCTCTCCCTAGCCCTGTCAATCATGGACTCCAGGGTAGGGAAAGCAGAGAAACTAACATGCTCCCGAATATCAGCCTGTAGCATGTCATGGTATCGGGTCCTCCTTATATCCTCATCCCCCGCATACTGGGGTACCAACAAGGCCCTCTCCTGGAAATTGGTGGTGATCTCTGCCACAGTCTCCGTAGTCTGTCTCATATCCAAGAACTCTCTGGCCAGCTGCTGAAGCTCCACAGCTGGTGCAAACTCAGCCTTGAATTGGGTCACGAAATCTGACCATGACATAGCCTCAATGGCTGGGGCTCCCAACGTATCGCCAATCAACTCCCACCAATCTCTGGCTCTATCCCTCAAACAACCTGCAGCGAAACGGACCTTCGACCCTTCCGGGCAGAAGCTCGTCAGTTGCGCAGACTCAATGTCTGCGATCCATCTCCTAGCAGCAATGGGGTCCTTCACCCCATGAAAATATGGTGCACCACTCCCACGGAAGTCCTTAAAGGACAGTGTACGTGTACCCACCTGGCTAGACGCCAAATAACTCCTGAATGCCCGGAGGTGATCCTCCATCAGCTCGATAATGCCTTCCTTGATTGACCCGGAAATGACCGGGGTCGCCTCAAGGATACCTCTCGTAATCTCAGACGCGATGAACTCGCGTAACCCATCATCGACATGCTCGGAGCCCGCTCCCGAACCCGATCCTGATCCCCCTGCTCAATGACGTGTGACCACCATTCTAAAAATAATAACACAATTGTCAGGATCACATATACCCACGAAAGGTCTCACACACTCTACAAGTTTCCAGGTTCCATCTTGGCCCTCCTTGAATCGAGTACGGATCCTCTGCTTTCAGTAGTATGGGTCCATACTATCTTCCACATCTATCCGTACTTTCCTCAAGGATTTCCTTGACTTCACCAAGTCCGTTTTTACCGATGCTCTTCCCACTGATCAGATCCTAGGTTTCCCTAAGGCACTCTCCTACATACTCCCCGCCATCAGCTGCATTAGCAAGCAGCATTCGTGCGTTGAGTAACCAAACCAGGCATAACCTACACAGGCCATCCTACAACTGACTAAATAGTCCTAACATACAACTCATACAACATGCATATAACACATCCTTCCTAGATCCCTAGCCCTAACTAGCATGCAATTCTCATAATCATATATCAGGCACACAAGGCATCTTCCTAGACCCTTAGTCCTATTCTAGCATGCAGTTTCTTGAATCAGAACCATACAACATAACATAACAAGTATGGGTATCTTGGGGAAAGCATACTTGAGCCCGGCCGGTCGCACGCATCACACACTTCGTCTTTCTTAAAACTTCCCATTTTAGATTTTAGAAAACCATTTTCTTTGTAAAAATATTTTAGTCCCTCGGTTTAAGTCCAGACACCCCCGAGGGTGTGTCCGAATCCTTCAAACCAGGGCTCTGATACCAACTTGTAACATCCCAAAATTCAAGCCCAAAAATTTCATTTTAATTATTTATTTCATAAAAGCATTCATTAGAAAATATTGTGCCAACACGTCATTTCATAAAACAATGTATCATGTTCGAAACCCACGTCATAAACAAATATCATATCAGAGTAGAATTCCAGAAAACTTTGTGCGAAAATCATATGTGTGTGTGATGTCATGCTAAGCCACCGGCTCCTTCCCCTTAGACGAAGAGGTACCTGAAACCATAAGCACAAAGCTTAGTGAGTTCCCCCATCATACCACATACCATACAATACCATTGGTATCTTTCAACCGGTAATCATCATCGGTATCTTTCAACCGGTAGTCATCATCGGTATCTTAAAACCGGTAATCGTCATCGATATCTTTCAAATCATCATCGATATCTTTCAACCGGTAACTAGGGTCTATTCCACCCCCTACTACTAGCATACAACAACAGGGTATAAGCATACAATCAGGAATATCCGAGTACTGACCTATCCTTCCGTCCTAAGGACCACTGTCAGGGGAAAACTATCCCTATCATACATGTAACATATCATACAGATATATCTCATAACCAAACACGTATCCATACCAAGATAATTATCACAAAGACAATCATTTTCCAAATACTCCTACTTGGTGGGCTGACATTGTGGCCTTAGACCCACCCCTACTGGAAGGTGACTCACCTGAAAAGGCTGGCTGCTGAAAAGTTGATCCGCAAATGTCTGACAGCTGCTCCGGTGATCCCTTGGCTATATTTCCATAAAACACTTAATCAGACATTGATACTATTCCCAGGGTAAAATGACTATTTTACCCATGACCGATTCCAAACCAAAGTCAAGTCAAAGTCAAAGTCAACTTCCAGTTGACCCGGCTCGCCGAGTTGGCTTGCCAACTCGTCGAGTCCATATCCCGTCGATTGTCCTTACTCCCGTCTCTAATCGTCGAGTTAGGCATTGACTCAACGAGTTCACTTCCTAACTGATACTCATGGTTCTTCATCCGACTCGCTGAGTTGTATGTACAACTCGTCGATTTAATCTTCATCCGATGAACACGTTCTGTCCTCGACTCGCCGAGTTGATGAACAACTCGTCGAGTTCTATGAAGATTTCCCTGGACTCGCTGAGCACCTTCATGCACTCGCCGAGTCCCATGAACTTTCAGATCAATGGCTTAGTCCAGAATGTTGGGTCACTCCCCGGAGAGCCCCTTAAAACCTTTCCACACTAAACTGGGTCCTTTCGACCCTCAACAGAATGGGACAGAACCCCCTAGACTCGCCGAGTCCAAGAATGGACTCGCCGAGTTGGTCACGTCCATACCCTAAATCTTTTCTTTCTGATGTACATCCTTTGATCAAAAGATAGATCCAAGCTTCTACAATCGATCTAGCACGTAAAGTTACAAACTTTACATGCTTGCATGAGACTTTGAGCTCAAAAGGACATAAAACAAGCTCATATGGCACATGAGACCTTTCATGGGTGCAAAAGCAACCCAAATTTGCCTAGTGACTCCTTTCATGACGTGATTCAGAAGCTTAAACCCCCAACCATTTTTGCAAACATGGTTGGCCACCAAAAATGGCTCATAAAAGCCCTAAACCTCCCCAAAGAGGGATCTAACAAATGAATGAGCAAGGTTACAGCTTTTTACCTTCAATGAGCTGAAGAAGGTGCACAAACTCAAGTTCCCTTGATCTCTACTTGCTTCCTCAAGCTTCTCTCCTTCCTTCTTAAGATCACAAGCACCAAAATCCACCAACAAGGCTTAGATTGCTTCAAAAACGGCTAGGGTTTCAGTGAGGGGTGTTTGGGAGCATAAAGGAGTGATGGAGGCTTCATAAGGTCGTTTAAATAGGGTGCAGACCCCTGGATTAGGGTTTTTGTCCAAACAGCGGCTACTCGCCGAGTCCGGGACCCGACTCGCCGAGTCCACCGCATAAACTCCGTGTCATCCCGCTTCTACTCGGCGAGTCAGTCCTTCGACTCGCCGAGTCCAAGGCCAAAATTGCAAATCATATAAAGAATTAAATACAAGAATACGTACCAAGAACCATGTGCTACAAGTTATTTGGGATCAATAGTGACTTTTGACGATGTTAGGGTATTTAGAACCATCTTTTTTTTTTGGGGGGGGGGGGGGTTGGTAACATGATAACCTCATTTGTAATGTATGGCCACTTTGATGAATGAAATGAAATCTAGTTCCTATTAACCAATGTTTTCATACGCTGTCAGTAAATATTTACTAATGTTGTCGTAGAACTAACTGTTTTGTCAATTATTGATTGATTTGTTCATGTGTGTCACACCCCCGAACCAGACGGCGGAAACGTCCGAGGGTTCGCGTGACTTAAATTGAATATCAACACAATAAATATACATGAATAATAACATAAACATCACCATGCATCAATATATGACAACTTAAATTGTTCACATCAAGTACATTGTTTTAACATTACAAATCCATAACATAAATTGTTTGATAGTTTTCAAAAGCAAAACACACTAACATACTTGGTACTTACTCCTTAACTTACCTGTTACCTGAGAATACAAATTATTTTGAAAACGGTCAACATATGGAATGTTGGTGAGTTCATAAGTAGGTTTGATATGAACATGTTTTGTGTAGTTTGAACGAAACAACCTAGAAAATCCGTTATTTTCTGAAAACACCATTGTTTATAAAAAGTTTGAAGATCCGTAAATATATGCATGATGCTTTCAAAACATGTATAATTGAAAAACTTTTTATTAAACGTACAAGTGAAAAATGTTGAACTTCCTCGGAAAACCCGATGTTTTCCAAAATAAAAATATCATATAACGGTTCGAATTGTTATCCCATCACGTGAATGATTTTGACTTACCTTGATTACTTGATTTATATTGGATTTATTTATGTTAGTTGTTATAACCATGCATGATAATGACTAGTTCGTCTTTCTTAGCACTCTGGTGAACGCCGAAATTGATCTTAAGATTTTGTCACCCTAGACTGGCCGAGTCTAACTGTAGCGAACAACTGAGGTGTGGGGGAGTCACCCCCGTATAGATCTATACACAAACTCTCGCTCTCCCTCCAGGAGACTTTGATTATAACTACAGACTACGACCGACACACGTTGATGTCACCCGTTATTACTCACTAAATCCCAATTGACTTTGATTACTATTGATTATCGACTTGTATTTGTTTACTTGGACCTTACTAGCAGTACTAATGGGCCACTAAGGCCCAATAACACTTAAAAGCCATTGAGGGTCCCTTAAATATGAAATTGGGTCGTAGAAGGCCCAATAACATTTATTATCATTCCTTGGGCCCAAAATCATGTTAATGGGTCACAAAGGCCCAACAAGCATGATTGGACTTTCAAGCCCAAAGTTCTGATTGTTTACTTATTTTTTGGAATTGTATAATTGTTGGAAGGTTTGATTGGACGATTGTTGTTTTGAATTGGCACGAGGCCGCTCAGTTATTGTTAACGATTTTTGGGATTTTACATCTGTTCATCTTCATGAGTTGTAGTTTTGTATTTTTGACTCAAACATCTTAATAGTAAAAGAATTGATTCAAAATATTGATTTGACCCATTTCAGCCCTTCTTTAATAAAGATGACAATTTTAGTCCCTTATAAAAAAAGACATTTTAGCCCTTAAACCATTTTCTTGACACATTTGACCCATAGACTTGTTCAATTTATATTTTTAGCCCAAAACTTATCTTTGGCAGTTTCAGCCCTTCCAGAAAAGGGTTTTTCGGTTAAAGCCCAAACTTTTGCAACTTTTACAATTTTGTCCCAAAATCCAAAAACTTTACATTTTTTATCCTTTTTGGTAAAGAAAAGCATTTTTAACCCTTGAAATAATTTTTTTTAACTCTTTATCCCCTGTTTTGAGGAATTTATCATTTCAGCCCTTTGAAAATTATGTTTTTCGCAACTTTAGGCTTAATGGGCCGAAAAGCCCAAAAATTGGCCCATTAAGCTAATATTTACATTTCAAGTCCTTTGAAGAGCATAATTTTCATAAAAACATTTATTTTAACTGTTTTGACTCTTTTGAACCTCAAGAGAAACCGTGAATGGCAACTTTTCACCCAACTTTTGTTTATTTGACAATTTAAGCACAAAAATTTGTTTTATGTTACAATATGTTTATTTCTTAGAGGGTATTTTTCTTGACTTGTTTAGTGTAGTATACCTTAGATCATGTTTATTTTCCTTCTTATGTCATAGATCTCGAGATTTCTTTCCTTTTTGTTTACATAATCAACACATAAGCACATAAATTAATCATACATAGCATACACATACACATAGATCTACACATTTTACTTGTATTCTCCCCCATAAAACTTGTAAAAACCGAAAAGAGAGGGGTATGAACTCACCTTGAGTTTGTGGGTTTGGTTTTGAAGAAGAATGGAAGAAGTTTGATGCTATTCTCGGCCTAGCAAGCTTCTTGGAGGATCTTTGGCTTAGATGTGTTCTAAGAGGCAAGATCACGAATTTGAATAGATTAAGAGGAGATTTTTTTGATGAAATGAAGTAGTTAGATCATGGATTTAAGCACCAACTTACCTTGAATGATGATTTTTATGGAAGAAACTCCTTGAAAAGCTCTAAATCTCGAAATTTTTGAAGAACGAGTGCAAGTGTTCTTGAGAGGATTTGGAAAGAGTTGGAATGAATTTTGTAAGTGTGTGTGTGTCTCCTCTCGGCCGAGAATCACGAAGAAGAAGAAGAGAGAGAGTTGAGGTGACCATCATAGTTGCATGTTGGTCCATGCATGGAAGTATGTGGTGTATTAATGAGGTGGCAATCTTAAAGTCAACTCTTCCTCCCATGTTTTGTGGTTTGGGCTGAGAGAGGGAGAAGAAAGAAGAGAGATTGGGCCTTTTTATTCTTAAGCCCATATTATGATCCAATTAGATGATTTTTGGCCCAATTGGTCTTTGGAGAGGGTTCACGGCCAAAAATAAATCAAGGAAATGATTTTTATGGCTGCTAATTAGGTTAGTTATGGCCCAATAAGGTCCATTAGGGTATTTTATTTCATTTTAGGCCCAATATGGCCCAAATTATTAAAATAAATGGAAGTGGGTCCAATTAGATCCCATTTAAGATTTCTAAGCCCAAAATAGTCATATTGGAAGCTTATTGGCCTATTAGGCCCAATAAGGAAGTCCTAGTCTAAAATGTTCTTAAACCGGGATTTCTAGGGTTTCCAATTCTTTGTTGACTATTTGCAGTGCTTGTATAAAGTGTTTGATGGAAGTTTTGTTGTCATTGAATAAGTATCATATGTGCTTTCACATTTTTGGTTCACAATTGTTATCATTGTTGTTTTTACAAAGCATCAAAATTCCTAGTTGTGACATCATCCCCCCGTTAGAGGGAATTTCGTCCCGAAATTCTTTTGAAAGCTAGATTTGAGTATGCGAGAATAGGTGAGGGTACTTCTGCTTCATTTGGTCTTCGAGTTCCCATGTGATTTCTGGCGCACGCTTCGCGTTCCACCGTTCCTTCACAATCGGAATGCGACTTTGCTTAGTACGCTTCACTTCCCTATCCATGATTTCGACTGGTTCTTCGACGAATAGGAGATTCTCGTTGATTTCTATTTCTTCAAGGGGAATGATGAGGGTTTCGTCGGATAAACACTTTTTCAAATTGGAAACATGGAACACAGGGTGTACACTGCTGAGCTCAGCGGGTAGCTACAGTCTATACGCCACTAGACCGATTCGTGCAAGAATCTCGAAGGGTCCGATATATCGTGGATTCAACTTTTCCTGTTTCCAAAACGAATAACCCCTTTCCAGGGAGAGACTTTTAACAACACCCGATCCCCGACTTGAAACTCCAAGGGCTTCCGCTGTTTATCAGCGTAACTTTTCTGTCAGTCGCGTGATGCTTGTAGTCGAGCTCTTATTTGAACTATCTTTTCTGTTGTTTCATGTATGATCTCCGGTCCCGTTAACGCATTTCCTGATTTCAGTCCTCTCGCTAGCTGGGTGTCACCTACCTCAGCCCAACACAACGATGATCTACATTTACGTTCGTACAACGCCTCGAAAGGAGCAACTTTGATGCCCGAGTGATAACTGTTGTTGTACGAGAATTTGATTAAGGGTAAGTGGGTATCCCACGACTTTCCAAAGTCTATCACACACGCGTGAAGCATGTCTTCAAGTGTTTGAATGGTTCGTTCTCTTTGACCATCCGTTTGCGGATGATATGCAGTGCTCATGTCGAGATGTGTTCCCAGTGCTTTCTGAAGTGATTGCCAAAAATGTGAAGTGAATCTGCTATCTCTATCCGAGATGATAGATACTGGCACTCCGTGAAGTCTCAAAATTTCCTTGATGTATATCCTCGTCAACCTCTCCATCTTGTAGGATTCTTTTATTGGCAGGAAATGAGCGGATTTCGTCAATCTGTCAATTATTACCCATATGGTGTCCAATCCATCTGTTGACTTGGGTAATTTGGTCACAAAGTCCATAGTAATCCTTTCCCATTTCCACTCGGGAATTACTGGTTGCTGTAATAATCTCGAGGGCTTCTGATATTCCACCTTCACTTTAGCACAAGTAAGGCATTTGCTAACATAGGTGGCAATCTCTGCCTTCATGTTGGGCCACCAATAATGTTGCTTAATATCCAGGTACATTTTGTCTGAACCCGGATGGATGGAGTATCGCATCTTGTAGGCTTCATTCATGACTACCTCTCTGAATCCCCCAAGTTTAGGGATCCAAATGCAGTTCATGGAATAATATGTTCCGACTTCCTTCGCTTCGAAATTCTTTTCCATTCCCCGTAATGCTCCGCTTGTTTTGTTTTCCGTCTTCACAGCTTCGAACTGGGTTGTTCTGATTTGGGAGGTCAGGTGGGATTGGATGGTTACCGAGAGAGTTTTCACATGACGATTCGAGTATTCTTTCCTACTTAAGGCATCAGCTACCACGTTATCCTTGCCTGGGTGGTACTTGATTTCGCACTCGTAATTGTTCAGCAATTCAACCCATCTTCGTTGTCTCATGTTTAACTCCTTTTTATTTAAGATGTGTTGGAGACTCTTGTGGTCAGTGAAAATGGTGCACTTGGTACCATAAAGGTAGTGCCTCCAGATTTTCAGGGCGAAGACCACAACTCCTAATTCCAGATCATGGGTGGTATAATTCACCTCATGTGTCTTTAGTTGTCGGGATGCATAAGCTAACACCTTCCCACGCTGCATAAGTATGCAACCTAGACCCTGATTTGACGCATCGCAGTAAACTACAAGGTCCTCTGTTCCTTCTGGTAGTGATAGTATCGGTGCACTGCAGAGTTCTTGCTTCAGAGTTCAGAATGTAACCTCTTGCTTATCTGTCCATTCGAAGGGAACACCCTTTTGTGTAAGCATGGTAAGTGGCTTGGCTGTCTTAGAGAAGTTCTGGATGAACCTCCTGTAATAGCCTACGAGGCCTAAAAATTGGCGAATTTTTGTGGGTGTCATTGGGATTGCCCATCCTTCGATGGCTTTGACCTTAGAAGGATCCACGTGTATCCATTCTTGACTAACAACATGACCCAAAAAGTTCACACTACAGAGCCATAACTCGCACTTAGAGAGTTTTGCGTATAGCTTTTCGATTCGCAGGGTTTTTAGGATTCGTTGGAGGTGTCGGCCATGCTCCTCTTCGCTTCGAGAATAGACTAAAATGTCGTCAATGAAACGATGACAAACTTTTCGAGGAATGGTCAGCATATTCGATTCATTAGGTCCATGAATGCGGAAGGGGCATTCGTTAGACCGAAGGGCATTACGACAAATTCATAATGTCCATAACGAGTTTGGAAAGCGGTATTGGGGATGTCCTCTTCTCGGACTCTGAGTTGATGGTACCCAGATCGCAGATCTATCTAAGAGAAATAGCTTGCACCTTGAAGTTGGTCAAAGAAATCGTCGATTCGCGGGAGTGGATAGCGATTTTTGACAGTGAGCTTATTTAGTTTCCTGTAGTCAATGCACATCCTAAAATATCCGTCTTTTTTCTTAACAAAGAGAACCGGAGCTCCCCATGGTGAGAAACTAGGTCGGATGAATCCTTTGTCCAAAAGTTCACCGAGTTGGCTAGACAATTCTTGCATCTCCGCAGGAGCCAGTCTGTAAGGCGATTTGGCAATGGTAGTAGCTTCTGGCACAAGATCAATTCGAAACTCGACTTGTCTTTCTGGGGGCATCCCTGGAAGATCTGCAGGAAAGACATCCGAGAACTCACAAGCTACTGGAATGTCTTGAATATTGACCTCTTCCTTTGATTTATCCACTATGTGAGCCAGAAACGTCAAGTACTTCTTTTGCAGATACTTATGTGCCTTAATGCATGATATAATACGAAGGTTTGTGCTAGGTTTGTCTCCGTATATAATTAGGGTTTCGCGATTTGGAAGGTGAAGGCGAACGGCCTTCTCATGACACATAATCTCAGCATGGTGGGGGCTTAACCAATCCATGTCAATAATCACATCAAAACTCCTAATGGAAACAAGCATTAAGTTTATTGGAAAGACGTGTTGGTTTAAGGCTAGGGTACATCCGATATAGATTTCCCCAGTGGATTCTGTTTTCCCATTGGCCATTTCCACCGTAAAGATTTCATTAAGCTTATGGGGTTGTTGTTTTAATAAGTGTTTAAATTTATTGCTCACAAAGCTTCGTTCTGCTCCGGTATCAAATAGGATGCATGCATAAGTGTGGTTTAGGAGAAACATACCAGTGACAACAGCGGGATCCTGAACCGCTTCTCCTTGACCCATGGTCAACACTCTTCCGGTTCCTCCATTCACAGGGTTGTTGTTGTTGGGGCAGTTTTGACGGAAATGCCCAGTCTTTCCACATCCATAGCAGGTGTGGCTCGGTCCTGCATTGTTGCCGCTGTTGTTAGTGTTGTTGTTGTTGTTGTTGCGGCTGTTGCTGTTGTTGTTTCCTTGCTGCTGATTCTGGGGAGGATAGGTCCTACAATATTTTGCTGTGTGACCCTTTCGATTGCAGCTGGTGCAATGCATCTCTCTACATTCTCCATTATGATGGAGACTGCACTTGTTTCACTTTGGAAGAATTTCAGAATACTGCCTAGGAGCACTTGGAGCAGCTGAGACTGGAGCATGTGGTGCGGAGGGAACTTGGGTGGTTGCAACATTGACTGTCAGTTGCTTCTTGGACGATTCCGAGCCTTGACGTCCCTTCCTCTTGTTATTATTTCCCTTCTTGTTGTCACTCTCCTTCTTGCCTTCAGCCTCCACCGGCTTCTCGCCCTTCATGTTGTTGTGGTCGTACAGTTTCTTGGCCAATCTTTTGGCACTGTCGAAGGTTTCGGGATTTGCTGCTATCACATTTCCTTGGATTAGGGAGGTTAGTCCCCAGATGAATCGTTCGATTTTATTTCCCTCTGAAGTAATCTTGCCAGGGCACAACAGAGACAGCTCGCTAAACCTTGATTTGTATGCGTCAATGTCGGAATTTCGGACGGTGAGATTCCACAACTCTTGTTCCATCTTCTGAATTTCGCCTCGCGGGCAGTACTCGGCCATCAACATTTCTTTCATCTCCGCCCACGGCATAGAATTGGCTACGGGAAGAGTCATGGCTTCTACGTGTCCGTTCCACCAAATGAGAGCTTGATCAACGAACGTGCATGCAGAAAACTTCACCTTCATCTCCTCAGGTCATTCACATATTTCAAACACCGATTCCACCTTCTCAATCCATCTTTTTAGGGTTATCATTCCCCCAGTGCCATTAAAGGTTTATGGCTTGGCATTGGTGAAATCTTTGTAGGAGCATGTCTTGGTAGGTCCTTGATTTATCCCTTTGTTTGAAATTCCATCCCTTTGTCCATTAACTCCACCATTGTTACCTTGGTGGATTTGCGCCATGGCTGTAGTGACTGCAGTAGATACAGCTACTTGGAATGCAGCTGATTTGACTTCGAGTGGGGTTGGCCCAGGGTTTCCGCGGATTGGTCGTTGAGGCATCTTTCTGTCATGGAACAGAAAGATGTTGAGTGCCTATGGTTTTTGTGAGATTGTAGTCCTATAAACTAGGTGCGTGACACGAACTTAAGTAATTTCACAAATTAGCATACAATCATGGATATATAACACATAGCAGATTACAACATCACAGTAGAACACATAAAATTTTCCATTAATATTATCCGCACTTTGATACATGAAAATTTGCTCGAAAGAGCATACATAAGTGGTGCAAGTTCAGCAGCGTAACGACTCTATGAGTAGTGTAATCACTTAAACATAGAGTCAATGGTATATAGCATAGATCATAGTAACATAATACTAAAGACGGATACAACTAGTCCTAGTCATGGTGGGATGTGCCAGGAGGTGGTGCCGAGGAAGTGGACGCTTCTTGAAGGCGAGCCACCTGTCGTTCCGCATCTCTGAGTCGAGCCTCCCACCTCGCCTGCCTCATGTGGAACTCTCGGATAACCTCTCGCGTTTCCTGCTCTGCACGCTCGACCCTAGTCTGCATCTGGTGCATCTGATCGGCAGTGCCCTGAGGTAGATCGCCAGTGTTCCGTAATCGTCTCACCTGTTGGGTTTTGCGCATTCTAACACTCCTAAGTGTACATGCAACCCTAAATACCTTGGATCTATGTTTTCTCTATTATACATGCAAATATGAACATCCAAGGTATTATCCTAATCTAGCATACAAAACATTGAATATAACAAGATAGAATACATACCTCTTTGATGTAGAATGTCTTCATGAAGCTTGAGTGCCTAGTGCCCCAAGTGTGACACCTCAAATGGTTCACACAACACCAAATACACATGGAATGACTTGAGAGAAATCTACACTTCATGAAATCGGCTAGCCCTTTCTTACTCTTTCTAGTGTGATCCTAGTGGCCGATTTTGTCAAGAATAAGATCTTTATATAGTGTTACAATTAGGGTAAACCCTAATTGTCATGACTTTCCATTTCCTTGGATCCATGGGTTCAAATACACCATGGAGCATCCATGGACCATCCTATGGGTTTTAGCCCAACTTGATTATCCATGGAACATTAGCCCACTATACAAGTATGGATGATTTACACAATCAACCCATATATTTAATTAGTCTTCTTTTTATCACTTAATTAATCCTAGATTAATTCTTGATCAATACTAATTAAATAATCTTATTATTCTTATTATTAATATAATAGAACTTATAATATATTAATAACCATAAGTGTCTTATTTCTCTCATTATAGTCTATCCAAGTGCATGATGCCATGCAACCCATATGGACCATGCCGGATCGGGTCAAGTCTTACCAATTATAGTTATGGACTTAGACATTAATACAACAGTCTCCCACTTGGATAAGTCTAAAACTATTATTGCGTATGACTTCAGGAACCAACTGGCAATCGTAGCTCTCAAAAGCTTCTGTCGAACTCTGACCTTGTCGATGAACTCAGAACTTTGTCAATGACTTGTCCATTAGATAAGGGATCATATATTCCTCCATTCTAGATATCATATGGACTGAGACATGGATTATAATCATTCTCTCTGTCCATTTGTTGTTTCCCGATTTCCGATTTATGACGACTGACTAATTGAACAAATAAAATCAGTCCTGGCCCGGCCGAACACTCCCATTTGCCATCATCAAATCATTGAGGGGCCCACAGATATCGCTTTTATCCCGAAGGTAAAAGGAATGGATAAACTTCGAATCATATGGCTTGTTCTACTACTTGTTGAATCATACACAAAGACACGTTTTATAGCACCGAGTTACCAAATGTGTTTTCGTGCAATCAATGTACTATCAACTCATAGTAACAACTCATATCTCTAGGTTTGAAGAATATAAGATATTATCGTCTCATGATCACTCGTGATAAAATCCATGAAGTGATTCCAATGTGCGCGGGTTGAATCCAATACTCAGAACTTATGAGCACTCATGAGTGTTGTAGCCCTTTGTCCAACACCTTAGACCTCTACAAGCCAACCCATGACAGTCTTAATTCATATCTACTTCCAACATATGACCAACTGTGGATGGGTTGAATAACTTAGTCATTCCGGAAGAATAACCTAGTTTATTCGGGAAATCAAAACATGCAAATTGAAACACAATAATAATTGAATCCAATATGGTATCAAAACCTATGAACATAAATAAAACACCTTTTATTTATCACCATATGATTACACATTATTCATTGTATACTGTTTCAGCTATCAACTTTATTCTTGAATTAAAACAATAGTTTTCCCATGCTCCAAGCATGTACACTATGTTTTCTAAACACTAGTCATGCCACACACCAAGTATGCATACTATGTTTGTCTATGATCTTTACTTTGTGAACTAGATCAATTGAACATAACTTCAATGATTCCCTTTTCACACTCCCAAATCCTTACTGCAAATGCAAGAATTCCAAACTCATGCCATTTACTGAAATCTGTTAGATTCTAAACTTATTTGCATTGATCCTCTTGTAATGATTATGCACAAAGTCAGAAAGACTTGACAATAATCATTACAGAGTATTCCAAAGGAGATCAACTCCTTGGAAATATCCTTCTTGCATTAAGTTTCCTTAATCTTACACAGATTGAATAATTTCTAACTTTGAAACATTTCCATATTCCATTTTGACTATCACTTCTGAACAGGAGTTGCCTCCTTACAGATTATGTCAATATGGTCCTTCCAAAATTATCACTATACTTCCGACTGTCCTTGAGCACCCAATCTTTGGTAAACCTTAGATTGTCCTCGACAATTGTTTAATCCTTTTAGTCATATCCAGTTCTAAACCTTTTCCCTTCTTAATGCCCCATGCATT
Organism: Lactuca sativa; assembly: GCF_002870075.4. Taxonomy (NCBI): domain Eukaryota; kingdom Viridiplantae; phylum Streptophyta; class Magnoliopsida; order Asterales; family Asteraceae; genus Lactuca; species Lactuca sativa. Next base: position 175,280,994 of record NC_056623.2, read on the forward strand.
TGGAAAATTTTAGAAAGGATGAATATAACACATGTAATCGATCCTATATCCGAAGCATATGGGAATCGATTCATGATGTCTCACATAAAGACTAAACCAGTCTTTTGCTATAACATTTCCATTTCAATTTTCCAAGTTCTCATAATTCAGATTATGAAAAGGGATGCCGTAATCATAATAGAATTTTAGAACGCAAATAATGGACCCATATACAGAATTTCCTAATGTTGAGCCATTCCAACATGAAATTCATATATATATCCTTGACTAAATGATTAAAACCTCAATCTAAGCTTTTAGATTTGAGATGAAGTATAATTTCCTCTCCCTTAATTATAGCAAAACAACTTTTTCCCAATTGAAACCTTTTGTTTTCTATAATTAACATTGCTAACTTGCAACCTTTATCATAATTATCATGCTCCCACTAACATGATGATTATTAGCATAACACTTATGCTCCCACTAGCTTTGACATGTACCCATAAATCAGCTGACTTTCTTATCATATTTCTGATACTAGATTGTTTTGATAAAACTTTATCAAAATCATACACCTTCCCTTAGATACCACACTTGTGTGTCTAAACAATTATGAAGAGGGATGCCGTAATCATAATGGTTAGACCTTTTTACTATTTCTCACAAGTCCAGGTTAGTGTGCCGGTAAACCACACACGCTCCACTAACGACTTTGAGAATGCAAATATCACAATTGCTATCTAGCTAAAATCTACTTAGTGAAAGTGTTTCCTCACCATCATTTTCATGAATCGGAGAGAAACCTTATGACACTTAGATTTAATGGTGTATGTGTTCTTATCCATGTGAATTGTCAAAACCATAGTCACAAGACAAGGATAATGACAAATCCAAACTCATATGGACTGAACTCAATCTTAAGTTCTTGCCACCTGGCAGCTCAAGGGCCTGCCATTTCTTCCAAGTTGTTGTGCAATAAATTGAGAACTCGGAGAACTCATATGCAAAGCCAACTTTAACTGGAATGGGCACAAAATATGTCAACACGATAGGTTATAAACCTCAAGTCGTGTGCTAGTGAAGAACTTCAGGTTTTATTCTTGATTAGTTCTTGAGACTTTCAAGACCTTTAAGACCCCCACTGTCCTCTTGACCTATAAGACTTTCTTGTCAGTTATTCAAGAGATAGTGTGGATTCTAACCAAGACAAACACTTCACACAATTAGCCTAAGTTGGTCTTTGTTTTATCTAAAACATCACAACTTACCAATTTCAAATGTACAAGAGTAGAAAACTTTTACTCTTACATTTGACAAGTGTTTTAAACCTTCTTTGATACATGTCACTCAAGTAACAATCTTGGAGTATGACTCTAAGACTTGTATTGGAACGAAGTATGACTCATCTTCTTGATTTAACCATTTCAACAATTCAAGTTCCTCTTCTTAGATTGTGCTATGGTTTCTTAATCATTAAGATGATCACAAAACTGATACTAAAGTACTCTCCCATCTTTTCAGATTTGAGAAACTTTTATCCTTCTGCCTAATTTGATTCTTCTTATTCGCTCTGCCTTACATTGGAACCTTTTTCCAATGTCTCAGAATTACACTTAAGCTTGTAAGTATAACCATATTTACTGAACTTAAGTAAATCATGATGAATAGTCTTATCAATCTTTTGTGGTGGACTTAATCAGTGCACAAGAATGTGTACTCGATCCCTTAGTCCTTCACTTGACTCACACATCCATGTGAACAAGTAATTAGTCTTAATTTTTCCAATACTTGAAAGTTCTCATTCATCATGCTATACAACTTGCATGATTCCAAGTTCCGGTCCAATTGAAACTTGGGTGATGAGAATCTTTCCTTATTTGGTAAATTTAGACATTACCACAAATGAAAGAATCAATTTCATATTTCCACTCTTGCTATTAATGGAATCATATAAGCAACAATTTTTCCTCAAATGCCATTGTAAGGATATTTTAAAATAAATAAAATCAAAAAATTTCTTTTATTTTAAAACTTTGCGGAAAAACTTATCCTTACAATCCATATGAAAACTTGTTGTTATCTATTCCTAAGCAATATCTCATAACTCTTAAGAAGTAGCTCAAGAATCCGATCTTCAAACTGCGCGATAGAAATCCATCTATGCGATCAGATTCAACATATTCTTTCTTTAAGTTTCTTCACTTTTCTTTGATTTTTAAAACATCACCATGTGACCCAGTCACATCATGTATCAAGAATCTCATAATAGAAACTTAACAGAGTTAGATAGTGGACTTTACCTGAAGTAGAGTCAAACTTATTGACTTTAACATCCTTAGGTAAATTTGGCAGCTTCGCAACCAATGCCCCTTTCTTTGGCAATATAAACATATGGACCCTTTGATAATGGTACACGGTACTATCACAGACTTAGCTTTTCTCTTTACCATTTGGTCAACCGAGTTGACTATGGCCGATCCCTTTCCATTGGGAAGAGAATGCTTTTCTGGATTTCCTGTGTCATTATTGTCAATGTCCATCAAGTTTTAAGGAAGTTGATCTTAACAAATAGATAAGATCATTAAGGGTCTTGTCATAGTCTGTTTCATAGGTGTCCCAAAGGAACTCACTATGTGACTTAGAAAGTGATTGAACCACCAACTTTCTCAAGAATTTGACACCCAACTCTCTCGGCTTGTCAATATGTGACTACATCTCCAAGATGTGATCACACCTAGACCTTGCCTTGCCAATAGGGCTTGAGTGACCTTAAACTTTTCATGAACTTGTGGGTTGGGGATAATAATTGGAGGAGGTGAATGAAGTATGATTTCCAAGGGACATCATCTTCATTTAGGAAAGCTTGTTTCAAGAGATTTGGGAAGATCATAACTGTCTAAACCAGGCATCTTTTGGGAGATATTCAAGATAGTTGATCTTAAGTCCTTAATATGACACCCAATATGAAATATTAAGGCTAGGACCCAACAAACTATTTTATAACTTAGAAGAGGTATGCCGTAATCCAAGCTATAAAATATTTGAAGGTAGGTGAATGATGATTCACCAATTTCCACCAAGATAAACGAAATGTATTATTAGGTTTTTAATTGGTTTTTGAAACTCCTAGATCTTTGAGATTCATTGAACTGTTCAATGGCATGTTTCAATCTCGAGTGTGCCCTTCAGGTTTTGTGACTGGGATGCCGAGGATCACAAAACAAGGTGTGAAGTAACCATGCAAATTACTTGGTACCCTTAAGTGTTTACCCCTCAATCGATGTGCCGGTTAACCACACACGCTCCATCGATACTATGATAAACATCAAGTTACCCTTTGCCTACCTTGTTAAATACGAGTTAGTGTGCCGATTAACCACACACGCTCTACTAACCGACTTAAACAAAGTGCAAAGTGTAATTTCATGGATTAGCACCTTATTCACATTTTCCTAAGTAACTAAGATTGGGTATTACAAAGAGTTTAGTTACTTAGTATTTATCATTAATACTTTTAATGAAGGGAGAATTCTAGTCCTGTCAAACCCGTTCGGCTAACGACCCTCCACCAGTCAAGCTAGCGGTGGGTGAGAGTGGACACCCATTAAGTTGCCATTTTATAGGCAACAACCTTATACCCACCTTATAGACCGGCTTCATGAATGAGGCGTACTAGCGGTAAGACTGACTTTACTCTTATACATACATATATATATATATATATATATATATATATTATTATTATTAACTTATAATATTATAAAGTATAAGGGTTGAATTTTAACTCTTTAAAATTCTAAGGGCTAACTTGGAATTAAAGTATTCATAAGTGGAAATTTTTCAAATTCCAAAACTTGAGGGCAAGTTTTGAAACTATTCAAAACTAGTTAATTCCATAACTTATGTGTTTAAAGTAGTTTTAATCCAAAAACTCTTCAAGTTCCATAACTTGAGGACAAGTTATGGAAGACTTTAAACTAATAAAAGAATTAACTTTTTCCTTTATTTTATAACTTATGGAATTAATTAAGGTTACACTTTTTTATTTATTTATTATTTAATGAAGAGACTCTTGGTCCTCCATAACTTGAGGACAAATTATGGAGTCATAACACCATGTAATTAGAACTAGAATCTTCATTTTGTAACCTTTGCCAACTTTTATGAGTTTTATGAAACTTAAATGTGACTTTTCATATAACTTGAGGACAAGTTACAAAAACACATTTTAGAATCAACTCTTAGATTAATTTGGATTGAAAACAACTATTTCACTCAACTTTTCAATTAATCTAAGCAACTCATAAGAACAAGATAATTCAAACCAAACTTTTTCATGTAATTAGTCTAAACCTTAAACTAATACAAAACATGAATCTATTGACAATTATCTTTGAAATTGGATTAGCATGAACATTACCACATCAAAAACAAGTTTATAAGTTCAAAAACATCTTAGGGTAATGTTCCTAGTCCAATTCCAGCCAAAAAGTCGAATTTATGCTGTCTGGGGGTCCAACTCGTCGAGTGCATGAACCAACTCGACGAGTTGGATCGATTTGATCACTTTTTAGGCATGGACTCGCCGAGTCTGATGATCAGACAACAACAACTTCGATTTTTTAAGCAGTTTTCCAAGTATAACAAGAAAACAAGCCTATGCTCTGATACCACTGTTGGGTTTTGAGCATTCTAACACTCCTAAGTGTACATGCAACCCTAAATACCTTGGATCTATGTTTTCTCTATTATACATGCAAATATGAACATCCAAGGTATTATCCTAATCTAGCATACAAAACATTGAATATAACAAGATATAATACATACCTCTTTGATGTAGAATGTCTTCATGAAGCTTGAGTTCCTAGTGCCCCAAGTGTGACACCTCAAATGGTTCACACAACACCAAATACACATGGAATGACTTGAGAGAAATCTACACTTCATGAAATCGGCTAGCCCTTTCTTACTTTCTCTAGTGTGATCCTAGTGGCTGATTTTGTCAAGAATAAGATCTTTATATAGTGTTACAATTAGGGTAAACCCTAATTGTCATGACTTTCCATTTCCTTGGATCCATGGGTTCAAATACACCATGGAGCATCCATGGACCATCCTATGGGTTTTAGCCCAACTTGATTATCCATGGAGCATTAGCCCACTATACAAGTATGGATGATTTACACAATCAACCCATATATTTAATTAGTCTTCTTTTGATCACTTAATTAATCCTAGATTAATTCTTGATCAATACTAATTAAATAATCTTATTATTCTTATTATTAATATACTAGAACTTATAATATATTAATAACCATAAGTGTCTTCTCTCATTATAGTCTATCCAAATGCATGATGCCATGCAACCCAAATGGACCATGCCGGGTCGGGGCAAGTCTTACCAATTATAGTTATGGACTTAGACATTAATCCAACAGTCCGGGAGTGCACGATCAGCCGGTCCTCCTTCCCTCAAGTCATAGAACTCGTGTAACATGCTGAACGGGGGTTGCTGTTACTACTGTTTTCTCCACCTCCAAAGGTCGATACCCCAGGGGGTGTAGGACCAGTGGGGCCCATCCGATAAGCGGGCACCCTAATCGGATAAGGGGGGTTGATGACTTCGGACTCCACGTCCGAATCACCATCTTTGTCATCGCTAGGTTCCTCCTCGAGGCCTTCTTCGGCTTCCTCTTCTTCCTGGTCCACCACTGGCTCAGCAGGTTCGCCCTCGACTTCCGCCTCAGGTTCCCCTTCGGATTCCTCCTCGGGGTCTTCCTCGGGTTCCTCTTCAGACTCCTCCTTGGGGTCCTCTTCAGGTTCCTCTTCGGATTCTTCCAACCATAGGTTATTCCCCTGATTAGGGAAATAAGGATCTCCGGGGTGATGGAAACCAGCCATGTTGTCTGCGAGAGTGTAAAAATATGCTAATAATATTCCTAGGACGTTTTAATTACTGTATAAATTGAGTTTATGTTCTCTTCTTGGTGATTAAGGGGTATGTTTTTAGGTTTACCTAGCATCGCGATTTCCTCATGACATGTGATAGTTGTAACTCGGAGGAAATGTAGTTGATCCGGCTACATTCACTCCTTAATATGACTATGAACAGTCCCGACTTAACCGAGATGCTAGCATTATCTTATTTGATTTGGTATTATGTTATTTTCCTATGTCTTACGAGTAGGGGTGTTTTATCGTTGTGTTTTATTTGTTTTGTTTTGTTCAGAGTTGTTTTGTCCCTCTTTGGTTTATAGTTGCATATCAATGTGTGGGTAGACATGCTAGTTCACTACAAACAGAGCTCTGATACCAACATGTCACACCCCCGAACCAGACGGCGGAAACGTCCGAGGGCTCGCGTGACTTAAATTGAATATCATCACAATGAATATACATGAATCATAACATAAACATCACCATGCATCAATAAATTACAACTGAAATTGTTCACATCAAGTACAATATTTTAACATTACAAATCCATAACATAAATCGTTTGATAGTTTTCAAAAGCAAAACACACTAACATACTTGGTACTTACTCCTCAGCTTACCTGTTACATGAGAATACAAGTTATTTTGAAAATGGTCAACATATGGACTGTTGGTGAGTTCATAAGTAGGTTTGATAAGAAAATGTTTTGTGTAGTTTGAACGAAACAACCCAGAAAATCCGATATTTTCTGAAAAGAACATTGTTTATAAAAAGTGTGAAGATCCGTAAATATATGCATGATGATTTCAAAACATGTATAATTGAAAAACTTTGTATTAAATGTACAAGTGAAAAATGTTGAACTTCCCCGGAAAACCCGATGTTTTCCAAAATAAAAATATCATATAACGGTTTGAATTGTTATCCCATCACGTGAATGATTTTGACTTACCTTGATTACTTGATTTATATTGGATTTATTTACGTGAGTTGTTATAACCATGCATGATAATGACTAGTTCGTCTGTCTTAGCACTCTGGTGAACGCCGGAATTGATCTTAAGATTTTGTCACCCTAGACTAGCCGAGTCTAATTGTAGCGAACAACTGAGGTGTGGGGGAGTCATCCCTGTATAGATCTATACACAAACCTCGCTCTCCCTCCAGGAGACTTTTGATTATAACTACAGACTACGACCGACACACGTTGGTGTCACCCGTTATTACTCACTAAATCCCAATTGACTTTGATTACTATTGATTATCGACCTGTATTTGTTTACTTGGACCTTACTAGCAGTACTAATGGGCCACTAAGGCCCAATAGCACTTAAAAGCCATTGAGGGTCCCTTAAATATGAAATTGGGTCGTAGAAGGCCCAATAACATTTATTATCATTCATTGGGCCCAAAATCATGTTAATGGGTCACAAAGGCCCAACAAGCATGATTGGACTTTCAAGCCCAAAGTTCTGATTGTTTACTTATTTTTTGGAATTGTATAATTGTTGGAAGGTTTGATTGGACAATTCTTGTTTTGAATTGGCACGAGGCCGCTCGGTTATTGTTAACGATTTTTGGGATTTTACGTCTGTTCATCTTCATGAGTTGTAGTTTTTCATTTTTGACTCAAACATCTTAATAGTAAAAGAATTGATTCAAAAGATTGATTTGACCCATTTCAGCCCTTCTTTAATAAAGATGACAATTTTAGTCCCTTATAAAAAAAAGACATTTTAGCCCTTAAACCATTTTCTTGACACATTTGACCCATAGACTTGTTCAATTGATATTTTTAGCCCAAAACTTAACTTTGACAGTTTCAGCCCTTCCAGAAAAGTGTTTTTCGGTTAAAGCCCAAACTTTTGCAACTTTTACAATTTTGTCCCAAAATCCAAAAACTTTACATTTTTGATCCTTTTTGGTAAAGAAAAGCATTTTAACCCTTGAAATAATTTTTTTAACTCTTTATCCCATGTTTTGAGGAATTTATCATTTCAGCCCTTTGAAAATTATGTTTTTCGCAACTCTAGGCTTAATGGGCCGAAAAGCCCAAAAATTGGCCCATTAAGCTAATATTTACATTTCAAGTCCTTTGAAGAGCATAATTTTCATAAAAACATTTATTTTAACTGTTTTGACTCTTTTGACCCTCAAGAAAACCGTGAATGGCAACTTTTCACCCAACTTTTGTTTATTTGACAATTTAAGCCCCAAAAATTTGTTTTATGTTACAATATGTTTATTTCTTAGAGGGTATGTTTCTTGACTTGTTTAGTGTAGTATACCTTAGATCATGTTTATTTTCCTTCTTATGTCATAGATCTCGAGATTTCTTTCCTTTTTGTTTACATAATCAACACATAAGCACATAAATTCACACATACATACATGAAATCATACATAGCATACACATACACATAGATCTACACATTTTACTTGTATTATCCCCCATAAAACTTGTAAAAACCGAAAAGAGAGGGGTATGAACTCACCTTGAGTTTGTGGGTTTGGTTTTGAAGAAGAATGGAAGAAGTTTGATGCTATTCTCGGCCTAACAAGCTTCTTGGAGGATCTTTGGCTTAGATGTGTTCTAAGAGGCAAGATCACGAATTTGAATAGATTAAGAGGAGATTTTTTGATGAAATGAAGTAGTTAGATCATGGATTTAAGCACCAACTTACCTTGAATGATGATTTTTATGGAAGAAACTCCTTGAAAAGCTCTAAATCTCGAAATTTTTGAAGAACGAGTGCAAGTGTTCTTGAGAGGATTTGGAAAGAGTTGGAATGAATTTTGTAAGTGTGTGTGTGTCTCCTCTCGGCCGAGAATCACGAAGAAGAAGAAGAGAGAGAGTTGAGGTGACCATCATAGTTGCATGTTGGTCCATGCATGGAAGTATGTGGTGTATTAATGAGGTGGCAATCTTAAAGTCAACTCTTCCTCCCATGTTTTGTGGTTTGGCCGAGAGAGGGAGAAGAAAGAAAAGAGATTGGGCCTTTTTATGATTAAGCCCATATTATGATCCAATGAGATGATTTTTGGCCCAATTTGTCTTTGGAGAGGGTTCATGGCCCAAAATAAATCAAGGAAATGATTTTTATGGCTCAGTAGGGCTAATTAGGTTAGTTATGGCCCAATAAGGTCCATTAGGGTATTTTATTTCATTTTAGGCCCAATATGGCCCAAATTATTAAAGTAAATGGAAGTGGGTCAAATTAGAGCCCATTTAAGATTTCTAAGCCCAAAATAGTTAAATTGGAAGTTTATTGGCCCATTAGGCCCAATAAGGAAGTCCTAGTCTAAAATGGACTTAAACTGGGATTTCTAGGGTTTCCAATTCTTTGTTGACTATTTGCAGTGCTTGTATTAAGTGTTTGATGGAAGTTTTTTTGTCATTGAATAAGCATCATACATGCTTTCACATTTTTGTTTCACAATTGCTATCATTGTTGTTGTTACAAAGTATCAAAATTCCTAATTGTGACAATGTGGATTATTCCATTGTTTGTACAGTCAAAGTACCTTGCCATATTTGTTTTACAATCACAAAGAAACATTCATCTTTTGACAAACAACCATTCATTCATTCATTCATGTTAATACTTGGTGTTTTAAGGACACACTAACAAACTTAACAAGACCATAACAAACATGAAAGAAAGCCATCTAACCCTAACAAACATATTCCATTAAACAAAACACTTTTAATCCAAGTCTATTGGTTTGGATGATGTATCACCTTTACCATTTTTGCCCTCAACCCTTTTTCCTAACTTTTTATTTATCCTCTCTGACTTTTTCCTTAACTTGACTGTACGTTGTTATTGACCACTCTTCTAATTCACAACACATCCACCCCCACCTTCACCATTTCCCTTTTTGACTGTACGTTGTTAGTGTGTCCTTAAAACACCAAGTATTGACATGAATGAATGAATGAATGTTTGTTTGTCATAACATGAATGTTTCTTTGTGATTGTAAAACAAATATGGCAAGGTACTTTGACTGTACAAACAATGGGGGAAATTTTATTAAATATAATAAAATATTAAAATAAGAAATTTTCTCAAGATTTTATGAGGTATTCTTAAAGAGAAAACGAGAGGGAAGGATATAATTGAGTGCGGAGAATGAATGGGGGGTTGGTATCTTTAATAGGCGAAAAAAGAGGATGCGCGCCCTAAGTTGCTCCAGTCTGCTGCTACCACGTGTCAGATTCTAGTAGGTCCGCATTGCCCTTCTAGAAAACGTACATCACGCACACTGTGCACTGGGCACACACCGAAAACACTGAGTTTTGTAAATTGCATAACCTCCTCATACGAGTTCCGTTTTCGACGTTCTTTATATCCACACATAAATATTAATGAGTACTACAACTTTCCTTCAAGTTGTATCTGCTAATTATGACTTTATTTTTAGCCCTTATTGTCGACATGATCCAAACTAGCTTGTTATTGAGTCTCCCGAATCCCAACAATTCACTAACACCCAAACATGCCAATAAGACTAATAGATTGAGACCTAAGAATCTCAATCTAATGGATATCTAGTCCCACCCATATGAATCATAGAACCACTGGTTCAAGATACATCATGACACATTCTAACTAATAAAATGATAAGATCATGGTACCACACAAATCTTGCCATCATTCCATAACTGGCTTGAAGACGTGCGACCAACACCACATGGGTCTAAAGGTACTTTAACCATCCACCCACCGAATTGCAGGAACCTAATCAACATCCCTCTCAACACTAACAAAATATAACATGAGCCAAACCCATCTATGATGCACAATTCCTTTCACATAATAGGATGATGCTTGATGCCCACGTAGAATTAGACGAAAACATGGTCATACACAACCAGATAATGAGATAGGTGGTTCTACACTTGTTCTAATTCAAAGGCTATAAACCAAATAAGAACCATGCCAATTATTTGAACCAAGTGTTCTCATGCTATCTTACTCAGTCCACATACAACCTCCCCTCATGACCATATTTGATGAACTACCACTTTATACACCTCTAAGGGAAACACATAACAACCCTAGATCTATTGCATTCCTTCTTCCTCGCAACCTTACCCAAAGGGTGTGGTACCATAAGATCTAACCGAAATGACGAACCTCAACCGCTAACATAAGCACCCTCATGAACAACCGATACAAGTGCCATATTTGCTAATTATGGCACTTGGATAAGACCACGAGGTGAGCCCATAGCTTGATAGTTAAAGACCATGGGGGAGCCCATGGTAGTAGAATGAAAGACCATGTAGGGGAGCCCAAGGCTTGTCGATTAAAGACCATGGGGGAGCCCATGGCACTTTGGTATAATACCATGTGGGGGAAGCCCATGGCATCCTTATATGTTTGTATGCATGGCTTATGTGATATATGTAGCTTTTATAGCTAATATGATATGTGTGGTTATGCTCTGGTGAACTCACTAAGCATTAGCTTACAGTTTGTTGATTTGTTTCAGGTACATCCGAGCCTAAGGGCAAGGGAAAGGCTTGATGGCGTGTCATGCACTATCTCTTTGGCGTTTTTAAAGGACACTCTAATGTTTTGAAATAAAATTGTCATTGATATGAATTTTGAAAACAATTGTATTTGGGATTTCATGGTCTGTGGAAAGTATTTTGGGTAATTAAAAATGAAAAACATTCTTTTGAAAAAATGGCCGTTACATTACCCTAACTTATGCAACAAGTTTCTCTCAACTTTTGACGAAAAAGAACCCTTTTGGGCCTCCAGAAATTTGGAAATCGTTGAAGAAGCTAGATTTGAAGAGATCTATAGCAAAATAGCGATTAGTTTCTTGGTTAGATTTGTTTCAATCATGAAGTTTAAAGTTTTCTTTCTGTTCTGCAATAGTCATGGGCTAGAAACCCTAACGTTCAATTAGGTTAGAGTATCTTTGAACTTATGTGTTGAGCTACTGAATTTGAATTTTGATTAATTGATAAATTAGTTATGCATGCTTGTTAATGATCCTTATGTGTTTTAGTTTATACTTTTCTATTTATTGTTGAGTATTATTAGGATTAGAGGACCAATCTATCTTAATGTGTTTGAATCATATGAATTTATGACCAATGAATTTGTATGACTAGGATTTCGACCATAAACCTAGGTTTAAATAGAAAACTTGGTAACTATAACGTGTGAGTTCATATATGATCACCATTAATGCTTTTTTAAAGAGAATCATCAGTAATGTATATAAGTGGTATTATTATTATTAATGATATTAACTAACAATTCCTGTCTTGCATAATTTGAACTAAACAATGATTTATATGATTGTTTGTTCACTTGATCACATGATTAATAATTGTGTTAAATCAAAGGATTGGTAATATGATCATTATTACTTGTCATAACAGGAATCGGTAATCAACTTAATTAAATCCATTGCACTTTCATTTAGATGAACCATAGGGAATAAGTGGATCGACCCTAACCGGAAGTTCTCTTAAAATCTTTTCTCAACAATCATTAATTGATTGTTTTTAGTTGAAGTATTTGCTTGTTATTTTATAATTTACAATTAATTGATTTTAAGATTTCTAAACTTATAAAATCATAACAAATCCCCCCCCCCCCCAATTTACTTGTTTAATTAGTTAACTTGTTTTAGTAATAATTTTAATCTAGAATAATTCTTGTTCCCCAAGTGTTCGACAACCCGTACTTACCATTCATATATTGATTAAACGATTAGGTATACTTTCCTAATTGTGTAGCGATTCTAGTGTATAATAGGTGTGCTTCATAAATATAAAACTAGTATCTTTTTACACATCAAATACTGAATTATATCTCAATTTTATATTTGATAACTTCGAGAAAGGTTTCTCAATTATCTTTTATCATATAATATATAACTACAATGACTATAGTTGTTAATAAAGTTGATTAGGTATGTTGTACTAAATCTAGACATTCATTAGAAAGGATCTCATGCATCATTATGTGTAGTTCCTTAATAATTATTTTCTCTATACTTTAGTGAAAATAGAATAAGTAATCTTTTATATATAAATAATATTAATTTTTCAAAACTCGTTGTTATCATCGCACAACGAATGAGAAGGCAAACGGACAACAAGTTGCACCGCTAAGCTTTTTTGTATAGTAAAGTCAATTCTTTTGATTACTTCATCCATAGATCTAGGAGATATAACATTTATATGCACGATCCGTTGTACTCTACTAAGAAGCTCCACTGCATTTGGCGTAAGGAAACCAAACGTATCAAATGCAAAAGATATGAACACGTTTTGATTTTCCACGCATGATTTCTCATGTTTGGTAACCTTCCAAGTATCAGCTTTTAATGCAGTCTGTCCCGTCGTGAAATCCCCGGCCCTCAAGTCTACGAGAGAGGATACCCCTATAAGGTCCACACATGCATTTCTCCCTCCAACCCATCCAAAAATCAAAACGTCAGTCGGTATAAGGGTCGACCTTCTATCTGTCGGGTCAGTCAGGAAATTCACAGAGGCCTATTTTTTGGCGGAAAACCGGACACACTTAAATACATTGACCAAAACATCTCTAACCATACCGTGCCTTTATTTGAACCCCAAGAGTTCTTTGTAATGAACAACTTGCTCTCCAAAAGAGTCCAAAGATGTCTTGCAGCACACCAGACATATCTCGTTGGCTGAGAATATTGGAATCACGAGTCGATATTTGAGGAAGGTACAATACTCCACATGATACATATGTTGGCCAAGACCGTCTATAGGGATAACTAGAAGAAAATCATTAGCATGTGGTGCACGTAAACATGGGAAAACTGCTTTCTGCTTAATCGTCATGTTGAAATGCACTTCCATATCTTGGACAATTTTAGTAAAAAGGGCACTCGCCAATGTATTTTGGGATTTAGGGGGGGGGGGGTGTCCTTAGTAATAATATTTGAATATGTTAAATAAAATATATTATTTTCCATCAAGAATCCATTTATTAAAGTCATAATATGTGTATTTTGTTTATATAATAAAGATAACAATGTCATAAACAAGTTTGATTAAAATCATGTTTGAATCAATAGTGTTTGCTTATAGAACTTATTATTTAGAAAATATGGATATTTACTTTCTAATTCTATTAAGAGATCTAGTTCTCGAAATATGAATAATCATTTCAGAATATAAATGCAATCGTTATGAAAAACAATTAAGTAAATAACCAATCATTTAATCACTTAACCGATACATATATACTTAGCCAAGCTAGATTCAAACATACATTGTTCAAAAGCAAACATTGTTTTATAATACAAGTATTTTATGTCCAAAGCATAAATTACAAACTCCAAGAGTGAAGTTCCAACTTGCTTGTTCTCATCTGCTTACTCTTCTTGAATATCTCCATGGATAATTTATGTCCAAAACATTTCAATGTTTGGTCAAGCGGGTCAAAGGCACATCAATCTTTGAGAAATCCTGGATGAATCTCTGATAATAGTCCGCTAAACCCAAGAAGCTACGGATTTCGAATGCATTCTTCGGTACTTCCCACCGCATCACTGCCTCAACCTTGACTGGGTCAACCGAAATGCCCTCCTGGTTGATGATATGCCCCAAAAACTGTACCTCTTGCAACTAGAAATCACACTTGAAGAACTTGGCATAAAGCCTCTCTGCCCTCAGTGTCTCCAATACCTCCCTAAGATGTTTCTCATGCTACTCCTTGGTCTTAGAATAGACCAGGATATCATGTCACACCCCCAAACCAGAATGGCGGAAACATTCGGGGGTGGATGACTTCACGTAGTATCACAACAATTGAATATTGTAAAGAAAGTAACACAACCATCATATATATAATAAAAACGTATATTGTTGCGTTATACACATTTACAAAAGAATATTACAATATGATGATATAAATGTTTAATGATAAACGTCCTTAGCGTTCCTTCTTCAAAAGCTGGTGGTTACCTGTATTACTAATTCCCTGAAGAATACAAGTGGTTTCGATAAAGTGTCAACAATTAAGTTGGTGAGTTCATAAGTGTTTTGTATTGAAAAGTATGCCCTTTTGGTAGTAAATCGATGAACAAGGTTTTTAGAAAATCCAATATCTTCTAAAAATGGTTTGAAAAGTTCCCAGAATTGGACTGCATTAGTGTGTTTCATACTTGAATAATAATGATAACTTTGTGCTAAAAATAACGTGGAAAAACTGAATGCATATATGAATCTCGTAAATCAAACTTGTTTTTATACTTTTATGTGAGTTTTATAACCATACTATTGACACTGACGGTCTGTAACAACATTCTTCAGGTGTTGTAGTGTTATGACATTTGTCACCCCAGACCTGCCGGTCTAACTATAGCTAATAGTTTAGGTGCGGGGTTGTCAATCCCGTATAGATCTATACACAAGTATCACGCTCTCCCTCCAAGAGATTATGGTATATAATACAGGACTTGAAATGCATACATATAAGTACGTTGAAGTTTGAATATCTCACGTTACTTGGTATAAACAGATTTACGATAAGAAAGACTTTACTTCATTTGAAAGTATTTCGTTTGTCAAGATGTATATGTAAAATGTATGAATAACTTGTTAACTATACTCATTATAGTTTCTCAGAAAGTATGTTTCCATTTAGTAAAAATAACTTGGTGATATAATAGCCCTTTAAACATAAAGATGTTTGTATCGATACTCTATAAGATAGATATTACGTTTACGTTTATAAAATGATACTTTGACTTGTAATGTACTTGTACCTCATCCCTAAAACATGAAAAGAATTGAAAGGTAGGGGTATGAACTCACTCGTTTGGTTTGAAGAGAGAGAGGCTAGAGTTGAGCAAAACTTCGATTGCGGAAAGCTGCGTCTTCGGGCTCTTCGGGGGTCTTGGTAGCGTAGATCTTTCGTCGGGGGCTCGGGTGTGGAAACCGAGGGCGTCGGGATGGTCTCTGGATCTTGGAAGTATGGGAGAGTATGTGGGAGTTTGAGATGGTGTGCCAAAACCCGTAGCTGATGCCCTCTATTTATAGTGCTGGAAAGTCACGTACGCGGGGCGTACCACCAGAGTACGCTGGGCGTACGCGGTACGCGGGGCGTACTTAGGTTACGCGGGGCATAAAAATGCGTCACAGATTACGACTCCGGTCTAGCTAAGCGTAGAGTTGCAGCCGATGGGACTCGACTCTGGGTCTAGTATGCTGGGCGTAATCTGGGATTACGCTAGGCGTACTCCAGTCTCCCATCTTCTAAATTCCGTAACTTTCGCGTACGGGATCCGTTTTTCACGTTCTTTATATCCACGCGTAGGTGAGATTATGCTCTACAACTTTCATTTAGACTCCGTCGGCTAGTTTTGACTTTATTTTTAATGATATATTTTTAATAGGCCGGGACTCCTAAAGTCCGTTAAAAATTCATAGTTTCTTTATTCGACGTCGGTTTTCGTTTGTCTTTTTATCATTTTACTCCTATTGTGGAGATCTTCAACTTTTGTTTAGGTTGCGTTAGCTAAATAACACTCGATCTTCAATTCGAGTTTTTAGCCCTCTACTACTGTTACGAAACTTAGGAAAAATCATAACTTCTTCATACGAGGTCCAATTTGGGCGATCTTTTTATGTACGTTTACAGTTTAACGAAATCTACATCTTTTGTTTAGATACTTAAGGCAAAAATGCATTTTTATTGAAATTTCACTTTTTACGTTAAATAGCGTTTTAACGGTGTGTCGTAAATATATGAGTGGTTATAATTTCTTCAATATAACCCGGTTTTGAACGTTCTTTATGTTTTTGGAAACCTTGGCACGATATCTAATATTTGATGCATCCCAACTTAGATATTTGAACACTTTATTTTTGAGGTTAATTTAGTTGATTCCAAATAGTTTTCGTTGTATTTGACATTTGAGCGTTACACTGCTTTTGGAAAAATATAGGGTTGTCACATCATCCCCCTGTTAAGGGAATTTCATCCCGAAATTTAATCTAAGATAGAGTTTACAGGTTAGGAAAAAGATGCGGGTACTTTTGTTTCATCTGATCCTCGCGTTCCCAGGTGTATTCAGGTCCTCGCTTGGCGTTCCAACGGACCTTTACAATAGGTATGCGGCTTTGTTTAGTCCTTTTTATTTCCCGATCCATGATCTCTACTGGTTCCTCTACGAATTGGAGATTCTCATTTATTGCAATTTCGTCTAGAGGGATGACAAGGGTCTCATCGGACAAGCACTTCTTTAGGTTTGATACATGAAAGGTAGGTGTACGTTGCGGAGCTCCTGAGGTAATCTAAGTTTGTAAGCCACTGGGCCGATCCTGGCAAGGATCTCGAATGGTCCGATGTATCTTGGGTTCAGTTTTCCGCGCTTCCTGAAGCGTATTAATCCCTTCCAGGGCGAGACCTTTAGTAGAACTCGATCTCCGACCTGGAATTCCAAGGGTTTCCGTCTTTTATCCGCGTAACTCTTTTGTCTGTCCCTTGATGCTTTTAGACGTTCCCGAATCTGAACAATCTTCTCCGTAGTTTCCCTTATGATTTCTGGTCCAGTGAGCGTGTTGTCTGTTGCTTGTCCTTTTGCTAGTTTTGTGTCTCCCACTTCAGCCCAACACAGAGGCGACCTGCATTTGCGGCCATAGAGGGCTTCGAACGGGGCAGCTTTAATACTGGTGTGGTAGCTATTGTTGTACGAGAACTCGACCAAAGGTAGATGTGTGTCCCATGCCTTGCCAAAATCGATTACGCAAGCTCTCAGCATATCTTCTAGGGTTTGTATGGTTCTCTCGCTCTGGGCGTCGATTTGTGGGTGATAAGCGATACTCATGTCCAATCTTGTCCCTAGAGATTTTTGTAGTGCCTGCTAGAACCTTGAGGTGAACCTACTATCTCGGTCCGAGATAATGGATATGGGCACACCATGTAGTCGTATAATTTCTCTGAGGTATGTCCTAGTTAGCTTCTCTAATTTTTCTGTCGCTTTGATCGTTAGGAAGTGCGCTGATTTAGTTAATCTGTCGACGATCACCCAGATAGTGTCGAGTTCGCTTGCCGTTCTGGGTAGTTTGGTTATGAAATCCATGGTTATACGTTCCCACTTCCATTCTGGTATTTCTGGTTGTTGCAACAATCCTGAGGGCTTTTGGTATTCTACCTTGACCTTGGCGCACATCAGACATTTTCTCATGTAGGTAGCAATTTCGGTCTTCATGTTTGGCCACCAGTACAATTTCTCGAGGTCGAGATACATCTTATCGGAGCCGGGGTGTATGGAGTATTGTGTTTTATGGGCTTCGTTCATGACGACTTCTTTGAATCCGCCAAACTTCGGTGTCCAGATCCGATCCATGAAGTAATGAACTCCATCATTCTTGACCTCAAACTTCTTATCCATTCCCCTTAAGGCTTCCCCTGCCACATTTCCAGATGTTAAGGCTTCTATCTGGGCTTCCTTGATTTGTGTGGACAGGTTTGAATGGATTGTCATGGTTAAAGACTTGACTCTGCGGCCCGAGTATTCCTTCCGGCTGAGTGCATCGGCCACCACGTTAGCCTTTTCGGGATGATATCGAATCTCGCATTCATAATCATTTAGTAGTTCTACCCACCGTCTTTGTCTCATGTTGAGTTCTTTCTGGTTGAGGATATGTTGGAGGCTTTTATGGTCGGTGAAGATTGTACATTTCGTGCCGTAGAGATAGTGTCTCCATATCTTTAGAGCGAAGATGACTACTCTTATCTCAAGATCGTGCGTTGTGTAGTTCACTTCGTGCGTGTTTAGTTGCCTTGAGGCATAGGCGATGACCTTCCCTCGTTACATCAGGACACACCCAAGTCCTTGGTTTGATGCATCGCAATAGACCACGAAGTCCTCCGTTCCTTCCGGCAAGGTTAGGATGGGCGCACTACATAAGGCTCGCTTTAGCATTTGAAACGCGGAGTCTTGTTTTTCTTCCCAGTTGAAGGTCACACTCTTCTGAGTTAGGGTGGTAAGTGGTTTGGCAATCTTCGAAAAGTTCTGTATGAACCTTCGGTAATACCCGGCGAGTCCCAAAAATTGCCGGATTTCTGTAGGGGTCCTTGGTGTCGTCCAACTTTCTATTGCCTTGATCTTAGAAGGATCCACGTGTATCCCCTCCTTGCTTACTACATGTCCTAGGAAATCCACTTTCCGAATCCAAAATTCGCACTTGGAAAATTTTGCGTAAAGCTTCTCTGCCCTTAACGTTTCCAAAACTTGGCGGAGGTGTTGGCTGTGTTCTTCCTGGCTTCTAGAATAGATCAGTATATCATCTATGAACACGATCACAAATTTATCCAGGAAGGGACGACATACTCGGTTCATCAAGTCCATGAACACCGCTGGAGCATTTGTCAATCCGAAGGGCATTACTACAAACTTGTAGTGACCATAACGTGTTCGGAAAGCCGTTTTGGGGATGTCTCCTTCCAGCACTCGCAGTTGGTGATAACCAGATCTTAGATCGATCTTTGAGAAGAAGCTTGCTCCCTGTAGTTGGTCGAACAGATCGTCTATGCGCGGTAGGGGATATCGGTTCTTGATCGTGAGTTTGTTCAGCTCCCGATAATCGATGTACATGCGAAAGGATCCGTCCTTCTTTTTCACGAATAGGACTGGTGCTCCCCATGGTGAGAAGCTTGGTCTGATGAATCCCTTGCTTAGCAGCTCGTTTAATTGACTGGACAGTTCTTGCATCTTGGCTGGGGCTAAACGGTAAGGCGACTTTGCTACTGGGGTAGCTCCGGGGATTAAGTCGATTCTGAACTCAACTTGGCGCTCTGGTGGAGTTCCTGGAAGATCTTCTGGGAAAATATCTGGGAAGTTGTAGACTTCCGGAATGTCTTTAATGTTCTTTGGTTCTTGTTTCTGGTCCACTACGTGGGCTAGAAAGGCATGGTATTCCTTACGAAGATATTTTTGTGCCTTAACATAGGAGATGATTTGTAAACTTGAACTAGGTTTGTCACCATAAATGACAAGAGTTTCGCCGTTTGGCAGATTGAGGTGAACAACCCTTTCGTGACAAAGTATATCGGCATGGCGAAGGCTCAACCAGTCCATACCGATGATGACATCGAAACTTCTTATCGAAATGGGCATTAGGTCGATTTGAAATAAGTGTTCGTTTAAATTTAACGTGCAACCTACGTACATATCGCTTGTGCTTTCCGTTTTACCGTTATCCATTTCTACAGTGAATATTTTATTGAGTGGTTGGGGTCTTTGATTAAGTGTTTGAATTTATGACTCACAAAACTTCTCTCCGCACCGCAGTCAAAGAGTATGCATGCATAAATGTTGTTGAGGAGAAACGTACCCGTAACCACCGTTGGGTCGGCTATTGCTTCATTTTGACCTATTGCCAGCACTCTCCCAACACCACCAACATTTCTCGTCTTGGGGCAGTCCCTCTTGAAGTGCCCATTTTCTGCACACCCATAACATGCCTGGCTTATCCCAGTACCAGGAACTTGAGTGACTGGTCATGCTGGTGCCTTACAGAAACGGGCTGTGTGCCCTTTCCTGTCGCAGTTCTTACAGTGCATCTCGCGGAAAATACCGTGGTGATGGTAGTTGCATTTGCTGCACTTGGGCAGGTTTCCTGCATATGGTTTTGTTGGCGCAGGGGTAGCAGGAGTTGTGGTGGGAGCAGTAGCAGCATGAACCGCAACCATTTGTTTCTTTGAAGGTTCTTGCAAAGTTTGCCCCTTTCTCTTGTTCCAGAATTTCTTCTTGCTGTTGTTGGCATTGATCTCGTTGTTGCTGTTCCCTTTGGTTGGTTCAGCCATAACAGTCGTGACTCCTTGACAGACACCATGATCAACGAGAGATTGCGCCAGTTACTTGGCGCTGTCGAAGGTCATGGGTTTGGAAGCTAACACACTTCCTCGAAGTTGGGGTGATAGTCCCCAGATGTATCTCTCGACCTTTTGGCTTTCCAGGATCAACATTCCTGGGCAAAGTGTTATTAATTCACTGAACCTGTTGGTGTAACCTGCGATGTCCGAGCCTACCATCGAAAGGCTCCACAGTTCCTGTTCAAGCTTCTGAATCTCGCCTCTTGGGCAGTATTCTCGAAGGAGCATTCGTTTCAAGTTTTCCCAACCCATGGAGTTCGCCACCACTAGGGTTAGTGTCTTAATGTGGCCGTTCCACCATGTCAGGGCGCGTTCAGAGAAAGTAAAAGCAACAAACTTTACTTTTCTTTCTTCAGGGCATGCGCAAATTTCGAATACAGCTTCCGTTTTCTCTATCCATTGAGATAGAGCCAATACTCCCCCAGTCCCATAAAAGGGAATAGGTTTTCCGTTGGTGAAGTCGTTGTAAGTGCATACCCCTGAACGGCCTTGACCTTGGCCATTTGTAAAGCTGTTTGTTCCTCCTCCCGATCCGTTGTTGCTCATTTGAGCCATTGCTGCGGTTACAGCAACGGTTACAGCAGTTTGGAACATAACGGCATCCATAATTGGAGGAGGTGGTGTTGAAGTTGAGTTTCTGCGTGTTGATCTACGAGGAGGCATGTTCTGGTAGAGAAAATAAGAATGAATACTATAAGTTTCTAATGTTTCGACAATCGTGTGTTAGTTGTATCTTGTAATTTGTTTTGACTTTAGTTTATGGTTTCAAGGTAGGTTTAGAAATTTTTAGTTAATCCCATAAGTTCCGAGAGGTATACAAAGTAGTACTTCATATTTATATATATAGGTCATACCTGAGGTGTGTTACATTACGCTTCTTGTTTGGAAAATTTGACCTACCTAGAGGTCTCTGATTACAGATACAAAAGGAAATAAGGGGAAAAACTTTTATCCGAGTCCAATTTTATAACAAAATTGATGGGGTTTGAGCAAGCTCTACTTGCGGCGTGTTGCACGTTTGGAGCTAGATTCGGCATCCGACTGTTTGACTCCCATCAGGCGCCTCTCGAGATCTGCTTGTTGTTCCTTCATCTCTCTTATTTCTGCTAGTGCCGTTATCATTTGATTCTGAAGCGTCCCTGTGTAGATTTGGGTGTTCTCATGTAGTCCTTCCAGACGACGGATGTCTGCGGCGTTACCTTGAGTAGCAGCATTGATCTCGCGAACTCTGGCTGCTTGCTTGTCCGTCTGGTAGTTCTAGGTAGCTATAGTGCCCACAATAACAGGAAGTGCTCGATCAGCTGAGCCTCCCCCACTGACATTGTAAAAATCTCGACACATGCCGAAGGGAGGGCGTACACCTTGCTGGTGGCTCCAGTAGTAGAGGTGGCTTCCCCACATGGGAATGGGTCCCGGTTGATATGGTCTGATTTCGGGAGGATGAGGGATGGGAGGGTCGATTACTTCCGGCTCGGAGTCTGTTCCGCTAGTAATTTCCACGATCTCCTCGTCGACTTTGAATTCCTCTCTGACTTCGACTTTGAATTCTTCTTCGACTCCCTCTTCGAGTTCTTCCTCGACCTCCTCTTCGATTTCCCCTGGGTCTTCCTCCGGGTCTTCTTCTATCCAGCCGCCGTTGCCTTGGTTTGGGTAGTAGGGATCTCCCGGTAAATGGAATCCGGCCATTTGTCTGTACTAGGATAGAGGTATGAGAATTTTATAAGAAAAGAAATTTCTATTTAACGACTCCCTACGTTTAACTATATCCTTACGGGGCGCAAGTGTTTCATTGTATAATTATTTTTAACAATACTCCTATAGTATTTCAAATTGGCGATCTAAAATAATTTGTATTTGGTAAGTTTTTGGCTTGTTGTCCACTACGACCATTCCTCGACGTACATTGGTCAAATCCAGGATAAATATAGTTGATCAAGATATATTTATTCTCGACCTGATTACATACCCCGAGGCCTAATCGTAGTGTCGCAACTTGCCTTAATACTTTTTAGAAAACTTGTCATGACACGAGACTAATACATGCGAGTAAAGATGTATATATTTTTTTTTAAAAGAAAATATATTGTTCATGAAAATGTTTTGTCAGAGGGTTTTTGGTCCCCTTTGCATTTATAGTTTGTATATCTTATGTGGTTCGATATACCTAGTTCACTATAAACAATGCTCTGATACCAATCTGTCACACCCCCAAACCAGAATGGCGGAAACATTCGGGGGTGGATGACTTCACGTAGTATCACAACAATTGAATATTGTAAAGAAAGTAACACAACCATCATATATATATATATATATATATATATATATATATATATATATATAATAAAAACGTATATTGTTGCGTTATACGCATTTACAAAAGAATATTACAATATGATGATATAAATGTTTAATGATAAACGTCCTTAGCGTTCCTTCTTCAAAAGCTGGTGGTTACCTGTATTACTGATTCCCTGAGGAATACAAGTGGTTTCGAAAAAGTGTCAACAATTAAGTTGGTGAGTTCATAAGTGTTTTGTATTGAAAAGTATGCCCTTTTGGTAGTAAATCGATGAACGAGGTTTTCAGAAAATCCAATATTTTCTATAAATGGTTTGAAAAGTTCCCAGAATTGGACTGCATTAGTGTGTTTCATACTTGAATAATAATGATAACTTTGTGCTAAAAATAACGTGGAAAAACTGAATGCATATATGAATCTCGTAAATCAAACTTGTTTTTATACTTTTATGTGAGTTTTATAACCATACTATTGACACTGACGGTCTGTAACAACATTCTTCAGGTGTTGTAGTGTTATGACATTTGTCACCCCAGACCTGCCGGTCTAACTATAGCTAATAGTTTAGGTGCGGGGTTGTCAATCCCGTATAGATCTATACACAAGTATCACGCTCTCCCTCCAAGAGATTATGGTATATAATACAGGACTTGAAATGCATACATATAAGTACGTTGAAGTTTGAATATCTCACGTTACTTGGTATAAATAGATTTACGATAAGAAAGACTT
Source organism: Lactuca sativa (assembly GCF_002870075.4). Classification (NCBI taxonomy): domain Eukaryota; kingdom Viridiplantae; phylum Streptophyta; class Magnoliopsida; order Asterales; family Asteraceae; genus Lactuca; species Lactuca sativa. The sequence goes on from NC_056623.2 coordinate 175,304,849, forward strand.
TACTTCATTTGAAAGTATTTCGTTTGTCAAGATGTATATGTAAAATGTATGAATAACTTGTTAACTATACTCATTATAGTTTCTCAGAAAGTATGTTTCCATTTAGTAAAAATAACTTGGTGATATAATAGCCCTTTAAACATAAAGATGTTTGTATCGATACTCTATAAGATAGATATTACGTTTACGTTTATAAAATGATACTTTGACTTGTAATGTACTTGTACCTCATCCCTAAAACATGAAAAGAATTGAAAGGTAGGGGTATGAACTCACTCGTTTGGTTTGAAGAGAGAGAGGCTAGAGTTGAGCAAAACTTCGATTGCGGAAAGCTGCGTCTTCGGGCTCTTCGGGGGTCTTGGTAGCGTAGATCTTTCGTCGGGGGCTCGGGTGTGGAAACCGAGGGCGTCGGGATGGTCTCTGGAGCTTGGAAGTATGGGAGAGTATGTGGGAGTTTGAGATGGTGTGCCAAAACCCGTAGCTGATGCCCTCTATTTATAGTGCTGGAAAGTCATGTACGCGGGGCGTACCACCGGTGTACGCTGGGCGTACGCGGTACGCGGGGCGTACTTAGGTTACGCGGGGCGTAAAAATGTGTCACAGATTACGACTCCGGTCTAGCTAAGCGTAGAGTTGCAGCCGATGGGACTCGACTCTGGGTCTAGTACGCTGGGCGTAATCTGGGATTACGCTGGGCGTACTCCAGTCTCCCATCTTCTAAATTCCGTAACTTTCGCGTACGGGATCCGTTTTTCGCGTTCTTTATATCCACGTGTAGGTGAGATTATGCTCTAGAACTTTCATTTAGACTCCGTCGGCTAGTTTTGACTTTATTTTTAATGATATATTTTTAATAGGCCGGGACTCCTAAAGTCCGTTAAAAATTCATAGTTTCTTTATTCGACGTCGGTTTTCGTTTGTCTTTTTATCATTTTACTCCTATTGTGGAGATCTTCAACTTTCGTTTAGGTTGAGTTAGCTAAATAACACTCGATCTTCAATTCGAGTTTTTAGCCCTCTACTACTGTTACGAAACTTAGGAAAAATCATAACTTCTTCATACGAGGTCCAATTTGGGCGATCTTTTTATGTACGTTTACAGTTTAACGAACTCTACATCTTTTGTTTAGATACTTAGGCAAAAATGCATTTTTATTGAAATTTCACTTTTTACGTTGAATAGCGTTTTAACGGTGTGTCGTAAATATACGAGTGGTTATAATTTCTTCAATATAACCCGGTTTTGAACGTTCTTTATGTTTTTGGAAACCTTGGCACGATATCTAATATTTGATGCATCCCAACTTAGATATTTGAACACTTTATTTTTGAGGTTAATTTAGTTGATTCCAAATAGTTTTCGTTGTATTTGACATTTGAGCGTTACACTGCTTTTGGAAAAATATGGGGTTGTCACATATTATTACTAAAAACGATCACCGACCGATCCGACATCGGTCTGCACACTCTGTTAATGAGATGAAAGAACGTTATTGGGGCATTGGTGAGCCCGAATGGCATCACCACAAACTCATAGTGCCCATATCGAGTCCTAAAAGCTGTCTTCGGTATATCTTCATCCCGAATCCTCATCTGATGGTATCCCGACCGAAGATCAATCTTGGAAACCCAAGACGCACCCTGCAGCTAATCGAACAAATCATCGATCCTTGGTAACGGATAACGGTTTTTCATCGTTAGTTTTTTCAACTTTCGATAATCAATACACATATTGTGTGACCCGTCCTTCTTTTTCACGAACAGGATCGATGCTCCCCTCGAGGAACTGCTGGGATGGATAAACCCTCAGTCTAGCAGCTCCTCAATTTGCGTAGATAGCTACTGCATCTTGGGTGGTGGTAGCCGGTACGGTGCCTTCGCTATCAAAGCGAAACCTGGCACTAAATCAATGCGAAACTGTACTTGCCTCTCCGGAGGCACTCCCGGTAACTCCTTGGGAAAGAAATCCCAAAACTCCTGTACAACTGGCACACTACCCATATCTATCGTGGTCTCAACACTCGTATCCGAGATATATGCCAGAAATCCCGTACAACCTTGCCGCAGAAATATCCTAGCTCTCGTAGCTGAACAGAGAGTCGGCCCCTGTGAGGCCCTCTCACCATGTATAACCATTTCTCCCCTACATGGTGTTTGAACCTGTGACCACCCGAAATTTCTATCTTGTATAAAACAATCAATTCAATCAAATCCATACTTGTTTCTGCTAACTTTTAGCACTATTTAGAGTCTGTTTGAGCATTCTGAGTCTAGTACACCAAAGGAATGAGTGGAAGGAAGTGTCAATTGAAGTTGTAAACCATCAAACAAGCCATAAACCCACAAATGAGGAGTTTACGACCAAGACCCATGATTTTATGGCCGTAAACTCATGGTGGCCGTAAACCCCATCCTATAAGTATGGAACTTGGCCACTTTTCTTCACTTTTCACATTTCTAAGGCTTGGAATCCGATTTCTCTCCCAAGGATCATAAGGTTTTTGCTTCCAAACATCAAATTTGTAAGTGATTTACTTCCTTTGTGAGATTATACTCCACTTATCCTTGATAACCCATTGATTCATACCTGGATTTCATCTTTAAGACTAGATCTTCAAAGATTCTCAAGAACATCAAGAACACTTAAGTGTTTTGGGCCTAAAACACCCTCTTTTTGCCTTCAAATCTTACGTATCTACCTCCTATACTTGTTAGTTAGTTAGGATGTTAGAATAAGGCCTTGAAAACAACTCAAAATCAAGAACAAAAGGTGTTTACGGCCAAGAGCATCTCCCTTGGCCGTAAACCCTAATTAGTGGGGCATAAGGACCATAACCTCTTCCTAAGGCTTAAACAAGAGACTAGAACACTTCCTTATGGATTGTAAGACCTTTAAATTACCATTTGGCACTTTTCATCATGAGTTTACAGCCGTAAAATCATGTGGCCGTAAACTCCCATGGAGCATACCACTTGGCCGTAAACACTAGTGTATGGCTATACACCTCTTAGATGCAACCCTTTGTACTTCTAGCACTTGAATCTAAGTGTTTTCCATGCCCTAGGATGTCTTTACTTGCATAATTAGTTTTTAAACACTAATTGTATACATATATGTATCATTATATGATAAATAGGATCCGTGAGTGTGCACGAGTCTTCACTTGGCACTTAGCATCCTATGCCACTCGTTCATCCAAACCACTCACTACAGGTGAGTTCATACCCCTTAACTTATCTTTTAAATGATTTTAAATGCTTTAATGGGGGGGGATACAAGTAGAAAACATATTAGTTATATAATCAATCACATGTGATTTATAATTGTTTTTCAAACAAAGGATTTCATATACTTCAAACTGTGTTTCGAACAAATGATTTCTTATACTTCAAACTGTGTTTCAAACAATGGATTTCATATACTTCAAACTGTATTCAAACAAAGGATTTCTTATACTTTAAATTGTCTTGTCAACCAAACTGCTCTTAAATCGTTTTATAAATTGACATCAAGTCATCAATATTTATTATTAAACTCTTCAAATGTTTTACAAAACTTCTTTTTAAATTTATATTTTTTCAAATGCATGTCTATATATGTATAGTTATATAAGTAATTTTTAAAGGACTTAGGACTGATAACTCGCTTTATTTCCTTTTCCTTGTTTGGATGTGGACTGAGAGTATCGGTTATTTTGTCCGAATGTCGTTTAAATATCAGTTATATATTATGTATACATATGTAGATATAAAAGTAGTATCAATCAGTTCATACCTTCATTTATTCAAACTACAGAAATTACTAGTAAACTATAATAGGCATAGTTTAGGAGAATACTATCATATACAAATACTATAACAAAGAATACTATAACAGAGAATACTAGGCATAGAATACTATAACAAAAAAAAAACTATAACAGAGAATACTATAACAGAGAATACTTGACAGAGAGTACTATAACAGAGAATACTATAACAGAGAATACTATACAGGAAATATTATACATAGAATACTATTACTATGTCAAGTATACTATAACAAGATTCGAAGATAAAATAATGTGAGATACTACTTCATGACATAGCGACCATTTCGTTGTGTCACGTTTTGTAACCAGAATCTCCTGGAGGGAGAGCGTGAGTTTGCGTATAGATCTATACTGGATTGACTATCCTACACCTTGTTGTTCGCTACAGTGGTACTTGCAAGTCTACAGGTGCCAAATGTCATTTCTTCCGACGTATTTCATCTTCGTGTTTTAGTTGGTTGAGTATGGTAACAACCTCATCACATTTTACCTTATATAAGCCATTGGGTTTAAGGTAGTTATAACTACAGTAGTTACTACATGTAATACTGCAATACACGTATAGTTTCCCATTATATTCAAATTGTGATCTTCTCACATAAAGGGTAATATAAAACTATATTTTAGTAATGATAGTCATACTTGGGAAAAACATCCACTTTTACAAAGAAACAAACATACAAAACAGTCGGGTCTTGGTAGAAGACTACTTTTTATACTAGTAGAAAATATAGGATTTTCTAGGAGTTTTCAAACATATACAAACATTTACATTGAACATTTACAAACATTTTCAGTAAACTTATACAAACATTAACACTAAATACTTATGAACTCACCAGCTTAAATGCTGATCTACGCTTTCAAAATAACTTGTATTCTCAGGTCATCCGTAGACAGGTACAGTCGACCAGGTTTTGAGAAGACGGAGCATGTTCAAGACTCGTCTTTTATTTTGAACCCTTGTTTTGGTGTCTTATTACTATGAATGAACACACTTGTATCAAATTATACTATTAATGCAATGGATGATGTTGTTGCTTGTTTACTACTTTGCATTGTTATGATATTGTACATGACGTCCTCCGCCCCTGAACGTTTCTGCCGTTCCGGTTTTGGGGTGTGACAGATTGGTATTAGAGCATTGTTTATAGTGAATCGAGTATATCAACCTATTAAAGATATACAAACTATAAACACAACGGGATTAAAATACTCTGACCAAGAGTTTATATTTTTAAATAATAAAATATTTAACCAAGTATACATACCTGCATTCATACTAAAATCAGTGTCACTAGGACAGAACAAAAGTATTTAATGGTTGGACACAACAGTCAAACCTTGGCAGTTATGTAATCGTATCTGGGATGAATTTAGCCTGATCAACTATATTTATTTGAGATACGGTGAACGTGTGTCGGGGAGCGATTGGGGTGTTGCAACAAACCTAAAACTTACCAAATTATACATATACATCTTCATATATACAGAAGAACATGAGAACAAAACATAAAGTAAAATACTATAGGAGTCTTTTAGGCACTATTCATTCAAAGAACAAACTTATTAGGATTAGCAGTAAGTTTCCTATATAGAAACTTTTTATTTGTTTATCGCTTTATTTTAGAATTTTTAGATAAATTCCTTACCCTTATTTCTCGTCTAGATTAATGGCTGGATTCCACCTCCCCGACGGCCCTTACTTTCCCGACCAAGAGAATGGAGGAGGGCTACATGCAGAACCAGAAGAAGAACCTGAACTCCCCTTATATGATGATATGGAAGAAGACCTTCCAGAGGATCTTGATCCCGAGCCAGAAGTTGAGAATCTACCCCCAGTGGCTCCAATCCCAAATCCTAACCCTCGTCTGGATTTTCAAGGCCCGACGCCTCCATGGGTGGAAAGCTTGGAAACATGGAGCCAAGAGAAGAATCAACCCATGTCATTCAATGGAGACCAAAGCTTTTATGAGCTGAGCAAAGGAGGCTCAGCAGACATGGTCTTGCCAATCCTGGTCTATAGAGTTGCCCAAAACGAAATACAGGACAGGACAACACTCCATCGAATCACGAAAGTTAATGCCAATGCGGAATGCATACCATCCGCGCCACTCATATTGAAGATTCTCGTGAGGGGTCTAAGAGAGACCACGAGGCCTTGCAACAAGAGTTTGATGCGACTCGGGCTGAAGTCATAGAACTCCGGGTTCGCAAGAGAGTTTATGAACGACACCTTCTCGACATGGAGCGTCAACTGGCAAGTTTGAGGGTTCACCCGAGGGGTACCCGCCGCCGGTAGAAGATACTCTACTCATCCTCTCTTTTGGTTTAAGGAATAGCCTTCGTATCTATGCTCTAGGTAGCACTTTGTGACAACCTGAAATTTGCATTTGGTCAAACCTTAAAAGTCAACCACTTCTTATCGTGAATTAACATCAATATTTCTTATTTTTAAGAAATATAAAGTTCGTTTGATTATTTTAATATTATTTTTAAACGAACGGGTGAAAGAAAGCGTCGTCTCGGGTTTTAAATTTTTAAAACCGCAAACACCTCGCGTCTTAGAAACCCTCGGCCAAACTATTTCGTTTGAGTCAAAAAAATCATACCAAAATCCGAAAACTCATGCTTATCCATGAGTTTAATCCTTATGTCTAGTCAAAAGGAGTTTACTCCCCATTTATCCAAAAGAGTAAACTCCCAAAAGAGTAAACTCTAGAACACTCTCAAGTATCAAACTAGAAACAATTCCAAATCTTCAATCTTGTAAGTATTCTAACCACTTCTTCTTAGTAAAACACTTAATCTAGTGTTTGTGCATCTATTCATCCATTTATTTATGTATTTTGTTTAGATTTTCCAAAACACCAAGAACACCAAGAACACACACTAAGTGTTCTTGGCCTTTTAGCTCAAATCAAGCATCATTATAGTAAGTACTTCCATCCTTGAGTGCTTGTAAGCTAGTATATCAAATAAACACCAAGAAAATCGGTCAAGAACACCATGAATGAGGTGTTCACGGTCCAAGATGATGCTTGGGCCGTAAACACCATAAAGACCCCCAAAAGTGACTTAAGTCCCATGTTTAGCCCTAGTTTGAAGTCTAAGACTTACCTTAACATATGTAAACCTTCCATTGATGTGTTTAAGATTTGAAAAACACCAAACACCACAAATTATAGGTGTTTACGGTCTATGGATATTCCAAAACCGTAAACACCCAAAAAGGTGTTTAAATGAGCCATTTTCCTTTCTTAGCCCTAAAAACTAACTTAGATGTTTACCTAGTTGTGATAAGGACTTGAAACAAAGGCAATATCCCTTTCCATAAGGGTTTACGGTAGTAAACCCAAGGGAAAATACCCTTAGGCCGTAAACACCTCAAGGAGGGTGTTTTGTGGCCCTAGTCCATTCAAAGGCTAAAACACTTAGCAAGGTTGCTTCAAAGGACTTGTTGAACCTCCAAACAACAAATAGTTGCAAGAAATAGAGTTTAGACCGTAAAACCTTGAGTTTACTTCCGTAAACTCCTAGGGTAAAGGTCATTTAGACCGTAAACTCCCAAGGAGTTTACCCTTGGACCCCAAACAACCTAGTTTTGCCCTACTAACACTCGGATGCAATCCTTGTGAACTTTAACACTTGAAACAAAGTGTTTTCAGGTTCTAGAGTGTCGCAATTCAGTTTATTAGTTATAATAAGGCTAATTAGTTATATATATGTTCAGTATATGATAAGTAGGCTCGTGCGTGTGTACAAGTCTTCAATTGTCACCTAGCACCGTAACCGACACTTCAATCTAATCCACTCACCACAAGTGAGTTCATACCCCTTTAATTAACCTTTGAAATAATTTTAAAAGTTTTAAATGCTTTTATGGGGGGGGGGGGGGGGAATATAAGTTGAATACTTATAGTTATTACATCAATCACATGTGATTAATAACTATAAAACCAATGATTTTATCACTGTTCAAACTATTTATCAAACTGTTTTACTTCAAAATGTTTTACAAACTCTTTTCTTACCAAATACTTTTATTTAAACTTTGTTATACTTCTTATACATTGCATGCCCATATATGTATAGATATATAAGCAATGTTTAAAGGGCTTAGGAAGGCCATCCGCCCTATTTCCTTTTTCTCGATTTGGATGTGGTCTGGTGGGATGTCAGGTAGCCGTCCGAGGGTCGTTTCAATATTAATTATATATCATATGTGCATATATAGACATAAAAGTGCTTCCATATTCATACGTATCAGTTACATCATTAGTAAGTTACCATCGGGGTAACAGAGGATTACACTTATACTATTCCTAGATCAATGAGTCAGTTCATTCATGAGTCAATACTTAGTACTATGAGAACATATACATTACTTTACTATGAGAACATATACATTACATTACTATGAGAACATATACATTACATTACTATGAGAACATATACATTACATTACTAGAAGAACATATACAACTATACTAGAAGAAGAACATATACAACTATACTAGAGAAAGAACATATACAACTATACTAGAAAGAGAACATATACAATGATACTAGAACATGTAACAATACATTACATATACATATATACATTGACAAATTGTGATCCACTGTATCGGAGCATGCCTTAAATGTCATGGCCCGAGTTGTAGCCAGAGTCTCTTGGAGGGAGAGCGTGAGTTTGCTTATAGATCTATACTGGATTGACTATCCTACACCTTGCTTCTAGCTACAGCCGGACCTGCAGGTATGCGGGTGCCAAACGTCATTTCTTTTTACGACCTACATTTGTCGTTGTTTATCCAGTCGATAGTATGGTACAATTAATCACATGATACCTTAATATAAATCCGGTTTAAGGTAGTTAGTACAACAGTAGTTCCAATATTACAATACTACAGTACTACAGTAATTTACCCTTTATATACATTTAGTGATTATTTCACTTAAACATTTATGTACAAACTATATTTTGATAAGGATAGTTACCCTTGGGAAAATGATACACTTTTACGTTAAACGAACGTACAAAACAGTTAAGCCTTGGTAGAAGGCTACTTTACTTAGAAAATATAGGTTTTTCTGAGAGATTCAAACTTTTACAAACACGTACAAACATTCACATACTTTTATCACCAATGTTTACAAAGTATTGTTTAAAACTATGTTTAAACGTTTTCATACAAACACCGACACTAAAATACTTATGAACTCACCAGCTTAATGGTGATAAACTCTTTCAAAATAACTTGTATTCTCAGGTCATCAGTAGACAGGTAACGAGGCCAGCTTTTGAGAAGATGGAGCGCATCCAAGACTCATCTTATTATTTTGATTCACATTATTTTTGGTGTCTATAACTGTACAGAACACGCTTGTAATAAAATTATATATTTAATGCAATGGATGATGTTGTTTGCTTGTTTACTTTTACTGTGTTGTGATACTTTACATGACGTCCTCCGCCCCAGAATGTTTCCGCCGTTCTTGGTTTTGGGGTGTGACAGATTGGTATTAGAGCATTGTTTATAGTGAATTAAGTATATCAACCCATAAAAGATATACTAAACTATAAACCCATTAGGGATTAAAACACTCTGACCAAGAGTCTATACTTTAAATACTAAAATATTTAATAAAGTATACTAGTCTGCATTCATACTAAAACCAGTGTCACATTGACAAGAACAAAAGTATTACGATTGTTAAATATCACAGGTAAGCTCGGGGATGTATTGGGAATGGCATAGCCTGATCAACTATGCTGGTCCAAGGAGTGATTAGCATATGCCCTAGAATGGTTGTGATATGTTAACAAGTCTAAAAACTTACCAACAATACCACAAATAGATCAGTAGAACCTAAACTTAAAAAACTATAGGAGTATTTTGTCCTACTACGAGCTACTTATATACTACATTCTTATACCTCTCTTCTCGCGTAGATCAAAATGGCTGGATTTCATCACGGCGACCCGTACTTTCCAAATGAAGGCAATGCAGGGTGGATCGAAGAAGAGCCCGAAGATGAACATCCAATCCCTTTGGGTGATCACCTCGAAGAAGGCTTTTCTGATGGATCTGACTCCGAGCCTGAAGTCAACAACCTACCGCTAGTAGGTCAAGCCCCAAACAACAACCCTCGACCAGCTTTTCCAGGTCCTACACCCTTGTGGGCAACCAACTTGAATCGTTGGAGTGACGAGCAGGGTCAACCCTTACCTTAATTTGGAGACCGAAGCTTTTACAACGTCAGCGAAGGTGGTTCTGCTGACCGAGCTCTGCCCATCATTATCCACAGAATAACTCGTAATGTTGAGCAGGGTCGAGCAGCCATCGACCGGGTCATGGAGATTGATGCCAACTCTAGTGTCAACACATTCCGCATCCGCCGTCTTGAAGAAGACAGGGAACGAACCCGGAGAACCAATGAAACCCTACAGCAACAACTGGCTGCCTCCCGAGCTGAAGTCATGGAACTTCGAGCCCGTCAGAGGGCTCATGAGCGACACCTTCAAGAGGTGGTTCGTCAAGTGGCAGACCTCAGGGTTCGCCCGAGGAATTCCCATCGCCATTAAAAGATGTCTAGTACATCTCTGTCTTTTGATTAAGGATTAGCCTTTAGAATATGTGCTCTAAGTAGCACTTGTCTGTAAAATATTCCTAACTTTCAGGACTCTAACAAGGAACCTAGAAACTGTCAACTTTTTCCGTACGGTATGATGTAAGGCCTACTGATAGGTTGATTTTCCTTGAACTTATTACATCAGTAATACCAGTAATATTGACAGCTATCTATCTGTGGAAACTCTATACACTTGTGTTTTCCTACTATTCTTCCCTATTGTGATCTCAATTCGTACGCTCATTCAATTGTTGGGCTATGGTTAGTTAGTCCATGTGTCACTCTCATCCTACCTACGATTGATTCTTACCACTTGTTTATCTTTATAAACTTATAGCTGAAAGATGCCTCCTCGCAAATCTACCAGGAATAACCCTGTACCACCTCCACCACCTCCTCCGGTCATCGATACTGCAGCCCTGAATGCTGCCGTAGCCGCAGCTATGGCAACTGCGATGGCTCAATATCACTTTACTGATGCCAGTAGAGGTGGTACCCCTGTTGAATCAATTCCGGTTGAAACCCCTGTGCGCTCGAGCGAGTGCTCCTACAAGGATTTCACCAACTGTAAGCCGAAGTCCTTTCATGGGACCGACGGAGTCATTGCCCTCTCGCAATGGTTCGAGAAGACTGAATCAGTCTTCGAAATCTGTTCATGCCCTGCTGCGAGCAAAGTCAAATATGCCGCATGCACCTTTGAAGGAAAGGCCCTGACATGGTGGAACGGCCACGTTAAAGCTCTAACTCTCGTTGGAGCCAACGACATGGGCTGGGAAACGATGAAAGACCTCATGATTGAGGAGTACTGCCCGAGGGGCGAAATTCAGAAATTGGAGCAGGAGCTATGGAGCCTAACCATGAAGGGCTCTAACATAGTCGCTTATACCGCCAGGTTTAGTGAACTGGTGGCTCTCTGCCCCAATATGGTTCCCACTGAAGGGAAAAAGATCGAAAGGTACATATGGGGGCTAGTGCCTCCGTATCAGGGGAATATCCTATCATCATACCCCGCTACCTTCGACAGTGCCAAGCGACTGGCACATCGACTCATTGACCATGGAGTCAAAACCCCTGCAACAACAACCACCCTAGCCATTCCGGAACCCTCCAAACCCGCTGACACTAAGCGGAAGTTCTGGGAAGAGAAGAAGAGGCAACGAGCTACCAAAAAGCAACAAGTTGTGGCTGTGCATGCTGCAATAACCCCTACTGCTGCTACTGCTCTGGTGAAGCAGTATGTTGGAAGTCTGCCTAAGTGCAACAAATGCGACTTCCACCACAACGGCCCCTGCCGTGAAATGCAGTGTTCTAACTGCGACAAGAAAGGACACACTGTCCGTTTCTGTAGATATCCGACAAGAACGATCACTCAAGTCCCCGGCTCTAGCGCGAGCTCGACCTACTATGGATGTAGAGAAGCAGGCCACTATAAGAGGGACTGCCCCAAAGCAAAGAATGCTGGTGGAGCAGGAAGGGTACTGGCTATAGGCCACGGGGAAGAAGTTGCTGACCCGACAGTGGTGACTGGTACGTTCCTCCTCGATAACTCCTATGCATGCATTCTATTCGATAGTGGAGCGGAGAAGCTTCGTGAACCATAAATTTGCTCGCATGCTTAAGCAACAACCGCACACACTTAAGGAACAATTCATAGTAGAAATGGCAAATGGAAAAACTGAAAGTACGAATAGCATATACTTAGGTTGTACCCTAACTTTAGATAACCATTCGTTCCCAATCGACCTTATGCCGGTCCTAATAAAAAGCTTCAACGTTATCATAGGCATGGATTGGTTAAGTCTTTATCGCGTCGACATCATGTGCTACGAGAAAGCAGTCCGTCTAAACTTCCCGTCTAACAAAACTCTTATAGTCTACGGCTACAAAACCGGTGCGAGTCTTCGTATTATATCAAGTATTCAAGCACAAAAGTATCTACGTAAAGAATACCATGCATTCCTTGCTCACGTCGTCGATACGAGCCTTGAAACGAAGGAACTAAAGAACATTCCGGTAGTGAGCAACTTTCCCAACATTTTCCCAGAAGAGCCACTAGGATTACCTCCGCAATGACAGGTCGAGTTCCGAATCGAATTAGTTCTAGGAGCTACCCCAGTAGCCAAGTCGCCCTATCGATTAGCACCAACAGAGATGTAGGAACTATCTGGTCAACTTAACGAACTGCTCAGCAAGGGCTTTATAAGACCAAGTTTCTCGCCTTGGGGAGCACCGGTCTTATTCGTTAAGAAGAAAGACGGATCATTCCGTATGTGTATCGACTACAGAGAACTCAACAAACTAACGGTCAAGAATCGTTACCCTCTACCTCGCATAGACGATCTATTTGACCAACTACAAGGGGCGAACTACTTTTCCAAAATTGATCTAAGATCCGTATATCACCAGTTACGAGTGCTAGAAGAGGATGTTCCGAAGACAACCTTCTGAACTCGTTATGGACACTACGAGTTCGTGGTGATGCCATTCGGATTGACTAATGCGCCAGAAGTTTTCATGGATCTGATGAATAGAGTATGCCGACCTTACTTGGATATATTCGTCATAGTATTCATTGATGACATCCTGATCTACTCCCGAAGTAAGGAAGAGCATGGCGATCATTTGCGACAAGTTCTAGGAACTTTACGAACGGAGAAACTCTATGCGCAGTTATCTAAATGTGAATTTTGGATCCGAAGAGTCGAATTCTTAGGACACGTGGTAAGCGAAGAGGGAATCCACGTGGACCCATCCAAAATTAAGGCCATTGAGAACTAGTCAACACCAAAGACGCCTACAGAAATTCGTCAATTTCTAGGTCTCGCTGGCTACTACCGCAGGTTCATCCAGAATTTCTCCCGAATTGCGAAACCTCTTACAACCCTGGCACAGAAGGGCGTGGCCTTTGATTGGGAAGAGAAATAGGAGAGAGCGTTCCAAACGCTCAAGCGAGCCTTGTGCACCGCACCAATACTATCCCTCCCTGAAGGGGTAGAAGACTTCATAGTCTATTGTGATACATCGAATCAAGGGCTCGGGTGTGTTCTAATGCAGCGAGGTAAGGTCATCGCCTACGCCTCGAGACAGCTGAAAACGCACGAAGTTAACTACACGGCCCATGATCTTGAGCTAGGGGCATTTGTGTTTGCCCTGAAGATCTGGAGACATTACTTGTATGGAACGAAAAGTACTATCTTTACTGACCACAAGAGTTTACAACACATATTCGATCAGAAAGAGCTCAACATGAGACAACGACGGTGGGTCGAGCTACTCAGTGACTACGAATGCGAAATTCGTTATCATTCGGGTAAAGTCAACGTAGTAGCGGACGCCCTAAGTCGGAAGGAATATTCTGGTCGAAGAGTCAAGTCGCTGACAATGACTATCCATTCACACTTGTCTACACAAATTCAGGCAGCCCAGCTAGAAGCTATGAAACATGAACATATGGCGAGTGAATCCCTCAGAGGAATGGATAAGAATTTAGATGCCAAGGGTGGCGGAGCCCTATATTTCATGGATCGGATCTGGACCCCGAAATATGGTGGTTTCCGAGAATTGGTCATGACCGAGGCGCACAACACTCGGTATTCTGTCCACCCAGGTTCGGATAAGATGTATCTAGATCTTAAAAAGCTATACTGGTGGCCTAATATGAAAGCAGAGATTGCTACCTTCGTAAGTAAATGCCTTACTTGCGCAAAGGTCAAGGTCGAATACCAGAAGCCCTCCGGTTTACTACAGCAACCAGAGATTCCAGAATGGAAGTGGGAGCGGATCACTATGGATTTCATAACCAAGTTGCCCAAGACAACGGGTGGACTCGATACCATATGGGTCATCGTCGATAGATTGACCAAGTCTGCACACTTCCTGCCTATAAAAGAAACTGACAAGATGGAGAAGCTTACGGGAACATACAATAAGGAGATTGTACGACTACATGGTGTACCTATATCCATTATCTCCGATAGAGATAGTAGGTTCACCTCCAGATTCTAGCAATCACTACAACACTCCTTGGGAACAAGGCTGGACATGAGCACATCCTACCATCCACAGACCGACGGACAAAGTGAGAGAACAATCCAGACCTTAGAAGATATGTTATGCGCCTGTGTGATTGACTTTGGAAAAGCTTGGGATACCCCTTTACCCCTTGTCGAATTTTCCTACAACAACAGTTATCACACGAGCATAAAGGCAGCTCCATTCGAGGCCCTCTATGGCCGAAGGTGCAGATCCCCTCTGTGCTGGGCTGAGGTGGGTGATACCTAGTTAGCTAAGGGACGAGTTCCCGAAAGCACTCTCACAGGTCCGGAGATCATTCGGGAAATGACAGAGAAGATCGTTCAAATTCGTGAACGATTGAAAGCCTCTAGAGACCGACAGAATAGCTACGCTGATAAGCGAAGGAAACCTTTGGAATTCCAGGTGGGAGACCGAGTCCTTCTCAAAGTCTCACCCTGGAAAGGCTTGATACGCTTTGGTAAGCGTGGGAAGCTTAATCCGAGATATATAGGACCCTTCGAGATCCTCACAAGGATCGGCCTTATGGCTTACAAACTCAACCTGCCC
This sequence comes from Lactuca sativa, assembly GCF_002870075.4. Classification (NCBI taxonomy): domain Eukaryota; kingdom Viridiplantae; phylum Streptophyta; class Magnoliopsida; order Asterales; family Asteraceae; genus Lactuca; species Lactuca sativa. The sequence goes on from NC_056623.2 coordinate 175,319,881, forward strand.
GACGAACTTCGTAACGTACATTCTACATTCCACGTGTCTAACTTAAAAAAGTGTTTGTCTGACGAGACTCTTGTAATTCCACTTGACGAGATCGAGATCAAAGAGAACCTCAACTTCGTGGAAGACCCAGTATAGGTCATGGACCGAGAAGTCAAGCAGACGAAGCAAAGCCGTATCCTGATTGTGAAGGTCCGTTGGAACGCCAAGCGAGGACCGGAATACACTTGGCAGCGTGAGGATCAGATGAAACTGAAATACCCCCATCTTTTTGCTTAGTTATGTGTAACTACTATATTTGTTTAGACTTCAATTTCGGGACGAAATTTCCTTAACAGGGGGATGATGTGACAACCCGAAATTTGCATTTGGTCAAACCTTAAAAGTCAACCACTTCTTATCGTGAATTAATATCAGTATTTCTTATTTTTAAGAAATATAAAGTTCGTTTAATTATTTTAATATTATTTTTAAACGAACGGGTGAAAGAAAGCGTCGTCTCGGGTTTTAAATTTTTTAAACCGCAAACACCTCGCGTCTTAGAAACCCTCGACCAAACTATTTCGTTTGAGTCGAAAAATCATACCAAAATCCGAAAACTCATGCTTATGCATGAGTTTACTCCTTAAGTCTAGTGAAAAGGAGTTTGCTCCCCATTTATCCAAAAGAGTAAACTCTCAAAAGAGTAAACTCAAGAAACACTCTCAAGTATCAAACTAGAAACAATTCCAAATCTTCAATCTTGTAAGTCTTCTAACCATTTCTTCTTAGTAAAACACTTAATCTAGTGTTTGTGTATCTATTCATCCATTCATTTATGTATTTTGTTTAGATTTTCCAAAACACCAAGAACACACACTAAGTGTTCTTGGCCTTTTAGCTCAAATCAAGCATCATTATAGTAAGTACTTCCATCCTTGAGTACTTGTAAGTTAGTATATCAAATAAACACCAAGAAAATCTGTCAAGAACACCATGAATGTGGTGTTCATGGTCCAAGATGATGCTTGGGCCGTAAACACCATAAAGACCCCCAAAAGTGACTTAAGTCCCATGTTTAGACCTAGTTTGAAGTCTAAGACTTACCTTAACATATGTAAACCTTCCATTGATGTGTTTAAGCTTTGAAAAACACCAAACACCACAAATTATAGGTTTTTACGGTCTATGGATATTCCAAAACCGTAAACACCCAAAAAGGTGTTTAAATGAGCCATTTTCCTTTCTTAGCCCTAAAAACTAACTTAGATGTTTACCTAGTTGTGATAAGGACTTGAAACAAAGGCAATATCCCTTCCCATAAGGGTTTACGGTAGTAAACCCAAGGGAAAATACCCTTAGGCCGTAAACACCTCAAGGAGGGTGTTTTGTGGCCCTAGTCCATTCAAAGGCTAAAACACTTACCAAGGTTGCTTCAAAGGACTTGTTGAACCTCCAAACAATAAATAGTTGCAAGAAATAGAGTTTAGACCGTAAACTCCCAAGGAGTTTACCCTTGGACCCCAAACAACCTAGTTTTGCCCTACTAACACTCGGATGCAATCCTTGTGAACTTTAACACTTGAAACAAAGTGTTTTCAGGTTCTAGAGTGTCGCAATTCAGTTTATTAGTTATAATAAGGCTAATTAGTTATATATATGTTCATTGTATGATAAGTAGGCTCGTGCGTGTGTACAAGTCTTTAATTGTCACCTAGCACCGTAACCGACACTTCAATCTAATCCACTCACCACAAGTGAGTTCATACCCATTTAATTAACCTTTGAAATACTTTTAAAAGTTTTAAATGCTTTTAGGGGGGGGGGGGAATATAAGTTGAATACTTATAGTTATTACATCAATCACATGTGATTAATAAGTATAAAACCAATGATTTTATCACCGTTCAAACTATTTATCAAACTGTTTTACTTCAAAATATTTTACAAACTCTTTTCTTACCAAATACTTTTATTTAAACTTTGTTATACTTCTTATACATTGCATGCCCATATATGTATAGATATATAAGCAATGTTTAAAGGGCTTAGGAAGGCCATCCGCCCTATTTCCTTTTTCTCGATTTGGATGTGGTCTGGTGGGATGTCGGGTAGCCGTCCGAGGGTCGTTTCAATATTAATTATATATCATATGTGCATATATAGACATAAAAGTGCTTCCATATTCATACGTATCAGTTACATCATTACTAAGTTACCATCGGGGTAACACAGGATTACGCTTATACTATTGCTAGATCAATGAGTCAGTTCATTCATGAGTCAATACTTAGTACTATGAGAACATATACATTACTTTACTATGAGAACATATACATTACATTACTATGAGAACATATACATTACATTAATAGAAGAACATATACAACTATACTAGAAGAAGAACATATACAACTATACTAGAGAAAGAACATATACAACTATACTGGAAAGAGAACATATTCAACGATACTAGAACATGTAACAATACATTACATATACATATATACATTGGCAAATTGTGATCCACTGTATCGGAGCATGCCTTAAATGTCATGGCCCGAGTTGTAGCCAGAGTCTCTTGGAGGGAGAGCGTGAGTTTGCGTATAGATCTATACTGGATTGACTATCCTACACCTTGCTGCTAGCGACAGCCGGACCTGCAGGTCTGCGGGTGCCAAACATCATTTCTTTTTACGACCTACATTTGTCGTTGTTTATCCAGTCGATAGTATGGTACAATTAATCACATGATACCTTAATATAAATCTGGTTTAAGGTAGTTAGTACAGCAGTAGTTCCTATACTACAATACTACAGTACTACAGTAATTTACCCTTTATATACATTTAGTGATTATTTCACTTAAACATTTATGTACAAACTATATTTTGATAAGGATAGTTACCCTTGGGAAAATTATACACTATTACGATTAACGAACGTACAAAACAGTTAAGCCTTGGTAGAAGGCTACTTTACTTAGAAAATATAGGTTTTTCTGAGAGATTCAAAGTTTTACAAACACGTACAAACATTCACATACTTTTATCACCAATGTTTACAAAGTATTGTTTAAAACTATGTTCAAACGTTTTGATACAAACACCGACACTAAAATACTTATGAACTCACCAGCTTAATGCTGATAAACTCTTTCAAAATAACTTGTATTCTCAGGTCATCAGTAGGTAGGTACCGGGGCCAGCTTTTGAGAAGATGGAGCGCATCCAAGACTCATCTTATTATTTTGATTCGCATTATTGTTGGTGTCTATAATTGTACAGAACACGCTTGTATTAAAATTATATATTTAATGCAATGGATGATGTTGTTTGCTTGTTTACTTTTACTGTGTTGTGATACTTTACATGACGTCCTCCGCCCCAGAACGTTTCCGCCGTTCTTGGTTTTGGGGTGTGACACACTTTTCCATGTAACTACTCTTGTACTATAGGTACTATTTCACTAGATATTCGTTCTATCAATCATTCTCCCACTTCTAAATTTGATGTAAGACCTATTCCAAGGTGAATTTTCCCGAACTTATTACATCTTTAATAACAATGATTTTGACAGTCAGCTAATTCCGGTAGAAATCTATGGCCAAATAGTTTCATCCTCCTATCGTTAGAACTCTATCTAAGTCCCACACTCGTCAAATTATTGAAATATGGTAATTCAGCTCAAGGATCACTTCCAATTCTTGTCAAAAGTTGGATCATGTTATCCACCAACCAATGATAGCCTAGTTCGGATGACAATCGTCTTGTGACCATTCTATGAACTTATTTCTACTATTTACCAGTACTGCATCATAGGGATGTAGGTCAAACCATCTAGAACAGTCTAACAAAACGAAAAATTTACAATTACATGAATGATTAGAATACATCTAGGACTAACCATAATCGCTCACGAACTCATTTTCTTATCGTATAACAAAATCATGTCGTCATCCAGAAATAGTCAACAAAACGACGAAACCCCGATCCTACATATAGACGCCGCTACTTTCCAAGCCGCGGTAACAGCTGCCGTGACAGCTGTCCTAGCACAATTCAATGCTGGTAACGCAAACAAAGATGGAAACGGTGTTGTCAGTTCAAATTGTTGTAACAACCTGGGAAATAACCTAAAGATATTAGTCACAAACCCCCAAGGCCACAAATTTGAGTATAGGAAACGAAAGTGCTCGTGTCCAAATAACTCCGACCCTGCACATAACTTGCACCACCGACCTTGGTGCAAACCAGATATGTCATATATGCGGTGAGATAGGACATCTCAAGAAGGATTGTCCAATAACAAAGAACTCTGGCGCATACGGGGAGATACTAAGGATCACCGCCGCAGGAGAGACTACTCCAGACCCACGTTGAAATATTGGTATGTTCTGTAGCAATAAAGTTAGACCTATAAACTGTTAAAAACTAGTGCAACTCGAGTCATATCATTCTGCGAGATCCCATCAGTTCAAGGTACTCTCGTGCTGTTTATACTTGCTTTTTGCAATATACCTTGTTCGCAGCAGCAGTTTCATAGATAAAACTAAAGTACTGAAACTATGCCATAAGTTGCACAATTGTGTTTTTATAATACCTTTCTGAACTAGTCTAACGCCAGTTATTCCGAGTAGTCCGACATTATCATTTGAATTGAGTCAATTCGATCCTCACAGTGCCACTTTCGTGCAAAAATTCTTTTCCCCATAATCGAATTTCTAGCAAAGCCGTCATTCCAGAACTCCGAGGTACTCATGCGTAGAGTGCCGTATGTTTCGTATCCTTCCCGAAGTAACCTCTGTAAACCTCCCCGGAATACCACTCGTACAGTATGTCAAGTTCAATCCGAAGACCCAATTGGTTAATCTATTGCTGAGGAATGTATACGCAAGGGTGGTACATAATCAAGGTTCTATAGGCTTAGAATTGATGATTCCGCTTTAACTTCTTTTCCTTGTTCGAATGTGAGCTTAGAGAAGAATCATTTATTCAACTGCCTTTTCAATCTTAATTATATACGACTCGTATACGCAAGGCTGTGATTGATGAACCAAATATGAGTTCAAATATGAACTTCAAGACGGATACTGCTCAAGACTACGCGCGATCGTGCTGACATGCGAATAAACTTAGAAGCCAAGCAAATGCCCTTCCCGCCGATCGGGACGAGAGATGCAGATGGAACAGAAGTGCCTATCCTTTTCCTTAATTCATGAGTAATCATACTTTCTTTTAGATCTTCACGACATCTAATCCACCCCAAGGTTTTGACGTCATAATCAATATGAATTGGTTGAGTCTACATCAAGCCGACATCATGTGCTTTGAGAAAGCAGTTCGTCTTAACCTCCCTAACAACGAAACTCTAGTTATCTATGGTGACAAATCAAGTATGAACCTTCGCTTCATTTCGTGTATTCAAGCTCAGAAGCGCTTATGAAAGGAATAGCACGCATTCCTTGCACACATCGTCGATGAGTGCCAAGAAGTGAAAGACATTCAGAACATTCTAGAAGTACGCGACTTTCCCGACATCTTTCCAGAAGAACTACCGGGATTACCACCACAGCGTCAAGTCGAGTTCCAAATCGAGTTAGTTCCAAGGGCTACCCCAGTAGCCAAATCGCCTTATCGTCTAGCTCCATCAGAGATGCATGAACTTTCCAGTCAGCTTAATGAACTTCTCAAGAAGGGATTCATTAGGCCAAGCTTCTCACCATGAGGAGCACCGGTCTTGTTCGTAAAGAAGAAAGACGGATCGTTTCGTATGTGCATCGACTACAGAGAGCTGAACAAACTTACTATCAAGAATCGTTATCCTCTACCCCGCATTGACGACTTATTTAATCAACTTCAAGGAGCGAACTACTTCTCAAAGATAGATCTAAGATCCGAGTATCACTAGTTACGAGTGCTAGAGGAGGATGTCCCCAAGACAGCCTTTCGAAATCGTTATGGACACTACGAGTTTGTAGTGATGTCGTTCGGATTAACCAACACACCAGCTGTATTCATGGATCTAATGAATAGGGTGTGCCGTCCTTACTTAGACCAGTTTGTCATTGTATTCATTGATGACATATGTATCTACTCTCGAAGTAAGGAGGAGCATAGTCAACACCTACGAAGAGTCTTAGAAACATTATGATCAGAGAAGCTCTATGCGAAGTTCTCTAAGTGCGAGTTTTGGATTCGAAGAGTCGAATTCTTGGGCCACGTTGTTAGCGAAAATGGAATTCAGGTGGACCCTTCCAAAATCAAGGCCATTAAGAACTTGTTAGTACTGAAGACACCTACAGAAATTCGACAATTTCTAAGTCTCGTTGGCTACTATCGCAGGTTCATACTAAACTTCTCTAGCATCACTAAACCGGTTACTACACTGACCCAGAAAGGCATGGCCTTTGACTGGGAAGAGAAACAAGAAAAGGTGTTCTAAACACTGAAACAAGCCTTGTGCACCGCATCGATATTATCCCTCCTAGAAGGGATAGAAGATTTTGTTGTGTATTGTGATGCATCCAACCAAGGGCTTGGTTGTGTGCTTATGCAAAGAGGAAAGTTCATTGCCTATGGCTCCCGTCATCTTAAGACACACGAAGTCAAGTATACAACACGATCTTGAGTTAGGAACAGTGGTATTTGCTCTGAAGATCTGGAGACACTACCTGTAAGGTACAAAGAGTACTATATTCACAGACCACAAAAACATTCAACACACAATCGACCAGGAAGAGTTATCATCCCAGTGAAGTCAAAAAGAAAGAAGCAAAGTTGTATCCCGATAGTAAAAGGTTCGATGGAATTCCAAGCGAGGACCTGAATTCACTTGGGAGCATGAGGATCAGATGAAACTAAATTATCCTCATCCTTTAGCATAGTGTTCAATTCTTGCTTAAACTCTAATTTCGAGACAAAATTCTCTCTAACGGGGGGATGATGTGACAGCCCGAAATTTCTATCTTGTAAAAACCATTCACTTCAATCAAAGTCAGACTTGTTTCTGCTAACTTTTAGCACTATTTAGAGTCTGTTTGAGCATTCTGAGCCAAGTACACCAAAGGAATGAGTGAAAGGAAGTGTCAATTGAAGTTGTAAACCATCAAACAAGTCATAAACCGTCAATTGAGGAGTATATGTACAAGACCCATGAGTTTACGGTCGTAAATTCATGGTGGCCGTAAACTCCATCCTATAAGTATGGAACTTGGCCACTTTTCTTCACTTTTCCTATTTCTAAGGCTTGGAATCCGATTTCTCTCCCAAGGATAATAAGGTTTTTGCTTCCAAACTTCAAATTTGTAAGTGATTTACTTCCTTTGTGAGATTATACTCCTCTTATCCTTGATAATCCATTGATTCATACCTGGATTTCATCTTTAATACTAGATCTACAAAGATTCTCAAGAACATCAAGAAAAACTTAAGAGTTTTGGGCCGAAAACACCCTCCTTTTGCCTTCAAATTGTAAATATCTACCTCCTATACTTTTTACTTAGTTAGGATGTTGGATTAAGGCGTTGAAAGCAACATGAAATAAAGAACAAAAGGTGTTTATGGCCAAGAGCATCTCCCTTGGCCGTAAACCCTAATTAGTGGGGCATAAGAACCATAACCTCTTCCTAAGGCTTAGACAAGAGACTAGAACACTTCCTTATGGATTGCAAGACCTTTAAATTGCCATTTGTCACTTTTCATCATGCATTTACAGCCGTGAACTCATGTGGCCTTAAACTCATGGTCGTAAACTCCCATGGAGCATGTTACTTGGCCGTAAACACTAGTGTGTGGCCATACACCTCTTAGATGCAACCCTTTGTACTTCTAACACTTGAATCTAAGTGTTTTCCATGTCCTAGGGTGTCTTTACTTGCATAATTAGTTATTTAAACACTAGTTATATACATATATGTATCATTATATGATAAATAGGATCCGTGAGTGTGCACAAGTCTTCACATGGCACTTAGCATCCTATACCACTCGTTCATCCAAACCACTCACTACAGGTGAGTTCATACCCATTAACTTATCATTTAAATGATTTTAATGGGGGGGGGTACAAGTAGAAAACATATTATTTATATAATCAATGACATGTGATTTATAACTGTTTTTCAAACAAAGGATTTCATATACTTCAAACTGTGTTTCAAACAAAGGATTTCTTATACTTCAAACTGTGTTTCAAACAATGGATTTCATATACTTCAAACTGTATTCAAACAGAGGAGAATACTATCATATACAAATACTATAACAAAGAATAGGCATAGTTTAGGAGAATACTATCATATACAAATACTATAACAAAGAATACTATAACAGGCATAGTTTAGGAGAATACTATCATATATTATGTATACATATGTAGATATAAAAGTAGTATCAATCAGTTCATACCTTCATTTATTCAAACTACAGAAATTACTAGTAAACTATAATAGGCATAGTTTAGGAGAATACTATCATATACAAATACTATAACAAAGAATACTATAACAGAGAATACTACGCATAGAATAATATAACAAAAAATATTATAACAGAGAATACTATAACAGAGAATACTTGACAGAGAATACTATAACAGAGAATACTATAACAGGAAATATTATACATAGAATACTATTACTATGTCAAGTATACTATAACAAGACTCGGAGATAACATAATGTGAGATACTACTTCATGACATAATGACCATTTTGTTGTGTCACGTTTTGTAACCAGAATCTCCTGGAGGGAGAGCGTGAGTTTGCGTATAGATCTATACTGGATTGACTATCCTACATCTTGTTGTTAGCTACAGTGGTACTTGCAAGTCTACAGGTGCCAAATGTCATTTCTTCCGACGTATTTCATCTTCGTGTTTTAGTTGGTTTAGTATGGTAACAACCTCATCACATTTTACCTAATATAAGCCATTGGGTTTAAAGTAGTTATTACTACAGTAGTTACTACATGTAATACTGCAGTACACATATAGTTTCCCATTATATTCAAATTGTGATCTTCTCACATAAAGGGTAATGTATTTTAGTAATGATAGTCATACTTGGGAAAAACATCCACTTTTACAGAGAAACAAACATACAAAACAGTCGGGTCTTGGTAGAAGACTACTTTTTATACTAGTAGAAAATATAGGATTTCCTAGGAGTTTTCAAACATATACAAACATTTACATTGAACATTTACAAACATTTTTAGTAAACTTAAACAAACATTGACACTAAATACTTATGAACTCACCAGCTTAAATGCTGATCTACGCTTTCAAAATAACTTGTATTCTCAGTTCATCAGTAGAAAGGTACAGTCGACCAGGTTTTGAGAAGACATAGCACATTCAAGACTCGTCTTTTATTTTGATCACTTGTTTTCATGTCTTATTACTATGAATGAAAACAATTGTATCAAATTATACTATTAATGCAATGGATGATGTTGTTGCTTGTTTACTACTTTGCATTGTTATGATACTATACATGACGTCCTCCGCCCCCGAATGTTTCCTCCATTCCGGTTTTGGGGTGTGACAGATCCGTCACCAACTGGCATTCGCTATCGATCATGGCCCCGTTGGCCCCCCAATCAGTCCATCCCGATAATCACATTCAGTCCTCACAACGGTATCTGGACTAGATTGACACAAAACTTCTCACCAAGAACAATCAGGACATAATCCTGATATACCCTCGCAACACTCACAGTGCAGTCATCTGCAATCTCCACCTGAAGCAGGGAATCCAAAGTTACGTGCAACCCGAAACTTCTTGCTAAGCGCAAGAGATATAAACGATCGGGTAGCTCTCTAATCAAACAAAACATGAGCAGACATACCATTGACCAAAAGGTCCCTCTACATAAGCATAATATACACATAAGCAATGCGATAAATATAGAGCAGGGAAATAAAATACGTACCAGCCACAACGTTTGGCACTGCCCGAGCCTCCTCGTTGGTCAACTGAAATGTGCGGCTCTTCACCGTTGGAGCATCGCCTTAGTAGGGCGGCCATCAGTAATCCTCATCTTAGCAGGCACAGGCACCGCCACTGCTCCTCCCCCTCACTGCAACCTCAGACAATCGGCATTTTTATGGTCAACCTGGGTGTAGTGGAAACAAATCAAGCCCTTCTTGAGGCAAGGACTGCTCAAGTGACCTGGCTGGCCATATGCATAACATCATGAGCCCGTTATCCAACAATCCCCACTATGCAGTTTACCGTACTTGGCACACCGGCCCCGACCCTGCTGGCCCTACTCGAAGAATTTGAGGTCTTAGGCTTTTTAGCCTGACCTACTGCTATCTGTGCCTACTCAGGCTTCCGCTTGGTGCCGAAATCCAACTCCATCTCCCGCTCACGGGCCTTCTCCACCATCTCATTCAGGTTTTTGCACCCTATGAAGCTCACAAACTCCCGGATATCATCCCTAAGCATGGAATGATACCTCGTCCTCTTCATGTCCTCATCTGTAGCGTACTGTGGGATCAACAATGCTCGTTCCCGAAACATAGCGGTAATCTCCGTCAAAGTCTCAGTGGTCTGCTGGAGCTCCTGGAACTCCCTCACCAACTGTTACACCTCAATAGTTGGTGCAAACTCCAAATAAAATCGCCAAACAAACTTGGCCCATGTCATCGCAGCCACACTGGCTGCTCCCACTTGACTAGACACCTCTCCCCACCAGTCTCGGGCTCTGTCTCTCAACATTCATGAAGCAAAACTCACCTTTGCCGCATCAAGGCAAGAACTCGTGCGCTGGGCGTTTTCTATATCCGCCACCCTACATCGGCTAACAATTAGGTCCCTGACTACAAAAAACTACGATGCCCCACACGTTTTGAATTCCTGTAACGAGGAAGTTCGGGCCCCGACCTGGCCCGCAGCAATCTCGGTTCTGAATGCCCTGAGCCTCTCCTCCATGATCCCTATCATACCCTCCTTGACCATTCCAAAGATAAATGGGGTAGCGTCGAGGATGCCCCTCGTAACCTCGACTGTGATGAGCTCATGCAACCTCTCATCAATAGGCTTGGTACCATCGCCCGACCCATATCTAGATGCCGATCCTGATCCCTCAGCTCCATGTCATGTCACCACCATACTATATTGCAATACCATAAAACATAATTGTCAGGATGTCCATATATGGGATCTTCCCACACCGGTCCTCCTTAGAGCTTTCAGATCTAAGATTAGTTCGGGTACACGTCCTGTGCTTTCAGTAGTACGGGCCCAATACTACCTTCCACACCTACCTGTAACTTCCCCAAGGCTCTGCCTGATAACTCCAATTCGTCCCAAAATAAATCATATCCCACAGACTACCACATACTCAAATCCTATGTGATCCGAAGATTTTCTCTACCCACATCAATCATACCAATCATATCAGGTTGCCTTTATGCATGCAAATTATACACAGAAAACGATTAAATAGACTTTCGAATAAGAAATTCTACCCTAGGATCACAATCAAACAAGGAACAGGAAATAAGGCCAAATCAATCAATCTAAGGCTATAAGTTCCTAACCGTATAAAATTTTAAAAGAATACACATAGCAAGATCCATATGATTATCATAACTCAAATATCCGTATAACGTGGATAACATATTGGGGAAGTACTTACAAGGCTCGGCCGATCACGCGCGTTGCACTCTCCTTTTTTCCATTCATTAAAAGTTTTAACTTTTATTTTATTTTTGAAAACAATTTTACCATTTCCTTAGTTTGAGTCCCGACACACCCGAAGGTGTGCTTGAATCCCTCAAACCAAGGCTCTGATACCAACTTGTAATGACCCAATTTTCAAAAGATTTTTTTTTCATTTTTAATTACCTAAAATACTTTGCACAAACCATAAAATCCGAAATACAATTGTTTTCAAAATTCATATCAATTACATTTTTATTTCAAAACATCAGAGTGTCCCATAAAAACGCCTGAGAGAGAGTGCACGCCGCACCATCAAGCCTTTCCCTTGCCCTTAGGCTCGGATGTACCTGAAACAAATCAACAAATTGTAAGCTAATGCTTAGTGAGTTTCCCAGAGCATACCCCACACACAATCCACATAACACATATCATATTAGATATAAAAGCTACATATATCACATAAGCCATGCATACAAACATATAAGGATGCCATGGGCTCTGCCCATATGGTCTTATAACAAAGTGCCATATGATCCCCTATAGTCTTTAACCGAAAAGCCATGGGCTCCCCCACATGGTCTTTTATTCGACTGCCATGGGCTCCCCCATGGTCTTTAACTATTAAGCCATGCGCTCCCCCTCATGGTCTTATCCAAGTGTCATGGGATCCCCCCATGGTTTTCCCTGCAAGTATCATATAATCACTAGCATATCACTTAGCATATAGCTAACTATCATACCACATATCTCTACTACAGCTGGTGTACCACATATCACAAAATGGGCCGAACTTGGTGCCTTAGACCCATTGGTATGGTGAGGAGACTCACCTCTCGAATGATAAACTGGCAAGCTAAGATCAGATATATCCCACACACTACTCCAACTCAACTGCCTATAATCAACATGTGATTAACTTGTCACAATCCCAAAATACCATAAATACCCTCAAAGTCAAACCAGATCAAAGTCAAGGTCAACAGTCCATTTGGACCTCAACTCGTTGAGTTCCTCCCGAGTCCATTCCACTGAATCCCGGGTCAACTCGCCGAGTCACCTAAGTGACTCATCTAGTTCATCCAATGTCCAGAAAACCAAAAGTTAATTTAGACCAACACTATAATCCTTCACTATGCTCATTCAGAAATTCGAAAACGAGTAAACCCTACCCCGACTCATCGAGTTGACTAATGGACTTGACGAGTTCCTTCATTACTTTTGTGTTCAGTCCTTTCAGTGGGATCTAAGGTCCTAAACTTTAGATCTAACCTCCCCTAGTGCAGATACCACGAAAAGTTGCAAACTTTACGTGCATGCAAGGTCTCCCAAGGCTATAACATCAAAACTAAGATTCTTACAAGATTTTAGTACATGGAAAGGACCTAAGTTGGATAAAGGGAACAATTTTATGTCAATGAGGACCTAGAGAAGTACAGATTTGGAACCTTATCCTTGTGATAAGTCCAAATCTGACTATGACCCCATTTTGCACCAAAAGTGACCATATTCTTCCCTAAAATGAGATCTCAGCAAATAGAGATCAAGGTAGTAACTTTTTACCTCTAAATGGATGCTAAAGACAAGTAGATGTCGGATCCAAAGCTTTCTCCTCTCTTCAATCTTCTCAACCTTCAAGTTCCTTCTGAAAAGCACAAGTTCCACTCTGCAAAGGCTCTCACACACTCAAGAAAACACCAAAATGCGGCTAGGGTTTCTTTATGGACTGTAAGAACGATGAAAGAGGCTACAAGTGAGCCATAAGTTCTTTAAATAGGGTACAAACCCCTAAAAATTAGGGTTTCTCTTTACAACTCCTACTTGTCAAGTCGGGGCCTTCCAACTCATCGAGTAGGATTTATAACCCGTGTCCTCATAATGATCTCTACTTGACGAGTTGGAGCTCTCCAACTTGCCGAGTCCATGCACGAAACCCTAAAAATTAGAAAAATTAAATAATACATGGAACATGTGTTATAGGTAAAGAGAAAAAATGATATATTTATAGTTTCAAAAATTTGACTTGAACGCCGTGGAGAATGGACATCCACTCTGTGGCATCCTTTATTTTTTAGTATACTCCAAGTTAAAAGTAGCATTCCTTGGCAGTTTCCTAATCACGAATACAAACTTCATCATGTGGTGGAAGGTATATTTTCATACCGAGGGAACTTCAAAATCCTTAGTTTGGTGACTTTAGTTCACTCGATCCATTACTCCTGCTTACAACTCCACATTTTGCTTCATTTTAATCCTGAGCATGTCTTTGGTTCTACAAAACAGAATTTAATCATTTTAAGCATCTTTTTATCTTAAAATAACAATAAAATTAGCTACAACTACTAAAATATTGCACAAAATAAATAAATAGTTACAGCAATATGAAAATACCCCACACTTGTCTTTTGATTGTCCCTAGAAAAACTTTTTTTTATTTATATCATCATAACAAAACCTTCGTAACCAACATCACACAAGACAATCCAAATTGAACTTATTCATTACACTTTAAATCAATGTATATATTTGTGTCCACAAATTCCTAAGTACTTCCCAATCCTAAATACTCACAATCCTCATAAACACTTCCCACTCATTTTGAACAACATTCATTTTTGGCATTCCTACCACCTATGACTTTTATTTACTCCCTTTCGTTTCAAGAGTTATTGTTAAATTCCAAGTGACACAACTTAAAAAAAATACTATATTGTATAATTGTCCTAATAATAAAACTACACTTTTATTGGAACTTCTTCATATTTTGTAGAACTTTTTATCTTTTTCACTTTTTATTTTTTATTCTTTGATCCTTTTTTTGTTTTTCTTATTAACTTTAACTTTCACAAAAATAAGCAACCAAATAACTTTAATGTTATTGCTACTATACTATAGTTCGTGACTTCCTAAGAAATTCATTGGGTTACTCAGAATTTCTTAGGCCATCCAAAGATATTGCGTAAGAAATATGATGAAGAAGAAATAGAGGAAGATAAAATCGAAGAAGATGAGGAAGAAGATTCTGGTCCCATCTACGACACCGATGGGGAAGGGGAACTTTGTGAAAGAATAAATTTCTTGGTTGAAGAGGAATTTAATGAAGAACTTTAAGAAGAAATTAATTTCGTGGTCAGAGATGAAATTGTTGAAGCAATTGTGGAGGAGATCAATTTTGTTGATGTGGACATAATTGTTGAAGAAATGGTGATTTTTGTTGAACAACAAATTTCTTTCCAAGAGCTCACAAGCACGAGAACCAATGATTATAAGTGCCGCAAAAATTCAAGTTCTCATATCTTTTATGAACATAATTCCTTTTCTAAAGATCTTAAAGAAATCCAAATTGGAAGCTTCATTGATCAAGAAGGTTTAGATGTTTTTCATCTTCATGTTCATTTCAAAGTGTGGGATATTTTTACACTTTGGAGACCATGGAATGCTTATATTTTGCATTACGAAGGCCTTGATGAGAGGAGAAAGTATGGTGAGAGGCTGGATTTTACTGATTATGATCTTACCAACGATGTTTTCGTTTTGACTTCATTCATTGATCAAAAGGAGAAAAAAGACTTTCATTTTACTTTTGTAAAATGTTTTATGCAATTGCAAATGGAGACTTTTCATTCATGTCTCATGTTGCAAGACCAATTATTTCTGGATGATGGCAGAATTTTGTACCCTCCAATAGACAATATGAAGATTTCCAAAAAAAAAATATGTGTTCATGGTGGTAGCAATCACTCACAAAAAGAGGCTTTGCGTGGCAATTCTTATGCCAATTTTTTGTGTTGTCCAAACACGAAAGCTATTTTTATTAATTCTTCATTCGTCGTTAAAAAACACCAAGAGCAATGGCATGAAGTTTGTGGTGAAAGAAAGAAGAAGGATGGTATCCATCTTTTTACAAACCATCTTTCGAAGAGAAAAGAAGAAGGAATTCATCAATATGAAGATCCAAGTCCCAAGTATTTACATGAGAGGGAGCTCATGGTGTTTAGACTCATATTCTTTTGGTGTGCCTTAAATTGGGAAGCCATGATATTGAGGCATGTTTCTCGTTAATTTACAAATACAAACCAAGATCCATTCTTTCAAATGACGACTATTAATCATTTAAATCATTGCAAGGTTAATTTTTAGGGTCCTAATCTTGTTCATGGGAATATACGAAGGTGGCTCTTGATCCACAAATGGAAAGCACTGTTAGGATGGACTTTAACGACTTCTTTGAGTTGTTTGAAGAAGAACATGTGTATATGGAGAAGAGACCAACTTAGAGTAAAGAAAATGTCACATTCTGCAATAAAAATTCGTTTTCAAAACCTGTTGTCATGGAAGGTTTTATGGAAGAACAACAAAATCTGGTTCTTACTGAATTGAGGAAAATTCCTTTCGAAGAATGAAGGAATGATACATGTATGGAAGTGACAAATTTTGAAAAGGAGAATGAGAATGGAATGATACTTGCCAAGTGGGATGGTGATATGGCAAGTGGTATTATGCCTAACTTTGTTTACATGGTGACTTGGATGAATTAAGGACTACATTTTAAGACTTCTTAAAGTGCTCAACCATTACTTTTGGCTTTATAACTCCTCCTAGACGTTTTTTGTGACCTTTGGTGGATTAGGGTTACATCTTGATGGCTTCTTAACTCCTTCTTTAAGATTCTAGCCGTTACTTTTGTGGTTCTTCAAGTCTTAGACATTTTTTTGTGTTGAGGAGTTACTTTTAGCTTCATTTACTAGCTTTAATACTAGCTTTAAAAAGTGGCTGATTGGTTTTCTTGTAACAACTACATTTGTAATTAGGCTTCATATAAGCCATGTTTTTGCTTGGAAAAAAGATACACATAAATTTTTAAGAAAAAGAACATTTGTTTACTTGGAATTATTGTTATAATTCAGTAGTTATCTTGTTGGGGCGTGTTCTTGACTTGATACGAACTCAATCTAATAGGCCTTGGATTGTTTTCACTGGTATAAAACTTAATAGGTCTTGAAATGTTACTAATCTATCTATTTCTTTCCATTCACATATCATATGTGGTTGCTATTTTCTCTCAATTTACGTAAACATTATCCTATTCACTAAATCAAGCCCATATTCATATCATAAGTGGTAAGAGGATTTGTTCTGGAGTGATTGTGAATGCAACAACAAAAAAAGAAGAAACAATGCAAATAGGACTGTTATTGGTTATATTTGGAACAGGTTTTGGCAAGGTGATAAACATGATCAAGTAACAACGAATATTTTGATTAACATATTAGACCTATAATCTGCCAACCATGATAAGAAGATAAAACCTATTGACTTGAAATCAAAAATCATGAATGAGATCACATCCCAAACAATGACACAAATCTGAATTATTAGCAATAATTCAAGAAAGGGATGAACAAAGTTCTGAATTTTCTTCAAAAGATAACTGATTTTCACGTACAACTTTGAACTCTATTTATAAGGCTAAAAACATAACTTTCGAAAATATCAAAAGTCTAAAACAATTAAAGAACTATTAAAATCCCCTTATTAAACTAATTAAAGGCCCATTATTAAAATATTAATGATCCATTATAGCAACAATTAATAAGTCGATTATGAAGACTTTCCATGAAACCCTTCTCATCACCCAATCATGGAACTTTAGAAAACATAAGGGTCGGGTTGTCCTCATTAGAGCACACATCAATTCATAACTTTGTTCATCCCTTTCTCGAATTATTGCGTATAATTCATATTTGTGTCATTATTTGGGACGTGATCTCATTTGTGATTTTTGATTTCAATTCAATAGGTATTGGCTTGTTAACATGGTTGGCAGATTATAGGTCTAATCTGTTAATCAACATATCCGTTGTTACTTGCTCGTGTTTATCACCTTGCCAAAATTGTTCCAAATATAACCAATAATAGTCCCATTTGCATTGTTTCTTCTTTATTTGTTATTATTTCACTGTAATCACAAACACTCCAAACAAAAGCCTCCCATATTCGCATCATAAGTGGTATCAGATCTGAATTCCTGGTTGAACATGTCTCCAATGAATAAGAATCATGAATTCGTGGGACTAGAAGCATACCTCTCGAGTTTGTCTGAATCTTCCTCAATCTTTTGGGACGTGGCAGATAAAGACAACAATGGTCATTTTGGTGACACCGATTCTGTTTACGATATATAACCTATCTTTGACACTGAAGATGAAGGTGAGATGTTTGAAGAAGAAGTTGGTGTTCAAAAATCAAATGTCTTTGCCAACGTCTGTTTTTACAAAACCAATTACTATATTGTCCACTAAGTGTATTCATGTTTTTACATTTTGTATAAACATGATGTTCTTCGAAAGGCATCTCAAGAAATCAGAATCGAAGAAACTAACGAGTCTACCAGAATTATCTTTGATCAAGACTATTTTCCTGTTTGGTTTGAACTTTGCAAATTGTTTGCCCTTTGGAAACCATGGGTAAGAGGAATTAAAGATGAAGACTCAAGGTTAAAGACGAAGACTTGAGGACAAGTCTCATTGAAGATGGGGAGAATGATGTGCGCTTTAATAAGGATGACCCGACCCTTATGTTTTCTAAAGTTCCATGATTGAGTGACGAGAAGGGTTTCATGGAAAATCTTCATAATCGTCTTATTAATTGTTTCTATAATGGATCTTTAATATTTCAATAATGGGTATTTAATTAGTTTAATAATGGGACTTTAATAGTTCTTTAATTTCTTTATACTTTTGATATTTTCGAGAGTTATGTTTTTAGCATTATAAATAGAGTTTATAGTTGTACTTGAAAATCAGTTATCTTTTGAAGAAAATTCATAACTTTGTTCATCCCTTTCTTGAATTATTGCTTATAATTAATATTTGTGTCATTATTTGGGATGTGATCTCATTCATGATTTTTGATTTCAATTCAATAGGTCTTGGCTTGTTATCATGGTTGGCAGATTATAGGTCTAATCTGTTAATCAACATATTCGTCGTTACTTGCTCGTGTTTATCACCTTGCAAAATTGTACCAAATATAACCAATAACATTCCTATTTGCATTGTTTCTGTGAGAACAACGATATGAATACGCAGGAACAAGGCTTGAAAACTCAAACCTTTAGTTAATGCTTAAGATGAATGTCTACTTATAATTATGTGTTCCAGTCAAGTCTAGTAAGACCAGTCGACACTGAAGAGGAAGATCAACAAAGTACTTCAAGTGTTAAATATGGAACAATGAGTATAATCAAGGTAAAGACAATAAATGAACAAGTAGAATGTTTGAAAGAGTTTGATTAGAGAGAAATATGAAAGTGAAGTCAATGTGAATATAACTATCTTTGGAGCAACAATGCATCTTTTATTCTTGTCATTAAACACTCCTTATATAGGAAAAGGAGATACAACGTACATACCAAGATGTATACAAAGGTCTGGATAAAAGTATAACTCCTGACACTCTGATTATCCATTTCGACAAAAAGACTTAGTTCTATGTAAAGTTACATCAACCAAAATGACAAGAACAATTAAAAACATTGACAAACACTTCATCACATAACTATTCTTCATTTTGGACTTTCATCCATCTCGGACATCATCTCCATTTCGCACCGGTAAGCATTCCGGACCACCACTCCATTTCGTACCAGAGACTGATTTTGGATTTTCTTATTAAATGATTACTAGAGGTTCACTTTCAGGTACTAACAATTTCCCCTAAGTGAACTTAGCAATCCAGTCTTCTAGCTCGAATCTTCTTTGATGAACATAGATGCCCTATATAACCAATCTGTGACCTCGATGTACCACTACAACTGACATATGAACTTGGCTTTACATATGAACTTGGCTTTTACATGTTCTAGTGCCTCAAACTTGAATGCACAATTGATGAACTTCCGAAGCACCTTGGTGGGAACCAAATGTTTATCACGCACTCGGAAAAAGTGATGGGTTTTGAGCATTCTAACACTTCCTAAGTGTACATGCAACCCTAATAACCTTGGATCTATGTTTGTCTAATTATCATGCAAAGTTGAATTCCAAGGTTATATTCCTATCTAGCATACATGGGGAACAATTTTAACTTGAATCATAGATAGAATAACTTACCTTGTTGTTGATTGTGTTCCTTGAAACCTTGTGAGCCTAGCACCCCAAGTGTGATGCCTCAAATGCTTCACACAACACCAAATGCTCTTGGAAAGACTCTTGAGATAACACACACTTCTCAAAATCGGCCAAGCCCTCTAGTTTCTTAGTGTTCAACTTTTGTAGCCAATTTTGTGGAGAATGGGACTCTTATATAGTGTTGGCACATCTAGGGTTACACCATGTAAACCCTAATGTGTCATGACTCTTCATTTCCATGACCCATGGGTTTGTAACTCCCATGGAGCATCCATGGAGCATCCTATGGGTAGAACCCAACTTGATAATCCATGGAGCCTTTTAGCCCACTATACAAGATATGGATGATTTACATAACCAACCCATATATTTAATTAGTTATCCTTTGATCACTTAATTAATTCCAAATTAATTCTTTGATCAACTAATTAAATAATATTATTAATATATTAGAACTTATAATATATTAATAATCTCCAAGTGTTATTTCTCTCATTTAGTCTATCCAATTGCATGGTGCCATGCAACCCAAATGGACCATGCCGGGTTGGGTCAAGTACAAGCGCGAAATAGTTATGGACTTAGACACCTTATCCAACAGTCTCCCACTTGGATAAGTCTAATAACTATATCTCTAGTACTTCAGGAACCGACCGGCAATCGTAGCTCTTTCAAGGTCTCTTGGAACTGAGAAGATGATGATACGCCATTTAAGATAAGTGATCATATAATCCTCTGTTCTAGATATCAGCCGGACAAATACATGGAACATGTCTTGCTTATTCTCCAGCATTTGTTTCCCGATTTCCGATTTGTTTGACATAGAACTTAATTGAACACATCAACTTAGTTCTGACCGGGCCCGGTACATGGGTCAAAACAAAATCATCGAGGGGCCCAGATATCAGCTTCTAATCCAAGAAGGAACAGATAAACTTCGACTCATATGTTTGTTCTACCACTCATTGAATTACACACAAAAGTACGTTTTATAACATCGAGTTACCAATGCGGTTTCGTACAGTCAATGCATAACCAACTTGTAAGTAACAAATCATATCTCTAGGTTTGAAGACTTATATGATATTACTGTCTCACGATCACTCGAGATAAAATTCCGTGAAGTGATTCCAGTGAGCGTGGGTTGAGTCCAATGCTCAGAACTTATGAGCACTCATGATTGTTGTAGCCTTGTCCAAGACCTCTACAACCAAACATGACAGTCTTGATTCATATCTACTTCCAACATATGACCGACTGTGGAGGTTTGAATAATATGTTATACCAAACAAAATTATTCTGGAAGTCAAAACATGCAAAAGAAATATAGTAAACGATCGACAAGAGATAGCAACACTTTACTCATGAATAAAACTCCTTTTATTCATCATCAAATGTCAATTACACTTTACAAATTTCGAGATTATCTAACTACTAAATCTAATATCATCCTTCAGCCCTATGCTCCGAGCATGCTGAAGATGCTTAACCCGAGTCAGTCCCTTTGTGAGGGGATCTGCCGGATTCTCATCTGATGATACCCTCTTTGCCACGAGGTGTCCTTCTTCGATCCGATGTCTAATGAAATGGTATTTTCTGTCGATGTGTCTGGATCTCCCATGATCCCTTGGTTCCTTGGCTAAGGCAACAACACTTTCACTATCACAGAAAATCTCCATTGGCTCTTTAATAGCTGGTAGAACTCCAAGGTCTCCAATGAAGTTCTTCAGCCATATCGCCTCCTTTGCTGCTTCACTAGCTGCAATATACTCTGATTCACAAGTAGAATCTGCCACTTTCTCTTGCTTGGAACTCTTCCAAGAAATTGCTCCTCCGTTTAGGGTAAAGACCCAGCCCGACTGAGAGCGGAAATTATCCCTATCAGTCTGGAAGCTAGCATCACTATACCCTACAACTCTCAAGTCATCACTCCCACCGAGGGTAAGAACCCAGTCCTTAGTCCTCCGTAGGTACTTGAGGATATTCTTTACCGCAGTCCAGTGTGCCTTGCCAGGGTTCGCCTGATACCTGCTAACCATGCTCAAGGCAAAAGCTACATCGGGTTGAGTACACGTCATAGCATACATGATCGATCCTACAGCCGAAGCGTAAGGTGTTCGACTCATTTCTGCTATCTCAGCCTCAGTGCTAGGGCTTTGTGTCTTACTCAATCTGGTGTTACTCTGGATGGGTAACTCTCCTTTCTTGGAATCCTGCATGCTGAATCTCTTCAGCACCTTATCCAAGTAGGTACTCTGACTAAGTCCAATTAGTCTTTTACTCCGATCTCTCAAGATTCTTATCCCTAGAATATAGGCAGCTTCACCAAGGTCCTTCATAGCGAAACACTTCCCAAGCCAGGATTTTACTTCCTGCAGGGTTGGAATGTCGTTTCCTATGAGTAGTATGTCATCCATATACAATACCAAAAAGCTAACTATACTCCCACTAGCCTTGACATACACACAAGATTCATCTTCACTCCTAGAAAAGCCAAATTCCTTGACCTTTTCATCAAAGCAAAGATTCCATCTGCGAGGTGCTTGCTTCAATCCATAAATGGATTTCTCAAGCTTACACACTCTATTAGGGTACTCGTTGCTGACAAAACCCTCTGGCTGACTCATGTAAACATCTTCAGCCAACTTTCCATTAAGGAAAGCGGTTTTGACATCCATTTGCCATATTTCATAGTCATGAAATGCAGCTATGGCTAACAGAACCCGAATAGACTTAATCTTGGCTACCGGAGAAAAGGTCTCATCATAATCCACTCCAAGAATTTGAGAGAAGCCCTTTGCAACCAGTCTAGCCTTATAAGTGTGTACTTTACCATCCATGTCGGTCTTCTTCTTGAAGACCCATTTGCACCCTACTGTCTTACGACCTGATACATTTTCAACCAAGTTCCAAACTTGATTGTCATACATGGATTGTATCTCGCTATCCATAGCCTCTTTCCATTTAGCAGACTCGGGGCCTGCCATGGCTTCCTCGTAGCTGTTAGGGTCATCTTGACTTACTAGTGTCCCATCACTAATAAGTGTCTCACCTTCTGCAGTAATATGGAATCCATAGTAATGCTCAGGTGCACTCCTAACTCTCGTGGAACGTCTCAGAGGCACAGATTTGTCAATTGGCTCAACAGGAGTTTCCTCCTCAAGTTGAGGGCTAGAGTTTGAAGTTCCTTCACCGCTTGATTCTTGAATTTCTTCAAGATCAATTTGCCTCCCACTGTCTCCTTGGCTTATAAACTCTCTTTCTCGAAAGACACCTCTTCTTGCTACAAAGACCACATTGTCACTAGGTCTGTAGAAGAGGTAACCAAAGGATCGCTGTGGGTAACCGATGAAAATACACCTCTCGCTTCGAGGTTCGAGCTTATCATGAGTCTCGCGTCTCACGAAAGCCTCGCAACCCCAAATCTTGATGTGGTCTAGTTTAGGTACTTTACCAGTCCACATCTCGTGAGGAGTTTTGGCAACTTTCTTTGTAGGGACTAGATTAAGAATATGGGCGGCAGTCTCTAAGGCATACCCCCAGAATGAGATTGGTAGCGTAGCTCGACTCATCATGGAACGAACCATATCTAGCAAGGTTCGATTACGCCTCTCAGCCACACCATTCAACTGTGGTGTCCTGGGAGGTGTCAATTGTGAGACTATCCCACATTCCCTTAGATAGTCGAGGAACTCTGAACTAAGATACTCACCACCACGATCGGATCGAAGCATCTTAATGTTCCTGCCCAATTGATTCTCGACTTCCTGTTTAAATTCCTTAAACCTCTCGAAAGTCTCTGACTTATGCTTGATTAAGTAGACATATCCATATCTACTATAATCATCAGTAAAAGTCAAATAATAACGATTAACATCCCTTGTGGCATGTTTGAATGGTCCACACACATCCGTGTGTATAAGGTCCAACAAACCTTCACCCCTCTCACACGAACCTGTGAAGGGTGACTTTGTCATTTTTCCAAGTAAGCATGATTCGCAACTATCATCTGACTTAAGGTCAAACGACTCCAAGACTCCATCCTTTTGGAGTTGGCCTATGCGTTTCTTGCTTATATGTCCAAGACGACAATGCCATATAGATGCTTTATCCAAGTTATTATTAGTAGAATCAATACAAAAAACATTATTTCCTAAGTTATCAACAACAGATACAGCTTCATACACACCATCACAAGGTAATGCTTTAAAATAAAGAACATTATTAAAGAAAGCATCAATAGAACCAACTTCATTATTAAATGAAAAGGTAAACCCTTGTTTGTATAAAGCATGGAAGGAAATAATATTTCTTGCCATTCCTGGCGAATAACAACACTTATTCAAATCTAAACTAAACCCACCACTTAGCGATAAAGTATAAACTCCAATCTTGGTAACAGGTATAACTTTCCTATTCCCCATGATCAAGTTTATCCTTCCTTGCTCCACATCCTCACTTCTTCTTAGTCCCTGCAAGTCACAACAAATGTGAATACCACACCCGGTATCAAGGACCCAAGAATTAGAATGGGGTGAGTTATTAGAAATGATAGTGTAAATACCTGCATGGTTGGGTTTAACTTTCCCATCCTTCACATCTTGCTGGTATTTTGGGTAGTTCTGCTTCCAATGAGCTTTTTCATGGCAATAGAAGCATTCAGCCTCTTTTGGGTCAGAAGAAGGAGTAATGAAACCTTTCTTGGTTCCACTTGAAGAAGAGCCATCAAGGGTCCGAGCCTTGGTACCCTTCGAAGATCTCTTTCTCTTCCTCCCTCGACTTTTCCCGATTGCCAAAACCGGAGTAGAGTTTTGAGTAGGAGTGATAGCACCGACTTCCCCTTAAGACCTGATTCTGCGGTCTTGAGAAGTCCCTGAAGTTTGCTGAGGGTGACTTCTTCCTTGTTCATGTGATATGTCATGCGGAATTGATCATAGCACGATGGTAAGGAATGCAAAATAATATCTATTGCAAGATCCTCCGGGAAGTTCACATTAAGCTTCAGCAAACGATCCACATACCTTTGCATTTTCTGCATGTGGCTCGTGACGGATTCCCCGTCCTTCATCATGGTTGTTATCATGGAGCAGATGATTTCATACCTCTCTTGTCTTGCACTTTGATGGTATCTTTCCATCAAATCTTGGTGCATGTCATAAGGGTAGAAATCCTCATAAGAGTTTTGGAGTTCCGCTGTCATCGTGGCCGTCATGATGCAAGCCACTTTCGTAGCATCCCTTTCATGTGCCCGAAATTCAGCGATCTCCTGAGGAGTTGCAGTGGACTCATCAATCTCCTTAAGCTCCTTGTCAAGGACATATTCTTTGTCCTCGTAGCGGGTAATCATCCTGATGTTTCTGATCCACTCATTGAAGTTGGATCCATCAAAGGTGACTTTCCCACACAAGTTCATAAGGGTAAAGGAGCCATTAGGATTAGAGCCAGAAGCATTGTTGAAAGACATCTGAAGGAAAGAGGACAAGATTAGTTTAGATATAAGAGAGTCCTTAATAAAACACCCAAATGTAATATTAAGGCTAGGATCCAATCACAATATAATATAACTTAGAAGAGGTATGCCGTAATCTAAGCTATATCATATTTGAAAGGTAGGTGAATGACGATTCACCAATTTCCACCACGAAAACCGCAATATTTTAGTATTAGGTTTTTGAATGGTTCTTAGAAATTCCTAGATTCTTTGAGATTCAATGAACTTTTCAAAGGCATGTTTCAATCTCGAGTGTGCCCTCCAAGTTTTGTGACTGGGATACCGAGGATCACAAAACGAGGTGTGAAGTAACCATGCAAATCACTTGGTACCCTTAAAGTTTATCACTCAATCGATGTGCCAGTTAACCACACACGCTCCATCGATACTATAATAAACCCTAAGTCACCCTTTACCTACCTTGTTAAGTCCAAGTTAGTGTGTCAGTTAACCACACACGCTCCACCAACGACTTAATCAAAGTGTAAAGTGTAATTTCATGGAATAGCACCTTATTCACATTTTTCCTAAAGTAACTAAGATTGGGAATTTAATAAAACATTTAGTTACTTTATAATATTCATCATACTTTGAATGAGAATTAATAAGTCCTTGTCTTACCCGTTCGGCTAACGACCCTCCACCGATCAAGCAAGCGGTGGGTGAGAGTGGACACCCATTAAGTCACCATTTTATAGGCAACAACCTTATACCCACCTTATAGACCGGCTTCGTGAATGAGGCGTACTAGCGGTAAGACGACTTTGTTCTTATACATATATATATATATATATATATATATAATTATTAAACCATAATAATATAAGTATAAGGGTTGAATTTTAACTTTTAAAATTCTAGGGGTTGGAACTAAAGTTTTAACTTAACTTTACTTGTTCCAAAACTTGAGGGCAAGTTTTGTAAACCTTCAAAACTTTTCATTTCTTGTAACTTATGAGTTTAATAGAGTAATAAAATGAGGACTTTTCATTTTCCTAACTCTTGTGTTCTTTTAATGGTTTTTAATCCAAGAGAGTTTTGGTTTTCCATAACTTGAGGACAAGTTATGGACTCCATTAAAACACATTATGATCATGAATTAATCTACCACATAGGTTACAAATAATTCCTATGATCATCTAAACATCATAAGAACAAGAATATGAATATGAACACTTTCAAGAATCAAAATCACATTTAATTTTTGTAATTTTGATAACTAGTTGTTGTAAATGAGTTAGAAAAGACATTACACCTTCTAAAACAAGTTTTCAAGTACCAAAACATTTTAGGGTAATGATTCTAATCCATTTCCAGCAACTCAAGTCGAAATTCTGCACTCTGTCGACCCTACTCGCCGAGTGCATAAACCTACTCGCCGAGTAGGTTGAAGATACACATGAACTCGACGAGTCCTCCCCATGGACTCGCCGAGTCCATCAGTCAGACAGCAGAATTTTCGACTTTCTTCAACTTTTAAGCACAAATAACAAACAAACAAGCCTTGGCTCTGATACCACTGATGGGTTTTGAGCATTCTAACACTTCCTAAGTGTACATGCAACCCTAATAACCTTGGATCTATGTTTGTCTAATTATCATGCAAAGTTGAATTCCAAGGTTATATTCCTATCTAGCATACATGGGGAACAATTTTAACTTGAATCATAGATAGAATAACTTACCTTGTTGTTGATTGTGTTCCTTGAAACCTTGTGAGCCTAGCACCCCAAGTGTGATGCCTCAAATGCTTCACACAACACCAAATGCTCTTGGAAAGACTCTTGAGATAACACACAGTTCTCAAAATCGGCCAAGCCCTCTAGTTTCTTAGTGTTCAACTTTTGTAGCCAATTTTGTGGAGAATGGGACTCTTATATAGTGTTGGCACATCTAGGGTTACACCATGTAAACCCTAATGTGTCATGACTCTTCATTTCCATGACCCATGGGTTTGTAACTCCCATGGAGCATCCTATGGGTAGAACCCAACTTGATAATCCATGGAGCCTTTTAGCCCACTATACAAGATATGGATGATTTACATAACCAACCCATATATTTAATTAGTTATCCTTTGATCACTTAATTAATTCCAAATTAATTCTTTGATCAACTAATTAAATAATATGATTAATATATTAGAACTTATAATATATTAATAATCTCCAAGTGTTATTTCTCTCGTTTAGTCTATCCAATTGCATGGTGCCATGCAACCCAAATGGACCATGCCGGGTCGGGTCAAGTACAAGCCCGAAATAGTTATGGACTTAGACACCTTATCCAACAAAAAGTACTTCTTGTTGGTTTTTCTATGAAGATACACGAACCCTAACATTGGTTCGTCAATTGGTCCCTCTGCTAGTATCTCAGCTTCTGGCAGTTTGAAGTCAGTCTTTGCTAAGTAATTCTCGGTTCCGAACAGATGAACCAGTTCAAAATCGTAACGACAAAATTTAGCAACATAATCTTTAGGAAAGCTCAGGGTAGCATGGTAAACTCCCATGCTAAGGCCATCGTCTTGGTGCATTCTGAAGTATGCGGCAATGTCATTTGGAATGAGTGCAGGAAAGTTGGCGTTAATGATGGTCTTTTGTGTTGGTTTGTTACAGAAGATGTGGTATCGTAACAGCACGCAGTTCAGTTCGAACATGGTTAAGACTT
This sequence comes from Lactuca sativa, assembly GCF_002870075.4. Classification (NCBI taxonomy): domain Eukaryota; kingdom Viridiplantae; phylum Streptophyta; class Magnoliopsida; order Asterales; family Asteraceae; genus Lactuca; species Lactuca sativa. The sequence goes on from NC_056623.2 coordinate 175,347,818, forward strand.
TTCTTCCGAACCTAGAAATCTTGGTGATCCTTTTCCGAGACCATACTTCTTGGTGATATTTCACATTTTGTTCGGATGATCATTTTTGGATCATCTTCTGGGTGGAGAGGAGCGAACTTTATATAGAACTTGCTCTAAGGAGAGAAAGGCAGATTGATATGGTCCGAGTCTTGGTTGGGAAGATTATAGTACATGAAAGGCACTATGTCCAGATCATGAATGATCCTTTCGCGGTAAAGAGGATAAAGACCTAGCATCGGATTAGGATTGTCTTTGAGGGTTGGATCTATATGCTTTCCTCAAGAGCTTAGTTTATTTCTTCTTAGGACCAACCACTTCTCTCTTTTAATGGAGGTTCGGGGTAGGGAAGTTCCGAGATGGGCTTTTATCCCTTGTTTTTCTATTTAATGAGGATGGAAAGGATGTGTCACATGTTTTCATCAACAACAAATTTTAGAGAAGAGGAAGGCAAGGGGTCTTCCAGAATGTCGTACGGCTTCGGAAGAGGAGAGCCTTCATTGATAGGAGCAATCTTTGGTGAAGGAATCGGAGGCAGCATTGATGTGATGGCTTGGAAGGCATCAACGGCTAGTTTGGATTTAGCCTTAGCTTCTTCTCGGCTTCTTTGAAGTACACCGACCAGAGTTGATGGCCATAAGAAAGCTGACCAAATCTTTTGCTCTTCCTAAGAGAGCACCTTTGCTGGAAACTTTTTCGGGGCAGGGAGCCCTATAATGGAATTAGCAGCATACTTATCTTCATCATCATTATCTCCAGAAAAACATGAAAGAATTTGCAAGGAATCATCAGCATTTTCATCTCGGAGTCTGAACTCCGAGACAGGCTTCTAGGGTTGAGTTCTCCAGCTAAGTCCTTATCCCCCTCTTGCAACGGAGGATCCTGCAACTGGTGCAAGCAATGAAGATTCCTTAAGTCCCGATAATTTTTTGAACACCTTCTAAAAGCTTGTGTTGATTCTCAAATTCAAGGCATCATAGGCATCATCCGTTGGAGCGTGATGTGACAACCCGAAATTTCCATTCTAAACAAACCATATCAAGCCAATAGAAGTTAGAACAGTTACAGTGAAATTCCAGACTTCGGGTATAACTTTGGCAGTTCTTAAGGATTTACACTTAAGCAAATATCAGGAGAGTGGATGCACTAGGGTTTTGTGCAATACTGCTATTCCAATACTCTAGGATATTAGAGTTCATTCCAGGAATAAAAATATTTTCTGCCAAAAATCCCAGGACTATATATAGAAATCTGAACCAAAATAATTCATTAGTTACATTTCCAACTAGAGAAAAACCGAATTCTCTCTCACGGATCTTCGGGTTTTTATCCCAAATCGTGAGTACTTCTATCTAGTTGTATTATATAGCTTAGATTATGTTTTATAACATCAAAATCGGACGAAAACCCCAATATTTGGGAGTTTACCGCCCAAGAACACTTGGGGAGTAAACTCCATTTTAAGGGCCAAAAATGTCCCAATGCCCCTCAAAGCCTTAGAACTCAACATAGGGACTACCATTACATGTTTAGACCACCAAAACAATTAAGAATCAAGGGTGAAAGTGAGTTCACGGCCAAGGAGGTTCTTGGGCCGTGAACTCCATAAAATGGTGCCAAATGGTGCCATAAACTCTTCTAAAGCCTAGTACAAAAGCCTAGTTTAGTTCCTAGTTAATTTAGGGACTTGAAAACACCATAAACATCCACCCAAAGGAGATTACAACCGTAATCTCCAAGGGATGTGGTCCCAGGGCTGTAAACTCCTAAAAGGAGTTATATTATGCCCTAAAATCTTCCATAGACCAAGCCATTAAGTAGAAATGCTTATTAGGGCCTTATAGAGCAGCAAACATCAAATGGTAACCTAAGTATGAGCTTACGGCCATAAACTTATGAGTTTACGACCGTAAACTCATTTGGTAGTGTCATTAGGGTCGTGAACTCCCTTATGGAGCTTTCCTTGAGCCCTACACACAATAGCTTCCCCTACAAACACTTAGATGCAATCCTAGAGGCTAATAACACTTGATAAAGGTGTTTAGCATGTCCTAGGGTATCTTGTCTTGTTTATTAGTTGTTTATAGACTAATTTGTTACATATATGTGAAATTATATGTTAACTAGGATCATAGAGTGTGTTCAAGACTTCACTTGACACCTAGCGGCCCTACCTCTTCAGTCCATCCGTATCACCCACAACAGGTGAGTTCATACCCGTTAATCAATGTTTTAACTATTTTTAAATGTTTTATGGGGGGGATACAAGTAGAATCATGCTACTTATTATATCAATCACATGTGATTGATAAGCAGCATTCAAATGATTTACTACTCATTAGCCGTTTTACCAAACAATTTCCTTCAAATGATTTTCATAAACATTTTATATGTTTAAAACTCCTTATTACACTGTACATTTTACTCTGTATGTTTTATTTCAAACTTATTTACAATTGTGATTCAAACAAATGTTTCCTTATACTAAATTGTTTTATCAAACCCATGCCTTCAAACCGTTTTATAGAATGACATCAAGTCGATCTTTTCTCAGATAATAATTATGTTCAAAGGTTTTACAAAACTTATTTTATGCTTTTATATTATAAATTGCATGCCTCTATATGTATAGTTATATAAGTAATGTTTAAAAGACTTAGGAAGGCTATCCACCTTGTTTCCTTTTCCTCGATTTGGATGTGGTCTGATAGGATATCGGGTACTCATCCGAAGGTCGTTTAAATATTAGTTATATATCATGTGTACATATATAGTCATAAAAGGTCTTTCCAGTTCATCCAATGCCCTTGGGTAGCAAGGGTATACATCCATGTTCATACGTCCCAGTTAGATTACTAGTAAAATACCATATGGGTAGTTTAGGAAGATACTAGAACCATTACTAGAACGTGATATCATACAATGAGTCAGTTCATTCATGAGTCTATACTTGCTAGATAGAGAGCACATACATTACAGCTAGAACATTACAGTACATTACTATACTTTCTAGGTAGAGAGCACGTACATTATAGCTAGAACATTACAATACATTACTATACTTGCTAGGTAGAGAGCACGTACATTACAGCTAGAACAGTTCATTACATTACATATACATGAATACGTTTATCATTGTGATCCTGTATCGGAGCATGACTTCAATGTCATGGCCCGAGTTGTAGCCAGAGTCTCTTGAAGGGAGAGCGTGATTTTGCGTATAGATCTATACTGGATTGACTATCCTACACCTTGCTGCTAGCTACAGCCGGACCTGCAGGTCTACGGGTGCCAAACGTCATTTCTTTTTACGACCATACTTATGTCGTTGTTACCGGTCAATAGTATGGTGCAATTAATCACATGATGCCTTAATATAAATCCGGTTTAAGGTAGTTAGTACAACAGTAGTTCTTATAGCGCTACACTTCAATACTACATTAATTTCCCCTTTACATATAATTAGTGATCTTTTCGCTTAAACCATAAATGTAAAAACTATATTTTGTTAATGATAGTTACACTTGGGAAAATTACACACTTTTACATGAAACGAACATTTAGAACAGTTAAGTCTTGGTAGAAGACTACATTGAGAACAGTTTGGTCTTGGTAGAAGACACCCTTATATAATAGTAGGAATCATAGGGATTTCTAGAGTTTTTCAAACGTTTACAAGTGTTTTACAAACATTTTTATACTTACAGTTCATAAACATTTTACATACTTACAGTTCATAAACTTACAAATTCTTACATACGAATTAAGCCACTAAAATACTTATGATCTCACCAACTTTAAAGCTGATACTCTCTTTCAAAATAACTTGTATCCTCAGGTCAACCATAGACAGGTACCGATGCAAGGTTCAGGAAGATGGTGCTCGATCAAGACGCATCTTTCATTTTGATTTATGCTTTAGTGTATATCAGAATTTGACAGAACACAATTGTATAATAATTATACTATTAATGCAATGGATGATGTTGTTGCTTGTTTACTACTTTTCATTGTTGTGATACTGTACATGACGTCCTCCGCCCCAAAACGTTTTTGCCGTTCTTGGTTTTGGGGTGTGACACGTGAGCTATGAGGTGATCGAATAGGTTACCAAGGACCGAGAGCATCTCGTCAAATTTGTGGTTCGGAAAATCAATTATGTTCCAAGATGCTCTGAGAAGATTGATAAGGACTTGTTGCATGATTTGGTTCAATTCATCTTTCTTTTGGATCTCCTTCTCTAGCCTCTGAATTTGTTTCTCATGGCGTACATGACTTCGTTTGATGAGATCATTGGTGGCACCGATTAAATCATCATGTATATTGAGCATTTTGGTGATGGTGTCGAGATAGTGATCGGTAGAGGCATCATACTTTTTTTCTACCTCCTCGATAGTGTGCTTGAGTCTAAGGGAGCTAAGTTGATCAAGTTGAGCTTCCCTTTCAGCAGTGGTGGATCTAGACTTGTTGGTTTCAGATAAGGAGTTGAGGATTCCATCAAGTTTAGAATCCAGTCCGGAAACCTTTTCATCACTCATGGAATTGAGTCCGACCATAGAGGTTTTTGTTTCATCAAACTTCTTCATGGTGTTAGTGACATTCTCTCGGAGTTCCGGGAGGGCAAAAGGATCAACGTAATTGCCACCAGATGATCCTGTATCTCAGGTGGAAGTCCGCGACTTGTTTTTTTTCATCTTCTTGATTCACTGGCGGTTTCATCTTAATGTCTTTCATTTGGATCGGAGTGCAAACCATCATGATGTTGAGTCTTGAATGGATTGACAGGGATGATGTTGCCTTGTGTCTCTCCAGAAGCAAACTTGAGATCTGCTACGTCATCAGTTGGAGCAACAAAGGGCAAATTGCTTTGAATGACCCTATTTCTCATCGAAATGAGAGTTGCTTCAACCTGGGTTTTTGTAAGTTCAGGATGTCTCTTGCAAGCCCTGTCAAGAAAATCTTCCCATAACGGATCATTAGCACATGGTCGTCTTGTACCCTTACCGGGTATCAGACCAGTTGAGGCATCCAAGGTAGGAGGGACTACTCCAGCCTCAGAATGCTTGGGGTCCGAAACAAGGATCTCAGACCATGCATGTGTAGAATGAATTGGGATTTCCAATTTTACTTGTGATTTTCTTCATGCGGGGGGGGGGGGGGGGGGAAGGAACTTTGTTCAACACCAGCGGCACCTTGTTGGGAAGGTGAGGGTGGATTATGTGGTGAATCCCCATAGGTGTGTGCATGTTCTATTGAAACTCCGAAGGGTACTTCGGAAGAGTGGGCAAGTGGGGTTAGACGATGGCCAAAGTCAACCGGAATGTCTTTGGTTCTTTCTTGTTGAGAGGAAGAACTGAATTTGGTTGTCTTTTTGGCCTTGGGCTAAGAGGAAGAAGTCTTTCGATTAGCTAATTTCTTTTTCTTACCGCCTGAGGGAACATGCTTGGCCACTTCTAGAGTGGGATCAATGGGGACCGAGGTAGATTGTGTAGGGCTATACACAATCTATGTCTCCTTGTGATGTTTCAAATGAATTGATTCGGAAGGTAAGATGACCAACATATGTTCCGATAATCGTCTAATGGGTCGGAAGGACGTTTGATCCGAAATGCGGTAATTTCTAATAGTTTTGAAAGAAACAAATACCACTCTCAGAAATGTGTTGAGGGGAATTGGTTCATTCATTTCACGATATAGTTGTTGGATCGTCAGGTCCCAAAATCATGGACTTAAAATCTAGTTGTGCTTCCTGTTGATGGAAAACTTGTGAAAGTCTTGGCACAAGACTTCAGGAAGATCTACAACGTTTCTCTTGCCGGAGAAGATGCTATAAACCACATATAACCAATATTTGTTGAGAGTGTCTATACCTCCATGTTTGCCAGACAGACCCGTGACAATGAAATGCATTAGGATTGCCCAAAGTCTATACCTCCATGTTTGCCCAAAGTCTATACCTCCATGTTTGCCAATATTCGCTTTACATTCTTTTCCATAACCAATGTGAGTGAGAAACAGTTGGAATTCATCTGTTGTTGGCTCTTGGACCTTGAAGTTTGTAGGGTTTTCGTCTACTCCAATTGCCTTCAAAAAAGTGGATTTGCGAACAGCTACAATGCGATAACCTGTTATTCTGGTTTCAAGAAAATCATTCTCGATTTTGATGCGATCAAAAGTTGTGTGAATAAGAGAAAGAGGAAGTGGAGGTTCTGGAATCTACGTGAGGGGAACTGCGATGGGATAATGAGCAATGAACTCAATCATGACTCTGATGGACTCGTCGTAGTCATGGGGTCTAGGGAAAACAGTTCAGTCATATCTCTGAGAAAGGGTTCGTTGGATTGAGATGATGAAGATCCTTTGGAAGATTTCTTTTTGGGAGCCGGTTTGGAAACTTTAGGAGCAGGTTGAGAAACTTTGGGAGGAGATTGGGAAGATGCCATTGTTCTAGGAGATGAAAGCTTGAAGAACACGGTTGAAATTGTATAGAAGAGAGATGAATTTGAGTGCGCAAAAGTGAAAAAAGGTATAAAGAGGGGTTTATATAGGGTTAGGGTGAAAATGTGTCGGGTAAAGAAAGGGTAATGATGAAACTCGAAAATGGAAATAGATGGCTTTTATTATGTTGTCGTTTTTGGATGAGCTGACCTACAAAGACTAAAGATGCCAATGGCTTGTTGTGCAAAATAGAAACCATCACTTTGTTGATGTGATCTTTAATTTACAAAGACGTGTGCAACATGGAGCAAGTTTCGAGGGTGAGAAGATGATGTGCACAAAAGCAACTTAACTATCTAATGTGCACCTAGGCAGTGTACCTAGTCGGATTGTAGTGTAGTTTAAGTAAGTTGGGGTCGAACACAGGGAACATATTTAATTAGCTAAAATAATTACTCTAAATTAATCTAAAATCAAATACTAATTAAAAAGGTTTTTATCTAATTTTGCAAGTTTAGATGAACTTAATTTATCAAAAACCATCCAATCAAATTATAAAAACACTTCTGTTACTCTGAATCAACTTTCCCTCAATGGTTTAATTTTTAATTATGACAATTCCCATTGGTTACCAATTAAAATATTATTAGCATTTCAAATCCAAGTTAACTAATGTTGAATTAATTCATGTAGATTTATGCATAGTCACACATAATTTAACATAAAATTACCTATTAAGTAGAATTCGAGCTTTGTAAGATTGAGTTAACAAACACAATAATGTTCATAATATGAGTTCTCCAGCACAGCCAGATTTAATACTTCAATTACTTATCTAAGATTGGTTCAATCTTAGCTCTAATAATCTAACATTCACTAAATTACTAGGTATTCAAATTCATGTAGATTAATGGTTACTAACTACACAAAATAAGAGTTTAAAGCAATCTAGTATCAACTTAAACATGCTAGGTATAATCCATCAAACACAAGACATTAACCAACAAGAAAAGTCTATGTTATTATAAACAAACCATGAGTTCCAACTTCATCTAGCTAACAGAAGCAACTAGATTTAGCTACTCATATTAACAAATAAACACAAACAAGTCATAATAAATAGCATTGTAAAGTACCACAACTAGAAAGTAATTATGAACCTCTTCTTCTTCCTTGGTACTCAAACCAATTTCCTAGCTTTCTAACCTTCTGAATATCGACTTCTGGAAACCTTTTCTAACCAACCAACCCCTTAAATTCGTAGAGATCAAGGGAATTTATAGTTGTCATGAAATTACATCCCACGTCGTGGAATAAGGCTCCACGTCGTGGACTTAGGTGAATCCTTATTAGGCCAGGATTTCGACTTTGCGCGTACTCATTTTCTATAATTTTCCTTTCCACGTCGTGTAAGTGATATCCACGATGTGAATACAACTGTTTTTGTGGGTTTTCTTCTTTTTAACCTTCCCACACTTATTCTTTGCTTGCCCTCAAGCAAAACTATTTATTTTTAATTCAAACCTTCATCACTAGCATCACATAGAACAATCCATTTCAATCTCAGCCTTTATACCAAGACCTCATTGTGCATATTTTGTGTCTAACTCTCCTAATAACTTCCTAATCGTAAATACTCACATTCCTTATAAAACTTCATCCCTTAGCTTATATGATACTCATTTTTGTAACCCTCCGAATCAATCCTTAGAACTCTTTCTTAACCTCAACGTATTTTTGGTTAAGCAACCTAGACATACATGATCTGAAAAATTACAACTTTAGATACCAAATTGGAGCTCTTGGAATTCTTCACTTCTTTGAATAATTGGTATTTGATTTCTTTGAATTTGCCACCTTTTTGTTTGATTTTTTTGGTATCTTCAAAATTTTTTTCTTTGGAATTTTGATATTTTGATCTTCATACTTGGTAGCTCCAAAATTCTTCAACTTTTCGGTAATTTCTCTTTTTTTTTTTCTCATGTATCTCACTTCTTTTTTCACTCAAATACTACATGCTTAAGCAATGGTGCTTAACTTCAACCTTTATTGGCTAAATGTATTGGTCTATGTGCAATGACTACATAAGCTTTCCTGGATAGATTTCAGGTTTAGGCTGCAAAACATATTATGCCATATAAACTACCAGATTACCTTTTCATATCTCATGGCTATTCAGTAAGACTTAGGAAGCCACAAATACACTATAACATAACATGTATTGGCTCAGTTAAACATTTGAGCTCTCATTGGATCAACCCATATAACACTAACAACTTAAGTCTAAACTAATTACTACTAGAAAAAAATATTTTAAATTATTATTTCAAATCCATTTTTAAATTTTTTAAAATTTTTGAATTTTTATAATTTTCTAGCAATTTACTTTTTCAACCCCTGCCCCACACTTATTACATATAGTGCCCTCATTGTATGCATAAAACAAATTAGAAACAAGAAAAGGGAAAAAAGGAATAGACTCCCTTGGGGTAGGAGTGGCGAGATCGAATTCTTCACGTGTGAGATAAGTTGTGCATCTTGAATATGGACTTCTTCTAATATGGAAGTTGGATCTTTAACAAGTGAGATATGCAAATATGCCGACAAAAGTTAGGAATCGAGTTTGCAATCTTCAACAAATGTGGTATAGAAAAATCTCCAAAGCATAAAAGACCAATGTGGGAAAGCATATGCCACATGGAATGGTGTAGAAAAGATGGAAAACTGGTCTTCTGCATTCCACATCATGGTGTAGAATTACAGGATGTGGTTTCAAATAATTTCACTTTTTGGAATCGTGTAGTGATCTCAATCCACAACGTGTAATTGGTGTCCACGTCGTGGAAACTGGGCGCCACAGAAATCCATTTTCTTTAAATGAGTGTAGTGTGCACTTGTGTCTTAACTTATTAAGACCCTTGTAAACTACTTATATCTTGAATCTTTCATAACTCTCTTCTCTCTATTAACCCCACACTTATCTAAGATCATGGGTCTCGACTCTCGACTCTAAATGACACGGCTAATCTTGTTAATGCTCTCATATGTCTAAGGTTCCTTAGTCGCATTTTTCTCTAACTAACTCTGAAAATAACAACCAAAAGAAGTAAACGAAAATCATAACAATTTAAATAGTCGTTACACAACCAAATTAAACTAAAATCAAAACAAACAAACCAAAAATAAACTAAATGAAATAAAAGAAATAAAAGGGGAAACTAATCATCTTCTTTATAATGATGTGGTCCACTAGTTCCGACACCATCTCCTTGTCGTGTCCATAATTCTTCCCACGTTGGAATGTGCGGGCATTGGGGAGGGATCATAGGGGGTCGTCACCATCTCCTTGTCAGTATACATGCATTAGGGAGGGATCATAGGGGTCGACACCATCTCCTTGTCAGTATACCACCCTCAAACGGTTGGGGTGGTGGTTGTGGTCATCCCCTCTGTTGAGAGAAAAACTTTGAGACACACTTGAACAAATGTTAGAACAAGTATATTGCGGAATAGTTAATCTCGAAGGATCTAAAAGCTCAACAATAATATTTAGAGTTAGATGGTTAGAGAGTTAGTTGCGGAAAAGTAAAGAAATGGAAATGACAACAACTGTTATATTAAGTATACACATAAGTTGATTCATAACAAGGAATGAATTCAAGCCAAGTTAATAAGTGAGATCAAAATTAGTGATTAAGTCACAAAAGACTTGCTCCGAAGAGAGATTGTAATCGGTTATGTGAGAGTAAGAAGTGTGAGTAAGAGAGATAGAAAAGATAACTTTAGAGATGTGTATTTAGAATAATAGATGCGTATGTAATGAATACAAGAGAATGAGCTCTATTTATAGAGACTCACGAAGTACACTAGATTACATCTCTAAGAGTAGCCATGCAAGGCATACTGGACAATAGAGAGTATTAAAATAAAAGACAAGTAAAGTAATCTAGTAAAGGAGTGCGGTAGGTAAAGACTCCGGATGCGGTTGCTGATGAAGGAGCTTGACTGCGGGTGCTTGTTGGCTGCGTTAGCTGAAGTTCAAGAGGGTCACTTTTTATGATTCAATACCCTCTCTCCTCGACCTCTCACATTCTTTCGCCTTGGCCGACGTTGTTCTTCTTGTTGCCCAACTTGTTGCTCTTCATCCTTTGGAGGTATCACATAGACTCCTCCCACATTCACTACAACTCACATGACACCCAAAACTTGGATAGTTAAGTCACTATCCTGAAAGCGCGTAAGATTCCTTATAAAATTAGGAGTTAAGATGCCATAAGACCGAGCAAGTCGGGTAACTACAAGTCCACCCATGATGGAACTACCGAGTCTAGAATTAGTCGCCTTGCTACCCATAAATCATGCAACCATATATGAAAGATCATAACAAACACCGAGGGTGATTATGCTCCATAAATAAAACAACTTTTGAAGAGGCACTTTATCTCCATGATTTTTTTGATTTATTGTGAAGGTAATGAGGCGGTGCAAAAAACGATACACGAGATTCCGTTTTTACCCCTTGCATGCGTCACTAGAATTATATTCGTGATTCGATATAGTCCTCCAAAATTGGGCATCAAAAATCTCGGATGTGAAATCTCAAACACATCTCGGTACATGCCTCCCAATCTAAAAACAAGTGTCCGGTTGTAGGTCGGATCGACAATTTTATCTTCAAAACTCACTGTGGCAAAGAATTCCACCGATAATTCCTGGTAGACGCGTTCTTGAAGAGAAAATAAATTCCTACACCTATTGCAAGTAAATGAAAAACCATTCCCCACAAACACTTTCGTCCAACATCTCTCCAACTCCGCAACCATACCGACCCCACGTAACCACACCCAATCCACAGTGGGAGCAACTGCAAATTCATGATTATATAACCATCCCAAACGAATTTCATAAGTTTTCAACATTGCACGGGAAATATTTTGCGGAAACTTGTATAGTGGGTGAATACTCGCCACATCAATCAGCTCTTGAGCTTGGGGAACTGCCCTTCTAAGACCATTTTTTCCTGAAATGACCAAGAAAAACAAAACAAACCAACAACCAAGATATTAAATTATAAGGCAAAACAAAAAACTGGTTGCTCAGTTTCCACATTGTGGGTTTCATCTCCACATCGTGCCACTGGTCCGAGACGTAGTTCTGGAACGGGCCATCTGTGGGAAAAATCAACCATCAATCTCTCTTGGGGTTTGTTTATTTCATCAATCTATGGACTTACATTACACATGCATTCAAAAATACCCAACTAGTGAACTCAATTTTGGGTTTTTCACCTCTAAAGAAACCCTAACTTCCAAATGCATAATAAGTGAAGAAAACTATACATATTGTGGAAGTAACACTTACTAGATGGAGTTTGAAGACAAATGGATGCAAGAAATTTGGAAGAAAATGGTAGAAAGTGGCAAAAAATCGATGGTGGGGTTGATTTTGTTCGTGTGCTTAGTAAACAAATAAGGTAATGGTTAAAGGGTTTAGTTTAAAACTAGTCCCCATTCGTGATTTTTAAAGTCCACGTCGTGGAGATTAATTCAACGTCGTGGGCCTGAACAGTGGGCCTTATCTTAATCGGGCTAATCCTTTTCCATGAAATGGGCTTGTAACCCACGATACGGAATTGAAAATTTCATTTTGAATGTCCAATTTTAATGTAAAAACCTTAATTCATTTACCATAAAAATTATTTAGAACCGCACACATGATTTTCACCAATTCCTTTAGTAATTATAATAATAATATGATTAATTATCCTACAACTCAACTAAAATGCAAAAATTAAACTAAGTTAAAAAACGAAAAGAAATGCAAACCAAGCTCGGGTTGCCTCCCGAGAATTGCTTCTTTTTGTTGGAGTCTTGAGCCGGACTCTATGCCACCTTACGTTGAATTAGTCGGAGTATCCATCACGAATTGCACCTTTTTCTCCTTCCATTTCCATTTATAAGCTTGGTCTAGTATAAGATACGCCTTTTTGGAATTCTCATTTTTACCCTTTACATCTCCTTCTTCGAGATTTCTTTTGACTCCCTTATATCCACATGTTTAACTTCTTCATTTTAAGCTGTAATATCTTGAATTTTAGAAGTACGATTTAAGAGTTTAAAGTGTAATTTCGAAGAAGGGACTCGACGAGTAGGTACGCTTACTCGCCGAGTCGGAGCGGGTTTGGGTCGCGAATTAAGTGACCAACTCGCCGAGTCGGAATCTGGACTCGACGAGTTGGTACTAGGATGAGAAAACCCCTAATCTTAGGGTTTGCACCCTATTTAAAGGACTTAATGTCCTCCCCTCAGCTCCCTTAGCCCCCTTTGAAATCCAGTAAACCCTAGCTTGTGTGTATAAGGCCATTGGAAGGAGAGTCAAGCTTTGAGAGGTGTTCTAGTGGAAGAAACTTGAAGATAAAAAGGGTTTGCATCAAGAAAGTAGTGTAGATCCAGAATCTACTGCAATTTTGGGCACATCTTGGAGGTAATGAGATCTTACCTTTCCTTTGTTGCTTTTAGATTTATTCTTGAATGAGATTTGGGGCCATTTTGGTATTATTGAGATCCACTTCGAGTTTGGAGTCTAGAGCTGAGGTTGCTACTTCAGATCTAGACTTGTATTGGTCCAGAAAGTCATAAAGCCTCAGTTATTGAATTGTTGGTGAAGCCCTTTTGTCTAACACCCAAGCCTTAGTGTGTTTTGGGCCTATATCTCTTTGGTTTCACGTAAAGTCTGCAACTTTATGTGAGGGATAGATTGTAGAAGGGTGGGTCTACGGATTGGAGCCTCAGCATGGCTCAAAAAGCCTCTGAATGGATTGAGAACTGGAGAGACTCGGCGAGTCACATGGGTGTACTCGACAAGTTGTATGAACACGTGCATGGACTCGACGAGTTGGAAGAACAACTCGGCGAGTCTGTTGAAGATTGCCTGGGACTCAGCGAGTCAGGTCGCAGAACTCCAACCTCTTTTGGTTAATCCTCTGATTAGTGCGTCGGTTGGCGACTCAGTGAGTTGGACAAGATGGGACTCAGAGATTGTTGGACTCGGCGAGTCTTGGGGCGACTCGGCGAGTTAAGTTGTGTCATGAGAGTTTTCTGGGTAAGGGAACTCGGCGAGTCGACGGGCTGACTCAGCGAGTAGAGTCAACCAGGGAGGTTGACTTTAACTGAGGACTTTGACCTTGACCAAGAGTTGACCAGTTGACTTCCAAGGGAAATTTGATAATATTGGTATATATGGAATTGGTACTTTGGTAGTGTTCAGTGGCGGCGATCGTGTCAGAGGTCGGAGCAGCTTTGTCTTATCTCTTCAGTCAACAATTTTAGGTGAGTTATCCTCACTATATCAATAGGGTCTAAGGCACCAAGGCCGGCCCTTTTAGTTGTTATCTTGGTTACAGTATGCTACATGTGGCTATGATGTGTTGGATTGGAATCAGAATAGATAGTATGTTGTTATGCTCATGTGATCCATTAGGATTGGTATGTTAGTGACATGGTTAGGTCGATGCCTTGGTCATGAGAGATTGCTATGATCGATGATCTGTGAGATAGTTATATCTGATATCTGTACTCGTACTGTTGATGTGCTTATTGATCTGTTAGGTCGGCGTCCTGGTAATTGGGACAGTCTTATGTCAGTGATCTGGTTTAGGTCGGTATCCTGGTATATAGGATGATGTTATGTCAGTGACCTGGTTTAGGTCGGTATCCTGGTATATAGGATGATGCTATGTTAGTGACCTGGTTTAGGTCGGTATCATGGTATATAGGATGATGTTATGTTAGTGACCGGTTAGGTCGATATCCTGGTAAGGATGATGCTATGCTTTATGATCTGCTAGATCGATTTGTTTGCCTATGGACTGTTATGTGATTTCCTGTTATATGTACACATGGTTATTTGCTTGATGTTTGGGTTGAGGCGGTTCTGATTTGTGCTGAAGGCCAACATACCCTACGAGCGGTCCGGATAGATTGTAGGCCCGTATGGCGGTCCAGTCATACCGAAGGCTCAGATAGATCCAGATAGACAGAAGGCCCGGTGCGGGCAGTCCAGTCATACTGTAGACTCAGAGAGTGGACCAGGTGAACTGAAGGCCTGTTGAGGGCGGACCAGTCACGCTGCAGACTTGAGAGGCATGGATGTTCTGTATTGTGATACAATATGTTATGATTATGGTTGTATGTGGTTGCTATTTTGGGGGTAACTCACTAAGCTTTCGGGCTTACAGTTCAGTGTATTGTTTCAGGTACTTCAGGAGATTGTGGCAAAGCGAAGGCGTGATCATACCGCTCTTCATGTTTTATGATTCATGTGATCTGGTTCTAGGGGATACTCTGATGTTTAAACTATTTTGAAAATAAGATGTATGAACTTAATGGTTTTTGAATGAAATAAAATGTTTTAAATTGGCTCAAAATTTTTGGTCGTTACAAGTTGGTATCAGAGCCTTGGTTTGAGTGAATTGGAGGAACATTCGTGTGAATCCAGTCTCAAATCAAGGAGGGATTTACAAGATGGTTTTCAAAAGGTTTTCGAAATAAGTAAAGGAGGATGCAGAGGGTACGATGAGCCAGAGCCAGTAAGTAGACCCCAAAATACCACACAAGTTATTTGATTATGTGATATGTTTGAACAACATGCTAGTACTAGGCTAGGGATCTTCAGGAATTGCGTGATAGAATTGCCTGATTTATGATGCCTATTAGCCTAGGGTTTTCCTTATATGAAATTGACATCCTTACTGTAGTTGTTTAGTGTATGCATCACGGCTGTGCACAATCAAGATCTTATAGCCTGAGAATGTTTGATTCGACCTTAAGGTAGAATTGCATATTCGAAAGTCTATCGGGTCCAGCGTTATGTGTGGCTAGTATACACTAATGTTGTAGGGTCGGTGGAAGTTTCATGGATTGGGTGGGTAGTGAGAGGCCAGGAGGCCAGATATGAGATGTTTAGCATTCCTCTAGGAGTGAGGATTTAATCACTCGCTACATTTATGTATATTGTTAGGGCCTTGTGATGATACTTGAGACAAATATGGGTAGGTGTGGAAGGTAGTATGGGCCCATACTACTAAAAGCACATGACCCATACGCATGGCAAGGAAGTCACAACCCCTAGGGTTGGGTTTTGGATTTGTTTCCCTGTCATTATATAGGTTATATGAGACCTTTTGGTGTATTGCCTGAATGGTGGTCACAAGACGTCTTGTGACCGGATCCAGGTTAGGATCGGGAGCTGGCAGCCAGGATAGGCCAGCATTGTCAGGGGATCGTGTCAGGGAGATCCTCTGGGAGGAAACGATCGAGATCGTTCAGGGATAAATTCCGAAGATGATTAGGTCTTTCATGACTGCCATGGTTGAGTATTTTGTCGAGCATTATCCAGACATTGCTGAGACGGTTGCCGCGACAGCATTGGCAGCTGTAACGACAGCGGGGAGAGAAGATGGACGAGCTTCCCAGGACCGGGACATGTTATCGGAACATAATCTGATGAGCAGAAGGAAACAATTATCTGGGAGC
Source organism: Lactuca sativa (assembly GCF_002870075.4). Classification (NCBI taxonomy): domain Eukaryota; kingdom Viridiplantae; phylum Streptophyta; class Magnoliopsida; order Asterales; family Asteraceae; genus Lactuca; species Lactuca sativa. The sequence goes on from NC_056623.2 coordinate 175,363,807, forward strand.
AGGAAGATGACTTGTACACGTTATATTTCCACTGGTTGAGCGGGAGAGTCTACCTTGTGGGTTTATAGATTTGAGGCTCGGGGGTTTGCTCGAAGCCGGGTTATGGGTCGTGGGAACTCCGAAAAGGAGTGATGATTATGTTCAGCTGGGGTTTTGTAGTGGGAAGTGAAATGGTTGATTGATGAGTTGGACCGTCATTTGGTAGGGCAAGGATTACACCCTCTCAGTATCCGAGCTCGAAGGAGTGAGCAGGCTTGTGACCCCAGGATCAGGTGTATTCCAACTCGGGGTCAGTTGGTTACAGGAATAGGCAACATTATTTCAGCGCCGATAAGCTCAGGATGGTCGGCGTGGCATAAGTGTTTTGAGGCCCGGTTTTCCTTGGATCTCATGTATCGGATGGAAATGATTGATTGTGCGATCTATTGCACTATTGGGACTGTAGTCTATGTCTTGGGAGTGGTTTGTAGCTCGATTTAGGGCAGAGGTTGTTTCAGTTGCTGCCGTTCAACTGTGGGAGTTTGAGTTAGTGAGTGAGTCAGGGTGTGAACCCTGAAGAGAATGATTTCTGAAGCCCGAAAGTGGGAAGCTTATTTGGAACATCTTGGAAAAGGGGTTTTATGTGGGAGGACCGCGAATGGAGTCCCACAAAAGGGTTATTCATCATTGTCAGGATTCAGTGGTTAGAAACCATTAGTGGTTGACAGATTAAAAGTGCCAAGAGAAGTAACTCGTTGCCGAGTATTAGTTGGAGCATCTATATGGTGGTCTTCAGGAAGTGAGTGTGGAGTCATTCATGCATTACTGGCTGTCGGTTTCACTAGGATTCAGGAAGTGATCATCTGATTCTTAGAAGTGTGTGATGAGTCGGGTCTCGCTAGCAATGGAACACAAGTGGGAAAGAGTTGGTTGTCATCGGATAAATCGTTGGGAAGTGAGGAGGATTGAGAATCCTCCAATCTTCATGTATTATGAAGGCTTAGTTGAATCTAAGTGGGGGAGTGTTACCCTGAGATGCTAAAGTGGAAAGGTTTTGAAACGGGGATAAGTTTCACAACCTGACAGGGAGAACAGAGGCCCTGTTGGCTGCTTAGTAAAGGGTTTTGTTGTTTGGGGGTCAGAAAAAGTCCCCAGCATAAGAACACGTCTTCCAGATGCTTGATAGTAGAATTTGGGTAACCATGTTGGGGTCCTAGTCAAGAATCAAGTTCAGTTTGAGTTTTCGGTCGAGGGTGTGCTCAACTCTGAGGGTTTTGGATTGATAGATTGAGGGTTTTGTTAGATATTAGGGCTCAGCAGTGTTTCAGCACGGGAGTGCGGGTTATTTAGCGTGTATGGGAGACACGCAGGCCAAGGAACAGGCCTCGGATTTCCGAGAAGGTGGACGATTAACTGAAGGCCTGGTAGGGCGGTCCAGTCATGCTGAAGACTCTGTTTATATTTGTAGATCTATGTTCGGGTATTGAGTAGGCTGCTACGCTTTAGCATTCAATAGGTATGTTCCATGTTTTGAGCATGCTGCTAGAGTAGGCTGAGGACTCAGGTGTATCTTGGTTGATCGGAAGTTATTATTAGGGGTCGGATGGAGTTCAAAGAATCTTGGTGATCTCATCCGTTCAGAGTGTCTCCGAGGTTTCATCTTCTTGGATCGGGTGATACTCCAGTTGGGGACCGAGAATGAATCTGAATGGGTGTTTTAATTAAAATGTTGGATCCAGCAGTGTTGTTAGCCGAGAGTGTGGCATGATTGGAGAGAGTGATAGACAAGTGGGGCAGGGAACAGACCATGGTTTCAGGAAAGGTAGTTGGTCGATGTGAGGCTTGGGTTTAGGCCATGGAAAGGATTGCGGGAACGAAAGTGGAGTTCGGAACCCCATGAGGGCTAGAACAGATTGCATGGGAGAGAATCCCAGGAAGGATGGTTCGGGTGACGTACGACAGTTTTGAGCGGTCCGAATAGACCGAAGGCCAGAAGGCGTACCAGTCAGGCCGAAGGCTCAGGGAATAGTCCAGACAGGCTGAAGGCCCGGGAGGGCGGTCCATACATGCTAAAGGTTCTGAGAGTGGTCCAGATAGGATGATGGCCTGGTAAGGCGGTCCAGTCATGCTGAAGACTCTATATGTGTTAAGTGGACGTGTATGCAGAGAATGAGTGAATATGTCGCCATGCAATAGTAATCGATATGGTCTGGCCCCAAGTATTGATCATGATGATGGAGTTGGATGGAGGCCGTGAATAGGCCTTGTTGGTTATGTGATTGGATTCGGGGTATATAGGAGTTCGAGAATAACAGTTGCTCTACATGGATAGTATAGAGTGGATTTTAGCTTAGTGGCACTTATAGGTGCGGTAAAAGTGGTTAAGTAGACTTCCTGGAAAGGAAAGGCATGTAGCTCTGAAAGGAGTGTGAGTCCTCTGAAAGGTATGCAGTAGAGTAAATGGATGATCGAAAGTGCTCCAGTTGATGGTGATAAGCACTGAGATTGTACCAGATGGGTGGAAGCACATACGGGTTGGATGCCCGTTGAGATTATGGAACGGTTAGCACTGACGCGGAGTCGGGGGAGATCGGGAGTGATGCACGGGTAGATCCTTGGATCCCGAATTATGGTTATGGCCATGAGTTATGTGTGTAGTGGTGCTTCATCCTAGGGATGGCTGGACCATCGTAGGCATGCCTGGACTTCCAACCCGAGGTTGAGTGGGCCAGGTACGATGTGTATGAACGTTATGGCTGGATGTTCAGGAGGGTTGCTCAGAAGCTGTGAAATGTTCCATTAAATCAGCACGGTAAGGGATTTGATCCAGGGAGGAAACGGGATGAGTTTCCATTGGTGCAAGTTAATAGAAGTGGCGCCAGATGGGTGAGAGATAGCGGGATAATACTGGGTTAAGACCCGGTGGTTTATAATGGTATCCAGTTTTCGCAAGCAGCGAATGAATGCGTAAGACGGGAATAAGGTAGTGTCTTCTGGTAGCACATAGTGATGAGTGTTGTTATCAGAGAAAGGAAGTCGGTTGCCTGCTTGAAGCAGTTATCAGGAACCTGCAAGGGAAGAGATGGATTTTAGGGATTCGATAGCAGTGTTTGAAGGAATCAGGGTCGGTTTGAGATTAGTGGATGCATTGTGGGAATATCATTCGGAAGTTTGTGTTGCAGCAGGATTCGAGGACGAAGCCTAATTTAAGTGGGGGAGAGTTGTAACATCCCGAATTTCAGAAGTACGATTTAAGAGTTTAAAGTGTAATTTCAAAGAAGGGACTCGACGAGTAGGTACACTTACTCGCCGAGTCGGAGCGGGTTTGGGTCGCGAATTAAGTGACCAACTCGCCGAGTCGGAAGCTGGACTCGACAAGTTGGTACTGGGATGAGAAAAACCCTAATCTTAGGGTTTGCACCCTACTTAAAGGACTTAATGTCTTCCCCTCAGCTCTCTTAGCCCCCTTTGAGATCCAGTAAGCCCTAGATTGTGTGTATAAGGCCATTGGAGGGAGATTGAAGCTTTGAGAGGTGTTCTAGTGGAAGAAACTTGAAGATAAAAAGGGTTTGCATCATGAAATAGTTTATGTGTGTTAAAAAGGTGAGAGGCCTCGATGTTGTTGTTGTTGTTGTAGTCATCTAGCGGAGTATAGATGACGACCACAGACTTTTCTAGACAATCCAGTGGAACACTAGCAGGTTCGCAACTTGTAGGTGTTGATGAATTAAATGTTCATTGGCGTACACCATCCCCCTCATGGTTGCCTTAAGGACATGTATGGCTGAGGAAACCCCTTAGCAATAGTGTCCATCCCGATGATAATGCTTAAGCTAGGTCCCTTGTGATAGGTGTTTAGGGACGTAAAGTGTGGACAACGGGAATGGGTAATCAGGGTTATTGTTGATTGGTGAACTTAATAAGTATATTATTATTGTGGGTTGAAAACCCTATATGCTCACCAGGTTCCCAAGCCTGACCCACTCAGTTTTTATGATTACAGGTAGTGGACCCCGAGCATAGTCGGAGGACGATGAGAGATTTTTGGATTATATGCCAGTAGTTGTAAATAACTGTCGAAAGGATTATAATGTCTTGTTTATGCTTTTGATCTGTGTCGGGACATGACATCCCGCGGTTTTGATATATATGGAAAATATATACCTTCTTAATGAAGGATTTTGATAAACTTTTATAATATGTTGTTTGGGGACCAATTCCACAACATCTTTTAAAAAGATTTCTCTGATTTTATTTTAAAAAGCATAAACTAAATCGGTCTTTTCTGGCCGAGAAATTAGGGGATGTCATAGTTGGTATCAAAGCATTAGTTTAAGCGAACTAAGAAATTGTAGAATTTATAGACTTGAACATAGAATGCTAAGTGATGATTGTGAGATGAGTGTCTACAATATTTTAGACAAGAGCACTAGTTTATTTTAGGGAATATTCCTAAAATGCCCTTATGTGCTAAATGCTATGTGTTTGCCATGTGTGCCGTTATTTGTTCGGATCTATGGTCTGTTGCCGACTGGATATGGAAACCTTATGTGTGTCGGATTCTAAGCGTATGAATACGAAGTTAGAAGTAACATGTAAACGTTTCGGAGTGATAAGGGAATTATAATGTCTAACAAGGATAAAGACCTAAATTCGCCTTATTTGGTATATAGATTGTAATGGCAAGAACTCGGAGTGGAGCTGGAAATGCAAACAGAAACCAACAACCTCAACCTCAAGTGGTGGAATAGGTGCCTATTGTAGGAGCTGCACCCGAACCCATCACCATGGCTGGAGTACAAACTATGATTCAGGCCATGTTGGATGGACAGAGGGAAGAATTGAGGCAAATGTTGCTGAACGACATAGATGAACCTTCAATTCTTGTTGAACAACGTGAACTAAATGACGATCGATCTGAAGAAGGGAACAACAGTAGATCGGTTGGTCATAGTGAACCGCTTGTGGTTGGGAGAAATAACCACGAGGGTAGGATAGAGAGAAATGGGTGCAAGTATAAGGACTTTATGACTTGCAAGCCATCGACCTTCAATGGAAAAGAAGATCATGTCGGAGTGATGGACTGGATCTCGGAAATGGAGTTGGCTTTCATGACTTGTGATTGCCAAGGCAAGTTACAAACCACCTTTGCAGTACGTCAGTTCAGGGGTAGTGATGCTCGTTGGTGGAGTACTTTGTGGAGAACCCTAAGCCCTAATGAGCAACTGCAATTAACTTGGGCAGAGTTCTTGGTGCACCTCAAGCGAGAGTACTGCTTGGCCCAAAACGTACTTGAGTTAGAAAACCAATTTCTAATGTTGCAGAAGGGGAGTATGACCGTTGACGAATATACGAATAACTTCACAGACAAAATGGAGTTTGCTTTGCGTATTGTCCTAGATGAGTTGGCAAAAATAGACAGGCGCAAAGGGACTTCCATGGGAGTACGCGGTGCTAGTACATCAGGCACTTACTTTGGAGGCAGCTATCTGGGCTGCCAAGTCTGTTGAAGATATGATAAAAGGGAGAGCCCCTAGCAAGGTTGAAGTTGGCGAAAAGAGAAAGTTTGAAGGAACTTCAGGTTCCAATAAAAAGAACAAATTCTCGAAGACTGGTTCGATAAAGTTTGGAGGAGGAGCCGAAGCCAAGTGGTGTGACAAGTGTAAGAAGAAACATGCTGGGAAGTGCAGCGTGGAAGTCACTTGTTACAAATGTGGAAAGCCAGGGCATTATGCCAATGAATGCACCTTCAATAAGAACGTATGTTTTGGGTGCAATGAAGAATGGCATATTTTGAGGGACTGCCCGAAGAAGAAGGACGCAGTAAAACCCAATCTACCACCAAAGCCGAAGGCGAGAGCCTTTCAGATGACACTCAAAGCTGCGAAAGAAGAAGCCGATGTTGCTTCAGGTACCTTTCTCGTAAACGAATTGCCTGCCCAAATTTTGTTTGATTCTGGAGCCAATTACTCCTTTATATCGCATGAATTTGGTAGAAAGCTAGTTTTGCCTGTAGATATGCTAGTTAATGCTATAATAGTCGAGATTGCTATTGGCAAGTTTGTACCTGTTATCCATCGTATGAAAAACATCCTCATTGACTTGGATGGAAATAAGTTCCAAGAGGAATTATTGCCTATCGAGTTAAATGGATTCGACATAGTTTTAGGAATTGATTGGCTTAGCGCCAATGATGCAGAAATACTATGTAGAAAGAAGATAGTAAAAGTAAACACGCCAAGGAAAGAGTCGTTTATGGTGTATGGAGACAAACGCAGAGTAAATTCTAGAATAATTTCCCTAATGAAAGCCAGAAAGTGTTTGGCCAAGGGATGTACATCATATCTAGCGTTCGTGATCGATGCTAAGATGGAAAAGAAGGAGGTGCAGAATATTCTGGTGGTGTGTGATTATCCGGAAGTCTTTCCTGAAGATCTTCCCGGATTGCCCCCTGATCGACAAGTAGAATTGCGTATTGACTTGTTACCAGGAACGACGCCGATAGCAAAAGCACCTTATCGATTAGCGCCAACTGAAATGAAAGAACTTATGACACAACTTCATGAGTTAATGGACAAAGGTTTCATTCGACCTAGTTTGTCGCCCTGGGGAGCCCCTGTGTTATTTGTAAAGAAGAAATACGAAATCATGAGAATGTGCATCAATTACAAAGAGCTGAACAAAGTGACGATAAACAACAAGTACCCGTTGCCAAGGATCGATGACTTGTTCGACCAGTCGCAGGGTTCGAGCTATTTCTCGAAGATCGATCTTAGGTCGGGATACCATCAACTAAAGGTGAGAGAGCAGGATATCGAAAAGACTGCGTTTAGAACGAGATATGGACACTATGAATTTTTGGTTATGTCATTCGGACTAACCAATGCCCGAGTAGCTTTCATGGATTTGATGAATAGGGTTTGTAAACCATTCATAGATAAATCTGTGATAGTATTCATAGACGATATCTTGATTTATTCGAAAAGCAAGCAGTAACATGAAAAGCATCTACGTGAAGTGTTAGAAGTCCTGAAAAAGGAGAAGCTGTATGAAAAGTTCTCCAAATGTGAATTTTGGATTCAAGAAGTCCAATTTTTAGGTCATGTGGTTAACCAAGAAGGAATAATGGTCGACCCAGCAAAGATTGAAGCTGTAATGAAGTGGGAACAACCAAAGAGTCCTACGGAGATTCGAAGCTTTTTAGGATTAGCTGGATATTACTGAAGGTTTATCCAAGGCTTTTCTTCGATTGCTACTCCATTAACAGCTTTGACCCATAAAGGAGCCACTTATGCTTGGAATGAGAAGCATAAGGAAGCCTTTGAGAAGTTGAAGAAGATACTGTGTGAAGCACCGATTCTTTCATTGCCTGAAGGAGTTGATGACTTCGCAGTTTATAGCGATGCATCTGGAGTTGGGTTAGGTTGTGTTCTGACCCAAAGGGATAAAGTGATTGCGTATGCATCGAGGCAATAGAAGTAGCATGAAAAGAACTACCCCACTCATGATCTGGAGTTGGCAGCGGTAGTATTTGCCTTAAAGATATGGAGGCATTATCTTTATGGCATAAAGTGTAAACTTTTCACTGATCATAAGAGTCTTCAATATCTCTTTAATCAGAAGGAATTGAACATGACGCAACGACGCTAGCTAGAGTTACTCAAGGACTACGACTTTGAAATACTTTACCACCCTGGTAAAGCAAATGTGGTTGCTGATGCTCTCAGTCGGAAGGTGAACCTTGAAAAGAAAAGGCCAAGAGTGTTGAGAATTGAAGTTGTCTCGACAATTGTGGAAAGTATAAAGAAAGCTCAAGAGGAAGCTTTAGAGAAAAATGACCGAAAGGAAGAACGTTTGGGCAAAACGTTAGTGTTTGGTACAAACAACCAAGGGTTGAAGGTATTCCAAGATAGGATTTGGGTACCTAAAACGGGCAGAATAAGAGATCTTCTGATGGAAGAAGCTCACAAGACCATGTACTCAATTCATCTCGGCAGTACAAAAATGTATAGGGATTTAAAACCCTACTATTGGTGGTCGACGATGAAGCTCGATGTTGCTAAGTATGTGGCCAAGTATGTAACTTGTGCTAGGGTTAAGGCACAACATCGGAAACCGTATGGGAGTTTAGAACCTTTACCCGTACCCATGGGTAAATGGGAAGACATCACCATGGATTTTGTAACTAAACTGCCCAGAACAAGGAACAGTCATGACATGATTTGGGTGGTCGTTGATCGCTTCACTAAGAGTGCGCATTTCATAGCAGCCAAAGATAAATAGTCTATGGATAAACTTGCGAATTCTTACATGAAGGAAATTGTGAGGCTTCACGGTGTTCCGTTAACAATTGTGTCCGATCATGACAGTCGTTTTACCTCGAGATTTTGGAGGAGTCTACAAGAGGAATTGGGTACCAAGTTGTGTTTGAGTACAGCTTACCATCGGTAAACCGATGGTCAGAGTGAACGAACGATTCAAACATTGGAGGATATGCTGAGAGCATGTAACCTAGAATTCCAAAGTAACTGGGATGAACACTTACGTCTAGTAGAATTTTCCTATAATAATAGTTTCCACTCGAGCATCAAGATGGAACCTTATCACGCTTTGTATGGGGAGAAGTGTCGAACGCCATCATGCTGGCTGGAAGTTGGGGAAAAGCAGTTTATGGGACCTGAAATAGTCCATCAGACTGCTGAAAAGTTGAAAGTGATAAGGGAAAGGATGTTAGCTGCTCAAGATCGACAAAAGAGTTATGCTGACAAGAAAAGACAATCGATATCCTTCGATGTTGGAGATTCGGTTTTACTTAAAGTCTCACCGTGGAAGGGACTTATAAGATTTGGTAAGAGAGGGAAGTTGAGTCCAAGGTTTATTGGACCATTTAAAGTTCTCCAGAGGATCGGGAATCAAGCTTACAAGCTAGAGTTACCAGAAGAACTAGAGGGTATTCATAACACCTTTCATGTGTGTTATTTCAGAAAGTTCACGGGAGATGTGCCCGACATAATTTCGATTTCTGAGTTAAGGTTGGATGAAAACAAGAGGTTGATCGAAGAACTTGAGGCAATCGTTGACCGTAAGACTATGAAGTTACGACGCAAGATGGTCGATTTAGTGCTTGTGTGCTAGAAACATACGAATGGACCAAATCTCACTTGGGAAACAGAGAGTAACATGATGATTCGCTACCCGCAGTTGTTTAATGATATGTGATTCCAGGGACAAAATCATCCTAAGGGGGAGAGAATTGTAACACTTGTGTTTCTAGCCTAGGCATTTATATTGAATTGATAGTCTAGGTTAACCTTTGTAACTCATTTTGAAGAAATGAAAAGGAATTATGTGAATTATGTGTTTTATGCTTAATTATTAGCGCTTAATTAATTAAGAATAAAAATAAGCGTCAAAATTAAAGTGTGAGATAATCCCGATATCTTTATATAAAGTTGTAGTGGTCGAAACAAGGATTTCGGGGATATAAAGAATACCAAAATCCGAGTTATAACGAAGAAGTTATGACCTGTCGAAGTTTCGCGACAAAACCGGCACGGTGTTGAATGTCGTAAAAAGTGAGTTTTTGATAAACTACTTTTTAGCCTTAGTAATCTAAATGAAAGTCGTAGTATTCGTTAAACCGAGAAGTTCGATAAAAAGAACGCCCAAATCTGACTCCGTATGAGGAAGTTATGATTTTTCGAAGTTTCAGCTTAGCAGTAGACAACTAAAAACTTGAATTTTAGATCGAGCGATTTTTAGCCAACACAACCTAAACGAGAATTAAAGGTCTCGTCATTAGGAGCACAACGGCAAAAAGTCTGACGAAAACGGACGTCGGATGAAGAAGTTATGAATTTTTAACGGATTTTCTGTCCAAGTTTGTTAAAAATAATAATATAAATTTTAAAGTCAAAATTAGCTGACGAAGTCTAAACGGAAGTTGTAGAGCATAATTTTAGCTACGCCTGCATATAAAGAACGTCAAAAACGGAGCTCGTATGCGAAAGTTATGGATTTTAGAAGTTTTGGCGCGAAAATCGAGAAAATTAACATAGTCACGGGAAAAAGTGCCATGTGTCCTGCTGAGTCACCAGGCTGCTGAGTTGCCAGGCTGCTGAGTCACCAACCTGCTGAGTCACCGAGCTGCTGAGTCATCCAAAGTCGTGGCACATCCGAGGAGCGACGCGTGTGCAGCCTAGTCCGAGCCTCGCAATGCTTGCCGCGTGTCTGACCTTCGCACTAGCTGTCTCCCTTCCCTCTTGCTTCGGGTCCGAACCTCGGACCTAGACTCCGGTCCACTTAGAAGCTGCCAGCGAGCCCTCGCAGGTGCGACCCATGTGCGAGCCATGCGCAGCCCACGTGCGAGCCCTCCCCTGCGAGCCTTCGGATCTTCGCCACCTGGAGACTTCTCGTCCGTCTGATCAGAAGCTTCACCCTATAAATAGAAGGATGCGAGCCTTCTAGGATATTTTTAAGAAATTGGCAATTTTGGCCCCTTTTTCACTATTTTGGCTATTTTCACATCCCCCAAAGCCCCGGTACTTATTCCAAAGCCCGGAATACTCCACGAAGTGCCCGTGAAGCCCAGAAAATTTATCTTTTCGGTTTCGAAGCCCGACTTTTACAGAGCCCGGTTTCTCAATAAAACTCCCGATTTTATTACAAACGATCATTTTAGGAAACGAATTGTTGCCCGATTTTCATCAAAACAAGTAAGTGTGTAGTTACTTTCAATTTACACATAGATATGAAGTATTTACCTTGAAATACATGTTATGTGTAAATATATAAATTGTTTAATTGAGGTGACTGTTGAATTGATGTTTTATACCAGTTTTAAACTGTATATGCTTTTTATCCACAAAATATGTTGGGTAGAACATGGGTAGATGAAATAGTTTATGTGTGTTAAAAAGGTGAGAGGCCTCGATGTTGTTGTTGTTGTTGTAGTCATCTAGCGGAGTATAGATGACGACCACGGACTTTTCTAGACAGTCCAGTGGAACACTAGCAGGTTCACAACTTGTAGGTGTTGATGAATTAAATGTTCATTGGCGTACTCCATCCCCCTCATGGTTGCCTTAAGGACATGTATGGCTGAGGAAACCCCTTAGCAGTAGTGTCCATCCCGATGATAATCCTTAGGCTAGGTCCCTTGTGAAAGGTGTTTAGGGACATAAAGTGAGGATAACGGGAATGGGTAATCAGGGTTATTGTTGATTGGTGAACTTAATAAGTATATTATTATTATGGGTTGAAAACCATATATGCTCACCAGGCTCCCAAGCCTGACCCACTCAGTTTTTATGATTACAGGTAGTGGACCCCGAGCATAGTCGGAGGACGACGAGAGATTTTTGGATTATAGGCCAGTAGTTGTAAATAACTATCGAAAGGCTTATAATGTCTTGTTTATGCTTTTGATCTGTATCAGAACATGACATCCCGAGGTTTTGATATATATGGAAAATATATACCTTCTTAATGAAGGATTTTGATAAACTTTTATCATATGTTGTTTGGGGACCAATTTCGCAACATCTTTTAAAAAGATTTCTCTGATTTTATTTTAAAAAGCATAAATTAAATCGGTCTTTTCTGGCCGAGAAATTAGGGGATGTCACAAGAACCAACTCTAATTGCATGAATTGATTGGTCCATCTTGGTTATTCTTCTATCCATGGTATCGAGCATGGCTACTACAACAACCATGTCTTCAGAATTGCCTCCCCTAATTCCTTTTGCTCCATCATGTCTTGGATTATGGTATTCTCGAGAATGTTTTGAGAACTCTACAATCAATTCCTTTACTTCACCCGGATTTTTCTTAGTAAGTGTTCCTTGAGAATCAAGGAGTTGCCTTGTCATGACATTTACCCCATCATAGAATATAGGCACTTATTGTTGTATGTTAAGGTCATTTTGAGGGCAGTTTCTTAGTAACCCTTTATAATGCTCCCATGCCTCATAAAGTGATTCACCCTGATTTTTCCAAAGTTGGCTATTGCCTTCTTGAGTTTGGATATTTTTGATGGTGGGCAGAATTGTTCCAAGAATTGCTCATGCATTTGTGCCAATGTAGTAATTGCACCATGTGGCAGTGCCTTCAACCAATCTCTTGCAGCTCCCTTAAAAGTAACGAGAAGCATCCTTAACAACGCAGTCTCTCTTGGAACATTTGGAATATTGAAATAATCGGCAATGTCATTTACCTCATCTAAATTCTTGTTAGCATCCTCATGATCCTTCCCAGAAAATGGCACATTCTTAAGTGTAGTAAGAATGTGCCCTTTCAACTCAAATGTTGCAATGGCATGAATTGTAGGTTGTACTAAACTAGGACCAACATCGTCTCTTATCCGCTTCTCTTATGCTCCCTTGGACACATTGGTAATATTTTCCATTTCGTTTTCTGGCTCGTCTCCGGGTTCGCTTTTCTATAATTCAAATTCAGGTTCGGACTCGTATTCAGATTCTTGTGGACTAGATATTTGATGAGGATCTTCAATCTTTCTTTTGTCCTTCAAAGATGTACTTAACTCTCCTACTTTCTTCCCTTTCTTCTTTCTAAATACTGATTTAAGGTCTTTAAATGGTGAGATCTTTGGTGTTTGGTCTTCTTTCACGTTTTATCCATGTTTTTGTAAAGGCCTGACTCTGGATCTTCAAGTGGTGGTACCAAAGGTTTGTTGGAACCTCTGGTCATGAACTACTACAAAATAAACAAAAATAAAAACGTATATCTAAACAAAAACTAAAAACTAAGAAACACAAAAAATACTTTCCTAACTGAACCCACGCCGTGGACTTAAGGTCCACGTCGTGGTCTCAGACCTGAAACAAAAATTAATTACGAAAATTAACTTTTTGCAGGTTTTACCCCACAAAAGGATCGATTAACTCAAAGCAAATAAATTAACAACCAAATAAGCCGTTCCACGGCAACGTCGCCAAAACTTGATGTGCACAAAAGTACTTGCTAGTTTTAAATTTATATCCTAACTAACTTCACTAACTAATATGCACCTAGGCAGTGTACCTAGTCAGATTGTAGTGTAGTTTAAGTAAGTTGGGGTCGAACACAGGGAACGAATTTAATTAGCTAAAATAATTACTCTAAATTAATCTAAAATCAAACAATATTTAAAAGGGTTTTTATCTAATTTTGCAAGTTTAGATGAACTTAATTTATCAATAACTATCCAATCAAATTATAAAAACACTTATGTTAGTCTGAATTCATTTCCCTCAATGGTTTAATTATTAATTATGACAATTCCCGTTGGTTACCAATTAAAATATTATTAGCAATTCAATTTCAAATTAACTAATCTTGAATTAATTCATGTAGATCTATGCATAGTCACACATAATTTAACACAAAATTACCTATTAAGTAGAATTGGAGCTATGTAAGATTGAGTTAACAAACACAATTATGTTCATAATATGAGTTCTCCAGCGCAGCCAAATTTAATACTTTAATTACTTATCTAAGATTGGTTCAACCTTAGCTCTAATAATCTAATGTTCACTAAATTACTAGGTATTCAAATTCATGCAGATTAATGGTTACTAACTACACATAATAAGAGTTTAAAGCAATCTAGTATCAACTCAAACATGCTAGGTATAATCAATCAAACATAAGACATTAACCAACAAGAAAAGTCTAAGTTATTATAAACAAACCATGAGTTCCAGCTTCATCTAGCTAACATAAGCAACTAGATTTAGCTACTCATATTAACAAATAAACACAAACAAGTCATAATAAATAGCATTGTAAAGTACCACAACTAGAAAGTAATTATGAACCTCTTCTTCTTCCTTGGTATTCAAACCAATTTCCTAGCCTTCTAACCTTCTAAATATCGACTTTTGGAAACCTTTTCTAACCAATCAACCCCTTAAATTCGTAAAGATAAAGGGAATTTATAGTTGTCATGAAATTACATTCCACGTCGTGGAATAAGGCTCCACGTCGTGGACATAGATGCATCCTTATCGGGCAAGGATTTCGACTTTACGCGTACTCATCTTCCAGAATTTTCCTTTCCATGTCATTTAAGTGATATCCACGACGTGGATATAGCTGTTTTCGTGGGTTTTCTTCTCTTTAACCTTCCAAGCCTCCAAAGTTTCTTCTTCTTCCACTTTTAGTCCTTATTCTTAAAAATGACTTATTTTGGCTGCAAAATACAATTTAATCTCATAAGTACCATTATTCCATGCAAATAACCAAAATATGTATAAAAATGTATTCAAATATTGCCTAAAAGTATGTATAAATATGACAATATTAGACGATAATCATCATTAAAAAGTAATTGTTAGAAAATGTTTCATATGAAAACCTTTTGGACTTCGTCAAGTGATTTGATTTCGGAGCCGTATGGTTTCGGAATGCTTTTAAAACTGTTTCTGACCATGAAGAGTTCAAATTTTTTTTGAAGGATCTCGGAACATGAGAAAGGTCCGAGACAGGGTCCGGAATGAAAAAATATGAGCCATAAGGTCCGGAGTGAATTTTTTTAAGAGATTCTGGATTCAAGGGTCCAAAGTGAATTTTTGAAGCGATTCCGGAGTCAAGGGTCCGGAGTGAATTTTTTAATAAACTCTAAGGTCTGATCTCAGACAAGGTAAGAGAAGAGACTTCAATACCGTTCTGGACTTGAATTCCGAGATGATCTTATGAAGTAAGTTTCGAGGTGAGATTGATAACAATGTAACTATATTGGTCATGGACTCCATATAGTGAAGTGAGTTGTACAACTTAAAACTACAAGAAGTTGTTAGATAAAAAGACATGTAAAATGACCCTATTTATTCCGAGAGGCAATAGTTCCGAGATGAGAGAAAATTTGACTCCGAAACATTCTACTTTCTGATGTTACCATCAGAGAGTGCAAACTTCTTGAAAGAACTGAAGATCAGGCATCATCATACCCATTTTGTTCAGAAAACCATTGAATTTGGTTTCATCTAATGCCTTAGTAAAGACATCAGTAATTTGATCGTCAGATGAAACAAAAACAAGTTCTATGTTACCATTTAAAACATGATCTTTAACAAAAGGGTACTGTATATAGATGTGCTTCGTCATTGAGTGCTAAATTGGATTGTGCGATATTGAAATGGAACTTTGTGAAGCATAATAGATTGGGATTTATTGAAACCGTTAACCATAATCCAAGAGCTGTGATTTCATCCAAATACCTTGTGATGTGTAGCTAGCAGCAGCAATGTATTCTGCTTCAGTTGATGAGAGCGTAATGCAGTTTTGTTTCTTAGATGACTAGCTAACCAATCGACCACACAAAAATTGACAACCACCAGATGTGCTCTTTCTGTCTAATTGAAGATTGCCATAGTTCGAATCAGAATATGCTTGAAGGAGGAAACTCTCATTTGTTGGTCACCAGATTCCGAGATTCTTTGTACCTTTGAGGTATCAGAATATTTTCTTAACGGCCAAGAGATGAGACATCTATGGATTGACTTGAAATTTGGCACACAAACATGTTAAAAACATGATGTCCGGACGACTTGCTGTAAGGTAGAGTAGTGATCCAATCATTCCTCTGTACTTCTTTTCATCAATAGCAACACCTGAAGGGTCCGGAATATCTTGTGTCCAAAACCCATAGGTACCTTTGCCAAACCACAGGTGTCCATTGAATATTTCTTGACAAGTTCTGAGATATACTTTTCTTAGTGAATAAAGATTCCTCTGTTGGTCTGTTTAACTTGGAGACCTAGGAAGAAGCTTAGTTCATGATTCATGCTCATTTGGAATCGACTAACCATTAACTTAGCAAAGTCAGCAACCATTGATGAATCGGTGGATCCAAGAATGATGTCGTCAAAATAAATTTGGATAAGCATGAGATGTTTTCCATTTGACCTTCGGAACAGGGTAGGATCGAGAATACTATTTAAAAACCTGAACGCTTGACAAAGTCAATGAGGGTCTCGTACCAGGCGCGATGAGCTTGCTTGAGGCCATAAACAACTTTTCAGAGTTTATAGCAGTAGTTCAGATATGAGAGATTGACAAAACCCGGAGACTGTTGGAGATACACTTCAGTATCAAGTTCACCCTTTTGAAAAGCACTTTTGACATCCATCTGGTAAACCTAAAAGCCTTTGTGAGCAGCATAAGTAAGGAAGATTCTGATGGCTTCAAGATGGGCAACAGGAGAATGGGATGATTCTGACGAGGAGGGATGAGAGTCCACACTTCATTTCTATCGAATTTTTTCAATTCTTCCTACATGGTTGTAATCCAATCAACATGTTCTAATGCTTCTTTGATGGATTTTGGTTCAACCATTGATATAAATGCGGAGAAATGACATTCATTTTGAACACTTGTGGGAAAACAAGTTTTTACACATGTGTTTGGATTTCCAATAACTTGGTTCGGAGGATGATCCTTAATCCAAACATGTAGTCTTAGAAGCTCTTGTATAGCAGACGATCATATATCAACAATGGGGTTGTGTTGCTCCCCCATTAATAGTTTGAACTTGTGGATGACGCTCCCCTGAACTTCTGAACCGGACACATTTACATCATCCTCAGGTGGGAAATTGAAGAAATTTTCATCATCAGCGTTGTTGATTGGATTAGAGTCAAATTCAGCAGCTGCGTCTTGGAATCCATCAACATTTGATTCAAGGGAAGGTTAACCATTTTCCCCCTCAACCTGAGAAGGTTGAAACGGTTCATAATCAAATGGAGGAAAACAAGGTGTCGAACCTAAAACATTTTGGGAAACCAGAGCTTTGTTTGATGAGATTTGTCTTGTTTGAGATTACGAATCAAGAGCTATTTCTGAAGGTCCGAACAAGGTTTCAAAGTCAACTTCATAAATTGTTTGATGGTTCGGACATCCTGGTGTTGGAGCATCGGATTCCATGATGTGAGTTGTAACATGGGTTGGGCCAGAATTCCGAATAAAGTTGTCATCAAAGGTAACATCAAAGCTTTCTTCTAGAACATGAGTTCGCCAATTAAGAACCCGAGAAGCCTTTGATTTAGCAGAGTGCCCAAGAAAAAAATGATTCATCAACTTTGGGTTGGAACTTTGCAAGCTGATCGCGGTTATTTTTGATGAAGCATCTACATCCAAAAGCATGAAGAAAAGAGATACTTGGCTTCTGATCATTCATAGCTTCGTATGGTGTCATATTGAGGCTTCGATTGATAATACTCCTATTTTGAGTGAAGCATGCAGTTGAGACAGCTTCAACCCAAAGATAGAGTGGAAGATTTGCAAAGTTGAGCATGGATCGAGCAGTTTCAACAAGTGTTCTGTTGCGTCGTTCGACTACACCATTTTTTTTTGGAGTGTATGGAGCATAGAAGTTGTGGTTAATACCCTTCTCGATGAGGAAGTTCTCGATGGTGGCATTGGTGAACTCCGAACCATTGTCACTTTGGATTCGCCTTACTGGAAGTTTGATGAGAACTTCAATTCCTTTGATAAAGTTGATGAGTTCTGAGGCTCTTTCTGACTTGAGCCTTATGAAAAAGACCCAGGTGAACCTAGTAAAATCATCCACAATCACAAGAACGTATTTTTTGTGATGTAGACTTTCTACCATTGAAGGTCCACACAGATCAATGTGCAGAAGTTTTCATGGATCCGAGATAGATTTTTCAATGATAACAGGATGACCCTTCTTCGATTGCTTTCTACACTCACTTGTAGAACATAAATGATCATTTTCGAACTTGAGGAGTGGCAAAACTCTTGCCATTTCACCGGAAACAAGATCATTCATATATCGTAAGTTTAGATGAGCAAGCCTTTTATGCCATAACCAACTGACGTCAGGAACAACTTTCGAGAGTAAGCAGAGCTGGGGCTTGCCAATGATCATGTCGATGTCAAGAGGATACATGTTCTTGTTGCGATTTGATGTCATTAAACATTCCTCCTGGTCTTTTGGCATGACATAGTTATGTTTCTTGCAGAATTCAACTCGACGATTCGCTTCAGTGAGTTGAATCACACTTATCAAATTATGCTTTAAATCAGCTACATATGCCACTTTTGAAATGGAGAAGTTGACATTTGTAAGGATGTCATAACCTCTAATATGAGAGTTGGAGTTGTTGTCGTATGTCACGTAGCCAACATTTGGTGAACGTTTGAGATCTCGCAGAAAGTCCTTATGCCCCGTCATGTGCATGGAGCTAGCACTATCAATATACCATATTGTTTCTTGCTCCAAAGCACAAAGTGGCTGCAAAATTATTGAGTTTTGTAGTTTTTAGGCTCCGAGTTAGGTTTTGGGACAAAGGCACGAGTTTTAGGCTTCGGTTGTGACTTTTGAGCAACATATGTTTTGGAAGGTTTATTCCGAGATTCTTCAGGAAACAAATAGAAGGCCATGGTTCTTTCATCTATCCAATAATCATACTCAATGACATGCGGATTCGTAACAACTTTTCTCGGACCAGCAGCTTCCGGAGTAGTGGTAATCACTGTGTCTCTCGGAGTTGCAGTTTCATTTTTGAGATTTTTTACTTGCCACACAAGATTTTGTTTTGAAGATTTTTGTGAAATTGTTTTCTTAAAAACTTGTTCTTTGGTTGATGATACATTTGGTTTTGAAAGCTATTGTGGTTTGAAAATTATACCATTAGACTTGGATACAAATACAGATGAAACGGTTGTTGGATTATTGTCTAAGACCGTAATTATATTTGGTATGTACTTGACCCGGTTGCGCATGGTCCTTTTAGGTTGCCTTCACCAAAGCAACTTGATAGGATGATTCAAGGAGAAAGAGAGGTTATTATGGTTTATTATTATATTATATGAATAATATATTAAAGGATAAATCATATAGTTTAATTAATTTTAGGCAAGAATTAATTAAGAATTAATTATGTGGCTAAAAGAGATTAATTGAATAAAGGGGACTAGAACTGTCAATTGTGTGATAGTTGAATATTGGGCTGAGAAGCCGTATGGACTAGGAATGGACGAAATTAAGGATTTTCCATCTTAATTACGGCCATAAGGACCCTATTCCAGAAGGTTCCTTGGATTGCTTAATGCCTAAGTTGTCCATTAGGGTTTTGACTGAAACCCTAGCAACACAAGTATAAATAGAACCCCTAGGGCATCAGATTTCTGCCACTGGAAACCCTAGAAGAGTTCATAGCCGAAATTGTGCCTCCTCCCCTCTGTCCAAGATCATTCTTTTGCTTGTGGTGTTTGTAAGCCATTAGAAGAGTGACATTTGTTACTCTAAGCTCCAAGACAAGAAGATTAAAGCCATTCTTGAAGATGTAATTATTTAGATCTGATATTATATGATAATTTTGAAATATGTATACTAGATCTAGGGTTCATAAGTCTTGGATGAATTTCATGTACAACAGAGGAACCTAGATCCAAGCTTTTGGGTTTGCATGACCACATAGGATGTTCTTTTGTATAAAACCAATCAGTGGTATCAGAGCCTTAATTGGTTTCTATTGTATTGATGCCTTGTATGTTCATTCATGCTTTAAAACTTGTTTTCGACCCATAGCTCGACGAGTTGGATGAACTCGACGAGTCCACACTGGGAACTCGGCGAGTTGGACTGTCAGACAAAGGATATCTCGGGATTTCTTGTTGTTTTGCTGAAAGATAATTACCAAAACTGTTTTTGACTAATAAAATCCAATTTTTATTATTATTATTATGTGATTATCCTTACCAAAACAAAAGATAATTACCAATTAATTGAATAATAAATTCCTTATGTGATAAAATTTGATTATTTGAATTATTTGGTGAATTATCTTGTGAATAAAAGGAATGAGTCAAATTTAGATAATCATTAAATTAAATGTTTGATTTAAATTATTTACTATTTGATCCTATGTGTTTTGAAAAGTTTCTAAACATGCCCTCAAGTTTTGAAATTTAAATTTTTTATTAAAAGTTTATTTTTGAAATATTAAATTCTAAAACCCTAGTTTTTGAAAAGCTCAAATTACACACTTATGGTTTTATTAAGTTAATTGAATGTATAATTAAAAGAGAGTTAATAAATCTATAATGATATGGTTTATATTTAACTGAATTAAAAGTATAATTTATTAATTTTGACCACCTAGTATTTTAAAAGTGTAAAATACATCGTTATACTATATATAAAATTAAAGGTCTAATATTATATATGTATGAATAAAGAGTCAATCTTACCGTTAGTAGACCTCATTCACGAAGCTGGTCTCTAAGGGGTGTTTAAGGAAGTGGCCTGTAAAATTACCGCCATTGGGTATTCGCTCTTACCCACCGCACTCTTGACTAGTGGAGGGTCGTTAGCCGAACGGGTAGGATAGGACACAACTTTACATTATAAGTATAATGAAATACAAAGTGACTAAACACTTTTATAAATTACCAAATCTTAGTTACTTTAGGAAAAATGTGGAGTTGGTGTTATTCCATGAAATTACACTTTGTACCCTTGCCAAGACGTTAGTGGAGCGTGTGTGGTTAACCGACACAATAATTGGGCTCTAAGCAAAGGTGGCAAAGGGTGACTCGATATTTATCATAGATCGATGGAGCGTGTGTGGTTATGTAACATCCCAGAATAGCAAGAGTAAATTTGAAGGGATAAAAGAGTAAAATGGGAAGGAGCGACTCGGCGAGTCCACGAGTGATCGGAGCAGCTTGGGTTATCTGTTCAGTCGGCAGTTTCGAGGTGAGTTATCCTCACTATATCAACAGGGTCTAAGGCACCAAGGACGGCCCTTTATCGGATTGAGATCCGGGTATTGTTGTTATGTTATTGCTTTGATATGTTTGCATCCTGGTAGCTAGGATGGTATATGTTAGAGACCCGGGTATGGTCGGTTCCCTGATAGGTAGGGTGATGCTATGCTAGTGACCGGTTAGGTCGATATCCTGGTTAGGATGATGATATGTTATGTGATCTGTTTGATCGGCTTGTTGACTGTGAATGCTTATATGATTGTATGTTTATGTGCACATGGTTGTTTGGACTGGAGTTGGGTTGAGGCGCGTCATGCTTTATGCTGTAGGCCAAGATACCCAAGGCGGACCAGTTGTCCCGAAGGCCCAGCGAGCGGTCCGGATAGGTTGTAGGCCCTAAGAGGGCGGACCAGACGTGCTGAGGCTCGGAGAGTGGACCAGACCGACTGAAGGCCCGGTGCGGGCGGACCAGTCATACTGTAGACTCAGAGAGTGGACTAGGTGGATTGAAGGCCCGGTGCGGGCGGACCAATCACACTACAGACTCGATGTATGTGGCTAGATTCGGAGAGTGGACCAGGTGGATTGAAGGCCCGGTGCGGGCGGACCAATCACACTGCAGACTCGAGATATATGGCTAGACTCAGAGGGTGGACCAGGTGAACTCTTGGGCAGTGCGGCGGACCAGTCACACAGTAGACCCGAAGTGCATGGCTGTTCTGTGATCGGATATGTTATGGCATGTTATGCGTGTATGGTATATGTGGTTGGTATTTTGGGGATATCTCACTAAGCTTTCGGGCTTACAGTTGTGGTTTTATGTTTTTCAGGTTCTTCAGGAGACCGTGGCAAGGCGAAGGCATGATCGTACCGCTCCTCGTGTTTATGTTGTGATGAGATTCTGGGAATACTTAAAATAAATTGTATTGAAAACCTTTTTGTAATAACTTTAATGGAATCGGGTTGTTTCGAAAATTTTAAATTGGTTGAAATTTTTGGTCGTTACAAGTTGGTATCAGAGCCTTGGTTTGAGTGAATTGGAGGAACACTCGTGTGACTCCAGTCTCAAATCGAGGAGAGTTTTCAAAAGAGAATTTAAAATGGTTTTCAAAATGAGTAAAGGAGGACGCGGAGGTACGATCAGCTGGAGCCAGTAAGTAACCCCAAAATACCATACATGATGTTTGTTTTTGAGCCTTGATAGAATAGCATACTAGTGCTAGGCTAGGGATCTTCAGGATTTCATGATAATGTTGCCTGATTTGTGATGCCTGTAGCCTAGGGTTTCCTTGTGAGAGATTTCCAGTGTTCCTCTAGTAGTGAGGGTTGAGCATTGTTATGCATGTTTTCACTAGGGTGTTGTGGTAGTACTTCATACAAATATGGGTAGGTGTGGAAGGTAGTATGGGCCCGTACTACTGAAAGCACAGGACCCATACGCGTATCAGGGAAACCATGACCTCTAGGGTTGGGTTGAGAGAGTTGGTTCTCGGATTAGTGGGAAGTGTTTGAGATTTTGTGGTGTTTTTCAGTATGGAGATTCCGAGGCATGCTGGGAGTAGATCCGGGTCAGGATCGGGAGTTCCGGGCGGGTCAGTACCGCGGTGAGGTTATTGGTCAGATGAGCACATGCGAGCTGGATGCGAGGATTCGTGAGATCCTGCATGATGAGGTTGCTGCGTTGTTCCGGGCCGAGTTGCCGGAACTGTTTGGGTCGATCAAGACCACCATGGTTGAGTATTTTAATGAGCGTTATGCAGCTCCCACAGAGACGGCTGCCGCTGCGGCTACAACGGCTGTAGCAGCAGCAGGGGGAGGAGCTGGTCGGGGCTTTCAGTATCGGGACTTCGATAATACGAAGCCTCCCACCTTCGATGGAGTTCAGGACCCGATTGTTGCTATGAGGTGGTTATCGGACGTGGAGGGGTGTTTCTTCACGTGTTCATGCCCTGTTGAGCAGAGGGTGAGGTGTGCTCTGTACCTGTTGAGGCTCGGGGCGAAGGATTGGTGGAGATTGACCACGGGGTCATATTCGGATGCGCAGAGGGCTGCGGTTTCATGGGATCAGTTTAGAGAGATGTTCAGCACTCGTTATATTCTGCGAGTTGAGAGGGAGAGATTGGCTCAGGAGTTCCTTGAGCTAAAGCAGGATTCGAAGTCGGTGACTGAGATCACCAGGATGTTCATTGAGAGGGCGATGTTCTGCCCAGGGTTCGCTTCGGAGCAGGCTCAGATGTCTCGATATCTAAGCATGCTCAAGAGGGACATCAGACAGTTTGTGTCTACGTAGAGGTGCGAGACCTTGTTGGAGTTGCAGGAGGCCGCCGGGAGGCGTGAGTTAGAGATTGAGTTGCAGTTGCGTGAGCTGAGGCAGGCTCCGGTGCAGTCGCAGCCGGCGCCGAAACGGTCCAAGACCGTTGATGCTAAAGTGGGAGATCTGAGCAGCCACACTTGTGGGAAGTGTGAGAGGGGTCACACCGGAGTTTGTAGGTCCGGTGGTGTATGCCGCAAGTGCGGAAAGGAGGGGCACTATGCGAGGGATTGTCGGCAGTCAGCATCGGTTCGGGATTTGAGGATTTGTTATCATTGTCATCAGGTTGGACATTTGAGGGTCAATTGTCCACAGCTTGCTGCAGGACCGGTGCAGGCTCCAGCACCGACCACTTTGAGGATCACGGGTGGAGGTCAGTGTGGAGCGGAGCCGCCAAGGGCTCAGGGTCGTGCTTTTCAGCTTACAGCAAAAGAGGTCAGAGCAGTGCCGGATGCAGCTACGGGTATGTTTCTTCCTTGATGTCTTGTTATCTTGTGATTATTGTGGTGTATTGTTTATGTGCTAGTATCTTTGTGTGGTTCTCGGTGTGGTATTCGTTGTTCTTTGAGGGTTATGGCATGGCTATGGGTTTAGTTTTGGGAGTTTCGTGGTTATCATTTATGGGGGGTTGTTAGTGGAAACCTGGCATTGGTCTGAAGGTCGGGTAGCAACTGCTTTCTGAGGAGTGGTTAGCTGCAGATTGAGTTCTTTCGAGCTGGATAATCAGTGTTGATATGGGATTTTGTTAAGGTTGTTTATGCTTGTGGGAAGCAGTCCACGTGTAAGTGTTGGTTTTGTGTAGGGTTGTTTTGGGTGGTCGGTAATGGCGACCGATGTTTGATAGTCAGTGCTATAAGTGGGGGAGAATTGGAAAAATTCTCCGGAAGATCGATGAGCATGTGAGGTTGCTTAGCTGTTTGGGATTCAGCAGTGTTCTATCAGCCCAGAGTGTAGGCTGGTAGGAGCAAGTGTCGGGCATGCGGGGCGGGATACAGACCTAGAGCATTTAATTGTGGAGGGCTTGGGATCAGGCCGGGATCGATTATGTGTGATGGAGATAGAGTTCGGAACCCCTAGAGGGCTAGAACAGTATGCATGGGAGGATTTCCCAGAGAGATAGCTCGGAATGATGAATGCTAGTTGAGCGGTCCGGATAGACTGGAGGCCGGTAGGCATACCAGTCAGGCCGAAGGCTCGGAGGACGGTCCAGCCAGACTGATGGCACAGAGAGCGGTCCAGATTGGCTGAAGGTTCTGAGAGCAGTCTAGATTGGCTGAAGGTCGGGTGAGGCGGTCCAGTCATGCTGAAGACTCTGCAGGCGTTGTTAGATCGGTTCGAGGATATGGTTTGTGTTTATGCGGCATGATAGCATTAGAAGGTCTGGCCCCGAGTTTTGATCTTGATTAGTGGAGTTTGTGCATGGGCTTGAGAGTCCCTGCGATCAGAGTCAGAGCATGTGTGCGGTTATGCTATGAAGGAGTGGTGTACCGTTGGGCGAGCACCGTGGCACTTGTCGGAGTGACAAAGCGTCCAAGTGGATTTCCTTGGCAAAGGAAAGAGAGAGGAGTGTAACTCCGAGAGGGACTGCAAATTCACGGAAGTGAAAGCGGCAGAGTAGAGTTATGATTATAGTGATTCAATTATGGGCTTTGAGCAGCATGATTGCGGCAGTGGCATGGAATCACATCCGGTTTGGGATATTTGCTAAGGTCGCGGAAGGAATCCCGTGGGTGTAGAGCCAAGGGGCTCGGAAGGGATGCAAGGAGGGAGTCTTGGGCTCTCAGTGTGATTCTGTTACACCCCAAAAACCGGAACGGCGGAAACATTCTGGGGTGGATGATGTCATGTCAAGTATCACAACACATGCATTATAGTAATCAAAGTACAACAAAACATTGCATTAACAGTAATAATTTTACATGGTTTACATTACAAGGTATCAAAGTATACAAGAAAATATAATAAGTACAGCAAGGTACTAAGCCATCTTCATCAGCAGCTCCGGGAATGTACGTGTCTAATGCTGTCCTGAGAATACAAGTTATTTGAAAAGCGAGTATCAGCATTTTTACAAATGCTGGTGAGTTCATAAGTATTTAGTGACATTTCATTCAAATAGCTTTACAAAGTAATAGTTTAAGTGTTTACAGTGCATTAGAGTTCTTTCCAGAAAATCCTATATTTTCTTTAATAAAAGCAGCCTTCTACCAAGACTGGTCAGTGTTATGTGGTAAAAGCTGGTTTTCCCTTAATTGCTATCATTATCAAAATACTGAATTTGATTATTAAAGAAAGCAAGAGACAACAGGGAAATAACATATGCCTCAGCAGTGAGGACTGCTGACTAAGGCAAAGGAAACATAGACTCCAGGAGAGTATCGAACTAACGACATGCCTGGTTCAATCTAACAAGAAGAGACTCAGACCCCAGAAGGTACCAAATGAAAGGTACAGCTGGTAAGGTCTAAAACAGAGAAAAACAGACCCTAGACAGTATCAAATGAAAGATACGTCTTGTAAGGTCAAAACAGAGAAAACAGACCCCAGACAGTATCAAATGAAAGATACGTCTTGTAAAGTCAAAACAGTGTGACTCTGAAAATGAATTACCAGCATACAGTGTAAATTGCCGGTGAAATACCGTTACCTTAAGGCCAATGAATTGTAAGGTAACCCGGGATACTCGTAACCATACTGACTAGAGTTCCAGACGCCCTACAAGCGTCTATAATATGACATCTGTCACCCGTTGTCCTGGTAGGCCGGGACTGTAGCTAGCAGTCTGGGTGCGGGGTTGTCAATCCCGTATAGATCTATACACACAATGTCCGCTCTCCCTACAGGAGATTCTGGTTACCAACTAGACGACGGAGAAGGTCGTGTCCTGAAGATGCATCCCAAATAGTGGGTAGAGACTTCCAAATAGTGGGTAGTGTGTAAGTGCTGAACTAGAGGTAGAGACTTCCAAATAGTGGGTAGTGTGTTTCTAATGTAAGTGTAGACTAGAGGTAGAGACTCTTAACTGAACTGACTAGAGAATTCCTGTATGTCCATACTCATATACACAATATATAACTAATGAATCAAACGACCTTCGGGTGGCCATCCGATCCCACCAGACCACATCTCAACGAAGAAAAGGAAATAGGGCGGACGAGCCTTCCTAAGTCTTTCAATCATTACTTATATGTACCTATATAAGCACAGATATACATCTAACTACGACTGAGTGTGTATCAAGTAGAAGTGATTCTTGTGAAGTAGGAGTGTCTAACATGTGAAGTAGGAGCGGTCTCAAGTGAAGTAGGAGTGTCGAACAAGTATAAGCGTATCACGAAGTAGAGACGACAATAAGTGAAGTAAGAGCGTCTATTAGGTATAAGCGACTACAGGTATAAGTGAAATAGAGGAAATAATAGGTATAAGCGTATCACGAAGAGAAAGCATTATCAAGTAGGAGTTTAAAATACATGAAAGCGAAGCAGTAGCAACTAACAAGTAAGAATATACGTCGTAAAAGGGAACTTTGAGGAAAAGCCTTTATACTCGGGGAAAAATCATAATTTGTATTCTTTTGTAAAATATGTTTGAAAACCTTTGGAAATCTTTCATAAACTAGTTTAAAATGAATTACGATAAAACAATATAAGTAAGAGTTTTGAAACAAATGAAAACCTTTTAGAAAACCATTATAGTGTCCTACTCGGTAAAACAGTGTACAGTGTCGTAAAATCTTCTGCATGCGGGTTATCAATCACATATGATTGACATGATAACTGGCATGTTTAACTTGTATTCGCCCCACTATAAAACATATAAAAAAAACATTGAAAGGTTCATTCAGGGGTATGAACTCACCTGGTGTAAGTAGGTCCGACGAAGGTGCCATTTGGGCGTTCGGTGTCACGTAAAGACTCGAACACACTCAATGACCTATTTAACATATGATAACATATGTTCACATACAATTAGTATATTTAATACTAATTAAACACATATACGCACTCAAAGGAGCGAAAAACACTTTGGTTAAGTGTTTGGGGTGTCCCGGGTAGCGTCTAAAGGTGTGTATGGCTTAAAAATGCAGTTTACTCTCTGAGAGTAAACTCCCAACACCATTTTTACGGCCCAGGGACTACTCACCATGAGTTTACGGCCGTAAACTCATGGTGAGGGGTTCTAGTGTGTTTTAAGGCTTCTAACTTGTTCATGGAATTATTCTAGGTCCAAAACTATATAGTATGAGTGAGTTTAAGGTCTTTAAGGGCATTAAAATGGAGTTCATGGCACAGGGACAACTCCTAAGTGAGTTTACGGCTGTAAACTCTTATTCTTTTAGTTCATTGAAGTTTCAAGCCCCTAATACCTTGCTAGTAATTTATAATGATAGTCTAAGGCCATTTGGGGGTAAAAACTAACATTTTGGCTTGGTTTGGGGAGTTTACGGCCTTGAAACATGTCTGGGTCGTAAACTCCTTTTAATCCTCCAAATCCTTATGTTTAAATGATCTAAACCCAAGAGGATAAGCCCCTATTTTATGTATGAAATCCAAGGGTGTTTTGGGGGTGTTTTTGGGGCTTTTTGCAAGGTTTAGAGGTGTTTACGGCCTTGGCATATGCCTGGGCCGTAAAATCCATTTTACACCCTAAATCCTTGTGATTTAATGTTTAAAAACTCCTAGGCTAATCCCTTAATTTATTTCCAAGCCTTTAGGGACATTTTGGGGTCATTTTGGCCTCATTTAAGGTGTTTACGGCCTAAGGAGGAGATTAGGCCGTAAACTCCTCTTCCATAGCTTCTAAGTCCGATTTTTGGGCTATAAACACAAATCATAATGTTTAGAATAAGCTAGGGTAAGCGGACTTACGATTTGGAAGCGTTTGGTTGCGGATTCGGGGCGAAAACGAGTCTAGAGAGAGAGTATAGAGAGAGAGGGTAAAAAGTCTCCAAATTGAGTTTACTCCCCTTTATATATGGGTGGGAGTTGGAGCTCAGTGGAATTCTACCCAATACTGCCATTAAATGGGGCTTTTGGTCGCGCCCGATTTAGTGGTCGTAACAATAAAAACTAACTTTTCCAATTAAATGGAAATATGTATTATGTGTTTTTATTTCCTTTTATCATGACTTAACGGCATATTAAATGTAAACAAATGGAATGTTTATTAAATTGACGACCTCTAATTAACGGAACTTTTATAAACTGGAATATTCCGTTAACTGTAACGGGGAAATGTAATGGAACAACTTGCGTTGTCACAGATTCTGATCAGGAAATTGTGTATGTAGTAGTGGTTCATCCTGGTGGATGTTTGGAGATGTCATCAGTGTATCGGGTTTTCCCAACCTAAGGGTGCTAGAGCTAGTTCAGCATGTGTATGTGATTGCAAGAGGAGAACTCATGGGAGTTGCTCTGAAGAATGTGTCTTTCTGTCAGCAGAATGATTAGAGTTGGACTCGGATCGGGAATCCGGTGGTGCATGGTTATTTTCTAGCTCATATGGGTCGAGTGATGGTTGTGATTTGGGGCAGTGTTGCATCATGAGTAGTACTCAGTTGTTAAGTGGAATTATCAGAGGGTAAAGCCGGTGGCCGGCTCGAGACGGTGGTCAGGACACCGTAAGGAAGGAGAAAGTGAGTTTCTGGTTCTATGGTTGTGATTTGAGGAACCTGGTTGGGTTAATGCCAGGTGATGCTTGGCAGGAGTATTTCTAAGAGTTGAGTTGTTGCAGGCTTCGAGGATGAAGCCTAATGTAAGTGGGGGAGAATTGTAACATCCCGGAATAGCAAGAGTAAAGTTGAAGGGCTAAAAGAGTAAAATGGGAAGGAGCGACTCGGCGAGTCCACGAGTGGACTCGGCGAGTAGGGTTGCGACTCTAGTCACGTGTTAAGTGACCAACTCGGCGAGTAGCATGGGTGGACTCGGCGAGTTGGTGCTGAGTGGAGAAAACCCTAAATCCGGAGGTTGAGCCCTATATAAAGAACATTATGTCTCCTCCCCAGCCTCCTTATCATCCCTTGAGTTCCAGAAGCCCTAATTTCGTGAGGAAACCCCATTGTTGAGTGAATTAGAGCTTGGAGAAGGATATTTAGTGCTTTAAGCTTGAAGATTGGAGGCTTGTATCAGGAAGCTTGGGGGAAACAACAATTTACAGTTGGTTGGGCTCATTCCAAGGGTAAGGAACCATTTCCTTAAGCTATTTTCTTCATGGGTTCATGTGTGGTGGTTGGTATGGCATCTAAAGTGAGATAGAAGCTTGGATCTGAGGATGCTACTTCAGATCTAAGCTTGTGATGGTCCTATATGTCATAAGGTCCCTGTTGATGGGTGTTTGAAGGAGCTATTTTGTCCCAAACCCTAGCCCTAGAGTGTAAAGTGCCTAGATCTCCTTGGATTCACGTAAAGTTTGCTACTTTACGTGATGGATGGCCTTAGGAAGGGTAGATCTATGGTTTGGATCATCTACATGGCTTGGAAAGCCTCTGTATGGATTCAGACCCGGTGGTACTCGACGAGTCACATGGGTGAACTCGGCGAGTTGCTTGAAGATAGGCTGGGACTCAACGAGTTGGAAGAACAACTCGGCGAGTAGGTTGAAGATAGCCTTAGACTCGACGAGTCTGTTCTTGGACTCGGCGAGTCTTGTCGAAGAGTCCCCAATCTTTTCTGGTTGAGCCGTGAATCGGTAAGTCAAGCGATGACTCAGTGAGTTGTGTGTGAGTGGACTCAGAGTTGTTGAACTCGGCAAGTCTCGGGGTGACTCGGCGAGTTGAGTCACGGATTGGGGAATTTTTAAGCATGGGGACTCGGCGAGTCATCGGGTTGACTCGGCGAGTAGAGTCAGTCAGGGGTTGACTTTGACCAAGGGTTGACCTGTGGTTTCCAGGGGCATTTTGGTAATTGTTGGATATTGTTTTGAGTTTAGTGCCTTGGTGGTTGTCCAGTGGTGGAGATCGTATCAGTGATCGGAGCAGCTTGGGTTATCTGTTTAGTCGGCAGTTTCGAGGTGAGTTATCTTCACTATATCAACAGGGTCTAAGGCACCAAGGCCAGCCCTTTATAGGATTGAGATCCGGGTATTGTTGTTATGTTATTGCTTTGATATGTTTGCATCCTGGTAGCTAGGATGGTATATGTTAGAGACCTGGGTAAGGTTGGTTCCCTGATAGGTAGGGTGATGCTATGCTAGTGACCGGTTAGGTCGGTATCCTGGTTAGGATGATGATATGTTATGTGATCTGTTTGATTGGCTTGTTGACTATGACTGCTTATATGATTGTATGTTTATGTGCACATGGTTGTTTGGACTGGAGTTGGGTTGAGGTGGGTCCTGCTTTGTGCTGTAGGCCAAGATACCCAGGGCGGACCGGTTGTCCCGAAGGCCCAGCGAGCGGTCCGGATAGGCTGTAGGCCCCAAGAGGGCGGACCAGATGTGTCGAGGCTCGGAGAGTGGACCAGATCGACTGAAGGCCCGGTGCGGGCGGACCTGTCGTACTGTAGACTCAGAGAGTGGACCAGGTGGATTGAAGGCCCGGTGCGGGCGGACCAATCACACTGCAGACTCGATGTATGTGGCTAGATTCGGAGAGTGGACCAGGTGGATTGAAGGGCCGGTGCGGGCGGACCAATCACACTGCAGACTCGAGATATATGGCTAGACTCAGAGGGTGGACCAGGTGGACTGTTGGCCGGTCCGGCGGACCAGTCACACAATAGACCCGAAGTGCATGGCTGTTTTGTGATCGGATATGTTATGGCATGTTATGCGTGTATGGTATATGTGGTTGGTATTTTGGGGATATCTCACTAAGCTTTTGGGCTTACAGTTGTGGTTTTATGTTTTTCAGGTTCTTCAGGAGACCGTGGCAAGGCGAAGGCGTGATCGTACCGCTCCTCGTGTTTATATTGTGATGAGATTCTGGGAATACTTAAAATAAATTGTATTGAAAACCTTTTTGTAATAACTTTAATGGAATCGGGTTGCTTTCGGAAATTTTAAATTGGTTGAAATTTTTGGTCGTTACAGGTTAACTGGGTTTTCCACATGAAGATGATGTTCCACGATTTGATTATGGAAATGGAAATAATGCTTCACTTCCTCCACCTACTCCTATAATTCTCCCTGACCCACAAGTTCGAAGGCTTGAAAAGTTCAAGAACACTCAAGCCCTATTGGCAAAAAGACATGAAGATGGGAAGTCTGTGTGTGTGCACGTCTTAGAGATGAAGTCACACATTGACAAGTTGAAAATGATGGGTGTTGTTTTCCCAGGGAAGTTGGTTGTTGACTGGGTTCTTCAATCACTTCCCGAATCATATGGTGAGTTCATAAGAGAGTACTATATGATGGATCACGACGTGACCGTCATTGAGTTGACTTATTTGCTTATTGCTGTTGAATCAACAATGATTTGGCGCACTGGTCTAGCAAATGTGTCTGGTAAGTCAACCTCCCATGCTTCTATGGACTTTGATGGCAACATTGGAAGTCCAGAAAAGTTTTCTCTATGCAAGAGAAAGGCTGAGTCTGAGATTGTCCCGTGTGTTATCCCGAAGAGGTCCACTTGTTTCTATTGCCAAGAAAAAGGGCATTGGTTATGAAGCTACCGCAATTATCAGAAGGATCGCGAAGATAGGAGAGTGAAGCTGTATGACTCTGCTTAAGGTAAAATCCACTATCTAACTCTATTAAGTTCCTACTTTTGATTCTTAATACATAATGTGATAAGATTGCATTTTAATGTTTTGTAGGATCGAAGAAAAGAGAGGAAGCTTAAAGAAAGAGTGAGCTGCGTCTGATCACGAAGAAATGGATTTCGATCGCATGATTCGAGGATTGGATTTTTGAGTTGCTTAGAGTAATGATAGGTTGCCTTGGAATATGCAATAGCATAGTTTTCATTTGAATTTTCGTTGTAAGGACAAGTTTTCCGCACCTTTTTATAAATAAAATAAATTTTCAGTTTTATCTTATTTATATCTCCTTGCAATGTCTTTTGTGAAAATTGATGTTTGTGTGTTTCCATTATAAGCAATATTAAGTGGATGTGATTCTTAGTTATGTTATTTATGGTAGTGTCATAATTTTCTATGTAAGGAAAGATTCCCATCACCTAAGTCTTAATTGGACAGAAACTTGGAATCATACAACTTGTATTGCGTGATGTATGGAAATCTTGGTACTTAGGAAATTAAGATTAATTCCTTGTTCACATAAGTATGTGAGTCAAGTGAAGGACTAAAGGGTATAGTACATAATATTGTGTGTTGATCGGGTCCACCATAAACAAAAGTGAAAGCTATTCGTCATGTTTTACTAAATCTTTAGTAAATATGGTTATGCTTATAAGATTAAGTGTAATTCTAAAACATTGAGAAAGTTTCAATGTTTGGCTGAACGAATAAGAAGAATCAATTATGCAGAAAGATAAAAGTTTCTCCAATCTAAAAAGATGGGAGGGTACTTTAGTATCATGTTTTATGATTGTCTCATTGATTGTGAAACCATATCACAATTGATCCTCTAAGGACACCTTAGTGCACTACTATGGATAAGAAGAGGAATCGGAAATTGTTGAAACGGTTAAATAAAAAAAATGAGTCAAACTTCGTTCCAAAATCAAGTCTTAGAGTCATACTCCAAGATTGTGACTTCAGTGACACATGTTAAGAAGTTTTTAACACACTCTTCAAATGTGGAGTAGAAAAAAATGTTTTCTTACTCTTGCACGTTTGAAATTGGTAAGTTGTGATATCTTGGATAAGACAAAGACCAACTAAGAACAATTGTGTGAAGTGTTTGTCTTGATAAGAATCCTCACTAACTCCTGAATATTTTTTTGTCAAGAAATGTTTCTTGACAAGAGAATCTTATATGTCAAGAGGTTAGTGGGAGTCTAAATGATCTTGAAAAGGTTCAAGAACTAATCAAGAGTAAATCTATTAGACACTGGCACACGACTTGAGGTTTGTAACCTATCGTGTTGACATATTCTTGTTTCTATGCCATTCAAGTAGAGTTACTTGTGTATATGATGTCACACCCCCGGACCAGATGGCGGAAATGTCCGGAGGCGGGTGACTCAATTGTGTAGTATCGTAACAATTGAATATAAATGACACATAGCAAATCCAAACATCATACATTCAATATATCAAATTTACATTGTTTTACATCATGTTTATGTTTTTGAATTACACAAAAGAAACAATGGTGAGTAAGTTCCAAAATACATCAAAATAATTCAACATCCGCGACTCACATACTTGCTTATTGATTTCGTGAGAATACAAGTCGTTTGAAAAGTGTCAACATACAATATCTTGGGGAATTCAAAAGCATTCTGTATAAAAATCTTTGTTAGTAGGAAAACCAGAAAATCTAATACTTTCTTATCAAAATAGTTGTAAGTCTTGTTTTCAATCAAGTATAGTTGCTTGTGAGGGTTAGTTTATCATTTTTGAAATCGTATACATTTGTTTTCCCCAGAAACTCCTATATGTTCTGAATGTGTAAAATAGTATTATTAAAACCCTAATACTTGTGTGGTAAAAGCTTCGTTTAAAGTATCCAAACAATCATTATTATAGTCAAAAGGTGTAACATATGTTTATTTCAAAACAATTCAATGCTATTGTAACATCCCGAAATATCAAGAGTAGAGTTGAAGGGCTAAAAGAGTAAGTTGTGGAAGAGTGACTCGGCGAGTCCAGGGATGGACTCGGCGAGTAGAGTCGCGACTGGGTCGCGTGTTATGTAGCTGACTCGGCGAGTCGGTAAGGAGGACTCGGCGAGTAGGCGCTGAGTGGAGAAAACCCTAATTCCCGGGGTTGAGCCCTATATAAAGAACATTATGTTTTCCCTCCCAGCCTCTTTATCACCTCTTGAGCCCCAGAAAACCCTAAATCGCGGAGAAGCACCATTGTTGAGTGGATTGGAGCTTGGAGAAGTAATTATTGAAGGAATTTTGAGAGATTGAAGGCTTGGAGCAAGGGGCTTTGCTTGGAATCGAATTGCATTGCAGATTGGGCGTCCATTGGAGGTAATATCTCGTTCTTGGGCTATTGTTATATTATTTCTTCATTTTGGGGTTTGTGGGAACTTGCCTATGGGTGGAATTGGAAGTCTAGAGGTTAGATCTGAGGTTGCTACCTCAGATCTGGAATAGAGAAGAATCAAAGAGCATGAAAGTTCCTGTGTTGGAGTGTTTAGTGAAGCTTACATGTCCCAAACCCTAAACCATTGTGCAAATAGCCTAGATCTCGTTGGATTCACGTAAAGTTTGCCACTTTACGTGATAAAGGGGTTGTAGGAAGCTAGATCTATGTTTTGGATCGATTGCATGGCTTGGAGTGCTTCTGTATGGATTCAGACCAGTGGTACTCGGCGAGTCACATGAGTGTACTCGACGAATTGTTTGAAGATGAGCTGGGACTCGGCGAGTTGGAAGAACAACTCGGCGAGTTGGATGAAGATGGCCTGGAACTCGGCGAGTTGTATGAACAACTCGGCGAGTAGGTTGAAGATAGCCATAGACTCGGCAAGTCTGTTCTTGGACTCGGCGAGTCTTGTCGAAGAGTTCCGATATTCTCTGGCTGAGTCGAGAATCGGTGAGTCAAGGGATGACTCGGTGAGTTGTGTGCGAGAGGACTCTGAAGTTGTGGGACTCGGCGAGTCTCGGGGTGACTCGGAGAGTTAGGTCGCAGATTGAGTGAAGTTCTGAGTATGGGAACTCGGCGAGTCATCGGGTTGACTCGGCGAGTAGGGTCAGTCAGGGGTTGACTTTGACCTTGTCTTTGACCAATGGTTGACCAGTGGTTTCCAGGGGTATTTTGGTAATTGTTGATTATTGTTTGAGTTCAGTGCATTGGTGGCTGTCCAGAGGTGGAGATCGTATCAGTGATCGGAGCAGCTGGAGTTATCTGTTCAGTCGGCAGTTTCGAGGTGAGTTATCCTCACTATATCTATAGGGTCTACGGCACCAAGGCCGACCCCTTTATCGGATGGAAATCTGAGTAGTGTTTGTTGTTATGTTATGTATGCTGTTATGTTATGGGCCGGAAGGCGATGTGTTATGGGCCGGAAGGCATTACATGTTGTAGGCCGGAAGGCATTGCGATGTGGACCGGAAGGTCATGGCCTGGAAAGGCGTATGTGTGTAATTAGTATGTTGACTGATTCTTATGGTGATGTTATGCTAGTGACCGGTTAGTCCGGTATCTTGGTTAGGGTAATGATATGTTATGTGATCTGTTGATCGATTCGCTGACTGTGATCTGTTGAATGATTATATGTTATGTGCACAGTTGTTTGGTCTGGGGATTTGACCCGATATGTAAGGTTGTTCTATGTTCTGTTATGTTATGTATGCTGTTATGTTATGGGCCGGAAGGCGATGTGTTATGGGCCGGAAGGCAATATGTTATGGGCCGGAAGGCGATATGTTTGGACCGGAAGGTCGTGGCCTGGAAGGGCGTATTTGTGGTTGGTATTTCTGGGGGTATCTCACTAAGCTTTCGGACTTACAGTTGTGGTTTTATGTTTTCAGGTTCTCAGGAGTCTGTGGCAAGGCAAAGGCGTGATCGTACCGTTCCCCGCGTTGGTGTTTTATGATTTGAACCTGGAAAAAAAATACTCTGTTAAATAATGTATTGAAAACCTATTTGTAACAACGTTATTAAAATGAGTGGTTTTTGAAAAGTTTTAATTGTTTTAAAATTTTGGTCGTTACAGCTATATTCTAAGTGAGTCGATGTAACCATACTATCAGGCGCCCGGGTTCGTTTAAAGACATTAGTCACCCTAGACTGGCCGGTCTAGCTGTAGCGAACAACGAAGGTGCGGGGTGTCAACCCCGTATAGATCTATACACAAATTCCCGCTCTCCCTCCAAGAGACTCTAGTTATAACTATTTACATGACATTAGGCGTACGCTAATATATATATATATATATATATATATATATATATATATATATATATATATATATATTAAGGTTCTAAATAACGTAAGGCGTGACTTGGCGACAATGTCCAGCCTCAAGTTTTTCGAAGCCTTGGCGAGCCACGTCATTTGAAAGGCATGACTTAAGGCGAAAATTTTGTATATAATTTATATTTTTATATGTGTTTTCAACTATTATTCATTTTTATATACATATATGACTTAAGGTGGCATTTTGGTAAAGTTTGGCGGCAGGTACAAGCCTTGGAGCCATGGCGAGCTTTTTAGAACATATGTGTATATATATATATATATATATATATATATATATATATATATATATATATATATATATATACATTAAAGATTCATCTTACTAGAATACTAACAGGTTTTTGAGTAAATCATGACAATCCATTATTTTATTAAATAAATAACAATAGTTATGCTCGTTGACTAGATCTATTGTTCTTGTTTATTGAGGATAATCCACTTGGAATCATAATTATCAAAAATGACCCAATATTATCGGTATTGGCAAAAATGACATTTCTTTTTATAAAGTATCAAATAAGACCCATATCTTCCAAAAGGTGTCATAAGTGGTTCAAAACATGGTGAATTGTTGAAAATCGCCCATATCTTCTAAAATGTTCATTCTAGATTTATATTTATGAAAATATTCAAAAAGGCCCTTGTTTATCCAAAAATTTTATTTTTGGTCCTTTAAAAATTGAGGTGTACAATGATTTCCCCAAATTTATCCCATAATCTAAAATAGTCCTTGTAAATTTATATGACCGAAAGTGGTCCCCCAAAAATATCATTATTTCCATTTTCTAACCATTTCCAAATATTTTGTCCAACAATTTGTTTTAACCATATTTTTAAGAAATCCTTAGAGTTTTGTCTTAGAAATTTGTAACTCATATATTGTAACATACTTTTTCTTGTTTCTACACATCATTTGTAGATTATGGTTTTAACACTTAAATCTTACTCAAAATTTCGAATTCTAAAACTATTTCGTATGGAGTTTTCATAGATATAACACATATGTAACTTGGCATACATGTCTAACAAGCAAGTATAACTAGATTCAAATAAAACCTTTACTTGTATTCTCCCCCAAAACCATGAAAACATCAAAAAGAGGGGTATGAAGCTCACCTTCGGTAGGAGATAGTGTAGTTGAAAAGATGAGATGAGGAGTTGGGGCTTAGAACACTTGAAGAGTTTGACAACTCTTGGAAACTTAGTATCTCCTAGGAACATCAATACACAATATTTTGTGTGATTATGAAGAAATAACAAAGTAATATAGAGAATTTACTAGTCATACAAGAGTTACTTACAAGGAATTAGAAAGAAATGGTGAAGACAACGAATTCTGGAGCTTGTTTGGAGTTCCTTAGGAGAGTTCACGTTGGTTTACAGAATGTGGAAATGAATTGTGGATTGAAAAATGGGGTTAACGGTCCCTAATATGGGATAAGGAAGTGATTAGATGTTTGCCTTGATTAATATCGGATAATGCATGAATTACTGAGATGCGTATTGGAAATCAACGCATTACAAGTCATATCCACTGTGAACACACTTAACTTGGAGGGAGTTCATGGTCTAGATGGACCTTAAACCAAGGTTCATGGTCAAAGGAAAGTCCACTAAGGTGGTTTACGGTCTAGGCGGGTTCCTTATGTTGTTCACGGCCTTAAAGTGGCCTAGGTTTGTGTTCACGGCTAATGTGTGGTGGTTTGAGGGGGTTTACGGCCTTAGTGAGTTCTTGGGTGTGTTCACAACCAACCATTGATTCCTAGGGATAGTTCACGGCCATGGATGCTTCCTAGGGAAGTGTTCATGGTATTGATGTATAGAAAGATTTAGTAAGTGTGTTTTGTTGTTTATGTAATTTGTAATTGACGTAACTTAAACTTCTTATTGTTTTCATCAACTTAGGAGGCTTTAGGGTAGTATAATTCTCAAAAACATTACATTACTAAGATATAATATTAGCATAGATACAACTATTACATGTACGTGACTCTTTTGGCTTGGTTTCTAGACTTGTAAATTTTCCATTTGTGACATCATCCCTCCGTTAGAGGGAATTTCATCTCGAAATTCTTTAGAAGTCATTCCTACGAACTAGCAAAAAGATGAGGGTATTTATGCATCATTTGATCCTCGCGTTCCCATGTGAATTTCGGTCTGCGCTTGGTGTTCCATCTAACCTTCACAATGGGGATGCAGCTTTGTTTCGTACGCTTGACCTCGCTATCCATAATCTCGACAGGCTGCTCGACGAATAGGAGGTTTTCGTTCACTTCGATCTTATCCAATGGAACTGTGAGGGTTTCGTCCGATAGACACTTCTTTAGATTTGACACATGGAATACAGGGTGTACATTAATAAGTTCGGAGGGTAGTTGAAGTTTGTAGGCCACTGTACCGATCTGTGCAAGGATCTCGAATGGTTTGATGTATCGGGGATTTAGTTTACCTCTCTTTTCAAATCGAATCATACCTTTCCAAAGGGAGACTTTTAACAGCACCCGGTCACCCACTTGGAATCCTAGAGGCTTTCGCCTTTTATCTACATAACTCTTTTGTCAGTCTCGTGATGCTTGGAGTTGTGCTCGGATTTGTCCTATCTTTTATGTGGTCTCTCGAATAATCTCGGGTCCATTGAGTGTGTTGTTGGGAGTTTGCCCTTTTGCCAGCTGGGTGTCTCCCACCTTAGCCCAGCAGAGGGGCGATCAGCACTTCCGGCCATACAATGCCTCAAAGGGGCGACTCCTATACCCGTGTGGTAGATGTTGTTGTATGAGAATTTGATTAGAGGCAGGTGAGTATTCAAATCTTTTCCAAAGTTTATTACACATGCCTGAAGTATGTCTTCTAGATTTTGAATGGTTCACTCGCTTTGGCCATCAGTTTGAGGGTGATAGGCAGTGCTCATATCCAGTTGAGTTCCCAAAGCTGTTTGGAGCGAATACCAAAAACGAGAGGTGAATATGCTATCTCTATCAGAGATAATAGATATGGGCACCCCATGGAGTCTCACTACCTCTTTCAGGTATATTTGTGTTAGCCTTTCCATCTTGTACATCTCTTTTATTGGCAGGAAATGGGCAGATTTTGTTAATCGGTCAACGATCACCCAGATAACATCCAGAACATCTGCCGTCTTGGGCTATTTGGTTATAAAATTCATTGTTATCCTCTCCCATTTTCACTCGGGTATCTCAGTTTTCTGAAGTAGACCCGAGGGCTTTTGGTATTCCACCTTAACTTTGGCACAAATGAGACACTTGCCCACGTAAGTAGCAATCTCTGCTTTTATATTCGGCCACCAGTAATGTTGTTTGATATCCAGGTACGTTTTATCGAAACCCAGATGGATAGAGTACCTTGTTTTGTGAGCCTCATTCATTATCACGTCTCGAAACCCACCAAATTTCGGTGTCTAGATTCGGTCCATAAGGTAATAGGCTCCATCTTCTTTGATCATTAGATTCTTTTCCATTAAGCGCAATGCTTCATTGACGACAATCTTCGGTTTCAAGGCTTTCTGCTGAGCCTCCTTGATTTATGAGGATAGATGGGAATGGATGGTCATTGTCAATGTCTTTACTCGGCGGCTCGAGTATTGCTTTCGGCTTAAGGCATTGGCTACCATGTTAGCCTTGCATGGGTGGTACTTGATCTCACATTTATAGTCGTTTAGCAGCTCAACCCATCTCCGCTGTCTCATGTTCAAATCTTTTTGATTCAGAATGTGCAAAAGGATCTTGTGGTTTGTGAAAATGGTGCACTTTGTACCATACAGGTAGTGCCTCCAAATTTTCAGGGCGAAGACCACAGCCCCCAGCTCGAGTTCGTGGGTGGTATAGTTTACTTCATGGGTTTTTAGTTGCCTAGATGCATAAGCTATCACCTTTCCGTTATGCATAAGCACACAACCTAACCCTTGATTAGAAGCATCGCAGTATATTATGAAATATTTTGTTCCCTCCGGCAAGGACAACACTGGGGCACTGCAGAGGGCTTGTTTCAAGGTTTGGAAGGCAGCTTCTTTCTTTTCATTCCAATGGAAGGGCACACTCTTCTGGGTAAGAGTGGTGAGAGGCTTGGCGATTTTGGAAAAATTTTGTCGGATTTCGGTTGGGGTTCTTGGAGCTGCCCAGCCCTCAATAGTTTTGATCTTGGTAGGGTCCACATGTATTCCTTCTTCACTGACTACATGAACCAAGAATTCCACTCTGCTAATCCAGAACTCGCATTTGGAAAATTTGACGTATAGTTTCTCTGCCCTTAGAGATTCCAAAATATGTCGTAAGTGCTGGTTGTGCTCTTCCTCACTCTTAGAGTAGACGAGGATATCATCAATGAAAACGATCACGAAGTTATCGAGAAACGGCCGACAGACTCAGTTCATCAGGTCCATAAAGGTTGTGGGTGCGTTTGTGAGGCCAAAAGGCATGAATACGAATTCAAAATGCCCATAACGGGTTCGGAAGGCAGTCTTCGGAATATCCTCCTCTCGGACTCTTAGTTGATGGTATCCAGACCTCAGATCTATCTTGGAAAAGTAGTTGGCTCCTTGGAGTTGGTCGAATAGATCATCGATTCGAGGGAGTGGGTATCGATTCTTGACAGTAAGCTTGTTTAACTCCCATTAGTCAATGCACATCCTAAAAGATCCGTCTTTCTTTTTAACAAACAGGACCGGAGCTCCCCAGGGTGAAAAGCTCAGCATGATGAATCCTTTATCGAGAAGTTCACTTAGTTGGCTAGATAACTCTTGCATTTTGGCAGGAGCTATCCTGTAAGGTGATTTGGCAATTGGAGTGGCTCCAGGTACAAGATCGATTCGAAACTCGACCTGAAGCTCGGGGGGTATTCCTAACAAATCCTCAGGAAACACGTTGGGAAAATCACGTACCTCCTGAATATCATTAATGTTCTTCTCCTCCTTTGTTTTATCCACAACATGAGCAAGAAAGTCATGATGCTTTTTGTGCAAGAAAGTTTGTGCTTGGATACAAGAAATGAGTCAGAGATTTGTGTCGGGTTTATTGTCATACATTATTAGGGTTTCGTGGTTAGGAAGGTGAAGGCGAACGACCTTCTCGTGACACATAACTTCAACATGGTGGGGGCTTAACCAATCCATGCCAACAATCACATCAAAGCTCCTAATATTAACAGACATCAAATCGATTGGGAAGAAGTGATTATTTAATGCTAATGTGCACCATACGTAGATATCGTTGGTGGATTTTGTTTTACCATTGGCCATTTCGATCGTGAAAGTTTCATTCAATTTGTGGGGATTTTGATTGAGTAGGTTTTTGAATTTGTGACTTACGAAGCTCTGCTCAACACCACTATCAAATAAAATGCATGCATAAGAGTTGTTGAGGAGGAACGTACCAGTCACCACAGTTGGATCTTGCACTGCCTTTCCCTATCCCATAGCTAGGACTCTCCTGGCATTCTAATTGTTGTTCTTGGGGCAGTTGCGTTTAAAGTGGTCGGTTTCTCCGCATCTGTAACATGCACAACTGGCTTCGATGTTGTTGTTAGTGGGTTGTTTGTTTTGTTGTGGGGACATCCTGCAATACCGGACAGTATGTCCTTTTCGATTGCAGTTGGTGCTGTGGAAGTCCTTACATGCCCCGAAATGATGGTAATTACACTAGTCACACTTGGGATTGGAACCCGCGTATGACTTGGTTGGAGTTGTTGTGACAGAAGCTGGGGCGGGTGGAGTTGGTGCGGCTGGAGCAGCAACAGAATGGACCGCTACCATCTGTGGTTTCTGGGACGACCCTGGTTTCTGTCCCCTTTTTTGCTTGTTCTCTGAGTTCTTCTTGCTTCCTCCCTCTTTCTTGTTTTCTCCCTCGGTCGTTTTGGTACTCTTTTTGTCGCTGTGATCATAAAGCTTCTTCGCTAGGCGCTTTGAACTATCGTATGTCTCAGGTTTCGAGGCGATCACATTACCTTTAATGGGGGGCATCAATCCCCAGATGAATCATTCGGCCTTCTTTCCCTTGGAGGTAATCATACTAGGACACAAGATAGCTAGCTCGCCAAATCTCGAGATATGAGCGTCAATGTCCATAAATAATAATTTATCAATTAAATACAAGTGTTGATAACATTTATTAGTAATCAAATTCTAATAAATAATGAATATGTGATAACTTTCTATAAGGTATGACCCTATAGGATCATATGTCATTAGTAAATATCATTTTATAATGATTCTTGGGCATATAGATCTTTCATCTTCTTGTTTTCAGCAAATGGAACATTCTTTGCCACCAAACACACTTTTTCATCATCATCACTCTCAGCATCATCACCACTCGTAGTCCCTAATATGTGTGATAGCAGTTATGTGTATGTTACCCATAATTAGGTCGATTTCCCCATACCTCATCTCTCTACTTCTTCCTTGGTCATTGTACATCAACGTAAATTTGAGTACCAAATCTTGTGTCTATGTACCAAGATTAAGAAGTAAAAGTATTATGGAGTTGAATCATGAAGATACCTAAGTGTCACACCCCTTGGCTTTGTTCAACTTCTTCTAGGTACTTTAGACAACTACGCTTCCAGTGTACCTTTTGTTGGCAATAAAATAGATGAGCTCATCAGGGTTTTTTATGGGAGCACTACTAGAAAAACAGCCTTTTACGACGCACAAGTGCGTGTCAAGGAAGGCCCAGTCATAAAGAGAGACGACACACTTTTGTGCGTCGTCTATAGACGATG
The DNA here is from genome assembly GCF_002870075.4 of Lactuca sativa. Taxonomy (NCBI): domain Eukaryota; kingdom Viridiplantae; phylum Streptophyta; class Magnoliopsida; order Asterales; family Asteraceae; genus Lactuca; species Lactuca sativa. Next base: position 175,406,570 of record NC_056623.2, read on the forward strand.
CGCATTTACGATGCACATTTATGACACGCAATGCGTATAATTAAAACCCATATCAAGAAAGGCCATGTCTTAAATGAAGATGACACACAGTTTTGTGTATCGTAAATTTAAATGTTAAAAAAATATATATTTATATATTTATTAATTTTTAAATTAAATTAATAGAAATAAAATACCATATACAAAAAATACAATCCATTGCATAAAATTTAAAATACCATATGCCAAAAATTTAATTTCATCTAAATGTTAAACAAGTTATCAAAAACATTGTATGTACATTACATGTCAAAAGAAGATGCTACGTAATATTTCACACAGTTAACAAAAACATTGTACATCACATGTCAAAAGACAAATGTTACCTAACATTTCACTGTTTGACATAATAATAATAAACATTTTAAAATTGTTATATAAAATATGTATGATATTTTCTTATAGAAATATCATGCATGTTTTCCAAAAACAAAGATTATACCAAATAATTTAATAATTTAACCAAACTTGTAAAAATGTATCTGATACCAATTGTTGGGTTTTATTCAAAAATAGTCTACAAAAACAACAAGTTTAGAAACGGAAGCAATAGAACTTGAATAATAATAAAACCATTTTATACCCACACGGGATCATATTGAAATCATGGAATATCAACCAATAAAGGATAAGATTACAACGTTTGAAGTTGTTGATTCTCATGGGAGATTGAAATTTGATGAAGTGATGTAAAAGACTCAAAATAGAGGCTCTCTATATGTATCCACCAAATTGGTCTCAAAGGAGTAGCAACTTAGAACACTCAAACTAGACAACACATTAAAAAAGAGATGGGAGAGGGAGGGAGCTAATAAGCTCCCGACATTAGAGAGAAAGAAAAAAGAATAAGTAAACTAGTTACTTGTTATGCTTCTCTTTATATACTTACATATAAGAAGTAAGGGTCGTACTCTCAATAAGTGCAAAGTATGTAGATGTAAGTAAGTATGGTGTGTAATATGAAAGTCAAACAAGCAAGCTCCATACCTCTCTTACATTTTTGGCCCTACACTCAACAAGAAGATCGATGTGACTTTAACAAGCTCTTATTAATTAATATGTACAAGTATTAATATTAGCAGACTTCAATAGGTCAAAAAATATGTACACAACTTATAAACTCAGAACTTATGATTTACTAGTTGTTTTCTCTCTCGAAAATATTATTTCCATAAATAATAATTTATCAATTAAATACAAGTATTGATAACATTTATTAGTAATCAAATTCTAATAAATATTGAATAAGTGATAACTTTCTATAAGGTATGACCCTATAGGATCATATGTCATTAGTAAATAACATTTTATAATGATTCTTGGGCATATAGATCTTTCATCTTCTTGTTTTCAGCAAATGGAACATTCTTTGCCACCAAACACACTTTGTCATCATCATCACTCTCAGCATCATCACCACTCATAGTCCCCAATATTTGTGACAGTAGTTATGTGTATGTTACCCATAATTAGGTCGATTTCCCCATGCCTCGTCTCTCTACTTCTTCCTTGGTCATTGTACATCAACATAAATTTGAGTACCAAATCTTGTGTCTATGTACCAAGATTAAGAAGTAAAAGTATTATGGAGTTCAATCATGAAGATACCTAAGTGTCACACCCCTTGGCTTTGTTCAACTTTTTCTAGGTACTTTAGACAGCTACGCTTCCAGTGTACCTTTTGTTGGCAATAAAATAGATGAGCTCATCAGGGTTTTTTATGGGAGCACTACTAGAAAAACAGCCTTTTACGACGCACAAATGCGTGTCAAGGAAGGCCCAGTCATAAAGAGAGACAAAACACTTTTGTGTGTCACGCATTTACGACGCGCATTTATGACACACGATGCGTATCATTAAAACACATGTCGAAAAAGGCCATGTCATAAATGAAGATGACACACATTTTTGCGTATCGTAAATTTAAATGTTAAATATATATATATATATATATATATATATATATATATTTAAATTTTTAAATTAAATGCATAATATAAATAAAATACCATATAACAAACATTTAATTTCACCTAAATGTTAAACAAGTTATCAAAAACATTATATGTACATTACCTGTCAAAAGAGGATGCTACGTAATATTTCACACAGTTAACAAAAACATTGTACATCACATGTCAAAAGACAAATGTTACCTAACATTTCACTGTTATATTGTTTGTGGATACAAAATATCACCAGTAAACGAAGTCTGTAAAAATATTCGATCATTCTTCATGGATTTCATCAATATCATCACCTGTGTATTGAACTTTGTCACCCCAACCTGAGAAAAAAATTGCATACAATTTTTCCGTTATAAAAAATGATCATTTCTTTAATAGTGAGTAGTATGTTATATTCATTAATTAAATATAAATTGTAAATTCTCCTTTCTTATTATGGCTTTTATTGTCTCTTTATGTCTTCAATATCATTAACTGCAGGATTCAAACCACTTGTCATAATATATTCATCCTCTTGAAGTGTCTCATATTTCTCAAAACACTCTTCTAGCCATTGACAACCAACCATATGCATACTTTCATCCCTTAAAAGACGCCTCTTTGATGCTGAGAAGTTAATCCGGTCTCTAAGGAAAAGATTAAAGCACGGTCATATAAGTCCTCAAATAAAGTAAGTTTTAGTGAGAAATAGCAATGTACTTTCATTTATATGCTTATTATAGCATCCTATTCAAATTTCTTTCTATTACAAAGCATTCTTTTTTCAATTTTTTTATTAAGGCATTGTACTCAATTTCTTTTTACATGGCATTGCTATAATCAGGTAGATTTCTCAATGTACAATGTTGTAATAGGAAGTATCTTGTGAATTCTTAATAAGCAATTAATCTGACAAGACAACTGGTATCATCCTCATCAATATATTATGTTTAAATATTAGTAGAATGCTTGTTTTTAGAAACTTTATGTATGGTTAAGTTCATGATTAATGATTCATAAAGCTAATATAATTTGTCTCGATTTGGTTAACAAATTGACATATATGGTCCAAGTCACAGAAAGGAAAAAACATAAAAACCTGGGTAGCCTAGTATATATTGTTCAAATGAGAAGGGTGTGCTTGAACAATGGCTCGATATGCACTCCTCCTACCCTCTATATTCTGAAGCAAGAAACATTAAACCACTTTATAAGTAGAATTTCACAAATATAGTTGACCAAGGAACATATAAAGATGAAATTGTGATGGTAAATATCCCAAAATCAAAGAAGAAATTTGACCGGTCAAGCTGTACCCTCAAAGCAAATATTTGATCTTTTTTAGGCCACAAGGCTGCAATTCAATCTTTTTGAAGCATACAGCTTGACAAAAATTTCATACGGGAAGAGACCCTGTACCAAAGTTATACCAAAACTATCACCTTATAAGTCTCATAGAGTGAAAATTAGAAAAAAAAAACAGAAAGGTTCCAAGCCAGACCTTGAAAGCGTATCTATCACTTACTCCCTCTAAGCTATCATCTTTAAGCACTGAAGCACGATGAGAAGGAGAATTTTTAGATTCCCTGAACTTGGAAGTATCATCTTTAAGCACTAAATCCTACTCTTGTTGATTTCTTGTCTGTAAACAAAAAAGAAATCTCTGGTTACTGAAACCCAAATCCATTAATCTACTAAATACTATTACAAGTAAAAACAGGGAACATGTGATGCAACTAATTCATCCATTCAGTAAGGCATTACCAACCACATGGTACTCTCATCAAATTACTATAGTAATCTGATCTCTTATGTGAAATACCTATTATAACCCTGACCTGGTTATCCTCAATAACATATTAATTAATAGTAAATCAACATTCAACTATTATTTTAATTATTGAAGTGAAAGAGCTCACTGACATGCTGGAATTCAGAAGCCCAACCCCAACACCATTTTTTCGTTCAAAGGATAAAGCCCAAGCATTCGGGTCCCTATCGTGTTGTTGGGAAAATTCATCAGCCTAGCCATCTGCACGGGGCCCCATGACTTGCGACTTCCCCAATAATGATCCAGCTCTGCGTATCTACCAGGCATGTGCTCCTTAACCAACCCCTCGTGATTATCGATATCTAAAGAAGATAATAGAGTATTTGCCTGAACAAGTATTTGTTAACTTAATTTTTCACTAAACTGGTGTGTAGGCATTTAAACAAACAGTTGGTCTGCAACTCCAAATCTACCAAATTAGAGAAAACACTTATACTAATCAAACCATACGATGTTGATAGAAAAGTTAAAGCAAAATACAAATTAGGGCTCACGTTATCAAAAATCAAAAATGAAGTCACCTTTAAGGGAACGTTGGTGGCATACGATGTTGATAGAAAAGATGAATGAAGGGGATATATTTGGGAAGAACTATAAGATCTCTTGTGGTTGGGAGGCGATAAACAGATGAAACGAGCCCTAACAAATCCAGAGCACCGTGTGGTAATAATGGAGCACAGTATCCGACAACACTTATATGTTTCTCTATCTGTCAAATCAATGTAGGGTTTGGGGTTGGAGAGTGCAAAAAATAGTCAATCGCGTAAAGATTGAAGAGTGAAGTCGAATTGAGGAGAAGTTGTACCAGGTTTTAGAGGAGAAGTCGAACCAATTGGTCTTCTTCAAAACCATTACAGGTTGCATTTTTTCGATGAAGTTGTTTTTGAAGATGAACGTGAGATGATGGAGAGTCAATAAAGAGAAATGGTAGGGTTTCTGGAGATTTTAGAAGAGAATCAGTACAAGTTATTTATGGAGGGAGGAAGACAAAGGGTGGGGACTTAAAAAATTTGGGGTATTTCATTTTCCCGCTTAAAACGCGTGTTTCATTAAAAATTTATAAAGCGACACACTTCGATGACACTCATTTTATGAAAGGCGCCCTCCGCATTTTCATTTTTTTCTTTTCTGACACTAATTTTAGGGCACGCACAAATGCATGTCCTCTATCAGCACGTGTCATTGTTTGTGTGTCATTAAAGGGTCGTTTTCTAGTAGTGGAGGTATCTCATATATATATATATATATATATATATATATATATATATATATATATATATATATATTGTGACATGAGCTTTGGACATAAAACCGTCACTAGATGATTCTTGTTGGGTTGAGTCTTGTAATCACAGCAATGAAGAGGTATCTTCAATTGACGTCAGGGAGGTGGTCCCGGGACGAAGCTCCAACGGTCTACTTAGTATGTGATAAGAAATAAGGTGATTAGGGTTTTGGATAAAGAGAATGTGATCCCTTCTTCTAGAGAAAAGGGTCCTTTTATACATGTTGTTCTCTGCACATGATCCCAACGGTGTCCTTTGTCCCGTCTAGGCCGACAGGATGTGGAGGAGTCCCATTGTTAAATCATGCACCACTAGTGTTCATCTGCTATTGGTGCAGAATAAACAGAGGACATCGCCCTAAGCGCTACACTAGTCGCTCTGGGAAACGACCAACTGTTTTTGGCTTATGATGGACCGGAGATTGGCGTCAGGAATTAGACCTGGGTACGAGGGAGCCAAGCATAAGGTGTTGGATTAATGTCTAAGTCCATAACTATAATTGGTAAGACTTGACCCGACCCGGCATGGTCTATTTGGGTTGCATGGCATCATGCACTTGGATAGACTATAATGAGAGAAATAAGACACTTATGGTTATTAATATATTATAAGTTCTAGTATATTAATAATAAGAATCATAAGATTATTTAATTAGTATTGATCAAGAATTAATCTAGGGTTAATGAAGTGATCAAAAGAAGACTAATTAAATATATGGGTTGATTGTGTAAATCATCCATACTTGTATAGTGGGCTAATGCTCCTTGGATAATCAAGTTGGGCTAAAACCCATAGGATGGTCCATGGAAGCTCCATGGTGTATTTGAACCCATGGATCCAAGGAAATGGAAAGTCATGACAATTAGGGTTTACCCTAATTGTAACACTATATAAAGATCTTATTCTTGACAAAATTGGCGACTAGTATCATTTCTAGAAGGGGCTAGCCGATTTCATGAGTTGTGGATTTCTCTCAAGTTATTCCAAGTGTATTTGGTGTTGTGTGAACCATTTGAGGTGTCACACTTGGGGCACTAGGCACTCAAGCTTCATGAAGACTTTCTACATCAAATAGGTATGTATTCTATCTTGTTACACTCATTGTTTTGTATGCTAGATTAGGATAATACCTTGTAAGTTCTTATTTGCATGTATAATAGAGAAAACATAGATCCAAGGTATTTAGGGTTGCATGTACACTTAGGAGTGTTAGAATGCTCAAAACCCAACAGTGGTATTAGAGCATAGGCTTGTTTTCTTGTTATACTTGCAAAAGAAGCTGGAAAATCGAGTTTTGATGCTGTCTGCCCAGCAAACTCGCCGAGTCCAAGGCAAAAAGCATCCAACTCGCCGAGTTGGTTCGTGCACTCAACGAGTTGGACCCCTAGACATCATAAATTCGACCTTTTTGGCTGGAATTGGACTAGGAACATTACCCTAAGATGTTTTTGAACTTATAAACTTGTTTTTGATGTGGTAATGTTCATGCTAATCCAATTTCAAAGATAATTGTCAATAGATTCATGTTTTGTATTAGTTTAAGGTTTAGACTAATTACATGAAAAAGTTTGATTTGAATTATCTTGTTCTTATGAGTTGCTTAGATTTATAGAAAAGTTGAGTGAAATAGTTGTTTTCAATCCAAATTAATCTAAGAGTTGATTCTAAAATGTGTTTTTGTAACTTGTCCTCAAGTTATATGAAAAGTCACATTTAAGTTTCATAAAACTCATAAAAGTTGGCAAAGGTTACAAAAATGAAGAGTCTAGTTCTAATTAAATGGTTTTATGACTCCATAACTTGTCCTCAAGTTATGGAGGACCAAGAGTCTCTTCATTAAATAATAAATAAAAAAAGTGTAACCTTAATTAATTCCATAAGTTATAAAATAAAGAAAAGTTAATTCTTTTATTAGTTTAAAGCCTTCCATAACTTGTCCTCAAGTTATGGAACTTGAAGAGTTTTTGGATTAAAACTACTTTAAACACATAAGTTATGGAATTAATTAGTTTTGAATAGTTTCAAAACTTGCCCTCAAGTTTTGGAATTTGTAAAGTTTTCTCTTATGAATACTTTAATTCCAAGTTAGCCCTTAGAATTTTAAAAGTTAAAATTCAACCCTTATACTTTATAATATTATAAGTTAATAATATATATATATATATATATATATATGTGTGTGTGTGTGTGTGTGTGTGTGTGTGTATAAGACTAAAGACAGTCTTACCGCTAGCCTCATTCACGAAGCCGGTCTATAAGGTGGGTATAAGGTTGTTGCCTATAAAATGGCAACTTAATGGGTGTCCACTCTCACCCACCGCTTGCTTGACTGGTGGAGGGTCGTTAGCCGAACGGGTTTGACAGGACTAGAATTCTCCCTTCATTAAAAGTATTAATGATAAATACTAAGTAACTAAATGTCACACCCCCAAACCAGAACGGCGGAATCGTTCGGGGGCGGAGGACATCATATTTAGTATCATAACAGTTCATAGAAAGGAAAGTACACACTACCATAATATAAATATGTTTGAAAAGTTTACATGATTGTAGATGTTACATATTTGCAAAAGAAATCAAATATAAAATGGTGATCCAAAATATGTTACTAACGCCAGTGCGTTAGTCTTCAGAAGTAGTTGCTACCTGGCTAGCGGTTTCCTGTGAATACAAGTTATTTCAAAGAAAAAGTGTCAACATTTAAGTTGGTGAATTCATAAGTGGTGTTTTGAGAAGATGTATGCCATTCGAAAGTGTTTGCATGTTTTCCAGAAAAACCCTTATTTTCCTATAAAAGTATGAAATGCATATGAATGTTCGTGATGTAAATTGCAACTAATTGCACCGAGAAAATCCCTTATTTTCCTATTAGTTGTTTGGTTTGTATACAGGAAAAACCCTTATTTTCCTGAACATAACTGGCAGTCTTTAAGACCGAAAATCGCAAGCAAGCGACGTGTTTGTAAGTCGTGTCATAGTTTTACATAGTAAAGCTATACGGAAATCGCCCTTATTAAATGAAGAATAGTTTTAATGACTACTCGTTCATAAAAGCATAATACCATAATAATTGTATATCCGATGAGTTTTATAACCATACTAAACATAATATGCCTGTAGCGACGTTCTTCAGGCGTCGTAGCGTTATGACAACTGTCACCCCAAAAGACGGACTGTAGCTAACAGTCAGGGCGCGGGATCATGACTTCCCGTATAGATCTATACACATTTGACACGTTCTCCGAACGGGAGACTCTGGTTATAGACAGGACTTGCAGCATTATTTTCTAATAAAGAAAGTAACGTTTGAAGATATACACGACTCATGGATTCTCAACTAAGTCTGTATTAAAGTAGTAGTTTGCATGCAAAGTTTAACCTCTTTTACAATGTTTGACAAAGCATAAATCATAAGTTCTTTTAAATGCATAAAATGACTTAGTAACGAATGTTACCCTTGATATGATGTTTTTGTATGTAAACGTATAAATAAAACATATTTCTATTTATAAACATATTATATCCCAAGAGGGTAAAGCTGTGTTGTGAGGGGTTTTGTATCATAATAACTTCACAAGATAGTTAAAACAACAGTATGAAAAGTATATCAAAAGGTTAATGTTTCACACGATTTTAGTCATGTGTTTACTTGTATTCCTCCCCAAAAAGAGTATAAAACATTTAAAATGTATTTAAAGAGTGTTCGAAGGGGATATGAACTCACTTGATAGTTTGAAGATTGCAAGGTGGAAAACCGGGCAGAGTTTCGACTAGGGAAACTGATTTTTCTCGGGATTCTCGGGAATCTCGGGAGTAGAATCGAGCCTCGGGATTTGAGCAAAAAGACCAGAGCTTCGGGTTTGAGCGGACACGTAAAACGAGGCAAGGCTGTGAGAGAGAGAGAAGAAATGAGCCCTTTTCTTGGAAACCCTCGCATCCTATTTATAGCAAGGCTGGTCTGCCTCGGTACGCGGGGCGTACGCTCGTACGCGCTGCGTACGCGTACGTCATGCATGACCGAAGCCTCGACTGCCTCGGTTCGGATGGGACGGGTTCTTGGGTTCTCGGGTCGGATGGGACGGGTTGCTGGGGAGGTGGGTCGGATGGGACGCCGGGTCGGATGGGACGTCGGGTCGGACGGGTCGGACGGGTCGGACGGGTCGGCTTCCTCGGATATGGCGACGTGGACGATCCGAGGCCAATCCTCTCGGTTACGCGGGGCGTACAGGAGTACGCAGCGCGTACTTCGGAGAAGGGCGCAGACTCCTCTTCGGATAATATCCGAATTTTGAATTAAATAAATAATTAATTTATTTAATAAACTTCAAAAATCCATATCTTCTTCATACGAACTCCGTTTTCGATGGTCTTTATATCCACGCGTAGGTGAGACTACGATCTACAACTTTCGTTTAGACTCCGTTGGCAATTTCCAAAATTATTTTATTATTTATTTTATAACTAATCGCTTTTAAGGAATTTCTTTGAAAAATCATAACTTCCTCATGCGAAGTCAGATTTGGACGTTCTTTTTGTGTACGCTCACGGTTTAATGTTATCCATGACTTTCATTTAGATACCTAAGGCTAAATGTTATCGCATTGAAACTTTGCATTTTTCGTTTGATCGGTGTTGTCGGTTTTGACAGAAATCTTAGAATGGTCATAGCTTCTTCGCCATAACTCAGATTTTAGTGTTCTTTATATATATTTGGAACCTTTAAGATGATATCTACCACATAGCGTACTCCAAATCAGAGCTTTTGAATAATTCATTTATCGATGATATTCCCATTACATTCAAAAGGGGGTTACAAGACTCGGTTTATAATGCTTGGAAATAACGGGTTGTTACATCATCCCCCCGTTAAACGGAATTTCGTCCCGAAATTTAATACAAGGTAAGAGTTTTAGGGGCTGAGGAAGAGATGCGGATACTTCTGTAGCATTTGGTCTTCCCGTTCCCATGTGAATTCGGGTCCTCTCTTAGCATTCCATCGAACTTTTACTATTGGAATGCGACTCTGCTTGGTCCTTTTAACTTCCCTATCCATGATCTCGACGGGTTCTTCCACAAAGTTAAGATTTTCGTTTAACGCGATTTCATCGAGTGGAATTACAAGTGTTTCGTCGGACAAACACTTTTTCAGGTTCGACACGTGGAATACTGGATGCACTTTGTTAAGCTCGATTGGAAGTTGGAGTTTGTAGGCCACTGGACCAACTCTCGAAATGATTTCGAAGGGTCCAATGTACCTGGGATTTAGCTTTCCACGCTTCCCAAAGCGTATCATGCCTTTCCAGGGTGAGACCTTCAGTAGCACACGGTCGCCAATCTGGAATTCCAAGGGTTTACGTCTCCTGTCGGCATAGCTCTTTTGCCTATCCCTTGAGGACTTCAGTCGTTCTCGTATTTGCACGATCTTTTCGGTAGTTTCTCTGATGATCTCTGGACCAGTAAGGGTGCTTTTAGTGACTAGACCTTTTGCCAATTGGGTGTCGCCCACTTCCGTCCAACACAGGGGTGATCTGCACTTACGGCCGTAAAGGGCTTCGAATGGAGCGGTCTTGATACTAGAATGATAACTATTGTTATAAGAGAACTCGACCAAAGGCAAGTGAATATCCCATGCCTTGCCAAAGTCGATTACACATGCTCGCAACATGTCTTCCAAGGTTTGGATCGTCCTCTCACTCTGTCCGTCAGTTTGAGGGTGGTATGCTGTACTCATGTCCAACCTTGTTCCCATGGATTTTTGCAATGATTGCCAAAATCTGGAAGTGAACCTACTGTCTCTATCTGAGATGATGGACATTGGTACTCCATGAAGTCGTACGATCTCCCGGATGTATGTTCTTGATAGTTTTTCCATCCTATCGGTTTCCTTGATAGGTAAGAAATGGGCTGATTTGGTTAATCTGTCGACGATTACCCAAATAGTATCTTGGCCACTCTGAGTCTTGGGCAGTTTGGTTATGAAGTCCATGGAAATCTGCTCCCATTTCCACTCCGGTATTTCAGGTTGTTGGAGTAGGCCTGAGGGTTTTTGGTGTTCTACCTTTATTTTGGCGCAAGTTAAACACTTGCTCACATACGTAGCGATCTCTGCTTTCATGTTTGGCCACCAGTAGAGTTGCTTGAGATCTAGATACATCTTGTCTGACCCTGGGTGTACGGAGTATGGGGTCCTGTGTGCCTCGCTCATAACTACCTCTCTGAATCCCCCAAACTTTGGTGTCCAGATCCGGTTCATGAGGTAGCGTGCTCCGTCACTCTTGATTTCTAAGTTCTTGCCCATCCCCCTAAGGGCCTCACCTGCCACGTTTTCGGGTTTCAAGGCCTCTAATTGAGCTTCCTTGACTTGCGTTGATAGGTGCGAATGGATCGACATAGCTAAGGACTTCACTCTTCGGCCTGAGTACTCCTTTCGACTAAGGGCATCGGCTACGACGTTGGCTTTACCCGGATGATAACGAATATCGCATTCGTAATCATTGAGTAGCTCGACCCATCGCCGTTGTCTCATGTTGAGTTCCTTCTGATCGAAAATGTGTTGTAAGCTCTTGTGGTCGGTAAAGATAGTGCTCTTCGTTCCATACAAGTAATGTCTCCAGATCTTCAGAGCAAACACTACTGCTCCTAGCTCAAGATCGTGGGTCGTGTAGTTAACCTCATGTGTTTTCAACTGTCTCGAGGCGTAGGCGATGACCTTACCTCGCTGCATCAGAACACATCCGAGTCCTTGGTTTGATGCATCGCAATAAACTACGAAGTCTTCTATTCCTTCGGGAAGGGATAGTATTGGTGCGGTGCACAAGGCTCGTTTGAGCGTTTGGAACGCTCTTTCTTGTTTCTCTTCCCAGTCAAAGGCCACACCTTTCTGGGTTAGGGTTGTAAGAGGCTTCGCTATTCGTGAGAAGTTCTGAATGAACCTGCGGTAGTAGCCAGCGAGACCTAGAAATTGACGAATTTCTGTAGGAGTCTTCGGTGCTGACCAGTTCTCAATGGCCTTAATTTTGGATGGGTCCACGTGGATTCCCTCTTTGCTTACCACGTGTCCTAAGAATTCGACTCTTCGGATCCAAAATTCACATTTCGAGAACTTCGCATAAAGTTTCTCTTTTCTTAATGTCCCTAGAACTTGTCGCAGATGATTGTCATGTTCTTTCTTACTTCGGGAGTAGATCAGGATGTCGTCAATGAAAACGATGACGAACTGATCCAAGTAAGGTCGGCATACTCTATTCATCAGATCCATGAAGACTGCGGGCGCATTGGTCAATCCGAATGGCATCACTACGAACTCGTAATGTCCGTAACGAGTTCGGAAGGCGGTCTTCGGCACATCCTCCTCTAGCACTCGTAACTGGTGATACCCGGATCTCAGATCAATCTTAGAAAAATAGTTCGCCCCTTGTAGTTGGTCGAATAGATCATCTATGCGTGGTAGAGGATAACGATTCTTGACCGTCAGTTTGTTGAGTTCTCTATAGTCGATGCACATCCTGAACGATCCATCTTTCTTTTTCACAAACAACACGGGTGCTCCCCAAGGTGAGAAGCTCGGTCTGATGAATCCTTTTCCCAGTAGTTCATTCAGTTGACTGGATAGCTCCTGCATCTCTGCTGGGGCTAATCGATAGGGTGCTTTGGCTACTGGGGTAGCTCCGGGAATCAGATCGATTCTGAATTCGACTTGTCTTACGGGTGGTATCCCTGGAAGGTCCTCGGGAAACACATCGGGAAAATCGCAAACGTCGGGCACATCCTTGATGTCCCGGACTTCGCGTTTCACGTCTACAACATGTGCAAGAAATGCGTGACACTCCTTTCGTAAGTGCTTATGAGCTTGGATACTCGAGATGATTCTAAGAGTGGTACTAGGTTTGTCGCCCAAGACAAAGAAGGTTTCGCCGGTTGGCAGATTAAGGCGAACGGCCTTATCGTAACATAGAATGTCCGCACGATGCGAACTCAGCCAATCCATGCCAATGATGACATCGAAACTCTTAATCGAGACTGGCATGAGGTTGATTTGAAAGGGATTATCGTTTAGAGTTAGGGTGCAGTTTAAGTATATCTCTTTAGTGCCTTCAGTTTTCCCGTTGGCCATTTCTACTATGAACGGTTCACTTAATGATTGTGGTATTGGTTTTAGCATGCTTTTAAAGTCGTGACTCACAAAACTCCTTTCCGCTCCACTATCAAACAAAATGCATGCATACGAGTTATCGAGAAGAAACGTACCCGTAACAACAGTAGGGTCCGCAATGGCTTCCTCTTGTCCCATTGCGAAAACTCGGCCTCTTCCGCCGGTATTCCTGTTGTTTGCCTTCGGGCAGTCCTTGCGGTAGTGCCCTGTGCTCCCGCACTCAAAGCAAGCGCGGCTTACTCCGGTATTAGCAGTGGGGGCGGATTGTTGGGTTGGCTCCTTGCAATAGCGGGCTGTATGACCCTTCTTATTGCATCTGGTGCATTGAAGGCCATGACAGAGACCGTGATGGTGGAAGTTGCACTGGTTACATTTCGGTAGCTTTCCATTGTATGAACTTGCGGGGGCAGAGTGGGTAGGTACAGTAATAGCGTGAGTCGCTATCACTTGTTGTTTCTTGGGGTTCTCCTGGAGGGTTTGTCCCCTCCTCTTGTTCCAAGGCCTACTCTGTCCCTGAGCCTCCCTAGGTGGATTTGCGGCTGTTGTGATGGTACCCTGTTTTGCTCCGTGATCGATGAGTCGTTGCGCCAGGCGTTTAGCACTGTTGTAGGTGATAGGGTTGGAGGCTAGGACATGCCCTTGAATCTGGGGTGACAACCCCCAAATGTACCTTTCGACCTTCTTTGATTCTGGGTTGACCATGGTAGGGCACAAAGCAGCGAGATCGTTGAACCTAGCTGTGTAAGCGACTAGGTCAGATCCGACCATTTTCAAATTCCAGAGCTCCTGCTCAAGCTTTTGCACTTCACCCCTTGGGCAGTATTCTTCCAGTAGTAGTACCTTCAGTTCTTCCCAACTCATGGCGTTAGCGACAGTGAGCGTTACTGAGTTCACATGGCTTTTCCACCAAGTGAGGGCTCGATCTATGAAGGTGCAAGCAGCGAACTTAACCTTGCTTGTTTCTTGGCACGAGCAGATCTCGAAGACAGTTTCGGTCTTTTCGAACCATTGCATTAGTGCAATGACTCCGCCACTGCCATTAAAAGTCTTTGGCTTCGAGTTGGAGAACTCCTTGTAAGTACACTCTCTAACATGGCCCTGGCCGGTGCCACGATTGGGATGATTCGTGCTGCTTCCTGTACCTCCATTGGCATTGGAGTTTATTTGAGAGAGGGCTGCTGCTACTGCTGCTGTGATAGCAGCCTGGACCATTGCCGGATCATAAGTTAGTGGTGGAGGTGGTGGTGGGGTTGCGTTGGTACGTGCTGATCTACGAGGAGGCATTGCTCTGTCAAAAGGAAAAAAAATGAGATATTATGAGTTTTGGTGGTTGTGAGTTGAATGATATTGAGTTAACTGCCTTAAAATAGATTAAGAATTTGGTTTGAATGGATGCACTGATGAGTTGAACGGAATACACATATTTAAAACCAGAAAGGGGGGGGGGGGTATGCCCTATATATATAAAACATATAGTTGTGTTACATCCGGGTTTAGACAAAACTTTTTGACCTATCTAAAGGTCTCCGATTACAGAAAGTTTTAACGAAAAGAACATTCTTATCCGAAGTCCTAATTTATAACAAAATTTGAAATCCTGGCAGACATTATTTGCGACGTAGGTTGCGCTTGGAGCTTGACTCCGCATCTGACTGCTTCGATTCCATTAGGCGCCGATCAAAAGCGGCTTGTTGCTCCCTTAACTCGGCTAGGGCTGCAATTATCTGTGCCTGAAATGCCTCAGACTGGAGTTGAACATTATCTTGTATCTTGTCCAGCCTACGGATATCAGAAGTGTGAACCTGCACTTCCACATTGATATCCCGGAGTCGGCTTGCTTGTACTCCGGACTGATAGGACTGATTGGCTAACTTACCCACCATTACCGGGAGTGCTCGATCAGCCGAACTTCCACCGCGGACATCATAGAAGTCCCGACACATGCCGTAGGGAGGGCGTATGCCTTGTTGTTGGCTCCAATGATGTAGGTGACTTCCCCAGACGGGAGTGGGTCCTTGGAAGTTCCTCACATGGACAGGAGGTTGAATGGGTGGTGGATTGATCACTTTCGGCTCTGAGTCAGTACCGGAGTCATCACCCAATTCTATGGGTTCCTCATCCTCTTCGGGATCATCTTCGATCCATCCTCCGTTGCCTTGGTTGGGAAAGTAGGGGTCATTGGGGTGGTGAAATCCAGCCATTTGACTGTACGAGAAATAGGGTCATAAGAATTGAATAAAGTCGGAACATGCAAAACATGTAAATTAGTTTAAATAGCAATTACTCCTATAGCATTTAAATTACTGTGTTTGATTCTAATAATGGTTTGGTAAGTTTTTAAAATTTGTTGTCCACTGTAGACACCCCTCGGCACACGTTAGTCGGCTCTCGGACAAATATAGTTGATCAGGCTATATCCTTCCCAGTTCCGATTACGTGTCCCAAGGCGTACCTGTACTGCACAACTTAATAATACTTCTAATATGGTACGATATGGAACTGTTATTTATTACTAAATGAATGCATGCTTACTTTACAAAAACTAAATAGATTTAATTTCAAAAGTATGACTCTTCTCAGAGTGTTTTTGCCCAGTTGAGTTTATAGTTGTATATAAAAAAAATGGTTTTGATATACTTAATTCACTATAAACGATGCTCTGATACCAATCTGTCACACCCCCAAACCAGAACGGCGGAATCGTTCGGGGGCGGAGGACGTCATATTTAGTATCATAACAGTTCATAGAAAGGAAAGTACACACTACCATAATATAAATATGTTTGAAAAGTTTACATGATTGTAGATGTTACATATTTGCAAAAGAAATCAAATATAAAATGGTGATCCAAAATATGTTACTAATGCCAGTGCGTTAGTCTTCAGAAGTAGTTGCTACCTGGCTAGCGGTTTCCTGTGAATACAAGTTATTTCAAAGAAAAAGTGTCAACATTTAAGTTGGTGAATTCATAAGTGGTGTTTTGAGAAGATGTATGCCATTCGAAAGTGTTTGCATGTTTTCCAGAAAAACCCTTATTTTCCTATAAAAGTATGAAATGCATATGAATGTTCGTGATGTAAATTGCAACTAATTGCACCGAGAAAATCCCTTATTTTCCTATTAGTTGTTTGGTTTGTATACAGGAAAAACCCTTATTTTCCTGAACATAACTGGCAGTCTTTAAGACCGAAAATCGCAAGCAAGCGACGTGCTTGTAAGTCGTGTCATAGTTTTACATAGTAAAGCTATACGGAAATCACCCTTATTAAATGAAGAATAGTTTTAATGACTACTCGTTCATAAAAGCATAATACCATAATAATTGTATATCCGATGAGTTTTATAACCATACTAAACATAATATGCCTGTAGCGACGTTCTTCAGGCGTCGTAGCGTTATGACAACTTTCACCCCAAAAGACGGACTGTAGCTAACAGTCAGGGCGCGGGATCATGACTTCCCGTATAGATCTATACACATTTGACACGTTCTCCGAACGGGAGACTCTGGTTATAGACAGGACTTGCAGCATTATTTTCTAATAAAGAAAGTAACGTTTGAAGATATACACGACTCATGGATTCTCAACTAAGTCTGTATTAAAGTAGTAGTTTGCATGCAAAGTTTAACCTCTTTTACAATGTTTGACAAAGCATAAATCATAAGTTCTTTTAAATGCATAAAATGACTTAGTAACGAATGTTACCCTTGATATGATGTTTTTGTATGTAAACGTATAAATAAAACATATTTCTATTTATAAACATATTATATCCCAAGAGGGTAAAGCTGTGTTGTGAGGGGTTTTGTATCATAATAACTTCACAAGATAGTTAAAACAACAGTATGAAAAGTATATCAAAAGGTTAATGTTTCACACGATTTTAGTCATGTGTTTACTTGTATTCCTCCCCAAAAAGAGTATAAAACATTTAAAATGTATTTAAAGAGTGTTCGAAGGGGATATGAACTCACTTGATAGTTTGAAGATTGCAAGGTGGAAAACCGGGCAGAGTTTCGACTAGGGAAACTGATTTTTCTCGGGATTCTCGGGAATCTCGGGAGTAGAATCGAGCCTCGGGATTTGAGCAAAAAGACCAGAGCTTCGGGTTTGAGCGGACACGTAAAACGAGGCAAGGCTGTGAGAGAGAGAGAAGAAATGAGCCCTTTTCTTGGAAACCCTCGCATCCTATTTATAGCAAGGCTGGTCTGCCTCGGTACGCGGGGCGTACGCTCGTACGCGCTGCGTACGCGTACGTCATGCATGACCGAAGCCTCGACTGCCTCGGTTCGGATGGGACGGGTTCTTGGGTTCTCGGGTCGGATGGGACGGGTTGCTGGGGAGGTGGGTCGGATGGGACGCCGGGTCGGATGGGACGTCGGGTCGGACGGGTCGGACGGGTCGGCTTCCTCGGATATGGCGACGTGGACGATCCGAGGCCAATCCTCTCGGTTACGCGGGGCGTACAGGAGTACGCAGCGCGTACTTCGGAGAAGGGCGCAGACTCCTCTTCGGATAATATCCGAATTTTGAATTAAATAAATAATTAATTTATTTAATAAACTTCAAAAATCCATATCTTCTTCATACGAACTCCGTTTTCGATGGTCTTTATATCCACGCGTAGGTGAGACTACGATCTACAACTTTCGTTTAGACTCCGTTGGCAATTTCCAAAATTATTTTATTATTTATTTTATAACTAATCGCTTTTAAGGAATTTCTTTGAAAAATCATAACTTCCTCATGCGAAGTCAGATTTGGACGTTCTTTTTGTGTACGCTCACGGTTTAATGTTATCCATGACTTTCATTTAGATACCTAAGGCTAAATGTTATCGCATTGAAACTTTGCATTTTTCGTTTGATCGGTGTTGTCGGTTTTGACAGAAATCTTAGAATGGTCATAGCTTCTTCGCCATAACTCAGATTTTAGTGTTCTTTATATATATTTGGAACCTTTAAGATGATATCTACCACATAGCGTACTCCAAATCAGAGCTTTTGAATAATTCATTTATCGATGATATTCCCATTACATTCAAAAGGGGGTTACAAGACTCGGTTTATAATGCTTGGAAATAACGGGTTGTTACACTAAACTCTTAATAATACCCAATCTTAGTTACTTAGGAGAATGTGAATATGGTGCTAATCCATGAAATTACACTTTGCACTTTGTTTAATTCGGTTAGTGGAGTGTGTGTAGTTAATCGGCACACTAACTCGTATTTAACAAGGTTGGTAAAGGGTAACTTAATGTTTATCATAGTATCGATGGAGTGTGTGTGGTTAACCGGCACATCGATTGAGGGGTAAACACTTAAGGGTACCAAGTAATTTGCATGGTTACTTCACACCTTGTTTTGTGATCCTCGGCATCCCAGTCACAAAACCTGAAGGGCACACTCGAGATTGAAACATGCCATTGAACAGTTCAATGAATCTCAAAGATATAGGAGTTTCAAAAACCAATTAAAACCTAATAATACATTTCGTTTATCTTGGTGGAAATTGGCGAATCGTCATTCACCTACCTTCAAATATTTTATAGCTTGGATTACGGCATACCTCTTCTAAGTTATAAAATAGTTTGTTGGGTCCTAGCCTTAATATTTCATATTGGGTGTCATATTAAGGACTTAAGATCAACTATCTTGAATATCTCCCAAAAGATGTCTGGTTTAGACATTTATGATCTTCCCAAATCTCTTGAAACAAGCTTTCCTAAATGAAGATGATGTCCCATAGAAATCATACTTCTTTCACCTCCTTGAATTATTCTCCCCAACCTACATGTTCTTGAAAAGTTTAAGGTCACTCAAGCCCAATTGGCAAGGCAAGGTCTAGGTGTGGTCACATCTTGGAGATGTAGTCACATATTGACAAGCCGGGAGAGTTGGGTGTCAAAGTCACATAGTGAGTTCCTTTGGGACACCTATGAAACAGACTATGACAAGACCCTTAATGATCTTATCAATTTGTTAAGATCAACTTCCTTAAAACTTGATGGACATTGACAATAGTGACACAGGAAATCCAGGAAAGCATTCTCTTCCCAATGGAAAGGGATCGGCCATAGTCAACTCGGTTGACCAAATGGTAAAGAGAAAAGCTAAGTCTGTGATAGTCCCGTGTACCATTATCAAAGGTTCCATATGTTTATATTGCCAAAGAAAGGGGCATTGGTTGCGAAGCTGCCAAATTTACCTAAGGATGTTAAAGTCAATAAGTTTGACTCTACTTCAGGTAAAGTCCACTATCTAACTCTGTTAAGTTTCTATTATGAGATTCTTGATACATGATGTGACTGGGTCACATGGTGATGTTTTAAGAATCAAAGAAAAGTGAAGAAACTTAAAGAAAGAATATGATGAATCTGATCGCGTAGATGGATTTCTATCGCATAGTTTGAAGATCGGATTCTTGAGCTACTTCTTAGGAGTTATGAGATATTGCTTAGGAATAGATAACAACAAGTTTTCATATGGATTGTAGGGACAAGTTCTTCCGCAAAGTTTTTTAAAATAAAAGGAAAATTTTGATTTTATTTATTTTAAAATATCCTTACAATGGCATCTGTGGAAATTTTTGTTGCTTATGAGATTCCATTAATAGCAAAAGTGGAAGTATGAAATTGTTTGTGGTAATGTCTAAATTTACCAAATAAGGAAAGATTCTCTTCACCCAAGTTTCAATTGGACCGGAACTTGGAATCATGCAAGTTGTATAGCATGATGAATGAGAACTTTCAAGTATTGGAAAATTAAGACTAATTACTTGTTCACATGGATGTGTGAGTCAAGTGAAGGACTAAGGGATCGAGTACACAGTCTTGTGCACTGATTAAGTCCACCACAAAATATCGATAATATTATTCGTCATAATTTACTAAAGCTCAGTAAATATGGTTATACTTACAAGCTTAAGTGTAATTCTGAGACATTGGAAAAGGTTCCAATGTAAGGCAGAGCGAATAAGAAGAATCAAATTAGGCAGAATGATAAAAGTTTCTCAAATCTGAAAAGATGGGAGAGTACTTTAGTATCATTTTTATGATCATCTTGATGATTTAGAGATCTTATCACAATTCATCCTCTAAGTGCCTTCTTATAGCTAAGAAGAGGAGCTATGAATTGTTGAAATGGTTAAATCAAGAAGATGATTCATACTTCGTTCCAAAAACAATTCTTAGAGTCATACTCCAAGATTGTAACTTGAGTGACATGTCTCAAAGAAGGTTTAAAACACTTGTCAAATGTAAGAGTAAAAGTTTTCTACTCTTGGACATTTGAAATTGGTAAGTTGTGATGTTTTGCATAAAACAAAGACCAACTTAGGCCAATTGAGTGAAGTGTTTGTCTTGATTAGAATCCTCACTATCTCTTCGATGTTTGACAAGGGATTCTTATATGTCAAGAGGACAGTGGGAGTCTTAAAGGTCTTGAAAGTCTCAAGAACTAATCAAGAATAAAACCTGAAGTTCATCACTAGCACACGACTTGAGGTTTATAACCTATCGTGTTGACATATTCTGTGCCCATTCCAGTTAAAGTTGGCTTTGCATATGAGTTCTTAGAGTTCTCAATTGGTTGCATAACAACTTGGAAGCAATGGCAGGCCCTTGAGCTGCCAGGTGGCAAGAAATTAAGATTGAGTTCAATCCATATGAGTGTGGATTTGTCATTATCCTTGTCTTGTGTCTATGGTTTTGACAATTCACATGGATAAGAACACATACACCATTAAATCTAAGTGTCATAAGGTTTCTCTCCGATTCATGAAAATGATGGCGAGGAAACTCTTTCACTAAGTAGATTTTAGCTAGATAGCAATTGTGATATTTGCATTCTCAAAGTCGTTAGTGGAGCGTGTGTGGTTTTCCGGCACACTAACCTGGACTTGTGAGAAGTGGAAAAAAGGTCTAACCATTATGATTACGGCATCCCTCTTCATAATTGTTTAGACACACAAGTGTGATATCTAAGGGAAGGTGTATGATTTTGATAAAGTCTTATCAAAACAATCTAGTATCAGAAATCTGAACTTTGGTAAGAAAGTCAATTGTTTTCTTAGTACATGTCAAAGCTAGTGGGAGCATAAGTGTTATGCTAATAATCATCATGTTAGTGGGAGCATGATAATTATGATGAGTATTGCAAGTTAGCAATGTTAATTATAGAAAACAAAAGTTTCAATTGGGAAAGAGTTGTTTTTCTATAATTAAGGGAGAGGAAATTATACTTCATCTCAAATCTATAAGCTTAGATCATGAGGTTTTAATCATTTAGCCAAGGATATATATGAATTTCATGTTGGAATGGCTCAACATAAGGAAATTTTGTATATGAGTCCATTATTTGTGTTCTAAAATTCGATTATGATTACGACATCCCTTTTCATAATCTGAATTATAAGAACTTGGCAAATTGAAATGGAAATGTTATAGCAAAAGACTGGTTTAGTCTTTATGTGAGACATCATGAATCGATTCCCATATGCTTCAGATATAGGATCGATTACATGTGCTATATTCATCCTTTCTAAAAAATTTCCAAATGCCTAGGGCATTAAGAAGGGAAAAGGATTAGACAATTGTCGAGGACAATCTAAAGTTTACCAAAGATTGGATGCTCAAGGACAGTTGGAAGTATAGTGATAATTCTGGAAGGACCATATTGACATAGTCTGTAAGGAGGCAACTCTTGTTCAGAAGTGATAGTCAAAATGGAATCTGGAAATGTTTCAAAGTTAGAATTTTCAATCTGTTTAAGATTAGGAAACTTAATGCAAGAAGGATGTTTCCAAGGAGCTGATCTCCTTTGGAATACTCTGTAATGATTGTTGTCAAGTCTTTCTGACTTTGTGCATAATCATTACAAGAGGATCAATGCATATAAGTTTAAAATCCAACAGATTTCAGTAAATGACATGAATTTGGAATTCTTGTATTTGCAGTAAGGATTTGGGAGTGTGAAAAGAGAATCATTGAAGTTATGTTCAATGGATCTAGTTCACAAAGTAAAGATCATAGACAAACATAGTATGCATACTTGGTGTATGGCATGACTAGTGTTTAGAAAACATAGTGTACATGCTTGGAGCATGGGCAACTATTGTTTTAAATTCAAGAATAAAGTTGATAGCTGAAACAGTATACAATGAATAATGTGTAATCATATGGTGATAAATAAAAGGTGTTTTATTTATGTTCATAGGTTTTGATACCATATTGGATTCAATTATTATTATGTTTCATTTTGCATGTTTTGACTTCCAGAATAAACTGGGTTATTCTTCCGGAATGACTAAGTTATTCAAACCATCCACAGTCGGTCATATGTTGGAAGTAGATATGAATTAAGACTGTCATGGGTTGGCTTGTAGAGGTCTAAGGTGTTGGACAAAGGGCTACAACACTCATGAGTGCTCATAAGTTTTGAGTATTGGATTCAACCCGCGCTCATGGGAATCACTTCATGGATTTTATCACGAGTGATCATGAGACGATAATATCTTATATTCTTCAAACCAAGATATATTAGTTGTTACTATGAGTTGATAGTACATTGATTGCACGAAAACGCATTTGGTAACTCGGTGCTATAAAACTTGTCTTTGTGTATGATTCAACAAGTAGTAGAACAAGCCATATGAGTCAAAGTTTATCCATTCCTTTTACCTTCGGGATAAAAGCGATATATGTGGGCCCCTCGATGATTTGATGATGACAAATGGAAGTGCTCGGCTGGGCCAGGACTGATTTGATTTGTTCAGTTAGTCAGTCGTCATAAATCGGAAAGCGGGAAACAACAAATGGACAGAGAGAATGATTATAATCCATGTCTCAGTCCATATGATATCTAGAATGGAGGAATATATGATCCCTTATCTAATGGACTAGTCATTGACAAAGGTCAGAGTTTATCGACAAGGTCAGAGTTCGACAGAAGCTTTTGAGAGCTATGATTTCCGGTCGGTTCCTGAAGTCTTACGCAATAATAGTTTTAGACTTATCCAAGTGGGAGACTGTTGGATTAATGTCTAAGTCCATAACTATAATTGGTAATACTTGACCCGACCCGGCATGGTCCATTTGGGTTGCATGGCATCATGCACTTGGATAGACTATAATGAGAGAAATAAGACACTTATGGTTATTAATATATTATAAGTTCTAGTATATTAATAATAAGAATAATAAGATTATTTAATTAGTATTGATCAAGAGTTAATCTAGGATTAATTAAGTGATCAAAAGAAGACTAATTAAATATATGGGTTGATTGTGTAAATCATCCATACTTGTATAGTGGGCTAATGCTCCATGGATAATCAAGTTGGGCTAAAACCCATAGGATGGTCCATGGATGCTCCATGGTGTATTTGAACCCATGGATCCAAGGAAATGGAAAGTCATGACAATTAGGGTTTACCCTAATTGTAAAACTATATAAAGATCTTATTCTTGACAAAATTGGCGACTAGTATCATTTCTAGAAGGGGCTAGCCGATTTCATGAGTTGTGGATTTCTCTCAAGTTATTCCAAGTGTATTTGGTGTTGTGTGAACCATTTGAGGTGTCACACTTGGGGCACTAGGCACTCAAGCTTCATGAAGACGTTCTACATCAAAGAGGTATGTATTCTATCTTGTTACACTCATTGTTTTGTATGCTAGATTAGGATAATACCTTGGAAGTTATTATTTGCATGTATAATAGAGAAAACATAGATCCAAGGTATTTAGGGTTGCATGTACACTTAGGAGTGTTAGAATGCTCAAAACCCAACATAAGGGTCCTAGTGCGAGGCTGAGGGCCCACACCTAGCGCTAGGACTAATCACGACCATTATCTAGGTCGTCCTAAAGATAGCGGTTTTGTTATCTTTAACACATTCTGTCATACCCCACTAAATCGGAAACACGAGGCGTGGTAGTACAAAGGGTCTCATAGCAAAAGTTAAAAGACAACACCAACCATAGTATTGAAAAATCATTACAAATTTACAATGAGTTTGAACAACTTTTTAAAAGAAATTACAATGTATTTAAAAGTCAACACATGCAAATGCTCCTACAAGTGTTGTGTCTCTATGTGCCTCTTACTAGATGATTCCTAAAAAAAGCATGTAAAACGAACGTCAAATATAAAAATAGTTGGTGAGTACTCAAGGTTAAAAATAATATTAGTTTAATGAAATCTAATCAATGTTTTGATAGAAGTTTCCGTAAATAAAAGTACATTGTTAAAATGAGTAAATATGTTTGTATAACAAAGTTCTTTGTCATCATGATGAATAAAGTATGTTGCCAAATGAGATGCAACGTTCATATTCTCATGGGAAATAAAGTTTGTTACTAAAACGAGTAAAGAAGTTTCGTTGCTACAATGAGCAAACAAGTTCGTTGCTAAGACAAGTAAATAAGTTTCTAGTAACAAAATTTTATTGTTATAATGAGAAACAAAGTTTATTGCTATAATGAGAAACCATGTTCATTGTTATAATTAATGAGCGAGTTTGTCTGTATATGAGCAAACAATGAGTTCACAACCAAGCCTATGACTGATGCCTTATCAAGATCTATGCTTATCGTTTCATAGATTATATGGTATCATGCACTCTAGCAATCAGGCAAGTGAGGAGTTGTCAATTCCTAATAGCACTATTCATTATGACCTTTGGCTCAAAGAGTTAATGGTTGGAGTAAAGTGGAAGGGACTTAAGACGATAAGGCCTCATGTTTTAACAATAACATACACATACACAACAAAATATAGCAAAATATAGCACTCAAGTTTGATACAATTCAATATAAATACATCAATCATAAATAGTTTGGATATGCTTTTCCACCCCAAAACATAAAAACTGAAAATAGGGGGAATCGTGAATACTCATAATGTTTCAAGTAGCTACAAGTGGTGCCTCGGAATACACCAATGCCTTTACTACCGGGATCCTACGACATCAAACACACGCTAGTGAGTTTCTATGTCGAAATCTAATGCTAATATACTAAGTTCTAAATATAGAGAAATGCCAAATTTTTGTTCTAATATTGGTTTTATATTAAATGGGTAACAATTTTTTTGAAATGGTGATATTTTATAACTAATGTGATTAAGATAATTCTAGATATTATTTTCCAAATTTTTGTAATATTAATTGAGGGTGTTTCAACACATTTAAAGGTGTTTTAAAATCCTAAAAATCCAAAAATATTATCAAACAGTTTCTAAAATTCATCAAATTTTACATTTTCGTTCCGAAAAATGTAGAGGTCTTCCACAAGTTTTCCCTTGAATTTTTGATGCGATTAACTATTTTTCCAAATTTTTAAGCCTTCATAACAATATAAATTCATGAAAAAATAGCATCCAGATGATAAAAATTCCCAATATTTTAATAACACTGACATTAAGCATACTTAACCTGGGAAAAATATAAAAATGGGTTTCTAAAAAGTTTAACCTGATTTTATGATTTTTGTGCATTTATTATAACAAAAATGGAAATAAATAGAAAATAGTTTCCACAATTGCCCAATATTTTTTGACACTTTTATTATACATATAGAATCTGTGAAAAATATAAAAGATATTTTTTAGTTAGTCTTGCTATTTTTATTTATTTTATTCTCTTGAATAATCATTAAATGGTGAATAATTATCAAACTGTTAAAGTAAATTACCAAAAAAAAATTAAAGTTCATTTACAGTGTACATAATCCGGGAAAATACCAATGGTGATTTTTATATACTGTAATCCATTTTTGTGGATTTAAGTGTACTTAATCTTAGAAAATAGAAGAAAAATAACATAATGAATAGAAAAATCATCCAAATTCTTATTTAGAGTTCTAATATGTTATAAGGTTTTTTGGTAAATTTTCATAAATTTTGGATGAGTAGAACTATTTTTCCCGTTATTAGTCCATTATAAATACAAAAATCGGGGAAAAATAGGTATGAATTATGAAAAATTCTAAAAAATAATTATGAGTATACCACATGAGATAGGATCTGCGAAAAATCTTAGATAGGCTTTTCGCATTTCCTAAAATGGTTTGATGATTTATTTGAATTAAACAAAAAGAAAATTCAAAACCATAACAAACAGTAAAAAAAATCGATGAAACTTACTGAGATGTTATCATTTACTTGAGGAGTCATCCACAAATTTACCTAGGATTTATAGACCTCAGAAAGTATTTTAAATTATTTAAGGCATTATTTTCTTGTAACAATTTTAAAAAAATAAAGAAATGATAAAAACTCCTAGGATTTTCCAGATCATCATATCATCTTACTGGGAATCTGAGGAAATTTTATTTCGAATAGAAAATGATATCTAGATTTTATTATGAATAAAATCATTTACATGCACTATTAACAATGTACTTTGAACATCAAGCTCTTTAACTTGATTTTCATTACATGCATCACAGTTTGAAGACCATGCATGGACATATTTTGTTCATAGTGATGTTTTTAAAGGAAAAAACAAGAACGCATAAGGTAGATGAATCTTCAAAATGTGTAAAAATTCGTATTTTAGGGTCTGATATAGGATTTGGTCATTAATGCTCATATAGAATAGTGTAGAAGAAGGAGAAGTGCAAGAAAAACCTTAAAAACAAGAAAGAAAGTGAAGGAAGATGAAGGATTTTTGTGATTACCTTGAAGAACAACTCTAGAAGATGAAGATTTAAAGGTTGAGAGATGCTCTTGGATGGAGAATTTTGTGGGTTGTGAGAGAGAAAGAGAGAGTTTGAGTGTGGTAAAGAGTGGAGTGTAAGAGAGAGGGTGAAGGGAAGTTGGAGTGTAAGAGAAGATAAAATGATTGAAAGACTATGGGGAATAGGGAGCATGGGATCTGGTGGACGATTTTTTTTAGTATGAGAGGTGTCTTTTTTTCTCATAATTAAACTTTTGTATAATTTCACTTTAATTTTTATAAAACCCTAATTTTTATAAAAAAAAAGGCTTCTTTATTTAATTCTTAACTTATTAAAAATCTTTGTTTTTAGCTCGTAAAATATGATATATGTTTGATAATTAAATTTTTATGTCTTTGATTATATCCCATAACTTAATTATTTAAATTTGATATAATAAGGTTTATAACAAATCTTATAGAGTTTTTAGATTTTAAAGTTTATAAATTTGGATTTTTGGGCTCTTTAGGGCTTTTTGAACTTTGTTAGCTATTTACCATCATGTTGAAATGAAATTAGAAGATTTTAATTTAATTTTTAGGGTTTTATACCATTTTTTTAAAATTGTAACAATTGTTTAGAGTTCGTTCTAATTTGGGTATTGCCATTTCCTATAGTAGCTAGAGAACTTACTAGAATCGTAAGAGTCAAGTATATTTGTCCTAGATTTTAGTTGGATCCTAGTTTATACAGGATTGTGACCTAATTTATATTACTAGGTCAAATACATGATGTGTGTATACGATTAATGAAAAGGTGTTCGAGTCAAAGAGTCACCCAAATATGGATAGTCACTATAGTTAAATAGTCGTACCATTCACATTGTTGGATAAGGTGTCTAAGTCCATAACTATATTTGGTATGTACTTGACCCAATTGAGCATGGTCCATTTAGGTTGCATTTCACCGGAACAATTTGTTAGGATGGATTTTTGAGAAGAGGATATTTATGATTTATTAATATATTATCAGTTCTAATATATCAATATGAAATCATATTATTAGCATTGGTCAACAATTAATTTGGAATTAATTTTCTGATCAAAAGGAGACTAATTAAATATGGATTCTTATAGAATGGGCCAAAGGTTATTTAGGATGGGTTAAACCATTATGAAAGTCCATGGATAGTCCATGGAAGGTTTTACCCATGGATCCTAAGTAATGTGAAAGGTCATGGGCATTAGGGTTTACATGGATATAACCCTAATCATGCCACGCTATATAAGGACTCCTCTAGCTACTAAAATCAGTACTAGTGTGTATGCGTGTATGTGAAGAGCATATGATTTTGTGTGGAAAGATACTATCTCTCAAGTCTTCCAGTTGTTAGTAGTGATTTGTGGTTCCATTTGAGGCATTCATATTATTGGTGCTAGGCTCTTAAAGCTCCAAGTAACAAGCTACAAGAAAGGTATGTTATCTAACTAGTTTTATTATACATGTATCAACATTTTGTATGCTAGTTAGGGTAATGCTTTGGAGAATCAAATTGCATGTATAATTAGAGAAAGCATAGATCCAAAGCATTTAGGGTTGCATGTGCACCTTAAGGTTGTTAGAGTGCTCAAAACCATCAGTGGTATCAGAGCCTAGGATTGTTTTCTATTATATTGTTGCTGGAATATGATTTTTCAAAACAGAAAAAGTTGTCTGACAGCACAACTCGATGAGTGCATGAATTTGGACTCAATGAGTCCAGCAGTGGACTTGACGAGTTTGATGAGCAGACAACAGGTTTTCGAGTTTTTTCACCAGAATTGGATTAGGATCATTACCAAAAATTGTTTGGAATCATTAAATCTATTTTTTTTATATGGTAATGAGCATCCTAATCTAATTACAAGGTAATTGTCATAATTTCAAGATTTGTATTAGTTGTTATAATTATGCTAAATTCTTGAACTTTGATGATATGAATTATCTTGTTCTTATGGGTTTAATTAGATCATGCAAGAATTATTTTATTATTGTATTAATGATCTAAATGGTTCTAATGGACTCCATAACTTGTCCTCAAGTTATGAAAAACCAAAAGTCTTTTCTTTAAAAGAGTCATTAAACTCATAGGTTATAGAAAATAAAGAGTCACTTTTTAATAAGGCCATTAAACTCATATGTTATGGAGATGAAAAGTTGTAAAGAGTTTCAAAACTTTCCCTCAAGTTTTCGAATTTGTAAAGTCACACACATTAATACTTTAATTCCAAACCCTAGAATATTAAAAGTTTAAAATTCAACCCTTATACTATTATAATATTATAAGTTTAATATATATATATATATATATATATATATATATATATATATATATATATATATAAGAACAAGTCAGTCTTACTGTTAGTATGCCTCATTCACGAAGCCGGTCTGTAAAGGGGTATAAGGTTACTGCCTATAAAATGGCAGTTTAATGGGTGTCCACTCTCACCCACTACTTACTTGACTGGTGGAGGGTCGTTAGCCGAATGGGTAGGATAGGACATTAATTCTCATTAAGTATAATGATAATTATAAAGTAACTAAATGTTTTATAAATTCCCAATCTTAGTTACTTTAGGAAAATGTGAAATTGATGCTAACCCATGAAATTACACTTTGCACCTCACCAAGTTGATAGTGGAACGTGTGTGGTTAACCGGCACACTAACATGGACAAGTAAGGGTGGAAACGGGTGGCTTAATGTTTGTCATAGATCGATGGAGCGTGTGTGGTTAACTGGCACATTGATTAGGTGATAAATGACATTAAGAGTACCAAGTATATTTGCATAGTTATTCACACCTTGTTTGTGATCCTCTGTATCCCAGTCACAAACTTGAAGGGAATAATCGAGATTTAAACATGCCATTGAAAAGTTCAATGAATTTCAAAAGAATCTAGGAATTTCAATTCATCTAAATCCTAATAATCAATTTCATTTTTTCATGGTGGGAATTGGTAAATCCTAATTTACCTAGCTTTAGATATTTTGCAGCTTGGATTATGACATCCCTCTTCCAAATTGTAAAATATTGTGTTGGGTCCTAGCCTTAATATTTCATTTGGGTGTTATATTAAGGACTCTTATCTTATCTAGACTTTGTCTTTCTTTTTCAGATGTCTTCCAACAATGCTTTTGGCTCAAAGCCTACTGGCTCCTTCTCTCTCATGAACCTTTGTGGGAGAGTCATCTTTGATGATACTAATTTCAGTGACTGGATTAGGAATATCAGGATGGTCACTCGTTATGAGGACAAGGAATATGTCCTAGACAAGGAGCTTAAGGTCATTGATGAGTCTTGTGCTACTCCTGAAGAGATTGCTGAGTACACTACCCATGAGAAGGATTTCACTAAGGTGTCTTGTATCATGTTGGCACCTATGACACCAGAACTCCAAAAGTCCTATAAGGATTTCTACCCTTATGAGATGCACCAGGACCTGATGGAAAGATACCATCAGATTGTTCGTCAAGAGAGGTATGAAATCATCACCTCCCTAATAACAACTAAAATGAAGGATGGAGAGTCCATCACGACCCACTTGCAGAAAATGTAAAGGTTTGTGGACCGTCTGCTGAAGTTGAATTTAAACGTCGATAAGGAACTGGCCATAGATATTATTCTACATTCTCTGCCTCCCTATTATGATTATTTTCGTATGACTTATCATATGAACAAGGAGGAGGTCACCCTCAGCCAGCTTCAGGGACTTTTGAGGACTGCTGAAAGTAGTCTCAAAGGTATTAATGTTGTTACCACTCCAACTACTGCCCCAGTTCTAGTAATCGGGCAAGGCAAAGGGAAGAACAAGAAGACCCATACCAAGGGTCACAAGGGAAAGTCTCTTGATGGGTCCTCTTCTAGTAGAGCTAGATTTAGTCCTACTACTCCCTCCACCAACCCAAAAGAAGTAGAGTGCTTCTATTATCATGAAGAGGGGCACTGGAAGCGAAGCTTCCCCAAGTACTTGTTGGATGTTAAGGATGGGAAAATAAAACCCACCCTTGTAGGTATTTACACTATATTGTTTAATAACTCACCACATACTAATTCTTGGGTCCTTGATATAGGTTGTGGAATTCACATTTGTTTTGATTTTTAGGGACTAAAGATAAGTGAGGATGTGGAGCATGGGAAGATAAACTTAATCATGGGGAATAGGAAAACTTCACCTGTCACCAAGATTGGAGTTTATTCTTTATTGCTTTGTAGTGGGTTAAAATTATATTTGAATAATTGTTGTTACTCGCCTGAAATGGTGAAGAATATTATTTCCTTTCATGGTTTGTATAAACAAGGTTTTAGTTTTTCGTTTGATGATGAAAGTGGTGCAATTAATGCTTTTTATAATGATGTATTTTATTTTAAAGCATTTCCTTGTAATGGTGTATATGAAACTGTGTTGGTGGTAGACAACTTAGGAAATAATGTATTGTATAATGATTATTCCACTAGTTTGGATAAAGCATCCTTGTGGCATTGTCGTTTTGGACATGTTAACAAGAAGCGCATAGGCCAACTCCAAAAGGCTGGAGTCTTTGAATCATTTGACTTAAAGTCAGATGATAGTTGCAAATCTTCTTTGCTTGGAAAGATGACTAAGTCACCCTTCACTAGTACTTGTGAGAGTAGTGAAGGTTTGTTGGACCTCATACACACAGATGTGTGTGGACCCTTCAAAACCACCACAAGGGATGCTAACCGCTTTTATGTGACTTTTACTGATGATTTCAGTAGATATGGCTATATCTACTTAATCAAGCATAAGTCAGAAACCTTTGAAAGATTCAAAGAGTTTAAGAAAGAAGTGGAGAATTAGTTGGGCAGGAAGATAAAGATGCTCCGATCCGATTAGGGTGGAGAGTATCTTAGTATCGAGTTCCTTAACTATCTTAAGGAATGTGGAATTGTTTCACAATTGACACCTCCTAGGACACCACAGCTTAATGGTGTCGCAAAGAGGCACAATCGAACCTTGTTGGAGATGGTTCGTTCCATGATGAGTCGAGCTTCGTTACTAATCTCATTCTGGGGGTATGCCTTAGAGACTTCCGCCCATATCCTTAATCTATTCCCAACTAAGAAGGTTGCCAAAACACCTCACGAGATGTGGACAGGGAAGGTTCCCTCGTTAGCACACATCAATGTTTGGGGTTGCGATGCTTTCGTGAGACGCGAGACTCACGACAAGCTCGAACCTCGGAGTGAGCAGTGTATTTTCATCGGCTACCCATATAAATCCTTCGGATATCTCTTAAACCGAGTGACAATGTCGTATTCATTGCGAGGAGAGGAGTCTTTCATGAGAGAGAATTCATAAGCCAAGGAAACAGTGGGAGGCAAATTGACCTTGAAGAGCTTGAAAAGTCAAGCGGTGAAGGAACCTCAAACACTAGCGATCAACCTGAGCTGGAAACTCCTGTTGAACTAATTGACGAATCTGTATCTCTGAGACGTTCCACTAGAGTTAGAAATACACCTGAGTTTTATGGTTTTCATATTACTGCAGAAGGCGATACATTTATCAGTGAGAGCACACTGGTAAATTTGGATGAACCTAACAACTACAAGGAAGCCATGGAAGGCCCCGAGTCTGCTAAATGGAAAGAGGCTATGGACATCAAGATTCAATCCCTGTATGAAAATCAAGTTTGGAAATTGGTTAACAATGTACCGGGTCGTAAGACAGTCGGGTGCAAATGGATCTTCTAGAAGAAGACCGACATGAATGGGAAAGTACACACTTATAAAGCGCGACTGGTTGCAAAGGGCTTTACTCAAACTTTGGGAGTTGGCTATGATGAGACCTTCTCACCAGTAGCAAAGATTAAATCTATTAGGTTTATGCTAGCGATAGCTACTTTTCATGACTATGAAATATGGCAAATGGATGCCAATACCGCTTTCCTTAATGGAAAGTTGGCTGAGGATGTTTACATGAGTCAGACAGAGGGTTTTGTCAATACAAAGTACCCTAATAGAGTGTGTAAGCTTGAGAAATCCATTTATGGATTGAAATAAGCATCTCGCAGATGGACTCTTTGTTCCAATGAGAAAGTCAAAAAGTTTGGCTTTTCGAGAAGCGAGGATGAGTCATGTGTATATGTCAGAGCCAGTGGGAGTATAGTTAGCTTTTTGGTACTGTATGTAGATGACATACTGCTCGTAGGAACTGACATCCCAACCTTGCAGGAAGTGAAATCCTAGCTTGGGAAGTGTTTCACAATAAAGGACCTTGGAGAATCTGCATATATCCTAGGGATAAGAATATTTAGAGACAGGAGTAAAAGACTAATTGGACTTAGTCAAAGTACCTACTTGGACAAGGTGTTGAAGAGGTTCAACATGTAGAATTCCAAGAAAGGTGACTTACCTATCCAAAGCAATGCCAAACTGAGTAAGATTCAGAGTCTAAGTAAAGAGGTTGAGATAGCTGAGATGAGTCAATTGCTATATGCTTCTGCAGTTGGCTCGATCATGTATGGAATGACTTGTACTCGCCCAGATGTGGCCTTTTCTTTGAGCATGGTCAGTAGATATCAGGGGAACCCTGGTAAGGCTCACTGGACTGCAGTAAAGAATATTCTCAAGTACCTACGGAGGACTAAGGACTGGGTTCTTATCCTCGGTGGGAGTGATGACTTAAGAGTGACAGAGTATAGTGACGCTAGCTTTCAGACCGATAGAGATAATTTCCACTCTTAGTTGGGCTGGGTATTTACCCTGAATGGAGGAGAAGTTACTTGGAAAGGTTCCAAGCAGGAGATTGTAGCTGATTCAACGTGTGAATCAGAGTACATAGCAGCAAGTGAAGCGGTGAAGAGGCGATATGGTTGAAGAACTTCATCGGAGACCCTGGATTTGTACCAACTATAAAGGAGCCTATGGAGATTTTCTGTGACAATAATAGTGTGATTGCCTTAGCCAAGGAACCAAGGGATCATGGCAGATCCAGGCACATTGACAGGAAATATCACTTCATAAGATACAAGATAGAAGAACGACTCCTCGTAGAAAAGAGGGTATGTTCAAAAGAGAACCCAACAGATCCCCTCACGAAGGGACTGAGTAGGCCTAAGAATTTGCAGCATGTGAGGCGCATCGGGCTGAAGGATGATATTAGCTTTAATGATTAGATAGCTATTTCTAAAACTTATAATAGATAAAATGTAATTGACATTTAATGATTAAATAAAAGTTGATGTTTATTTATGAGTAAAGTTACAATCTTGTGTCAGTTGTTTACTATTGTTTCAATTTTGCATGTTTTGACTTCCAAGATAATAAGATTATTCAAACTATCTATAGTCAATCTTACTTTGGAAGTAGGTATTGAAGTAAGACTGTCATGAATTGGATTTGTAGATGTCTGAAGTGTTTAGAAATAGCAAAAGTTACTAAAACATTCATGAGTGCTCTTAAGTTTTGAGTATTGGATTAAACCCACGCTCACTAGTATCACTTCATGGAATTTATCTCGAGTGATCGTGAGATGATAATATCGTATAATTCTTCAAACCAAGAGATATGAGTTGTTGACTATGTGTTGGTTATGCATTGATAGTACGAAAACCATCAGTAACTTGATGTTATAAAACGTGTTATTGTGTATGATTTAGTGAATAGTTAGTACAAGCATATGAGTCGAAGTTTATCTGTTCGTTTTAGTCCTTGGAGGATTAAAAGCGATATCTTGGGCCCCTCGATGATTTTGGTTTCTATAATTAACATTGCCAACTTGCAACACTTTCCATAGTAATTATATTCCCACTAGCATAATAATTATTATCTTACTAGCATAACACTTATGCTCCCACAAGCTTTGACATGTATTTTGAAATCAGGTGGACTTCTAGAAATCAATACTTATTGACTTTCTTACCAAAGTTTAGATTTCTGATACGAGATGCTTCGATAAGGCTGTACTAGGCTTCTCAAACTCACACACCTTTCCTTAGATAGTTTGCATGTGTGTCCTAACTATTCATAACTTATGACAATAAGCTCCAAATGTTTAGACCCTTTTGCCATTTCTCATAATTCGAACTATGTAGAGGGATGTTGTAATCATAATTGAATTTGAGAATGAAAATATCATATAACGCCCGTGTTTCTGGGCTAAAGAATTAATAATGGTGTAATAGTCTAGGTCAACCTTTGTAACTCATTTTGAATTAAAAAGGTGGAATTATGTAAATATTACGAGAATTATGTGTTTATTTGCTTAATTATTATGATTTAATTAATTAATAATAAAAATAAACGTTGAAAATGAATATTAGATAAATCCGATATTTTTACATAAAGTTGTAGTGGTCGAAACAAGGATTCCGGGGATATAAAGAACGCCGAAATCCGAGTTATAACGAAGAAGTTATGACATGTCGAAGTTTCGCGACGGAACCAGCACAGCACCAGGAATCGTAAAAAGTGAATTTACAATAAAGTACTTTTTAGCCTTAGCGTTCTAAATGAAAGTCATAGTATTCGTTAAACCGGGAGTTTTGATAAAAAGAACGTCCAAATCTGACTTCGTATGAGGAAGTTATGATTTTTCTAAGTTTCAGCTTAGCAGGTGACAACTAAAAACTTGAATTTAAGATCGAGCGATGTTTAGCCGACACAAACTAAATGAGAATCGAAGGTCTCATCAATATTAGTACAACGGTAAAAAGACTGACGAAACAGACGTCGAATGAAGAAGTTATGAATTTTTAACGAATTTTCCTGTCCCGGTCTGTTAAAAATAATAATATAAAAACTAAAGTCAAAATTAGCCGACGAAGTATAAACGAAAGTTGTAGAGCGTAATTTTACCTACGCGTGCATATAAAGAACGTCAAAAACGGAGCTTGTATGCGAAAGTTATGAATTTTAGAAGATTTTGGCACAAAATTCAAGAAATTTCGCATAGATAAGCTTCACTCGGAATTGGCCACATCACCCTTGTTCCTAGCACGCCACATATCTGATCTTGGTGAGTCATCACCGCGTGTCCGAGCAGGAGAGTCATCCGAAGCGAGGTCCAATAGGCATCTGACGCGTGTCGCATCCGGTGTCCGAAGCTCGCACGGGCCACGTCCGAGCCTCGTGGCCTTCGCATCTTCTGACGCGTGTTCGCTTCTCAGCCCTCCGATCCGAGCCTCACAGCTGCTACGTGGAGCCTCCTTAGCCACTACTCTTTGGTCTCGCACCCTATAAAAAGGGGGTTGCGAGATCTCCTGGCTAGAATTAGAAAATTGTCATTTTTCACCCCCAAAACTTATATTTTGACTATTTTGACTTCCCTCGAAGTCCCAGTATCATTTCCAACACTCGAAACACGTCCCGAAGTGCCCGAAGACCCGGAAAATTTTATCTTTTCGGTTTTGAAGCTCCGACCCTCGCAGAGCCTAGTTTTTCATTAAAGCCCCCGGTTTTATCAGAAACGATCATTTTAAGAAACGAAGTGTTGTCCGATTATCATCAAATCAAGTGAGTGTATAGTCACTTTCATCTTACACATAGATATGAATTATTTTATGTAAATACATGCTATATGTATATATATTGATTGTTTATTTGAGATGGTTGGTGAATGAATCTTTATATAAGTTTTAAAATGATTTAAACTATATATATATATATATATATATATATATATATATGTATGTATCTATATCTATATATATATATATATATATATATATATATATATATATATAATCTACAAAATATATATATATATATATATATATATATATAATCTACAAAAATGTTGGGTATAACATGGGTAGATGAAATAGTTGGTGTGTGATAAATTGATGAGAGGCCTCGATGTTGTTGTTGTTCTAGTCATCTAGCGGAGTATGGATGACGACCACGGACTCTTCTAGACAGTCCAGTGGAACTCTAGCAAGCTCGTAACCTGTAGGTGTTTGTACGCTTGATGTTCACCGGTGTACTCCATCCCCCACATGGTTGCCTTACGCACATATATGGCTGAGGAATCCCCTTAGCAGTAAAGTCCATCCCGATGATAAAATCCTTAGACTAGGTCCCTTATATAGGTGCTTAGGGACGTAAAGTGAGGATAACGGGAATGGGTAATCAGGGTTATTATTGGTTTGATGAAATTAATAAATTTATTTTTGGTCGATGTAATTAATAAATTTATTATTATTTCTGGGTTGAAAACCCTATATGCTCACCAGGCTCCCAAGCCTGACCCACTCAGTTTTATGTATTAAAGGTAGTGGCGCTCGAGCATAGTTGTGATGTGTTGGGATGAGGGATTACGGATATAGGCTTGTAGATATGAAATAATGTAGTAAGGCTTATATTGTATTGTTTATACTTATGTACTATATCGAACATGACATCTCGAGTCTTTTAATGAAATACATTTCTAAGGAAATGCTTTTGATAAATATTTATCATATTATTGTTTTGGGACAAATTCCGCAACTCTTTTATTAAAAGATTACTCTGATTTTGAAAATAAAGTATAAACAAAACTGGTCTTTTCTGGACGTGAAAATGGGGATGTCACAGTTGGTATCAGAGCATTAATTTAAGCAAAACTAGGAATTTGAAGGATTTCTAGACTTAAACTTAGAATGCTAAGTGATGATTGTGAGATGAGTGTCTACCATATTTAAGACACGAGCACTAGTATATTTTAGAAAAGTTGCCTAAAATGCTTATATATGCTAAATGCTATATGTTTATGTGGCAACCGTCAATTTTCGGTCAAGTCAAAGTCAACTAAAGTCAACAAGTCAAACCGGTCAACTCAATTTGCCGTGAGTACTAGAGTTTACGTTATGCAACTTCTAAACAACTCTCTATTCTAATGAGAGATCATAAATCGAAAAGTGCGTTCACCTAGATCTCCTTAACCTAAAACGGTGGTACGTAGAGAGCCAAACCGATAAAACAATGTTACATACTCATCGGGAGTATGCAAGATCCCTAATCAAGGCTTAACGGGGTTTACGGACCTTGCAGTGTGTAGCCGGACACTCAAAAAGGTCACCAGTGAAATCTCTCCCACATATCTCTAAGTATGTGAAACCTCTCCCACATATCTCTAAGTATGTGAAACCTCTCCCACATATCTCTAAGTATGTGAAACCTCTCCCACATATCTCTAAGTATGTGAAACCTCTCCCACATATCTCTAAGTATGTGAAATCTCTCCCACATATCTCTAAGTATGTGAAACCTCTCCCACATATCTCTAAGTATCTGAAATCTCTCCCACATATCTCTAAGTATGTGAAACCTCTCCCACATATCTCTAAGTATGTGAAATCTCTCCCACATATCTCTAAGTATGTGAAACCTCTCCCACATATCTCTAAGTATGTGAAATCTCTCCCACATATCTCTAAGTATGTGAAACCTCTCCCACATATCTCTAAGTATGTGGAATCTCTCCCACATATCTCTAAGTATGTGAAATCTCTCCCACATATCTCTTTGTATGAGAAATCTCTCCAAGTATGTCAAACCTCTCCCAAATCTCTCTAAGTATGTCAAATCTCTCCCAAATCTCTCTAAGTATGTCAAATCTCTCCCAAATCTCTCTAAGTATGTGAAATCTCTCCCAAATATCTCTCTGTATGCGAAATCTCTCCAAGTATGTCAAATCTCTCCCAAATCTCCCTAAGTATGTCAAATCTCTCCCAAATCTCTCTTTGTATGAGAAATCTCCCCAAGTATGTCAAATCTCTCCCAAATCTCTCTGAGTATGTGGAATCTCTCTCAAATCTCTCTCGAAATCTCTCCCCAACTTTCTATAATCACTCGGGGCATTCCGACCCCTGAATTTGGCGAAAATAGCCCAAAAACGGAAGTCTACGCGAAAAACGGACTTAAGAAAACGAACCCTCCGAACCGAAAGTACTATTCATGAACCGAACCGAAAGTACTATTCATGAAGGTCCGAACCGAGAGTACTGTTCATAAATCCGAACCAAGCTGTTGACTTATGAGCCGAACCGAGACTACTGTTCATCCGAGCCGAACCTCACATAGAAGGAAGGTCCGAACCGAAGTTACTGTTCATTACTGTTCACAACAGTTCCTTCGGTTCTGGCTTCCCTTCGGACCGAACCACCCGACTTCGGACCGAGCCTCGGATCAACTCTCGCTTCGCTGCTTCCTTCTGGCTCGCGCCTCTCGCCTCCGAAACGTGCACCACCTGACCGAACTTCGGCCTAGGGACCGAACCTCGGCCTAGGTCCGAAGAATCTCGCTGGAAAACTCATTTTTCACCCCGTTTTCGCGTAATTTTGCGTTTAAGGCCCGTTTTTAATTGTTTTAACATGGGATTTTCACCAAAACTTTATTTTAAAATATAAGACCCCTAAATTAATGATTTAATCATATTTTAAGGGTAAAATCTTATCCAAATAAGAGTAGGTAAAGTACAAAGGTAGAGTGTTGACTTTACCTTATTTTATGACACAAGCAACCCCATACCCACTCCATGATTAACCCACACTCCTCCCCACCATACCTTGTCACTTCCTTGTACTTTTTACCTCCCTCACAAGCCATCTCCATGTTTTGAGAGCTGGATATTCATCCTCTCTCCTCATTTTCTCTCATTTGCTCTCATTTCACAAGAAGATCAAATTCTTCTCTCTCTCACTTCCTCTCTCTAGAAGTCCGAGATTCAAGGGCTGATCTTGAGTTTTTCCTCCACATTTGGTAAGCATAATCCATTTCCTTTATGATTATCTCAATTATTTCCACTCAAATCATGGATATCTTACACAAACTCCATTATATTTGTGTTAGAGCTTCGAATCTTCAAGCGATTCTTCTAGTGTTCTTGGGTTGAACACTTCTCTTCTTCAACACTTATCTACTGAAATCACACAAGGTGAGTTCATACCCCTACTTTTTCATGTTTTCTTAAGTTTTTAGGGGGGGAATACAAGTTAAAACACCAAGAACATAACTAAAATTTTCTAACAGTTTTCATCAGAAAAGTTGGACTCCATTCACGGACTGTTTTGGACATCTTAAACATTTTAGTTTTCAAAACTGTTTTAAGTGCATGTAGTTCCACTTCTTAGCTTTAAAATGGCTACTTGCACATCCCCATACGATTTTTCTACAATTTATGGTGATTTTTACAAAACTGCCTATCATTTGAAACACCAATCCGGACCAGTCTGTGATTATGGACTTTTTCACCTAAGTTACAGGTCATTAAAAATCATGATAAAAATTATGAGTAAACTAGACACATTTTGGGAACTCCCAGAATTTACGGATTTAGTTTTTGACTTCGTATGATTTTTCTATGAATTTTCAAAAACAGTGTAGAAAGGCTGAAAATTTGTTAACAGCTTGTAATTTTTATAACACTTTGTATTATGTTGAGCAAAGTGTATAATGTCAAGTTCTAAGTATTGAATGTGATACGTTGTAAATTTTATCATCATAAACTGAAAATAAGTCATTCATGATAAGATTATTCATTCATTTAGAACATGTATACATATATATAAACTATAATAAGCATAGTTTAATGGATTTCATAATCCTAACGCTTTTTCATAAAAGAGTTCTTATATATTACAAACGTTTTGGATAAAACTATAATAGGTATAGTTTTCGATACATCACATAACACACACGTACGAAAAGGGTACATTCATACAGAAAGGTTTTACACTCCCGCATACAACTTGTAAACTTGTTAACCTAGATTGTGAGACATTCTCTTTCCGTACGTCCGAGTGCGGAATATAAAATCCTGTACGTTATAATCAGAGTCTCCAGGAGGGAGAACGTGATAGTTGTATATAGATCTATATTGGGTTTGATACCCCACACCTTGCTGCTAGCTACAGTTGGACCTGCAGGTCTACGGGTGACAATTGTCATTTCAGTTTTACGACGCCTGAGAAACGTCGTGGCAGGTTCATTTAGTCTTAAGTATGATTATAGCAGCTCACATAAGGATATAACAATACATAAAGTTTACGGGATTTTTATAAAACTTTAATGGGTTTTATGTCGATTTTAAAATCACTTTTATCTCAATAAGTACCGATATTACTGTCTACATTCGGTTTTTGGTATTTATGACTACACATCATTTGAAACCACATTTATAACTTTAAGTATAGACGATACTTGTTATTTTCTCGGTCCTGAGACTTAGGACTACATATACATTAAGTATTAACAAACATAAGAATTTGCGGGAACATCATTTAATTCAAGTGCGTTTATGTCAATTTAAGCACATTTTATTTTCCTTTAATAAGAAAGGTTACTTATACATTTTGGTCGTCGGTTATGAGACTACATTACATAAACTTTATAAAGAAAATATCGGATTTTCTGAATACATATCATATCATTTTTACAAGGAAAACGGTCTATTTCTCCAATAAAATCTCTTATGAACTCACCAACCTTTGTGTTGACACTTTTCAAAACTACTTGTATTCTCAGGAATTCAGTGAAAACAGGAAACCAACAACATTTTGAGGATGGGGCGATAAATCGTCAAACAGTCATTTTGTTTCATAATGTAATTGATTTGAATCATGTAAAACATATACATTGGTGTAACTTTTTCAGTTATATTTATGATGGTTGTATTTACTTTGAGCACTATTATACTCGTTGTTGTGATACTCTACATGAAGTCCTCCACCCTCGGACGTTTCCGCCATCCTTGGTTTGGGGGTGTGACAGTTTACCATATATGTCATTAATTGTTCGGATCTATGGACTATTGCCGACCGGATCTGGAAACTTTATGTGTGTAGGATTCTAAACGTACGAGTATGATATTAGAACTAGCATGGAAACGTTTCAGAGTCTATAGTGAATAAAGATCTAAATTCGCCTTATTCGGTGTATAGATCAAGATGGCAAGAACCCGCAGTGGAGCTGGCAATGAAAATGGGAATAGGAATCAACCCCCAGTACTTGAGCAAGTACCTGTTGCAGGGGCTGCACCTGAGCCAATGACGATGGCTGGAGTACAAGCGATGATATAGATGATGTTGGAATTCCAAATGGAGGACACAAGG
Organism: Lactuca sativa; assembly: GCF_002870075.4. Taxonomy (NCBI): domain Eukaryota; kingdom Viridiplantae; phylum Streptophyta; class Magnoliopsida; order Asterales; family Asteraceae; genus Lactuca; species Lactuca sativa. The sequence goes on from NC_056623.2 coordinate 175,448,583, forward strand.
TGATTACTACAACAGAATAGGGAAGAAACTACGATACCTGTTGAACAGCCTGATCTGAATGAAGGGCAATCAGTAGGAGGGAACTACAATGGGACTGTTGGTCAAGCCAACCCACCGATAGTTAGACGAAACAACCAGGATGGAGGAGGTCATGGACATGGATGCAAATACAAAGATTTCATGGCATCCAAACCACCATGTCTATCCGGAAGTCCGACACCCGTGGAAGTTATAAATTAGATCTCCGAAATGGAGACAATGTTTGAAAGTTGTGAGTGCAACAACAAACAGAAGACCGCACTTGCAATTCCTCTGTTAAAATCGGGTGTATTGAGCTGGTGGAAGTTACTAGCTGATTCGATGCCCAAGGGAGAAGCTAGTAAGACGTCTTGGGAAGATTTTGTGGTACAACTGAAATTGCAGTACTGCTTTGAGCAAGATCTTCTGGAAATTAATAATGAGTTCCAGAATTTAAAGAAAGGAAAGATGAGCGTTACTGAATACGCTGCTAGTTTTACGGAAAAGATGAAGCTTGTTCCTTACCTAGTTCCAACTGAACTCTCTAAGGTCAACAAGTTTGCACATGGTTTACCAGTAGATTTTGGTCCAATGGTTAAGCAAGCAACCACATTGAAAGCTGCCATCTGGGCTGCTAAGAAGGTTGAGACCCAGATCAGGGAGAAGGGTCTGGAGAGGACAGATGTTGGTGAGAAGAGGAAGTTTGAGGGACCTTCGAGGCCCAACAATAAAAGTAACTTCTCGAACTCTAGTTCGAGAGGAGGAGGAGGAGAAGCCAAATGGTGTGACAAATGTAAGAAGAAGCACCATGGGAAATGTGGCGAAGAGGTCACATGTTTTAAATGTGGAAAGCCTAGGCACTATGCCAATGAATGCATACTCATCAAGAAAGTTTGCTATGGGTGTGGTGAGGATGGGAACATCTCGAGAGAATGCCCAAAGAAGAAAGGGGAAGCAAGGCCCAATCTCCCACCAAAGCCAAAAGCCAGAGCCTTCAAATGACACTTGAAGCTGCAAAGGAGGAAGTGGATGTCGCTTCAGGTACTTTTCTCGTAAACGAATTGTCTGCCTAAATTTTGTTTGATTCTGGAGACAACTACTCCTTTATTTCGCATGAATGTGGTAGAAAACTAGCTTTACCTGTTGATAGAGTAAATAATGCCTTAATAGTCGATGTTGCTAGTGGCAAGTTTATACCTGTTAGCTATCGCATGAAAAACATCTTCATAGACTTGAATGGGAATAAGTTCCACGAGGAATTATTGCCTATTGAGTTAAATGGGTTCAACATTGTGCTGGGAATGGATTGGCTTAGCGCCAATGATGCCGAAATATTATGTAGGAAGAAGATAGTAAAAGTAAACCCGCCAGGGAAAGAGTCATTTATGGTGTATGGGGACAAACGCAGAGTGAATTCTGGAATCATCTCCACAATGAAAGCCAAAAAGTGTTTGGCCAAGGGATGTACATCATATTTAGCATTTTTGATCGATGCTAAAAAGGAAAAGAAGGAGGTGCAGAAGATACCAGTGGTGTGTGAATTTCCGGAAGTCTTTCCCGAAGATCTTCCTAGATTACCCCCTGATAGACAAGTGGAGTTTAGAATAGACTTGTTACCAGGAACAACACCAATAGCAAAAGCACCATACTGATTAGCACCAACGGAGATGAAGGAGCTTATGACTCAACTTCGGGAATTATTGGACAAAGGTTTCATTAGACCTAGTTCATCGCCATGGGGAGCTCTGGTGTTATTCGTAAAGAAGAAAGATGGGAGTATGAGAATGTGCATTGATTACAGAGAACTGAACAAGGAAACAATAAAGAACAAGTACCCGTTGCCAAGGATTGATGACTTGTTCGATCAGTTGCAAGGTTCGAGATATTTCTCGAAGATCGATCTAAGGTCAGGATATCATCAGCTAAAGGTGAGAGAACAAGATATTGAGAAGACAACTTTCAGAACAAGATATGGACATTACAAGTTTTTGGTTATGTAATTTGGACTGACCAATGCTCCAGCAGCCTTCATGGATTTGACAAATAGGTTTTGTAAACCATTCCTCGATAAATCCGTGATAGTGTTCATAGATGACATTCTGATTTACTCGAAAAGCCAGGAGGAGCTTGGTAAACACTTGCGAGAAGTGTTAGAAGTATTGAAAAAGGAGAAGTTGTATGCTAAGTTCTCCAAATGTGATTTTTGAATCCAAAAAGTCCAATTCTTGGGTCATGTGGTCAACCAAGATGGAATAATGGTCCAGCAAAAATTGAAGCTGTAATGAAGTGGGAAAAACCGAAAAGTCCCATGGAGATCCGAAGCTTTTTGGGATTAGCTGCATATTACAGAAGGTTTATTCAAGGCTTTTCATCGATAGCTGCTCCATTGACAGCTTTGAACCACAAAGGAGCTACTTATACTTGGAGTGAAAAGCATAACGAAGCCTTTGAGAAGTTAAAGAAGAAATTATGTGAAGCACCAATTCTTTGTTTGCCAGAAGGAGTTGAAGACTTCGCAGTTTATAGTGATGCCTCTGGAGTTGGGTTAGGTTGTGTTCTGACCCATCAGGATAAAGTGATAGCATATGCATCAAGACAACTTAAAGAGCATAAAAACAACTACCCCACTCATGATTTGGAGCTGGAAGCGGTAGTATTCTCCCTAAAGATATGGAGGCATTATCTTTATGGAACAAAGTGCAAAATGTTCACTGATCATAAGAGTCTCCAATATCTCTTTAATCAGAAGGAATTGAATATGAGGCAACGACACTGGCTAGAACTGCTTAAGGACTACGACTGTGAGATACTTTACCACCCCGGTAAAGCCAATGTTTTCGCTGATGCTCTCAGTCGGAAGGTAAACCTTGAAAAGAAAAAGCCAAGAGCGTTGAGAATTGAAGTTGTCTCAACAATTGTGGAGAGTATAAAGAAATCTCAGGAAGAAGCTTCAGAGAAGAATGACCGAAAGGGGGAATGTTTGGGCAAAACGTTAGTATTCGGTATAAACAGTCAAGGACTGAAGGTATTCCAAGATCGAATTTGGGTACCTAAGATAAGAGGAATAAGAGATCTTCTGATGGAAGAAGCCCACAAAACCATGTACTCGATTCATCCCAGTAGCACTAAAATGTATAGGGATCTGAAACCCTACTATTGGTGGCCGACGATGAAGCTCGATGTTGCTAAGTATGTGGGTGAGTGTGTGACATGTGCGAGAGTTAAAGCACAACATCAGAAACCGTATGGGAGTTTAGAACGTTTACCTGTACCCATGGGTAAATGGGAAGACATCACCATGGATTTTATGACTAAACTACCCAGAACGAAGAATGGTCACGACATGATTTGGGTGGTCGTTTATTGGTTTATGAAAAGTGCACACTTCATAGCAGCCAATGAGAAATGGTCTATGGATAAACTTGCTAATGCTTACGTGAAAGAGATAGTAAGACTTCACGGTGTGCCTTTAACTATTGTATCGGAACGTGATAGTCTTTTCATGTCGAGGTTTTAGAAAAGTTTACAAGAGGAATTGGGTACGAAATTGTGTCTGAGTACAGCTTACCATCCGCAAACCGATGGTAAGAGCGAACGAACGATTCAAACACTGGAGGTTATGGTGAGAGCATGTACCCTGGAATTCCAAGGTAACTGGGATGAACATTTACCTTTGGTAGAATTTTGCTACAATAACAGTTTCCACTCGAGCATCAAGATGGCACCTTATCACGCTTTGTATGGACAGAAGTGTCGAACGCCGTCATGTTGGCTTGAAGCTGGAGAAAAGCAGTTTATGGGACCTGGGATAGTCCATCAGACTATTGAAAAGTTGAAAGTGATTAGGGAAAGGATGTTAGCAGCTCAGGATCGTCAAAAGAGCTATACTAACAAGAAAAGAAAACCGATAACATTCGAAGTTGGTGATTCGGTTTTGCTTAAAGTCTCGCCGTGGAAGGGACTCATAAGATTTGGTAAAAGGGGAAATTTGAGTCCATGGTTTATTGGATAGTTTAAAGTTCTTCAAAGGATTGGGAATCAAGCTTACAAGCTAGAACTACCAGAAGAACTAGATGGTATTCATAACACTTTCCATGTGTGTTATTTGAGGAAGTTCATAGGAGATGTTCCCGACATAATTCCAATTTCTGAGTTAAGACTAGATGAAAGAAAGAGGTTAATTGAAGAACCAGAAGCAATCGTTGACCGTAAGACTAAAAATTTGCGACACGAGATGGTCGATTTAGTGCTTGTACGTTGGAAACACATGAATGGGCCAAATCTCACATGGGAAACGGAGATTGACATGATGAGTCGCTACCCGCATTTGTTTGCTGATGTGTGATTTCGGGGACGGAATCATCCCAAGGGGGAGAGAATTATAACGCCCGTGTTTCTGGGCTAAAGCATTAATAATGGTGTAATAGTCTAGGTCAACCTTTGTAACTCATTTTGAAGTAATAAAGAGGAATTGTGTGAATTATGTGTTTATTTGCCTAATTATTATGATTTAATTAATTAATAATAAAAATAAGCGTTGAAAATGAATATTAGATAAAGCCGATACTTTTACATAAAGTTTTAGTGGTCGAAGCAAGGATTCCGGAGATATAAAGAACGCCGAAATCCGAGTTATAACGAAGAAGTTATGACCTGTCGAAGTTTCGCGACGGAACCGACACAGCACCGGGAAGCGTAAAAAGTGAGTTTACGATAAAGTGCTTTTTTGCCTTAGCACTCTACACGAAAGTCGTAGTATTCGTTAAACCGAGAATTTTGATAAAAAGAACGTCCAAATCTAACTTCATATGAGGAAGTTATGATTTTTCTAAGTTTCAGCTTAGCAGGTGACAACTAAAAACTTGAATTTAAGATCGAGCGATGTTTAGCCGACACAAACTAAATGAGAATCGAAGGTCTCATCAATATTAGTACAACGGTAAAAAGACTGACGAAAACGGACGTCGAATGAAGAAGTTATAATTTTTTAACGGATTTTCCTGTCCCGGTCTGTTAAAAATAATAATGTAAAAATTAAAGTCAAAATTAGCCGATGAAGTCTAAACGAAAGTTGTAGAGCGTAATTTTACCTATGCGTGCATATAAAGAACGTCAAAAACGGAGCTCGTATGCGAAAGTTATGAATTTTAGAAGATTTTGGCACAAATTTCGAGAAATTGCGCATGGATAAGCTTCACTCGGAATTGGCCACGTCACCCTCGTTCCTGGCGCGCCGCGTATCCGATCTTGGTGAGTCATCACCACATGTCCGAGTAGGAGAGCCGTCCGAAGCAAGGTCCAGTAGGCGTCCGACGCGTGTCGCATCTGGTGTCTGAAGCTCGCACGGGCCACGTCCGAGCCTCGTGGCCTTCGCATCTTCCGACGGGTGTTCGCTTCTCAGCCCTCCGATCCGAGCCTCGCAGCTGCTACGTGGAGCCTCTTTAGCCAGCAGTCTTTGGTCTCGATCCCTATAAATAAGGGGGTTGCGAGATCTCCCGGCTAGAATTAGAAAATTGTCATTTTTCACCCCTAAACTTATATTTTGACTATTTTGACTTCCCCCGAAGCCCATGTATCATTTCCAACACTCGAAACACATCCCGATGTGCCCGAAGACCCGGAAAATTTTAGCTTTTCATTTTTGAAGCTTCGACCCTCGCAGAGCCCGGTTTTTCATTAAAGCCCCCGGTTTTATCAGAAACAATCATTTTAAGAAACGAAGTGCTGCCCGATTATCATCAAATGAAGTGAGTGTATAGTCACTTTCATCTTACACATAGATATGAAGTATTTTATATAAATACGTGCTATGTGTATATATAGATATATTAATTGTTTATTTGAGATGGTTGGTGAATGAATGTTTATACAAGTTTTAAAATGATTTAAACTGTAGATATATATATATATATATATATATATATATATATATATATATATATATATATATTATCTACAAAAATGTTGGGTATAACATGGGTAGATGAAATAGTTGGTGTGTGATAAATTCATGAGAGGCCTCGATGTTGTTGTTGTTCTAGTCATCTAGCGGAGTATGGATGACGACCACGGACTCTTCTAGACAGTCCAGTGGAACGCTAGCAGGCTCGTAACCTGTAGGTGTTTGTGGGCTTGATGCTCACCGGTGTACTCCATCCCCCACATGGTAGCCTTACGCACATATATGGCTGAGGAATCCCCTTAGCAGTAAAGTCCATCCCGATGATAAAATCCTTAGACTAGGTCCCTTATATAGGTGCTTAGGGACGTAAAGTGAGGATAACGGGAATGGGTAATCAGGGTTATTATTGGTTTGATGAAATTAATAAATTTATTTTTGGTCGATGTAATTAATAAATTTATTATTATTTCTGGGTTGAAAACCCTATATGGTCACCAGGCTCCCAAGCCTGACCCACTCAGTTTTATGTATTACAGGTAGTGGCGCTCGAGCATAGTTGTGATGTGTTGGGATGAGGGATTACGGATATAGACCTGTAGATATTAAATAATGTAGTAAGGCTTATATTGTATTGTTTATACCTATGTACTATACCGAACATGACATCCCAAGTCTTTTAATGAAATACATTTCTAAGGAAATGCTTTTGATAAATCTTTATCATATTATTGTTTTGGGACAAATTCCGCAACTCTTCTATTAAAAGATTACTCTGATTTTGAGATAAAGTATAAACAAAACCGGTCTTTTATGGCCGTGAAAATGGGGATGTCACATATCACAATTCTATCTCCTTAAAATCTACTTAATGAAAGCGTTTCCTCACTATCACTTTCATGAGTCGGAGAGAAACCTTATGAAACTTAGATTTTATGGTGTATATGTTCCTATCCATGTGAATTTGTCATAAAGATAATCACAAGACAAGGTCAACGACAAATCCAAACTCATATGGATTGAACTTGTTCAATTTTAATTTAATGCGACTTGGCAGCACAAGGGCCTACCATTACTTCCAAGTAGTTATGCAAACAACTGAGAGCTATAGAACTCACATACATAGTCAACTTTAACTAGAATGGGCACAGAAATAAGAATATTTCAAGATTAGTTCTTGAAACTTGTCAATATCTTTAAGACTCCCACTGACCTCTTGACATATAAGATTCTCTGTCAAGAACAATTCCTTGACAAAACAAATATTCAAGAGTTAGTGTGGATTCTTATCAAGATAAACACTTCACACAATTGGCCTTAGTTGGTCTTTGTTTTATCCGAAACATCACAACTTACCAATTTCAAATGTACAAGAGTAGAAAACTTTTACTCTACATTTAATAAGTGGTTTAAACCTTTCTTAAGATTATGTCACTCAAGGTTACAATCTTGAAGTATGACTCTAAGACTTGTTTTGGGAACGAAGTATGACTCATCTTCTTGATTTAAACTATTTCAAAAATTCATTCACGATTCCTCTTCTTAGCCATACAAATGCACTAATATATCTTTAGAGGATCAATTGTGATATGGGTTTTCCATAAACATTAAGATGATCATACAACACGATACTAAAGTACTCTCCCATCTTTTCAGATTGGAGCAACTTTTATCTTTCTGCCTAATTTGATCCTTCTCATTCGTTCTGTTATACATTAAACATTTTCCAATGTTTCAGAATTATACTTAAACTTGTAAGCATAATCATGTTAACTAAACTTTAGTAAATCATGACGAATAGGCTTATCGAAGTTTGTGGTGAATCTTGACCAGCGCGCACCCAGTGTAGCCGATCCCCTAGTCCTTCACTTGACTCACATATACATGTGAACAAGGAATTAGTCTTAATTTACCAAAGATGAAAATTCTCATTCATCATACAATACAACTTGCATGATTCCAAGTTTCTGTCCAATTTAAACTTGGGTGATGAGAATCTTTCCCTATTTGGTAAATACTCGACACTACCACAAACGAAAGAATCAAATTCATATTGCTAACATAGAAACATACAAACATCAATTTTCACAAATGCCATTGCAAGGAGATATAATAAATAATAAAAAAAATAAAATTTTATTTATTTATAAAATGCGGAAAAAACTTTTCCTTACAATGCAATGACAAATGAAAACTATGTTATTACATATTTCCTAGCAATCTATCATAACTCCTAAGCAAGAGCTCAAAAATCCGATCTTTGAACCATGCGATTAAAATCCATCTTCGCGATCAGATTCAACATACTCTTTCTTTAAGCTTCTTTCCTTTTGCATGATCCTACAAAACATCAAGATGCAACCTTGTCACGTCATGTATTAAGAATCAACAATTAGGAACTTAATAGAGTTAGAGAGTAGACTTACCTGAAGCTGAATCAAAATTTTCGACTCTACCTTTTCTCAGATCTTTCAGGTAGTTAGGGAAACTTTGCAACCAATGCCCCTTCTCTTGGCAATAGAAACATATAGACTCTTTGGGAATAGTGCACGGGACAATCTCAGACTTAGCCTTCTTCTTTCCCTTTGAAAGAGAAATTATCACACCCCAAAACCAAGAACGGCGGAAACATTCTGGGGCGGAGGACGTCATGTAATGTATCACAACAATGCAAAGTAGTAAACAAGCAACAACATCATCCATTGCATTAATAGTATAATTTTAATTACAAGTGTGTTCTTTCATAGTATAAAACAACATAATGAATAATCAAAATAAAAGATGAGTCTTAATTGCTCTGTCTTCACAAAACTTGGTCGTCGTACCTGTCTATTTGTGAACTGAGAATACAAGTTATTTTGAAAGCGAGTATCAGCAATAAAGCTGGTGAATTCATAAGTATTTATGTGTCTTTGATTTGTAAGACTGTAAAGAAAAGACTTGTAATTGTTTGAAGAAAATTTTGTATAAGTATGAGAATGTTTGTAAGTAATTGTAAACGTTTGAAAACCCTAGAAAATCCCATATTTCCTACTAGTATAAAAAGTAGTCTTCTACCAAGACTCGACAGTTTTGAAAGTAGTCTTCTACCAAGACTCGACTGTTTTGAAAGTAGCCTTCTACCAAGACCCAACTGTTTTGAAAGTATGCATCACTGTAAATGTGACGATTTCCCCTGTATAACTATTATTATTATAAAACTATAGTCTACCTCATCGTTCATGTGTAAGCGTCACAAAATAAAGGTAATAAGGAAAATAGTATATCTATATCAAATATATTCTATCTCATCATTTATGTGAATGTGTCACAAAGTAAAGGTAAGAAGGAAAATAATATAATAACTAAAATTGTATCCTTTTGTACTAGGATATTCACGATGTGGAAATTCGCCGAACAGTACAACCGTAGACACCTATCGATGTACATTTTCCCTACTGTATCTAACAGCCTTGGGTGTGGAATGGTAAGTCCTGAAACATATGTAATATTATCTATGTTATAGTATCTATGTAAACGTATCTCTATAATTGTCTCTCTTGTAATTTTATCTCTTGTAATTGTATGTATTGTAATTGTATGTATTAGTATCTCCTCTTATAGTATGTAATGTATTAGTATTGTATCTATAGTATGTGATGTGTTCGTATTCCGGTAATTGTATCTCTTCATATAGTATGTAATGTATTAGTATAGACTCATGAATGAACTGACTCTTGTGTGATTCCTTGTATTTGGAATAGTAAGTAGCATCTCCTAACTATACCTATTATAGTTACTAGTAATGTACGTGTATAACCGAAGTATGCCTTTGCTACCCAAAGGTACTGAACTGACTAGTGGAACTTTTATGTCTATATATGTATACATGATATATAACAAATATTTAGATGACATTCGGACGAATAACCGATACCTTAAGGTCACATCAAAACGAGGAAAAGGAATTAAAGCGAGCTAGCCGTCCTAAGTCCTTTAAACATTACTTATATAACTATTCATATATAGGCATGCATTTGACAATATAAAAGTATAAAAGAAGTTCTGTAAAACCTTTGAAAAGTTTAATACCTAACAAATGATTACTTGATGTCAGTTTATAAAACGATTTGAAAGCAGTTTGTTTGATAAAAACAGTTTTAAGTATAAGAAAAACCTTTTTTCGAAACACAATTGTAATAGAGCTTGAAAGGAAACATACAGTATGTAAGACAGTTTGATAAAGAGTTTTAACATGTAAAAACGTTTGAGGAAGTTATTTGAAGCAATATGATTGGTAAAACAGCTAAAAAGTGTAGTAAATCCATTTGTATGCTAGTTATAAATCACATGTGATTGATATAATAACTAGCATGATTCAACTTGTATCACCCCCCCCCATAAAATCGTTTATAAACATTTAAAAACATTTAAAAGGTTAATTAAGGGGTACGAACTCACCTACAGTGAGTGGATCGTATGGAAGTGTCGGACAAGTGCTTGGTGTCAAATGAAGACTTAAACACACTTAATGATCCTAATAACATATAAAGACATATGTATATATATATATATATATATATATATATATATATATATATATATAATGAGTGATTATAACACTAATTAGACAAGTATAAACATTCTAATGCGTGGAAAACAATTTGGTCAAAGTGTTAGGAGGCTATTGGGTTGCAACAAAGGAGTATAAGGCTTTGTATTTGAGTTTATGGTCCATAGACCATACTTATTGGAGTTTACGGCCCAGGGGAGTTTACTCCTGGCCGTAAACTCTCTAATGGGTATCCATTTGAGGCTTAAAGGCAAGATGTCTTAAGTGGTTAAGTGTTTCAAGGCTAAACAAGAGGCTAAGTGAGTTTAAGGTCCAAGAATGACCCTAACTTGTGTTTATGGCCTGGGGACCACTTCCCCATGAGTTTACGGCTGTAAACTCATGGTGGGAAGTACCATTTCGATGTTTGAAGTCCCTAGTTCAATGGGGTATGGTTCTAGACTGAGTTCCAAGGCTTGGTAAGGGACTAGGGTGCAATTTGCCCCACTTATAGGGGTTTACGGCCCAAGAACATGTCTTGGCCATAAACTCCGTTGATCTTGTGTTTCTTTGTGATTTCTAGCCTCTAAACATGTTAAACCTAGTGTACAACGAGTTAGAACAAGAGTACTTACAATCTAGGAGCTTGAATGGTTGGTTTTGGCCAACAACACTAGTGTGTGTTCTTGGTGTTCTTGGTGAAACTAAGAACACTTGAAGATCTACACAACTGGAATGATTTCATGGATGGAATCGTGTAAGATCACTAGAGTAAGTAAGATATCAACTAGTTAGGGCAAGAAACTTATGAGTTTTAAAGATCGGGGATGAAGATCCCGATGATACTTGAGAGGATTTCAGCCAAGGGAAAGAAAGGAATGAACAAAATGGCCAAGACTTCATCATATAGGAGGAGTTTATGGCCCAAATGGAGTTTACGGCCGTAAAATCCCTTGTGGTGGCCGTGAACTCCTTGTCAAGGGGTTTTAGACTTGTTCTTTGAGCTATAACTTTAGCAGATAAACGCTGACACTTATCCCTTATGTGTACAACGCTCAAAACGCTCAAATAAACTCTAAATTGTGCTAAATGATAGCAGGAATGAGTTTGACTTTCAATGAAGTTTTTGACTGTACAGGATAGAAAATTTTGGGTTGTCACAAAAATCTTTTTTGGACTTCTAATGCTTCCATTGTTAATGTCCATGGAAGTTTGGGAGTAGATCTTCCAATCAAATTTGCTTTTCCAGTATACCAAATCATTGCTTATTCGGCAGCAACAAGCAAATAGGTAAGATCAATAAGAGTCATGTCGTGGTCTGTCACATAGTAGTCCTTAATGAACTCACTATATGACTCAGGAAGTAACTGAAGAACCCAGTCAACAGCTAACTTCCTCGAAACAACGACACCCAAAACTCTCAGCCTGTCAAGACGTGAGTACACACAGGCCTTCCATCTTCATGTTTCATTGCAAGTAGGGTTTGAGTGACCTTGAATTTTTTCAAATCTTCGAGTTTGTGGGTTAGGTAGAATAATTGGAGGAGGTGGAGGAAGTGAAGTATGACTCCCACAATCCAACGGCGGGATATCATCTTCAAGATGAAAGCTTGTTCCAAAAGATTTGGGAAGACCATAGTTGTCTAAACAAGACATCTACAATGGGAGAAATTCAATTTAGTTGATTTAAGTCCTTAATATAATACCCAAATGAAATATAAAGGCTAGGACCGAACACAATATTTTACAATTTGGAAGAGGGATGTCGTCATCCAAACTGCAAAATATTTGAAGGTAGGTAAATGACGATTTACCAATTTCCATCACGAAAAACGAAATGAAATTTTAGGTTTTAAGTGAATTGAAATTCCTAGATCCTTTAAGATTCATTGAAACTTTCAATGTCATGTTTAAATCTCGATTGTGCCCTTCAAGTTTGTGGTTGGGATGCCGACGATCACAAACAAGGTGTGAATAACCATGCAAATTAGCTCAGTACACCCAATGTAACAACCACCTAATCAATGTGTCGATTAACCATACATGCTCCATTAATCTATGATTAACATCAAGCTACCCTTTTCCATGCACTGTCGGTCATATTAGTGTGTCGGTTAACCACACACACTCCACTAACGACTTAACAAGGTGCAAAGTACAATTTCATGGGTTAGCACCATATTCAAATTTTCCTAAGTAACTACGATTTTGGAATTTATAAGTGTTTAGTTACTTTATATTTATCATTATACTTTTAATGAAGGGAGAATTAGAGTCCTATCCTACCCGTCCAGATAACGACCCACCACCAGTCAAGGAAGCAGTGGGTGAGAGTGGACACCCATTAAACTGTCATTTTATAGGCAGTAACCTTATACTCCCTTATAGACCGGCTTCGTGAATGAGACTTACTAACGCTAAAATTGACTTCGTTCTTATACATACATATATATATATATATATATATATATATATATATATATATATATATATATATATATATATATATATATAACCTATAATATTATAATAGTATAAGGGCAGAATTTTAAACTTTAAAATTATTGGGTTTGGAATTAAATGTTTCAAAAGTTACACTTTTACATTTACAAATTCCAAAACTTGATGGCAAGTTTTGAACTATTCAAAAACTTTTGGAATCCATAACTTATGAGTTTAATATAGGTTTAAATGAAATGTCTCTTGAAAATCCATAACTTGAGGATAAGTTACGAAGTTCATAAAACCATTTATGGGAAAAAGACTCTTCAAGTTCATAACCTATGATTTTAATGATCTCTTTAAAAGAAAATCTTTTCATTTTCCATAACTTGAGGACAAGTTATGGAATTCATCAAAAACATTTAGATCACAAAAAATTGTAACTTACAAAAAACAATTAATTTGTCTATGATCTAAATTAAACTCATAAGAACAAGACAATTCAAATCAACCAAATTTCATGGAATTAGCCTAACCATATAAACTAATACAACACATGAAAATTTGACAATTATCTTTTAATTGGACAAGCATGAACATTACCCTATTGAAAAACAGGTTTGTAGATTCAAAAACAGTTTAGGGTAATCATCATAGTCCAATTGCTAGCCAAACCTTGAAAATCTGCTCACAAGTGCATCACCACGTCGTGGTGAGCAGTCAGATGCAAAAATGGCAGAATTTCTAACTTTGAAAAACAAGTAGCATCAAGTATATAAGAAAAAAAACCTAGGCTCCGATACCAATGAAGGGTTTTGAGCATTCTAACACTCCTAAGGTGTGCATGCAACCCTAGAAACCTTGGATCTATGTTTTCTCTATTATACATGCAAACTTTCATTTTTCCAAGGTTTCATCCTTACTAGCATACCTGTAACAACCCAAAAATACGGCCCAAAAAAATTTCTTTTAAAATTAGTAATAAAACCATATTCATCAAACGTCATATAAGAGTCATAAAGAATTTATCTCAAACATAAATAAAACAACACTGCGCGGAAAATCTGTCTCATATCTATGTCATATCAAAATTAAAGAAACTAAATCGACTCCCAGGATGAAAGCTGGAGCTATGGTGTGTGCGATGCCATCATCCCGAGCTCTTCACTCTGCTTGCGGAAGTACCTGAAACCAAGACTGAAACTGTAAGCACAAAGCTTAGTGAGCTCCCCCAAACTACTACATACCATACAATACATATAAAGCACATACTGGGCCTTGCCCACTGCATCAGACCGAAGTCTGGAACTAGCTGCATCGGACCGAAGTCCGGAACTGACTGGGACCTTGTCCCCTGCATCGGACCAGAGTCCGGAACTAACTGCATCGGACCGAAGTCCGGAACTAACTGCATCGGACCGAAGTCCGGAACTAACTGCATCGGACCGGAGTCCGGAACTGATCGATCATGGCATAGCATAAAACATAACAACTATTATAATTACATATACCGCGTACTGCATCGGACCGAAGTCCGGAACACATATCACAAATATGCTTGAATCACAAAGACATCAAGCACTCTAGCTACTGTATCAGACCAAGGTCTGGAATTACCGATAATTAAACGGGCCGGCACTGTGGCCGTAGACCCGTTCCTACTGAAGGGAAACTCACCTCGTGAACTGGCTGCTGAGTGAATAGCTCTGAGGGCTAACTGCTGCTGCTCTGGTATCTCCCCGACTACAAGTCCATAAACACACTCAATCAAATACTAAACACTGCATTGGGTAAAATGACTCTTTTACCCTTGGTCAAAGTCAACTCTCAGACAAAGTCAACTCTCGGTCAAAGTCAACCCACAGTTGACCTGACTCGCCGAGTTGGGCCGCCAACTCGCCGAGTCCCTATTCTCACTCCTCGACCCTACTCGCTGCTACTCGTCGAGTATAGCATCGACTCGACGAGTACTCATTCGATCCAAGAACTCAGACAATCTCCATCCGACTCGCCGAGTCATATGAACAACTCGACAAGTTGTTCTTGAGCTTAAGAAGATTGCCTCAGACTCGCCGAGTTGTATGAACAACTCGCCGAGTCCCTCCATACAAATGATAGATCTGAGTCCAATAAGCTGATTTACCACGTAAAGTTTCCAACTTTACGTGTACAAACACATAAACAAGGGAATAAAGGCTAAAAGATGCTTAAAAGGGGTAGATCTAGGGTTAATATGCAAAATAGCTCCATAAAGACAATAGATCTGGGCTCTACAACTCCTAAATGAACAGATCTAAGGTTATCTCGGCATAAGAGATCTTCCATATCAACATAAAGCTTTGAGAAAGGCATTAACAAGATCTAGAAAGGGTTTTAAGGCATAAAAGAGAGGGAAAACGGAAGAATACCTCAAAGAGCTCTTGCTTTCCCTTGAATCTCTGCTCTACAGTCCTTCTCCTTGCTCCTTTCTTCTTCTCCTTCTTCAAGCCTTCACAATGGCACACAAAATCCCTTAGAATCACTCAAGAACGAATTAGGGTTTTCTCACAGCTTTTGAGGGTGAAGGAGGCGAGATTGGGGGCTATAAGGTGGCTTAAATAGTGGGCAACCCGGGGATTTAGGGTTTCTCCCAAACGGACAGACTCGCCGAGTCCGGAATATGGACTCGCCGAGTCGCCAGCTAACACGTGCTCGAAATCCCGACCCTACTCGACGAGTCAGGCTATGAACTCGCCGAGTCCCTCTTGCAAAAATTCAAAATAAATACCAAGGAATTATCATACCGGAGACGGGTCGTTACAATTCTCCCCCACTTATCTCAGACTTCGCCCTCGAAGTCTGCTACGGCTGAATCTGCAAATATCCCTGGGTAGTGCTCCCTCATCTCCTCCTCAGCCTCCCACGTCCACTCAGACCCCTTCCGGTGCTGCCACTGCACCTTCACTAACTGAATTTCCTTGTTCCTCAAGTTCTTGGTTTTCCGGTCCAGAATCGCGACCGGTCTCTCAATATAATTCAGGCTGCTATCAACCTGAATATCCTCTAGGGGAACGACTGCTGACTCATCCACCAAATACTTCCTCAACTGAGACACATGAAAAGTGTTGTGGATCTGACTAAGCTCCTCAGGAAGATCTAACCGATAAGCAACCCGACCCACCCGGGCCAAAACCCTGAAAGGACCAATAAATCTGGGGCCCAACTTGCCCCTCTTCCGAAACCTGATGACACCCTTCCAAGGTGAGACCTTCAGAAGGACCATATCCCCCACCTGGAACTCCAAGTTCGAACGCCTCCTATCGGCGTAGCTCTTCTGCCGACTCTGAGCAGTCTGCAGTCTACTACGGACCTGCTGGATCAACTCAGTCGTCTTGAGCACCACCTCCGTGCTCCCGATGACCCACTGACCGACCTCGCCCCAACAAATCGGGGTCCTACACTTCCTCCCATACAGCATCTCAAAGGGAGGTCGATCAATGCTCGCATGATAACTGTTGTTATACGAGAATTCCGCTAACGGAAGATACGTATCCCAACTGCCACCGAAATCTAGGACACATGCCCTAAGCATGTCCTCGAGAGTCTGAATCGTCCTCTCGCTCTGCCCGTCTGTCTGAGGGTGGAAAGCGGTGCTGAAATGGAGACGAGTACCCATCTCGTCGTGGAACCGCTTCCAGAACCTGGATGTGAAACGGACATCTCAGTCTGACACCACCGATACCGGCACTTCATGCCGTGCCACAATCTCTCGCACATAGATATCGGCTAACTTCTCCGCCGATATACTCTCCTGGATCGGGATAAAATGGGCACTCTTCGTCAACCGATCCACTACTACCCATATCGAATCCACTCCACGTGCGGTCCGGGGAAGCTTGGTGACAAAATCCATGGTGATATCCTCCCATTTCCACACGGGAATGTCTAACGGCTGCATCCTGCCGTGGGGTCTCTGGTGCTCCGCCTTGACCTTCCGGCAGGTCAGGCATCTCTCGACGTACCAGGCGACGTCCCGCTTCATGCAGGGCCACCAATAATCAGGTCGAAGATCCCGATACATCTTCGTCGCCCCTGGGTGGATAGAAAACCGAGACTTATGAGCCTCATCCATCAACACTTGCCGTACTCCACCCCAGTACGGTACCCACACTCTCCCGTGAAGCATCAGCAAACCACGACTATCATAATCAAACGAGGCTACTCGACCCACGATCCTCTCACACTTCTGTCTCTCCTCCTTGAGGCCCTCCACCTGAGCCTCCTTGATCCGCTCCAACAACGGAGTGATCACTGTCATCCTCAAACATAGATCTCTGATAGGGGCCGCCGACATTTTGCGGCTCAAGGCATCGGCCACCACGTTGGCCTTCCCTGGATGGTAAAGGATCTCACAGTCGTAATCCTTTAGCACATCCAACCACCTCCTCTGCCTCATGTTCAGACTTGGCTGATCCATAAGGTACCTCAAACTCTTGTGATCCGTGTAAATAGTACAACGGACCCCATAAAGGTAATGCCTCCAAATCTTGAGGGCAAACACAACTGCCCCCAGCTCCAAATCATGGGTAGGATAATTAGCCTCGTGAGGCTTCAACTGTCTCGAGGCATAAGCTATCACATGACCTCGTTGCATCAAAACTGCTCCCATACCGGTGATCGAGGCATCACAATAGACTACGAAGTCCTCTACCCCCTCTGGCAAGGTAAGGATCGGAGCCTCGCACAACCTCTGCCTGAGGGTCTCGAACGCTGTCTGCTGCTCAGGCCCCCAACGAAATACCACCGACTTCTTGGTCAGTCGGGTGAGCGGCACTGCTATCTTGGAGAAATCCTGAATAAATCTCCGATAATACCCTGCCAACCCTAGGAAGCTCCGAATCTCAGATGGAGACTTCGGGACCTCCCACTGCATCACGGCCTCTATCTTGGCCGGATCTACCAAAATACCCTTCTGGTTGACGAGGTGACCAAGGAACTGCACCTCGCGCAACCAGAACTCACATTTGGAGAACTTTGCGAAAAGTCTCTCCCTCCTCAAAGCCTCCAGCACCTCCCGTAGGTGCTCCTCGTGCTGCTCCTGCGACTTGGAATATACCAAGATATCATCTATGAACACTATCACTGACCGGTCCAACATCGGCCTACACACGCGGTTCATGAGATCCATGAACGCGGCTGGAGCATTGGTGAGCCCAAATGGCATCACCACAAACTCATAGTGACCATACCTGGTCCTGAAAGCAGTCTTCTGTACATCCTCGTCTCTAACCCGCATCTGATGATAACCGGAGCGTAGATCGATCTTGGAGAACCAAGACGCTCCCTGAAGCTGATCAAACAAATCATCTATCCTCGGAAGTGGGTAACGGTTCTTCACCGTTACCTTATTCAACTCCCGATAATCTATACACATACGATGCGACCCATCCTTCTTTCTCACAAACAGGATCGGCGCTCCCCAAGGCGAACTGCTCGGCCGAATGAAACCTTTGTCTAACAGCTCCTGCAGCTGTGTAGACAACTCCTGCATCTCAGGGGGAGCTAGTCGATACGGTGCTTTGGCTATCGGAGCCGCACCAGGAATTAGGTCAATCCTGAACTTGACCTGTCTCTCAGGAGGTATCCCCGGCAAATCCTCAGGAAACACGTCCGGGTAGTCTCGAACAATAGGGACATCATCAACTGTCGTCTTGCCCTTCTCTCGGGTATCCAAGACGTAAGCTACAAAACCAGCGCAACCCTGCTGAACATAGCGCCTCGCCCTTGCGGCGGAACAAAAGGTCGGTCCCCGCTGTGGCCTCTCGCCCTGAATTACTAACTCTCCCCCATTGGGAGTGCGGACCCTCATTAGCTGAAGCTCACAATCAATCACCGCCCCATTGGGGCTTAGCCAATCCATGCCCACAATAACCTTATTCCCTCGCAGGGGAATAGGTACCAGATCCACTGAAAACTGCTCATCAAATAACTAAAGAGAACACCCTCTATGGACTCTGCTGACCCTCACGGCCCTATCATCTGCTATCTCAACCTCTAATGGACAATCCAGCTCCCCTGGAGCTCTACTAAATCTCTTGCTAAGCGCAAGCGATACGAATGATCGGGTAGCCCCCGAATCGAATAATACCATAGCAGAAATGTCGTTCACAAAGGACGACCCTGAATAAAACATACAATCATAAGCAATATTCAATCAATAACAATAAAGAGATAAAGGGAAGATACATACCCGTCACCACATCAGGAGTCGCTCGCGCCTCCTCTGCTGTCATCTGAAACGCCCTACTCTTCGCCACTGGCGCATCAGCTCGGCCCTGTCGGCCATCTGTAATCCTCAAGGTAGCAGGGGCAGGTGCAGCCACCTTCCCTGCTGTAGCTAAACCCGGGCACTGGGACTTCTTATGCCCCCTCTGATTGCACTGAAAGCAAATCAGATCTGATGCTGCAATGGCAGTAGCAAGGGCCGTACAATCCCTACTCAAATGCCCAATCCGACCGCACTTGTAGCAGCCGGAATCCCTGCCTTGCACGCTCCCTCGTGCAATCTCCCACACTTGCCACAACGACCGTGGCTCTGCTGACTCCTAGATCTGTGATCTGAAACCTTGGGCTTTTTGCCCGAACCGCCTGAACCAGAAACCGCCTCCGGTTTCCTCTTCTTCTCCATCTCGAGATCAATCTCCCTCTCCCGAGCCCTAGCAATCATATCTTCCAGCGTTTTACAGCTGGATCGGCTCACAAACTGGCGGATATCGCTCCGCAACATCTCATGATAACGGGCCTTCTTCATTTCCTCATCAGCCACGTACTGAGGAATGAGAAGAGCCCTCTCCCTGAACTTGGCTGTGATCTCCACCACTGTCTCTGTAGTCTGGGTGAGGTCCTGAAACTCCCTAGCCAACTGCTGCACCTCAATGACCGGTGCAAACTCTGCCCTGAACCTGGTAGAGAAATCAGCCCAGGTCATGGCGTCCAATGCTGCATCATCCCCAATGGCATGTCCGACCTCCTCCCACCAATCTCGTGCCCTGTCCTTCAAAAGACAGGACGCCAGTCTGACCTTGTCCCCCTCGGGACATCTGCTAGTGCGGAAAGCGTTGGCCACATCCGCCAACCATCTGGTACTCGCTATGGGGTCTCGTGCCCCATGATAGTCCGGAGCTCCACATGCCCTGAACTCCCTGAAGGTAAGGGTGCGCGACCCCATCATGGGCGCCACCTCGGCACGGAAGGTGCCCAATCTCTCATCCATCAGCTCTAAAATCCCCTCCTTGATCGAACCGAAGATCACAGGAGTCTGTTCTAAAATGATGCGAGTAATCTCTGAAGAAAGAAACTCTCTGGTCTGCTCATCCATGTGCTCGCTCCCCGAGCCTGATCCTGATCCCCCCCCCGGCGCCCCCACTGCCGGCTGCTGTCCTCGGACGCAAAACCACCATACTGAAACACATCATAACAATATCAGAAAACTGAAATATCTCGAGGGATCATTGATACTACTACTAGCTTCCTGGCCTTGTCTCGGCCTTCCTTGATTCGAGTACGGATCCTCTGCTTTCAGTAGTACGGGCCCATACTACCTTCCACATATATCCGTACTTTCCTCAAGAACCGCCTTGACTCCACCAAGTCACTTCTACTACTGCTGACCTCTGCTACTCTCATCCTAGGCTTGCCCTAGGGAAACCTCAGACTCAACACAACTAGTCCTCAGCTACTGAAGGCCTGATGAGATTAAAAATAATAACTTTTAATCTATAAAGATCGATTAGATCGTGAACAGGTATATGAATATGAAACTGCAAGAACACAATATAAATAACAAGGCAGAACGCAATAATAAGAACAAACAGCTTGAATCAAACGTGTCGAATGATTAAATAAAATCCTTAGAAGAGCTCGATTAAGAACATCAACTGTAAAGGATTGGAAGATTACAAGAGAGCAATATCGTAAACTCTGGAACGCTAAAACAGAAATCTTGAATCTTAACCTAATATGCATGCAAGCGATAACTTATATACAATACATAAAAGGCTCTCGGTAGGACAGGCCCAAACCGGAGAATACAAGGCTAATCTACGAGCCCAAAAGACGCAATACAAAACAGAACTTCAGCCCAACAATCTCCCCCTTTGCGTCAATTTGGAGCGAGACCATCACTTCTTACTTGGGCCGGCGGCTGAAGCTGGTACCTTCTTCTTCACGGTACTAAACAGACACTTGGTTATGGAAAGGATGGTCTGTCTAAACCGGATGTACCAATTGATCATATCTTCAAAATATTTGATGTCATCAGCCGAATTGTCCTTACACCGCTTGACGATAGATAGGACGTGTTCCAAGCAGGGAGTGGTGTAGAGGTGCTTGTCAGCTAACGCGAACAGACATTTCTGTCCTTCGGCTCTGGTGAACATCACAGAGTTTCGCCTCGAATCTATCTTGCCCATTTTCATCGTGTTTAGATCACTGGCCGATCCCACAGGCTTGACTTTCGGTTTCTTCTTAAACACTGTGGCAACCTCCTGATCCATTAGGGCCACCTCCATGATATAGCATGCCAGCATCCTTTTGACATGGTCTAAGATGGGACCATATTCGGCTTCGTTTGTCAGCAAGATGTTGTACAAGACTATCCAATCATGAGGGTTCAGATTGGGCAGATCCGCCAGAGAGATCATGTGAGCAGTTCTTGTAGATCCTCGGATAAGCTTGAACTTGACGTTTGTGAATCTCCCCACGGCAAACGGCTTCATCACCCGAACACTGACAATCTTCTGGGCGCTCCATGTAAGGTATTGAGGGCGAGTGGCCTCCAGATAAAAGTCAATGAGCTCCCTGTCAAGCTCATCGTTCGGATGCGGGACTTCGAAAATGTTGGAGAAGGCGTGGAAGATGAACGCCTTTCGAGTCAGCGGCATATCAAATTGCGAATCGACCGAGTTGATGCAGTCGAATGATATCACCGGCTCGAGCCATAGTATACTAGGAGTCTCTATGGCCTCTTTTATCAGTCGATCCCTGGTCCAGGCAGGGAAGAGCAGCTTTCGGCTCTCAAGGAGATCGTTGGCTTCTTTTTGTTTACGTTCGGCTTCTTCAGCTTCACGTGCCACACGACTGACATCGTCATCAGTATTGCGATTGTTCTTTCTCTTTAACATGTCCGCAATAGTCTCCTTGTCTTCATCTTCATCTTCATCTTCATCTCCTCCCTCTGCAATGTTTTTGCCCTTGTCCTTCACACCCGAACCCGAGGCATGACCAGTTGGGGGTGGTTCGGTTGTGTGAGTTGCTTTTGAGGTAGGAGGTGGTTTCGATCCTTTCTTCTCATCTCCCCCTTGTTTCGGAATGGACACGAAACTGGGTAGGCCTTCAATTTTACTCAAGAGAGCCATGGCCGGAGAGAGTTTCTCAGCGAGGGTACGCCTCACCGAGTGGTTGAGGATGGGGTCGTGTGCTTCCAGGATGTTTGACAGAGCGGCGTGGACATCCGAAACACACGTCTTGATGATTTCCCTTTCGGATCGAAGAGCCTCCAATTGTTGTTCGGAGTTGGAAAGTTGGGTGCTCTTGACCTTGAGGGCAGTAGTCTTACTCGCCAGGACGTCCATCAGTTTATTTTCAGCCGCAAGATCCTCTTGTAGCTTTGCCAAGCGGGCTTCAATGGAGGCACGGAGTGCCGAGTTGTCGTCGCTAAGGTTTTGTCTGAGGGTAGCGAACGATGATAACTCCGTCTTTACAAACTGGGCCAATTGATTAACAAGTGGTTCCAGAGTTGTTTTGGTGGCTTCGGCGCTTTCCTGCATAGACTGCAGCAGGATTGTAGCGTCATGGAATAGTTTATCGACTTTTTCGGTCGCAGCCTCACAAGCTCGGGTGGAGGCGTCTATAGCAGCAGTAGCAGAGGCCACTGAGTCATGTTGAGCCCTAGAGAAGGCATCAACTATCCTCTGAAGGGCAGCTTCAGATAAGGATGACTGCTGATTGGAAGAGGAGGCGAGAAGTTGATCAACCTTCTCGTTCAGCTCGCGGAGATGCTTCTTGGTAACAGGAGCATCATCCACCTCATCACTTTGAACTTGAAACGGACTATAGTAGACCGAATCAAAGTTCAGGTGGTCACCACCGAGGTATTGATCATCGCCATCGGAGGCGTCTTCTGGAGATTGAGGTGGTGGTGAAGCAGGGGGTGTTATGGGTTTGGTTGGTTCAGGTTGAGTAGGTGGGGGGTTAGTTTCGGGTGGTGGTTGTGTATGGGTTTCGGTTTGTGGAGGTTCGGTTACGGGAGGGGTTTCGGTTACAGGTGGTGTTTCGGTTGAGGTGGTGAATATGGGTGGTGGTATAGGGAATGAGGTTGGTGGTATAGTAGGAGTTATGGTGGGAATGGAAATAGGTATTGTGGGTGGAGGGGAAGGAACTGGGGATTGGTGAAGTTCCATCTCCGGGGTTGGGGACCGAGGGGGTGTGTTGCCTCTTTGTGGAGATTCGTCTCCTTGTGACCCCTCAGAGTCCGAACTTCTACTTTCGGATTCACTGGAGGTTGAGGAAAGGACGAGCGTCCGTTTCGGTTGGGTCTTCCTCCTTTTCGGTTTTGGAGAGGAAGCAGCCTTCGGTTGTTTGCGTTTCTTGGGAGTGGGTTTTGGGGCTTTTGATGGTTTCTTCCCCTTGTCTGCCTTCTTACCCCTTGCCACCGGTTTGTCAGCATCATGAATTGATCGCAGCATGTCCGGTGTCAGTTCCCTCGGACCAGATGGCCCTAACTCCTTGATCGCCTTGATCATACTGCTGTCTGATGGCACACTACCATACATCGACTCCGGGATAGAGCCAATGAAGGAGAATTTCGATGCAGCGGATACGATGATCTTCGTGGTGTGGAACGTACCAATCGAAGACATCGGTGCACCGTCAGCAGTTTGGACGTCAAACCTGTCCATGGCCCATCTTGTGATCAAGATCCAGAACCGGGCCAGCGACACTTCAGAGTGTCTAGAAGTGGAAGAAAGGCTCTGAATCAGCTGTTGCCAAAGGACAAATCCGTAGTCCAGATTGATCCCGTTGTACACCGCATACATAATCGACAGGAAAAGACGACTGGCCCCGTCCGATCCTGAGCTTCGTTCTGACAGTCCCTTGAAGAGAACTGTGAATAACCCATTCCATTGGGGCGGTAGGCATGACTTCTTGAATCTGGCAACGGAGGTGAGAACTTCCGTGTAGCCCATGTTGTAGAACATGCTGTAGAGCATACCAACCGGAATTGTCTCCGGGTGAACACGCGATGGGTCAGCAGCAAACCCAAGCATAGAGCAGAAGCGGGAACGAGAAATTGACGTCTTGTGTTCCGCCACTTCGAAAAAGATTCTGTCGACACCCTTGTCGTAGTAGGCCGTCGCATAGACCTGAGATAGAGCCACCATTGGCACCGTTTCAATCCTGGACAATGCCGGAGCAAGTTGGGAGTACTTGAGGCATTCAATAATCGGCGACATGTAGGGATCATAGGCTAGTGGGTTCAGATCAATGACAAGGCATTGTTGAGGTCTGATGGGAAGAATTTGAGAAGTAGCATGGACGGAAGAGGATTCAGCCATTGTTGCAGGTTGGAGAAGAAGATAACCGGGAGAGAGTTTGGAAGTATTTTTGCTTTGGAAATTATGGGGCAGTAAAGAGGTAAAAGGTGGTCTGGATGGGTTTTTATAGTAGGTGATAGGAGAGAGAAAGATCGATTCAAATCTTTTATGGAAATATGGAAGGGTATTTGAGTGACTGATTGGTGACAGTTGGGACGTGCGATGATCACGTAGGAGAGAGAGTGTCAGATTCCTAGGATTACGCCGCCCAATAAGCGCCGGTTCAGAGAGAAGAACCGTTTCCATTTCCACACGCGCCATTAATGCCAGATGGATGACGCTTCAATACTGCACACGCGTCCAATAGTGTCAGAAAAAGCGCGGCCTCTTCAAATTCACGCGCCCGCCTTTTTACCGTCGTTTGAATTTCTATCCTTTGAACTTCCGCCGCGTCAGCATTTTTTTGTCTCTTCCCCTTTTTTATCTGCTGTCTTTTGAATAAAACGCCCACGTGGATTATTGGTAACCACAACTTCATTATGAACCATCCATTAATTTTCCAGCCTGTAAAATAATTAGTAACGGAATTTTTGAAAATCTAGGATTTTCGTGCTAAGAGTGTAAAAGATAAGGAAATAAAGCAACTCTTTTTGGAATAATCTGTGATGTCAATTATGACACGAAACTGATGATCCCGGGCACGAATCTCTTCCTTCAAGATCAAGAGAGACCTTAAAGTGTTAGTGTGGAATCCCGTTGAATTATGATCAAACATTTATTAATAAATGTTGAAAGGCTTCTTTTAATAAGATAAAATAAGGGTGGTTTCGCTTTGATTCATCAATTCAATTCTTGATATAAGAACGAATGTGAACAAAGTACTTGTGAGACCAGTGTAGTCTGTTGAACAAGTAGGTTGGAGTTGATTTTTAAGTGACTTGGATAAGTATAAAATCTCAGATAAAAATTATAACAGGATCCCATGGGAAGAAATGTTATGGTGTGTAACAATTTCATTGGAATCGAAAAAAAATTGAGATTTCATGAAGGTACATTCGTCAATTCATTGGTGAAAACTTGATCAAATTAATTTGTCACCGTCAATTCTTTGGTGTTGAATTTTGGGTTTCACTCAGCTCGTAGTGGCACGAAACTAAGATCATAAACACAGATGTTGCGTAACCATAAACCTCAGTGGTAGTTTCTGAGAGTCTCTAGGGTTACAGTGATGAAACGAATGTTATGGAGAAGTGTAATGGGGATGGTGAAAGAAGACATAGTACCTCTGCTGTGAAAGAAAGGACCAAGCAGGAGACTCTTAACTCATGTGAGAAGAGTGTGAGGTAGCTCACGATTAGAATAAATAAGTTAGCCTTATTGGGAAGACAAGGTTTGTGTATACC
This sequence comes from Lactuca sativa, assembly GCF_002870075.4. Classification (NCBI taxonomy): domain Eukaryota; kingdom Viridiplantae; phylum Streptophyta; class Magnoliopsida; order Asterales; family Asteraceae; genus Lactuca; species Lactuca sativa. Next base: position 175,474,448 of record NC_056623.2, read on the forward strand.
AAGTCATGAAGGCAATTATTCAAAATCTTATGAGGCTTGGGACACATACAGCAGCATGCTTCTAGGGACACTTAAGTAATTCAGCAAATATATCCCCATAAGTAAACGAACATACAAAAAAAATAAAAACATATTTTTGGAGTGTTTGAAATTTATATATAAAAAAAATGAAAATAAAATTAAAAAATAAAAAAAAATAGAAAAGATAAAAAAATAAGACAAGAATAGAAAAGATTAAAAAATAAGACAAGAAAAAAAAAACTTTTGATTCAAAAAAAATGGAAAACCGAACCCGAACGTTCGGTTGTATTCGGTTGGAAAAAGTTGAAAAACCGAACCCGAACCTTCGGTTGGTTTCGGTTCAGGAAAATTTTGAAAAACCGAACCCGAACCTTCGGTTGGTTTCGGTTCAGGAAAATTTTGAAAAACCGAACCCGAACCTTCGGTTGGTTTCGGTTCAGGAAAATTTTGAAAAACCGAACCCGAACCTTCGGTTGGTTTCGGTTCAGGAAAATTTTGAAAAACCGAACCCGAACCTTCGGTTGGTTTCGGTTCTTGAAAATTTTGAATAACCGAACCCGAACCTTCTGGAGGTTTCGGTTTTTGGAAAATTTTAAGAAACCAAGGAGTTTAGATATGCAATAAATTTTTTTTTTTTTTTTTTTTTTTTTTTTTTTTTTTTTTTTACATAAAGAAAAACAAATTTTGCACAAGAAATATACAACCTAGAAAAACTACCTTTGAAGTAATGAGCGAGTGAAATGGTTGAACCGAACCCGAACGTTCGGTTGGTTTCGCTTCTTACGTTTGAGATTGAGAGGTAGTGTGAGGTACTGACTCTGATTCCATCATACCTAGTCCTTGCAAAATTTTATTGAATGAGGCTTCTGGAAGAGCTTTGGTGAAGACGTCAGCCAGTTGATCAGTGGTTCTTACGAAGTGAACTTCGACATTTCCATCTTCCACATGATCTTTGATGAAGTGATACCTCAGTGCTATGTGTTTGGTTTTAGAGTGTTGCACCGGGTTATGACAGATCCTAATTGCACTTTCAGAGTCGCAATATAGAGGGATCTTCTTCATATTGAGTCCATAGTCTCGAAGTTGACTCTGGATCCAAATCACTTGTGATGTGCAGGATGCAGCGGCAATGTATTCCGCTTCAGCAGTAGACAGCGACACACATGTTTGTTTCTTGGATTGCCAGCTGACCAACTTCCCATCAAGAAATTGACAGCCACCAGTTGTGCTTTTGCGGTCGAGTCCACATCCTCCAAGGTCTGCATCAGAATAGGCTTGAACGAAGAAGCCAGAGTTGGATGGATACCATAGACCCAAGGAGGCGGTTCGCTTGAGATAGCGTAGGATGTTCTTCACTGCCAGTAGGTGAGGTTCGCGTGGGTTAGCCTGAAATCGAGCACAATAACATACAGAAAACATGATATCAGGCCTGCTAGCAGTTAGATACATCAGTGAGCCTATCATTTGACGATAGAGCGTGATGTCGACGGCCGGTTTTTCTAGTGAAGGGGTAAGTTTGGTGCCGAATGCCATAGGGACTTTGACTTTTGAGTCTCCCATCATGCCAAACTTTGCTAGGAGAGTCTGTGTGTAAGCTTCCTGATTGATAAAGATGCCTTCGGGTCCCTGTCTTATATTTAAACCAAGGAAAAAATTAATAGGACCCATTGAGCTCATTTCAAACTTAGTCTCCATCAACTTTCTGAATTCAGCTGTTAAGCTGGGATTCGTAGAGCCAAAGATGATGTCATCGACATAAATTTGAACTATCATAAGGTGGTTACCTTCCTTTTTGCGAAAGAAGGTTGGGTCAACCGAACCTTGTTTGAATTTGGACATCTTTAAAAATTTTGTAAGCGTTTCATACCAGGCTCTCGGAGCTTGTTTGAGGCCGTACACAGCTTTATCCAGAATGTAGCAATGATTTGGATATTTTTCATTCACGAACCCAGGAGGTTGCTCCACATACACCGTTTCTTCAAGTTCTCCATTGAGAAATGCGCACTTGACGTCCATTTGGAAGACCTCAAAGTTTTTGTGAGCAGCATAGGCCAGAAATATTCTAACCGATTCTAGCCTAGCTACTGGAGCGAACGTTTCTTCGTAATCTATCCCTTCCTCCTGACAGTATCCCTTGACAACCAGACGAGCCTTGTTCCTTATGACATTACCTTCCTTATCCATTTTGTTTCTAAAGACCCATTTAAGACCAACAACCGAAGCATCTGGAGGAGTTGGAATGAGGCGCCAGACTTTGTTCCTTTCAAACTCATTCAGTTCGTCTTGCATCGCTTGAACCCAATCAGAGTGGTCGAGGGCAGTGTTCACTGTCTTCGGTTCAACTTTTGATACAAATGAGTTAAACATACAGAACTCAACTTTTGAGAATAAGGATGTCTGTTTTGCCTTCAGTTGAGATCGGGTCAGAACCTTTTCAGATACATCACCAACTACTTGAGAGATAGGATGATCTCTGGTCCATTTTGTAAGAGGAGGGTAATTCGGATCAAAGGATGGATCTAGTTCAGCGTTGATCATCTCTTCAGGCTCGGATTGGCTATCAAAATCAAGCGTCATATCATCATGCTCCCCCTCAATTGATGAGTCTTGACAAACGTAAGGTTCAGGGGTTTCTTGTGGTGCTGGATTTTCAGACATTGAAGGACTTTCGTGAGGAGGTGCATCTTCGGTTGATGAAGGACCTTCGGTTGAAGTAGTAGAGCTTGGCTCCCCCTGGACTTGTGAGCTAGGCTCCCCCTCGACAAGAGAATTTGGCTCCCCCTCGACTGAAGCATTGTTGGTTGGAGATTCATCAGTAGGCGATTCTCCTTCATGCATTCTTCTTGCAGCATCTTCGACAATCTTCTTCATATGATCTATTTTGTTGTCGGCTGCCCCTGCTTCTGAGAGAGAAGCTTTTTCCGGTTCATCAAAGAGATCCAGAAAATTCTCGTACATATTGGCGATTGAGATTGTGACTTGACCAGTTTGAGGGAAGATTTCCCTGGCAGTGTCATCTATGGCCTGTAGCTTCTTGACATAGCTATCGTCGAAGGTCACATAGTATGTTTCTTCAATCCTTCTTGATCGTTTGTTTAGGACCCTGTACGCCTTTGAAGTGAGTGAGTATCCCAGAAAGATTCCCTCGTCGGCTTTGACATCAAACTTGTTGCGGTGTTCTTTAGAGTTAAAGATGAAACACCTTGAGCCAAAAACGTGGAAAAATTTCACATTGGGCTTCCTGTTGTTTAGTATCTCATATGGTGTGAGCGTGAATCGCTTGTTGAGATAGGACCTGTTTTGTGTATAACAAGCAGCAGAAATAGCATCAGCCCAAAAATATAGAGGTAAGGAAGCGAAACTTAACATAGTTCGGGCAGCTTCACACAGAGATCGGTTTCGTCTTTCGACTATTCCATTCTGCTGAGGTGTGTAGGGAGCTGAGAAATTATGGCTAATTCCCTTTTCTGCAAGAAACGCTTCAAACTCCCTGTTCTTGAATTCGAGACCATTGTCGCTCCTGATGTTGCGAACGACCTTCTTGAGCTGGACTTCAATTTGCTTGATAAACACTTTCAGCTTTTGAGTCGCTTCAGATTTGAGCTTTAGAAAGAACACCCATGTAAATCTAGAGAAGTCATCAACGACAACAAGAATGTACTTGCTACCACCGATGCTTTCAATAGATGAAGGACCACATAAATTGATATGAAGCAATTCGAGTGGTTCAACAACTTTTGTGTTAACAATGGATGGGTGACTTTGACGACTCTGCTTTCCCATTTCACATGCAGCACATAAATGCTCTCTGTCAAACTTGAGCAATGGAAGACCCCTAACATGACCTCCAGTGACAAGTCGGTTGATATCTTTGAAATTGAGATGAGAGAGTCTTCTGTGCCACAACCAGCTTTCTTCGTATTGAGCTTTTGATAGCAGACAAATTGCTGGGTTTCCTTTGATGGGTTTCATGTTCAGCGGAAACATTTCACCCTTTCGCTCTGACTTCAGAATCACTTTCTTTGTTGTTTTCTCTATGATTTCAGAACCTTCATCATCGAATGAAACTTTGAGACCTGTACCTCCAACAAGCTGAGATACACTGATGAGGTTGTGTTGAAGTCCTTCCACATAAGCCACCTTTCTTATGGTAAAATCACCATTCGTTATCATCCCATATCCCTTTATGGTGCCGTAAGAGTTATTTCCAAACTTAACGTTGCCACCATTTGCAAGAGATCTGTATTCCCTGAGTTCCTCCTTCCTTCCTGTCATGTGACGCGAGCAGCCACTGTCGATGTACCATTCTTCGTCAAACTGCTCGTCACTTATAACCTGCAAAAATTAAGCAGATTTAGGAACCCAAAGTTTCTTGGGTCCATGTGAGGTTTTCATGGGAACAGGAATAGTTAGAGAGATATCAACGAGATATGTTCTTTTAATTAAAGTTGTTTCATCTTTCTTTTTAATGGTGAAAACTTTTATTTTGTTAGGATTGGATTTGTTCGCTTTAGACTCAGGTTTGAATTCACCGACTTTCTGCTTTTCCTTCTGTTCAGCAGATGGACGTGGTTTTTGAGAACCCATGGAATTAGTGTTAGAGCAAGATGGAGATGAACAAGAAGAATTAGGAAGAGAGGATTTGGATTTGGATGGAGGTGTCTTCCTTGCTGATGACTCTAGGTGACCCTTTTGCTTTTGATCGTTGGTGGGTTTAACTTTTGAGTCTTGTTCTCTTCTGACTTCAGAACTGAACCTCTGAGTTCGGTTGGAGTTGTTCTTGGAATCTAACCTTTGGTTTCGGTTGAAATCCTTTTCAGAACCGAACCTTTGCTTTCGGTTAGAATTTTCTTGCGAACCGAACCTTGGCTTTCGGTTGGTATCTTCTTGCGAACCGAACCTTGGCTTTCGGTTGGTATCTTCTTGCGAACCGAACCTTGGCTTTCTTACGAGATTATTTTCATACTTCAGATTCTTGTCCTTGTGTGAATAGTATGCATTCTGGGAGTGCCAGAATTGTTTCCTTTCAGAAAGGGTTTTCCTGTATCTTAGGTTCCTTTCTATCTTTTTATCCCTCATCTGTTTAGGCTGATGATGAACGTTCGCTTTCGCTTTTGATGTAACCTTTGCTGATTCCTTTTGAACTTTAGGAGTTTTTCTTTGAAAAGAAGATTCAGTTTGTCCTGGGGAAGTGGAAGGAGTATCTGATGAAGTTTCACTTCGAGCTGTTGGCGTTGAAGGAATGTCTTCTTTTACGAAATGATCAACCTCTTGAGGAGTGTCTTTTGTACCACTTGTGCTTGGTTCACTGAAATTATCAGGCTTGTTCAAGGGTTCAGGTATGTATCTCCCTTTCTTCATCCAAGAGGTTCTTTCAGATAGGCCAACGGTTTCGTTTCCATTGTCAATAGGAGCTTCCCAGAAGAACTCATCACAGCCATCAGCATTGTCTTCGTTAACAATAGCCGTGAGTTCGGCTGTCTGATGTTCGGTTACTCCAGTCACTTTGTATACCTGATTCGGAGTGGTTCTGACCTTTTGATAGACAACAGCCTTTTCTACTAATTTCGGGGACTTTTGTTGGGACAATCTAGCGAATTCCACAGAATTTTCAGAAACAAGATTTTTGTGGTTTTCAGTTTCGCTTTTCACAAATTCTGAGCAGTCAACCGTATCCTCTACAGAAATTTCACTCATGTTTTCGTCCTCGTTAAGCTCAGATGCATTTTCAACATCAATTTTATTTTCTGAGCTTACTTTGGCATTTAGAGAGTCAAACTTTTGTATGGTTTCGGTTCTCAGTTTAAGTCTATCATTTTCGTCCAACAGATTTTTGAGCATGTCCTTATGGTCTTTGGATTTAATGAAGGACTCAATTTTGTCCAGTCCAATTTGATAAGTTGGGTTGACATCATCAGACGAAATCACACTCTCACAATTGTAAGCTTCAGCATCGATTTTATCCTCCTTAAATTCTAGGAATGGTAAAATCATACGGTGGATCTTTTTGCCTATCTCACAGTCCAAGTGCAGCTGAGTAATATTGGAATATAAACGTTTAGCTATTAAACAAAAAACATTTCGTTGTTTTAACAATTTCAAATTGTCTCTCTGCAAATAAATGTTTTCGTCTTTGACTTTAATTAATTCCGACTCTTTTAACTCAATCCACATACGCCGCTCCTCACTCTTCGACGCCACCCTGCTTAATTGATCAGTCAGGTTAGAATTGGTGACTCTAGTTTGAGTTAAGCTACTATCTAAATGAGAAATTCTTGTGTTAACGTTTTTTAGTTCTTTCTCATATGAGGATGATGGTACTTTAGATGAAATAAAAACAGATTGTACCTTCTTTATCAGTTCATCAAGCTCATTGAACTGTTGGCTGAGTGGTTTGGCTGTGAAGCACATATCTTCTTGCACTTTCGGTCCATTGCTTCCTCCATCGGTATTGTATCCCCTCATTTGAGATGCGCTTGACACCATGAAGCATTTTCCACCACTGCTTTCCTCCTTAGCCATATAAGCCTTTCCATGAGTAGGCTTCCTCACTTCTTCATCTTCTGAGTCAGTAGACCAAACTTCGGTGCTACCGAACTCATCGTTGTTAACCGAACCCTGCACAATAAGAGCATTAATAGAAGGGTTAGTGGTAGACTTTTTCTTCCTCAACTCATCCAACCTCTTCTGCAGTACGGCTTCCTCATCCTTTCCGTCATCCTTTTCAGCCATCTTTTTAAGAACACAGTCCTTAGCATAGTGGTTCTTGCCACCACAGTAAAAACAGCTTACTCCGGAATCGCCATCTGCCTTCGGTTCCTTCTTGGACTCCTCAGCCTTCGGTTCATTGTTTGCCTTTTCAGAGCTATAACTCCCCTGCCAGTTTCGGTTTTTGTTGCTGGGGAATCTCTTCTTTATGAACCTCTTAGGATTGGATACCATCATGGCATAATCCTCAGTTGTGAGGTCATATTCTTCCAAGTTGAGCTCTTCATCCTCCATCACGGCTTTACTTTTAGATAGGAGGGCCAACGAACCAAGACTGGACACAACGTTCTTCTCTTGAACAACAATCTTCTCTTGGGACTTTAGAATACCCACCAGTTTCGCCAAAGAGTATGATTTAAACTGTTCATGGGCTTTGACTGTAGAAACTACTGCTCTCCATTCCGATCTCAGTCCGTTCAAGAAAGTAACCTTTTGTTCGATGAGCTTCCTTTCAATGTCGTGTTTGATCATCTTGCTGAGAAGATGATTGAAGCGATCAAACGTCTGGGTCACGGTTTCTTCGGCCCCTTGCCTGAATTCTCCAAACTCAGATAGAAGCAAGGTTTGGATGGAGTGTTCAAGATCTTCGTCTGTTGAATACAGTTCGCGAAGTCTATCCCACACTTCCTTCGCCGTAGTGCATGAGCTGACTAGTCTGAATGTGTCGGACTGAAGGGCGAATCTGATCAACCTTAATGCCTTAATATTGCACTGGAATTTATCTTTCTCATCCTGCGCAATATTCGTCACGTCCTTGAGCATATCGTTGTACTCTTTTTGCGTCTTAATAACTCTGGATGTCGCGGAATGAGAAAATGGTCCATTGATAATGGCTTCCCATATGAGAAAACCATTGTCCTCCGATCCAATCACGTAATCTTCAAAATGATGTGCCCATACTTCATAGTCATGGGTGTATAAGATTGGAATCTTTGTCGTCGAACCAATGCTGTTGGAAATATTAATAGGGTTTGATTGCGTTGCGTCCATAATGATCGTAATAACCTGTTCAAAGATCAGACTTGTAATAAAGCAGATTAGGGCAAAACAATAAATACTAAGATACGTCAATTAAGATGACGGCTCAATAAATATCGATGATTGCGGAAAACCCTAATGAAAAACTTTTTCACAGAAAAGAAGTGTATCGATTACACAGCCTCCTGCTCTGATACCAATTGATGAGATTAAAAATAATAACTTTTAATCTATAAAGATCGATTAGATCGTGAACAGGTATATGAATATGAAACTGCAAGAACACAATATAAATAACAAGGCAGAACGCAATAATAAGAACAAACAGCTTGAATCAAACGTGTCGAATGATTAAATAAAATCCTTAGAAGAGCTCGATTAAGAACATCAACTGTAAAGGATTGGAAGATTACAAGAGAGCAATATCGTAAACTCTGGAACGCTAAAACAGAAATCTTGAATCTTAACCTAATATGCATGCAAGCGATAACTTATATACAATACATAAAAGGCTCTGGGTAGGACAGGCCCAAACCGGAGAATACAAGGCTAATCTACGAGCCCAAAAGACGCAATACAAAACAGAACTTCAGCCCAACAAGGCCTCCTTATAATGTTAATTAGCCACCACCTGAACACCATCACATGTGACGAGGCTCAGATAATCCTTCGAGTAAAAGACTCGTCCCTATAACGGTTGGACTCAAACAAGAGCTGCGCAATAGGGCCAAATCCAGCACTCTGAGATTATTCAACCCTAATCACATGTGATGTGGCGTATTCACCTAATGGCTAACTCCCACCATTCAGAGTCCCACAAAGCACAAAGCAAGCAGCATTCGGATAAGGAAACATACTCAGGCAAAGCTATCCTCATAACGAGAAGCTACTCTAGCATACAATGCTAAGCTCTTACTATCAGGCATAACCTAAACAGGCTATCCTACTGCTGTCTACTCAATACTAGCATGCAATACTCATAAAGCTGTAACACATAAAACAGGTACATAAGGCATCCTCCTAGATCCTTAGTCCTATACTAGCATGCTGTTCTACTGAAACTGAAACTGAACAATTAACTTGTATGGGTAATTTGGGAGTACTTACTTGAGCTCGGCTGATCGCATGCACCACACCCTTATCTTGTTTAAAAATTTCTTTCCTTCTAAGTGCTTTCAAAACTCTTTTAGAAAACATTTTCCTTTTTAGCAAAATCTTTTTATTTCCCCTTAGTTTGAGTTCAGATACACCCGGAAGTGTATCCGAATCTCTCAAACCAGGGCTCTGATACCAACTTGTAACAACCCAAAAATACGGCCCAAAAAAATTTCTTTTAAAATTAGTAATAAAACCATATTCATCAAACGTCATATAAGAGTCATAAAGAATTTATCTCAAACATAAATAAAACAACACTGCGTGGAAAATCTGTCTCATATCTATGTCATATCAAAATCAAAGAAACTAAATCGACTCCCAGGATGAAAGCTGGAGCTATGGTGTGTGCGATGCCATCATCCCGAGCTCTTCCCTCTGCTTGCGGAAGTACCTGAAACAAAGACTGAAACTGTAAGCACGAAGCTTAGTGAGCTCCCCCAAACTACTACATACCATACAATACATATAAAGCACATACTGGGCCTTGCCCACTGCATCAGACCGAAGTCTGGAACTAGCTGCATCGGACCGAAGTCCGGAACTGACTGGGACCTTGTCCCCTGCATCGGACCAGAGTCCGGAACTAACTGCATCGGACCGAAGTCCGGAATGAACTGCATCGGACCGAAGTCCGGAACTAACTGCATCGGACCGGAGTCCGGAACTGATCGATCATGGCATAGCATAAAACATAACAACTATTATAATTACATATATCGCGTACTGCATCGGACCGAAGTCCGTAACACATATCACAAATATGCTTGAATCACAAAGACATCAAGCACTCTAGCTACTATATCAGACCAAGGTCCGGAATTACCGATAATTAAACGGGCCGGCACTGTGGCCGTAGACCCGTTCCTATTGAAGGGAAACTCACCTCGTGAACTGGCTGCTGAGTGAATAGCTCTGAGGGCTAACTGCTGCTGCTCTGGTATCTCCCCGGCTACAAGTCCATAAACACACTCAATCAAATACTAAACACTGCATTGGGTAAAATGACTCTTTTACCCTTGGTCAAAGTCAACTCTCAGACAAAGTCAACTCTCGCTCAAAGTCAACCTACAGTTGACCTGACTCGCCGAGTTGGGCCGCCAACTCGCCGAGTCCCTATTCTCACTCCTCGACCCTACTCGCTGCTACTCGTCGAGTATAGCATCGACTCGACGAGTACTCATTCGATCCAAGAACTCAGACAATCTCCATCCGACTCGCCGAGTCATATGAACAACTCAACGAGTTGTTCTTCAGCTTAAGAAGATTGCCTTGGACTCGCCGAGTTGTATGAACAACTCGCCGAGTCCCTCCATTACCGAGTCTACCCTCAAACTCGCTGAGTCCACTCCACTACTCACTGGTCCCACTCGACACCGCTCAAAAGGGAAGAAATCGGGGACTCGTGACTCGACTCGTCGAGTCGTTCTTCCGACTCGCCGAGTCACCGCCATGCAACTATTCTACACTCGATTCTGCTCGAATCCAAAACATACAAATGATAGATCTGAGTCCAATAAGCTGATTTACCACGTAAAGTTTCCAACTTTACGTGTACAAACACATAAACAAGGGAATAAAGGCTAAAAGATGCTTAAAAGGGGTAGATCTAGGGTTAATATGCAAAATAGCTCCATAAAGACAATAGATCTGGGCTCTACAACTCCTAAATGAACAGATCTAAGGTTATCTCGGCATAAGAGATCTTCCATATCAACATAAAGCTTTGAGAAAGGCATTAACAAGATCTAGAAAGGGTTTTAAGGCATAAAAGAGAGGGAAAACGGAAGAATACCTCAAAGAGCTCTTGCTTTCCCTTGAATCTCTGCTCTACAGTCCTTCTCCTTGCTCCTTTCTTCTTCTCCTTCTTCAAGCCTTCACAATGGCACACAAAATCCCTTAGAATCACTCAAGAACGAATTAGGGTTTTCTCACAGCTTTTGAGGGTGAAGGAGGCGAGATTGGGGGCTATAAGGTGGCTTAAATAGTGGGCAACCCGGGGATTTAGGGTTTCTCCCAGACGGACAGACTCGCCGAGTCCGGAACATGGACTCGCCGAGTCGCCAGCTAACACGTGCTCGAAATCCCGACCCTACTCGGCGAGTCAGGCTATGAACTCGCCGAGTCCCTCTTGCAAAAATTCAAAATAAATACCAAGGAATTATCATACCGGAGACGGGTCGTTACAATACCATGAAGTATCTGTAATACAAAAATCTAGTAGAATGACATACCTTTTCTTGTAGCTTGATTCCTTAAGCCTTTAAGAACTTAGTGCCCCAAGTGTTGCACCTCAAATGGAATCACACAACACCACCAATAATGGAGGAACTTGAGAGGATGTTACTTGCACTCATAAAATCAGCTTGCCCTCTTGTGTAACCACTTAAGTGCCGATTTCATGAGCTAGAGGGGTTATTATATAGTGTGGCCTAATTCGGGTTACACCATGCAAACCCTAATGTGCATGACCTTCCATATTCCTCATGCTCCATGGGTTTAAACCTCCATGGATCATCCATGGGTCACCACATGGGTTTAGCCCAACATAAAGAACTATGGATCATAAGCCCACATTATAAGAATGAATGATTTATATAATCAATCCCTATATATTTAATTAGTCTCTTTTGATCACAAAATTAATTCCAAATTAATTCTTGATCAATACTAATTAAATAATATGATTTCATATTAATATATTAGAACTTATAATATATTAATAAACCACAAATAACCTCTTCTCAATTATCCATCCTTCAGATAGTTCTGGTGCCATGCAACCCAAATGGACCATGCTACTCTCGGGTCAAGTACATACCAATAATAGTTATGGGCTTAGACACCTAATCCAACAAAAAGTTCTCCTTTCTCTCCCATTCTCTCTGGTTTTGGTTAGAAAACATGAAGAATACTAGCATCTTCATGACTTATTTAAGTTCATATTGGTTATGAATTTACAGCTTAAGGGTTTAAGAGTTTTGGACTAGCATCTACATCAAGTTGAGTCATTGTTGGTGTCTCAAAGGTTCCACATTCTTCATCAACTTCCAAGTGTCCCAAGAGGACCCAAAGAACTACAAAGGTTGTTATTCCTTCATCACTTTTTTGGTTGGTGTTTTAATCTTTCTATAACTTGCATGAAGATCCTTGGTGGGTATAAAATGTTTATGTTATTTCGAAATTAAAGTCTTCCGTTGCCATATTTTTCTAGTTTATGAAATTATTTTTGAACTAAAACGCAACAATTGGTATCAGAGCCACCTTGCAAGTTTGGTTAGATTTTTTATTTTTGGAAATCTTAGTTTTTGGAGAATATGGATAACTTGTTTTGTATAAAAATAAGTTCATACATATTTTCTATGACAACTTTTTTTGTTATGTGACAAAAGCTTCATGCATCTTTTGTCATTTAAAGTTGTCTTAGAAAAACAAAGGTTGTTTGATGTGTATATTGATATATATGATGTGCATAAACTAGCCAAGGACCAATGGGTTGTTATGTTGTTGAGTTGGTTAGTTTTGTTATAAAATGGTTGTAATAATTTATTTATTTATATGGTATGTAATAATTAAATAGATTAGCTTTTCTTGGTTATTTTTGTAAAGTAATAAATTATTTTTTAGAATTAATCTATTTGTACAAAAATGTAACAAGAAATCAAGTTGAAACAATTTTTGAGGACAAAAGAGCAATTTTCAAGTCTAAAAGGTGTGCAGGATTTTCAGTGACATTTTCTGAAAAGTGTCGCTAATGCTGTTTACAAAGGGTTGTTGGACTTTTAGCGACAGTTGCTGAATTTTAGCATTCAAGAAGTTTTTCCTATCTTTTGCAAGTAATGGGTGTTTACTCAAGGTGGAACTTCTATAATAACATTACAAGAAGTTTTCTGGTCCCTTTAAATGTCCCTTTAGGAATGGACTTGGCATTTTTGTGTCGGCTCACAAAAATGTCATTAGTTGGCTATGTTTATGCACATATTTTTTTATGCATGTTTTGTTTTTTTTTATGCAATTATTATGTGTGGTTGATAAATTATTTTTTCACATGCTAAAATAATTTTGGAAAAATAAACATCACATGGAGTTTGGGTGTTTCAAAATTGGACATAAGATGTAACAAATTATTATTTTAAAATAAAACTCAGTTTTATAAAATCGTTAATAACGGCAAATTTTGAAATACTCCATTATAAGTTTTAAAATGGTGATTTTTGTAACTTATACAAACTCCAAATATAGAATTAATAAAATGAAGTTTTATTAGAGATATAAAAGGTTCAAATGCATTCAAACTTAATATCGGTTATTAAAACTGAATTGCGTCAAATTATATAAAAAACTATCTTTTTATATAGAACATGTAAAAGTGATTTTCTTTTGAAAATTGATACCTTGGTTTATTATATGCATGTAATAACCATGATATCATATGTTTTTAAACTAGAATTATAAAACATATAAAGACCCTTATTTTACAGACCTCAAATCTATGCAATCCTTTTGAAAAACACTCGCACGTCACTTGTATGCACTAGTTGGATAAATGATACATAACCACTTAGTGTTGTCTTTTGATAGCCAGGGTGTCTTCGCGATTTCTATAACCAAGTTATAGGATGATTATACAAGTTTTTCAAATTGAACGATTTGATCGGAAATCTTTTGTGATAAATGATACCTAAGCAAGAGAGTTCCGATGCATAGATGGGATCAACAATGTCTAATTAAATTTGTCAATTAGCGAACTCATAAATCTAGGAATTATATAGTAAGATATAATTGATAATCGATATCTACCGAGTTGAATTCAAATGGATAGGATAAAGGATACCTAACCATTTATTTGTTTTGCAACTTGGATCCTAGACTTTGATAATTAATGTTTTTGGAAACTAAAAGGGCATTAATAATTGAAGATTAAATATTGAAAATACTAAATGAATTTTGTTAAAATTTTGTAGTTATATAATCCATTCTCATTATCATGAATTGTCATGTTCTTTAATGACTAAATGAAACAATAACATTCAATAGATACAACTTCAATTAATGGGTTCATGTCTTAAGAGACAATCTCATGAAAATATGAAATTGTATACACTTAAAGAGCCTAGTCCTAAGCTATTTGCTTTGAGCAATGAGCCTAAACATGATACCTAGTAAAGGCATCACCGTGATGCTAAATATGCTTCTAACATCAATCTAGGAATGGTTATTCATGACTTCTAGGAAGTCTTGGATAATTTAAACATATATCTGATGATATAACAAGTCAAGCAATATTCCAACAAATACAGTGATATTTTATTTAAAGCTAGTTTAAACATTGGAATAATGCAAGGCCAAAAGAGTCACCTTGTGTGATCTAAGAGGCCCATGTTTTATGGACTGGACACCTTTAAGCCCAATAAATCTACTAAAGCCCACATGGATGGATCTTGTTTCTTTTGAGAAGAAACTGGACACTGAAAGATGATTTACTCCTCTTATTAGGAAAGAAAGTATGGAAGAGACGAGTATTTCTAGTATCTACTAGATAGAACTCATACTTTTCATATAACACTTAGGTATTTGGTACTTAAATGTTAATATAATACTTGTAAATGGCTTGAAAATATTTATTGAAGAGTAACCAAGCTGAGCACAATCAATTTGGAACTACACTCTCGGATTTTAGTTTATTATTTATGCTTAGAACATAAATTACTCGTAATGTAAAACAATATTTGATTTGGAACAAAGTATGTTTTAATTTAGCATGTCTAAATTTATGTCTTAGTTATTTTATTCAAATGTTTGATCATTTACTTAATCGTTTGTCATAACGATAATATTCATATTCTGAAATGATTAACTTCTGTTTATGAGACTAGATCTCTTAATAGAATTATGAAGTAAATATCAACATTTTATAAATAAAATCAAGTTCTATATACAAGCACTTTTGACTTAAACTTGTTTTAAATCAAACTTATCTTGGATATTGTTATCTTTATTATATATAAATGACATTCACATATTCCAACTTCAAGAAAGGGATGTTTGAAGGCAAATAATGTAGTTTATTTGACATATATGAACCTTATTTATATGTAAATGATTCCTAATGATATTTTCACTAAGGTGTAGAGAAAATAATTAAGGAACTATACACTTTGGTGTATGACTTCCTTTCTAATGAATGTCTGAGATTAAGCACAAGATACCAAATCAACTTTATTAACAACTGTAGTATTTTAAATTATATTTTACATGGTAAAACATAATTGTGAAATCTTTGTTGAAGGTTTCAAAAGTTGAGATGTAAACTGGTAAGAACCATCTAAGGCCTTAATGATAATAAAGGATGAATTAAATCCTACTTGGTATGATTTACTTTCTAATCGGTAGAAATATCCTCCTTTAATCTTTTTGGGATAATACTTCAATCACTATTAGTTGTATCTTGAATACAAATACCAACTAATAAGTAGATTAAACAATTTATAAGATTTAGTATGGAAAGGCTCCATCCTCATCTTACTTTATGTTTTGTGGATTTAAATTCGATGTTATACTAAAGCTTCTAAACCCAAAATCTACTAAATACATATTTGTATAATACTCTAAATGTGGCTTAGATTATCATATGCAAACCCACCAAGAATAAGTTCTCTTATTCATGCAAAGGCTAAGTTAGTAGAAAGCAAGCTTCTAATGACAAAACAAGTGGGAGGTACATGGAACTTGAAGCAGCTCAAGAACCATAACCTTAAGTTAGTAGTAATAGTTGGCACTAGTTTTAACAAGGACTGTTAAACTTGAATAATAGCTATTCATAAACACAAATTGTCCACATTAATTGTAGAATTCATCTGACTTGAGAAATGTGGAATCTCTTGTTGATGATATTTTATTGATGGTTTCTAGAAAATCCATCAAATACCAACATGCTATGTCAGATCTCGAATCTAATAAATGACTTAGAGTCATGAACATGAGATGTAATCCATTTATGATAATCAAGAATGGGCTTGATTAAAATGTGTCCCTATAGCAAGGCTAGAAGGAGTAAATAATTCTTTAAAAAGAATAAATTACATGGATAACCATACGCATTTAAAGCAAGACTTTTTGTAAAAGGATTCTCTCATACTCATGTCATTGACTATGGTCCTCATCATACTCATGACATTGACTACTATCAAACATTTTTCACAAGTAGCTATGATTAGATCAAAAAGGATATTATTTACTATAAATTCATATTCGTAATATGAGATATAGCAAATAGATTTCAAGAAAGACCGCTTTTCTTAATAGACATCTATTAGAATATATATATATATATATATATATATATATATATATATATATATATATAGAGAGAGAGAGAGAGAGAGAGATTAAACTGGAGGTTTTCTTAATCCAAGTTATCTTAACAAAATGTGTAGAGCTTGAGATCCACTTGTGGACATAAATAAAACATGTCAATGTTACAATCATCACATCATATAAAACCACAAGGTATGTTTTTATATCAAAATGAATAGAACATGTGTCTTTACTAAGAACTAGTGGGAGCATAGTGAAATACCTAATCTTGTATGAATGAGACATACTTAATTATTTGGAGAATTCTTGGCATTGTCATATGGCACCATTTTGAGCTAACCTCAAAAGTACATAGTTCATAAGTTTAAACTAGATGAAATGATTTACATTCTATTTGATTGGAAAATGAATTCATTATTTACGCCATATTATGCATAGGACATGGTATTTGATCATGTTGTAAGCATGTCATAGGATACTTATTGACTACATGGTTAAGTCACTGGATGACTAAGAGAGCATTCTAAGAGTACTTTAGAAGAACTAAGAGAATGTGTATGAGACAATCAGTTTGGAAAGGGTCTTTATGGAAAGAGCTACACAAGATGTTAATTTCTAAACTGATACAAATAATTATGAATTATAATTGGATTTTGACTTCATTATGGAATGAAGGGTATGTCTTATTTGAATGAGGTCTAAGCAAAACATAATGACACAATATACTACAAAATAAGAATACACTACTTTAGAAGTTGAATTCAAATATGATTTGATGAATGTAATCATTGAAAAACTATGTTGATTTTTGCCATTCGAGTATCACCTAGAAATCTTTGTGACTTCGAGAGTACACTTAATCAAGCTAAGAGACTCTATGTCTCGAAAGAACACCAATCATATTCTACAAGATATTTAACTATACTTAGAGTAAAGTTAAGTATGGAGATGATGGTATTCACAGAATTCACATAAATTAAATTTTGTCAGATCCATTGATAAAGTCATTCTTTTGAGCTAAGTATGAGTGGTCACACTTCAGCTATAAGACTTTATTATTCTATAAATGGGTTTTTTATTTTGATTTGGTATTTGGATATTGGAGCATTATAACAACAATTGTTACATAATGTTATGATATATTGGGATATAGTCATCACATTAATACTTGTTGTGTTCTATATTAACATGTTTAATCCATGAATCATGTTATTAATCTAAAAGTTCATAGTCGGTTATAATTGTGGGAGCAATTATGAAGTAAGCCTAATATGACTTGGATTGGTTGACCCTCAATAGATGAAATTAGGCAAGTGGTTGTAACCAAGTTTCATAGGTACTTGTCAGAGAACTACTATTTAACAGATCCGCAACAAGATCATCTCGTGGATCGCTATCATGAATGATACTTGATTAAAAGGTACTATCTTTGTATCTTTAATACCTGAGATACATGGTGGGACTTAAGTGTAGTGAGTACTATGCTTTTATAACGTTCAAATGTTGTTCCTTAACCGGGAAGTTATAAAAGCCATTTTCAGGTATGGTGTGAACTATGCAAGAGGCTTATGTAGTCAAGATGGGATTTTTTTCCTCTTATGTGTTGAGAGTTAGACATCTAAGGCGCCTTACCAAAAGTTTAACAACTAATGAGATTGATCGAAATCCGAATCTCATGTTCAACTTGATGTCTGTAGCAAAGGGACAACTGATAAACTTACCTTATACACCAATTGTAGCTTTGAGCTTTTTCGGAATTGGGCGTTGATAGAATGGCACAAAAATGTCATATGGTCTTGGGGGCAATGAAATGTTGCTAGACGTTCACCATTGTCTATATCAGTCTAATATGAGTCTTGCGCAAGTGGGAGATTGAAAGGTCTAGTATGCTCAAGAGTCATATTAAAGTGATATTGCTAAATAACATATGATACTAATGAGTCACACTAACAACAACTTCATACACTTGATTATTTATTAGAAATAGATTTTAATAAATATTCAATAAAACTCTTACAATTAAATTGGAAATTATTTGTTTCATGGAAATAATAATTTTCACTAGCAAGTAACATTATAATATTTCATATGATGTGAATCAATAATTCATGCACAACTTTTTGGACTAGTTGAAAACCTTTTTTATTTTATTAAAAAGACAAATTTTATATTTTATAAACCATGAGTTTATAAAAATTAAACTAACTTTCCTCTTTTTTATACAATTTTTGAAATTTGCATAAAAAGAAGATAAAGGTATGGCTTTCTCAAAAGTACACATGCCATGTCTTTATAAGCATAGGGGACACACTTATGAAATGGGGACAAACTTGTCTAAATTGGAAGTAACTAATGCTTAATAACTTCGCTTAATGCATATAAATAAGAGGGCTTGCATTTGGCTAGATTGCTCTTTCTTTTTCTTGATGCAAGTGGACGAAAGTTCTTCTTTCTCTCCCATTCTCTCTAGTTTTGATTAGAAAACTTGCAGAATACTTGCATCTTCATGCCTAATTTAAGTTCATATTGGTTATGAGCTTAAAGCTTAAGGGTTTAAGAGTTTTGGACTAGCATCTACATCAATTTGAGTCATTGTTAGTGTCTCAAAGGTTCCACATTCTTCATCAACTTCCAAGCCTCCCAAGAGTACCCAAAGAACTACAAACGTTGTTATTTCTTCACATCTTCTTTGGTTGGTGTTTTAATCTCTCTATAACTTGCAAGAAGATCCTTGGTAGGTATAAAATGTTTATTTTATTTCAAAATTAAAGTCTTCCATTGCCATATTTTTCTAGTTTATGAAACTATTTTTGAACTAAAATCCAACAGTGGACTCCCCACTTGCAAGAGATGTTGGTACCAGTACCATTGGAAAACTTTTTCTCAAGAGACGTAACATGGACTTCTTGTTGGGGAATCTGACATTTTGATTACATCCCCCGATGATGATGCTTCCTACCTGTCAGAGGGGATGGACACTGAGGCAACAAAACTACCTCATGAACCAAAAGAAGAATCGAAGGTCATACCGACCTTGGAGGTGGTGAATCTGGGAAAGAGCTAGAGGTTAAAGTCTCATCCTCCTCTGGCTTTACTTTGTCTCCATTGAGAGAGAGTGGTGATGCGGGTTCTCCCCCTTCACCTTTAGTGGCTTCCGGCGTCTTTCTCCAATAGTGGACTCTCACTCGTAAGTCTCTACTTACACAACATTCGGTTGCATACGAGTGGGGTCGTCACGCATTCCCTTCGTCCACCATTGAAGCATTGGAGCTCCACTCTAACTCCCATATGGCTAACAACTTCTAGTATGTGGTGGCCTAGGTTGCCCTTATTTGGTAGTTGTATCCAAGCTCCTCCGTCACATTAGCTCAGATTTGGCGGACTTTACTGTCGTCAAGGTTGAACGTGATGAGCTAAGGGAGAGGGTATTGGGCCTTGAGATCAAGAAGCATAAGTTTGAGGGGCTCTATGACTTGCTGGTTGGGAAGAAAGCGTATGTGGAGGAGCATGTAGCAAGTTTGGACGCAGAGGTGGAGCGTTTGTCTCGGCAGGTGGAGAGCTTGGAGGTGGAGAAATAAGCGTTGGAGGGAAAAGTAAAGCAACAATGCGAGTGGTTGGTTGTGGAGGAATTAAGGAGGAAAGTCTTGGAATAGGATGTGGCCTAGTTTCACTAGAAAGGTGTCGTGCGTGTGGTGGACCGAGTGATTGATAGTGTTGAGTTATCGTTGAGGGTCCAACGAATGAAGGCGACGTTCATCACCTCCAACATGGAGGGTGGCAAGCAAGTGGTTCAGGAGAAAATTGTCACCGGTAAGTTTACCCCTAGAAAGCCTAGCACTATCGTGGAGTAGACCCATACGATGCATGCCTCTGTGAAAACCTTCATGGAGACAGACTTTTCTTCCTACCTTCATCTTGGTGAGCATGCTATGGAAGGTCTTTTCCAACTATGCAACGATCGTGATGTTGAAGAGAACCAACGTGAAGGTAGCTCCTATAAGGTCAGGCCCTCCTCCAGTCCTCCTAGTAAGTGATCATTTCCATCCTCTTGGTTATTTGATGTTTTTCAGAAACAAATTTGAATAATGTTTTTATGGCATTGTGTGGCTTTGATTAATTCTGGGGAATGTCTGGAAAACAATATACTTTTACTGAGCATGCTTATATCATACTTGCTTTTGTTTCTGAGTTCTTTGTTTCTGATCCCAGGTAGTTGCTTTTGTTTCTGAGCTTCTTTGTGTATGATCCCAGTTGGTTTGTGTTGCCTACTTTGGGTTTGAATTCTTCTCAAAGGTTAGTGTTGGCCTTTGAGGTAGCATGTTTATGGTCGCTTTCCACTGAAAATTTTGAGTGTTTGCTTTAGGAATTTGTTGAGTGCAATTCTCATTTTTTTTTGGAATGTTTTTAGGACCCAAAGAATACTCTCTTTTGGTTGATGAATTATTCATAACCATACGCTTTTGAATTTGGCCCAGGAATTCGCTCTAGTAAACTCGGGTCTAGTTCTTCTTTTGAGTCATGGGCCCATAATTTTAGATTGAGGCTTTGGCTAGCCCTTTCATGTGAACCTTGACTAGTCCATTTTGTGTTAGGTTATCTCTTCTTTAATAGGGTTTTGCAAGTACCCTTTCGAGACTTTATTCTAAGTCTTGGGCTAAAGAGATTTTCACTCTGGCCCTAGTCGTCTAAGTTAAGCCGAGATCATCACCTCGAGGATTTTAGTACTTAGGTATGTTTGTATCAACTGAAACGTTATGAGCCTTTAAAGCCTTTGTTCATGTCATAGGAAAATGTAATAGTCCTTTGAATTAGATTGACATGTTTAGTGAAAGGTTATGAGCCTTTAAAACATATGGTTACATCCTTGCATCGATTTCATTCAAGTGACGTAGATGATCAGTCCTTGTTATCACTTGGTAAATGTGCACAGCCTCTTATTGAAATGATACCAAGCTTGGATATTAGTGAACATCTAAACTGTGTTTTGAAATAGTCAATTTTCTTCATTCTATTAATAATACTTCTTAGATATCAATGTTGTCAAATGAGAATAACAATGACTAAATATTGGCACAAAAGTACGCCTGAAACTAGAGCTACTTGATAGGGTGTGATCATCCTCTTGGATTTAGATCACATTACCCGCTCCCTTGGCGTGCCTTGTTCTGCATTTTCTCCTTGCTCTAGCAGTAAAAGTGGTCCAAATTTTACGTATTCCAGGTTCGGGGGATGGGCCACCCGCCTTGTCCTTCTAGAATATAAGCTCCATTTGGATGTGTCTCTAAAATCTTCTACGGGCATTCCCACGTGACACTTAATTTACCCTAAGGTTGTGCATGGTTGGACTCATTCCTCCTCAACACCCATTCACCTACCTTGAAGTTCTTCACTCGTACATGTCTATTGTAGTAATTTTTGGTGCGGGCTTCGAGGGCGGCTTCATGTTTCTCTTCAAGCGTAACTAGGTATTAACGTCGCCTAGTTTCATTGGTATCTGCTTCGAATTCTGTTACTCGCAGCGATCCTGCCAAGATTTCAAGTGAGAAAACTGCATACGTGCCATACGTCAAACTGAATGGTGTTTCCCCGGTGCTAGGTCTTGAGGATGTGTGATACGACTAGAGCAATGTTGGTAATTCTTCTACCTAGACCCCTTTAGACCTCATCAGCCACTTTTTAAGGCCATTGATGATGATCTTTTTTGATATCTCGGTTTGGCCATTGGCTTAGGGTGTGCTACTTACGTAAACTGGTGATGGATATGTTTTTCTTCACACCATGCTTTAAAGGGACTTCCTTCAAATTGAGTGCCATTGTCGCTGATTAGGACCCATGGAGTGTTGAGCCGCATAAGGATGCTTTTCAAAATGATTTTTATCATTTTTCTCCCTGTGATAGTGGTCAGGGGGTTGGCCTCGATCCACTTAGTGAAGTAATCGATAGTGACTAACAAGAATTTAGCTCCACCTGGGGTGATGGGGAATGGATCAACAATATCTATACCCCATTGGTGAAAGGGCCATGGGATGCTGAGACTGGTAAGTGGCATGGTGGGTTCCTTTTGAAAAGGAGAGAAAGCTTGACACTCAGGGCACTTTTTGGTGAGCTTGGCTGCGTCCTTGTAGATGGTTGGCCAATACACACCAAAATGGAGTATCTTTCTGTTGAGTGCTCGTGCACCCTCTTATACTCCAACTTCCCCCGTGTGGCTTTTCTCTAGAAGTGACTGCCCTTCAGAGTTTGTTACACACTTTAGCCATGGTGCCAAGTATCCCCTCTTGTATAATTGTGTATCTCTTACAACAAACTGTGGTGTCTTGATCTTGATCCTTCTAGCCTCGAAGGGATCATCCGATAAGATCCCATGCAGCAGATAATCTATGAAGGGTATGAAGGGTTTTGAGCACTCTAACAACCTTATGGTGCACATGCAACCCTAGATGCTTTCGATCTATGTTTTCTCTAATTATACATGAAATTTGTTTTCCAAAGCACAAATCCTAACTAGCATACAATTTGTCAATTAAACAATGTAACTAGTTAGATAACTTACCTCTTAGTAGGACTTGTAGTTCTTGGGCTTCAAAAGCTTTAGCACCTCAATTATGATGCCTTTAATGTGTCACAAACACCAAGTGCAAAAGGGACCTTGAGAGAATAAGTTACTTAGCACAAAATTGGTTCACACTCTCCAAGAATGTATTGGCAACCGATTTTAGCTCTAGGGAGTTCCTTTTATAGTGTTATAAGTGCTATGGTTACATCCATGCAAACCCTAATGCACCATGAACCTTCATATTACTTTAGGATCCATGGGTTGAACCTCCATGGACTATCCATGTTGGTTTAGCCCATCCTAAATAACCATGGATCATTGGCCCACACTATAAGAATCATTGATTTACCAAATCAGTTCCCATATATTTAATTAGTCACTTTTAATAACTAAATTAATTCCAAATTAATTCTTGATCAATACTAATTAAATAATGTGATTTCATATTAATATATTATACTTGTAATATATTAACAAATCACAAATAACCTTATTCTTAAAAGTCCATCCTATCAAATTGCATTACTGAAGGCAACCCAAAAGGACCATGCTACTCTCGGGTCAAGTACATACCAATTATATTTATGGGCTTAGACACCTAATCCAACAGTCTCCCACTTGGATAAGTCTAATAACTATAACTGCAAGTATGGCTTAAAAAACCGACTAGCAATTGTAGATCTTAAAAGCCGATACCGAACTCTGACCCATTTAGTGACGCATCCTTTAGATAAGGGATAATATAATCCTCTGCTCTTCAAGATATCTACCGGAAAAATACATGGAACAATGTCATATTTATTGTCTAGCAGTTTGTTTCTCAATTTCCGATTTTTTTTGACAAAGAACTTAGTTAAGCACATCAATTTAGTCCTGACCGGGCACGACACATAAGTCAAAACAAAATCATCGAGGGGCCCAAGATATTGTTTTTAATCCTCCAAGAATTAAAAGGAACAGATAAACTTCGACATTATATTCTTGTACTGATTATTCGTTAAATCATACACAACAGTGTGTTTTATAACATCAAGTTACTGATGCATTTTCACAATATCAATGTGCAGCCAACTCATAGTCAACAACTCATATATCTTGGTTTGAAGACTTATGTGATATTATCATCTCATGATCACTCGTGATAAATTCCATGAAGTGATTCAAGTGAGTGTGGGTTTAATCCAATACTCGGACCTTATGAGCACTCATGAATGTTGTAGCAATCTCTTGCTATGTCTAAAACACTTCAGACGATCTACAACCCAAATTCATGATAGTCTTGCCTCAATACCTACTTCCAAACTATGATCAACTATGGACAGTTTGAATAATATAATTATTCTGGAAGTCAAAACATGCAAAATGAAACAATAGTAAACAGTTGACACAAGATAGTAACTTTACTCATAAATAAAACATCTTTTATTTAATCATCAAATGTCAATTACATTTTATCTATTACAAGTTTCAAAATAGCTATCTAATCATTAAAAATAATATCATCCTTTATCACAATGTTCCTTGCATGTTGCAAATGCTTAACCCTACTCAGTCCTTTCGTGAGGGGATCTGTTGGGTTCTCATTTGATGATACCCTCTTTACCACGAGGAGTCCTTCTTCCACCAGATGTCTTATGAAGTGATATTTCCTTTTGATGTGACTAGATCTGCCATGATCCCTTGGTTCCTTTGTTAAGGCAACCACACCCTCATTCTCATAGAAAATATCCATAGGCTCCTTTATAGCTGATACATCTCTAAGGTCTCCAAAGAAGTTCATCAGTCATATCGCCTCCTTCGATGCTTCACTTGCTGATGTGTACTCTGATTCGCACGTTGAATCAGCTACAGTCTCTTGTTTGGAACTTTTCCAAGTTATTGCTCCTCCATTCAGGGTAAAACCCCAACCCGACTGAGAGCGGAAATTATCTCTGTCGGTCTGAAAGTTGGCGTCACTATACCATGTAACTCTTAAGTCATCACTCCCACCAAGAGTAAGGACCCAGTCCTTTGTCCTACGTATGTACTTAAGAAGGTTATTTACCGCAGTCCAGTAAGCTTTATCAGGGTTCCCTTGATATTTGCTGACCATGCTCAAAGCAAAGGCCACATCATGGCGAGTACAAGTCATAGCATACATGATCGACCCAACTGTGGAAGCATATGGTAGTTGACTCATCTCAGCTATTCCAGCCTCTGTACTCCGACTCTGAGTCTTACTCAGTTTGGTATTGCCTTGGATGGGTAAGTCATCTTTCTTGGAATTCTACATGCTAAACCGTTTCAACACCTTGTCCAAGTAGGTACTTTGACTAAGTCCATTTAGTCTTGAGTAAATTACACTAATGGTCCTTGTGGTTATAGGTAAATTACGTGTTTGGTCCCTAACTTTTCTTTTTAACTTGAATGGTCCCTTAGATTCTATTTTATTACGTAGTTAGTCCCTAATAAACATAAAATGACCTTTGTGCCCTTATAAATTACATTTTCAGATTTTTTATGTTTATCATATTATTTAGAAAAATTATTTAATGTAAAAAGAAAAAAACCATGTGGGTCCCACCCACTCCTTTACTTTCCTATCTCAAACCCCTGGTCGACTATTCCTTCTTCATTGTCGTCGATTGTCTCCTCTATCCTTAACACTCCACCTTCTTCTTTGTAAATGTGAAGCTCTTCCCTCCCCCATCTTCCAGTCGAGTATCTCCATCATCCCCTCCCTACCACTCACATCTTCATCACTAATAGAAACCCCGACCTTAAAATTACCCTTTATGACCTAAATATCTTGCAAGGCTATTACTCACGACGACGACCCACCCAATCAGACCGTTGGTTGCCTTATCGTCTCCACTGTCTCTTTCTTTATCGGTCTGACATGACACACGACGCTCATCCATTTCCGGTGTTTCTTCTAACCGACTCACATACAATCGGTGATTTATTCCATCGCCAATATCCATCATCAAGCAATCACCACTGGCCTCGATCATCAATCAACTTTCGTTAGCCTCCATTGTCAATCTGACCACCGGTGGTCTCAACTAAGTTCTATTTCATTTGATCTGCATAAATTTGTTTATATGATTTCAAGTCTTACTAGATAAATCTATGTCATGAGTGTTTGATTTCAAGTTTGTAAGTCGGATGTCAAGTGTATCAACATAAATTGAAGTTTTCAAGTTTCAATTCTTGATGCATGTATGATTTCTATTTCAGTTTTGATCTCAGATTTCTTATCTGATTTATGTTTCAATGTTTGAAAAATATGATACATGATGTCAAGGATTATTGATAAATTTGATTAATGTAGTGTTTTTAACTCCAATGATGGGGTGGATGGTGGTGGTGCAGCAGATGGTAGATGGTTTTCTAGGGAGGAGGGGGAGTGACAAACGTGAAACATGAATGGAAGAGGGAAGACGGAAGGGGGAAAGAGGAAAGAGGGTGAGGTTTTCACAGACTGGAAGTGGTTCTGGTTCAGAGTTGTAGGTCTCGCCTGAAACCTCCATCGTTGAAACTGTCATCTTCATCTCCGATGGGAGGTTTGGTTCAGTCGAAAATAGTCCAGATATCGTCCTTCGTGGAGTTGTTCTTGACATCAAGCACTGAAATTAGGAATTGGATTTTGGGGTTGTGATAGGGTTAGGGAAAAGGCCATGGAGACTTTTTATGTTAATATTTAAAACTATATTTAATAAAAATTTATTTATTAAAAAAACAAAATGCTAAAGGGCAAAATAGTCTTTTTATAGGACGCAAGGACTAGGCGCGCAACAAAAAAAACATTAGGGATGGTCCGAGTTAAAAGAAAAAGTTAGGGATCAAACTCGCAAATTACCCTAAACCACAGGGACCATTCGTGTAATTTACTCTTTAGTCTTTTACTCCTGTTTCTCAATATCCTTGTCCCTAGGATGTAAGCAGCTTCTCCAAGGTCCTTCATAGCAAAACACTTCTCAAGCCAGGACTTAACCTCTTGCAAGGTTGGAATGTCATTTCCTATGAGTAGTATGTCATCCACATACAACACCAGAAAACTAATTGTACTCCCACTAGCGTTGACATACACACAGGACTCATCGTCTCTTCTCGAAAATCCAAACTCTTTGACTTTCTCATCGAAACAAAGATTCCATATGTGAGATGCTTGTTTTAATCCATAAATGGATTTCTCAAGCTTCACACTCTATTAGGGTACTTTGCATTGACAAAACCCTCTGGCTGACTCATGTAAACATCTTCAGCCAACTTCCCATTAAGGAAAGCAGTTTTGACTTCCATTTGCCATATTTCATTGTAATGAGATGCAGCTATGGCTAACATAACCCTAATAGATTTAATATTCGCTATTGGTGAGAAGGTCTCATCATAGTCAACTCCATGAGTTTGAGTAAAACCCTTCGCAACCAGTCACGCCTTGTATGTGTGTACTTTCCCATCCATGTCAGTCTTCTTCTTGAATATCCATTTGCACCCGACTATCTTACGACCCAGTACATTGTCAACCAAGTTCCAAACTTGATTGTCATACATGGATTGAATCTCGATGTCCATAGCCGCTTTCCACTTTGCAAGCTAGGGGCCTGCCATGGCTTCCTTGTAATTGTTAGGTTCATCTAAATTTACAAGTGCGTTATCACTGATAAATGTATCACCCTCAGATATTATATGAAAACCATATAACACAGGTGGAACACTAACTCTACTGGAGCGCCTCAGAGGTACTGATTCGTCAACTCGTTTAACAGGAGTTTCATTTTTAGGTTGATTGCTAGTGTTTGAGGTTCCTTCACCGCTTGACTCTTGAAGATCTTCAAGGTCAATTTGCCTCCCACTGTCCCCTTGGCCTATGAGTTCTCTCTCACAAAAGAATCCTCTCCTCGCAACGAATACAACATTGTCACTCGGTCTATAGAAGAGATATCCAAAGGATTTTTGTGGGTAGCCGATGAAAATACACCGCTCACTACGAGGTTCGAGCTTGTCGTGAGTCTCGCGTCTCACGAAAGCCTCGCAACCCCACACCTTGATGTGTGCTAACGAGGGAACCTTCCCTATCCACATCTCGTGATGTGTTTTCGCAACGTTCTTAGTTGGGACTAGATTAAGGATATGGGTGGAAGTCTCTAAAGCATTCCCCCAGAATGAGACAAGTAACGAATCTCGACTCATCATGGAACGAAACATGTCCAATAAGGTTCGATTGCGCCTCTCAGCCACACCATTAAGTTGTGGTGTCCTAGGTGGCATCAATTGTGAAACAATCCCATATTCCTTAAGATAATCTTGGAACTCGATACTAAGATACTCACCACCCCGATCGGATCAGAGCATCTTTATCTTCCTCCCCAGCTGATTCTCTATTTCTTGTTTAAACTCTTTGAACTTTTCAAAGGTTTCTGACTTATGTTTGATTAAGTAGATATAGCCATATCTTCTATAATCATCAATAAAAGTCACATACAAGCGGATAGCATCCCTTGTGGTCGTTCTGAAAGGTCCACACACATCAGTGTGTATGAGATCTAACAAGCCTTCACCCCTTTCACAAGTACCAGAGAAGTGTGACTTTGTTATCTTTCCAAGCAAACAAGATTCGCAAGTGTCATCCGACCTTAATTCAAATGACTCCAAAACACCAGCCTTTTGGAGTTGGCCTATGCACTTCTTGCTAACAGGTCCAAGACGACAATGCCACAAGCATGCCTTATCTAAACTATTGGAAAAATCAATGTGCAACACATTATTTCCTAAGTTGTCTACAACCATCACACTTTCATATACACCATTACAAGGCAATGCTTTAAAATAAAAAACACCATTATGAAAAGCATCAATAGCACCAATTTCATTATCAAATGAAAAACTAAAACCTTGTTTGTACAAACCATGAAAGGAAATAATATTTCTCGCCATATCAGACGAGTAGCAACAATTATTCAAATCTAATTTCAAACCACTACTAAGCAATAAAGAATAAACTCCAATATTGGTGACAGGCGACATTTTCCTATTCCCCATGATCATGTTCATCTTCTCATGCTCCACATCCTTACTTCTTTTTAGTCCCTTCAAATCAAAACAAATGTGAAATCCACAACCTGTATCAAGGACCCAAGAACAAGAACGTGATGAGTTATTAGATATAATAGTATAAATACCTACACGGGTGGGCTTAACCTTCCCATCCTTGACATCCTGCAAGTATTTGGGGCAGCTTCACTTCCAGTTCCCTTTATCATGACAATAGAAACACTCTGGTTCTTTCAGATTGGTAGAGGGATTGACAGAACCAGCGTTGGTCATACTAGAAGAGGATCCATCAAGAGACTTTCCCTTGTGGACCTTAGAAGGGGCCTTCCTCTTCTTCCTTTTCCCATGTCCAATTTCCAAGATAGGGGTAGTAGCAGTAGGAGTAGAAACAACATATTTTCCTTTGAGACTACTTTCAGCAGTCCTCAAAAGGCCTTGAAGCTTGCTAAGAGTGACATCCTCCTTATTCATATGATAGGTCATACGGAACTGATCATAAAATGGAGGTAAAGAGTGTAGAATGATATCTACGGCCAACTCTTCATCGAATTTCACATTCAACTTCAGCAAGCAGTCCATAAACCTTTTCATTTTCTGCAAGTGGGTCGTGATGGATTCTCCATCCTTCATCTTTGTTGTTATCATGGAGGCGATGATTTCATACCTCTCTTGACAAGCACTCTGATGGTATCTTTCCATCAGTTCTTGGTGCATCTCAAAAGGGTAATAATCCTCATAGGACTTTTGGAGTTCAGTTGTCATAGTACCCAACATGATACAAGACACCTTGGTGGCATCCTTCTCATGAGTCTTATACTCAGCATTCTCCTCAGGAGTAGCAGGCGACTCATCAATTTCCTTAAGCTCTTTGTCGAGGACATATTCCTTGTCCTCTTAACAAGTAACCATCCTGATGTTCCTGATCCAATCATTAAAATTGGAACCATCAAAGATAACTCTCCCACACAAGTTCATTAGGGAGAAAGAACCAGTAGGGTTTCAGCCAGAAGCAGTGTTGGAAAACATCTGAAAAAGAAAGACAAAGTTTAGATTAGATAATAATCCTTAATATAACACCCAAATGAAATATTAAGGCTAGGACACAACACAATATTTTACAATTTGGAAGAGGGATGTCGTAGTCCAATTGCAAAATATTTGAAGGTACCAATTTCCACCATGAAAATAGAAATTGATTATTAAGTTTTAATTAGATTGAAATTCCTAGATTCTTTTGAAATTCATTGAACTGTTCAATGGCATGTTTAAATCTCGATTATGCCCTTCAAGTTTGTGACTGGGATACCGAGGATCACAAACAAGGTGTGAATAACCATGCAAATGTGTTTGGTACACTCGAAGTCATTTATCACCTAATCAATGTGTCGGTTAACCACATGCGCTCCATTGAACTATGACAAACATCAAGCTACCCTTTGCCACCCTTACTAGTCCAAGTTAATGTGTCGATTAACCACACACGCTCCATTAACAACTTGGCAAGGTGCAGAGTGCAATTTCATGGAATAGCATCATTTTCACATTTTCCTAAAGTAACTAAGATTGGGAATTTAATAAAACATTTAGTTACTTTATAACTATCATTATACTTTTAACTAAAATTAATGTCATATCCTACACGTTCGGCTAACGACCCTCCACCAGTCAATGAAGCGGTGGGTGAGAGTGGACACCCATTAAACCACCATTTTATAGGCAGTAACCTTATCCCTCCCCCCCCCCCCCCCCCACCCTTTATAGACCGGTTTCGTGAATGAGGCCTACTAACGATAAGACTGACTTGTCTTATACATACATATATATATATATATATATATATATATATATATATATATATATATATATATTATTAAACTTTTAATATTATAATAATATAAGGGTTGAATTTTAAATTTTTAAAATTGTAGGGTTTGGAATTAAAGTATTCATAAGTGTGACTTTATAAATTCTAAAACTTGAGGGAAAGTTTTGAAACTCTTCAAAACTTTTCATTTCCATAACTTATGAGTTTAATGACTTTTAAAAGTGAGACTTTTCATTTTCCATAACTTGATGACAAGTTATGGGATTCATTAAAGGCATTTAGATCAACATTTTAATTAACAAAATAATCAAAAAAAAATTATCTATGATCTAGTTAAACTCATAAGTGAAGATAATTTATATCAACGATTTGCAAGAAATTTTCCTAATCATATAAACTAATACAAATCTTGAAATTTTGACAATTATCTTTTAATTGGATGAGCATGATCACTACCATATCAAGAAAACAGATTTTATGTTTCAAAAAACAGTTTGTGGTGATGATCCTAATCCAATTCTAGTTAAAACTCGAAATTCTGCAACCAGAGCCATCAACTCGACGAGTACATGATCCTAACTCATCGAGTTGCCCTTTTACTGAGTGAACTCGTCGAGTCAGCCAGTGGAATCAACGAGTTCATCAGTCAGAGGCCAAAAAATCGATTTTTTTCAACTTTGAAAACTAATAAGCATCCAGTATAATAGAAAACAATCATAGGCTCTGATAACACTGAAGAGTTTTAAGCACTCTAAAAACCTTATGGTGCACATGCAACCCTATATGCTTTGGATCGATGTTTTCTCTAATTATACATGCAATTTGTTTTCCAAAGAACACATCCTAACTAGCATATAATTTGACAATTGAACAATGTAACTAGTTAGATAACTTACCCATTAGTAGGACTTGTAGTTCTTGGCCTTCAAAAGCATTAGCACCTTAAATGTGATGCCTTTAATGTGTCACAAACACCAAGTGCAAAAGGAACCTTGAGAGAATAAGTTACTTGGCACACAATTGGTTCACACTCTCCAAGAATGTATTGGCAACCGATTTTAGCTCTAGGGAGTTACTTTTATAGTGAGACAAGTGCTATGGTTACATCCATGCAAACCCTAATGCACCATGACCCTTCATATTACTTTAGGCTCCATGGGTTGAACCTCCATGGACTATCCATGTTGGTTTAGCCCATCCTAAATAACCATGGATCATTGGCCCACACTATAAGAATCATTGATTTACCAAATCAGTTCCCGTATATTTAATTAGTCACTTTTGATAACTAAATTAATTCCAAATTAATTCTTGATCAATACTAATTAAATAATGTGATTTTATATTAATATATTATACTTGTAATATATTAACAAATCACAAATAACCTTATTCTCAAAAGTCCATCCTATTAAACTGCATTGGTGAAGGTAACACGAAAGGACCATGCTACTCTTGGTTCAAGTACATACCAATTATAGTTATGCGCTTAGACGCCTAATCCAACAGGTTATGGTCCAATACGGGGATGTTGTGATAACGTCGACATGTTTGTTATCAATGCTTCTTTTCGGGAGAACCTCCACCAGGACCTTCTTGGTTAGGTGATCGAACAATGTCGAGGCTAGCTTGTTGAGAGCGTCGTCCCTCGTGTTTTCTCCCCGGGGGATCTACTTGATCGAGAAGCTCTCGAATGATCACACCAATTCCCGCACTGCTTTGAGATACCTTTGCAGTATTTGATCCTTGGCCTCGTACATGTCATTGACTTGGTTGGTACTGAGGAGAGAGTCGCTGAGAGCTGCCAGGAATTTTGCTCCAACTTCTTGAGTTAGCCGAAGAACTACTAGAAGTGCTTCGTATCCGACCTCATTATTACAGACCAGGAAGTTGAATCGCAAGGCATACATGATTTCATCTCCATTGGGGTTCTTGAGGATTAGGACTGCTCCTGACCTCTCCTTGCTTGCAGCTTCATCGGTGTGCAATTTTCGGACATCCTGACTCGCCTCTGGTTCTGAGGGATCTACTGGGAGGGTCGTCGGTATGTTCTTGAGTGTGTCAGGGATCTCGACTAGGAAGTCTTCCGGTTCTTGAGCTTTGATCTCAATACGTGATCAATAATCTATGTCATGCTTGCCTAGCTCGATTTCCCATTTTGCTAAACGTCCCGACTTCTTTGACCATAATAGGATTTGCTTTATTGGATAGTTGGTCAGATTGTCTAAGATTAATTAATTGAGCTCGAGACCCTGTAACGCTCTGCTCACGGAGTGTATTGCAATTTCTTTTCGTCTCTCTCAACTGATAGCACCAATGATATGGCTTCTTCAGATGCTGCCAAGAACATCTGCAAAGTTTCTCTCGGCAGGGGGATCATCATGGATGGGAGCTGGTGCAGAGCTACCTTCAGATGGTGTAGGGCTTTTTTGGCTTCTGGTGTCCATTTGAATTGGTTTTTGTCAATGTATCATTTCAACGTTTGGAAACGTGGGAGAGCTTTCTCGGCCGACTTGGCGATAAATCTGTCGAGTGTTGTTAACCATCCATTGATCTTTTGCACTTCCTTGAGATTGTGAGGGATTTTAGAGTCGAGGAACTCTTTTATTTTGGTCTGGTTTGGCGATATTCCCTTATTGGTTATTTTATAACCCAGTAACTAGCCTTCCTCCACCGCGAAAGTGCATTTGCCCAGGTTGAGTTTTTTATGCGCCCTCGTCAAGGTTTGAAAGGTTTCCTCGATATCGTGGAGCAATGTTGCTTCGTCATTGCTTTTGATGACCATATCAATGACATATACCTCGAAATTCCTACCAATTTGGTTTTCAAACACTTTGTCCATCAGGCGCTAGTACGTTGCCCTGGTGTTCTTGAGACTGAATGGCATCTTCCAGTAGCAGAAGGTGCCACGATCGGTCTGAAAGACTATTTTCTCCTCATCTTCTCTTTTCATCTGGACTTGATGATAGCCCTTGTAAGTATTAAGGAAGCACTTGAACTGAAATCCTTCCAAGGATTGACCTTTTGGCTTATCTCCAGGAAGGGGTAATGATCCTTTGGGAAAGCATTGTTCAAATGGGAGTATTCAATGCACATCTGCCACGATCCATCACCGGGCTCACTATCCAGGTAGGGAAAATTGCCTCCCAAAGGCCGCATGCGTTCACTAGCTTTTTGTCACACCCCAAAACCACGAACAGCGGAAACGTTCAGGGGTGGAGGACATCATGTATAGTATCACAATAGTGTAAAATAGTAAACAAGCAACAACATCATCCATTGCATTATAAGTAAAGTTTTAATACATGTGTGTTCTTTCATTGTAATAAGACACCAAAAATATACAATCAAAATAAAAGACGAGACTTGTCTGCTCCCTCTTCTCACAACCTGGCCACCGTACCTATGTACCGATGACCTGAGAATACAAGTTATTTTGAAAGAGAGTATCAGCTTTAAAGCTGGTGAATTCATAAGTATTTAAGTGTCATTGTCTTGCATACTAAAAGCTGTTTTAAAAGTCATGTAAACCTTTAAATGAAAATGTTGATGTAAGTATGAAAAGACCTAGAAAATCCCTTATTTTCTATCAGTTTGAGATGTAGTCTTCTACCAAGACCCGAATGTTTTGTTATGACAATGTAGTCTTCTACCAAGACCCGAATGTTTTGTAAGTAAAATAATAGTTTTTCCTTCTTTTTGACTACTACTAACAGTAATTAGTCTAAACTCATCGTTTATGTGAATATATCACAAAATAAAGTAAATAGGAAAAATATAACCATGTAAGTGTTATCCCTGGATACCAGGACTAACACGCCATCGCAATAAGCGATATAAATAACCTAATGAACCTCCGAAGATGGTCCAATTGTCCTCTGTAGCAGCAGCAGGTTGGAGGAAGGGTTAGTCCCGTAGCCGACTCCTAATACAAGTGGTAACCTAATGATCATCCTAAGATTTTCATCTCATCCTCTGTTGCAACAGCAGGATGGAGGAATGGTTAGTTTCGATATCAATCTATCTATTATAAGAGATAACCTTAGACATCCGTAGATGTTCATCACCCAGTGTTGCTAACAGCTGGGTTCCGGAATGGTTAGTCCCGTCTAGACATCCCATCGAATAGGGATAGGCAGGAAAATTTACACAGAAGGTACGAATAAATCTTCCAAATATAAGTGATAACCTTAGACCTCTGTAGATGGTCATCTACCACTGGTGTTAATCAGATGGGATTCAGAATGGTTAGTCCCGCCGAGATATCCCATTGAACCGGGATAAGAAAGATAATTTATACAGAAAATACTAATAAATCATCCTCACAAATTGAGATACAAGTATCCAGGTAAGTGAATATAGGATAATGCACCTACGTAACAGTGTTCATGTATGGTATTCATGTAAGTGTGTTCATGTATCAGGTAAGTATATGTAAACATATTCATGTATCAGGTAAGCATATGTATATGTACTCATGTATCAGGTAATGTACTGGTGTAGACTCATGAATGAACTGACTCTTGTGTGATTCCTTGTAATAGGAATAATGTTTGATATCTCCAAATTATCCCTATGATAATTTACTGAAAGGTAATTGGTTGTTCAAGTCGGTTTATACACTCTTACTACTCAAGGGTGTGAGAAACTAAATGAAAGTTGTAACTATAACATCAATACATATATAAGAATATAAGTGTATATGCATAGTTTAGTTCAAGAATTTAAAATGGTTTTGTAAGACATCTAAGGGTTTTGAACAAATATAAAAGTGACTTGATGTCATTTTGACAAACATTTCAAAAGTAATACATTTGATAACAAAGTATTTTAAAGCTAGA
The DNA here is from genome assembly GCF_002870075.4 of Lactuca sativa. Lineage (NCBI taxonomy): Eukaryota > Viridiplantae > Streptophyta > Magnoliopsida > Asterales > Asteraceae > Lactuca > Lactuca sativa. The sequence goes on from NC_056623.2 coordinate 175,509,945, forward strand.
AAACCATTTCATGCATCACATTTTGTAGTATGTGAAATTTGTTGAATGAAAACACAGTTATAAAATACATATAGATGTTTTAATAACATGTTGTTTTCTACTTGTATTCCCCCCCCCCCCCCCCCAATTAAAGCATTTAAAATCATTTAAACATTGATTAGGGGTATGAACTCACTTGTTGTGGGTGATACGGATGAACTGAAGAGGTAGGACTGCTAGGTGTCAAGTGAAAACTTGTACACACACTACGATCCTAATGAACATATAATCACACATATATGCACTCAATTAGTCTTAAATTACTAATTGATAATGTTAAGACATCCTAGAACAAAATAAACACTTTATGTAAGTGTTTTAAGCCCTAAGGATTGCATCTAAGCTATTGTGGGACAAGGTACTTAGGTTTAGGGTTCCAAAGGACCCCATAAATGAGTTTACTCTCCATATAGCATCACACATGGAGTTTACGGTTGTAAACTCTTGAGTTTACGGTCGTAAACTCCCAAGCTTGGTGGTATTTTGTGTTTTGAAGTTCTAAATGATTCCTAGAATTATTCCAACTTGGTGGTTCAATTCTTGGAAGGGTTTAAGGCATAGAAACACTCCTTTGAGGAGTTTACGGCCTTAAGGCCATTTCCTTTAGAGTTTTTGGCCGTAAACTCTTAAGGATGGGTGTTTTTGATGCTTTCAAGTCTCTTGCACAAGTGGTATAGGTTCTAGACTTTTATTCCAAGCATATGAAGGCCTTAGGCACACTTTGGTGCCTTTATTTGATGTTCACGGCCCAAGAACCTTATTAGGGCCGTGAACTCATTTGAATGGGCGCTTTTGATGTGTTTTAGTCCTTCATTTAAGTGGGGAACAATTCCTAGTAATTGTCCAAGGCTTTTGGGGCCTTAAAAGCATCCTTTGATCCAAGATTTTGGAGTTCACGGTCCAAGATCATCTTGGGCCGTGAACACCCATGTGTTTGTGTTTCTTGGTTGTTTTCTTGTCCCTAACACACATATAAATGAGTCTAAGGTAGTAGCATAACACAAGGGAAGGTCTAGGCTTTGTTTCGGGAGTTTACCGCCCAAGAACACCTTGGGGAGTAAACTCCTAAATCTAGTGATTTAGCCTTCTAAATCATGTTATAAACACATATTAAGCTTTCTAACACTACTAGAAAGAGGTACTCACGATTTGGGATAAAAACCCGAAGATCCGTGAGAGAGAAAATGGCTTTTCTCTAGTTGGAAATGCGAATAATGAATGAATTTGGTTCAGAATTCTATTTATAGTCCTGAGATATTTTTGGCAGAAAATATTTTTTTATTCCCGAAATGATCTCTAATACAATAGAGTGTTGGAAGAACAGTGTTGCACAAAACCCTAGTGCACCCACTCTCCTGATATTTCCTGAAGTGTAAACCCTGAATTACTCAAACTTACACGCAAAAGTCTGAAAATCAACTGTGACTGCTATAAGTTCTATTGAAGTGATATTGTTTGTACATAATGAAAATTTCGGGTTGTCACACTTTTCCATGTCTTATTGATTGCCTTGCTTCCCACTAGCCCCTTCTTTTTTTTGCTTGATGGGGGTGCTCCTCGGGAGAATGTTCAATCTATGCTCAATGACCTCGAGATCAACCCCTGTCTTATCTTTAGGTTTCCATACAAAGACCTTGGAGTGATGTTTCAAGAGGGAAAGTAGATTTATTTTTGCTTCTTCAAATAGGCTAGCTCCTATTCGGATTGTTTGCTCCGAGTAATACGGGTGAATGATGTGCTTTTCCATGTGGCAATCTTCTTTTGACTTTTTCGGTGCTCACACCAGCTTTGGTGCATAAATGAATTGGTGCCAGTGGTGTGCTCATGGTTTAATGGCAACTATTTCGGCTGACCCGACACACATGCTAAACTTGACAATACCATAAATTGTTGATGGTATGGCATGCAGCTGGAAGAGCGTCGGTCGCCCGATCAAGATGTTATGTTTTGTTGGGGGTGCATCACAGAAAATTTGATCCTTCGTATGATCTTATCCCTCCCATCATGACTGCCAAAGGTGAATGGTAGATGTATGGTGCCCAACAGCCATATGTTATGCCCTATGAAGCCTATTAATGGTCTACATGTTGGATTCTTTAGTCCCTCCTTCGTAGGGGTGGGCAACTGTCTAAATCAATGTTCATACAGGATGTTTGTATTGCTACCGTTTTCTATGTAGACATGATGAACTTGCGTTTGGCGTATGTAGGCAGTGATCCGGAGTGGATCCTTGGGATCCCAGTTTGGTTGCCTTGGTTCATCTATCGAGAATTTGATATTGAGTATATTACTAGATAATACCTCGGTGTCGTCATTTTCTTTTTAGGGCTCTCCTATTTTACGGGGCATGGCGATGGTGAAGATGCCGCTCTTTTTCTTTAGGCGCTTGCCTACGTCTCTTTGAACTCAGTCATTCTTATGATCGGCATCGAACCTGGATCTCAGGTCCTTTGCAATATCAGAGAGGTCACCCTTTAGTAGTTTTTCTTCAATCTCTTTCTTCAACGTCGTGCACTTACAGTACTTGACCTTTTTCCATCTTCGAAGGAGTTTTTTCGATGGCATGGACATTGGTTTGGTGGTTTCGGTGTTTGTCTTTTCCAAATGGAATATATCTTGAGGATGGATGTCACGAGTGTCGGTTGTGCTTGTCGTGGCCCCCATCCTGGCGATATCAATGGCCAATGCTTGGGCGAGAGACTGCTTCTTCCTGTTTTCTGTACGCATTGGCAATAGCCTTTAGGTTGGCTTCTTTTCTCTCTTCACCTCCGATCTTTCTAAGATATTTCTCGACTCTGTACTTAAGCTCATCCCTCAACTGAGGTACCATCCCCTGCATGTTCTTCAATAGAGGACCATGGAGTAGACCTTGGGCGAAGGGGCCAGTTACAAGTAATTCCTCATGGCCTGGGATGTTTAGCGTTGTGATAGTGAATCTGTCGTAATACGCCCTTATCGACTATCCCTCCTTTTGTTTTCATTCCATTATTTAGTTTGCATCTCCCTTGACCTTCCTTAGTTGCATGAAATTATTGAGGAAGAGGTATCATGACTGCTCGAAATCGAGATATTGCCGGGTCGTAGTGCCTTGAATCATTTTCCTGCATTTCCCGGTAGCGTAACAGGGAAATATTTGCAGGTGAACCGTTTATCCATTCTTAGAGACATCATCGTCCACTCATAAGTGTCGATATGCTTTTCTGGATCGGTGGTACCGTCATACTTTGGAATGTTTGGTGCTCCTCACCGGGTTTTCCATGTGTGGATATAGAAAATCACCGTACATCATGAATTGTTGAGCTTAATACGGGTTATCGTACGCCTGATTGTGCATCACTGCTTATGAGATATATGATTGTTGTTGTGAATTTGTTTGTGTGCTTTATTGCAGCTATGAGCTCGATCCCAGCTGCTGGAGCATATATAGGTTCGACCCCTGCGACTGTTGAGCATGGATATTGAGCAATTTTGGTGATTACGAGTGAGGGTTGGACTCCTATGTCCATATCATGTGAGGTTTGGACTCCAACGTCGATATCATGTTGTAACGCCTGGTTCCTACTTGAGAAGGAAGAGGAAGCTTGGGGATTCAAGAGGAAGCAAGTAGATCTAGAGTTAGTGCTTCATTTCCGAGTCATTTGAGGTATAAAGTCCATACCTTGTCTATTCCTCTACTAGATCCCATCATGGAGTAGTTTAGAGCTTTAAGGAACCGTTTTTGAAACCATTAATGGATGCAAGCATGTATGGGTTCAAGACTTCAGATCCAGAGTCTTTGAGAGACTCCATGGCTAAAAGGTGACAACTTTATGGCCATGGGAGTCCCATGCTTCATAAGAACCAATATTAGAGCCTCGTTCAGCCAAACAACCCATGCACAAACGTAAATTTTGTAACTTTACATGTCATATCGACCCTAGAAGGCCAAATCTATGTTTTGCATGCATTAAGCCCGACTAAAATCGGTTGTATGGAATTCGACTTTGGGGTGAAATAGTCCACGGTACCAGTTGAAAGGACCAAAAGGGTAGGCCAGCACCTTGATATGCTAGGCACGGTACCGGCCAAAAGGTCCGAAGGGGTATGCTAGCACCCTGATATGCTAGGCTAGGTACCGGTCGATAGGACCGAAGGGGTAGGCCAGCACCCTGATATGCTAGGTAGTTACCTGTTGAAAGAGACTGAATGGGGATATCAGTACTCGGATATGTTAGACAGTATATATGCTATATGGTATGTGGTATGATGGGGGAACTCACTAAGCTTTGTGCTTATGGTTTCAGTTTTTGTTTCAGGTCCTTCTTCAAAGGAACCGCCAAGGTAGCAGCACATCACACACATGATTTTCCGCACATGAGATTCTTGGGAATAGTACTTTGACATTGTTACTATTTGATGATATGGTATTGAGACACATGATCTATGGTTTTTACGAAATAAATTACTTGATGATGTTTTCTTATGAATTGTTTTATGAATCGCTATATTAAAAATGAATTTTTTTGGTCTTGAATTTTGGGATGTTACAAGTTGGTATTAGAGCCTTGGTTTGAGGCATTCAGACACACCTTCACAAGTTTCTGGACTCAACGAGGGTTTGAAAGATTTTTTAAGAAAATAGTTTTTTCTAAAATTTAAAATAAAGAGTTTTGAGAACGAATAAGGTGTGTTATGCGTGCAATCGGCCGAGCTCAAGTAAGTTTTCCCCAAGATACCCATACATGTTTATTATGATATATGATATGATTATGAGAACTGCATGCTAGATTAGGGCTGAGGATCTAGGAAGGATGTCTTATATGCCTTCTATATGTATGAGAACTGCATGCTAGATTAGGGCTAAGGATCTAGGAAAATTCCTTATGTGCCTGCTGTCACACCCCAAAACCGGAACGGCGGAAACGTTCTGGGGTGGATGACGTCATGTCAAGTATCACAACATATGCAGTATAGTAATCAAAGTACAACAACCATTACATTAATAGTAATAATTTTACATCGGTTACACGGTATAGTAATATCAAAGTAATTACATAACATAACATAGATGCAGCTCGGTACTAGGTTGTCTCCACAAAAGCTCCCGAGATGTACTTGTCTATCGATGACCTGAGAATACAAGTTATTTTGAAAGCGAGTATCAGGATTTTATAATGCTGGTGAGTCCATAAGTATTTAGTGTCATTTGTATAAATACGCATTTTTATTCAAAATAACTTTATGAAAGATAGTAGTTTAGAATCTACGGTGTATTAGCGTCCTTTCTAGAAAATCCTATATTTTCTAAATAAAAGCAGTCTTCTACCAAGACCCGACAGATTTATGTTTTAAGGAGTAGTTTTCCCCAAATTACTATCATTACCAAAAATACAGAATTGACATTAAAAGAATAATGATAAAATCACAAGTAGAAATACTAGGGGAAAAATAACATATGCCTCAGCAGTAATACTGCTGACTAAAGCAAAAGAAATCATAGACCCCAGGAGAGTCTCGAATGAATGATACGCCTGGCTCAGTCTAACCAAAAGGAAATACAGACTCCAAAAAGTATCAAATGAACGACACAGCTAGCAAAGTCTAAAACAAAGAAATACAGACTCCAGACAGTATCGAATGAACGACACAACTAGCAATGTCTAAAACAAACAATTACAGACTCCAGACAGTATCGAATGAACGACACAGCTAGCAAAGTCTAAAATAAGGAAAATAGGTTAAGATGGTTTCAAAGATACTGTGTTAATTCTTGTTACCTTAAGGCCATGAATTATAAGGTAAACATGGAGATACTCGTAACCATACTGATTGACAATTGAATACTTGACGCCCTGCAAGCGTCGGAATGAATGTGACATTTGTCACCCCTTGGCTTGGTAGGTCGGGGACTATAGCTAGCAGTCAGGGTGTGGGAGTGTCAGTCCCGTATAGATCTATACACACAATGCCCGCTCTCCCTCCAGGAGACTTTGGTTACCAACTTGACAACGGTGGAATCTGTGTCCTGAAGATGCATCTCGTATTATCGAATTCTATTATAAGTATTGGAATAATGATATAGACTCACGAATGAACTGAATCCTTTGGAATTCTCCGTACTGGAAAGAGTAAATAGAACCTCCTAACTATTCCTATAATAGTTACTAATGTTTCAGGTATAAGAATGATGAATGGAAGGATGCCCTTGCTACCCAAGGGAAATGAACTAGTCGATGGAAACCTTTATGTCTATACATGTATACATGATATATAATTCATGTTTAAACGACCTTCGGACGGATAAGCGATACCCACCAGACCACATCCCAACGAGGAAAAGGAAATAGGGCGAACTAGCCTTCCTAAGTCCTTTAAACATTATTTATATAACTATACAAATATAGGCATGCATTTAACGAAATAAAAGCATAGAAGAAACTTTGATGAAACCTTTGGAAAACCTTTACACATAAGAAATTTACGACTTAATGTCATTTTGTAAAACAAGTTTTGAAAATCTTTGGAATCCTTTGAAAAACCTTTCATAAACAGCTTTGAAAATGATTCCTATAAAACAGTTCAAGTGAAGAAAACCTTTGATAAGAAATTACGACTGGATGTCTCTTTAGTAAATAAACTTTGAAAAACTTTGGATAACCTTTAATGATTTAAAAAGGGATATTCATACTTTAACAAGATTCGAAAACATGATTTGGAAATCTTAAGCTGGATAAAACAGTTTAACATGCAAAAATCTATTTTGCTATACAGTTGTTAATCACATGTGATTTATCTAATAACTGTACAGTTCAACTTGTATTCCCCCTATAAAAGCAGTTAAAATCAGTTAAAAGTTTAATTCAGGGGTATGAACTCACCTGATGTTGGCGATTCGGATGAACGGACGGTATAGGACACTAGGTGTCAAGCGAGGACTTGAACACACACTCGGATCCTATTTAACATATAATGATACATTTAAGTATCTAATTAGTCATTTAGTAACTAATTAAACAAGTAAGGATGTCCAACTACATGAAAACACTTTGCTACAAGTGCTAGGAGTACTAAGGGTTGCATATAAGGAGAGTATGGACTCGCATTGGAGTTTACTCCTCAGATGGTAATACCTAGGCGTGTTTACGGTTTTGGAACCATATCCCCCATGAGTTTACGGCCATAAACTCATGGGAATGGTGCATTTGTGTGCTTTAAGGCTTCATGCTTCACAAGGAAAGGTTTTAGGGTTGATTCAAGGGCTATGGAATTGGGGCTCAAAATGGACACTTTATGGAGTTTACGGTCCTTGGACCACTCCCTTGGGAGTTTACGGCCGTAAACACATGATTTTACGGCTGTAAACTCATGTTAGTCCATTTCTTTTGGGCTTTGGTGGTTCTAGGCTATGTAGGCAAGGTTCTAGTCACTTAAACAAACATTGGAAGGTGTTAAGGGCACTTAAAACCCCTTTAGAAGGTGCTTACAGTTTTGGGAGATCCCCAAACCCTAAACTCATTTTTACCCTCTTAAATTCATGTTTTTGTTAGATCATTCATGCAAGCCCCTAGGGCATTAGCTAAGCATTGGAAAGGTTTTGGGAGGGTTTTTGGGCATCAAAACACTCTTTCAAGGTGTTTACGGTTTTGGGATGTTCCCACACCATAAACTCTTGTTCTTGGGATTTTTGGATGATTAAGCCACGAATTTGCAAGTGTGATAAGCTAGACAATATGCTAGGAAGGTTAACTTACCGTTTTGAAGCTCGAAAGGGCGATTTTTGACCAAAACCCAATTTGTAGAGAGAGAAAGTAGAGAGAGGAGGCTCCTAAGGTGTGAAAAGGTTGGAAGGAAACCCACTCAACCCTTATATAGGGTCGAGTTTATGACCTGGGTGGGGGGTCCACCCAACACCAACCGTGAATGGGGTTTTTTGCGACTTCCGCTAAACACGGCAAATTTTAAATTATACCTCCTTATTTTTGGTTTGGCTGACGAATATTATTTAAAATATTCCAACGGGCTTAAATCCGGTCAAAAATATTTTGGGATAAATTTGGCTAATTTTTGACGTACTTAATTACGGCGTTAAAACAAACAGAAATTTCGGGTTGTCACGCCTGCTATATGTGCTTATTGAATTTCATGCTAGAACTGATTAGTCAGTGATATGATGGCATGAATAGGATATGCTTGGTTTGGGTTACTTAATGCCCCAATGTTGCTTGCTTTGTGATTTTAGGAGTTCTAGTTATCTTTAACTAATTAGTAAATGAATACATTAAGTTACATATTATGAGGACTAAGTAGTTTCAAAAGGTTAGGTCTAGCCCTATTTCACAGCTCTTGTTTGAGTCCAACCATTGTAGGGTAGGACCTCTCATTCAAAGAATTATCTGGTCTTAGTCATATGTAATGGTATTCACGAGCTAGTTAGGTAAAGGTAGTAGGGATTTCTTATGCAGCTGATGGCGGAGAGTAGGTCGGAGAGTTACCCTAGGGTAAGCCTAGGATGAGATTAGTGCAGCGAGCAGTAGTAATAAAAGGGACTTGGTGAAGTCAATGCAATCCTTGAGGAAAGTACAGATAGATGTGAAAGGTAGTATGGGCCTATACTACTGAAAGCAGAGCATCTGTACTTGAGTCAAGGAGGGCTAAGATAGAACCAAGGAACTTGTATAGTGTGTGAAATATCTAGAGGTTATATATGACCCTGACAATTATGTGTTTTGTTTCATAATGGTGGTGACATGTCACGGAGAATAAGGTTCACGTTCTGGGTCAGGATCAGGTTTAGGTTCAGGGGCAGGTTCCGAGCCTGTTGATGATGGACTACGCGAGTTCATCGCGTCTGAGATCACGAGAGACATCCTTGAGGTGACCCCGGTGATTTTCGAGTGATTATCGAGCTGATGGAGGACCGCCTCCCGGCATTTAGGAGCGATATGGCATCTGGACAGATAGGGACACGCACACTCTCCTTCAAGGACTTCAGGGGATGTGGTGCGCCAGACTTCCATGGGGTGAAGGACCCCATTGTTACCAAGAGGTGGATTGCAGACATCGAGTCTGCACAGTTGACGAGTTTTTCCCTGAGGGGTTAAAGGTCCAATATACTGCAAGTTGTTTGAGGGACCAAGCTCGATATTGGTGGGAGGCGGTGAACGATTCTTTGGGAGCCCCATCCATTGAGGCTTTGACCTGGTCAGACTTTATGACCAGGTTTAGGATTGAGTTTGCGCGAGGTGTGGAGATTTAGAAGCTGGCTAGGGAGTTTCTTGACATGAGACGGACGACTGAGTCGGTGGCGGAGATTACTGCCAAGTTCAAGGAGAGAGCCTTACTGGTACCTCACTACGCGGGGGACGAGGATATGAGGAAGACCCGGTACTATGATATGTTGAGAGCTAACATCCGAAAACATGTCAGCTACTCAGCATGCCCGACTATTGAGGACATGATAGCGAGGGCGAGAGAGAGGGAGATTGATATAGAGAGCATCCGGAAGAGGAAGACGGAGGCTGGGCAAGTTACTGAGGTTTTGGGGAAGAAACCCAAGGGATCCGACACTAGGTCGATACGCCAGCAGGGCCGGAGCCGTTTTGGGAAATGCGGCAAGACTCATTTGTAGAATGGGATCATCAGGTTGCTATAAGTACCGCAAGCTTGGGCAATTTGGTAGGGATTGTACTGCCCCTACGCGCACCCATCATACATCATACCTAATTTGCTTCCATTGCAATAAGAAGGGCCATAAAAAGACCAACTGCCCGAGGTTGACATTAGGAGCGCCAGTGGCGGCACCAGCTCCAACGACCCTGCAGATCACAGATGGCCGACAGGGAAAGTTAGATGCACCAGTGGTGAGGAGTCGAGCCTTCCAGCTGACCATCGAGGAGGCGCGCGCCCACCGGATGTGGTGACGGGTATGTTTTCTTCTCCCTAACTCTTGTTATAAGACATTTATGATATTTATGTGCTATGTTTATGTGTTGTTTAGGATCGTTCCATGTGAACGGTATCCTAGTTCAGGTGTTATTCGATTTGAGGGCTACCCGATCATTTGTCTCCCTTGCACTTAGCAAGAGGTTTACTGAGTCTTTGGGGATGTTGGATTATCCTCTAGAGGTCGAGATTGTTGGCGACCGACTGTGCGAGAAGCAGAGGTTTTCAGAGATTATGTTTTGAGGTTATATGATGAGTGTTACCTTGTGGAATTGGTTCACATTCCGTTGCGTGGGAACAAGGTTATCATCGGCATGGATTGGTTGAGCCCTAATGGGGCGGTGATCGAATGTGCACAGCAATTGGTGCGTGTCAGGACACCAAGTAGGGGAGAGTTGGTGATTCAGGTCGAAAGGTCACAGCATGGACCAGCTATGTGTTCGGCAGCGAGGGCTAGGCGTTACCTTCAGTGGGGTTGTGCAGGGTATGTCGCCTATGTTATGGGTACCCGGGAGGCAGGTAAGGTGATTATGAGCGATGTGCCTGTGGTGAGAGAGTACCCGGATGTGTTTCTAGAGGAGTTTCCTGGGATACCTCCGGAGAGACAGGGGAGTTCAGGATCGACCTAGTCCCTGGTGCGGCTCCGATAGCCAAAGCACCATATCGGTTGGCTCCACCTGAGATGCAGGAGTTGTCTGAGATGCAGGAGTTGTCTACACAGCTGCAAGAGCTGTTAGACAAGGGATTCGTTAGCTCGAGCAATTCATCTGGGAGCCCCGATCTTGTTTGTGAAGAAGAAGGATAGGTCGCATCGGATGTGTATAGACTAACAGGAGCTGAACAAGGTAACGGTGAAGAACCGTTACCCACTCCCGAGGATTGACGATCTCTTCGACCAGCTATAGGGGGCATATTGGTTTTCCAAGATAGATTTGCGTTCAAGCTAGCATCAGATGAGGGTCAGAGACGAGGATATGTAGAAGACTGCTTTCCGGACTCGATATGGTCATTACGAGTTCGTGGTGATGCCCTGTGGGCTCACCAATGCTCCTTCTACATTCATGGACCTCATGAACCGTGTATGCAGTCCAATGCCGGATCGGTCTGTGATCGTCTTTATTGATGACATCTTGGTTTACTCCAAGACGCAGGAGCAACATGAGGAGCACTTGCGAGAGTTTTTGGATACCTTGAGGAGGGAGAGCTTGTATGCCAAGTTCACCAAGTGCGAGTTCTGGTTGCGCGAGGTGCAGTTTATGGGGCACCTTGTCAACCAGAATGGGATTTTGGTTGACCCGGCCAAAGTGGAGGTTGTGGTGATATGGGAGGCTCCGAAGTCCCCATATGAAATTCAGAGTTTCCTTGGGTTAGAAGGCTATTACCGGAGGTTCATTTAGGACTTCTCCAAGATAGCAGTACCCTTGACCCGGCTAACGAAGAAGGTTGTTGTCTTTCGTTGGGGGCCTGAGCAGCAGGCAACGTTCGAGATGCTGAGACGGAGATTGCGTGAGGTGCCTATTTTATCCCTGCCAGAGGGCGTGGAGGATTTTGTAGTGTAATGTGATGTGTCCGTCTCGGGTTTGGGCACAATATTGATGCAGAGGGGGCACGTTATTGCTTATGCCTCAAGGCAGTTGAAGCCTCACAAGGAGAACTACCCGACGCACGATCTGGAGTTGGGGCGGTTGTTTTCGCCCTCAAGATCTGGCAACACTACCTCTATGGGGTCCGTTGTACCATTTAGACGGACCACAAGAGCTTGAGGTACATCATGGATCAGCCAAATCTGAACATGAGGCAGCGTCGGTGGCTAGATGTGGTGAACGATTTCGACTGTGAGATGCTTTACCACCCGAGGAACGCCAACGTTGTGGCCGATTCTCTTATCCGCAAGGCAGCCCCGATCAGATACATTTTCTTGAGGATGAAGGTGGTGACTCCAATTTTGGAGAGGATCCGAGAGGCGCGGGTTGAAGGTATGAAGGAGGAGTGTCGGAGGTGTGAGCAGATCATAGGTCAGGTGGCCTCGTTCGACTATGACAGCCCTGGACTGATGACCCTACATGGGAGGGTCTGGGTTCTGTACTGGGGCGGAGTGCAGCAAATTTTCATGAATGAGGCCCACAAGTCCAGATTTTTCATCCATCTCAGGGCGACAAAGATGTACAGAGAGCTTCGCCTTGACTACTGGTGGCCCTACATGAAGCGAGACGTAGCCTGGTACGTCAAGAGATGCCTAACCTGCAAGAAGGTCAAGGCAGAGCACCAGAGGCCTCACGGCAAGACGCAGCCATTGGATATCCCTGTGTGGAAGTGGGAGGATATTACTATGGATTGTTGGGTTTTATGTATTACAACAATCCTATGGTGCACATACAACCCTAATGCTTTGGATCTAAGTTTTATTTAGTTATACATGCAACAAAAATTATCCAAAGCATGAAGCCTACAACTAGCATACAATTTGATATTTGAATCATAAAATACTAGTTAGAAAATTACCTCCTTTTGTAGCTTGTTGTATTTTGGCCTTTAAGAACTTAGCACCTCAAGTGTGATGCCTCAAACGGTTCACAACACACCATGAACAAAAGAGGACTTGAGAGAGAATATGGAACACACAAAATCGGTTATAGTTCTTCCTAGAAGACTTAGGTCAACCGATTTTGGCTAAAGGGTAACATATATATAGTGTAGGATTCCAAGAGTCGTGGGTAAACCCTAATCCATACACTTAGGTTATGATCCATATCTCATATGGGATAACTCTTCATGGATACTTACATAAACATAGCCCATCATGGATCAATAGCCCAAACAATATATATATCACTGATTTACATAATTAGCCCCCGTTAATTTAATTAGTCTCTTTTGATCACTAAATTAATTCTAAATGAATTCTTGATCAATACTAATTAAATAATATGATTTCTCCATTAATATATTATACTTATAATATATTAGTAAATCATAAATAACCTCTTACTCAAATATCTATCCTATCGAATTGTCTAGGTGATATGCAACCCAAAATGGATCATGCTACTCTCGGGTCAAGTACATACCAATTATAGTTATGGGCTTAGACACCTAATCCAAATGGATTTCATCATGAAACTTCCCAGGACCGCACGGGGAGTGGATTCGGTATGGGTCATCATAGATCGGTTGACCAAGAGTGCCCACTTCATACCGATCCAGGAGAGCATTTCGGCTGAGAAGTTGGTCGATATCTACATCAGAGAGGTAGTAGCTCAACACGGAGTGCCAGTTTCCGTGATTTCAGATAGAGATGTGTGATTCACTTCCAGATTATGGAAGAAGTTTCACAACGAGTTGTGTACTCGTCTGCACTTTAGCATAGCCTTTCACCAGCAAACGGATGGTCAGAGCTAGCGGACCATCCAGACCCTAGAGGATATGTTGCGGGTGTGTGTCTTAGACTTCGGAGGTAGCTGGGATACCTACCTTCCCTTGGCAGAGTTTTCCTACAATAATAAAGGAGGGGATACAGCAGGTCAGGAGTAGGCTTTAGGCTGCTTAAAGTCGACAGAAGAGCTACGCCGACAGACGCCGATCGAACCTGGAGTTTCAGGTCGGGGATATGGTTCTCTTGAAGGTGTCACCTTGGAAAGGTGTCATCCGGTTCAGAAAACAGGGAAAGTTGGGCCCCAAGTACATTCGTCCATTCAGGTTTGCAGCTCGGGTGGGCAAGGTGGCGTATAGGCTGGATCTACCAGTCGAGCTTAGTCAGATCCACAGTACCTTTCATGTCTCCCACCTGTAGAAGTGCCTGGTAGATGACTCCACGGTGGTACCTCTAGAGGATATTCATGTGGACGGCAGCTTGAACTACATCGAGCGGCTGGTAGCCATCCTCAATAGGAAGACGAAGGATCTGAGGAACAAGAAGGTTAAGTTGGTGAAGGTGCAATGGCAGCACCGCAAGGGCTCAGAATGGACTTGGGGGGCCAGAGGACGAGATGGGGGAGCACTACCCTGAGCTGTTTGTAGATGTAGCAGACTTCGAGGACGAAGTCTAAAATAAGTGGGGAGATTTATAACGCCTAGTTTCTGCTTGAGAAGGAAGAGGAAGCTTGGGGATTCAAAAGGAAGCAAGTAGATCTAGAGTTTGTGCTTCATTTCCAGCTCATTTGAGGTATCTATTCCTCTACTAGATCCCTTCATGGAGTAGTTTAGAGATTTAAGGAACCATTTTTGAAACCATTCATGGATGCAAGCATGTTTGAGGTCAAGACTTCAAATCCAAAGTCTTTGAGGGACTCCATGGTATAAAGGTGCCAACTTTGTGGCCATGGGAGTCCCATGCATCATAATAACCACTTTTAGAGCCTTGTTGAGCCAAACAACCCATACATGAACGTAAAGTTTGTAACTTTACGTGTTATATCGACCCTGGAAGGCCAGATCTATGTTTTGGATGCATTAATCCCAACTAAAATCAGTTGTATGGAATTAGACTTCGAGAGACTCGACGAGCCGTTCTTAGGACTCAGCGAGTTGGGTCGTTGTTCCCCAACCTTTTCTGTTACTGAGCAAACTTGTTGAGTCTAGAAGATGACTCAGCGATTTGGACGTGTTTATGGACTTGAAGATCAAAGAACTCAATGATTCCAAGGATGAACTCGGCAAGTTGATAGCAAATGTCTCGACTTGTATGAAGGAGAACTCGACGAGTCCAAGGAAGGACTCGACGAGTTCAAACGGAAAGTCTCGATTCTCTGAATCATGGGACTCGACGAGTTGACTGACTAACTCAGCGAGTTGAGTCAACTAGAATGTTGACTTGGACCAGAAGGTTGACTTTGACCAGAAGTGTTGACCTTTGACTTGACCATTGACCAGAGTTGACCCTTAAAGGGGTTATGAGTATGAACGAGTAATTAAAAGATATGTTAACTGTAGGAGTTTGAGGAAAGCTGATTTCAAGGCCGAGGACAGTTCAACTACTGTACGACATTGAGGTGAGTTATCTTCCAGTAGAAATGGGTCTAAGGCACCAAGATCGGCCCACTAGTAAGAGTTATAGTAGAGATGATTGTCTTTGTGATAATTATTTGGTATGTTGCTATCTGTTATGATTGCGTGCTAGTATGCTATGATGTTATGTGATATGTGATAGGAGGGATAGGGTAGATCCCAGTACCGGTTGATAGGGCCGAAGGGTTATGCCAGCACCCAGATAAGCTAGGCGGTATATGATTATATATTTATGCACTAGGATGTTATGTGGTAGAGTAGGTAGTGAAATAGTCCCCGGTACCGGTTGAAAGGACCGAAGGGGTAGGCCAACACCCTAATATGCTAGGCAAGGTACCCGTCTAAAGGACCGAAGGGGTATGGCAACACCTTGATATGCTAGGCTAGGTACCGGTCGATAGGACCGAAGGGGTAAGACAGCACCCTGATACGCTAGGTAGTTATCGGTTGAAAAAGACTGAAAGGATAGATCAGTATCCGGATATGTTAGACAGTATGTATGTTATATGGTATGTGGTATGATGGGGGAACTCACTAAGCTTTGTGCTTAAGGTTTTCAGTTTTTGTTTTAGGTCCTTCTTCTTCAAAGGGAAAGGAGTCAGCAGTCCAGCACGGTAGCAGCACATCACACACATGATTTTCCGCACATGAGATTCTTGGGATTTGTACTATAACATTGTTACTATTTGATGATATGGTTTTGAAACACGTGATCTACAGTTTTTACGAAATAAATTACTTGATGATGTTTTCTTATAAATTGTTTTATGAACCACTTTATTAAAAATGAATTTTTTTGGTCTTGAATTTTGGGATGTTACACATGCGAGGGTTGGACTCCTGCAATGGTGGTAGTTGGGGAATTGATCCATGCAACTGCTGGAAGTAAGTGTTGAACATCAGAGGTTGCTGAGCGAAGAGCGGAATGTGTGACATGCCCGCTAAGGGAGAGAACTGATAGTTCGACATTGGGTGTTGTGCAGAAGACAGTATGGTTCCTGTGGACCAAGTGTTCCTCCCCGCCTGTTATAGCAGCAATTGCGGTTGAGAAACTGGTGGTTGCGACTGCTGAGTCGATAGTTGTGACTATTGGGTCACCATTATCTGAGGCGCTGTAGTCATGGTTGTAACTAGATTCTCTGTTGTGATGGGTGGCGGGCGTCATAAGGCAGTTATTGCTACCGCTATGGTTTCCTTTGTGGAACCTGGTTCTTGTGTTGTTGGCGTTTGTATGGAAGCATGTCCCTCTAACACAGATGCTTGTGTGCCATCAAGCGACAACATGGATCTTAGTGGACTTGTTTCTCCTCCACCGGACGCTATAGCTCCCTTTCCCATCATCGCCGACATCTAGACTCGTATCAAGGTTGTATAACTATGAGTATACGCCCGGATGGTGCCAAATGTTGTGATATAAGCTTTAGACTTAACATTGTCACTAAATGATTCATGTTGAGTAGAGTCATGTAATCACAGCAATGAAGAGATAACGTCAGTCGACGTCCGGGAGGTGGTCCCGGGACGAAGCTCTAACAGTCTAATTAGTATGTGTTTGAGAATAAGGTGATTAGGGTTTTGGATAGAGAGAAGACGAACCATTCTTCTAGAGAATAAGGGTCCTTTATACATGTTGTTCGATGCACATGATCCCAACGGTGTCCTTTGTCCTGTCTGGGGTTGTTCGATGCACATGATCCCAACGGTGTCCTTTGTCCTGTCTGGGCCGATAGGACATGGAAGAGTCCCATGGGTGGATCGTGCCCCACAAGTGGTCATCTACTTTTTATGCAGAATAAATAGAGGACAGCGCCATAAGCGCTACACTTGTCGCTCTGGGAACTACCAGTTGTGTTTTGGCTTATTATGGACCGAAGATTGTCGTCAGGAATTGGACCTGCGTGCGAGGGCGCCAAGCATAAGGGTTCTAGCGTGAGGCTGAGGGTCTGGGTCTGGCACTAGGACGGATCGCAACCGTTAGCTATTTCGTTTTAAAGATAGCGTTTTTGTTGTCTTTAACGTATTCCTAGTGGGATACGTTAACATGTGTGTGTGTATATATATATATATATATAGAGAGAGAGAGAGAGGACAGCGCCATAAGCACTACACTTTTCGCTCTGGGAACTACCAGTTGTGTTTTGGCTTCTTATGGACCGGAGATTGTCATCAGGAATTGGACATGGGTGCGAGGGCGCCAAGCATAAGGATCCTAGCGCGAGGCTGAGGGTCCGGGTCTGGCACTAGGACGGATCGCGACCGTTAGCTAGGTCATTTTAAAGATAGCGGTTTTGTTATCTTTAACGTATTCCTAGTGGGATACGTTAACATGTCTCTATATATATATATATATATATATATATATATATATATATATATATATATATATATATATATATATATATATATATATATATATATATAGAGAGAGAGAGAGAGAGAGAGGTAGGTTCAAATGTTTTTCACATCTATTGTGTGCTAGAATGCACCAATAAAAATTGAGTAAACATTAAATGTATATTAAATGATATCCATATTTATAATTTCTTTTTATGGAAACTAATTTAATTCGTCATTAATGTCAATAATAATATTCTTTCAGAATGAATTCATATATAAAATAATAAGAGAGTATTCTAGGATAACAAGAGTATATTCTACTAGAATACACCCTCGTTCTTCATATTCCATACAGCTTTATTGTATTTTAAGTGAGTGAGTCCTGGAATAATGTTATTGTTGACATAAAAACCTAGATACGAATTCATTCTGAAAAAACGTTATTGTTGACATTAATGACGAATTTAATTAATTTCCATAAAGAGAAAATTATAATTATGAATATCATTTAATATACATACAATTATGGAAACCATTTAATATCTATCATTATTTAATTAAATAATAATATAATTTTACTAAATTCCTATTGGTGCATTCTAGCATACAATAAATGTAAAAAACACTTTAACCTAGCCATATATATATATATATATATATATATATATATATATATATATATATATATATATAATATGAAATCTAATTAAACATAAAACCTAGGATGAAACATTAAGAGAAAACCTAGAAAAATATCAAATCCTTATATTAATTTGAAACCTCATTGACCAATGTTGAACGTCTCAAGATGAAATCTGATTAAATTAAATTGGAAGTAAAACTCCCAAAAAATTAGGAATTATTTAAAAATCACTTTAGGCTAAAAGATACATGATTCACACGATATTTAATTTGAATCGCTAGTTTTTGTTTTCAAAATAATTTTGATGAGAAAAGATTGCTCAATGGGCTCTAAGATGGTAATTTTCATGCCACTAATGATGATGGTGATTTTCATGCAACTGATGTCGATGGCGGTGGTGATGCAAATATCTTCTGTGACAACCGTCAAATTCCAGTCAAGTCAAAATCAACTAAAGTCAACAGGTCAAACCGATTGACTCAATTAACCTTTGTGTACTAGGACTTACGTTAGGTAATTGCTATACAACTCGCTATGCTAATAAGAAAACAATGTTGCATACTCATCGGGAGTGTGTAAGGTTCTTGAACATGGCTTAACGGGACTTACGGACCTTGCGTTGCGGATCCAAACACTCACAAATGTCACACACGAAACCTCTCTCTCAGTCGTTTTCACTCCATCTCTCTTTATCTAGAATCTCTCCTAAATCTCTCCAAGAATGAGGAATCTCTCCCAAATCTCTCTCCATATGAGAAATCTCCCCAAGTATGTGAAATATCTCCCAAATCCCTCCACGTATGTCAAATCTCTCCCAAATCTCTCTCCATATGAGAAATCTCTCCAAGTATGTGAAATCTCTCCCAAATCTCTCCACGTATGTCAAATCTCTCCAAGAATGAGGAATCTCTCCCAAATCTCTCTCCATATGAGAAATCTCCCCAAGTATGTGAAATCTCATCAAAATCTCTCCATGTATGTCAAATCTCTCCCAAATCTCTTTTTGTATGTGAAATCTCTCCAAGAATGTGAAATCTCTCCCAAATCTCTCTCAAAAGTTCCTTAAAGTTTTTATAATCTTTCGGGCCATCCCGACCCTTAATCAGGTCAAAAACCGCTTAAAACGGGGTAAAAACGGATAAAATAGACTTAAGGACCCGAAACCCCTCTTAAGGAGCCGAACCCTCTTAAGGACCCGAAACCCCTCTAAGGAACCGAACTTGTCAGAAGGGAATGCATCAGAAGCGAAGGCATCAGAAGCGAACTTTTCAGAAGCAAAGGCATCAGAAGCAAACTTGTCAGAAGCGAAGGCATCAGAAGCGAACTTGTCAGAAGCGAAGGTCCCTTCGGACCGAACCTCGGCCTAGGACCGAGAGGCCTCGCAGGAAGCTCTTTTTCACCCGGTTTTCGACTAGTTTTGCGTTTTAGGCCCGTTTTTAGTTATTTTAACGCGGGATTTTCACCCAAAACTTTATTTTAACATATAAGGCCCCATATTTATTAATTAATCACGTTTTGGGGGATAAAACCTTATCCATGAAGAGTGGGTGAAGTACAAAGGTTGAGTGTTGACTTTTCTTTATTCTATGACACAAGCAACCACTCCCATACCCACTCCATGTCACTATTCACCATCAACCCATAACTAGTCATTTTATGGTACTTTTCCCACCATTTTTCAGCCACCCACTTGGTCAAGGGTTAGAAAACCCTCCTCTCTCCTCACATTTCTTCCATTTCCTCTCATTCTTCCATCAAGAACAAACTTCATTTTCTCTCATTTTCTCTCTCTAAAATTCGAGATCCAAGGCTGATAATCAAGCTTTTCTTCTACTCTTGGTAAGTATAATTTATCCTCCTTGTGATTATTACACTTCATTCTACTCAAATCATCGATTGCTTACACAAACTCCATCACTTTGATCTTATATTCTCGAAAATCTTCAAGGCATCTTCAAGTGTTCTTGAGTTGAACACTTCCTTTCTCCAACATTCATCTACTGAAATCACATAAGGTGAGCTCATACCCCTATATTTTTATGTTTTCTTAAGTTTTTAGGGGGGGGGGGGGGGGATACAAGTTAAAACACCAAGAACATAACTAAACTTTTCTAACAGCTTTCATCAGAAACGTTGAACTCCATTCACGGACTGTTTTGGGCAACTTAAACATTTTAGTTTTCAAAACTGTTTTAGGTGCAAGTAGTTCCAGTTCTTAGCTTTAAAATGACTACTTTCACATCTCCACACGATTTTTCTACGATTTATGGTGATTTTTACAAAACTGCATATCATTTCAAACATCAATCCGGATCAGTCTGTGATTATGGACTTTTTCATACAAGTTGGAGGTCATTAAAATTCATAATAAAAATTATGAACAAACTAGACTCATTTCCCAAACTCTCAGAATTTATGGATTTCGATTTGGACCTTTGATGATTTGTCTATAAATTTTCTAAGAACAGTAAATCAAAATGTTAACAACAGAAAAATGCTAACAATTTCATTTCACCTTGTAACATGTTGAGCAAGGTGTATATCTTTATGTGAAAATATGTTCTTACAAATAGATGACATTTTATCTTAGTATATAGTCATACATCATAATACAAATGGATTTTTTACCTACATAAGTGTGGTAATTAATTTGTTGATATGATGCATGTTGCTTCACTTTAGAAAAAGGTATATATACATATCGGTAAACAAAAGGGTTTTTACCCTCACAAATACAGTAGTTAAACATAGTAAACAAAATTTTAACTATTACATTTAAACGTTTTGATAAACTATAATAGGTATGGTTTATGTTTCCATTATCACAACAAACACATTTTGGAAAGTCTTATTCCCACAGAAAAAGGTTCTACACTCACTCACACTACACGTAAACTTGTTAACTCAGGTTGTGAGACATTCTCTCCCCGTACGTCCGAGTACGGGATCCAAATTCCTGTAAGTTATAACCAAAATCTCTTGTAGGGAGAGCGTGATAATTGTGTATAGATCTATATTGGGGTTGACATCCCACACCTCGCTGCTAGCTACAGCCGGACCGGCAGGTCTGCGAGTGACAAGAGTCATAGGATCAGTGCGTCTGAAAGACGTTGTGCAGGTTACCTCTAGTCATAGTATGGTTATAGTGACTCACATAGGGAGATAACAACGCATAAAGTTTACGGGACTTTTTATAAATCAAAGGGGGTTTTATGTCGATTTAAAATCACTTTTTATATCAATAAGTACGGATATTACTATACACTTTCGGTCTTGGTATTTAAGACTACATATCATTCATTACGAGACTTTCCTTCAAATCAAAAAGGGTTTTATGCCGATTTAAAACCACTTTTATATCTTTACATATGGCAAATACTTGTTATTTCTCGGTCCTGGGATTTAGGACCACATAACTTTTATAAAGAAAATATTGGATTTTCTGGATACATACTCTATCGCTTTTACAAGGAAAACGGTTTACTTCTCTAACGAAATCTCTTATGAACTCACCAACCTTTGTGTTGACACTTTTTCAAACAACTTGTATTCTCAGGAAATCAGTGAAACAGGAAAACCAACAACATTTTGAGGATGGGACGTTGAATCGTCAAACAGTTCATTTTGTCATCATAATGTAATTGATTTGAATCATGTAAACATATACTTTGGTGTAACTTTTTCAATTATATTTATGATGGTTGTATTTACTTTGAGCACTATTATACTCGTTGTTGTGATACTACATGAAGTCCTCCACCCCCCGGACGTTTCCGCCATCCTTGGTTTGGGGGTGTGACATCTTCCACCAATTCTTATCGACTTGTTGAATTGTATCCTAGGAAAGGTTTCTTCGGGTTTTTTAATCTCCGATTGAAGTGTGTTAGGTTTAGGGCATTAGATTTCAAGAAGAGTAATGTGTAGCGGGTGTCTTTGTGTTGTGGCCTATAGTTTTTAGATTAATACCGCGAGAAAGTTATGGTCAGAAGAAGTCAATGTAATTAGCCTGAGTATAGGGGAGTAATTGTGGAAGTTACTTTATCTTTAAAAGAGATTACAATACTACCTTTATTTATTTTATTACTGTTTTATTTTTTTCATGAATTCTTATTGGTCCGTATACCTACACAATATATATATATATATATATATATATATATATATATATATATATAGAGAGAGAGAGAGAGAGAGAGAGAGAGAGGTGTTGGGTTATGTATAACGCTTTTAAGTGAGTCGAGACACTTGAAGTAGTTAAACAATGTTCTGAGTAAGACAGTTATAAAGAATAGTATATGATATGATGTGAAGCTTATGATGAACGTACATACTTGTTGGAGTGTGATATCGGTATGGGTCCTCGATGAATCGAATAGATGTAAGTATATGGTCGTTCCTAGACAACATTGACATGATGGTCAATTAAGTCTGTTATTTTATTTGAGTTCACAAATCAAGAAACCCGATATCGAACATATAAAAATGTTTCGATATATGAAAAAGCAAATGGAGGTTTGTGTTTTGTCCTCTAGTAGTATAGTGTACCAAAGGGTTTCTAGGCTAATGATATTAGGTGTTATCTTCTTTCTTTAAGGTTGAAAGTTCAAGTTCTGTCTAGGACATGAACGGATTCAAGAGTAAATTAGATTTGTTGTTCAAAAATAAAGTTAGTATAGTGTTTGGAAGAGTGTGTGCTCAAGTCAAAGTCATGTTTTGACTTTGTTGTTTAGGATACTTGCTGTCAAAGTCTGACTTGTTCTAAAAATTTTATCGAATCTATTGGTAGGACTTGAAAGGGGTGGTGTCTCCGTTAACCTTCACATTTGTAAGGTTGAATGATTTGTAACATTTGATCAACTTCTCGTAATGGGATCACCTCGATCTCTAACACCCCATTCCTGAGTTTATCAAAAGAAAAGAAAAGAAGAGAAAAGAATGTCACGAGAGAAAAGAAGAGAAAGGAAAGGAAAACAAAATTTTCTTTTGTGTTCCCGAGTTGGAGAGAAGTGGAAGGAAAGTTAATCATTTTCTTCTTTCCTTCCAAATCCTCCCAAATCGGAAGGAAAGATAGGAGGGAAAATGATCCTTCCATTTCTCTCCACTTCTTTCCTTTAATGAAACTTGTGAACACCAATTTCTTTCATTTTCTTCTCATTTCCACCCATTTCCTTTCCTTTTTCTCGTTAAATTGAACTCGGGAACGGAGTGTAAGTTATAATGTTAAAACAACTTTTAACATTTAATTACCCTCAATCTCTAAGTTGTAATGTAGAAGTTTTAAAATTTAAAGAGGGTGTAAAATAAAGTGGTAGTTAAAATTTAACTTGATACATGACTTCAAATAACGATTAAACGACTAAATATACATCTCAGCAATACAAAATTTGAATAAGAAATTGTTGGTCATGATCAAGTCATAGAAGAACTGTATATGGCGACTCTTTTTTTTCAAAAACAAGAAAATTGTGCTTTTTCCTAGAATCATTTTGAAACATGTTTACCATTTAGTATAACCGTGAATGCATAGGTGTAAATAAGGAATATTATTTAATATTCAAATACTTGTATACGTAAAGATAATGTTATGCTGGTTTAGTTTTTATATATAATATAATTAAAGCAGTCGCACTGAAACATTTTTAATACAAATAGTAGAAACAGAGGGAATTTAAAATCTAAATATAAGAAAAACTAAAAGAAACTAAAACAAGAGGCTTGGATCATAAGACTTGATTTATTTAGCAGGAAACCACCGGGCTTTGCTTTATTCCATTGTATTCGAGTCTCTACGTCCTGACTTCCTCCTTCACCAATTCACCTGGCAACACAAACAATCGTTTCTTAGTTACACTACTAGTCTATCTATGAGACAATGAAACTGAGCAGAGTAAGTTTTAAAATATAGGAATAGATAGATTTTAATTTTATTAACATCATATCATAGTCATACATGGACCGAAGTTGACGTTGCACTTTTCAGGAAGTTGCATGGCCATGGAACGATCAACGCCGGAGATGGGGGGGCCATTGACAAGCACACAAAGACAGGGTTGGCCGAGGACCCTGAGGGCGGTGCAACAGGCGTCATTTGGAGGAATGGGGCTAAATGGTGCAACCGACGCCCGACATGGGATCAGTTGCACCAATGCTGAGAAAAATGTGCTGCCACAAGGGAACCCTGCACTCCCCTGTACCATCACTCCCAGCACCACCACAACCACCACCACTGCCACTTGTTTCTTTTCCATCTTTTTCTACTTGTATTTTTATTATTTTATAATAACACCCATCCCATTTATAGCCATTCTTTCTTTCTACTCATGCAGGATCCATGTCATTCCTAAGCCTCACCATTGTTGGCATGCTTATTATGCCTTATACTCTTATGGAAACGGTTGCTAAACTCATATTCTGTGACGCATTCACATGCCATGGAAATATATATGTTCATATTAACCTTTTGGTTCCCACAATGTTTGTTAACTTACTTATCTCACAAAGAAATTGTAATTGGAACTATGTTGATATTTTTCGGGTGGGACAAAAAATGCCAACTTTTTTCCCATTGACTTACTTGTGAGTCTTGATTTCCAAGTTACTTTTAATGAAATAAAAAATAATTCTTGTTTATGGGATGTACTTGTACATGTACCTTTTTTCATGAAAAGGCTTTTTCTAAAGCTCTCCTCTGTTTCCTTTAAGATTAATGACAGAAAGTTCTTGTTCTACAAACTCTCCAGCACAAATGGGTGGATACTTGTCGGCAAGGGGTGACTGTGCAAAGTGTCCCAGGGGCTTCAGCACAGCATCTGATGCTATATGAGAAAATAACTACCAAAAAATAAAAGTAGACCCAATGTTAACCCTAAAACTCACCAACAACCCCATGTTTCTTTTTTTTTTAATTAAGTCGATCAAGAAAATAATGATAAGTTTGTAAAAAGGTACGAGTTGATTACTCTATTAAGTCATTCTTTCTGCATAAAGCAAAAAAAAAAAAGTACACGTTGACTTTTCAGTTTATAAATAGATGTCACAATGCTGATACATTTAGGTAGAATGGAATGAAAAAAAAAAAAAAAAAAAAACTGCTTTTTTGTCAGATAGAATGAAATTAAAAAAAAATTGTAATATAACTAATTGTTATTCATAGTTTTTTATGACATTTTTTTGAAAAACAATTGATGTTTATATATAAATAACAAGTTTATATTCTAAAAATAACTAATCTTACTTGGGTTCTGATGAGTGTGAAATTTATTTTTCTTGATAAATAAGTGAGTAAGTATAATTAAACAGCAGTGTATAAAGTAAAAAAAGAAAAGTATAGATTGTGATTAACAGCCTAAAAACTGATGCACTTACTGTTGATGATACTCTCCAGAGGCTTCGATTTTCTTGTGATGCAACTTTAATTGACTCAAGTGTTCTGTTAGTTACCACAACTTCATGCATACCGGCTATACAGTCTCCAGCAGTCAACCATTCTATCTGATAATTCAAAAAAGATATAAATAACATTACTTTTTTGGCATCAGGAAAGGCTGCTGTAGATTTTATTTACATTTCATTTTCATAAACCAAAAAGCTAAGAGGTTAAATGCAAGAAGTAGCAATGTACATCCTACTTACTTCAATTCTTTTATAAAGGTGAACAGCCTACCCAATTATAGCATTGTACTTTCAAAAAAAAAAAAAAGTGAAAATTGCTTTGTAAATTATAACATTGCTATAACTGGGTAGAGTATTTAAAGTAGAATGAAATGAAAGTGGGTTGGTATAATAAAGCAAAGGTGAAATTGCTACTGAGAAAGCAGATTCATATCTCCATTATAAAAGATAAAAAGTGAGGCATTTTTAGGTAAAGAAGTAGATTGGTATTTGTTTACCTGCTTTCCTGTCTGAATAAGTAGACAACCAACTGGAACCTTGACTTCTACTTTCTTCCCATTCCTTAGCCAAATACTAAGACCAGGGAATCTACTTCTACCATGAATGGTTAAAAAATTAAGGTCATAATGATACCCTGCAAACACAGTACCCTCTTTCCCATGGCGTTCAAGGTTACTCCCTGTTGGAGCAAGAAGATGTGGACCCTGCAATCCAGAAACATATAATTCAAACATCAACAAACTTTTCTATGACCTTAACCATTTACTTATTTATGTGTCACGTGTCCAAGATAAAAAGTGACCTGAGTGGAACCTTTTTTACAAGTACAATGACTTAGACAATGACCTAACCCTAAAAAAAACAAAATCATAAGAATATCTGGGTTTTTGCAACTTCATTAACCGATATATATATATATATATATATATATATATATAATGAGATTGTCATTTGATGATTTTCACCAAACAGAAAAGATAAAATAAACACTCACATTCTTCATTAGAGCAGTGAATGCATCCTTTGGTAGGCCAAAACCAATTGCTGCCATTTCAGCAACAGCCTGAGGAAATTGAATTTTTGAATTATATCCTGTAACATTCAAGAAATTATGATGCAAAGTCACTACTTCACCTCTATAGCAGATATCATTTTGGAACCCCAAGAATCCATGGTCTCTTTCCATTCGAGGAAACCTTCAGGTATAACCGGCTCCGAGTTCAGTTCCTACATCAACAAAAGTCATCAATGATTTTGGAAGTGAAAGATTTTGTAATGACACTTTGGTCTTTTAAGGGACCGAGAATGAAATTCAATTCCTTCACCCCCCATCCTTGGAACGATGAAACATGGATTCAAACGGAATTTGATTCCATTCATCTCCCCACATTCCAATCCCTTTGGGAATCTTGAACTAAAAGCGCGAGTTTAAGGAGAAGTCTGCTAAACCTGAAAGCGAGTAGTTGATGGTCGAGGACCAACTCTCCACATGTATCGCCACTTAGGATCTGGACCTGATGGGGTCAACGGCTGAGACTCTTTAGGCAATGATCTCAGCTTGTTTTGCATTTCACCATCAACCAAACTACGAGGAACTTCAATTCCTTCTGGTGTCACACCGACCTGTAATTTTCACAAACTCCAAATTATATTTTCTTTCAAAACCCAGTTTGCCTAATTACGATTCAACATGACAATTTCATTTTCCAGGTAAACCACACTTAAGATTCAAGTAACATCACTGGATTCTAAACTTGAACAACTATTATTTTCGCATCTGCGTCCTCCTTTTCTGATCGGAAGGACGAATAAAAACAAATAATTGAGCATGTAAGTAACTTGATTTTACATATTTTTTTGTTAAACCCCCAAAATTCCTCGGATTTATCGATCGATCAATGCAATTCAAACACAATCCGTAACACTAGGTTCACTGGGAATCGGTATATGAAAAAACCTGATAATGGAGGTGAGGACGCTCTTGGAGACGTTTAAACTCATCAGGCTGTTCGAAATACTTCTCCATCATATCGATAAACCGATCGTTATCTTGAGCAGAACATCGGGGATCTTTGACGAGCAAAGCTCCTGTTTCTTTTAGGGTTCGACTAACCTCCGAGCAAGCCGTCTTCAGTTGGGGATTTAAGACTTCATCGCCGCAATATTTGCCAGACACTACATCCAAATACGGTTCCAGATCGATCACCGGTAACTCCATTTGCCTGATTTTTACTTATTTTTCTTCTTAGAAACTTAGAGAGAATGAAAAAAAAAAAAATGGTAGATACTCGAGATCCAAGAAAGAAATGATGATTATGGTGGTGTTTATGTATATTTTTGGATGATGGCGGGAGAATTTATTTTTACGGCACCTCTTGCGTGCGTGCCCACTTTAGTATCTTGTGACCTTCCTTCCCCTTGAGGCCTTGACTTTCAATAATGGCCTTTCTTTCTTCTTTTGGTATATATTCTTTTTTTTCGCAACGACAGAGTATTAGGATGATCATAAAAAATAAAACAATTTACTAAGGCGTTTGATAGTTGCTGCCTAGAAAGAAAGTGTTGTCTGGGAAAGATATGTCTGAATAATAAATTCTGACGGAGTAAAAAACCATGTTTTTTGATTGTATATCTGACTGAATATGATCACCTATGCAAAATGATCATTTTACCCTTCTATTCTATACAACTATTTTAAATATTCGTTTTTATTAAGTTACCATTATACCCCTATTATAATTTTAAGTTAATATTATATATATTCTTCAAAAACTTTCAAAATATGATATTTACCTAAATTATTGTTTTAATAAATTTTAGTAAGCTAAAACCTATAATTAATTATATAATTAAAGCCTATTAACGATTTTACAAACACATGAAAGCATAGGTTGTACAAGAAACTTTTCCATGGATATAAAACGTATAAATTAAATGAAAACAACTTCAACAAAGCACAAAAAGATGGAAATTTCATTGAGGCATTTTGACGAACACTTAAAGTGCAACAATTCATATCAACCTTAAGGATGAGTATCTAAAAAAGGAACACTCCTGGTTCATTTTGTTTTGTTTCTTCAAGTGACAGACGATTAAAGCATCAATCAAAGGCTAGGAGAAACTTTTTTTAACAAGTAGGAAAAAAAAGATGTTGGAAGAAAATCATAAACTTTTTTTGCTTGATGGAGAAGACGAAGTCGAAGGAGAAGCTGCGAATTTGATGGGAGTGTGATCGATTTAGAGGAAGAAAATGGTATGGCTTTTTGCAGAAAGCATACCTGATGAGAAGAGGCTGAAATATGAGCGGTAGAACAAAGGCACAATTGGAAGAAGTTTTTCCCTTTCTCAGTCAGCTAATTCAAGATTTCTTATCGAGTCAGACGTTGCTTTCTAAGTCAGACACCCAAAATTGGTTTACCAAACACTTTTAGCTGACCGAGTCAGCCAAAAATGTCTGACCCGACTCGGTCAGATGCAAATCAAACACAGGCTAAATCATCCTCTGGTTTGTCAAAATTTTATGTTTGGTTCTTATCTTTTTTTTTGTATTCAGACCGTCTTTATGCTTTAATTTTGTTACAGTGTAAATCCCTGCTTAATAGAAAATAACTACAATGTCCTTAATATATTTTTTCCGTTTTTTTATTATTTATTAATTAATGAGGAAACCACCAATACCCTTTGTCTCTCCTGTCTTTCTCTAATTATTTTGTGTATCTCACGAACCCTATTACATGTTCAGCCAACACCTCCATGCCTGAAGCATTTGTAGTTGTTGGTAATAACATTTGTCTTCGGCGCCACCTGCACTCCACTTGTGCCTTACTCTCTGCACCCTCTAAAAGAAGATCCAACATGTAGATCTTGACAAGAGTAGAGAGTAAGAGAAAAAAATGGGCATGTGAAGGTCAACATCGATCATCATGAGGAACACATTACTGATATGTTCTGATTCTTGGATTTATGGATTTGATTTGGGTCACTTCGATTTATTCTCTTTCTCTCCCCTCTTTCTTGATCTTTCTTTCTTCAACACCGATTCAGATTTGATTCTCGTGTTATGGATTTGCAAGGGTGTTTGTGGTGATGATCCGTTTTGGATTTAAGATTCGATTTATGAGGGTTCACTCCAATATAACCAGATTATAGGAACCCATGTCACACCCCCAAACCAGAACGGCGGAAACGTCTGAAGGCGGATGGAGTGACTTCATGTACAGTATCATAACAATTGAATATAAATGAAACATAGCAACACAAACATTCATAAATTGAGATTTCTGTGACAACCCAAATATTTCTTTTCTGTACAACCATCGACTTCAATTGAAGTCAAAACTGTTTCTGCTAACTTTCAAGCTTTTTGGAATAAGTTTGAGTGTTTTAAAGTTAGTGCTTCAGAAGATAACAGGAGAGAGGATACCCCTAGGGTTTATTATGTAGCAATAGGTGCCCAAAACTTCAAGAGTTTGGAATATTACGGTCCAAAAATGGTATTGGGACCGAAAACCCTCAAGACTATATAAGTAAAACTTAGCCATTTTGGGTTCATTTCTTACATTTCCAACTAGAGAAAACTCCCTTTTCTCTCCCAAGGATCTTCAACCGTTCACCCCCAATTGTAAGTACTTCAACCCTAGAGTGTATTAAAGGGTATTACATGCCTAGATAACATGGAAATCATCCATATATCCCAAGGAAAAGGTGTTCACGGCCCAAGATCCTCTTGGACCGTGAACACTAAATATGAGGCCAAAAGTGTGCCCTATGTCCCTATAGACCTTGGAACCAAACATAGAACTACCCTTGACATGTATAGACCTTAGAAACATCAAGAAACAAGGGTTAGAAGAGAGTTCACGGCCAAGGATGTTCTTGGGCCGTGAACTCCCTTTTATGGTGCAAAGATGCCCCAAATTCCTTCCTTAAGCCTAAAGACTAGCCTAGCACTTTACCTTGATGTGTTTAGGACTCAAAGAAATCAAAATACCATCACCCATAGGTGATTACGGCCGCAAACACATGCCAAAATGGTCCATGGGCCGAAAACTCAATTTAAGAGTGTTTTGATGCCACAAACACTTCCTAAGGCTTAGACTTGAAGTTAGGATGCTTCATTATGACTTTTAGGACCCTAAACAACCCTCATAAACATAAATGCCCATGATTATACGGTTGTAAACTCATTAGGGTCGTGAACACCCCAAAAGCTCCAAAGAAAGCGGTCCTCCTCATCCTAGGGTAGAGCTAAGGTCCCTAAATCATCCCTAGCCTTCAAACTTGCACTTACACATGAGTAGCCATGAGTTTACGGCCGTAAACTCCCTTGGGCCGTAAACCCATGGTAGTAAACTCATGTGAGTGCTATTCTACCTTCCTCTGTTGAATCACATGTGATTCCAACACTTGGTCAAGGTCTTTCCTAGTCCCGGAAGGTGTTTCCTTTCATATAGTTGTTTATAAACACTATATGTCACACCCCAAAACCGGAACGGCGGAAACGTTCTGGAGCGGATGACGTCATGTCAAGTATCACAACATATGAATTATAGTAATCAAAGTACAACAACCATTGCATTAATAGTAATAATTTTACATAGGTTACATTGCATAGAAACATCAAAGTAATACAGAAACTAATATAGTTGCAGCTCGGTACTAAACTGTCTTCACCAAAAGCTCCTGGGATGTACCTGTCTATTGTTGACCTGAGAATACAAGTTATTTTGAAAGCGAGTATCAACATTTTTATAAATGCTGGTGAGTTCATAAGTATTTAGTGTCATTTGTGTAAGTAAGCATTTTATTCAAATAACTTTATAAAAAGTAGTAGTTTAGAATCTACGGTGTATTAGAGTCCTTTCCAGAAAATCTTATATTTTCTAAATAAAAGCAGTCTTCTACCAAGACTCGACAGAGTTATGTTTTAAAGAGTAATTTTCCCTGAAATACTATCATTACCAAAATACGGTATTTGACTTTTAATGAAAGTAGGAGGATATCACTAGTAAAAATACGAGGGGAAAATAACATATGCCTCAGTAGAAAATATTGCTGACTAAGGAAAAAGAAATCATAGACTCTAGGAGAGTATCGGATGAATGATACGTCTGGCTCAGTCTAACAAAAGGAAACACAGACCCCAGATGGTATCAAATGTACGATACGGCTAGCAAGGTCTAAAACAAAGAAACACAGACCCCAAACAGTATCAAATGAAAGATACAACTAGCAAGGTCTAAAACAAAGAAACACAGACCCCAGACAGTATCAAATGAAAGATACAGCTAGCAAGGTCTAAAACAAAGAAACACAGACCCCAGACAGTATCAAATGAAAGATACAGCTAGCAAGGTCTAAAACAAAGGAACACAGACCCCAGACAGTATCAAATGAAAGATACAGTTAGCAAGGTCTAAAACAAAGGGAAATCTTAAGTGGGTTGTTTCAAGAATATAGTGTTAAATTCTCGTTACCTTAAAGCAATGAATTATAAGGTAAACATGGAGATACTCGTAACCATACTGATTGACACTAGAGTACTTGACGCCCTGCAAGCGTCGGAACAAATATGACATTTGTCACCCCTTAGCTTGGTAGGCCGTGGACTGTAGCTAGCAGTTAGGGTGCAGGAGTGTTAGTCCCGTATAGATCTATACACACAATGCCTGCTCTCCCTACAAGAGACTCTGGTTACCAACTCAACGACGGGGAGATCCGTGTCTTGAAGATGCATCTCGTAATCTGAATTCTATTAGAGGCGCTGGAGAAATGATATAGACTCGCGTATGAACTGACTCCTGTGGAATTCTCGTACTAGAAAGAGTGAATAGAACCTCCTAACTATTCCTATAATAGTTACTAGTGTCTCTGATCTATGAATGATGAATGGAAGGATGCCCTTGCTACCCAAGGGAAATGAACTGGTCGATGTAAACCTTTATGTCTATACGTGTATACATGATATATAATTAATGTTTAAATGACCTTCGGACAGATATCCGATACCCACCAGACTACATCCCAACGAGGAAAAGGAAATAGGGCGAACTAGCCTTCCTAAGTCTTTTAAACATTATTTATATAACTATACAAGTACATGCATGCATTTAACGAAACAGAAGTATAGAAGTATAGAAGAAAACTTTGGTAAAACCTTTTGGAAAACCTTTAAAAATAAGACTTTACGACTTGATATAGTTATGTAAAACAAGCTTTGAAAACCGTTCATAAACACATTTTGAATATAATTTGACAACACAATATAAGTAAAGAAAACTTTTGTTTAAAACACTGCTGTAGCTAGTTTAGAAGTAAAACATACAGCACGAGAAATAAATTGAGAAAATATTTAAACAAGTAAAAACGTTTTGGAAAAACCATCTATGGTATTATACTTGGTAAAACAACTGAAAGTGTGATAAATCCGTGTGCATGTGGGTTATTAATCACATATGATTGATATGATAACTGGCAAGTTTTAACTTGTATTCCCCCCCCCCCCTAAAAGCATGTAAAAACATTTAAAAGGTTAATTCAGGGGTATGAACTAACCTGTTGTAAGTGGATCGGGCGGAGGTGCCGGTTGGGTGCTCGGTGTCAAGTGAAGACTTGAACACACTTAGTGACCTAATAACATATGATGACATATGTTTACATACAATTAGTAATTATAATACTAATTTAAACACGTAAACGCCTCCTAATGTGCGGAAAACACTTTGGTCAAGTGCTAGGAGACTTTTGGGTTGCAAATAAGGGACTGTATGGCCTAGATAGGGAGTTTACTCTTCAAGAGTAAACTCTTTATAGATTTTACGGCCCTAAGTGTTGGATTAGTGTCTAAGTCCATAACTATTTTGGTATGTACTTAACCCGATGGTGCATGGTCCTTTTGGGTTGCCTTCACCAAAGCAACTTGATAGGATGAATTATGGAGAGAAAGGATTAAATATGATTTATTAATATATTATGAGAATAATATATTAAAGGAGAAATCATATTGTTTAATTAATATTAGTCAATAATTAATTGGTAATTAGTTTTGTGAATAAACGAGATTAATTAAACTTAAGGGACTGGAATTATAATTATAAGATAATTGCAATTTGGGCCATGGATTGCCTTTTATTATAAGGTGGACGAATTCTATGGGGGAAGCCCATATGAAATCGTCCAAGGCCTTAAGGAAAGGGCTCCATGGGTTGCTTAGGGCTTAAGCATCCATATTAGGGTTTCCTTGTTAGATAACCCTAATTGCCTCCTATATAAAGAGATCCCTTATGACCAAAAACGTGGATAAGCTTTCTTCTAGGGTTTCACACGTTTTGGGCAGCCTCCATCCTCTCTCCTCTTCATCCTCTTGCTTATGGTGTTTGTGAACCATTAAAGGAGTGACACTTGTGACTCTAAGCCTTCCAAAGTCAATACAAGGAGATTTGGGATTGTTATTGCTACATAACAATCAAGGTAACATCTTAAACCTATTCTCATGTTAATATGATTACTTGAATGTTAGAATTAGGGTTTATAGTCTTGGATAAATTGCATGTACAATTGAGAAACCTAGATCCAAGCATTAGGGTTTGTATGAGCACATAGGATGTTCTTAGGACCAAAACCCATCAGTGGTATTAGAGCCTAGATTGGTTTCTATTGTATTGATGCTTTGTATGTTGAAAAAAAAATTCGATTTTGTGTTTCTGGGGGCTGAACTCGCCGAGTTTTCTAGATGAACTCGCCGAGTTTTCTAGATGAACTCGCCGAGTTCATGATGAACTCGACGAGTCCATTCCTGACTCGACGAGTCGGCTCGTCAGATGGAGGGAAAACCGGGATTTCTTGCTGTTTTTGCTTAAGGATAGTTGCCTTATCATATTAGATCAATATAAATCCGATTTTATGATATATTTGACTATATTCTTGATCTAATTGAAGATATTTATCAATTAATAAAATATTTGTTTCCTTGTGTGATAATTGATTAATTATTTTGATTAAATTGGTAAATTGTTTTGCAAGAAATCATTAAATAAATCAAATATGGATAATTATGTGATTAAAGGTTAATTTAGATTATTTGTTATTTGATCCTTGTGCTTTGAAAAGTTTCATATTTTTCCCTTTAGGTTTTATAGTTTAAATTTGAACCCAAAAAGTTTTGTTGTTTTGAAATTTAAATAGTTGAAACCCTAATGTTTTGAAAAAGGTTTCAAAATTTGCCCTCAAGTTTTGGAATTTAAATTTTGATTAATTGTTTAATTTTGATGTATATTTAAATTCTAAACCCTAATGTTTTGAAATGTTTCAAAACTTGCCCTCAAGTTTTGGAATTTAAAAAGTTGATTAAAAGTTTAATTTAGGAATGTTAAATTCTAAAACCCTAGTATTGTTTTTAAAAGGTTCAATTCACACCCTTATGGTTTTATTAATTAATTAAGGTGTATAATTAAAAGAGGTTTAATACATCCATAAAAGTTTTGGTTTACAATTTAATTGGATTAAAGGTATAATTATTAAATTTAACCACCTAGTATTTTAAAAGTGTAAAAATATACCCTATACTATATATAACATTAAAAGTCTAACATTATATATATGTATGAGTAAAAGTCAGTCTTACTGTTAGTAAGCCTCATTCACGAAGCTGGTCTATAAGGGGTGTTTAAGGAAATTGCCTATAAAATGGCGATTGAATGGGTATCCACTCTTACCCACCGTACTCTTGACTAGTGGAGGGTCATTAGCCGAACGGGTAGGATAGGACGAAACCTTCCATTATAAGTATAGTGAAGTATAAAAGTAACTAAATGTTTTTCAAATTCCCAATCTTAGTTACTTAGGCAAAGTGAATTGATGCAATTCCATGAAATTACACTTTGTGCCCTTGCGAAGACGTTAGTGGAGCGTGTGTGGTTTACCGGCACACTAAATGGTTCTAAGCAAAGGTAGCAAAGGGTGACTCAATGTTTGTCATAGTTCGGTGGAGCGTGCGTGGTTTACCGGCACATCGAATAGGTGACTGTAACATGTGAGGGCACCATGTAAGTTTGCATGGTTATTACACCCGCTTTGTGATCCTCGACATCCCAGTCACAAACTAGAGGGGCATATCGAGATTTAAACATGCCATTGAAAGTTCAATGAATCTCAAAGGATCTAGGAGTTTTCATAGATTTAAAACTTAAATTTCTTTTTCGTTTTTTCGTGGTGGAAATTAGTGAATCGTCATTCACTTACCTTCAAATATTCTGCAATTAGGGTTACGACATCCCTCTCCCGAGTTGTAGAATATTGTGTTGGGTCTTAGCCTTAGTATCTCATTTGGGTGATTTACTAAGGACTCAATCAATCAACTAACTTGAATTCGTTTTCTCCCGTTTTGTAGATGTCAAAGTTTGACAACTATGGTCTTCTCAAATCCCGTGGAACAAGCATTCCACATGAAGATGATATTCCACGATTCGATCGAGGAATAAGAGATCATACTTCACTTCCTCCACCTCCTCCAATTATTCTCCCTAACTCACAAGTTCAAAGGCTTGAAAAGTTCAAGATCACTCAAGCCCTTTTGGCAAGTAAACATAAAGAAGGAAAGCCGGTGTGTGCACACGTCCTAGGAATGAAGTCACACATTGATAGGTTAAGAATGTTGGGATCCGTTGTCTGTGAGGAAATGGCTGTTGATTGGGTTCTTCAGTCACTTCCTAACTCATATAGTGAGTTCGTAAGAGAGTAATATATGATGAACCGCAACGTGACCCTTATAGATCTCACCTATATGCTTATTGCTGCTGAATCAGCAATGGTTTGGCACAATAGAAAAGCAAAGTTGATTGGTGAATCTACCTTCAAGACCTCTATGGATATAGACAATGGCAACGAAAGACATGCTATGATCGAAAAGTTTGATCATAAGAGAAAGGCAATGTCTGAAGTAGTTCCATGTCATGTTCCAAAAGAGTCAATTAGCTTTTATTGCCAAGAGAAAGGGTATTGGAGACGAAGCTGCCCCAATCTACCTAAGAGATCTAAGAGATGGGAGAGTCAAAACGTATGGCTCTAATATAGGTAAAATCCATTAACTAACTCTTTTAAGCTTCTATTCTAGATTCTTAATACATAATGTGATAAGATTACAATTGATGTTTTGTAGGATCGAAGAAAAGAAAGGAAGCTTAAGGGAAGAAGTGAGCAGAATCTAACCGTGAAAGAATGGATTTCGATCGCATTTCTCAAAGATTAGATTCTTGAGCTACTACTTAGAGTTAGAATTAGATAGCTAAGAAAGATGTATTAGCATAGTTTTCAATGAATTGCATTGTAAGGACAAATTTTTTTAGCAATAAAATAAATTTTGATTTTATATTATTTATTTATCCTTGCAATGGCATATATGAAAAATTGATGTTTGAATGTTTCTATTATTAGCAATAATGGATTTGATTCTTATTATGTTATGGAAAGTTGAGAGTTTACCAAATAAGGAGAGTTTCTCATCGCCCAATTTTCAATTGGACAGAAACTTGGAATCATGCAACTTGGTTGCACGATGAATGAGAAATTTCATATTTGGAAATTAGACTAATTCATTGACAAAGTGTCAAGTGAAGGACTAGGAGATCGAGCACACAAAGTTGCGTGTTAATCAAATCCACCATAAGAGTAACAATGATATTCGTCATGATTTACTAAAGGTTTAGTAAATATGATTATACTTACAAGATTAAGTGTAATTATGAATTGATTGGAAAAGTTTAAATCAATAGCAAAACGAATAAGAAGAATCATGTAGGCAGAAAGATAAAAGTTTCTCCATTCTAAGAAGAAGGGAGAGTAGCTTTTATGCTTTATGATAGGTCTTAATGATTAAGAACCATATCTCAATTGATCCTCTAAGCGAGTCTTAGTACAATTGTATGTCTAAGAAGAGGAATCAAGAATTGAAGAAATGGTTAAATCAAGAAGTCAATCATACTTCGTTCCAAAACAAGTCTTAGAGTTAAGATTGTGACATTGAGTGGAAAAGTATTAAGAAAGGTTTATAACATTCATCAAATGAGGAAAGTCGTGATGTCTTGGATAAGACAAAGACAACCTAGAACCTATTTATGAAGTGTTTTGATAAATGCTACACTAACTCTTGAATATTTGTTTGTCAAGAAATGTTTTGACAAGAGAATCTTATATGTCAAGGAGTCAATGGGAGTCTTAATGGTCTTGAAAGGTTTCAAGAACAAATCAAATAAACCTTATCGATCATCACTAGCACACGAGTTGAGGTTTACAACCTATCGTGTTGACATTATTTTGTTTCTGTGCCAATCCAATCGAGTTAATTATGCATGTGAGTCCTATGAGTTCTTATTTGAATGCATAAAAGGCAAGGACCTTGATCAATGGAAAGTACATTGATAAGAAAAGGTGAGCTGCTTAACTACTTGGAAGACATGGTGGGCAGCTGTGCTACCATAAAGGCAAGAAATCGAGATCAAGAAAGTTCGATCCATATGAGTTTGAATTTGTCATAAACTTTGGTTTTGACAAATTCACATGGATAGGAACAAATACACCGTTTAAATCTAAGTGTCATAAGATTTCCTCCTTCATGAAAATGACTGTGAGGAAATACTTTCACTAAGAAAGATTTTAAGAAGATAGTGATTGTAAAATTGCATTCTCGAATTCGATCATGGTTACGGTATCCCTTTCCATAATTTGAATTGTGAGGTTTGGCAATTGTTTAGACACACATATGAACTATCTAAGGCAAAGGTGTATAAGTTCAAGAAGCCTTGATAAAAGATTATCAAAGCACTAAGTATTAGAAACATAAACTTAAGAAATTCAATAAGCATTGTTTTTCTGAAAGTTAAGCTGTTTCTGAATACATGTCAAAGCTAGTGGGAGCATAAGTGTTATGTTTATAATAATCATCATGATAGTGGGAGCATAAAAGTTATGATTGTATGATTATTAAGGCACGTATTGCAAGTTGGCAATATTAATTATAGAAAACAAGAGTTATACCTTGCAAAGTCGGAAGGGTTGTAAAGTTGTTTTGCTATAATTAAGGGAGAGAATATTATGCTTCATTTCAAATCTAAAGGATTAGGTTGAGAAATAAATTTAGTCAAGGGTACATAGTGTGTTCTTAAAATTTCGATTATGATTACGGCATTCCTCTTCACAATTCGAATTTTGAGAACATAGCAAATAAAACATCATGCGTCGTGTCCCATACGCTTCAGGTATAAGATCGATTGCAGATGCTTTAATATTTGACCATTCTAAAATTTTCCAAATGTCTAGCGCATTTAGAGGGAAAAAGGACTAGAATCGGTTTGGACTAAAATAATTAAACAACTATCAAAGGGCAATCCAAAGTTTGACGAGGATTGGTCGCTTGTGAGTAGTTGGAAGCATGGTATTGAATGGATCATATCGACTTATTATGAATAGAAAAGATTCTATTAAGAATGAGTTGTCATATGGAAAATATGGAAATATTTCCATATTGGATGGAACATATCGACTTTATTATCAATAGATAAGATTCTATTAAGAATGAGTTGTCATATGGAAAATATGCAAATGTGTCCATATGGGGAATTGAATATTGAAAATCTATGTCTAGATTAGAAACTTTTATGCAAAAGGATGTTCAAAGGAATGTACTTTGAGTGAGAGACATCATATCTAAGGAATTGTATTGTAACAATCTCCGATAGAGGACTTTGTAATATCATTGGCAATAGTCTTTGTGACTTTGGTGCAGTGACATTACGAAAGGATCATTGCATAGAATGTTAGAATCTAGCATATTTTATAAGTAACAAGAATTTGATATTCTTACACTTATGAAAAAGGATTTGGAGTTGTGAAATGAGAATGATTGGAAATGTACTCAATTGATCTATTTCACAAAGTAAGAACCATAGGTAAACATTGTGTGCATGCTAGGAGCATGGGACAAGTGTAATAATTCAACTAAGAAGTTGATTACCCGAAACGAAAAATAATGAGTAATCGATATGGTGATAAATAAAAGGAGTTTTATTTATACTCAAAGGTTTGAGGCCATATGGGATTAATATTATTCTTGTGTTTCACTTTGCATGTTTTGACTTCCAGAATAATTGAGTTTATTAAGAATAATCGAATTATTCAAACGGACCACAGTTAGTCATACGTTGGAAGTAAGTATGAATGAAGACTGTCATGAATTGGTTTGTAGATTTTCTAGAGCGTATTAGACATAGCAAAGGTTTGTTGCAACGTTCATGAGTGCTTATGAATATGATTTGAGCATTGGATTAAACCCACGCCCACTTGGATCACTCCATGAATTGTATCACGAGTGATTGGTGAGACGATAACATCTTATATTCTTGAAACCGAGATGTGTGAGTTGTATCTTGCAAATCGGTTGCACATTGATAATATGTAAACGCACCAGTAACTTGGTGTTATAAAACATATTGTTGTGTGTGATTCGGTGAGTGGGTGCAAGCAAGCATTGTATCAAAGTTTATCCGTTCCTTTTATCCAAAGTAGGATAAAAGCGATATCTTTGGGCCCCTCGATGATTTTGTGATGACAAACGTAAATGCTCGGCCGGGCTAGGGCTAATTTGATTTGTTCAATTATTCAGTCGTCATAAATCGGGAAATCGAGATATAGTACAAAGAGAATGATTTGAAATCATATCTCATATGATATCTAGAATGGAGGAATATATGATCCCTTATCTAAGGACACGCGTATCTGATAGGATCAGAGTTGACAACGGCTTTGGAAAGCTATGATTGCAGATCAGGATCTGAAGTCATACGCAGAATAGTTATTAGACTTATCCAAGTGGGAGACTATTGGATTAGTGTCTAAGTCCATAACTATTTTGGTATGTACTTGACCTGATGGTGCATGGTCCTTTTGGGTTGCCTTCACCAAAGCAACTTGATAGGATGAATTACGGAGAGAAATGATTAAATATGATTTATTAATATATTATGAGAATAATATATTAAAGGAGAAATCATATTGTTTAATTAATATTAGTCAATAATTAATTGGTAATTAGTTTTGTGAATAAACGAGATTAATTAAACTTAAGGGACTGGAATTGTAATTATAAGATAATTGCAATTTGGGCCATGGATTGCCTTTTATTATAAGGTGGACGAATTCTATGGGGGAAGCCCATATGAAATCGTCCAAGGCCTTAAGGAAAGGGCTCCATGGGTTGCTTAGGGCTTAAGCATCCAAATTAGGGTTTCCTTGTTAGATAACCCTAATTGCCTCCTATATAAAGAGATCCCTTATGACCAAAAACGTGGCTAAGCTTTCTTATAGGGTTTCACACGTTTTGGGCAGCCTCCATCCTTTCTCCTCTTCATCCTCTTGCTTATGGTGTTTGTGAACCATTAGAGGAGTGACACTTGTGACTCTAAGCCTTCCAAAGTCAATACAAGGAGATTTGGGATTGTTATTGCTACATAACAATCAAGGTAACATCTTAAACCTATTCTCATGTTAATATGATTACTTGAATGTTAGAATTAGGGTTTATAGTCTTGGATAACTTGCATGTACAATAGAGAAACCTAGATCCAAGCATTAGGGTTTTTATGAGCACATAGGATGTTCTTAGGACCAAAACCCATCACTAAGACCATATCCCCATGTGTGTACGGCCGTAAACTCATGGGTGGTGTGCTCTTTGATGCTAAAAGGTTTTATATCAATTGTAAAGTTTGGCTAGGTTCACATTTAGGGCATAGGAAGTGGTTTAGGCTCCAAATGGACCATTTTAGGGAGTTTACGACAGTAAACATGGAGTTTACGGCCGTAAACTCTCACTTGGTCAATCCCTTCATGTATTTAGGTCTTAGATGGTAGGAAATAAAGTGCTATGCATTTTTTCCAAGCCATATAGGGGAGTTTAGGGCATCATTTAGCCATTCTATGGAGTTTACGGCCCATGGACCAGTCCTAGGGGTGTTTACGGCCGTAAACTCCTATGTCCATAGTTTCTTTAATGTTTAAAGCCCCTACTTCAATTGTGGTTGATTCTAGACATTTTCCTATGCCATAGGAGGTGTTTGGGGGCATTTCTAACACTTTTATAGGTGTTCACGGCCTATGAAGAGGGGTTTACGGTCCAAGAGTGTTCTTGGGCCATAAACTCATGTTTACTCTCCAAAATGTAAGGTTTTGGTGTTCTAAGCTCGAAGGTGTAAATCCACAAGTCATATCTAAGCCCTAGGGGTAGTTTAGAGGGGTTTTGGGGCTTCAAAACCCCACTTAAGGGTGTTCACGATCCAAGAGTGTTCTTGGGCCGTAAACACATAATTTGGCCCCTATTTGATGTCTTAAACATGAATTTTCATGTTAACTAAGCTATACAACAAGTTAGGATAGATTACTTACTAGTTTGGGGCTCGAAACGGGCGTTTTGGATCAGAAGCAAGTTGTAGAGAGAGAGTGGAAAATCTCAAATGGACTCCACTCACCCTTATATAGGGGTTTGAGTTGGGGCTCAGTGGAAATCTACCCGATACTGACGTTAAACGGGGCTTTTGGTTGCACCCGATTAAATGGTCGTATTTTGACTTAGTTGAAACTAAAACTTTTCAAGGGATTTATGAGGGTGTTTCTAATTTGTTCCAACCCTTACTAAGTCATTATAAAAGTCCCAAATTAATTAACCAATCCAAAAGGTTAACGGACAGTTGAATAAAGCGAGGCTTATTAACGGAAGGAGGGGTTAAAAATGACGGAATAAATTTCAGGTTGTCACATCATCCCCCCGTTAGAGCGAATTTCATCCCGAAATTCAGGTTTAGGCAAGGAAGTAATCATGAATAATCGGGTAGAGGTATGAGGGCACTTCCTATTCGGTTGGTCTTCGCACTCCCAAGTGAACTCTGGCCTATGCTTGTTATTCTAACAAACCTTCACTTACGGGATGCAGATTCCGTCTCGTGCAGTTAGCGATTCCTACAGGTTTGTCTACGAAGTTAGGGTTCCCAATGGTTTCTATCAAGATGAGTGGGATACAAAGAATGACGTCGGGCAAACACTTATCAAGTCTACGAAGTGGATTGATTTGGGGTGAAACATGTGGAATTTACGAAAGTAGTAGTGGTCTGACAAGGGTTGGACCAATCTTTGTAAAGAATCTCGAATGGTCCTAAGCTCTCGGAAGGGTAGAGCTTTTCAGTACTTAGAACATAGTGTACTTCTATGGCGAGATCATCACTGGTGTGATCGCCATTCCGAAGTTCCAAACGTTCCCTCATACTGGGAGTGTAGTCCTTATGGTTGGTTTTAGAAAGCTCGGGTTGTCCTTGGATTTGTGTTCCCGGTTGATTGGCTTTCAAAGGTTTTCTGGATCATCGGATGGATCGGATGTCTACGGGTATCTATTTGCTGCAGAGTGGCTATCTCAATCTTGTGCAAAATGAACCTGCACTTCTGATTCTTGAGATGTTTCTAACTGAAACTCTCAGGGTCGGGGAGATAGGGTTTCACCAGACGAGTGCTTAGAAAGTTTTTAAACTTTACATCATCGTCTAGTTGACGCTTTCACGACATGATTCTTATCGGGAAAGAATCATGCTCCTACTTGCTTTGCTATTTCATGAATAGCAGGTTCTGCTCAGGGCTAACTCAATCCTTAGAGATTTTCTAGAGTGTTGGACTATCTCGGGAGGTGGTTCTACTATTTCTGCATGAGATAGTATTCATGGAACACCTAGTAGTCCAATGAATCTCTAAGACATGTCCTAATCTCTAAGGCGTTGGTTTATTTCAGTTGCAGAAAGCGCGTGCTCTTGTATAACCCATCGACTAACACCTAGACTGGTGTCAAGTCTATAATCTCTTCGGGATCTGGGTTATAAGGCTTAACGCAACGTACTTTCGCACTTTAATCAAGTATTCTTGGCTGCGGAGGTTATCCTGTGGTTCTTGGCATTCTAGTGTTCACTTCGGAGAATGCAGTCTATCGTCTACAGGGCGACGGTGACTTCTTCCATGTGAGGGGGGAGGCGGAGTGTCCTAGGCACTACTCGTCGGTAATGGGGTGGACGAAGTGCTTGAGTAGTGCAAACATCTTTTGCAACTACTCTTCCGGTGGTTCTGAGTTTTCTCGATTCTAGGTCAAATCTAGTGAGTATATGGTTCCATCACTCGGAACTTTAATCTCCTCATCCACTCTTCTCGGAGTTTAACTTATCGCAGCTTCTGGATTTCCGGGATATCCGCTGAGATGCTTAATTCGGGGAATTAAGCGTGAATGGATGGTCGTAGTCCATGTCCTTGACTCTTACGACTCAGATTTCTTTACCAACCGAGGGTGTTAGCTACTATGTTGGCTTAACTGGGATGACAAAAAAATTCGGATTTGTGGTCATTATAGTAGCTCAACCCACCGTGGTTCTCTTGACTCTAGCTCCTATTCTATGGAATAGGATGAAGGGTTTTACTATGAGGTTCGTGGTAGAGCTCATACTTGGCTTAACCACCAATACCTGGTGTATGCAAGTTGTATATAATTGAGGTCGGCAGGATGTTTAGTTGTGCGACTCCACCCCAGACCCACAACCCATCGAGTAAAAGGGAGTAGGGAGGAAGCACACATCTTAAATCTTTTTTATCTCAATTATATACCACCTTTATGCATATACTAAGTTATAGTAGTCAGTCCCATGAGTTATGTCCTCTTGATTCACGAACCCGACTGTGATGTGCGAAGGGTCCTTCTGGGGTTCTACAGAGTAGGCTTCGGGTGGTTATCGTCTTTTGGAATACCTGCAGTGTCTTTCTCTTCGGGTTCTATCTGTCTAAGAAGGGTTGGTTAACAGCGCGCGGTACCCTTCTCCTGGGTACTTTGGAAGGTTTGAAATAAGAGTGACGACTGGCGGATCGCATTAATCTTTATTATTTTTATTATTTTAGGTTCGGAGAGCCTTTATTTGCCGAAATGGCTATGGAGAAAGTTCTTTTTACACAACACTAAGGATTTACACATGGTTGTACGAAGTCGAACCATGATTGATAGAGGCGTCGAAGTTGGCATACATCGACATGACATAGAATAAGGATCGATAGGGTCATGTGCTGAACGAGCACACCAGTTCTTGGCGTCTCAGGTTTCGTCCCGTGTATCACTGTCACGGATACTTGGACCGATAGAGTCAAAGCGGAACTACAGAGGGTCGTGAGTGTTTCTGAGTAGAGTACCTTTCATGAGTGGATTGTCACGAGGCCTTTCTATAATCGCCTAACATATACTAGTCATGTATAATTAAGGTGGGGAGGACTGTTGACTGAGCGACCCCGCCTTAAATCCGCAACCAAACAAGGAACAGGAAATGAGGCGGCATTCACTCACTCTAGGTCTATCCATCTCAATTATACATGGTCGTAACGTATATATCTAGCCATTATAGTTTTACTTGATGAAATTTTAAATTTTATAACAGTGCTGCAACTTTTGCCTTAACGGGAAGTAATTACATTTAGAATTGGTCTTTTTAATGTTTTCAGTTA
This sequence comes from Lactuca sativa, assembly GCF_002870075.4. Taxonomy (NCBI): domain Eukaryota; kingdom Viridiplantae; phylum Streptophyta; class Magnoliopsida; order Asterales; family Asteraceae; genus Lactuca; species Lactuca sativa. The sequence continues at coordinate 175,554,838 of NC_056623.2, forward strand.
GTTATCTGAGATTGAGAGACGTACCAAAAAAATCTATCGGGTTCCTTGATGCTTCCCCCCAAGCGTTAGAGTTAGACTCCTCCTGTGTCCTTGTCTTTTCTTTCCGTTGGACAGTCCTTCTTGAAGTGTCCAATCTCACCACATAGACGGCAACATGTATTGGTCGCCACATTGGTGGTTGATGTAATAAACTCAACCGGGGTTCTGCAGACGCGGGCAGTATGCCCCTTCATGTTGCACCTAGCACAAAAGAGTTCCCGGCATATACCATGATGATGGTAGCTACACTTGCTGCAATGGGGAAGGTTTCCTAGGTATGGTCTTCTTGAAGTCGGGATGGAAGGGCTGGCAGGGGTATTGACTGTCTTAGCTCGTTTCCCTTCGGAAGGTCCTTGAGCCAAGGTACTTCCCTCCTCGATCTTGAACTTTCTCTTCAGTGGATTTGGTTGAGGTTCTTGGGTGGCTGGGTACACAGAGGTTGGTTGCTGCTGTCCATTACTTGGATCGGAATTCCCGATAGGGCTCTTGCTAACATTGGCGTTGTTAGCATTCAGTTGAGCCATGAAAGCTGCTACAGCTGCTGAGACTGCAGCTTGGAACGTAGCTTCATAGAGTAGGAGAGTCGGTTTCTTGCCAGTAGATTGGTTACGCTTCTTTGGAGGCATGGTTTTCCTACACGGAAAGGAACACAGCTGGTGAGAGACGATGGTTAACCCTTAGACGTATCTATCCTTACTACATTAGGCATAAATTTTTCCCGTGCCTCGGATATTGGTTGTCTGAGTGTCGACCTACATCCCTATGATGTAGTCCGGGTATTCAAGGTAGGAGTATGAGTATCAGAAAAAGCCATAAGATGGGAGTCGTTCCTACTAAGTTACCTTTATACTGGGAAAGGTTCACTCTCCGGCTTGGAAAGATCTGAGAACAGTTCGGAACGAAGACCGCGGGAAGAAAGGCTCATGAAGACTTATGGCTAAACACTCTCAATAGAGGTGTGGGGATCCGCTCTAATCGTATTACTTGCAACGGGAAAAGGAAATTTACCTAACACATAGTGTGAGTAGTGTAATCACTAACTCACTAAATTGTATTATTTTATGGGTGTATTAGCGCGACTATAATGAGGAAAAGACACTTCTCGGGTTCCATGCACTGGCTCCCTCTGTCTACCTCGTATCTTTGACTGGGACCGGCGTTGGTTTCCTTCGGGTAGTTACCTAGGGTTCTCTTCTCCTATAGACATATTGAATTTCTACCCTGTCTTACTTCCGATTCCGACTCTGGGTGTCATCACTTCATGATGGACGACTGGAAATCTCAGAAGTTTGGGCGAGTTTCTCACCGATGTCCCTAAAAGATATAGGCACTTGGTGAATTCAATAGTCTCGACCCGGTTCATTTATTTCCGAACAGGAAATCTTCTCAATGAACTTCTTCGGGGTCGGACTCAACTCTTCTGTTAAGCACTGATTTGGATAGGGTTTTCTACAGGGTTCGTGCGAGAATGGAAACGTCTAAAGAATCCTAAGAGATTATTAACATTTCACTGGGTGATCCTTATCGAGTCCTGCTACAATTACATAGGGTACACAAATCATATATAGCTTAGATGCGATAGGCCTTCGAATATGTGATAATACTCTATATCCACATACCAACGAGGAAAAGGAAGTAGAGCGAAACCACACATTCTTAGTCTATGGGATCCTTATTATATATAACCTTGGGAGTATATCCTCTGTAATTGTAGGTATATCATTAAGGATCTTTTTAGTTCTTCACACAAGGTTATCTATGGATCCTAAAATACCCCCATGGTATTTTAAATTTCTTGTTTGTTTCTTAACTTCTGAATACGATTCTGGGATTAATGTGAGTCTTTTAGTATTCCAAAATACTCCCATAGTATTTTTAAACTTTATGTTTAGCTCTAGCATTCCTAGTTGGTAAGTTTCAGACTTGTTGCAACACGACTATCACTCCCAAGCACACGTGCATCGCATCTCGAATAAATGTAGTTGATCAGGTTACATTTATTCTAGCTTACGATTACATAACTGCCCAGGTTTGACGGTAATGCTCAACATCCGAAGACATTTATTCTTGTTCTTCTTGATACTTGTGTTCAAGTGTTTAGATTTTGGACGTTCTTATACTTTGGTAAAATATGGTTATATTTTAAAGTATAATTCTTGGTCAGAGTGTTTTATCCCTATGTATTTATAGGCTGTATATCTTTTATGAATTGATATACTTAGCTCACTATAAACAATGCTCTGATACCAATCTATCACACCCCAAAACCGGAACGATGGAAACGTTCTGGGGTGGATGACGTCATGTCAAGTATCACAACATATGCAGTATAGTAATCAAAGTACAACAACCATTGCATTAATAATAATAATTTCATAGGTTACATTGCATTGAAACATCAAAGTAATACAGAAACTAATATAGTTGCAGCTCGGTACTAAATTGTCTTCACCAAAAGCTCCTGGGATGTACCTCTCTATTGTTGACCTGAGAATACAAGTTATTTTGAAAACGAGTATCAACATTTTTATAAATGTTGGTGAGTTCATAAGTATGTAGTGTCATTTGTGTAAGTAAGCATTTTATTCAAATAACTTTATAAAAAGTAGTAGTTTAGAATCTATGGTGTATTAGAGTCCTTTCCAGAAAATCCTATATTTTCTAAATAAAAGCAGTCTTGTACCAAGACTCGACAGAGTTATGTTTTAAAGAGTAGTTTTCCCCGAAATACTATCATTACCAAAATACGGTATTTGATTTTTAATGAAAGTAGGAGGATATCACTAGTAAAAATACGAGGGGAAAATAACATATGCCTCAGCAGAAAATACTGTTGACTAAGGCAAAAGAAATCATAGACTCCAGGAGAGTATCGAATGAATGATACGCTTGGCTCAGTCTAGCAAAAGGAAACACAGACCCCAGACGGTATCAAATGTACGATACGGGTAGCAAGGTCTAAAACAAAGAAACACAGACCCCAAACAGTATCAAATGAAAGATACAACTAGCAAGGTCTAAAACAAAGGAACACAAACCCCAGACAGTATCGAATGAAAGATACAACTAGCAAGGTCTAAAACAAAGAAAGACAGACCTCAGACAGTATCAAATGAAAGATACAGCTAGCAAGGTCTAAAACAAAGAAACACAGACCCCAAACAGTATCAAATGAAAGATACAACTGGCAAGGTCTAAAACAAAGGAACACAGACCCCAGACAGTATCAAATGAAAGATACAGTTAGCAAGGTCTAAAACAAAGGGAAATCTTAAGTGGGTTGTTTCAAGAATACAATGTTAAATTCTCGTTACCTTAAAGCCATGAATTATAAGGTAAACATGGAGATACTCTGTAACACCCAGGATTTTGAAAGCCAAGAAAGTGAAGGAAACCCTAAATTTAAGAGGGACTCGACGAGTCCAAGGGAGGACTCGGCGAGTCGGAGCGGGATCCGGGTCGATAAGAAAGTGACAAACTCGACGAGTCGGCCAAGTGGACTCGGCGAGTCTGGTCTGTGCGAGGAAAACCCTAAATCCGGGGCTTGGAGCCTATTTAAGCATCTCAATCTTCTTCTTAGAGCTCCTTTACAGCCTCTCACACCCAGAACGCCGCACCTTAAGCCCCCATTGTGTTCATTCAAGCTTTTAGCCATTTTGAGTGGTTTTAAGGAAGAAGAAGGAGTGGGAATCTTTGAAGCATCAGGGAGTGGCTTTGGATCTGAAGTTTGGGAAGCATTTCAGAGCATTGGAAGGTATCAATTCGTTTCCCTCCTTTAGATTTTCCTTGGTTATGAGTTTGGGGCTTTTAAGCCATGTTTAAGACCAATCTTGAGCTTGAGGTCCAGATCTGAGGTTGCTACCTCAGATCCATGCTTGTTTTGGTATGGAATCCCATAAAGTATCAGCCATTGGGTGGAAATTGGAGTCTCTTGGTCCTAAACCCTAGCTATGGGTGTATTTTGCCTAGATCTCACTCTCTACACGTAAAGTTTGCAACTTTACGTGGGAAATAGGCTTGGGGAGGGTAGATCTACAGTTTGGAGCTCATGCATGGCTCGGAAGTCCTCTGCATGTAAGTGGATCTTAGTGGACTCGACGAGTCCTTCGAGTGGACTCGGCGAGTAGCTTGAAGATGAGGAGGAACTCGACGAGTAGGATGAACAGCTCGTCGAGTCGGATGAAGATAGGCATGAACTCGGCGAGTTGGATGAACAACTCGGCGAGTTGAATGAACAACTCGGCGAGTTGGATGAAGATTGCCCTGTGCTCGGCGAGTCTGTTCTTAGACTCGGCGAGTCAGGTCGAGTGGTCCCAAACCCTTCGAGTTAAGACTCGAGTCAGCGAGTCGAGTCGGGACTCAGTGAGTTGGACAGGACAGGAATCGGGAATCAGTAAACTCGGCGAGTCAGGGGCTGACTCGGCGAGTAGAGTCGCGAGTGGAAGGACTCTGGATTTATGGACTCGGCGAGTCAATAGGGTGACTCAGCGAGTAGGGTTGACCTGGAAGGTTGACTTTGACCAGGACATTGACTTTGACCAGAGTTGACTTGGTTGACCTTTGGAGGTCAGTTAGACTAAGTGTTGGGTTGTTATTGGTAGCTCGGGGAGCTAGCGGAGCAGCAGTTCGGAGTTAGCGGTCAGGTAGCGGTCAAAGGGGTTAGCAGCAACAGTTCAACAGTATCAGGTGAGTTTCCCTTTGTATGAATGGGTCTACGGCCACAATGCCGGCCCATGTAGTTATGAGTAGAAGACCCGGGGGTTAGCCCTAGGCACAGTATGCTAGTATGATATTTGGACGAGGTCCAATGACAGAGGGCGGGTGCCCAAGGAGCGGTTTATGTGATAGTTTATACTTGTTGTCTGTGTGATACTTGTATGTGCCTGGTAGGGAGGTGAGAGAGGGCGAGGTCCCGTATCTCACCAATAGCAGAGTGTGGATGGTGTTCCATATCTCAGGAGCAGCAGAGCAGGGGCGAGGCCCAAGTTAGGGAAGGAGTGAGGGTGGGCTGGGCCCGAACCTCACTATCAGCAGGAGTATGGACGAGGTTCCATGACTCATCAGTAGCAGGACTCGGGCGGGGCCCAGAGATAGGCGAGGCCTTAGAGCAAGAGTTGTTAGTATATGTTTAGCTTATGTAATGTTATGTGATACGTTTATGTGCTATTATATGTTAGTGGGCGAGGCCCTATGACAGGCGAGGCCTAAGTGAAACAGATCTGTATCCGAGCGGGGCTCGAAGCCAGGCGGGGCTTGGAGCGGCGGGGCCGTTGTAGCGGGCGAGGCCCGAAGTAGGGGGCGAGGCCCCGGATAGCGGGCGTGGCCCAATATGTGCAGTATGTGGTTATGCATGGTATGTGGTAAGGTGGGGAACTCACTAAGCTTCGTGCTTACGGTTTTCAGTTTTGTTTTCAGGTACTTTCGGTAGCGGAGGGAGGAGCTCGGGGTGATCGCATGGCACACACCATAGATTAGTCAGCCTGGGAATGTTTACTTTGATAATAAACAAGTGTTTTGAAAGCTTATACTCAGATTATGTTTTGGAATGATGTCTTTGTTTAAAGTAATGTTTTATTAAAAAGAAATTTTCGGTCTTGAATTTTGGGATGTTACATACTCGTAACCATACTGATTGACACTTGAGTACTTGACCCCCTGCAAGCGTCGGAATAAATATGACATTTTTCACCCCTTGGCTTGGTAGGGCGTGGACTGTAGCTAGCAGTCAGAGTGCGGGAGTGTCAGTCCCGTATAGATCTATATATACAATGCCTGCTCTCCCTACAGGAGACTCTGGTTACCAACTCAACGACGGGGAGATCCGTGTCTTGAAGATGCATCTCGTAATCTGAATTCTATTAGAGGCACTGGAGAAATGATATAGACTCACGTATGAACTGACTCCTATGGAATTCTCATACTAGAAAGAGTGAATAGAACCTCCTAACTATTCCTATAATAGTTACTAGTGTCTCTGATATATGAATGATGAATGGAAGGATGCCCTTGCTACCCAAGGGAAATGAACTGGCCGATGTAAACCTTTATGTCTATACGTGTATACATGATATATAATTAATGTTTAAACAACCTTCGGACGGATATCCGATACCCACCAGACCACATCCAAACGAGGAAAAGGAAATAGGGTGAACTAGCCTGCCTAAGTCTTTTAAACATTATTTATATAACTATACAAGTACAGGCATGCATTTAACGAAACAGAAGTATAGAAGTATAGAAGAAAACTTTGGTAAAACCTTTTGGAAAACCTTTAAAAATAAGACTTTACGACTTGATATAGTTATGTAAAACAAGCTTTGAATACCGTTCATAAACACGTTTTGAATATAATTTGACAACACAATATAAGTAAAGAAAACCTTTGTTTAAAACACTGCTGTAGCTGGTTTAGAAGTAAAACATACAGCACGAGAAATAATTTGAGAAAAGATTTAAACAAGTAAAAACGTTTTGGAAAAACCATCTATGGTATTATACTTGGTAAAACAACTGAAAGTGTGATAAATCCTTGTGCATGCGGGTTATTAATCACATATGATTGATATGAAAGCTGGCATGTTTTAACTTGTATTCCCCCACCCCATAAAAGCATGTAAAAACATTTAAAAGGTTAATTAAGGGGTATGAACTCACCTGTTGTAAGTGGATCGGGCGGAGGTACCGGTTGGGTGCTCGGTGTCAAGTGAAGAGTTGAACACACTTAGTGAACTAATAACATATGATGACATATGTTTACATACAATTAGTAATTATAATACTAATTTAAACACGTAAACGCCTCCTAATGTGCGGAAAACACTTTGGTCAAGTGCTAGGAGGCTTTTGCGTTGCAAATAAGGGAGTGTATGGCCTAGATAGGGAGTTTACTCTTCAAGAGTAAACTCTTTATAGAGTTTACGACCCTAAGACCATATATCCATGAGTTTACGGCCGTAAACTCATGGGTGGTGTGATCTTTGATGCTAAAAGGTCTTATATCACTTGTAAAGTTTGGCTAGGTTCACATTTAGGGCATAGGAAGTGGTTTAGGCTCAAAATGGACCATTTTAGGGAGTTTACATCAGTAAACATGGAGTTTACGGCCTTAAACTCTCACTTGGTCAATCCCTTCATGTATTTAGGTCTTAAATGGTAGGAAATAAAGTTCTATGCATTTTTCCAAGCCATATAGGGGAGTTTAGGGCATCATTCAGCCATTCTATGGAGTTTACGGCCCATGGACCAATCCTAGGGGGTTTACGGCCGTAAACTCCTATGTCGATAGTTTCTTTAATGTTTAAAGCCCCTACTTCAATTGTGGTTGATTCTAGACATTTTCCTAGGCCATAAAAGGTGTTTGGGGGCATTTCTAACACCTTTATAGGTGTTCACGGCCTATGAAGAGGGGTTGACGGTCCAAGAGTGTTCTTGGGCCATAAACTCATGTTTACTCTCCAAAATGAAAGGTTTTTGTGTTCGAAGCTCAAAGGTGTAAGTCCACAAGTCATATCTAAGCCCTAGGGGTAGTTTAGAGGGGTTTTGGGGCTTCAAAACCCTACTTAAGGTTGTTCACGGTCCAAGAGTGTTCTTGGGCCGTAAACACATAATTTGGCCCGTATTTGATGTCTTAAACACGAATTTGCATGTTAACTAAGCTATACAACAAGTTAGGATAGATTACTTACTAGTTTGGGGCTCGAAACAGGCGTTTTGGATCGGAAGCAAGTTGTAGAAAGAGAGTGTAGAGAGAGAGAGTGGAAAGTCTCAAATGGACTCCACTCACTCTTATATAGGGGTTTGAGTTGGGGCTCAATGGAAATCTACCCGATACTGACGTTAAACGGGGCTTTTGGTCGCACCCGATTAAATGGTCGTATTTTGACTTAGTTGAAACTAAAACTTTTCAAGGGATTTATGAGGGTGTTTCTAATTTGTTCCAACCCTTACTAAGTCATTATAAAAGTCCCAAATTAATTAACCAATCCAAAAGGTTAACGGACAGTTTAATAAAGCGAGGCTTATTAACGGAAGGAGGGGTTAAAAATGACAGAATAAATTTCGGGTTGTCACACCTTGAGTCGTTGTACTCTGATTTGCTAGTCTCAGAACGAGTCTGCGTTGCTTGTTTGGAGGAGGAGTGGCTTGTGTGGTGGTGAGATCATCTTCCATTGGCATAGATGTAGGTGAAACAGTATCAAGGGGAGGAATCCCTGATATTGTCACCATAGAAGTTGTTATTTCCGCCTCTGGATTGAAAACAGTAGGTGCAACTTTGAGAACGTCTTCTTCTTCCCTTGTCGCAATTGTCACATGAACAACTTCATTGACACTGTTGAGCAAGCTGTCGAGGTTTACCCCGGTCAAATTGTGACAACCCAAAATTTCCATTTGTACGAACAATATCTATTCAATAGAAGTCAGTCCAATTTCAGTGATTTTCAGACTTTTCCGAACAAGTTAGTGTACCTTAGGGTTTACACTTTAGGAGATATCAGGAGAGTGGATGCTCCTGAGTTTGTGAAATTTGGACATTTCAAGTTTCATAATGTTACAGTCTAAGTTCAAGAATAAAAATATTTTCTGTCAAAATATTTCAGGACTATAAATAGTTTTCTGAATTTATTTAATTCATTATTCACAATTCCAACTAGAGAAAAGCCATTTTCTCTCTGACAGATCTTCGGGTTTTTATCCCAGATTGTGAGTAACTCTTTCTAGTAGTGTTAGATTACATATTTGATGCTTATAACATGATTTAGTGGGCTAAATCATGAGATCTAGGAGTTTACTCCCCAAGGTGTTCTTGGGCGGTAAACTCCCGAAACAAGGCCAAAACCGACATTGATGCTAGAATAAGGCCTTAGGACATTAGGTAAACACATTAGGGACATGAAATCACACACAAAACCACCCAAGATTGGGAGTTTACGGCCCAGAACTCTCTTAGGCCGTAAACTCCATTTCAAAGGGCTAAATGGTGGTTTTTGGACTAAAGGACTTTAAGGCTTGCATCTAGATTAATTCCCCAAGTAGCTTAAGGTCTTAAACACTTCAAATGACACAAAAGAAAGTGAGTTTACAGCCCAGAACTCTCCTAGGCCGTAAACTCCATGTAAATGGTCACAAAGGGTGTTTTCATGACACCTAAGGTCCTAGCCCTTTACAAGAAATTGTACCCACTAAATGGAAGGACCAAACCACACCAAAATCACTTAAACAAGTGAGTTAACGGCCAAGACATGGTTCTTGGGCCGTAAACTCCTATAAAGGGCACTAAGTGGTGCCTAATGCCTTCATATGCTAGGATTAAAAGTCTAGAACACATCCCACTAGTGCAAGAGGCTTGAAAACAACCAAGGAATCACCCCAAGGGAGTTTACGGCCGTAAACTCCAAGGGGAAATGTCCTTTAGGCCGTAAACTCCTATTTGGAGTACTTCTAGGCCTTAAACCCTTCCAAGAACATAGCCACTAGGTTAGAATAATTCTAGAAAGCATATTGGACTTCAAAACACACCAAACACACATGTTTGGGAGTTTATGGCCGTAAACTCAAGAGTTTACAACCGTAAAATCCATGTGTGATGGTATATGGAGAGTAAACTCTCATATGGGGTCCTTTGGAAACCCTAAACTCAAGTACCCTGTCCCACAATAGCTTAGATGAACTCCTTACGGCTTAAAACACTTACATAAAGTGTTATCTATATCTAAGATGTCTTAAACATTATCAATTAGTCTTTGGTGTCTAATTGAGTGCATATATGTGTGATTATATGTTCATTAGGATCGTAGTGTGTGCACAAGTCCTCGCTTGACACCTAGCCATCCGATACCGTTCAGTTCATTCCAATCACCAACTACAGGTGAGTTCATACCCCGTAATCAATGTTTTAAAGGAATTTAAATGCTTTAATGGGGGGGGGGGGAATACAAGTAGAAACAAACATGTTATTAAATCAGTTTCATGTATTTTATAACTATGTTTTTACTCAGTAGATTTCACATATTTCAAAAGAAGTCACGTGAAATGGTTTTCTATCTTAAAATACTTGGACAACAGAAGTATTAGTTTTGAATTGTATAATGACTTCAAGTCACTTTATATTATTGTTCAAAGCTCCTAGATACCTTGCATAAACCTACTTGAACAACAACATACTTTCCAGTTAGCTATCATAGGGATAGTCAGAAGATATCAAACATGAGTCAGTTCATTCATGAGTCTATACTAGCACATTGCCTGATACATGAGTACTTATAGATGTTTACCTGATACATGAGTACCTTTACATATACTTGCATGATACATGAACATGATTACATAAACGCATTACATGAGTACCTATCCATAGATACACTTATCTGTATACATTAACAGGATTACTTGTATCTCGCATTACGAGGATGATTTATCAGTACCTTCTGTGTAAATCTTCCTACATATTCCATGGTACCTCGGAATATTTAAGACATGACCCTATCCCATAGTACCTCGGGATACCTAGATGGGCCTATATCCCACAGTACCTCGGGATATACGTACGGGACTAACCATTCCGGAACCCATCTGTTAGCAATAGTGGGTAATGAACATCTACGGATGCCTACGGTTAATACTTATACTAGGAGTACCTTTACAGGGACTAACCATTCCTTCCACCTGCTGCTGCTACAGAGGAAGAATTGGACTATCTTCGGATGTCCATTAGGTTATATGTAATATGTTAGCCCCAGTACCTCCGGTCAACATTTACATTCGTTTTGTTAGCACTAGTACCTCCGGCTAACACTTACCTGATTATATTTTTCCTGTTTACTTTATTTTGTGATATCTTTCACATAAACGATGAGTTAGACTAAGCACTTTTAGTACTAGTCTACACAAAGGAAAAACACTTCATTTATACAAAACATTCGGGTCTTGGTAGAAGACTACATTTCATACATACAAAACATTGGGTCTTGGTAGAAGACTACACTTCATACTTATAGAAAATAAGGGTTTTTCTAGGGATTTCATACTTACCTCAACATTTTCACTTAAAGGTTTTCATGGCATTCATATCAGGTTTTCACAAACAAAGCAATGACACTTATATACTTATGAACTCACCAGCTTTAAAGCTGATACTCTCTTTCAAAATAACGTGTATTCTCAGGTCGCCAGTAGACAGGTACGGAGGACAGGTTTTGAGAAGACGCTGCAGACAAGCATCGTCTTTTATTTTGATTGTATATTTTTGGTGTCTTACCACAATGAAAGAACACACATGTATAAAACTTTACTTATAATGCAATGGATGATGTTGTTGCTTGTTTATTATATTACACTGTTGTGATATTGTACATGACGTCCTACACCCCTGAACGTTTCCGCCGTTCGTGGTTTTGGGGTGTGACACAAATAATCATCATTGCTACCAAAATTCAATGGGATATCATCCTTATCAAATCCCGTGAGGTCAACATCCTCAAGCTCTTCATCATCGATTTTGGTTCCCTCGTTGTAATTACTTTGTACTTGAACATATTGTAATCCGTGTTCGCCATCGACTTGAACTTTTGGATATGGAGTCTCATTGTTTTCGTGATCTGAGACAGTGATGATGAATTCAGAAGACACTCTTTCAGATGAAGTCGGCTCAGATAGAGTTTTCTTAGAAGTTCCATGAGATTCAGAGGACTCATTAATCTCTGCAAACTGTCCGAACTTCACCAGAGGATGCAGACCTTGAAACACTACCTTGCCCTTTCGATTCTGTTTGATAAGGCCAACAGTGTGAGGGACCAAGGATTTTGTGTCCAACTTATCACCATCTTTGACCATATCGGGGAATTGGTCATTAATGAATACTTGAATAAATCTGGGATACATAAAAAACGCGTCACTATCTCCCCGAGTCATGACGCCAATGTTCACCAGAAATTCATCAACGACATACTTCGAGATATTGAACTTGTTGCCGGCGGCCAAGGAAACGATTGCTCTTATATTTCTGATAGAGATCTCATCTGCTCCTGATCTCCTTCCTGACATGCAGCTGATGAACACATGAGCCAAGAAACGCCAGTAGGGAGGCAGAAGCTTCTTCACAGTTGGAGGATAAGAACCCTCGTATCCCATCCTGTCAAGGATTTGTGGAATTTCTTTAGCTTCAGCTTCAATGGGATAATCAGGTTCATCAAGGATTAACAAGGTGTCTCTGATATACTGCTCTGAAATTCTGATCTTGCAATTTTGCACCACTGCTTCAATAGTCAGCTCTTTATTCATCTCTATCACCTTAGCTGATCTCCAGAATTCTTGAATAAGATTCTCATAGATAACAGGATTCACCATGATAGCGTGATCCAAGCAGCATTCTCGAAGTCGGTACATCATTGACATAAATTCTCTGTGGGCCACTAGTGGATCATCCAATACGATGGCAAGTTTATGCATCTCATCAGTCTTAAGATACGCCATTATCTGCACTAAACAACCCAAGTAAGAAAACAAAGTATTTAAAAATAAAATACTCAAAGTTTTCTTAATTTTGAACTAATAACAAATCAACAAGAGTTTACGGTCAAACTTGGTCAACCGACCGTAAACAGGGTTTACGGCCGTAAGGCCAAACCGAGTTTACGGTCGTAAAGCCAAAAGCCGTTTACGGTCGCAAGGTCAAAAGGGAGTTTACGGTCCATGAATTTACGGTCTATGAATTTACGGTCTTTGAATATCCTAACACCGTAAACTCCGACGAACTTTAATCTCAAATTACTCCTTCGATTTGCAGTCGATTCGAACAACAAAATACATTTTCAGGGTCGAATTTGACATACCTTCAATGTGGACTAAGCGATTTCAAGAAAAATAACACGTGATTTTCAAGGATTTGAGAGAAGGGAGGTAGTTTACGGTCGATGAAGAGAGGAGGCGGTAAAGAGAGTTTACCGGAGTAAACTCCTCCTTATATACCACTTTGACTTTTCAGCTTCCCTTACACAGTTAGATTATCAGTCCAATTCCCAAATAGAATTTCAAAAACAAAACTTTTTGAGGATTATTAAAGTAAAAATAAAAATAAAAAATAAAAATTATCCTAATTTCAAAAATTTAAGAAAAATTTGACACTTAAGAATAATAAAAAATAAAGAAATTTAAAGATAACCTCAAAAATTAAATAAAAGAAATTTTAAACAAAATAATACGCGTAAGTAAACTTTTGACTTCATCTTGTGATACTGGGATCAAAGTTGTTAGACAATCTTTATCCACTTGTCGGTACCTTTCATATTCACATCTTTGTCTGGTCGATCATCGGTATTGTGATCCACTTAAACACGAAAAATTGTGACCATTTTAGGACATACTAATAATTGTAAGACAAAGTGATACTCTCACACCCCGAAAACCAAAGGCGGAAACATTTTCGGGGTTGACTCCACGTTGAGTATCAAATCCAATGCACATAGTAAAATAGTAAACACAAAACATTACATTACATAATAATGTTTACATCTGTTTGAAAGAAAGGTTATACAAGTGTTATACATATATCATATGAACAAAAGTAAAGACGAGTCTTTGGAACGCTCCGTCTTCTCCAAAAAGTAGCGGTGTACTTGTCTAACGCTGACCTGAGAATACAAGCAGTTTGAAAATCAGCATAAAGCTGGTGAGTTCATAAGCGGTTTAGTTTTGAAAAGAATGAGTTTCCTTTGCTTTTCCGAAAAAGTTGATGTTCGAGAAAATCCCATATTTTCTTATGAAAACAGTTTAGTTATCTTTTGTTACAAATTCGAAATCAGTTTGTTATGTCATTCCAGGAAAATCCCATATTTTCCTAATAGTTTAGTTATTCGTTTGTTACTTTATTCGTATGTGAATTGTTATGCTATCCCAGGAAAATCTCATATTTTCCTATGTATTAAGTTGTCTTTTCGTTTCTAATTTTGCTACTAGTTGTTATGTTATCTCAGGAAAATCCCATATTTTCCTATGTATTAAGTTGGTTCTTAGGTTTGATTTCGAAGTACTAGTAATTACCATAATTGTAGCATTAGTTAGGTATTCTACACTCTTGGTTGTCCTACATTCGAATGTCTATCATCTACTGACTTAGTTGTATTTTCGAATATTTGGATTCACCAGAAACGTACATTACAGTATTTTCGATTATTCTGGTGATTTCCAAAAGAGTACATTAGTTGTATTTTCGTATTTCTGGCGACATTCTAAGGTGAATGTATTCGAAACTTAGTAGAGGTCCAGAGGCGTACTTTCGTATCAAATTCGAAACTCTGGTGACACTCAAGGCATACACTAATTGTATATTCGAAGTCTTGGCGTCATCCAAAGGCGTTATTTGCATTCGTAGTCCTATTTCTATTCGTATTCGCATTCGTATTCGTACTTATCCTATTGGTTGTATTCGTATATGTATTTGTATTCGAATTCATATTCGTATTCGTACTATACTATTGGTTACATTCGTATTCGTATTCATACTGTACTATTGGTTACATTCGTATTCGTACTATACTATTGGTTACATTCGTATTCGTATTCGTATTAGCATTCGTATTCGCACTATTCTATTGGTTGTATTAGTATTCGTTTAGTATTAGTCTTAGTTATGATTAGTATGATTTCTTTTTACAAAAAGTAATATAGATCAAAACACTTTTTAAAGAAATCTGGCTTTAGTCTAACAGTTTAACCTGCAATTCGAACCATTAGTTATCACGATTTTCGATATTAGAAACATACATGAAATAAAACATTTGAACTGAAAATACGTTTAAGTACAAGATTCCTTGTACTTTTGCTTGTATTCCCCCCTGAAAACGTTGAAAACCATTTGAAAAACATATGAAAAAGGGTAGGGGTATGAACTCACCGGTTGAGAAACGCGTCAGATTGGATCCTAAACGTCAGTTCTGGGTTCGCGAACACACAAGATTCCTTGGTGATTAGAAGCCTTAAACTTGAGATTTGGACCCTTAAACTTGGATTTAGGAGAGAGGTTAGAGAGAGAGTAGAGAGAGGAAGCAAAATCTTCAAATGAATGTTTAAACACGTTTAAATAGGTCCCAAAACTTGGACACGGTGGAATTCTACCCGATACCGGCATTAAACGGGGCTTTTGGTCACACCCGATTAAGTTTCCGTAATTCGACGGGATAGAATTTAGAAATTTCAAGTTAATGTTTTTGGGCCATTTTAATGAGTTTTAAATGGATTTGAACACTTACGAGATTAAAATAAACTTATAGTTTATATATCTTAGCCCAAAAACGAAAACGGGACGAATCGATAAAGGCGGATTTTTACGCGCGGAACGGATTTCGGCGATGGACAACTTCGGGTTGTTACAGATACTAAGTTCCTAGAAGTTTTATCTGATCCTAATTCCTTAGAAACTATATTTTAAGGACCATTCATCTGACGACGACCAGGGATATTGTTGTCCACCTAAATTGAGCAGCGAGATCTATAGACAATCTTTGAGTATTCAATTTTAATTGTACTGGAACGTGTTTCCCGCTTCCTGATATGCCCCAACAATCAAGAACTTCCAGAGTACTCCTTACACCAGGTGAGCAGACAAGCATTCAGAGAGAGAACAGATTTAGATTGCTATTACTTATTGTTTCAGAGGGGTTGAGAAGTAGAAGGTTGCATATGCTGTGTACCAGGTCGGATTGGAAGTCACGCAAAGGAGACAACATATGGCTAACAGATAAGAGGAATTTCGTATATATAACATGCAGAGAATTAGAGTCGCATATTTGTGTACCAGGTCGGATTGAAAGTCACGCAAAGGAGACAACATATGACTAACAGACAGAAAGAAAGAAAACGATTTTCTACAGACCTAATTTATCGGAATTTACCAGTCGCCCCATCCAACCGAAATTATGGATAGAATCTGCACATCGAGGAAAAGTTAAACCACGGTTCCAAGTACGGGTTCATTTAAGGTGACGAGTGGATTCCCATATATATCTCCCTGCTCAACCTATCCGAGCGTCGTATTGTCAGGCTGAACGGATCTAACTAGGTCAAAATTTGTCAAGACTAAGAATTTCTTAAGTTCAACTCTGCCTAGTCAAGACTATTTAGAATCTTTCGTGCCTACCAACGCATCAAACCAGAGGATAGACCCTTCAACTTCGGTTACGTTACGCAGACTTAGGTTGCCTGTTATCACTTGATAATATCACTTCCCAGAACTTCTCCCTCAACCACATTTCATAACCAACATATATATATATTTTTTTTGATTTTCTAATGTTTTTGGGTTTTTGAAAATTTTTAATTTTTTTTGTTTTGTTTTTATTTCTCCCCCTAAATTTGTGCATAGGAGAGAAACGAAAGTAAATGCGTAAATTTAAACTATCCTAAAACAAAAAATTAATCCTCAAAACGAATCATTTTCAAAAATCCTACAAGCACATCGAATCGAGCTTTGTTAAACGGCTTTGTGAACATATCCGCCACATTATTAGCAGTGGGAACCTGTTCGAGCCGGATGAGCGAATGCTCATAACAATCTCTGATGAAATGAATTTTGATGTCAATGTGCATGGTTTTGGAATGTTGGACAAGATTTTTAGTGATTTGAATAGCAGCCTCATTATCACAGTGAATTGGGGTTTCTAGATAGTTCAAACCATAGTCCAACAACTGATGTTGGATCCAGATAACTTGAGAGCAGCATGCCGATGCAGCAACGTATTTCGCTTCTGCTGTAGAAGTAGATACCATATGCTGTTTCTTGCATTGCCACGACACCTGTCTATCACCAAGGAACTGACACCCTCCTGATGTTGATTTCATGTCAAGCTCACAGCCTCCATAATTACTGTCAGGAAAAGCATATAAATCAAATTCAGAATTTTTCGGATACCAAAGACCCAGTTTTGGGCTGCCTTTGATATACCGAAAAATCCTTTTGACAGCAATAAGATGTGAAAGTTTAGGATTAGCCTGATAGCGCATTGACACACTGCAAACATGATGTCGGGATGACTTGTAGTGAGATACATCAAGGAACCGATCATCGATCTATAGTGAGTTTGATCTACGGATTCACCATCAATATCTGGAGTCAGCAGGGGTCTTTTAGCCATGGGAGTCGATGCAGGCTTTGCGTCTGAAAATCCAAACTTCTCAAGAATATCTTCAACATACTTTGCTTGGTGTGGCAGGATTCCGGTTGAATTCTGTTTGACCTGAAGCCCTAGAAACATGGTCATTTCACCTAGAGAACTCATCTCAAATCGCTTCTTCATCACGCCTTCAAATTCTTTGCAAAGCTTTGGACACGTGGACCCGAAGATGATGTCGTCAACATAGATCTGAACCAGTATCTGATCATCACCCACATGCTTGATGAATAAAGTTTGATCAATAGTGCCGCGAGAGTAGCCGTGTTCGAGCAAGTGCTTTGTTAGAGCCGCACACCACACTCGAGGAGCTTGATGTAACCCATACAACGCCTTGTCCAACTTGTAGACATGATTAGGGAACTTTGAGTTGACAAACCCAGGGGGTTGATCAACGTAAATTTCTTCCTTCACCTTGCCATATAGGAAGGCAGTCTTGACATCCATTTGGTAGACTGTGAAATTCTTGTAAGAAGCATATGCGAGAAAGATTCGAATAGCTTCCAGACGAGCCACAAGAGTATACACCTCAGTATAATGAAGACCCTCGACTTGTCGAAACCCGTGAACCACCAACCTTGCTTTATTTCGTACAATTACACCAGAATCATCTTGCTTATTACGATAGACCCAATGCGTGTCAAGAGACCATTTGCCCTTTGGTAACTCAACCAATTTCCAAACCCCAAGCTTTTCAAACTGATTTAGCTCTTCATCCATCGCATCTACCCAGCTGGTTCATTCAAATCCATTTCAACATTTTTGGGATCTATTTGAGCGATAAAGCAAGAGTAAAGACATTCATTTACGTCTCCACTCTGACTTCTGGTTTTAACTCCATCACCCAGCTGGCCAATGACATTTTCAATCGGATGATCGCGTTGAATTCTGGAAGGTATGTCTTGGCTGATATCATTGAGAGAAACAGGAAGAGTGTGAATGTTGAAACCTCCATCATCTGCTGATTGAATCCTATTAGATGACTCTGCTACGAACTCATTTGCAATTTCTTCAGGAAAGAGGAGTTCCATAAATGTTGGATTGACAGCGGAAGCATCTCTAGACATGAACTCTCTCTCAACAGGTGTAAGAGGTGTAACTTCAGCATTAGGAGTTCCAATCGGAGCCTTAGACGTTGGACTAGTTGGTTGCGCAGAAGACTCCCCCTCAGATGGAGCAGAGGACTCCCCCTCAAATAGAGCAGAGGACTCCCCCACGACCGTTGGGGGTCTGTAGACAACCTCTTCATCTTCGTCTTCGTCTTCAAAAACATTCTTCAAACTAGAAGAAGATCCACTTGAATTATCTGAAGACACATTGAAAGATCTGAATAGTGATGTGTAATCAAATAACCAGTCGGGACCCACTCGAGCGTCTGTTTCATTTTCCTCCAGCCAACGCATGTCATAGGATTCAACGATCTGCTTAGTCCTTTTGTTGTAAACCCTATACGCGGTGCGCGCAACATACCCCACGAAGTAACAGTCATCAGCTTTGGCATTAAATTTAGGGTTGGATTCTAAGTTAAGAAGGGTGCACGGGCAGCCAAATACACGGAAATGGATGACAGAAGGCTTGTGTCCATAGAGAATTCCGTACGGAGTCTTCATCTGTGCTTTGTTGATTAGAACACGATTTTGCACGTAGCAAGCAGTGTTAATCGCCTCAGCCCAAAAGAAAATAGGTAGTTTGGAGTCACAAAGCATTATCCTTGCGACGTCTTTCAATGTTCTGTTTCTCCTTTCAGCAACACCATTTTGTTGAGGCGTGTGAGCAGAGCTGTATTGACGCACTATTCCCTTTTCTGCGCAAAAATGGTCAAGTACTGCATTCTTGAACTCAGTTCCATTGTCAGTATGAAGCGCCTTCACTTGTTTATTGGTTTGCTTCTCAATCATCACAATGAACTTCTTTTAGCAACCCCCGTTTTGTTGGATAAGAAGAAGACCCACGTAAACCGAGAGAAATCATCAATCACAACTAGACAGTATGAGCTTCTGTTGATGCTCAGGACGTTGACCGGACCAAATAAATCCATATGCAATAGTTGGAGCACTTGAATAATTGAGTTGATTTGCTTGGGCAGATGTGGTTTCCGATGATGTGTTGCCTTGAGCACAGGAAACACACTTTTCAAATGTGATAAAGTCTCTGACAGGGAGGCCTCGGACCATCTGATTTTTCGCAAGATGATTCAGGTCTTTCATGTTAGCATGACCGAGTCTTCGACGCCACAACATTGCGTTGTGTTCGGAGACCTTTGAGAATAGACAAGTGACTTGTTCAGGTAGGTTACTGTTCATATCAATAATGTAAGCATTCCCATCCCGTTTAGATTTGACTAGAATCCATTCTTCTGGAATGACAATGCCTGGCTTGAGAATCATACACTCTTTATCAGTAAATTGGGTAGAGTAGCCTTTGTCGCATATTTGGGAAACGCTCAACAAGCTGTGCTTTAACTCGGGAGCGTAGTTGACATTTTCGAAGCTCAACACTCCATTTGTAATAGTTCCGCGCTGTGTGATCTTTCCACCATCTCCGCCCATAAAGGAAACATAACCCCCATTAAAAGATTGAATTTTGCTCTGTTGGGAGATGTCTCCAGTCATATGCCGGGAGCAGCCGCTGTTGATGTACCAAGGACGAACGACATTCCTCCGCAACTGTCCCTGCAAAATGAGCGGAATCATTTAGATTTAGGAACCCAGGTCATCACTATCCTGGGCTTCCCTTTTGGTTTCTTTGAATCATTTTTCAGTATCTTCAAATTTGGATCTTCATTCGTACTTTCTTCAGAGGATTTCAATGATGAATTAGAAAGGGATTTGGGCTTCCATTGATACTTAGGTTTTACAAAATTGTCAGTTGGTTTTGAAATTGGTTTCTTAAAGGTTTGCCTTAAGCCTTTGGATTTTCCACCAGAGGAGGTTGAAGATCCAGAGCTGCCTTTTGATGAGACCGATCTTGGCGCAACCTTGTTCGGTTTTGGCAAGCGATTGTGAGTTTTGTTAGTAAAAACCTTTTTATTCTTTTGTAAAACAGTCCTTTTTCTACCTCTATCACCTTTCCAATCATCATTTTGAGAGCGAGATCTTGAGGAATTTCTAATTAAAGACCTTCCTCGAGATTCATTCTCTCCTCTCGGTGACAAGTAATTCACAAAGATCCTATTTTGACAATTCCTAGCTATATGACCACCAACACCACAATTAAAACAAATCTATTTATTATTTGAACTTGTATTGCATTTTTCAGATTTATTTTCTTTATAGACACTGTTACTCTTCTTAGAAGAACATGCATGAGAAATAGGTTGAGAAGTAAATGCAGGTGCCTCAATCGTTTTGACTTGTGGAGTTGATGATTCTTCATGAGAATCACAAGCATCAGAATTACCAGACAATTCATCAAACATATCGAAAAAATTAAATTCAACAGTATCAGATGATGAGCCAACACAAGAAACATTTTCAGTCTTAAAATCAGAAACACAATCAAAATTGTTCATAACAGAAACATCAGATTTAAAAATAGAAATAGATTCTCTAGCTTCACTCTTTGCCTGATCTAATGGTTGATCTGGAGAGGAAATAGAAACATTAGTACTTTCAACGTTAATAAAACCTCTTGAAACAAAACCAACTGGTTTGCCATATCGAAGATGTGGCTCCCTGTCAATTTCGTCCTGTGTCATAGGGATGGATGTGTAGTTATGATTGAAAGGTGGAGGAACACTATCATACCCTAGACCCTTGTTTTGATTTTCTTTGAATTTTAATTTGGTTTCATATAAGGACTCGACTGTCTTACTTGACGCAGTATAATTTTTGAAGCAAACATCTATTTTTTCACTCTTAATTTTCAAAGCGTCAAGTTCTTTGGTTACAGCATCAAATTGTCTCTTAATATAATCATAAAGTTCACATTTTTCACTATATTATGATTGAATTCTTCTAAAGTCCTTTATTTTAGCTTCCACTTGGGCCTTAAGGGGTTTTTGTCCTTTCCTAAGTTGATAACCCTCATATTTAAGGTCCTCTACTTGCCTACGTAAGACTTGAATTTCATCACGAAGAAGTTTAACATATTCTTTACAAGCAAAAGAACAAGACGGTAGATTTACCTCGCTTTTCTTGGGCTCGGAAGAGGTAGATACCATTAGGGAAAGTTGTAGTTCCATCATCTCTGCTTCGGGATCAACATCATTATTCTTTGAAGCAATATCATTAATTTGAGCTAGGTGAGCATTTTCTGGCCCTGAGATATTCAAGGCTTGAATTTGGTCCTCCCAGTCAAATGATTGAGCAACCATAGTTGTTTCTCCATTAGCTGTAGCTCCTGCACGATTGTTTTCCACTACAACCATCTGCCTGTTGTTGTTGATTCTGCGATCTGGTTCGGGCAATCACGAGCAAAATGACCTGGCTCATGTGTGACAACCCGAAGTTTGCTCCATCGCCGTAACCCGTTTCCGTCCATAAAATTCATCTTTTTCGAATTGTTTCCGTTTAAGTTTTTAAATTAAGTCATTATTTTTAAGACTTCCATTATGACTTAATTGGTATCCAAAAACGTTAGAAACACATGAAAACACCCCAATTTAGTAATTGGAAAATTTTTATTTTAGACCACGTTGGGTTACAACAACTTAACCGGGTCCGACCAAAAGCCTCGCCTAACATCAGTATCGGGTAGAATTCCACCAGGCCATAAAATCAACCCCTATATAAGGGATTGAGTGACATCATTTTGAAGCTTTTCCTCTCTCTTAAAACACTTTCTCTCACTACTCTCTCTCTAGAACTCGAGTTTGATCCCAAAAATCCCCTTTTAAGCTTCAATTTGGTAAGCAATCTATCCTAGCTTGTTGTTTAACTTGATTGGTATTCAAATCCATGTTTGAATCACTCAAAACACCCATCAACAAGTGTTTACGGTTTAGGAACCCTCCCAAAATCGTGAACACCCGTAAAGAGGGTTTTGAAGCCCCAAAACCCCTCCAAACCCCTTCTAGTGCTTAGATATGGCTTAGAAACTTGCATGCATGAGATTAGGACCCTAAAATCTTACCATTTGAGGTATGGACCCGAGTTTACAGCCCAAGAGCATGCTTGGACTGTAAACCCTCATTCATGGACCATAAACACCTTTTAAGGTGTTAGATTGCCCCTAAACACCTCCAAATGCTTCCATGAGAGTATAGAACCTTATAATCCTTTATGTGATGCACCAAAACATACACAAATGAGTCAAAATTGAGTTTACATCCCAAGAGCATGCTTGGACCATAAACATCTCTTCTTAGACCATAAACTCCTCCAAGGGGTGTTAAGGTGCCCTTAACACCTTGAATGGCTTGGAATTGGACCTAGAACTTTGAATGTTTAACCTACAACCACTAAAACCCATGAATCATGGAAAAACATGATTTTACGGTTGTAAAATCATGTGTTTAAGGTAGTAAACTCCCCAAGAACATCTTCATAGACCGTAAACTCCTTTTCCAAGGCCATTTCAAGTCCCGATCACTTCCTAAGCTATGGAATCAACCCTAGAACCTTCCCTTGTGCATTGTTTGACCATTTAGCATCCAAGAACCCACCACCCATGAGTTTACGGCCATAAAATCATGGGGATATGGTCATTTGGACCGTAAACTCCCCTAGGGCTTACTCTTGAAGAGTAAACTCCATATCTAGGCCCTACACATCCTTTGATGTTACCCGGATGACTCCTAACACTTGAAATAAAGTGTTTTCGCGTCTAGAAGTGTATATCCTCAACTAATTCATAGTTCAAAGCCTAATTAGATACAAATATGTATCTTTTCATATTACATAGGAACCTCACATGCGTTCAAGCCCCGAACCGGCGTTTAGCATCCTAGTCGACACATTCCTCGTCCGGTGAGTTCATACCCCTACCAAATTTCAATGTTTTCAGGGGGGGGGGGAGATACAAGCAAAAGTACAAGAAATTCTTGTACTCAAAACTTATTATTTCATGTGTTATGTTCGTATTTTCGTATGCTTTTAATAATGGAAATTGAATCGGACAACCGTTTAACTTGCAGAATTAATTACCATACTGTTTGTGAAAATATTTATAAAATATTATATTTTATACTTCACAAATGATTTTCACGTTATTACTGTTAAAAGCATTCACCTTAGAATTTTGATACATCCTTGAACACACTCCCCTGAAGACGAGAGTGAAGGATTAATAAATTAGAAAGTTCTGTATTAATATTATATTTGATTTCATTAAACCTAAGATTTGAGTTATGTCCTTGATAATACTCCCCCTAGATACGAGAGTAAAGGACCAGTAACATTAATCTTAGAACTTTTGATATGTCCTTGGTACACTCCCCCTAGTTACGAGAGTGAAGGACTAATAGATTAGAATGTTTTGTTTTATTATTTTAATTTCATTAATCTTAAGATTGGAGTAACGTCCTTGATAATACTCCCCCTAGATTCGAGAGTGAAGGACTATCCCTGTAACCAGAATCTCCTGGAGGGAGAGCGTGACTTGAGTGTATAGATCTATATGGGATTGACTACCCCGCACCTGGCTGCTAGCTACAGCCGAATCGAAAGGTTCAAGGGTGACAAAAGTCATAAAAGGATACTGGCCCCGTTCCGAGCCTTATCTAGTATGTAGTATGGTAATGGAACTCGCAATCAAGATTATGAAAACTTTTCTATTTATTTACTAGTTTTATATACGTGTTAAAACTAATGTACTTTTAAGGATAACCAGACTTTCAGGAAACTTTACACAAATGCATTAAGTTTGATAGATACTTGTACACGTCATTCGGATCGATAACCAACCAAACTTTTAGGAAAATAAGGGTTTTTCCTGGGATAACTGAACTGTTCTTAACTAGACCGTGTAACTAATGGATAACTAAACTTTATTTATAAGAAAATATGGGATTTTTTTGGATTCATAACTTTTTCAGAAAACTAAAGGAAACTCGTTCATTTTCAGAAAAACAAACCGCTTATGAACTCACCAACTTTATGCTGATTTTCAAACTGCTTGTATTCTCAGGTTTACATTAAACAGGTACCCGTGATCTTTTGGAGATGACGGAGCGCTTATCAGACTCGTCTTAACTTTTGATAATATGATATTTATGTATGACACTTGTAACACTTTGATTTCAAACAAATGTAATAATTCTATGTAATGTAATGTTTTGTGTTTACTATGCTTACTATGTACATTGGTTGCGATACTCATGACGTCCTCTGCCCCGGAACGTTTCCGCCATCAATTTCGGGGTGTGACATCATGGCAGTTGAAACATCTCAGCATGCTTTTATTGAATCCCACCTTCTTGTCAACATTCATGGCCCAATTGTTTTTCCCGGTCTTCTTGGCGAATTGTTTGGCTCTGAAAACAGCCATGGCAATTTGCCATGTAATGTCCTTTTCCTCCACATATTCAGGATGTATTTGGTCCAAATCAGCAAATGATAGCTGAGGTGAAAGTTCTCCAGCTACAAAGGCATTATAACAGTTAACTAGCCCAGTGGCTAGAGCCAAATTTTCATCAGATTCTTTGGTGTTTGAAGAAGAGGCTTTAGCTGACACATTGGGAGCAGAAACGGTTTGTGGAATGACAAATGGCACATTTGAAGTTTGATGGTGAGGGATGGATGGTGCAGCATTGAAGGTTTGAATCTGAGGTTGTTGAACTGTGAAAGCTTGTCCTGAGGGAGTCATGAAAGATGATAGAGCATTGTTGGATGAAACTCTAAGATTTGCAGTAGAGTATGAATTCACATGGTTGATTTCTCTCTGTTTGTCATCAATGTCACAGGCTTTGATGACTACCATGATTTCTGCAAGAGAGAGGCGATTCAAATCCTTGGTTTTCTTAATCACAACAACATTCATATCCCATGATCTAGGAAGAGCATTCAGAAGTTTGTTGTTGATTTCTGACTTGGTCAAGAAAATCCCTGAAATATTCATGTCATTTGTGAGTGCAGTGAACCTTTGCAATTGAGATTCAAGAGTCTCTCCTGGAATGTAGTTAAACATGTTGAATTTCTGTCTCAGCATGTCCTGCCGACTCTCTTTCATATCTTCATTGCCCTCATAGACCTCAATAAGTGCTTCCCATAGAGCTTTAGCTGAAGTGTACTCACGAAAGCCTTGAGCAATATCAGGAGATAATGCCATGGTTAAAGTGGCTAATGCTCTTTCCTGTTTCTCAATCAATTCAAAATCCTCATCAGTGTAGTTTTCAATAGATTTGTCAACCAATTGACCTCCAACTGTCACAGTGATTCTAAAAGGATCTCTAAGAATGCTTCTCCAGATCTTGAAATCTTTCATTTTAATGTATTTCTCTATTCTGTACTTCCACTCGGGAAAACCTTCAGCAGACATTAACCTTGGAATACGTGTAGTAGTGCCCATAATAGCATCAAGTTCTTGAAAGTGAGTTTGACTTTGAGAATCCATTTGAAATTAAAGTAATTTAACAGTTCCAAAGAGGTTTACGTTTTTTTTAAATTAAGTTGATTACAGAGTTTACGGTTGATGAATTTGCGACCGTAAACTGGGTTTACGGTTTAAGTTCACGGTTTCTGAGTTTACAGTTTCTGAGTTTACGGTTCTTCGATCCTGATTATGGCTCTTGAAGTTTAACTGTTTACGGTTGATGAGATTCCTCTTTTTACGACCGTAAGCTAAGTTTACGGTTGGGCAGTAAACTCACAAACAGCCTTCAAAACACGATTTTAAGATGAAATTTGTCCCTTTAAAGCCTAGAACGTAGAAACTAATGCTCGAACAATGAGAATGGCAGCTTAAACACTCAAAATCTCGATCGAATGACTTTTGGATACCAGTTTCTGCTCTGATACCAATTGTTAGGTCCGGATCCGGATCTAATACTAGTAATCAAACAATCACAAATCGAGAATAACAATAAGATGAATAAGAATTGAGCTTCACACGTTTATATCAAATAACCGTCTCGTACAACTCAAACACTAGCCGTAAAATGACTGGCATCCAACCATACAAATGACCAACTCCTAGCCCTTATATACTCGACTAGACAGCAAACGGAGTTTGCGGCCGTAAACATGTTTACGGCCGTAAACGTATTTACGGTCGTGAACATGACAAAACAAAAAATAACTCAAAAGTACTATTACAGACTCATAACCAAACAAATCACATAGAAAGCCTAGCCCAAACCATTTATCAGACCCTTCAGACATGGCTAGGCTTGGTCCTTACCATGCAAAATTTCTATGCTGTGTAAAAAGAACTCTTTCCTTAATCAACCATCAGATGAAATTCTTTCGATCCATAATGCAAACCCTTATATCATCTCTCACTTCAAAACTTCAGAAGTACCCATGCGAGGGGTACCACGCCCTTTTACCCTAACCAGTAGTTAATAGCCTTGAAGCGAAAAATGATGGGTTTGAGCCATAAGAACTTTCATATGTGCACATGCAAACCCTAATTTCTTGGATCTAGGTTTCTCTAATTGAACATGCATTGAATCCAAAACTTACAATACTAGATCTAATGTAAACAATTGAATCTAATCGTATGAAATTGGATCTAGAACAATACCTTGGATTACTTGCTTGATACTTCTTCTTCTTGGAGCTTAGAGTCACAATTGTCACTCCTCTAATGGCTTACAAACACCAAATGACCCTTAGATTTTATGGTGTATGTGTTCCATTCCATGTGAATTTTTGTCAAAACCATAATCACAAGACAAGATTAGTGACAATTCCAAATTCATATGGACTGAACTTGTGCAATCTTAAATTCTTGCCACCTGGCAGCTTAAGGGCCTGCCATTGCTTCCAAGTTGATATGCAACCAATTGAGAACTCTAAGAACTCATATGCAAAGCCAACTTTAACTGGAATGGGCATAGAAATAGAAATATGTCAACTACATGTTTTTTTTTATTCTTGATTAGATCTTGAAATTCTTTTTAGGATCTTTAAGACTCCCACTATCCTCTTGACACATAAGGCTCACTTGCCAAATATTCAAGAGATAGTTTGGATTCTTTATCAAGACAAACACTTTAACACAATTGGCCTTAGTTGGTCTTTGTTTTGACCAAAACATCACAACTTAACAATTTCAAATGTACAAGAGTAGAAAACTTTTACTCTTACATTTGACTAGTGTTTTAAACCTTTCTTTAAGATATTTCACTCAACTTACAGTCTTGAAGTATGACCCTAAGACTAGTTTTGGAACGAAGTATGACTCATCTTCTTGATTTGACCACTTCAACAATTCATAGCTCCTCTTCTTAGATATCAGAATGCACTTAGGGAATGAATTGCGATAAGGTCTCTTAATCGTTAAGATGATCATATGACATGATACTAAAGTACTCTCCCATCTTTTTCAGATTTGAGAAACGTTTATCCTTCTACCTAATTTGATTCTTCTTATTTGCTCTGCCATACATTGGAACCTTTTCCAATGTCTCGGAATTACACTTAAGCTTGTAAGTGTAACGATATTTACTGAGCGTTAGTAAATTATGACGAATAATCTTATCGATCTTTTGTGGTGGACTTGACCAGTGCACAAGAATGTGTACTCAATCCCTTAGTCCTTCACTTGACTTCACATATACATGTGAACAAGGAACTAGTCTTAATTTTCCAAAGATGAAAAATTCTCATTCATCATGCTGTAAAACTTGCATGATTCCAAGTTTCGGTCCAATTGAAACTTGGGTGATGAGGATATTTCTTTATTTGGTAAATTTAGACATTACCACAAATGAAACAATCAATTTCATATTTCCACTCTTTCTATTAATGGAATCACATAAGCAACAATTTTTTCCCCTCAAATGCCATTGTAAGGATATTTTAAAATAAATAAAATCATCATTTTTTCATTTTATTTTAAAAACTTTGCGGAAAAACTATCCTTACAATGCAAAAGAGCATGAAAATTATGTTGTTATCTGTTCCTAAGCAATATATCATAACTCCTAAGAAGTAGCTCAAGAATCCGATCTTCAAACTATGCGATAGAAATCCATCTACGCGATCAGATTCAGCAAATTCTTTCTTTAAGTTTCTTCACTTTTCTTTGATTCTTAAAACATCAACATGTGACCCGTTCACATCATGTATAAAGAATCTCAGAATAGAAACTTAGCAGAGTTAGATAGTGGACTTTACCTGAAGTAGAGTCGAACTTATTGACTTTAACATCCTTAGGTAAAATTTGGCAGCTTCGCAACTAATGCCCCTTCCTTTGGCAATATAAACATATGGACCCTTTGGTAATGGTATCGGTACTATCACAGACTTAGCTTTTCTGTTTACCATTTGGTCAACCGCATTGACTATGGTCGATCTCTTTCCATTGGGAAGAGAATGCTTTTTCTGGATTTCCAGTGTCATCATTGTCAATGTCCATAAAGCTTTAAGAAGTTGATCTTAGCAAATAGATAAGATCATTAAGGGTCTTGTCATAGTCTGTTTCAGAGGGGTCCCCAAGGAACTCACTATGTGACTTAGAAAGTTATTGAACATCCAACTTTCTCAAGACTTTGACACCCAACTCTCCCGACTTGTTAATATATGACTTCATCTCCAAGATGTGATCACACCTAGACCTTGCCTTGCCAATAGGGCTTGAGTGACCTTGAACTTGTGGGTTAGGGAGAATAATTGGAGGAGGTGGAGAAAGTGAAGTTCCAAGAGATTTGGGAAGATCATAGATGTCTGAACTAGACATCTTTTGGGAGATATTCAAGATAGTTGATCTAAAGTCCTTAATATAACACCCAATATGAAATATTAAGGCTAGGACCCAACACAATATTTATAACTCGGAAGAAGGATTCCGTAATCCAAGCTATAAAATATTTGAAGGTAGGTGAATGACGATTCACCAATTTCCACCATGAAAAACGAAATAATTATTAGGTTTTTAATTGGATTTGAAACTACTAGATCTTTTGAGATTCACTGAACTGTTCAATGGCATGTTTCAATCTCGAGTGTTCCCTACAGGTTTTGTGTCTGGGATGTCGAGGATCACAAAACAAGGTGTGAATAACCATGCAAATATACTTGGTACCCTTAAGTGTTTACCCCTCAATCGATGTGCCAGTTAACCACACACACTCCATCGATACTATGATAAATATTAAGTTACCCTTTGCCTACCTTGTTAAATACGAGTTAGTGTGCCGGTTAACCACACACACTCCACTAACTGACTTAAACAAAGTGCAAAGTGTAATTTCATGGATTAACACCTTATTCATATTTTCCTAAAGTAACTAAGATTGGGAATTATAAAAAACATTTAGTTACTTTATATTTATCATTAATACTTTTAATGAAGGGAGAATTATAGTCCTTGTCCTACTTGTTCGGCTAACGACCCTCCACCGGTCAAGGAAGCGGTGGGTGAGAGTGGACACCCATTAAACTGCCATTTTATAGGCAGTAACCTTATACCCCCTTATAGACCGACTTCGTGAATGAGGCCTACTAACGGTAAGACTGACTTGCTCTTATACATATATAAATATTATTAACTTATAATGTTATAAAGTATAAGGGTTGAATTTTAACTCTTTAAAAATTTAAGGGCTTAACTTGGAATTAAAGTATTCATAAAAGAAAACTTTTCAAATTCCAAAACTTGAGGGCAAGTTTTGAAACTATTCAAAACTCTTGGATTTTCATAACTTATGAGTTTTAATTAAAGCTTTAAAACTTTTAATGAAGAGACTCTTGGACATCCATAACTTAAGGACAAGTTATGGAGCCATAAAAACTATTTATAAGGAAAGACTCTTCATTTTTTTTTGTAACCTAAGGCATTTTTATGAGTTTTTAAGATTCATAAATGTGACTTTTCATATAACTTGAGGACAAGTTACAAAAACACATTTTATGAACAACTTTTAGATTAATTTGGATTGAAAACTACTAACACATATTTTTCATTAATCTAAAAAGTAACTCATAAAATAAGGTAACACAAAAAAAACTTTTAGATTCCATAACTTATGGAGTTTAATGTTTCTTTTATGATGGAACTTTTCATGTTCCATAACTTAAGAACAAGTTATGGAATTCTTTAAAACATTAAGACCAAGTTTTGTAACTCCATAAAAAAAAATTGAATCAACTTTTTTTTTCTATCCATAACTTATGGAGGTTTCAAAAAACTCTTTAGATCAAACTTTTAAAACTAATAAAATAATCATATAATTTTATCTTTTACTAAATTTAACCTAATTCAACTCATATAGCAAATGATTCAAATTTTACAAATAATTAGTTTTTCACAAAAACAAATAATTATCTTAGAATTTGACAAACGTCATGTTCTTTTTCCTTTTTTTTTCAACTTTGAAAATAAAACATTTGCATTAATATAACAGAAAACAACCCATGGCTCTAATACCACTGTTGGGTTTTGAGCATTCTAACACTCCGAAGTGTACATGCAACCCTAAATACCTTGGATCTATGTTTTCTCTATTATACATGAAAATATGAATATTCCAAGGTATTACCCTAACTAGCATACAATCTTTTGATACTTGAATAATAAACTAGATAGAGATACATACCTTGTTGATATAACTTAACTCCATGAAGCTCAAGAGCCTAGTGCCCCAAGTTTGATACCTCAAATGGTTCACACAACATCATCACCACTTGGAATAACCATGAAAAGAAGACACTTCATGCTCAAATTGGCTAGCCCTCATATAAGTATCACTAGTGCCAATTTCTTGAGCTAAAGGGGTCTTTATATAGTGTGGCTATTAGGGTTGCACCATGTAACTCATGACTTTACCCATTCCTTATGCACCATGGGTTTTAATCTCCATGGAGTATCTATGGGTCAACACATGGGTTAAACTCAACATAAGGAATCTTGGATCATAAGCCCACGTATATAAGAATTAACGATTTTCACAATCAATCCCCATATATTTAATTAGTCTCTTTTGATCACTAAATTAAGTCCAAATTAATTCTTGATCAATACTAATTAATTAAGATGATTTCATATTAATATATTAGAACTTATAATATATTAATATGTCGCAAATGTACTCTTCTCACAAACGGTCTATCCAAATGTTTCGATGCCATGCAACCCAAATGGACCATGCCGAGTCGGGTCAAGTACATACCAATTATAGTTATGGACTTAGACACTAATCCAACAAGCCTACCATCCTTAAACCAGAAAACCAAATAATGGAATGATTCAATCATTAGAAGTTGTGTGAAGAGCATATGTGATAGACTTTGGTAGAACAAGAATACCCATCTACCAACTAGTCGAGTCCATGACCATGCTAGCATTTAAAAGTGCTCCATTTGAAACCGTCTTTGGTTGCAAGTGCAGATCCTCTCTGCACTGGATTAAAGTAGGCGACACGCAACTAGCTAGAGGTACAATTTCCAAACGACACCTTCGCTGGTCCGGAATGCGTCTGAGAAACTACCGAGAAGAGAGTACAAATCCAGGAGCGACAAGAAGCTCCCAGAGTCAGGCAGAAAAGCTAACGCCTTCGATAAAGAGAAAACCCTTGGAATTCCAGGTTGGTGACCTCTTCAGGTGAAGGTCTCACCCGGAAGGGCAGAATACGCTTCAGAAAGCGTGGAATACTAAATCCAAGGTACATAAGATCATTTGAGATTCTTACTAGAGTTGATCCGGTAGCTTATAGACCCCGACTACCTCGGAAATCCAATAACATACACCCTACTTTCCACGTCTTTAACTTGAAAATTGGTCGTCCGACGAGACTTTTTGTTATCCCACTTGCTTCGATCGAGGTAAGCAAGAACCTCCACTTTCTGGAAGAATTCGTAGAAATCCTAGACAACGAAGCCGTTAGAACTAATCAAATCCCCATCCCGATAGTGAGAGTCCGCTTAAAATACATAGCGAGGACCTGATTCGCTTAAGAATGGGAGGATCAAATGGAACGTGAGTATTCGTACCTTTCACCTTCGTTCATGTATAATCCCTAGACTTAATTTCGGGACGAAATTCCCTTTAACTGGGGGATGATGTGACAACCACAAATACCTATCTTGTAAGTCAACCAAATCCATCAAAAGTTTAGCTTTGTTTCTGTTGTCTTCTAGCTGCGTTAAGGATCATGCATAGGCTTTTAAGCCTTGTACACTTAAGGATTGAGTGTTATGAAGTATTAGCTCGAGATCAGAAGGATGCACCCGAGCCAGAAAACCCAACATATGAGGTTTACGGCCGAAAACCTTGTTCACGGCTGTGAACACTCTTCTGGCCGTGATCTCTTCCATATATATATATATATATATATATATATATATATATATATATATATATATATATATATGAGATTTCTTCATTTTTTATTTATTTCTCCAAGCTCCAGCCGTGAACTACCCATTCTCTCTCAAGGATCATCAAGTGAAGGCTCACTTTTCACTCAAAAACGTAAGCATCTTATCCCTATTATTGTATATGCTTGAAACCTCCTTTAATTACACCATTGATTCATCACTTTCATCATCATCTTCAAGATCTTCAACGGTTCACGGCCGCGAACCCTTCCTAGGATCTTGGGCCGTGAACCCTCCTAAGGCCGTGAACTCCCCATTGTTTGGCCGTGATCACCTTTCAGCCTTTTAGTTTTGATTCTAACACCGTGTTGCAAGTGTTTCCTACTACCTAAGTTCGTTTATTATGCATATTCGTTGTTATATACACTAATTGTATGATTATATATGTTGTTATATGCTAATTAGGATCCATTAGTGCTTCGGGACTTTAGTTGTGATCTCAAGCATCCAATATTTATCTTTCATAGCAATCACTCACTAACAGGTGAGTTCATACCCCTAAATTTACCTTCTGATGATTTTAAATGCTTTTATGGGGGGGGGATACAAGTAGAAAACAATATAGTTGCATAATCAATCACATATGATTTATAACTATCAAACCAATAGATTCCTTAAACTTCAAAACTGTGTTACCAAACAAACTGTTTCAATTCCTTTTATAAAGTTACAACAAGTCATCAATAATCATTCAAATAGTTAAAACTCTTTTTATGTGATAAACTCTTTAAATGTTTTAAAAAACTCTTTTAAAACTTATATATTGTCAAAATCATGTCTATATAGATATAGTTATATAAATAAGTTTTAAAGGGCTTAGGACTGATAATTCGCTTTATTTCCTTTTCCTTGTTTCAATGTGGACTTAGGGTATCAATTGTTTTTCCGAATGTCGATTAAATGTTAGTTATATATCATGTATATGTATGTAGATATAAAAGTACTTTCAATCAGTTCAACACCTTTGGGTAGCAAAGGTGTACAAACATGATCAATCATTCAATTACAGAGCTTACTAGTAAACTATAATAGGTATAGTTTAGAAGGTTACTACTTACTATTTCTAGAACGATGAAACTTACATGAATGAGTACTTACATCAGTTAGTTCATACATGAGTTAGTTCAAACATACTATAACTAGAACAGAAAGGAACATACAATCATAAGAACGGAAAGGAACATACATCCTTTTACAAGAACAAAGATAACATTAATGTGAAACTACTACTTCACGGCATAGCAATATAGTTGTTATGTCGCATTTTTGTAACCTGAGTCTGCTGGAGGGAGAGCGGGCATTGTTTGTATAGATCTATATGGGACTGACAATCCCACATCCCAACTATTAGCTAATGTTCGACAGACAAGCCAATGGATGACAAATGTCACATCAGTTTCGACACCAGCAGGTCGTCGTATTAAACATTCGTGAATCAGTATGGTTATAACCATATCACATACCTTAATTAAACAAATTGGTTTTAAGGTAGTTAGTGCTTCAGTAGTTACTTTATACAAACATTATTGTACACTGTCATTTTCCCATTACATTCATATAGTGATCTTCTCACATAAAAGGTAATGTAAACTATTTTCTGGTAATGATAGTCATATACTTGGGAAAACACTCATTTTTACAGAATAACAAACATACAAAATAATCGGGTCTTGGTAGAAGACTACTTTCCATTTTTAGTAGAAAATATAGGATTTTCTAGGAAGTATACAAACATTTACACCAACACACTTACAAACATTTACATCAAAACACTTACAAACACTTACTTCAAAACACTTACAAACATTTACATCAAAACACTTACAAATGTTTACATCAAAACACTTACAAATATTTACATCATAACACTTACAAACGTTTAGATCAAAACACTTATAAACATTTTCATCAAACTTATGCAAACAATTGACACTATAGTACTTTTGAACTCACCAGCTTAAATGTTGATCTACTCTTTCAAAATAACTTGTATTCTCAGGTCACCAGTAGAGAGGTACACTGGACCAGGTTTTGAGAAGACGGAGCATGTTCAAGACACGTCTCTTATTTTGATATATATATATATATATATATATATATATATATATATGTATATATATATATATATATGTATATAGTTTTGGTGTCTTACAAATACATTCAGAACAAACTTGTATTAACTATATTATTAATGCAATGGATGATGTTGTTACTTGTTTTACTATTGTGCATTGTTATGATACTGAACATGACGTCCTCCGCCCCCGAACGTTTCTGCCGTTTTGGTTTGGGGGTGTGACACAAAGTTAGAAAGACTATTGGCCCAACAAGGCCCGAAACCATAATAGTCCAAATATGATCCAAATCGCAAAGGCAACAAATGTTAATGGCAGTTGAGTACGCCCGATGTACTTAGACTTACGCCCAACGTACACCCTCTTTAGCCAGTAAGCACAATTAATGTACGAGATGGGTACGCCCAACATACTTTGTAGCCAACCCCAAATTACCATTAAGTGCTTAATCGATTAAGATAGTATGTCCAATTCTCATATGTGATCCTAAATGATGTCTTAACACATGAATTTGGCAACTTTACTCCTTTGCATGACTTAATGGGGCCCAAAACCCGTTTTTTTTCATATAAACCAATAATATGAACATCAAATTAAGCATGATTCATCAAAACCCATCAAGATGATATTTTTTTGGTTCCTAATAACTCCATAATGGATAAAGTTTCCAACTTTATCATTAGAATGGTCCAACAAGCAAGATCTAGTCTTTAAATCTCAAAGGGACCAAAAATGCATCTTTTCCGATGTAATCCATTAAGTCCAAGTCTCAAGCTTTTAGATCTGAATCTATATGATGTTTAGATGGATAAAGTTCCCAACTTTATCTATATCAAGGTCACACACTTTCAAGATCTAAACTTTATGCACTAAAGTGACCAAGAGCTCATAACACCCAAAACTAGCTTGATCTATCTTTTATCATCAATATTCAAACTGTATATCTCCAGAAGAAAGATTAAGGTGAACAAGGTTTGGATCTTGAAGCTCCAATGCAACCAACGTCTCATCAAAGAGTTCTTTCTTTTCCAATGTGCACCAAGAACACTCCAAAGCATTTAAAAACATCTTCTTTTGCTCACAAGGTTCAAACTAGGGTTTGGCTTTCAAGGGAGGGTGTTGGGGAGGTGGAGGTTCAGAATGGAATGGGTTTGGGGAAGTTAAGGAGGTTAAGTAGGGCTCAAACCATAAAAATAGGGTTTGGGCATTGATAGCATATGCCCAACATACTCAATTTACGCCTAGTGTAGTAGGGATGCCCTGGTACGTTCAACATTCTAGGGATGCGCTAGTACATCCACCGTACTAGGGATTCCCTAGTATGCCTAACATACTCCATGTATGCCCAACATACGCGGTTGACCCAAAAATCATCCAAACTTCAAACAGTCATAACTTCTTCGTTTCAAC
The DNA here is from genome assembly GCF_002870075.4 of Lactuca sativa. NCBI lineage: Eukaryota > Viridiplantae > Streptophyta > Magnoliopsida > Asterales > Asteraceae > Lactuca > Lactuca sativa. The sequence goes on from NC_056623.2 coordinate 175,590,946, forward strand.
TATGATTCCAACGATCCTTATATCCACGAAAAGGTTATGAAAAGCTCTACAACACTATAAACTCTTTTTTTCCTTAAAACTTTCCAAAATTAAATCCAAATTTCATAAAAGGCATGAACTATCACTTTACGGCTATACCCTTGGGCTCCAAACCACCAACCGAACTCTCAGATCACCTAATCTACATTACCCACATCCAAAGTGGTCTAAATCTCTCTTCCCCTCCCCCAATTCCCGAAGCCTTATGATAACTGGTCTTTAGGTCACAACCTCGAATTATGAAATGATTTGAAACAAGGTGTTACAACTCTCCCCCACTTAAATTAGATTTCGTCCTCGAAATCACTCTTTGCTAATCTCTAGGAAATCAGACGATCCGACCAACTCTTCTAAATCCCTGATGAAATTCGACCCCAACATATGATGACCTTCCCATAATCAAACCCATTCTTAGCAGAACTCGTATATTTATGATGAACGAATGCCTGCACCCACTAACCTTAACCAGTGAAGCACAGTCATCACTGCTCTTTCCAATCTAAACTGAAAGAAATCTATCCGGTCCTAAATCATCTAACTGATACTTTCTGGCAGACAAAATCCTAACCATACCTTGATGTTGAAAATATTTTTCATATAAAAAGAGGCGACTACCAACGCGAGTCTCAATCACTAGTACCACCTTAGGTTCATCTTGTTCCCCCATAATTACATTCCTGATACATCTGAGGGCTCCTTGGTCTCATACTTACCTACGAATTTACTGATATACCGAATTTCTAACCGAATGTTGAGGTTGATAGCCTCATACACCCGCACCATGCAACTCCTGAACGAGGGTCTATCTGGGAAGAGTTGTCCTAGATTGCTTGCCACAATGGATCCAATAGCTCTTCTGGTAACCAACCATTAATCCCAAGCGAATCCTTCAACTAAGATCAAGGGTGACACTCAATGCAAGCATCACCCCTAAGTACCAGATCAATCTAAAAACTCTAATCCTGATAACCAAAAATTTGCAATTCTGATATGCCCAAGATCTCATGCATCCATGTTGACCTCCTACTGAACTGAGATATATACTCCTCAATTGACCGCTGAGATTAACAGTCTCACACATGATCCCACCACTAACCACATAGTCAACCCACTCTACTATGATCCAAAACCACACTCCAACCTATTCCATCGGGTCTCACCCGCACTATCATAACTATACGGGCCTCATCCATGGGTCTCACCTAGTCAAGTGCTATACAGGCCTAACCTCGCCTCAGATCCAACGATCCATATACCAAAATTATCATGCATACATACATACATCGGGCCCCACCCGGTCCATTTATCAGGCCCCGCCTGGTATCGAGCGCAGCCCAGTACATCCATTTACCATACTAACCATAATCATCATGAGTCGAACCCACATCTGACTATGCCCCAATCAAGTGTTCGGGTCATGCTTCAAGCTCCAAAGCCTTAATCAACAAGAAAAGATAGAGATGCTCTGACACAACCCTCAACCTAGAGCAACCTCTATCTAGACTGTCACTTGAACCAACTTCCCTCTCGACTAGGGTGTGGAACTTTTCTTGGTTCGCACATGATGTTATCCCCGAAAATCCAAATGGATCTCCCCCACTTGGATTCAACTACGCTCTTCCAATCCACAAAAAATTGATTGGTTTCCAACCCAGCTCACATCCTTACAATTTGAATATCGACAACCTAAGCTTACAAGAACTAGCATTCCATTACTAGCCAATCTTAACGATCACACACACATTTCGAATCCAAATGAATATTTCCCAAAATCTTAGCAAGTTCAATAATCCTAAGCACTTCCCATGATACAACTCCAAATATTTAAGTCCTTTCTGCTCGTGACAAAGAACTATAACCCTTGATCGTAACGGAAGAAACACCAATCCAACTACTGTGACAACCCGAAGTTCGTTCCGTCATCGTAACCCGTTCCGTCATTAAAAATTCGTCGTTTTGAATTGTTTCTGTTTCGTTTCTAAATTAAGTCATTAATTTTGAGTTTGCTATTATGACTTAATGGTTGTCCAAACACATTAGAAATTCAAGAAAACACCCCAATCTAATAATTAGAAAAATTTTAGTTTCGACAATATCGGGTTACAACAACTTAACCAGGTGCGACCAAAAGCCTCGCTTAACATCAGTATCGGGTAGAATTCCACCGTGTCTCAAACTTTAAGCATATATAAAGTTGAGAGAGCCTCATTTGAAGCCTTTTCCACTCTCTCTCTCTACTCTCTCTCCTCAATCCAAGTTCTAGGTTCCAAAATCATCAAATTAAAGCTCCAAATCATCAAGGTAACTACCCTAACTCATACTATAACATCTTTAGCCTTCAATTTCGTGTTCAAATCATGGAATAGGAACATAAACATGTGTTTATGGCCCTGGAACATCCTTAGGACGTGAACACATGAAAATGGGGTTTTTGAGCCTTAAAACCCTTCCAAACCACTTTTGGAGCTTAGATATGACTTAGGGGCTTACCAAACTGGAATTAGAACACCTTGAACTCATCATTTAGGGTGTAAACATGAGATTACGGCCCAAGCACATGCTTGGACCGTAAACACCAGTTCTTGGGTAGTAAACTCATTTTAAGGTGTTAAAATGCCACTTAAACACCTCCGAAGCCTTGGAATAAAGTCTAGAAGCATCCACAAACGAGTTAGAGGCCTTAAACTTGATGAAAACCACCACCATAGGAGCTTACGGCTGTAAACCCCCCAAGAATGGGTTCCTGGGCCGTAAACTCCTAAAACATGGTCAAATGATGTCTTAAATTCATTCCATGGCTTGTAGATTTAGCTAGAAACACTTGTAATGACATAGGACCACCAAAACATCAAAGGAAGGTGTGTGGGGGAGCTTACGGCCGTAAACTCTTAGTTGACTACTGTAAACTCCATTAGATGGTCCATATGTTGGTTTAATCCATTCCTATACCCTAGATTTGATCCTAGCTAATTTTCCCAAGTGATATAAGACCATTTAGCACCATAGAACACCCCATCATGAGTTTACGGCTGTAAACTCACGGGGAGTGGGTCATTAGGGCCGTAAACTCTCTTATGAGTTTATTCTTGAAGAGTAAACTCCATATCCAAGCCTTATACGTCCTTAGATGTCACCCGAGTCACTCCTAACACTTGAAATGGAGTGTTTTCGCGTCTCGGAGTGTGTATTCTCATTTGAATAGTAGTTCAAAGCCTAATTAGATACAAATGTGTATCTTTTCATATTACATAGGAACCTCGCACGCGTTCAAGCCCCGATCTAACACTTAGCATCCCAAACCGACACGCTTCTCAACCGGTGAGTTCATACCCCTACGTTTTTCCATGTTTTCAATGTTTTGAGGGGGGATACAAGAAAAAGTACAAGGAAATCTTGTACTCAAACTTATGATTTCATTTGATCTATTTCATATTTCGTATGCTTTTAACACGAAAAACTGTATTAACCAATCTTTCAACTTGCAGAGTAAATCGTCATGTTATTTGTGAAACTCGTTTTAAAATGTTATATTTTATATTTCACAAATGAATTACATATCATTGTTGTTAAAAGCATGAATCTTAAAACTTTAAAACATTCTTGATATCATTCCCCGTAGATATGAGAGTGCAGGAATAATAACATTAAACTTAGAACTTTACCACTCCCCGTAGATATGAGAGTGCAGGAATAATAACATTAAACTTAGAACTTTACCACTCCCCGTAGATACGAGAGTGCAGGAATAATAACATTAAAATTAGAACTTTACCACTCCCCATAGATACGAGAGTGAAGGAATAGTAACATTAAACTTAGAACCTTACCACTCCCCCTAGTTACGAGAGTGGTGGAATAGTAACATTAAACATAGAACTTTAGACAAGTCCTTGATAATACTCCCCCTAGTTACCAGAGTGAAGGACTAAATAAATAGAATTTCCCATTTTATTATCTCTTAATTCATTAATCTTGAGATTGGAGACACGTCCTTGTAACACTTCCCCTAGTTACGAGAGTGTAGGACTACCCCCGTAACCAGAATCTCTTAGAGGGAGAACGTGACTTGAGTGTATAGATCTATATGAGATTGAAAACCCCGTACCTGGCTGCTAGCTACAGTCAAACCGAAAGGTTCAAGGGTGACAAAAGTCATAAAAAGATACTGGCCCCTGTTTCGAGCCTTATCCATTCTATAGTATGGTTATGGAACTCGCAATTTAGATTATGAATACTTTTATACTTACTTATTAGTTTTATATACGTGTTAAAACTAATGTACTTTACTAGGATAATCAGGATTTCAGGAAACATCACACGAACACATAAAGTATGGTAGACACTTGTACATTACTTTCAGAAACCGATAACCAACTATAAACTTTTAAGGAAAATAAGGGTTTTTCCTGGGATAAAAAACTATACATAACCGGATCGTATAACAAACGGATAACTAAACTATACTTATAAGAAAATATGGGATTTTCTTGGATAACAAACTTTTTCAGAAAACGAAAGGAAACTTGTACATTTTCAGAAAACAAACCTCTTATGAACTCACCAGCTTTATGCTGATTTTCAAACTGCTTGTATTCTCAGGTCCACGTTAGACAGGTACCCAGCAATCCTTTTGGTGAAGACGGAGTACGTAGAAGACACGTCCTTACTTTTTTTCATAATATATATATATATATATATATATATATATATATATATGTATAAGACATGTAACTCTTTGCTTTCAGACAATGTAAATGAATCTATGTAATGTAAAGTTTTGTGTTTACTATGCTTACTATGTACATTGGTTGCGATATTCATGATGTCCTCCACCCCGGAACGTTTCCTCTTTGGTTTCGGGGTGTGAGAACTACCCACTTATCGAAGGATCTTTGCATTCTAACCATCTTCAACCAATGCGATTTTGAAATTTCATTGACACTCTTAATGTTTGGAAAAGACCATGCGACCTCCATCATCATCTGCTTGTTACCGCTCCTTCCTTAACAACGGTAGCGATTGGACCTAAGAGTCCTTTCATGAACAACTGTCATTCCCACTTGAGCATCACTAACATTTTTAAACTCTGACTTCGTTGTTGAACTAATCTGTGGCAAACCGAATCTTTTTCCGTTAATGTTAGCCCGATTCCGTTAATAAAATTTGAATTTTATTGAGTTCCGTCAAAATCCTATGGTTTGGAATCATTTAAGTTATATAAATGAATATTATATAAGAGTCGGAACCAAAATCATGTGAAAAACCCGAGTTTTCTTCGAAATTGAACAGTTTCCGGCCTAAGTGGTGTTCACGGCCGTGAACTCGATCACGGGCGTAAACCCGTCCACGGCTGGACCCCACCACCGACCATACTCCCAGCCTATAAATAAATGATTCCTACCCTCATTTACACTTTTTTGGCCGCGAACACCCTCTCTCTCTCTAAAAATCATCACCCGGAAAAACAAGAAAACACAGTATTTCTCTTCATCTATCACTCTATCCGCCTTGGAACTCGTTATGGAGCATCAAAACATCCGTTTTTCATCAAGATCGAACATTTTTGTTCTTGAGTTCACGGCCGTGAACCCTTCAAATCTTCATATTTCATCAAGAATAGGTCGTGAACCCTTCAAGCCTTCAAAGACCGTGAACCCTTCAAGGCCAGTAAACCATTCACGACCAAGATCCGATCACGGCCGAGAACAGTTCACGGCCGTAAACCCTTCCTAAGTAGTGAACGTGGCTGAAAACTCGCTTTATCCGGTTCAATCGAGTCCCGGTAACATTCCTAAACCAAAAGCAAGTGTTTTCCAACACTATAAATAATGGTTTCGCTAAGAAAATGCATAAATGTATTTAACTGATATTAGGATCCCGTTAAGTGCCCCGTGTACACCAACTCGAGGGTCTTCACTCCCAGTTCCACTATCCGACTTTTCACGCAACCAATAGTGAGTTCATACCCCTATGATTTTAGTGTTTTTAATATTTTCAAGGGGAGAGTACAAGCCAAACACAAATGATTTTGTGAATTTATAAAAAAAGATTTCAACATAATTAAAACTGATGCAACTGATACATCCATACGCTTTTCACGTTTTATAAAATATTTCGATATTTTATCCCTTTTGTATTATGTTGAGCATAAGGGACGTTTTCAACTCACTGCCAAATTGCATAGTTTTCAGATTAATTCATGAACCAAATACATAATATTCATCCAAACTATAATAGATATAGTTTGGGGATTTCGATATATACAGTATTACAAATTCAGAGCTCATACATTGTTAAACATATAAACCATGACATACTTAGTTTATGATATTCTCGGGTAATAAGGATACTTTATTACACAATTATTAAGTATAATTATTACTCTATAAGGTAAATCAATGGATTTAAATACAAAAAACAATACAGAACTTTATGTAAACTAGTTAATACAGGATTGTGAGACAACTCTTCATTTGTACCTTCCGGGGTACAAGCTAAATTCTATCATAGTATAACCAGAGTCTCCTGGAGGGAGAGCGTCATATTTGTGAATAGATTTATTCGGGACTGACAATCCCACACCTGAACTGCTAGCTACAGTTAGGCAGGCATGCCTGAGGTGACAAATGTCATATATCTGACACTTGAAGAACGTCGTAAAGGTCACTAGGTCATATCAAGCATGGTTATACGACTCATAATAGTATAAACTAACCTTTTGTTTACAAGATTTCATTCTTCAATTAGTTTTACTTTAATTAATAGAACTACTATACATTATACTGGAGGATTCCAAGGGATAAAATACATGGTTTTATTTTAATTAATGAAACTACTATACATACTGGTGGTAACCAGGGTTTTCCAACAGAACATTCTATATATACTAGTGATAGCCAATGTTTTCGTACTTATAGATCAATATAACAAACTCATACATTAGAAAATATTGGATTTTCTTGGAAGCAAATAAACTTTTTCATTGATTCATCTATCAGGTTTTCATTTCAAAAACATGCTTATGAACTCACCAGCTTTTTATGCTGATACTCTCTTTTCAAAACCGCTTGTATTCTCAGGAAATCAGTAGACAGGTACCTCAGCAGACTTTTGAGAAGGCGGAGCTTATAGAGTCACGTCTTTATCTTTTGTTTTACTTTTGATGTATATGAATATTAAGTATAATTATTACTCTATAAGGTAAATCAATGGATTTAAATACAAAAAACAATACAGAACTATATGTAAACTAGTTAATACAGGATTGTGAGACAACTCTTCATTTGTACCTTCCGGGGTACAAGCTAAATTCTATCATAGTATAACCAGAGTCTCCTGGAGGGAGAGCGTCATATTTGTGAATAGATTTATTCTGGACTGACAATCCCACACCTGAACTGCTAGCTACAGTTAGGCAGGCATGCCTGAGGTGACAAATGTCATATATCTGACACTTGAAGAACGTCGTAAAGGTCACTAGGTCATATCAAGCATGGTTATACGACTCATAATAGTATAAACTAACCTTTTGTTTACAAGATTTCATTCTTCAATTAGTTTTACTTTAATTAATAGAACTACTATACATTATACTGGAGGATTCCAAGGGATAAAATACATGGTTTTATTTTAATTAATGAAACTACTATACATACTGGTGGTAACCAGGGTTTTCCAACAGAACATTCTATATATACTGGTGATAGCCAATGTTTTCGTACTTATAGATCAATATAACAAACTCATACATTAGAAAATATTGGATTTTCTTGGAAGCAAATAAACTTTTTCATTGATTCATCTATCAGGTTTTCATTTCAAAAACATGCTTATGAACTCACCAGCTTTTTATGTTGATACTCTCTTTTCAAAACCGCTTGTATTCTCAGGAAATCAGTAGACAGGTACCTCAGCAGACTTTTGAGAAGGCGGAGCTTATAGAGTCACGTCTTTATCTTTTGTTTTACTTTTGATGTATATGAATATGAATCAAACAGATGTAAATACCTTTATATATATATATATATATATATATATATATATATATATATATAATGTAATCATTGTGTATACTTTCTTTACTATGATTCAAGTGTTGTGACACTACGCATGACGTCATCCACCCCCGAACATTTCTACCGTTTCGGTTTGGGGGTGTGACAGATTGGTATCAGAGCTATTGTTTATAGTGAACTAAGTATACCGAACCTTACATGGTATACAATTATAAACACTAATGGGCCGAAGCGCTCTGAAACTAAAAGTATACTTTAAAAATTTAAGTATTTTACAAAAGTATACAAGTATACATATGTATAAGAAGCTATAACATAGTAAGAACTACATAAAAGTATTTTGGGCGAGTTGGACACTTTGGTTAAACCTGAATAGTTATGTAGTCATATGTGGGGCCAATATAACCTGATCAACTATATTTGTCCGATATATGAACAACATGTGTTTGGGAGTGACTGTGGTGTTGCGACAAGTCTAAAAATCAACAAATCATATACAAATGAAGAAGATAGTTAAAATACTATAGGAGTATTTTATGGTTCTATAACACTACACAGACTTATCACTAGTAGTACAAATCCTCATAAATGAAAGACCTGAAATTCCTTGTTTATGTTAGTAAAACTTTATTGTAGATCTCTGTTATCGCTATAGGATTAAGATATATCTTGCTCAAAAATATCCGATTCTTGATCTGTATAGAAGGTTGATCGTCATTTTTCCCCTTGTACCTTTTAGAGAAAGATGCCTCCTAGGAAAAGACAAAAAGAGCAATAATCCCCTGTCAGATCCTCCTCCACCACCACCTCCTCAGTTCGATCCTGCCATGTTTCTGGCAACAGTTACAACTATTGTGGCTGTCGCGATGACGCAAATAAATGTTGGTGGCTCTAGAGGATCAGGAAGTGGTACCCCTCCCCAAAATCTTGAGGGTGGTTAGGGACACCAGAAGGAGTGTTCCTACAGAGATTTCATGAATGCGAAGCCCAAGTCCTTCGACGGAAATGGAGGAGTCATTGACCTAACCCGATGGTTCGAGAAGATTGAATCAAAATTTGAGATTTGTGCATGTTCTGAGGCCAACAAGGTGAAGTTTGCCGCTACACCTTCATCGATAGAGCATTGACTTGGTGGAATAGCCGAGTCAAATCCCTAACTCTGCCAATAGCAAATGCCATGGGTTGGGAGAGTTTAAAGGAACTCGTGTTTGCTGAGTACTGCCCAAGGGGCGAAATGCAGAAGTTGGAGCACGAGCTCTGGAACCTGAAGATGAAAGGTTCCGACATTGCTACTTATACAGCTAGATTCTGTGATCTGGCTCTTCTATGTCTGGGGATGGTCACCCCGAAAAGCAAGAAAATAGAGAGGTACATTTGGGGATTGACGCCCCCAACTCAAGGAAATGTTTTGGCTACTAAACCTCTCACATTCGATAGCGCCAAGTGTTTAGTACAAACTCTTATAGATCACAGGGTTGATCTTGATGAAGTAACAGCCACTCCTGAACCACCAAAGGCGAGTGGTGGGAAGAAAATTTTTGGAACCAGCATAAGGGCCAGTCTTTGCAGGAGCCCTCCAAGAAACAACAAGTAGTAGTAGTTCATGCTGCTACCACTACTGCCGCTGTTCCTGCTGCTCAAACACCTGCCAGTAGATATGTTGGTACTCTTACAAGGTCTGATAAGTGCAACTTTCATCATCACGGACCCTGCCGTGATTTGAAATACAATAGCTATGGTAAGAAAGGACAAGAAGCTAGATTTTGCATGACACCAGCCCAACCAACCAACCAGGCTCCTCGAGCGGGCATTGGTCAAGCCTGTTATGGGTGTGGGGAGATTGGTCACTTCAAGAGGAATTGTCCCATGGCAACAACAACAACTGGAAACACAGGGAGAGCGCTAGCGATGGGCCAGGAGGAGGCAGTTTCTGATCCCACCATAGTTAAGAGTACGTTCCTTCTCGACAACTCCTATGCATGCATTCTTTTCGATTCTGGTGCAGAGAGATGTTTTGTTAGTTATGCATTCAAGCATCTTCTCAAGCATAAATCCCAACCTTTAACCGGAACATTTACCATTGAGATGGATAACAGAAAGAAAAAGAGCACTAACGACGTATTCATCGGCTGTACCCTTACCCTAAACGACCATTCCGTTCCAATCAACCTTATGCCAGTTTCCATAAAAAACTTAAATGTCATCATCGGAATGGATTGGTTGAGCCCCAATCATGTTGATATCCTTTGTTATGAAAAAGCCATTCGCCTCAATCTGCCCTTGGGCGAAGCCCTCATAGTCTATGGTGATAAACCTAGCTCAAACCTTCGTATCATTTCATGCATCAAAGCCCAGAAATATATGCGAAAGGAGTGCCATGCATTCCTAGCCCATTTCATTAATGAGAAGCAGGAAGTTAAAGACCTTGAGAGCATCCCCGAAGTCTGCAACTTTCCTGATGTCTTCCCCGAAGATCTTCCCAGAATCCCTCCCAAGCGCCAAGTCGAGTTCCGTATCGACTTAATCCCTGGAGCTACTCATGTAGCTAAATCCCCATACCGTCTAGTGCCGGCAGAAATGCAAGAGTTATCTAGCCAGCTCAATGAACTACCCAGCAAGGGATTCATCAGACCAAGTTCCTCACCCTAGGGAGCCCCGTTCTTGTTTGTGAAAAAGAAAGATGGATCCTTTCAAATGTGCATAGATTATCGAGAACTGAACAAGCTTACCATCAAAAACCGTTATCCCCTACCCAGAATCAACAACCTCTTCGATAAACTCCAAGGAGCCAGATATTTCTCAAAAATAGACCTGAGATCAGGGTACCATCAGTTGCGAGTCCATGAAGGTGATGTTCCCAAGACAACATTTCGGACTCGGTATGGCCACTACAAGTTTGTAGTTATGCCCTTTGGTCTAACCATCGCACCCGCAATATTCATGGATCTAATGAATCGGGTGTGCCGCCCTTTCTTAGACAAGTTCGTGATAGTATTCATTGATGATATACTTGTCTACTCTCGGAGTGAGGAATATCACAGACAATACTTGAGGCTAGTGCTAGAAACTTTAAGGGCGGAGAAACTATACGTAAAACTCTCTAAGTGTGAATTATGGATCAGAAAAGTAACTTTCCTTGGTCACGTGGTTAGCGAGGAAGGCATACACATGAACCCTTCCAAAATCAAGGCGATTGAGAATTGGTCAGCACCGAAGACGCCCACGGAAATCGGTCAATTCTTAGCTCTTGCTGGCTACTATCGCAGGTTTATCTAGAATTTCTCCAGGATTGCTAAGCCTTTAACCACCCTGACTCAGAAAGGTGTACCCTTTAGTTGGGGATAAAAGTAAGACACTGCATTCCAAAGATTGAAGCAGGCCCTATGCAGCGCACCTATCTTGTCTGTGCCTGAAAGGACGGAGGACTTCGTTGTCTATTGTGATGCATCCAATCAGGGCCTAGGTTGTGTGCTTATGCAGCGAGGAAAGGTTATTGCATATGCCTCGAGACAACTGAAAACACACGAAGTCAATTATACAACTCATGATTTGGAGTTCGGAGCAGTGGTTTTTTTGTTAAATATTTGGAGACATTATCTATATGGAACCAAGTGTACTGTCTTCACCAACCATAAGAGCCTACAACATATCTTTGATCAGAAAGAGTTGAACATGAGACAACGGCGGTGGGTAGAGCTACTCAGTGATTATGAGTGTGAAATACGCTACCATCCCAGCAAGGCCAATGTGGTAGGAGATGCCCTCAGCCGGAAGGAATATTCAGGTCGTAAAGTGAAGGCACTAACAATGACCATCAATTCCCATATGTCCACTCAAATCAGAGAGGCTCAACTGGAATCCTTAAAACCAGAGAACATGTCAGATGAAGCCTTGAGGGGAATGGAAAAGAACTTGGAGATCAGAGGAGATGAAATTTACTATTTCATGAACCGGATCTGGACCCCAAAGTTCAGCGGTTACAGGGAGGTTGTCATGAACGAAGCTCACAAGACTAGATACTCCGTTCACCAAGGTTCGGATAAGATGTACCTGGATCTCAAAAAGCTCTATTGGTGGCCAAACATGAAAGCAGAGATCGCTACATTCGTGGGAAAGTGTCTAACTTGTGCCAAGGTGAAGGTGGAATAACAAAAGCCCTCAGGTCTACTTCAGCAGCCAGAAATACCTAAGTGGAAGTGGGAAAGGGTTACGATGGATTTCATCCTAAGTTTCCCAAGTCTCCGAGTGGGTACGATGCCATCTGGGTAATTGATGATCGATTGACTAAATCCGCCCACTTCCTGCCAATCAAAGAAACATCCAAGATGGAGAGACTTACACGAATCTACATCCAAGAGATAGTCTGTCTGCATGGTGTGCCTGTGTGACAACCGTCAAAATTCGAGTTAGTTCTAGATTTGATAAACTTAGTTGCACGTGTAGGCACGACACATACTAGACTTAGTAACTAGAAGCTAAGTTATAACCTAATAGAAACTTGGAAACAATTAGAAACAATGGATAGTGTACTTAGATTTCACATTGATATGTGAATTCTACAACTACTTAACTGTAGTGACTATCCATATTCGGGTTTCTCTTTGACCCGAACACCTTTTCATGAATCATATACACACATCATGCATTTTACCTAGTAGTAGAAAATTAGGTCTGAGTCTCGCCGGAACTTAAGTCAAAGTTGGAAACTAAGATTAGTATACTTGATTCTTCAATTTCGTGTGAATCTCGAAACCACTACATAGAATGCCAATAAACCGATAAAATAAATTACAAACATTATTTTTAACTAGAAAAGAGTTATGAAACTCTAACATAAATTGAAATCTCAAATAATTCAATTTATTTTGGTATCCAAATATTTACAAACTCTCAAAAAACCCTAAATGCCCTAAAAACCTAAATTTATTAAATTGACTTCTAAAATTCAATTAAAATAATTATGAACCTTACAAGATCAATTTAAAATAACTAAATTCAAGAAAATATAATCAAGGAAAATAAAAATTGAAGTCATTAACATTTAACCTTGTTTTATATTTTAAAAACCAAGGGATTTTATAACCAAAGTTCAATAAATGTGCATTTTATAGAAATGAGATTTTATAAATGTCACACCCCAAAACCGGAACGACGGAAACGTTCAGGGGTGGAGGACGTCATGTTTAGTATCACGAGATATGTATATGGTAAGCAAGTAATGAACAACCATTTCATTTAGAAAGAAAGTGTTTACAATGTGTGTGTTCACAAAACATAGAAGTCATAAACAAATAAACAAAATAAGACTTGAAGCTATAATGCTCCATCTTCTTAATTCCCAGCACGAGCACCTGTCGAATAGTCTCCTGAGAATACAAGTTATTTGAAAGAGTTGATCAGCAATTAAGCTGGTGAGTTCATAAGATTTTAGTGATGTGAGTAAGCTGTAAAATGTGGTTGAAAATGTATATGTACAAGTGATGTAAGCTGTAAGTTCTATTTTGAAAGTTCGCATGTTCTTCTAGAAAATAATATATTTCCTACTTGAATGGAAGTTAAGTAAAATGACACTACAAGCCTTTCTATGCGTACTAAGTGGGTACAAGTTATATATACTCAGAGTAAGTAAACAATCGATTGTGCGCATCTGCCCTAAGCTCACAAGCCAACAGGGAACAGAAAGTAAGGCGGATTGTACACATTCCATTGGTTACTAGATCGTTGTCATATATAACCCTGGTGTAATCACTTGTTACTCATGGAATTATTTGTAATGGTTCCTTTATATCTAACGAAAAGTTCTTTTAAGAAAACCTATATTTCTTATAGTAAAATATTGACTACAGTGACTACTTTTATAAAAGCTTTGTTTATACTACTATATATAATCTGATATCGGGTAGAAAGTTAATTGGGTGAATCTGCCCTAAGTCCACAACCCAACGAGGACAGGAAGTAAGGTGGAAAACACACATTTAACTATCCATTGGGTATTAGTTTTATATATAAACATGGTGGATAAACTAAGGTGTTATAGAGTTACTCACCTAAAGTCTTTAAGTGTATACTGGCTTAATAAAATGGATTAAGGCCTTATCTAGGAAATTTCTAGTTTTGTATACCAAAAGTACTGAGTTTGAAAAGTATGTGTTGTACTAGAAAAGTTGTGTGTTGACTATGTGTCCTATAACCTGATCCATATTTGGTACCCTTATGATGACTTAATGTATACTAAGCATAAATATATATAGAATCGGGTAGATAATAGATTGGGTGAATCTGTTCCAAGCCCACAAACAAACGAGGACAGGAAATGAAGAGGGGAGCACACATCCTATTAGCTGTCGGAACCTATTGGTATATATGTATCCTATGGTGTATACATTAAGGAATCATAAGATTAGCATTATGGTCCTAACTTTTTAGAAGTAGCCTTCTACCAAGACCCGACTGTTTTGAAAGTAGCCTTCTACCAAGACCCGCCTGTACGACTATTATTAATTAAGTCTAACTTACCTCGTCGATTATGTGAATATGAAACATGGTAAAGGTATTAATAATATTCACACTGGAATTTTATATCCTTCTGTAATTGTCGTATTGACAGTGTAAGTACTGTAGTATTTGTAATAAGTGACTAATTTTAGTACTATTTTTCCTTAATTGAGGGTTATGGCATAATGTGATGGCTAGATCCTATGCTAAACACTCCCTTGTCAAGAGATTCTAGGAACTACACGCGACCTCTGCATGAGTGCAAGTCGCGAACATCCACATTACTATGATGATGTATACCCAATATAACTATCACGATGCATCATGATTCATTGGTATAGTTAGATCCTGAACTTGTTCCATGCTAAAGCACCTTATTATGTTCTGTTCTGTTATTGTATATTGATATCGTATTTATGTAAATGTATTTATGTAAACTTTTGAAAAACAAATTTTTTCGGTGTGCGTACGGGCATTGCATATTATAGGCATTCATCTAGATACACTTAGAAACTAAGTGCACTTTTATAACAATGCCTTTATTTAGAAATATTCTTAACCCTTATCAAGTGCCAAGTTAACCACCTAGGTTATATCACTAGCCACTCTAGGAGCAATGCACTTACTACTGAGAATGGGTTTTCCTCGGTAGCTATTGACTTTAGATGTAAGGTTAGTAGCTAGATATACACTAGTAATAATCTTAAGTCAAAACATATACCAATTATTCCTAAATACATCTTCATCGTCTTCGTACTAGAGTTACAACTAGGAAAAAGCGTTTCGATACCAAAACAAATGATAATTGGAGCATCGCGTAAGGAGGTAGATGAGTCGCCACTAAGTAATCACTTGGATACCATTGGCGGGCATTCCGGATTCGACTCACGAGGAGACACAGAGGTTTAACCCACACGTGAGACCTTATTACTACGCTACGATTTAGCTCTACGTTGTTTCCACCTTGAGCTTAAAACTTAACATAGGATGTCCCTTTGACCTCTATAAAAGGTCGTAAACTGCATTGACACCATAAAAAGTTTTTCAAACAACTTTTCTTGTCCTTTATCTTTGGGAAAAAGACATCGGTACTCGCCTTATACTCGCCTTGTACTTGCCTTAGCATTTAGGTACGATCAGCTACACTAACATACTTATTCCTTACTTCTTAATCTTCCATCAAAAAGTTATTTCGCTTCATCGGTTTTATTTATCATCGATAAAATATTTTATAACCACTTCATACAACTTACTAGACCTTTCCTAACAATGTAAGCCATATGCTTGCTAAAAATCTTTTGACGACTTGCTTTAACTTAACACTTTTCTTCAAAACTCAATTTAACCAATATTCGTTTTAACCTTGCTATTTCAGTTTCATTTCAAATCCATTTCAATGGATATATGTGATTTTAAGGGCATATAAACCATTTTAAACCTTGATTACCATTTTCGTACGTTTTCAAAAAACTTAGAAACATTTTCTTTTATAAAGGTGTTTAAACTCTATGCTATAAAACTTAAACATATGACGTTAAAGTTCATATTATGTGTAAAAGCTTCATCGGATCTTCAAACCACTTTTGTTTTAAGTCTTTTGACTACTTTCTCATTTAGGCATTGTACCTTACTTAAACGTGTTTTCTTGAATCCCAACATGATATTTTCACAACTTTCTACTTCACACATGTTTATAAGACATCTCTAATGCTTGTATTTCAAAACATACCTTATTTGCATACTTTGCTTTAATATAGTTTTATAATCTATAATGTTTTTAAAATTTGTAGCATTTGAAAACTTAGTGTTCACTTTTAAATTTCTAGTGATACACTCTCAACAATGAATAATTATTCTTCTAAATATATTAAATCTTTACCTTATCCATTTTAACCATTGTTGCACTTCAGCCTAAAAAGTCAAAATTGTCAGATTTTCAATTGCCATTTGCAGGGCTTCTTTTTCACAAATGGGGTTTAACTTAATAAATAACTTATGAATTTTAAGCAATCCTTATCAAACACTTTAAAACTTCCACATTTATATCTAATCATCAAAATACATTAAGGATTGAATTTTGAAGTATTTCTCAACTCATATTTTTTTTATCTACCTATATGTATTGTTCTTAAAATTTTAACTATAGCAATCAATGTTGCTACTTTCCTTTTCTTTCCCCCGAACTTGATTTCTCCCTCTCCTTCTGATTTTAGATCTCGCACGCCTATAATAATAACATAATTCATTGTCTAACTTTGTTTCTTTCTATTTTGCTTCTCTTGGTATGATGTTCGTACACATACAAACTAGAAGTCTACCCTTTCGTTTTGAGCGATTAATATGTGTATAGTCATGAGACATAATTTTGATTTAGTCAACTTTGATATATTCAATTATGCCTTTTATGACATACATTTTACTTTTATTATGAAATCTACTGTAAACAAGTAATCCTTATTTACATTTGCTCTTCGTACTAAATTCAGAAACTTGATTTAAAGTGCAATTTTCATTGTATTTTCCTTACAATTAATACACAAGATGAATACCATTGTTCTTATGATTTTTCTATATCCGGAAAAATATATGTGAATGATATGTTTTCTTATGTTTCTTCTTTTCTTTAAATACATCAAAAGTCTTGAATTTTACTATTATCTATTCTCTAAATGATTGTTTTTGTAGAAACACTAAATTAAGAATGCATCATTTTCAATGATCGATATTTTTACACTTTTCTTATAATAGCATTCTACTTTGTCATATTCAGTGAGTTCCTAAACCCTCATCCTTGTTTTCATAAATGTTCTGACTCGTAAGCTTGAATTTTACTACTTCGTTTGATCGCCACACATGTATCTTCATTATCTTGGAATTGTTACACATTTTGATAATAGTGAGATTAATTATCATTTCTAAACACACATTTTGATAACAGTGAGATTTTTATCACTTCTAAACACTTAAAATGCTTTATACACAATGTGATTTAAAATATCATAAACTTTCACCGCCTTCATTAGAAACAATGACTCTCTAATTATATATACTCTTCGATTATAGTTCTGTTATTGTAAGAGTAACCGTAGTAGTAATTATAGCCTCGGAGATCCTCAATTATTTCGTAAGTTATTTTATAGAAGACATTAAATAGCCTTTACATTTGAGATGTACCAAAACTTCGTTGCCTACCCTTAGTACGTATTTTAGGAACTTAACCTAGATCTCTTCCCTTTCATTCATGCTACCCCTTCTTATTTCAGAATATATCTTTTCCATATGTAGTAGCCAACCCGGAAGTGAACAAATTGTTCCTAATCTCTTCTTTATTTGGCGGCGAATTTACACTTAGTGCTAATTTAGAATGCAACTTAAGGATCAACTTAAGTTGGGCTCTTCCCTTGAGGACTTAACCCAAAATAATCAAAGAACTTTTCAAGTCACCATCTCTCCAGCTATATAGTTGTATTCAACTGAGTTCTAATAGAATACGTCACAAATTGAATTTCGGGACGATATTCTTTCAACCGGGGGAGACTGTGACAACCGTCAAAATTCGAGTTAGTTCTAGATTTGATAAACTTAGTTGCACGTGTAGGCACGACACATACTATACTTAGTAACTAGAAGCTAAGTTATAACCTAATAGAAACTTGGAAACAATTAGAAACAATGGATAGTGTACTTAGATTTCACATTGATATGTGAATTTTACAACTACTTAACTGTAGTGACTATCCATATTCGGGTTTCTCTTTGACCCGAACACCTTTTCATTAATCATATACACACATCATGCATTTTACCTAGTAGTAGAAAATTAGGTCTGAGTCTCGCCGGAACTCAAGTCAAAGTTGAAAACTAAGACTAGTATACTTGATTCTTCAATTTCGTGTGAATCTCGAAACCACTACATAGAATGCCAATAAATCGATAAAATAAATTACAAACATTATTTTTAACTAGAAAAGAGTTATGAAACTCTAACATAAATTGAAATCTCAAATAATTCAATTTATTTTGATATCCAAATATTTACAAACTCTCAAAAAATCCTAAATGCCCTAAAAACCTAAATTTATTAAATTGACCTCTAAAATTCAATTACAATAATTATGAACCTTACAAGATCAATTTAAAATAACTAAATTCAAGGAAATATAATCAAGGAAAATAAAAATTGAAGTCATTAACATTTAACCTTGTTTTATGTTTTAAAAACCAAGGGTTTTTATAACCAAAATTCAATAAATGTGCATTTTATAGAAATGAGAATTTATAAAAGTGGAAGAAATGGAGCATATTATTGATAGTGGATTTGTAATACATTTATACCTAAAGAGTTAGGGGGGCAAAACACCCACTAGCCCCACTACTCCCTCCGCCCCTGATCTTGAAGGTAATTCCGAATTTTCTTTCATTCTACTTCACTTTTCCTTCAAGTTTTGCTATTTTCTTGCACTCTCTCCTTCTTCTCCTTCTTCATCTTCTTCAAACTTGTTTTCTTTTTGTTAAATTGTTTTTTAGAACATAATGGATGTGTTTTAACACCATGCATGTATGTTAAACAGGTTTCATGTTCATGATCTTAGTGCAAAAATCGATTTTAAGGATCAAAATATCAAACTCATTTTTAAGAGTCTTGAGAAATAAGATTTTTGTATTTTAATGCATGTATGTAAATTATGATTTTTAAATCTATTTGATCTTTAGAAACATGACCATAACAGGCATGGATCATGATATCTTTAAAATATTTCAAAAGATTTAGTCAAAGAAATGATGAAAACTCACTTTTCTAACGAATCATCATGCATGCAATCTGCCAGATTTCTTTACCTGACTTTAAACTGTCATATCTCACTCATTTCTTAACCAAAATTCGAGATTCTTTTTCTGAAATATAATATTTTTAGTTAGCTTTCAAACCCACCGGACCTCACTGGAAAATTCCAATATTTGATTTTGAGCAATGTTTACAAAACTATTGCTCAAACAACACCTTTTTGTGAATACTACTTTTGTATTGCATGGTCAAAGGTCTTATTCCTCACTAAAAATCTAGGAAAAATAAAATTGAGCAATTAACATCATGTATTAAGAGTTACAAAAAGATCTTGATTCAATAGTCTTTGGAACATGTTGCAAAAATTCTCAAAGTAACATCAATAATCTTTACCAAAATCACAAGAACCAAGTTTTCTCTATAATTGTTTGAGCCTTTAGGCATGTTTTCCACATCAAAAATAACAAAACAATTTTTGATTGTTATTAAATTGTTTGAAGATGCATTCTGGAAATTTTCATCTCAATCTATATTTTCTTTATTTTTACATGAAAATAATAAGAAAATTGAGTGTTAAAGCATATAAAATACTTACACTAGTTAATAAATTCTACAAATATTCGTGGATGATCATTTAAGTTAATAAGCATATGTCATGAAGTGTCATCGATTGTTGTTAGTGTTTAGTATGGTTTTTAATTTTCTTTTTATTTAGCTCCAATAAATTATAAAACCACTTTAAGGAATGTGAAAATATTATTTCTTATTTTTCGCAGCGTCTACCTTATGTTTAAGACTCAGAAAAATATTTTGAGAATTTTTTAAAATGGTTTTGTGAATTTATACAAAATGATTTCAACACAATTAAAACTGATGCAATTGATACTTCTATACGTTTTTCCGCGTTTTATAAAATATTTCGATATTTCATCCATTTTGTATTATGCTGAGCATAAGGGACGTTTCTTAACTTACCGCCTAATTGCATAGTTTTCAGATTAATTCATTAACCAAATACATAATATTCATGCAAACTATAATAGGTATAGTTTGGGGATTTTGATATACAGTATTACAAATTCAGAATTGTTAAACATATAAACTATGATAGACTTAGTTTATGATATTCTCGGGTAATAAGGATACTTTAATACATAATTATTTAAGTATAATTATTACTCTATAAAGTAAATAAACAGATTTAAATACAAAAGAACAATATAGAACTTTATGTAAACTAGTTAATACATGATTGTGAGACAACTCTTCATTTGTACCTTTCCAGGTAAAGGCTAAATCCTGTCATAGTATAATTAGAGTCTCTTGGAGGGAGAGCGTGACATTTGGGAATAGATCTATTTGGGACTGACAATCCCACACCCGATCTGCTAGCTATAGTTAGTCGGGCATGCCTGGGGTGACAAATGTCATATATCCGGCATTTGAAGAACGTCATAAAGGTCACTAGGTCATATAAAGCATGGTTAGACGACTCACAATAGTATAAACTAACATTTTGTTTACAGGATTTCATTCTTCAATTAATTTTATTTTAATTAATAGAGCTACTATATATTATACTGGAGGATTCCAAGGGATAAAATACATGGTTTTATTTTAATTAATGAAACTACTATACATACTTGTGGTAACCAGGGTTTTCCAATAGAACATTCTATACATACTGGTGATAGCCAAGGTTTTCGTACTTATAGATCAATATAACAAACTCATACATTAGAAAATATTGGATTTTCTTGGAAGCATATAATCTTTTTCATTGATTCATTATCAGGTTTTCATTTCAAAAACATGCTTATGAACTCACAAGCTTTTTATGTTGATACTCTCTTTTCAAAACCGCTTGTATTCTCACGAAATCAGTAGACAGGTACCTCATCAGAATTTTGAGAAGGTGGAGCTTATAGAGTCACGTCTTTATCTTTTGTTATACTTTTGATGTATATGAATATGAATCAAACAGATGTAAATACCTTTATATATATTCAATGTAATGGTTGTGTTTACTTTGGTCGCTATGATTCAATTGTTGTGATATTACGCATGACGTCATGCACCCTCAAACGTTTCCGCCGTTTCGGTTTGGGGGTGTGACATAATCTTGCTAACTTGTCTACCGATCTTCCAAACAATGACCCTAAATTGTCTCCACTGATGAACCGAAACAACAACCGAACAAACTAAATCCAGCTCGACAAAACGCATCCCACTCATAACTCGCGGTATGCAAAATGACATATAACAATACTTAATAATATAAACCAGATAGTAACAAAGAACTAAACCCAAGATACTGTTTACACATACCAGCACATGATTTCAAAGCACATATCTACAGATTAAGGCACTAGAATAAGAAAAGATAACATACCCGTGATAGCATATTACGAAACTTTGGCCTCTACCGACTGAAGTTGCAACGGTTGGCCCCTTACTGTTGGGGTTTCTGCTCTGCCCTCACGACCGTGAGTGATCCTCATAGTAATTGTAGCAGGTGCACTCACTGCTCCACCCCTCAATATCGTAAAGTTGACCTTCTTGTGGCCCACCTAGTTGTTGTGAAAACATATCGTAACCGATCCATGTGGGTAGTCCCACTAAAACGGACCATGTGACCACAACTGAAACATACCCGACCTACCTCCCGACATTCACTCTCATGGGTCCTCCCACACTTGGCAGAACGGTCTCGACCCTGATGGCCTCCCAAACGTGAATCTTGAGTATTGGGCCTCTTCGTGTGGCTCACTGTAATTTGTGTCTGTTTTGGCCTCCTCTTCCTGAAGTGCTCCAAGTTGATCTCCCGCTCCCAGGCTCTAGCAATTATATCATTCAGGGTCTCACACCTTGACAAAATCACAAACTCCTTGATGTCATCCCTCAACATAACATGATACCTTACCTTCTTCAACTCCTCATCCGCCACATATTGTGGAACCAACAATGCCCTCTTGCGAAACATAGTAGTGATCTCAGCTACCGCTCAGTAGTATGGTGAAGGTCCTAAAACTCCCTTGCCAACTGCTCCACCTTAATCACCGATGCAAACTCAGCTCGAAATCTCATCACAAAGTCATCTCATGACATCGAATCAGCTGCCCCATCCCTTATGGTGTGTCCAATCTCCTCCCACCAATCTCGAGTTGTCTTTCAAATAACAATAAGCAAGTCTGACCTTTGCCCCCATTGAGACAACTTCTAGTACGGAAGGCATTAGCAACATTTGCTAACTAGTGTCTGCTCCCGATCGGGTACTTCCCCTAAAGTACTTCGGAGCCCCACATGCCTGAAACTCCCTGAAAGTCAACGTGCGAGCTCGCATCAATGCTACCATCTCATAATGGAAGAAGCTCAAGCGCTCCTCCAAAACCTCCATGATACCCTCCTTGATCGTACCAAAGATCACAAGAGTCTGCTCAAGTATGATGCGGGTAATCTCAGACAAAATGAACTCCCGTATTTGCTCATCCAGTTGTCCAGCTCCAAAACCCAAACCAAAACCACTTCCAGAACCTCTTCGTGTGGCCACCATACTCAAAATAGACCACACAAACCATCAATACATACATACATATACATCACGGAGTCCCATACTCTACAAGATTCCCGGTATCATCGCAGCTTTCTTTGACTCAAGTATGGATCCTCTGCTTCCAGTATTACAGGTCCATACTACTTTCCACATCTATCCATACTTTCCTCAAGGACTGCTCTGAATCCTTTAAGTCACTCCCTTATCCATACATGCCACCCTCAACAAGACAAGGCTCTCAACACTAAATCTCTTCCTAGGTTAGGGAAATCACCACCCCCACTCTCCGCCATCAGCTTTAGAAGGAACTCCCACCAACACCCTCTAACTAGCTTACGAATACACTAACATATCACCAACACTAGATAATTCTTCGAATGAAGGGTCTCACACTAAAACGGTTGGACTCAAACAAGAGTTGCACAATAGAGTTAAAACCTAACCTTCTAAAATTATTTAGTCTCAATAATATGTAATTTAGCATATTCACTTACTAGTTATCTGAAGTTAATGAGAATTCCTAAAAAGCAGAAAGCAAGCAACATTCAAGCATTGAGTAATCGGAATCAGGCATAATCTAAACAAGCCGTCCTATCACTGAATGATCAGTACTAACATGCAAGTATACAAGCTCATATAGAAGGCATACAATGGCATTTCACCTAGATCCTTAGCCCTAATCTGTCATGCGATTCACATATCAAGCATATCAGAAAACATTTATGGGTATTTTTGGAAAACTTTCTTGAGCTAGTTCGATTGCATGCACCATACTAATAAATAGTAATCTTGTTTAACTTATTGAGTTAGTGGGGACACTGCTCACACTATGTGTTAGGATTATTTTCTTTTCGTGCCAGAATATTTATGTTGTGTTTTACATATTATTCAAATTATCCACAGTTGGTCATATGTTGGAAGTAGATATGAATTAAGACTGTCATGAGTTGGTTGTAGAGGTCTAAGATGTTGGACATGGCCTCAACACTCATGAGTGCTCATAAGTTCGGAGTATTGGATTCAACCCACGCTCGCTGGTATCACTTCATGGAATTTATCTCGATTGATCGCGAGATGGTAATATCATATCAGTCTTCAAACCTAGTGATATGTCTTGTTGCCTATGAGTTGGTTATGCATTGATCATACGAAACCGCATTGGTAACTTCTTGTTATTAAACGTACCTTTGTGTGTGATGTAACAAGTAGTAGAACAAGCATATGAGTCGAAGTTTATTTGTTCCTTCTTGGATTAGAAGGGATATCTAGGCCCCTCGATGATTTTGTTTTGACCTATGTACCGGGCCCGGTCAGAACTAAATTTATGTGTTCAATTAAGTTCTATGTTAAACAAATCGGAAATCGGGAAACAAACTGTTGGACAATAAGTAAGACATTGTTCCATATATTTGTCCGACTGATATCTAGAACAGAGGATTATATGATCACTTATCTTAAATGGCGTAACATCATCTTCTTAATTCCGAGAGGCCTTGAAAAGAGCTATGACTGATGATCGGTTCCTGAAGTCATACTTGCAATTATAGTTATTAGACTTATCCAAGTGGGAGACTGTTGGATAAGGTGTCTAAGTCCATAACTATATCTAGTATGTACTTGACCCGACCCGGCATGGTCCATTTGGGTTGCATGGCATCATGCATTTGGATAGACTAAATGAGAGAAATAACACTTGTGGTTTATTAATATATTATAAGTTATAATATATTAATAGTATTATTTAATTAGTATTGATCATAGATTAATTTGGAATTAATTAAGTGATCAAAAGAAGACTAATTAAATATATGGGTTGATTATGTAAATCATCTATAACTTGTATAGTGGGCTAAAGGCTCCATGGGTTATCAAGTTAGGCTAAGGTCCATAGGATGCTCCATGGATAATCCTGTTGGATATAGTGTCTAAGTCCATAACTATATTTGGTATGTACTTGACCCGACCCGACATGGTCCATTTGGGTTGCACTTCACCTGAACAATTTATGGATAATCTTTTGAGAATAGTATAAGTTATGATTTATTAATATATTATAAGTTCTAATATATTAATATAAAATCATATTATTTAATTAGTATTGATCTATTATTAATCTAGAACTAATTTAGAGATCAAAAGTATTACTAATTAAATATGGGCTCCTGTATTTATATAGTGTGGGCTAATGCTTATTTGGAACGGGCTAGGCTTGCATGGAAAGTCCATGAATACTCCATGGAGCTTTAACCCATGGATCTCATGGAAATGATAAGACATGGGTATTCAGGTTTACATGGATGTAACACTAATCCACCACACTATATAAAGGAGGCTTTGGTTCTTGAAATCACACTAGTTGTAGTGAGTATAATAGGAGGGCCAATTTCAAGAAGGTTGTTACTATTCTCTCAAAGTTCCAAGTTTGTGGTGATTTGTGATTTCCATTTGAGACATCCACACTATTAGTGCTAGGCTCTAAAACTCCAAGCAATCAATTACAACCACAAGGTAAGTAATTCTACCAGCTTTATTTGATTCAAGTTCCCCATGCCATGCTAGATAGGATAAGAACCTTGGAAAAATAATTATTTGCATGTATCTTAGTCAAACATACACCCAAGGTTTCTAGGGTTGCATGTACACCATAGGAGTGTTAGAATGCTCAAAACCCATCAATTCCAACCCATAGGTCATGGAAATGAAGAGTCATGTTAAATTAGGGTTTACATGGTGTAACCCTAAATATAACACACTATATAAAGAACATGTTAACCACCAAAAACGGGTACACTAGAAAGAAAGAGGACTAGGCCGATTTTTAGAAGTGTTCTACATACTCTCAAAGTCATTCCAAAGCATGTGGTATAGTGTGAAACATTTGAGGCATCACACTTGGGGTGCTAGGCTCTCAAGGTTTTCAAGGAATCATATCAACTACAAGGTAAGTAATTCTAGCCATCTTTTATGTTTAAAGTTCCCCATGTATGCTAGATAGGTTTATGAACCTTGGAAAAAGTATTTTGCATGTATTTTAGACAAACATAGATCCAAGGTTTTCTAGAGTTGCATGTACACTTAGGAGTGTTAGAATGCTGAAAACCCATCAAAACCCTACCGGCTCCTTCTATCTCATGAATCTTTGTGGGAGAGTCATCTTTGATGGTTCCAACTTAAAAGATTGGATCAGGAACATCAGGATGGTCACACGTTACGAGGACAAGGAATATGTCCTCGACAAGGAGCTGAAGGAAATTGATGAGTCTTCTGTTACTCCACAGGAGATCGCTAACTTTAGGACTCATGAGAGAGATGCCACCAAGGTGGCATGTATCATGTTGGCTATAATGACAGCTGAACTCCAAAAGTCCTATGAGGAATTTTACCCTTTTGAGATGCACATGGACCTGATGGATAGATACCATCAGAGTACTTGTCAAGAGAGGTATGAAATCATCTCTTCTATGATAACAACCCAAATGAAGGATGGTGAACTCATCACGGGCCACATGCAGAAAATGCAAAGGTTTGTGGACCGTTTGCTGAAGTTAAATGTGAACTTCCCCGAGGAGCTGGCTATTGACATCATATTGCACTCCTTACCTCCATGTTATGATCAGTTCCGAATGACCTATCATATGAACAAGGAGGAGGTCACACTCAGCAAGCATCAAGGACTTTTAAAGACCTCCGAAAGTGGTTTCAAAGGTAAGTCGGTTGTTACCACTCCTACTCCTACCACCGCCCCTATTCTGGCAATCGGGCAAGGTAAAGGGAAAAAGAGGAAGACCCGCTTCAAAGGGTCACAAAGGAAAGTCTCTTAATGGTTCTTATTCAAGTGGAACTAAAGGTGGTCTTGCTACTCCCTCTGGCAACCCTAAAGAAGCTGAATGCTTCTATTGTCATGATAAGGGGCACTGGAAGCGAAGCTGCCCAAAGTACTTGCAGGATGTTAAGGATGGGAAAGTAAAACCCAACCATGTAGGTATTTACTCTATATTGTCTAATGACTCACCACATACTAATTCTTGGGTCCTTGATACAGGTTGTGGAATTCACATATGTTCTGATTTGCAGGGCCTAAAAGAAGTGAGGATGTGGAGCACGTGAAGATAAAGTTAATCATGGGGAATAGGAAAGCTTCACCTGTTGCCAAGATTGGAGTTTATTCTTTAATGCTGAGTAGTGGATTAATGTTAAATTTGAATAGATGCTGTTACTCAGCTGAAATGGCGAGAAATATTATTTCTTTTCACGGTTTGTAATAGAAGTGATTTACTTTTTCATTTGATGATGAATGTGGTGGTATTAATGTTTTTTATAATTGTGTTTTAAGCATTACCTTGTGATGGTGTATACGAAACTTTATCGGTTGTAGACAACTTAGGAAATAATGTATTGCATATTGATTCTTCCTTTATACAAAGCATCCTTGTGGCATAGTCGTCTTGGACATGTTAACAAGAAGCGCATAGGCCACATCCAAAAGGCTGGAGTCTTGGAATCATTTGACTTAAAGTCAGATGATAGTTGCGAGTCTTGTTTACTTGGTATAATGACAAAGTCACCCTTCATTGGTACTTATGTTAGGTGTGAAGGTTTGTTGGACCTCATACACACAGATGTGTGTGGACCCTTCAAAACCGCCATAAGGGATACTAGCCCCTTCTATGTGACTTTTAACGATGATTATAGTAGATATGGCTATATTTACTTAATCAAGCATAAGTCAGAAACCTTTGAAAAATTCAAAGAGTTTAAACAGGAAGTGGAGAATTAGCTGGGCGGGAACATTAAGATGCTTCGATCCGATCGAGGTGGAGAGTATCTTAGTACAGAGTTCCTTGACTATCTTAAGGAATGTGGAATTGTTTCACAACTGACACCTCCTAGGACACCACAGCTTAATGGTGTGGCTGAGAGGCGGAATCGAACCTTTTGGACATGGTTCGTTCCGTGATGAGTCGAGCTTCGTTACCAATCTCATCTTGGGGGTATGCCTTAGAGACTGCTGCCCATATCCTTAATCTAGTCCCAACTAAAAAGGTTGCCAAAACACCTCATGAGATGTAGACTGGGAAAGCTCCCACATTAGACAACATCAAAGTTTGGGGTTGTGAGGCTTTCGTGAGGCGCGAGACTCATGGCAAGCTCGAACCTCGAAGTAAGCGATGTATTTTCATCGGCTACCAACAAAAATCGTTTGGTTACCTCCTCTACAGACCCAGTGAAAATGTGGTCTTTGGGGCAAGAAGAGGAGTCTTTCAAGAGAAAGAATTCATAAGCCAAGGAAACAGTGGGAGGAAAATTGACCTTGAAGAGCTTCAGGATTCAAGTGATGAAGGAACCTCAAACCCTAGCAATCAACCTGAGGAAGAAACTCATGTTGAACCAACTGACGAGTATGTACCTCTGAGGCGTTCCACTAGAATTAGAAATCCGCCTGAGCATTATTATGGTTTCCATATTATTGCGGAAGGTGATACATTTATTAGTGATTGTACACTGGTAAATCTGGATGAACCTAACAACTATAAGGAAACCATGGCAGGACCTGAGTCTGCTAAATAGAAAGAGGCTATGGACAGCGAGATTCAGTCCGTGGTTGACAATGTACCGGGTCATAAGACAGTCGGGTGCAAATGAATCTTCAAGAATAAGACCGACATGGATCGGAAAGTGCACAGTTATAAGACGCGACTGGTTGCGAAGGGCTTCACCCAAACTCAAGGAGTTGACTATGATGAAACCTTCTCACCAGCAGCAAAAATTAAGTCTATTAGGGTTGTGCTAGCCATTGCTGCATTTCATGATTATGAAATATGGCAAATGGATGTCAAAATCACTTTCCTTAATGGAAAGTTGGTTGAGGATGTCTACATGAGTCAGCCATAGGGTTTTGTCAATGCAAAGTACCCTGATAAAGTGTGTAAGCATGAGAAATCCATGTATGGATTGAAACAAGCATCTCGCAGCTGGAATCTTTGTTTTAATGAGAAAGTCAAAGAGTTTGGTTTTTCGAGAAGCGAGCATGATTCCTGTGTATATGTGAGAGCTAGTGGGAGTATAGTTAGCTTTTTGGTACTATATGTGGATGATAAGGGGTCTTTGGCACTTGAAATGGGAACTAGTGTGTGAGATAATCAGGGTGGGCCGATTTCAAGAGTGCATCATATTCTCTCAAAGTCTTCCAAGTTGTTTTGGTGATTTGTGATTCCACTTGAGGCATTCACATTATTGGTGCTAGGCTCTTGAAGCTCCAAGCAATCAACCACAAGAAAAGGTATGTCATACTACTAGTTTTATATTACATGTACCCCCAATCACATGCTAGTTAGGGTGAAACCTTGGAAAAAGAAAGTTTGCATGTATAATAGAGAAAATATAGATCCAAGGTTTCTAGGGTTTCATATACACCATAGGAGTGTTAGAGAATGTTCGTAGGGTACTAGATCTGCTTTCTTACTTCCGAGATGAGTCTTCTCACTATACTTACCTGAGTGGTAATACTGAGTGACCATAGGGTCTTATTTGAGTTATCGATCGGAGGGTCCTATATGCTTATATTGAGTTATGTGATATTTTGCATATTGTCTTTGTGATATGTGTTATATTATTCTATGCTTTACTGAGTTAGGATCGGAGGGTCCAAACCGAGTTGTGAGATGGGAGGGTCTTCACTGAGATATAGGAGTGGAGGGTCCAACGCAAGCTGTGAGACTGGAGTGTCCACACCGAGTTGTGAGACCGGAGGGTCCTCACGGAGACGCATGAGACCGGAGGGTCCATGCCGAGGTATAGCCATGAGAGGCTTATTATTTGTGTATGTGGTATTTTTGGGAACTCACTAAGCTTCGTGCTTACCGTGTTGTGTGTTATGTGTTTCAGGTACTTCTCAGGGTCGCAGGAAGGCGCTGGCTTGATTGTACACACCTGTTCGAGACTTTTTTTGAGGATTCTGGGATACTATCAGTTATTGTGTGGTTTTGTGTTTGACATTTGAGACAATTGTGGTTTTTGAGAAATGTGAAATGAGTTTTTATGTGTTTTAAAAATGAAAAATTTTGGTTGAAAATCTAGAGTGTTACATACAAATGATAGACGTTGGCTTGATATAGCCTTACAAAATAATGGTTAAAGAAATCAAAAGACACCTAATTAATATGAAAATTAAAGGATTATTTAAATGCTAATAAAAAGACTAATAAAAGCTGGTAAAAAGAGTCTTGGGAAGTGGAAAAGGAAGCCTTGAGACTTCCGAGGCATGAAACTTCCGAGGTTGGGACTTCCAAGACAACTCTTCAACTTTCGAGGCTTCCATTTCAAGTCTACGTGTAAAGTAGTAATCTATCCCAAAGCAATTCTCAACCAAGTTATCCATCGCATCCAAATGTCACATTGGATGGTGGATTTTTTGTCCTTTTAAGAAGAAGGTGTCTTTGGTGCATTATTACAGCAAGAAAATCTCTTCCTCATTACCTTGTGCTGTTTCTAGACTCTTGTAAGTCCTCAATCCTCTACCTTTTGTGTTCAATCATGCTATATCTAGGTTTTTATCCACTTTCCTGTATGTTTGGGGTGATTTGAGTCTATGGATTCCATAAAGCTGGCAACTTTATGGGTCCTTGAGGTTCCTTTGTGGTCTCTTGTCCCAGATCTAGAGTGTTATTGAGTTATGGATTCCCTGCATGAGATCTTAACCTCATTTTCATTATTTTGACTTAACTTGAGCTTAATACATGCATTATTCATGCATGTCTATAAAGCAATGATTTTTTTAAGTAGTGAGAGTAAGAAAGCCTTCTGGAAAGTATGAATGAGTGGCTTGAAGGATTAAGAACTTAAGGCATTAAGCGGATCTGAGTAGTTTCCACGACATGGCGGGTTACCATGACATGGCGACAGGTCATCCTTGCAACTATTTTGTCCTGATGTAGCCACAATGTGGCCAAATGGTGTTCACGACATGGGGGTTAGTAGGGCCTGACTTTGACCATTGACGACCCTTTTATCAATGTTGACTTTTGTTCAATTTAAGGGTTTTAGGGTGCAGACTAATAGGGTACTCATATATTGTTGGTTAGGTGTCTTGTTGTACCAGTCTTCACTTATTAAGAGTTGTTGTGTCTAGCTACTATATGCGAGGTGAGTCTTCTTACTATATTACTTAGGTTGCTAGACTTTCTTTGTGACTTTAGCATGAAAGACCATGGGAGGACCGTGACACCTGTATGAAAGACCATGGGACGACAATGGAAGTCGTACGGAAGACTATGGGAGGACCGTAGCAATGAAGACTGTAAGAGAACTACAACAGTGAGTGAGTGTAAGACAGTGAGAGGACCACATCATTCACATGTTATGTATGTTATTTATGTTATGTGGTATTTTAGGGAACACACTAAGACTTGTGCTTACGATTTTATATTAAATGTTTCAGGTACTTTTGGTTCCAAAGGGAATGGTCGACATGATTGCATCGCATCCACTAGAGTTTCCGCACTTATGATTTTGTTATTACTCTGATGTTATTTTGAAACACTTTTCGGTACTCTGACTATCTTATGGAAGTAATGAATGAATGATTTGGTTGATTAGAAAATGTATTTTTTGACGTTACTGCTTTCGTAGCTCGATTGTTCCTAACTCAAACAAATTCATCTATTCATATTTTTCATTTGGAACAATACATTATTAGTCATAGGTTCTTACTTATTTATGATGAAGATGGCATCCATGATGGAACACGTCTATGGCCAGGTATCTTATTCTATATTTAAATTAAATTAAATGATCTTTTATTGTTAAGTTATTATGCAAATCGTTAATTTTAGTTGCAAACGACACAAAAGAAAAGGTGTAAACCTAGAAAAGCACATAGCATACCATTTAGTGAAACAATCAATGACGTCGATGATTAAATTTCAGACCATCCGGTACCGTTAGTGGATGTGTACATCTCTATAGATTTGACCTTCCTGACACATGTGTTCTCACACGATCCATCGATTTTTGTGTAACATAGGCTCCATCTGAGTGAATGGGTAGATGATTTCTAGGACAATATGTATGGTTGGTCCGGAAATGGGTGGTTGGATGCTGATGTAAGTTTATTATATTATTATTTAAGTCGTATTTCGTTAAGTTCTTTACACTTTTTCATATACTTTATCGAGAAATAATATTTTTTCACACTATATGAAGCATTTGATTCTATGTAGTGTTTTTCTCATGGAAAAACACCCATAAATGCTCCATGGAGAATCATGACGATCACAATAATGCCTACGAATAGGAATGGCGATTGGTCTCAATCATTGTAGGGATAGATATACATACTTGGTGGCTAGTTGAGTGGGTTAATGTATTTTTATTAAAAATTTATTTTATTTGTTTTTTGTTTATTAACTTAATTAAAAAGTACTGGTAACACCCTGTTTTGAGTCGTTTCATAACTCGGGTATGTGACCTGAAGATCGGGTATCATAAGGCTTTGGGCTTTGGGAAAGAGAGGTTTAGACCCATTTGGATGTGGGTAATGTAGATTATGTGATGCAAGAGTTTTGTTTGTGCTTTTGGAGTCAAAGGGTAAAATGGGAAAAGTAGTGTTTCAAACTTCTTTTATAAATTATGGATTTAATTTCAAGGTGTTTAAAGCCAAAAGTAATTAGATAGGGTTATAAATCTCCTCAATACCTTTCTGTGGATATAAAAATCGTCGAAATCGGAGTTGAAACGAAGAAATTATGACCATTTGAAGTTAGGACGATTCTTGGGTTAAGCGTGTAACGTTGGGCGTACTAGGGCACCCCTTGTACGTTGGGCATACCAGGAGTACGTTGGGCGTACATGATCACTCCCAAACCCTATTTTGTGGTTTGATCCTTATTTAAGCTCTTTAACTTCCCCAAACCCATTCCATTCTCATCCTCCACCTCTCCAACACCCTCTCTTGAAACCCTAACCCTAGTTTGAGCCTTGTGAGCAAAAAGAAGGTGTTTTTAAGTCCTTTGGACTGTTCTTGGTGCACTTTGTAGAATAAGGAACTCATTGAAGAAGCTTTGGTTGCATTGGATCTTGTAGATCCAAACCTTTTTCACCTTGATCTTTCTTCTAGAGGTATAAAGTTTGAATCTTGATGATGAAATTGTTAGATCTAGCTAGTTTTGGGTGTTATAAGCTTTTGGTCATTTTCAGTGCATAAAGTTTAGATCTTGAAAGTTTGTGACCTTGTTATGGATAAAGTTGTAAAGTTTATTCATCTAAACATCATATTGATTCACATATGAAGGTTGGAGACTTGGACTTAATGGATTAAGTTGAAAAAGATGCACTTTTGGTCCCTTTGAGACTTAAAGACTAGATCTTGTTTGTTAGGACCATTCTAATGGATAAAGTTGGAAATTATCCATTATGGAGTCATTTGCAACCATAAAAATGTAACCATGGCCCCTAGTTCCCCCATACATGGTCTTGGATGTCTTAATGGGTTAAGAAGTTAGGGTTTTTGGATGTTGAAGACTTAATAGCCATGCAAGACCATAAAGTTGGAAACTTTATGGTTAAGGATATCATTTGAGGGTTAGATCTGGATTTTGGAAGAAAGAGCTTAAAGGATTAAGCTCTTAACGGATTGGGAGGATGGAAGATGCGTACGTTGGGTGTACCAAAGGGTATCTTGCACGTACGTGGTCAACCCCTCGACTTCTAGTTCAAGGCGTAGTACGCCCCGCGTACGTGTTGAGTACGCCCAGTGTACTTAGCTGAGTTGACCCGGTCGAATTGGTTGACTTTTGTCTTTGACTAGGATTTTTACCAACTTTAACCTAAGGGATTTTTGGGTAATTTGATTTATAGTTTGAGATATGGGTTCCTGTTAATTATATAGGTGACTGGTAGAGATATCTTTTAGAGCAATGATCGGTGCAGCTATTCTTTCAGACTAGGTAAGTATCTCACTATATCCATGGGTCGAATACACACCGACCCATTACTTGTTATGTGGAATGCTAGTTGTCCATGTGATGCTTGCATGAAAGACCAGAATCTAGTCCCTAACAATGTATGAAAGACCAGGATCGGGCCCCTAGAAATTTTATGAAAGACCAGGATTTGGCCCCTGGCACTCATATGTAAGGCCTGGATTTGGTCATCGACATTGCAAGGAAAGACAATGGGGGTATCCCATGACACCTGTGTGTTTTGGTATGTGGTATTTTAGGGAACTCACTAATGTTTGTGCTTACGGTTTCATATTTATGGTTCCAGGTACTCTCGGTTCAAAAGGGAAGAGCCCGGCGTGACTGTACAACATCCCCTAGAGTTTTCTGCATTGGCAATTAATGATATTACTCTGATGTTTAAATAATATGTTCACGTTGATCGGTTTTGGAACAACTGGTTTGTATGATTTATTGTTTTAAAAATGAAAATTTTACCTTGGATTTTCGAGACGTTACAGTACGACTTTTTTGTTTTGCATATTTATTTTCCCATCAATGAGTTTCTATGCACACTGGTTTTTGGGCAGCTAAATATTAGTACGTGGATTGTCACTTTATACAACAGTATGATGATGGAAGGGTACTTCTAGTTGTTCACTAAGCAAGGCAGGTTCAAGGCTTTTAATAGAAATATATCTAAAATTTTAGATGATTTTTTTTTGGAATCATTCGAGTATACTGAGAAAGGCAGATGAGTTGAAATGTGTTCCCTCTATAAATGTGTCATAGCAAGGAGATGTTTAGGAGACTATGGTGTATTTGTTTGCATGTTTTTGGAAAAGTTGGTCTCCAACATTCCTTTACAATTACGACAGTCACCTAAAGATGTTGCTATTAATTATTGGCATAAGATGGGTAACGTTTTTTGGGGTTCAAGATCAAATGTATTATTGGTGAATAGACTTTGCGATACACTTTGTGATAAATATATCATTGGTAACAGAGGAATACATAGTTAACTAACTTTACTTATCTTACATTATAGAATTTGCGATGCATTTTATTTAAATATTATATTTTTAGTTTTTGTCACAGAAGAATACATAGCAAACTAACATAATCTCTACAAGTAAAACCACAATTGAAGTCAAGATTACAACTTGTAAACAATTATAACCAAGAACAAAATCCAACTGCTAACTAAGCATATCTTCAACTTCCTAATTTTCCTTTGAAGATCTTTCATTGTGTGACAATCCAAATTTATTGTCGTTACATAACCCCGTTTTCACTAACGGAATTCGTCGTTATGTATTAATTTCTGAAATATTTGGAGTCGTCAATAAATAAATATATATTTATTTATATTTTCTTGACATTATCATTTTAGTATAAGTAAATATAACATATAAGTGTTAACCCCGTTCAACCAAATAAAGTTATATTACTTTTCAACCACTTCACCCGGGTAAAAAGTTTTAACCCCGTTAAACTTTAGCATCGGGTAGCCGTGCAATACCCGAGGCATACTTAAGGAAATTGAATGCCACTCTACACCCTTTTACCACCCCAAACGTACACTCTCTCACTACTTTCTCTCTCTAGACCCGATTCCGACTCCAAAACTGCGAATTCCGGCTTCCAAACGTAAGAGTATCTTCCCTAACTTATTCTAAACATGCATCAATATGTTTATAGCTCAAAAATCATGTGAATGAGTCATGATCAAGGAGTTTCCGGCCTAAGAAGCTTCTTAGGCCGTAAACACCCAAAGCTTGGCCAAATGTCCCATTTTCCCTTCCTTTAAGCTTGGATATTAATTAAGGAAATAGCCTAGATGAGTTTGGACATGAAAACACAAGTTTTTAAAGCCTAAAAGAGGGTTTACGGCTTAAGCTTGTGCTCAAGCCGTAAACACCCAATTTCTATGTTAAATAGCCCCAAAAACTCATCTAAGGCATGTTAGAATTTAGATATGATCTTAGGAAATGATTAAGGCCATTAAGCAACACATTTTAGAGCCTAAAAGGGGAGTTTACAGCCAAGACTATGCTTGGGCCGTAAACACCCAATTTCCATGCCAAAATGTCCCAAAAACTCACCTAAGGCCTTCTAGAATTTAGTTATGATTTAAGGGAGTGCTTAGGACCATTTAACAATCCATTTTGAGGGACAAAATGGAGTTTACGGCCCAAGCACAAGCTAGGACCGTAAAATCCCTCAAACACCACCAAATGAAAGTTTTAACCCCCAAATTTGGTCCTAGGCATTCACTAGAAATTTAGGGGATGGAGTAAAGGCCTTATCTTGCATTTTTGGGTGAAGGACAAGAGTTTACGGCCAAGCCTAGGTGCTTACGGCGGTAAACTACCAAGGAGTGGCCTTTGGGCCGTAAACTCCAAGGGAGTAAACTCTTGGACTCCCCCGTAACCCCTATTTGGCCTTATACGATCCCCGGGAACCCCTTCTAAGCCCTAAGACCCCGAATCAATGCTAGAATATCTAAATATCTTAAAGAAAAGCACAAAATGATTAATTTCTTGTAAAATACATATTTCATATGATATTAGGGTCTTAAAAGGTGCACAAGTCCTCTATTGGTACAAAACGCTCAACCGACACTTTCACCCGATTTACCCAATTTACTCGGTTTCAGGTGAGTTCATACCCCTTTAATGAACCTTTCAAATGTTTTATATGTTTTAGGGGGGGATACAAGTCAATTATACATGTTATGGAAATTTATACAAATCAGTTATTCATGTTACGGATATTAATCACATGTGATTCACTATCCGTAGTGCAAATCACATGTGATTTACCACTATGTTTTATAAAAAAGATTTTCGTTTTCAAAACTATTTTGGATAAATAAACAATTTTATAAATGTTCCCTTTTGACAAGATTTTTATTAAATAAATTCCTTATAAAATGTAACCACACCAATATATTTATATAAGTAAGACTTGAAGGACTTAGGACCGATAGCTCGCCTTATTTCCTGTTCTTGTTTGATTGTGGGCTTAGGGTAGTTGTTATCCGTCCGACTTTCGTTGATTTCTTAGTTATATATCATATATATTAGTGTTGGATATGAGTATTTTCATTTCATTCGATGTTTAAACCACTAAACTGATAAGAATCATACACACTAAGTTAACTATAATAGGTATAGTTAAGGCCACTATTACTCGCTATAGCTACTACTCTACACTCTATAATACACTCTATTATGATACCATACACTAACAAGATAACACAATACGAGTTATACAAAAGACTACTACACTATAATACAAGAGAAAGCACTAATCAAGAGATAACACACTAACCCACTACGAGCTACTCTATTCGCTACGCACTACGCCCAGAGTCTTCTGACAGGAAGACGACGCTATATGTATAGATCTATACGGGGCAAACACTATTACTTCCCGACTGTTAACTTCAGTCCGAGCCGTGCAGACCCAGGGATGCCGCTACTTCACTACAATGTGCATGACCGGGAAGGTCATGGGGTCTACTATTATACACGCTATTGGTATCATACAAGGAATACACTATAACTACACTAAAACACTAAACTAAATACGAAGTTAATATCCCGAAGTAAACAAGTATTTAACACTAAAGAAAGTTTGCACCACTATTATTGACTTCAGGCATAATCTACCGTATTGCATTACTTATTGGAAATTCACTATTATACTTTTACAATAAATGGTTTTCAAAGATGAAAATAACATGTTCCTTAATGGTTTTCACTTATAATGTATTTCTGGAAAATATAGGATTTTCTAGGATTTTCTACTACTTATGAAAGTAAAATTGCAGCTTTTCTTACTATCGGTTCTAATGCTTTTATACAAAAACTCACACTAAACTCTTATGAACTCACCAGCTTTATGCTGATATTCGTTTTCAAAATAACTTGTATCCTCAGGTCAAAGATAGACAGGTACAGGTGCAACATTTTGGAGAAGGTGGAGCATACAAGATCCATCTCTTATTTTTGTATTACTTTTGGTGTTTGCTAAACATTACAAAACACACTTGTAATTAAACTCACTATGTAATGCAATGGTTGTATGTTTCTTGTTTTTACTATTATGCAATTTTGATGATACTGTACATGACGTCCTCCACCCCGAAACGTATTCCGCCGTTATCGGTTTTGGGGTGTGGCAGATTGGTATCAGAGCATTGTTTATAGTGAATCAAGTATATCAACCTATAAAAGATATACGAACTATAAACGCTTCGGGACTAAAACACTCCGACCAAGAATATATATTGTTAAGTATCTAAAAGATTTAACTAAGTACATATATACACACATCACTATAAAACACAGAAGTCAGTATCACCCTAGAACAGAACAAAATTATTAAGATTGTTGGATAGCACAATTGGGCTTAGAGACATATAGTCACATTTGGGGGGATGTAGCCTGATCAACTACGTTTTCCTGGGAGTGACTAGCATGTGCCTAAGCTTGGTTGTGGTGTTGCAACAAGTCTAAAAACTTACCAACACTACCACAATAACGTTACCATAAGAATACTATAGGAGTATTCTGTACCTCTAAAAACATACGTATGTGATAACTAAAAGGGTCGTTACTGGTAGGACAATAGTTTCTAAGTGGATACGCCACGGTTACATGTGACCAGGGCGCTATACACTCAGAATCTGTAGCGTTCGCTTCATTCCCTGTTCTTATTTGATTGGGGGTCTGAAGTTAGGGTTGCTTATTCGAAGGACTATCTTGCTTCGGTTACATGTAATCGGTATGAACTACACAAGTCTTGGGTCGACTAATAACGATTCATCTTATAAGTATCTTTGAGTAGTACATCTATTAACCTTTCCTTTCCCCTTTCTCGCATAGATAGCATGGATGGCTTCCACCATCCCGGTGATCCGTACTATCCAAACCAGGGCAATGGAGGATGGCTCGAGGAGGATTCAGACGATGATCACCCGATCCCTTTGGATGATCATCATGCTGAAGGTTTCTCGGATAGCTCAAGCTCCGAACCAGAAGTTAACAACCAACCTCCTGAAGCTCCGGACCCTAACCCCCGTCCGACATTTCAGGGTCCCACTCCTATGAGGGCCATATCCTTGCACCGATGGAGCGAGGAGCAGGGTCAGTCTTTACCTTACAATGGAGACCGAAGCTTCTACAACATAAGCGAAGGAGGATCAGCGGACCGGGTTCTCCCCATCATGATCCGAAGGATTGCCAGGAATGTCGAGCAGGGTCAAGCTGCTATAGGACGAGTTGTAGAAGTGGATGTTAACTCGAATCTCAACACGGTTCGCATCCGCTAACTCGAAGAAGCCATGGACAGGACAAGGAGGACCAGCGAGGCTCTGCAGCATCAACTGGCTGCATCCCGAGCCGAAGTTAGGGAACTCCGAGCACGCCAAAGGACTCATGATCGACACCTTCAAGAAGTTATGCGTCAGCTAGCGGATCTGAGGATTCGCCCAGCCAGTAACCGTCGCCAGTAGAAGACGTCTAGTTACCTCACTCTTTTGTTTAAAGGACTAGCCTTTCCCCTCTATGTTCCGTAGATCTCTTGTCTGTAAACATTCCTAGCTTAAAAATACTCTAACTAGACCTCTAAACTGCCAACGTTTTCTTTATGGTTTGATGTAAGACCTACTGTTAGGTCAATTTTCATGAACTTGTGTTACATCATTAATACCAATATATTGGCAGTTGATTACTCTATTGCTATGACTCTCATTCTGATCTTGGGTTATGTTGATTTAATCCACGAAACACTCTATTCATATTTGCACTAGACTCTTACTGTTGCTATCATTTCTATGACCTTCCAGTGAAAGATGCCTCCACGAAAGCGTCCAAACAGAGGAAGACCAGCAACTCAAACCCCTCCTCCACCACCTCCTCCTCCACAGTTCGATCCAGTGCTGTTCCAAACAGTGGTGACCGCGACTGTGATAGCAGCTATGGCCCAAATGAACTTTGGGGACACGAGCGGTGGAAATTCTAGATTCGGTGAAGTCCATCAAAGAGTGCAGGGATGCACTTATAAGGACTTCATGAACTGTAAACCTACCTTCTTTGACGGTACTGGAGGAATTCTGGCATTATCCCAATGGTTCGAAAGAACCGAAGCTGTGTTTGAAATGTGCTCTTGCCTTGAAGAGAGCAAAATCAAGTTCGCAACTGCTACCCTCACTAACAGGGCCTAGACATGGTGGAACGGCCATGTCAGTGCACTCTCCTTGGTTTCAGCCAATGCCATGGGATGGGACACTTTAAAGGATCTTATGAGGAAGGAATACTGCCCTAGGGGTGAAATCCAGAAACTTGAGGAGGAACTCTGGAACCTCAAGATGAAAGGGACTGACATAACAGCCTACACGGCTAGGTTCTGCGACTTGGCGGCTATGTGTCCCAACATGATCCCATCCGAAAGCAAGAAGATTGAACGATACATCTGGGGTTTAGTGCCCCCGTATCGAGGAAACGTTCTGGCCTCACGCCCTACCACTTTCGACAACGCCAAGGAATTGGCCCAGAGTCTGATCAACCATGAAGTCTCTTCCACACCAGCAACAGCAACCACAACTACCACTGCACCACCCGATTCATCTGACAAAAAGAGGAAGCGATGGGATAAGAAGAAAAGCAAGAAAACTCAAACCTCCTCCAAGGACCAGCAAATCGTGGCGGTCCATGTTGCCACTACTCCAGCCACTCCTGCACCACCAAAAGCTTATAGTGGGAATCTACCCAAATGTCCCAAATGTCCTTTCCACCACCATGGCCCCTGCCGTGAATTGCAGTGTTCCAACTGCGGTCGGAAGGGCCATACAGTGCGATTCTGCAAGGCCCCTCCCAAACCTATCTCGCAAGTTCCCAGTTCGGGAGTGACCCCGACGTTTTATGGCTGCGGTGAAGCTGGTCATTTTAAGAAGAACTGTCCGAAGGCTACAAATGCTGGGGGAACTGGAAGGTTACTCGCTATCGGTCACAATGAAGCGGTAGCAAATCCTACAGTAGTCACGGGTACGTTTCTTCTCAACAACTCTTATGCCTGTGTCTTATTCGATAGTGGTGCAGAAAGAAGCTTCATAAACCAAAACTTTAAACACTTACTCAAACAAACCCCCCAACCACTAAAAGAAACATTCGTAGTAGAAATGGCTAACGGAAAGACTGAAAGCTCTAACGAAATCCACATAGGTTGTACCCTCACGTTAGACGATCACCCATTTTCAATCGATCTTATACCAGTCTCGATCAAAAATTTCGAT
The DNA here is from genome assembly GCF_002870075.4 of Lactuca sativa. NCBI lineage: Eukaryota > Viridiplantae > Streptophyta > Magnoliopsida > Asterales > Asteraceae > Lactuca > Lactuca sativa. The sequence goes on from NC_056623.2 coordinate 175,632,074, forward strand.
GTCATTGTTGGAATGGACTGGCTGAGTCTTCATCGCGCCGATATCCTATGCTCCGACAAAGCCATCCGCCTGAATCTTCCAAATCACGAAACCCTATTGATCTATAGAGATAAACCCGGTACGAGCCTTCGTATCATCTCCAGTGTTCAAGCTTAGAAATACTTGCGCAAGGAATATCGCGCCTTTCTTGCTCACGTCGTCGACACTAGCCAGAAATCGAAAGATCCAGAGGACATTCCCGTTGTATGCGAATTCCCTGAAGTCTTCCCAGAGGATCTTCCAGGTCTACCTCCCAAACTTCAGGTTGAGTTCAGAATCGACCTAGTCCCAGGAGCTACTCCCGTAGCTAAGTCACCCTATCGTCTAGCGCCTGCCGAAATCCAAGAACTATCCGGTCAACTCAACGAACTGCTCAACAAGGATTTTATAAGACCGAGCTTCTCACCTTGGGGAGCTCCGGTCTTGTTCGTGAAGAAGAAGGATGGATCGTTTCGGATGTGCATCGATTATAGAGAACTCAACAAACTCACAGTCAAAAATCGTTATCCTCTCCCTCGTATCGACGATCTATTCGACCAACTGCAAGGAGCAAGTTACTTCTCCAAGATTGATCTTAGATCCAGATATCACCAGTTACGGGCATTTTGAGTTCGTAGTGATGCCCTTTGGACTGACTAACGCCCCTGCAGTGTTCATGGACTTGATGAATAGGGTGTGTCGTCCGTATCTAGATCAGTTCGTCATCGTCTTCATTGACGATATACTCGTCTACTCTCGAAGCGAGGAAGAACACAAGGATCACCTGCGACGAGTCCTGGAAACGTTGCGATCAGAGAAGTTATATGCGAAGTTCTCTAAGTGCAAGTTTTGGATCCGGAGAGTTGAATTCTTAGGACACGTGGTTAGTAAAGAAGGAATCCACGTGGATCCCTCCAAAATTAAAGCTATTGAGAACTGGTCAACACCGAAGACGCCTACAGAAATTCGCCAATTTCTAGGCCTCGCTGGCTACTACCGTAGGTTCATCCAAAACTTCTCTCGGATTGCGAAGCCTCTCACCATGTTGACACAGAAGGGTGTATCATTTGACTGGGAAGAGAAACAGGAGAAGGCATTCCAGACCCTGAAGCAAGCTTTATGCACCGCACCAGTATTATCTCTTCCCGAAGGGACAGAGGATTTCGTTGTATACTGCGATGCATCAAATCAGGGGCTCGGTTGTGTCTTGATGCAACGAGGTAAGGTCATCGCCTATGCCTCCAGACAGCTAAAGACACATGAGGTGAACTACACTACTCACGACCTCGAGTTAGGAGCAGTCCTCTTCGCATTAAAAATCTGGAGACACTACTTGTATGGGATGAAGAGCGTGGTGTACACTGATCACAAAAGCCTCCAACACATACTAAACCAGAAAGAACTCAACATGAGGCAGCGTCGATGGGTCGAACTACTCAACGATTATGATTGTGAAATCCGATACCACCCGGGGAAAGCCAACGTAGTAGCAGACGCCCTGAGTAGGAAGGAGTATTCTGGACGAAGAACCAAGTCATTGACAATGACTATCCGTTCGCATCTATCCGCGCAAATCAAGGAGGCTCAGCTGGAAGCCTTAAAGCCTGAGAATGTGGCGGGAGAATCCCTGCGCGGAATGGATAAAAGTTTGGAGGTCAAGGGTGACGGAGCCTACTACTTCATGGACCGAATCTGGACTCCGCACCATGGAGGTTTCAGAGAATTGGTCATGAGGGAAGCACACAACACTCGCTACTCCGTCCACCCAGGTTCAGATAAGATGTATCTGGATCTCAAAAAGCTATACTGGTGGCCTAACATGAAAGCGGAGATCGCCACCTTTGTAAGCAAGTGCCTTACTTGCTCGAAGGTCAAGGTCGAATATCAAAAGCCATCAGGACTCCTCCAACAGCCAGAGATACCGGAATGGAAGTGGGAGCGGATTACAATGGACTTTATAACCAAGCTACCCAAGACAACGGGGGGGTTGGATACCATTTGGGTCATCGTCGACAGATTGACCAAGTCTGCGCACTTCCTACCCATCAAGGAAACAGACAAGATGGAGAAACTCACAAGAACATACATAAAGGAAATAGTGCGGCTGCATGGCGTCCCTATATCTATTATCTCGGACAGAGACAGTAGATTTACCTCTAGATTTTGGCAATCACTACAAAAGGCGCTAGGGACGAGGCTGGACATGAGTACAGCCTACCATCCGCAGACTGACGGACAAAGTGAGAGGACGATCCAAACTCTAGAAGATATGCTGCGAGCTTGTGTGATCGACTTCAGTAAATCGTGGGATACACACTTACCTCTTGTGGAGTTTTCCTACAACAATAGTTATCATACGAGCATCAAGGCAGCTCCATTCGAAACCCTCTACGGCCGGAGGTGCAGATCCCCTCTGTGCTGGGCTGAGGTGGGTGACACTCAGTTAGCTAAAGGGCGAGTTCCTGACAGCGCTCTCACTGGCCTGGAGATCATTCAAGAAACGACCGAGAAGATTGTACAGATTCGTGAACAATTAAAAGCCGCTAGGGATCGACAGAAAAGCTACGTAGACAAACGGAGAAAACCCTTGGAATTCTAGGTGGGAGACCGAGTCCTTTTGAAGGTCTCGCCCTGGAAAGGCACGATACGCTTCGTAAAGCGTGGAAAGCTGAACCCGAGGTACATAGGGCCATTCGAGATTCTCGCTAGAATCGGCCCTGTAGCTTACAGACTCAACCTACCCCGCGAGCTAAGCAACATACACCCTACCTTCCACGTCTCCAACTTGAAGAAATGCCTGTCCGACGAGACCCTCGTGATTCCCCTCGACGAGATAGAGGTCAATGAGAGCCTCAACTTTGTGGAAGAGCCTACGGAGATTATGGATCGGGAAGTAAAACGAACGAAGCAAAGTCGCATCCCAATTGTGAAAGTTCGGTGGAACGCCAAGCGGGGACCGGAATTCACTTGGGAGAGCGAAGATCAAATGAAACTCAAATATCCCGATCTCTTCGCTTAGTATTATTGTAATACTTATATGTATGAATTCTAAATTTCGGGACAAAATTCCCCTAACGGGGGGATGATGTGACAACCCAAATTTATTGTCGTTACATAACCCCGTTTTCACTAACGGAATTCGTCGTTATGTATTAATTTCCAAAATATTTGGAGTCGTCAATAAATAAATATCTATTTATTTATATTTTCTTGACATTATCATTTTAGTATAAGTAAATATAACATATAAGTGTTAACCCCGTTTAACCAAATAAAGTTATATTACTTTTCAACCACTTCACCCGGGTAAAAAGTTTTAACCCCGTTAAACTTTAGCATCGGGTAGCCGTGCAATACCCGAGGCATACTTAAGGAAATTGAATGCCACTCTACACCCTTTTACCACCCCAAACATACACTCTCTCACTACTTTCTCTCTCTAGACCCGATTCCGACTCCAAAACTGCGAATTCCGGCTTCCAAACGTAAGAGTATCTTCCCTAACTTATTCTAAACATGCATCAATATGTTTATAGCTCAAAAATCATGTGAATGAGTCATGATCAAGGAGTTTACGGCCTAAGAAGCTTCTTAGGCCGTAAACACCCAAAGCTTGGCCAAATGTCCCATTTTCCCTTCCTTTAAGCTTGGATATTAATTAAGGAAATAGCCTAGATGAGTTTGGACATGAAAACACAAGTTTTTAAAGCCTAAAAGAGGGTTTACGGCCCAAGCTTGTGCTCAGACCGTAAACACCCAATTTCTATGTTAAATAGCCCCAAAAACTCATCTAAGGCATGTTAGAATTTAGATATGATCTTAGGAAATGCTTAAGGCCATTAAGCAACACATTTTAGAGCCTAAAATGGGAGTTTACGGCCAAGACTATGCTTGGGCCGTAAACACCCAATTTCCATGCCAAAATGTCCCAAAAACTCACCTAAGGCCTTCTAGAATTTAGTTATGATTTAAAGGAGTGCTTAGGACCATTTAACAATCCATTTTGAGGGACAAAATGGAGTTTACGGCCCAAGCACAAGCTAGGACCGTAAACTCCCTCAAACACCACCAAATGAAAGTTTTAACCCCCAAATTTGGTCCTAGGCATTCACTAGAAATTTAGGGGATGGAGTAAAGGCCTTATCTTGCATTTTTGGGTGAAGGACAAGAGTTTACGGCCAAGCCTAGGGGCTTACGGCCGTAAACTCCCAAGGAGTGGCCTTTGGGCCGTAAACTCCAAGGGAGTAAACTCTTGGACTCCCCCGTAACCCCTATTTGGCCATATACGATCCCCGAGAACCCCTTCTAAGCCCTAAGACCCTGAATCAATGCTAGAATATCTAAATATCTTAAAGAAAAACACAAAATGATTAATTTCTTGTAAAATACATATTTCATATGATATTAGGGTCTTAAAAGGTGAACAAGTCCTCTATTGGTACAAAACGCTCAACCGACACTTTCACCGGATTTACCCAATTTACTCGGTTTCAGGTGAGTTCATACCCCTTTAATGAACCTTTCAAATGTTTTATATGTTTTAGGGGGGGGGGATACAAGTCAATTACACATGTTTATGGAAATTTATACAAATCAGTTATTCATGTTACGGAAATTAATCACATGTGATTCACTATCCGTAGTGCAAATCACATGTGATTTACCACTATGTTTTATAAAAAGGATTTTCGTTTTCAAAACTATTTTGGATAAATAAACAATTTTATAAATGTTCCCTTTTGACAAGATTTTTATTAAATAAATTCCTTATAAAATGTAACCACACCAATATATTTATATAAGTAAGACTTGAAGGACTTAGGATCGATAGCTCGCCTTATTTCCTGTTCTTGTTTGATTGTGGGCTTAGGGTAGTTGTTATCCGTCCGACTTTCATTGATTTCTTAGTTATATATCATATATATTAGTGTTGGATATGAGTATTTTCATTTCATTCGATGTTTAAACCACTAAACTGACAAGAATCATACATACTAAGTTAACTATAATAGGTATAGTTAAGGCCACTATTACTCGCTATAGCTACTACTCTACACTCTGTAATACACTCTATTATGATACCATACACTAACAAGAGAACACAATACGAGTTATACAAAAGACTACTACACTATAATACAAGAGAAAGCACTAATCAAGAGATAACACACTAACCCACTACGAGATACTCTATTCGCTACGCACTACGCCCAGAGTCTTCTGACAGGAAGACGACGCTATATGTATAGATCTATACGGGGCAAACACTATTACTTCCCGACTGTTAACTTCAGTCCGAGCCGTGCAGGCCCAGGGATGCCGCTACTTTACTACAATGTGCATGACCGGGAAGGTCATGGGGTCCACTATTATACACGCTATTGGTATCATACAAGGAATACACTATAACTACACTAAAACACTAAACTAAATACGAAGTTAATATCTCGAAGTAAACAAGTATTTAACACTAAAGAAAGTTTGCACCACTATTATTGACTTCAGGCATAATCTACCGTATTACATTACTTATTGGAAATTCACTATTATACTTTTACAATTAATGGTTTTCAAAGATGAAAATAACATGTTCCTTAATGGTTTTCACTTACAATGTATTTCTGGAAAATATAGGATTTTCTACTACTTATGAAAGTAAAATTGCAGCTTTTCTTACTATCGGTTCTAATGCTTTTATACAAAAACTCACACTAAACTCTTATGAACTCACCAGCTTTATGTTGCTATTCGTTTTCAAAATAACTTGTATCCTCAGGTCAAAGATAGACAGGTACAGGTGCAGCATTTTGGAGAAGGTGGAGCATACAAGATCCATCTCTTATTTTTGTATTACTTTTGGTGTTTGCTAAACATTACAAAACACACTTGTAATTAAACTCACTATGTAATGCAATGGTTGTATGTTTCTTGTTTTTACTATTATGCAATTGTGATGATACTGTACATGACGTCCTCCACCCCGAAACGTATTCCACCGTTATCGGTTTTGGGGTGTGACACATTGACCTAAGCAATCGAAAATTGTTATGCCCATTTTCACATCAATCCAATAAATAAATCCACATTGTGGTCTCAGTGAAATTAAGAAACAATTGTTTCAGATCAACAAGAAGTAGATGCGCTTTTTGTACCAGAATAAAATGTGCTTCCTGGGTTATTACGGGTCTTCGAGGTCCTTATAATCACTAAATTCCACAAACACACTTTTCCGTATGTTGGATTTAATTCAAGAACTTCCACAACCATCGCTTATTATTTGTTTGATTTTGCATAATTTATATAGAGAAATTGAACATACTGTTAGGTTCGCAGTACAAATGTCAAGTTCATAGTGCATATTAGGTTTATTTTGAAGTTTTGTTTAATCAAATAAGCTATTAATTTTCCAGAATTAAAATCTAATTATCCAGGATTTATATTATTCAGTGCGCAGTATGGAACATCAATCCGCAAAGAGGGTACTATGGACTGATGTTACGTACTGCGAACTTACGTGATATTACAAAAAAAATAGTCCTTATTTTTTTCCATATGACATCAGTCCATAGTACAAAATCGAATCCACAGTACGGACGATGAGTCCGCAGAAACTCTTCTACGAACTCATTGGTCAGTTTAGGTGTAACACCCGTTTCCCGATGCTCGGTACGTAATTCCTTTTAATGTTAAAAAATAAAATAAACTAATAATAATAATAATAATAATAATAATAATAATAATAATAATAATAATAATAATGTAACATCCGGTTTACCAGGTATATTGTTTTAATCATTTACATTTAAGGATTTTGGAGGGACTCGATGAGTTTGTGCCTCAACTCGTCGAGTAGGGTCGCGACTTGGTGACGTGGATAATGAATGGACTCGACGAGTCGGAGAGATAACTTGTCGAGTCAGCGCTATTAGCATAAACCCTAATTCTCTTGGGCCTGGGCCTATTTAAAGGCACTTATAGCCTACTTGACACCCCCCATCAGTGTCATTCGTCACTTGAGAAAAACCCTAGAGTCATTGGTGAACAAGAGAGAGAAAGAGGATCATTTGAGGTCATTCCTTGGGAAGGAGATCAAGGGTGTTGCAAGGATCAAGAAGAGAGCTTATGGATCTACTTCATCTCCATCTCCAGCTTCAGATCTAGGTATGAAGTCCCTACCTTTCCTGATTTATTGAATAGATCCCTTGAGTATGAGAAGTTAGGGCTCATATCACTTTTGGTGGGGTTTTGGGTGCATCAGACCCCCCCTCTTTTGAGTTATGCCATAGATCTGGACCTTGTAAGGTCCAGAGAGTCAGAAAGTAGGAAGCCATGGTTGAGCAACCTTAGAGCTTTGAATCTATGAAGCTTTAATGGGGTCATAATGGTATATAGAGCAAAATACACCATGCATGGAGCTCAAGATCGGACCTTTACGCGACTTTTGGGTACTAAGAGGTTAGATCTATGAGTTAGGGTCGAAGATCTGATCTCAGAAGTCCAGATGAGATACTAATGAAAGCAACTTGCCGATTCTATGGGATGACTCGATGAGTCATAGCGGGTTTGACTGAGTAGCCTTGTCCCAGTGTTGACTCATCGAGTTGGGAGTCAACTCGGCGAGCCGAGTGAGTCCTAGGAAGAATTCAGAAGATGCGAGGGGACTCGACGAGTTGCAAGGGTGCACTCGACGAGTTGAGTCAAATATGGATTGTTGACTCGTGTTTGACTTCTGTTGACTTTGGGGTTTTGGTCAACATAAGTAATAGAAACCTTAAAGGGGTAAAATGGTATTTTACCCACTTCAAAGAGTTAGAAAGATAAAGAATCGTCTTCGGTTATCTGAGTTGTGAAAAGAGTATTAATTAGAGATCGACATTCATCCTTGTGTTAGTAGGAGGCTAGTTCGAGATCCGAGCGCGAGGTTATTTGTTCACCTGTTAGCCGAGGTGAGTCTTCTCACTATACATTACCTAGGGTGGTATCTATCTGTGGCCGGGAAGGTCATACGTGTTTGCTTGAGATTATGTGTATTGTGATTTATGTATGCTATGTGCTACTTTGACGGGACCGGAGGGTCCAACGATTTACGAGGCTGGAGGGTCCTCAACCAAACCGGACCGGAGGGTCCAACGAGTTAGACCTGGCTAGAGGGTCCAACGAGCTACAGGACTGGAGAGTCCCGCTGAGACACAGTGACCAGAGGGTTGTACAGAGTATAGCCTCGAGTGGCGAATTGTTGTATGTGGTATTTTGGGGAACTCACTAAGCTTCGTGCTTACCGTGTTATGTGTTATGTGTTTCAGGTTGTTCTCAGGATCGCGAGAAGGCACCGACTTGATTGTACACACCAGTGAGAGAGTTACGTTTTTGAGGATCCTGGATTTTAACCGAGCAATTATAAAGTTTTGAGTTGTAAACTTAATAAATGAGATTTTTGTGAAATAGATTATGAGAATTATGTGATTTGAAATGAAAATTTTGTTTTGAAAATTTACGACGTTACAAATAAAAAGCATCACAATAACAATAATAATAATAATAATATTAATAATATGGAAAATAGAAACCCAAGGACTTATTCGTAATTTTCAGAACTTATGGTGTTAAGAGAATTCAGATTTGGTTGTTTTTTGCAAGCATGTTAGACCCGAGGGACCAAATATGCCAAAAATAAATTCTACCTTGTCTGGTTCTTTAAACAACGACATATCATCCACTAGAAAAAAAAGGTCTCATTTTTCTTCTTTTGGGCATGCAAACTAGGTTTCTTTGAAAGCAATGTAATTCTAACCTTAAGAGCATCTCCAACCAACTCTAATTCTTCATTTTTTCCCTCATTATTCTCCAACCCTCCTCCATTTATTCCCCCATTTTGGGTGATATGAATAGTATTACACTAAATATGGTATTATACTATTTAATTCTCCCAAAATGGGGGTGAACTTTGCGTTGTCGGTTTTAGTCCCTCTTTTATCTATTTATACATTTCTAGTTCATTTTTACCAACTAATTATAATTTAAATATAATATTTAATACTTATAATATTTTTTATATATTAAATTATATTAATTAATTATAAATATAAAGTTTGTTTTTTGTTCATTAAATTCATCTAAAAATTTAAATACATATTGAAATTTAAAAAAATGATAACGTATTTTACAAAAACTTATTGTAAGGTCCTGAGAATGGATCTTACCAGTGATCAACAACAAACACAATCGCATAAAAGAGAATAAGATTCGAAAAGAAAAATAAATCAAGCTTGCACACGTTCTATTACTGAAAACGTCTAATACAACTCGATATGTATGACCGTGAACTACTAGGCATCAACAACTCCCACACGACTGACTAACCCTCTATATATATAGGGAACCACGACCGGAAACAGAGTTTACGGCCGTAAACTCATTACAGACCCGTAAACAAATAGTAAACCTACCAAAATACTCTATCAACCCAAAACCACTATTACAATGCAAAGCCTAGACCAAACCACTAATTGGGCCCTTCAATCTCCCCTTGGTTTGGTGCTAGCTTGAAGTTAACCTTTATTGACTACCATAACATCTACTTGCCCCATCTCCCCATTCCACATACGCTTATTAAGAATCTCAACAACCATGGTCGTATATACTTTCGCAACATCCTCAAAAATATCCTCTGCAACCAATATCTGAAAATTGCTCAGGTGATGAGTGTCTCACTTTCGGAATTGTAACAAATCTCTACGATCATAGAGACAGATGCATCCATTCTTGAGCTTGATTATAGCAGCTGATGTAATCTCATCGAAAACCCGACACTCCATTGAGCATAGAGATCCATCTTGATAGTTCTGAAGCACAGGGAACTGTTTAACCTATTTAGTTGCAGGCCACATCACAACTTGCAGAGTCTTAGGATCAATAATATCAGGATGCTCCAACATAATGGCCTCAACAGTTTTCATGGCAGGAAATCCCTTTTTAACCTGATCCTCAAGGAAGTGCTTGAACTGGGTCCCCTGTGGATTATCTGTGAGATTCGAAAAAGGAGCTCATGACAATTCTGTCAAATCTATCCTAGTCCATGAGTTGAAATCATGACTATCTTTGTAAAGCTCAGAATTGCCACTCTTTCTTAGCACAATCCACATCTTAAGAGGATCATGAAATCCCCAGGAAACAATTCTAGATCTATCACCGAATGTATCTCTAAACCGAACAACCTCAAGATCAGTAACAGTAATTGTTGGTTCATCCCAAGAAGCATTATGGTTAGGGTTTCTTTTAAACAACAGATGTCCCCTCTTAGCAGCTTCTTCCTGCGCATCATGTATTATCGCTGAAACATGAGGAGCTTGGGAAGGCTCCTCCTCAACACGATTAACAACCCTTGATGTCTAAGCAGTTAGCATGGTAACCGGAAAGGCTTGAGTATGTAGATTACTTTTATATTCATCAGCAGACGTTTGATATTTTTCACCGAGGTCTTCTTCAAGCTTCTTCTTTAGCTCAAAATAACTTGAAGTCAAAAGATTGAAATGGTCTTGAAGATCAGAAATATGCTTTGACTTTAGAGCTTTGTCTTTAAGAAGATCAGCTACTTGCACACCAAGCTTTGAATTGTCTGATTGAAGTTCAGATACTTGAACATTGAGATTTGTATTTTCCACTTGGAGATGTGAAACACGAATATCAAGCTCAATATTCTTCTGACTAAGCACTGAGATCTCCTTCTGCAACCCAGGGATAGTGAGATTTTCTTCTCCAGAACTACCGTCCCCAATAAAAATACCTTTACCACTAGGCGGAGGCACTAAAATATGCTCTTCAGCCAAATGCATGGCTAACCTTGAGGAAACAACATCATGATCAGGTCGAGGAGGAGAAAACCCTGGTGGAAAACAAGATCCACCAACTTCAAAAGCGGTGTCTTGTCCTGCAGTAAAGAGCTTGGTTGTAGTAAGACTAGGAGTAGTGGTAGGTAGTACTGGAAAGCCACTAACAAGATTCGCAATTAGATCACTCTGCCTTGGATCCCTTCTTATTCTTTTCAACGGGGGTTGACCAGTCTGCATTGTTGTAAGATCACTCACAAATGGATCTATAGTAGGAGGAACAGAAACAGGAGGAGGAAATCCAATAACCATCTCCATTGGAGTGGAAGTAGTCACCATTTGGTTTGAGATAGGAGGTGTAGTTTCAAGAACTTCATCAGGCTTTATTGTCTCTGTCGTTGGATGAACGACTTCATCGACGTTGTTGAAGATCGAGTCAAGGTTCTCATTTATCAAAAGATTAGAACTACTTGCAAGAGACGCATCAATATCATCATTGTCAAATCCGGTAAGATCAAGATCGTCAAAAGAAGAATTTTTATCTCCTTTAGCTTTTGTCTCAGTTGCCACAGTCCTTTCTTCATAATCACTTTGAACATGAGCAAGTATTAAATCATGTTCTTCCGCCACATTAGCTTCAGGAGTCAGAGTCTCTTCTTCTTCTTTATTCTCATCATCAGATACGGTGATAACATCGTCATTTGGAGATGATTTCTCTGAAGATGCAGGCTCAAAAGATGCCTTGTCAGACGATCCATAAGAGGACTCATTTAGTTCAGCAAACTTTCCAAATTTCTCTAGAGGATACTTTCCTTGAAAGGTAATTTTTCCTTTACGGTTCTGCTTGATGAGCCCTATAGTGTGAGGACCCAGAGATTTCATATCAAGAGTATCGCCTTCCTTCACCGTGTCTGGAAACTGAGTATTGATAAACAATTGAATGAACCTAGGATACAATAAGAAAGTATCACGGGTTGAGGCCCTGATGTTTACCATAAACTCATCCAAGATAAATCTTGAAAAGTTGAACTTTACTCCAGCAGCAAAAGAAACAATCGCTCCAGTATTCCTCAGAGAAATTTCATCAGCTCCTGATCTTTTTCCAGAAAAGCAGCTAACGAACACATGGGCCAAAAATCTCCAGTATGGAGGTAAGAGCTTCTTCAAAGTTGGAGGAGAAGTGACTTCATATCCCATCCTCCTTAGAATTTTCTGAGCATCCTCAATCCCAATCTCCGTGGGAAAGTTTGGTTGATCGTCAATCAGCAAAGTTTCTCTGACAAAGTTCTCAGTGATCACAATCTCGCGTCCTTTTACGACAGCTTTAATAGTAACAAGACCAGCATCATCCATTTCCATCTTAGCAGTCGACCAGAACTCTCTGATCAAATTATGGTAGATAACCGGATTCACAGTGATGGTTGATGCCAGGCAGCATTCCCTGAGTCTGTGGATCATGGACTTGAAGTCAGAGTGTGCAACTGGAGGATCCGCCAAAACAATAGCCATATTAAGCATGTCTGCAAATTTGAGGTTCGCCATTGATCTACACTAAACATGCCAAGTAAGACAAGTTAGCCGAACGAGCAATAAAAATTTTAAATGATTCAATTTTGACCCCAAAATGAAACAACAATTTTTTTTTTAAATTAGGTCAAAGTCAAAATTGCAGTCAACATCAGAGTTTGGGTCAACGAGGGGTTACGGCCGTAAACCCTTGGCCGTGAACTAATGACCATTTGAGGAGTTTACGGCCGCAAACACCTTGCGGCCGTAAGCTTTGGCCGTAAACTCCGAAACCCATTTTTCGTCGATTTCAGCTTTAAAACTCGGTTAAACACAGAACGAGATGCATTTCCCTCATCGAAAACTCATTACCTTCGAGACTATCGGATTAATTTTGCGAAATTTGATGGAAAAGTTTTCGAGGAGAGAGAGAGAGAGAGAGAATATGGGAGAGTTTGCGGCGGGAATTAAGAAAGTGATGGGATTCCAGCTGTAAACCCCTTTATATACCACCTTTTTCATTTACCTGATAACCACACAGTATAAGGCAGTCTCCAACACAGTCCAATATTTTTCAAAAAAAAAAAATTTTAAAATCTTTTGAGGATTAATATTAAAACTAAAATTAAAAATAAAATAAAATTAACTTTGCAAAATTTATAATTAAAATAATTGATAAATTTTTAATAGTTAATAAAATAAAATAAAATTAAAATAAAATTAATTTAACTCCAACCAAAATATACATCTTAAAGTTTAATTACTGAGAATCAATTTGTGACGCTGGGATCAAAGCTGTTGGACAACCTTATTCCACTTGTCGGTACCCTTATCTTCATATCTTTATCTGATCGATCGCCAGTATTGTGGTCCACTTAAACACGAAAAATTTGTGACCATATTTGGACAATTTACCAATGACATGATACACATACATATAGATGATTATAATTTTATTATCATGATTGGCCCTAATTCTTAAATAAAATTTTCTTATAACCATTTAACTGACAACGACCAGAGATATTGTTGTCCACCTAGATTGAGCTACGAGATCTACAGACAACCTGTATGTGTTCAATTTTAATTGTACTAGAACGTGTTTCCCGCTTCTTGGCATGCCCCAGCCATCAAGGACTTCCAGAATACTCCTTACACCGGGTGAGCAGACAATTATTAAGAGAGAAGATAGATTTAGAATGCATATGTTGTACATCCAGGTCGGATCTCTTCCAATCACGCAAAGGATGAAACATATGACTAACTGAAGATTTAGAGGGATTGAGAAGATAATGGTGCATATACTGTGTACCAGGTCGGATTTTGAGTCACGCAGAGGAGACAGTATATGGCTAACAGATAGAAAGAATTGCATAGAGAGAAGATGCGGAGAGATAGAATCACATATGTTACAGTCCAGGTCGGATCTCTCGATCACGCAGAGGAGGAAACATATGACTAACAGACAGAAAGAAAGAAAATAACCTTCTACAGGCTAAACGAGGAAAAGTGAGTCCATAGTTCTAGATACCGGTTATATAATGTGACCGGTAGATTCCCATGTATATCCGGAATTAAGGATAGAATCCGCACATCGAGGAAAAGTGAATCCATAGTTCTAGATACCGGTTATATAATGTGACCGGTAGATTCCCATGTATATCACCCTGCTCAACCTATCCGAGCGTCGTGATGTCAGGCTAAACTGATCTAACTAGGTCATAGTTTGTCAAGTCCTTAAATTCATTTGGTTCAACTCTCCCTAGTCAAGTCCATTTAAATTTTTTCGTGCCTACTAACGCATCTAGCACAGAACGTAGACGATTCAACTTAGGTACGTTACGCAGATTCAGATTGCCCGTTATCACTTGCTAATTTCATTTCCCATCACAACACCTGCAAACAAAGACTAACAACAATTTTTTTAATTTTTTGGATTTTTTTGATTATTTTTATTGTTTTTGGATTTTTGATTATTTCTCCCCCTAAATTTGTGCATGGGTGAGAATAAAATAAATAAAATAGAAATAAAATGCACAAATTTAATCTATCAAAAAAACTTAAAAATTTGAAGAATTAAGAAAAGAAACAAAAAAAAACTTAATCCTCAAAACGAATCATTTTCAGAAAACCTACAAGCACATCAAAACGAGCTTTGTTAAATGGCTTAGTGAACAAATCCGCCACATTATTAGCAGTAGGGACCTGTTCCAGCCGGATTAGTGAACGCTCATAACAGTCTCTAATAAAATGAATTTTAATGTTGATGTTCTTGGTTTTAGAGTGTTGGGCTGGATTTTTGGCAACTTGAATGGCGACCTCATTATCACAGTAAATGGGGGTTTCTAAATAATTCAAACCCTAATCCAACAACTGATGTTGGATCCAGATAACTTGAGAACAGTAGGCCGATGCAGCAACATATTCTGCCTCCGCTGTGGAAGTTGAGACAGTGTGTTGCTTCTTGCATTGCCACGAAACTAGCCTGTCACCTAGGTATTGACACCCAACTGAGGTTGATTTCCTGTCAAGCTCACAGCCTCCATAATTACTGTCAGCAAAAGCATATAGATCAAATTCAGAATTCTTCGGATACCAAAGACCCAATTTTGGGCTGCCTTTGATATACCAAAAAATTCTTTTGACAGCAATAAGATGTGAAAGTTTAGGATTAGCCTGATAACGTGCGCATTGACAAACTGCAAACATGATGTCAGGTCGGCTTGCAGTAAGATACATCAGCGATCCGATCATTGATTGATAGTGAGTCTGATCTACGGATTCACCATTAGGATCTGGAGTCAGAAGAGGTCTTTCAGCCATTGGTGTTGAAGCAGATTTAGCGTCGTGAAACCCGAACTTCTCAAGAATATCATCCACATACTTGGCTTGATGTTGCAGGATTCCGGTTGAATTCTGTTTAACCTGAAGCCCCAAAAACATGGTCATTTCTCCCAACGAACTCATTTTGAACCGCTTCTTCATTACACCTTAGAATTCTTTGTAAACCTGCGGACTAGTCAACCCACAGATAATGTCGTCAACATAGATTTGCACAAGTATCTGATCATTGCCGACATGCTTGATAAACAAGTTCTGATCGATAGTGCCACGAGAGTAACCATGCTCGAGCAAATGCTTTGTTAGAGTTGCATACCACGCTCTAGGAGCTTGATGTAACCCATATAATGCCTTGTCCAACTTGTAGACATGATTAGGAAATTTTGAGTCAACGAACCCAGGAGGTTGATCAACATAGATTTCTTCCTTCACCTTGCCATACAAGAAGGCGGTCTTGACGTCCATTTGATACATGGTAAAGTTCATGTAAGAAGCATATGCTAGGAAGATACGAATGGACTCCATGCGAGCTACTGGAGCATAAACTTCAGTGTAATCAAGACCCTCGACTTGTCGAAACCCGCGAACCACCAGTCGAGCTTTATTTCGCACAATAACCCCTGAATCGTCCTTCTTATTGCGATAAACCCATTGTGTGTCAAGAGACTTCTTGTCCTTTGGTAACTCAACTAACTTCCAAACATCAACCTTTTCAAATTGATGCAGTTCCTCATGCATTGCATCTACCCAGCTGGGCTCATTCAGAGCCATTTCGACATTCTTGGGCTCTATTTGAGAGATAAAGCAAGAGTAAAGACAAGTATTAACGTCTCCACTCTGACTTCTGGTTTTAACATCGTCGCCCAGCTGACCAATGATGTTATTGATCGAATGATCGCGTTGAATCCTTGAAGGTATCTCTTGGCTGATATCATTGAGAGAGACAGGAAGAGTGTGAATGTTGATACCTCCTTCATTTGCTGATTGAGCCGCTCCAGAGGGCTCTACTACAAACTCATTTGAGATAAGTTTAGGAAAGAGTAGTTCCATAAAAGTTGAAGAGGTAGCGGAAGCATCATTAGGCATGAACTCTCTTTCTATATGAGTAAGTGGCGTGGTTTCAGCATCAGGGGTATCATTTTGGACTGGAGATTTAGGACTATTATGTTGCACAGATGACTCCCCCTCAGGTATAGCAGAGGAATCCCCCTCAGGTATAGCAGAGGACTCCCCCTCAGGCATAGAAGATGACTCCCCCTCAGACATAGAAGAGGACTCCCCCTCAGACGAAACCGAGGACTTCCCCTTAGATGATGAAGAGGATGCATATGGAGGTCTGTAGACAACTTCTTCGTGTTCATCTTCAGAAATATTCTTCAAACCAGAAACAGATCCAGATGAGCCAATCGAAGACACATTTGTTGATTTAAACAGCGATGTGTAATCAAACAACCAATCCGGACCCACTCTAGCGTCCGTCTCATTTTCTTCCAACCAACGCACGTCATAAGATTCCACAATCTCCTTTGTCTTCTTATTGTAGACCCTATAGGCGGTGTGAGTAGCATACCCCACGAAGTAATAGTCATCAGCTTTGGCATTAAACTTCGGGTTGGTCTTTAAGTGAAGAAGGTTGCAAGGGCAGCCAAATACACGGAAATGATTGACGGATGGCTTGTGACCATATAAAATCTCATACGGGGTCTTCATTTGAGCTTTGTTGATCAACACGCAATTTTGAACGTAATAGGCAGTGTTTATTGCCTCGGCCCAAAAGAAAACTGGCAGTTTTGAATCACACAGCATCGTCCTTGCAGCGTCTTTTAACGTTCTGTTTCTCCTTTCAACAACACCATTTTGTTGGGGTGTGTGAGCAGAGTTGTATTGACGCATGATACCCTTTTCTGCGCAAAAATGATCGAGTACAGAATTCTTGAACTCTGTTCCGTTGTTGGTACGAAGCGCCTTCACCCGATTGTTAGTTTGGTTCTCAATTAATACAATGAATTTCTTAATCAAATCAGCAACTCCATCTTTGTTGGATAGAAAGAAAACCCATGTAAACCGATAGAAATCATCAATCACGACCAGACAATAAAAATTTATGTTGATGCTGAGAACATTTACTGGTCCAAACAAATCCATATGTATCAATTGAAGCACCTGGCTAATTGAGTTGACCTGTTTTGGCAGGTGTGGTTTTATATGATGCTTACCTTGGGCACATGATACACACTTTTCGAACGTGATAAAGTCTTTGACAGGAAATCCACGGACCATCTCATTTTTTGCAAGACGGTTCAGATTCTTGGCGTTAGCATGACCAAGTCTTTTGTGCCACAACGTTGCAGTTTGTTCGGAGATCTTGGAGAAAAGGCACGTAACTTGTTCTGGAAGATTGATATTTATATCAATGATATAGGCATTCCCATACCTTTTAGAGTTTACAAGTATCCACTCTTCTGGGATGGCAAAGCCTGGCTTGAGAATCATGCATTCCTTATCGGTGAAATGCGTAGAATAGCCCTTGTTACAGATCTGAGATACACTTAACAAACTATGCTTCAGTTTGGGAGCGAAATTAACATTCTCGAAACTTAAAACCCCATTTGTGACAGTTCCTCTTTGAGTGATCTTGCCACCTTCTCCACCCGCAAAAGGAGATGTATCCCCCATTAAATGATTAAATGTTGTGCAGTTGGGCGATATCTTCTGTAATATGCCGGGAGCAGTCGTTGTCGACGAACCAGGGTCTGACGACATTCCCCCCCAACTATCCATGCAAGATGCGCGGGTTTAATTAGATTTGGGAACCCAGGTCATAATTTTCCTGGGTGGTCCCGATGCCTTCTCAGATTTATTATCATTTAAAGATTTTTCAGAGGACACGGATGATAAATTTGGAAGCTAGTTTGGGCAACCATTGATAATTAGGTTTTCTAATAGTCCCGGGTGGTTTTGAAGTTGAATGATTATCAGTTTGCTTGAAGCATGTGGGTTTTCTACTAGAGTTGGTTGAAGACCCACCGTTGCTTCTTGACAAAACCGAACCTTGCTTGGCCATGCTCGGTTTTGGCAAACTGCTTGGGACTTTGTGATGAAAAACCTTGTTATGTTTTTGAAAAATGGCCCGTTTTCTACCCCGATCATCTTTCCAATCATCATTATGGGAATGATTTCTAGAGGATTTTCTAGTTAAAGACCTTCCTCTGAATTCGTTCTCTCCTCTTGGAAATTCGAAATGTACAAACATACGATTTTGACAATTTCTATCTATATGGCCACCAACACCACAATTGAAACAAATTTGTTTGTTATTGTTATAACTTGTACTACATTGATCAGATTTGTTTTCCATACTAACACCTTTGCTTCTCTCATAAGAACATGAACAAGAATTAGGTTGTGAGGCAAGTGAGGGTACATTAGATGGAGAAGATTGTGAAACTGGTGGTTTTTCAACTTTTTCGTCACAAACATCAAAATTGCCAACCACATTATTTAAAACAGTATCAGACACTTGAAAACCATTCAAAACAATATTAGAAGAAACAGAAACACCACAAAAACCATTTTCACTTAAAACATCAGAAAAATTATTGTCTTTATTAAAAACTAAAACTTCAGGTTCGGACTCAGTTTTATTTTCAGAAACAGATCCTTCAACTTCGTGCTTTGACTGATTCAAGGATTGATCTGCAGGAGAAGTAGAAATGTTAGTATTTTCAACATTAATAAATCCTCCTGAAACAAAACCAGACGGCTTGCCATAAACCATAAATGATTCATTGGCAATCTCTTCTTTGGACAAAGGTTGAAACTGATATGTATGATTGAATGGAGGAGGCATTTGATTATACCCTAGACCCTTTGACTGATTTCGTTTAAATTGCATGCAGTGGTCTATCATATTTACAACTACCTCACTCGATACATCAAATTTTCTAAAATCAAAATCAGCAGTTTCAAATTTGCCCTTTAAAGATTCAATTTCAGCCACTAGTTCAGCATTCTGTTTCATTATATAATCATAGTTCTCGCATTTATTACTATAGTCCTCTTGAAGTCTCCTAAAGTCCTTTATTTTAGATTCTAATTGGGCTTTAAGAGGTTTTTGACCTTTTCTGAGTTGGTAGCCTTCATATCTATGGTCTTCTACTTCCCTTTTTAGTGAATCGTTAAGTTCACGGAGAATTTTAAGGTTCTCTACTTCACTACCTAATGTCTCAATTTTCTCATGCAGAGCTTTAACAAAATCAATACAAGCTTGAGAGCATGAGGGCAGACATACCTCGGTTGTATTAGGTTCATGAGAGGAAGATACCATCAACGCAAACTGCAGCTCCAACATTTTATCTTCAGCTGCAACAATCTCTGCTGGAGCATCATCACTGACCTGTGTCAGGTGGGCATTTTCAGGTCCAGATAAGTTCAGGTCCTGCATCTGATCCTCCCAGTCGAACGATTGTGCAACCATAGCCTTCTCACTGTTTACCTGAGCACCGCTTCGATTGTTCCTAACTGCAACTATTGTCCTATCGTTATTTAATCTTCTGTCTGGCTGTGGACAATCACGAGCAAAATGCCATGGCTCGTGGCCATTGAAACACCGCAACTTTCCCTTGCTGAACTTAACTTTATTGTCAGCACTCATTCCCTAGTTGTTCTTTCCAGTCTTTTTGGCAAACTGTTTCGCCCTAAAAACTGCCATGGCAATTTGCCATGTAATATCCATTTCTTCAACGTCTTCAGGGTGAATCTGATCAAGATTAGCAAATGATAGTTGGGGTCGAAGATCCCCGGCTACGAGTGCATTGTAGCAATTGACAAGCCCTATAGCAAGCGTGAGATTTTCATCACTCTCCTTTCCTCTTGATGAAGAAGCCACATTGGAGGATGAAGCAGCTTGAGTAGCCACGAACGATTGGTTCTGTGAAAAAGGCATGGCTGATGCAGAGGAAGTTGATGGAGTGGGGAAGTTCTGAACCTGAGCTTGCTGAGTAGCAAATGATTGACCTGCAGAAGGAAAGGAAAAGGATGAAAGAGCATTGTTAGTATAGATTCCAAGGTTCGCAGCTGAGTATGAGTTCACATGGTTGATCTCTTGCTGCTTGTCATAAACATCACAGGCCTTGATGACAGCCATCACTTCAGCAAGAGAGAGCCGACTAAGATCCTTAGTCTTCTTGATGACAGCTACATTCATGTCCCAAGACCTTGGGAGAGCATTCAGTAGCTTCTGGTTTATCTCAAACTTTGTGTAAGTAATCCCGGCTACAGTCATTTCAGTGTTAAGAGATGTGAACCGTTGCAGCTGTGATTCAAGAGTTTCTCCAAGAACGTAGTTAAACATATTGAAACGTTGTTGTAGCATATTTTGGTGACTCTCCCTCATATCTTCGTTCCCTTCATAGACCTCAATTAGGGCTTCCCACAAAGCCTTAGCAGAAGTGTACTCCCTGAAACCTTGAGCAATGTCTGGAGATAATGCCATGGTCAAGGTGGCCAAAGCTTTTTCTTGCTCTTCAACCTTCTTGAAGTCTTCATCAGTGTAGTTTTCCATCTTCTTGTCAACCACTTGGCCTGCAACAGTAGTGGTTATTCTGACATGATTTTTTATTATGCTTCTCCAGATTTTGAAGTCCTTCATTTTTATGTACTGCTCAATTCTATACTTCCATTCTGGGAAGCCTTCAACGGATAAAAGTCTAGGAATTCGGGTGGTTGTGCCCATAACTGAATCCAACTCGTGATGATTTGTTTAACCTTGAGAATCCATTATTTTTATTTAATTAATATGAGACAGAAATTAAATTATTTATGATTAAATTAAGCTTCTGGTCAAACATAGTCAAAACACAGTCAAAATGCAATTTACTGCCGTAAACAGAGTTCACGGTCAGATAATAGTTTACGGCCGTAAACTCCGTGTTTACGGTCGAAAGGAGTTCACGGTCCAAGAACAATCAGTTTTCGGTTTATGAATATTCCTTATTCACGGCTCAAGAATGCGATTTACGGTCCAAGAACCTTAACGAGTTTGCGGCTGTAAAAGGTGATTACAGTCATAAGCTCAGGACGAAAGCTTTGAATCTTGCAGTTTTTCGACGAAACTAAAAACTCCTTTTGTAGAAATCACGAACTTTAGTCTCAAACCAATGAAAACTCGCTCCAAGATCGATTGTAGAGTGCCTTTGACACTGGTTAAGCTCTGATACCAATTGTAAGGTCCTGATAATGGATATTACCGATGATCAACAGCAAACACAATCGCATAAAAGAGAATAAGCGTAGAAAAGAAAAATAAATCAAGTTTGCACACGTTCCATTACTGAAAACGTCTGATACAACTCGATATGTGTGACCGTGAACTACTAGGCATCAACAACCCCCACACGACTGACTAACCCTCTATATATATAGGGAACCATGACCGGAAACAGATTTTACGGCCGTAAACTTATTACAGACCCGTAAACAAACAGTAAACCTACCAAAATACTCTATCAACCCAAAACCACTATTACAATGCAAAGCCTAGACCAAACCACTAATTGGGACCTTCACTTATAATTAAAATATATATTACAAACACGATAACATATGCTATTAAGCATGTAGTTAACCTATATATTACAATAATAATCTAATAAAAACCAACAAGTGACAATCCTATTATTTATTTATTTAATATTTATTTAAAAGTGTGTATGTGTAATATTCTTATAAATGCATGTATAATATTTATTTATAAGTTTATTATAAATATAATCGTTTGTATTTAATATTAATGTAATGAAAAAAATATAGAGTATATATTTGTTAAAACTAAATTAGTAGAGGAATGTGTTTGACAATCTATGTAAGTTGGAATAATGGAATATACTAGGAATATACTTTTTGGGGGTAAAAATGGAGTAGGGTTGGAGAAGAAACACTATTTGCCCCATTTTTTACTCCATTTTTTTGGGGGGGGGGGGGGGGGGGAATGGAGGTGGGTTGGAGATGGTCTAAATAAGCATGTCCCCGTCAACATATAGCCAACCACTCCCATCCTTGAACTTGATCATGGAGAGAAACATCTATGAAAAGTTAGAGACTTCAATTAGGGTTTTCAAGTGGAAGGAGGTCAACGGACCTCATTTTAGACCACGTCCAAGCCAAGTAACACTTCCATTCCCTCCCCTGAAGTACTCCTAGCCCTTTTCTGGAGTTGTGGTGGCTGGAGCAGCCCGTGGTAACCCCCAACAGCTAAGAAACCTTCTTTTTGAAAGATTTCATGTTTTGAGATTTTTGTTGTCAGGTTTAGCAAGTTGTAAACCTTTTTAATCACTTCTAAGATGTCTTTTAGTTCCTTTAACACTTAATATTAAGTGTATGCAGTTGGAACCAAGGATAACACCTCAAGATACATTAAAATCTTTATTTCACTCTATTTTTGGGATTTTTATAAAATACGAGTTCGATTCTTTTTCAAAGCACTTGGATCTATTTCATATCTTGTTATAGGTTTCTAGGTCTAATACTTGATCCCCTTAACTCATTTAGTCTTGTGTTGGTTCCTAGAACCAAGAAACAACATCATTTTTCTTGATTTTGTCCCGAAAACTCACAAACTAAAGAGCTACACTTTGTGAACGGTTTTGGTCCATGAAATCTTATTTTCTAGCTAAGTTTATTGTTAAAGCATAACCATAACATCTAATGCATGTATTCGATCTTTCAATGTTTTGAGCTAAATAAGAATGAAAACCCCAAAATTTGAAGGTCACGACGTGATAGATAGGGTCTCACAACATGACTTTAGTCTGAGACACGTGGCAATTTTAAGGCTCATGATGTGAGAGTTAAGGTCTCATGACGTGAGATTAGGAAAACCCTAATCTAGTGTTTTGCTCTCTATTTAAGAGAAATGAGAGGCTAGGGTTTGCACACCCTCAGCCTCTATCGCCTTTTTCCTATCTAAATCATTTTTAGCCTCCATTGTTGATCTTAACAGTCACGGATCTTGAACATTTGAGTTGGGGGCCGAAACTAAAATATTTATAAAAAGTGGAGGACAAGGGGGGCATAGTTAGATTTTTTAGTTTTAGGTCTAATATGTAAAATTTTTAAAAGTAAGGGACTAGTTTTAAAAAAAAACATGGGGGCCATAGCCCCCTGCCCTTATTAAGATCCGTCCCTGGATCTTAAGAGCTCTTTTGGTGGTTTTTGGCTCTTAGAAAAAGAAGAATGAGACTCCTTGGGTGCATCCTTTTGGCCATTAAGCTTCTACCTCTTCATCTTGTAGTGCTTTTAGACCTTTGTAAGTCCTAATGCTTCTACCTTTATCTATTATGCATGATAGATCTAAGATTTATGTTTCCTTTTTCATGTTTGGGTGGGACAACATGCATGGGATCCATAAAGTTAGCAACTTTATGGATCATTGATACATTTTCTTTATGATATGTTTTAGATCTGAGGTGTGGTGTTGGTTTTAGACTCCAAGCATTAGTCTTGAGATCATTTTCCTTCTTATTGAGCTAGCTAGTGTCCAAGTCATGCATTGGACATGCATGACTAAAAAGCCACGATTTTTATAGTATTTAGGGTTGGGGAAGACCCTTTAGAAATTCTCACGGAATGGATAATGGATTAAGAGCTTAATTCTCAAAGCTGACCAAAGTAGATCTCACGATGTGAGTAATATTATGCCGCATCATGAGATGTGGTGTTCTTGATTGTTTTGTCCTTTTCAGTCATGACGTGGCCTATGGGTGGTCACAACGTGATCGTTGGCTAGAGTTTGCCATGGTTGAATTTTGACCTTAGTTGACTTTTGGGTCAAGATAGGGTTTTAAGGGTGTAGGTTGATAGGGTATGAATGTTTTGTTGTTAGGTGTCTTGTTGATCCTGTCGACCCTATATGTGTGAGTTGTTGTGTTTCTAGTTTCTATCTGCAAGGTGAGTCTTTTCACCACTTTACATGTGTGGTATTTATGTCTGTGACCAGTTGGGTCTTTATTGTTGTTTACTATTTTTTCTGAATTGCATTGATGATACTTTGGATTGCTGATAATCCCCAAAGTTGTTAAAAACCCCTGAACATGTTGTTAATCCACGGGGTGTGTTGTTAGCTCATTGGGATTGCTGATAATCCTTAGGGTTGTTGATAACCCATAATTATTTATTTTGTTGCGTTGTATGAATATTTTGGGAAGAACTCGCTAAGATTTATGCTTACAGTTGTGGATTAAATGTGTTCCAGGTACCTCGGGTGATCGCGAGAAGGCGAAAACATGACTGTGCACTCCGGCTTGTAGATCTTTTTTTATGATATCCGCAATTTGATACTCAGGTATAGGATGATTATATTGATAAACCTGAGATTTTTATAACTTGGTTTTTATAATATTAATGTTTTTCCTTGATTAAAAATGAAAATTTTGGTGTTAAAAATCAGTCAGTTTCAATAACATGCATCATGTAATATAAGTTTGGTTGGTTGTGGCATTTAAAATAAGAAGTAAGCCCTAGTTTAGGGTTATATGTATGTTTGGTGTGTGTTTGGTGTATGTGAACCTAATAATATGTTCATATATACCCTAATAATTATATAAAAGATGAATAAAATTGTTTATGTGTACAACATGACAGTTCAAGAAGATTTCTAAAAGTAAAAGTATAAATAAAGTACAATACATATAATATCATGAAATAATCTAAGTAGAGTTATTAGTATAGGATGTAGGTGTTCAAAAAAAGGAGAAGTTCATCTAGATCACGTCTATAGAGTTGTTAATATTCTTCTTGCTGAATTCAGGTGAGACTTCTCACTTTACTATATATGACACTAAGTGTCATGGTATTCTTGTTTGTCTTTGTGACTTGCATGAAAAACTATGGTTGGACCATAACAATTGTATGAAAACTATCAGTAGACTATAGCAATTGTATGAAAGACTATAAAGGACGATAGAAAGAAAGACTACAAGGGTACTATAGCAGCTGAAGTTATTATAAGACTATGTTTGACCCATAGCATTCACATATCCTAATTTGAGAAACTCACTAAGCTTTGTGCTTATGATTTAAATTTTAACTGTTTCAAGTTGTTCTATATCAAGGGGAAGATAGCGGCTTGATTGCATTGCATGCATTGGAGACTTCAACATTTTATGATTTATTATGTTTTCAAAACTCTGATATTTGGCTTTTGATATTATCATATTCAAACATTGGTTACTTACCTATATTGGAATGAAAAATAAGTGGATTGTCACTTGGTTAGTTTGAGCAAAATATCTTTTATACCTACGTAACATAATGACATTGATATTGAGTAGGATAAAGACGAAAATAAAAAGTTTTTCAAATGAACAGTAATATTAGATTTTCAAACATATAACAAAAACTTCATATACATATGAATAAATTACTAAAATCGTCTTTATGGTTTATCAAAATTTCACATTTGGTCTCTATTTTTTTTTTTTATTCCGACCGTCCCTAGTTTTTGATTTTGTTAAAGATGCAAGTTTCTTACCGACATAAATTGACTACTTTGCCCTTAACCTTATTTTTATAATATCTTTTTAGTTAATTTCTATGAATTAAGGTATTATTATATAAAGTAAAAAGTTCATGCGCCACCCCACACCCCAATTAAGTGACGTCTCATTCTCTCTCATGTTCTTATGTCTTGTGTTCTTATCTCCCTGTACTTACTTATCTACCCAAAAGATCACCAACAGGGGGCGATGGTGTAGCATGAAAGTAAAAAAGCATCGCCGGAGAAGATATCATGTGGGGAAATCAGAATCTCAACCAGATCAAGCATCATTGGTTTGTGACCCGGTTCCAATCTGCACCATTGGATCGGTGCTTCAGTCGTGAAGAACATTGGAGAGGAACTAGACCACCGACAACCATAATGAAGCAATGATTGTATCTAGACTTCTCCATATCTCTCTCTCTCTCTCTCTCTCTCTCACTATGGCACCATTGTTGCTTAACAAGATCGATTTGCAGGTGAAACATTGGGCCACCAATTCACCATCGCAACCCACCAAGCTCGACTTGTGATGGAAGTGACCGGATGAAGAGGGTGTGGAAGAGATCAGGACGGGAAAAGAATGTTGTTGAGGAGATCTGGACTGATTTGGAGGTCGAGAAGTTTTCTAGGTATGCATTCATAGGTTCTACATTCGACGGTGTAGGCCAACGATCGGGTGGGCGGTGGTGGTGCAGGAGGTCCCATTACTCTTTCTCTTTTCTATTTTGCTTCCTTATACTCGGATCTAAATTTGCACTCTGGGTTTTCTAGAAGTTGTCGGCATTCCGTCTATCTAATGATGTTTTGCTTTGTTTTACATAGCTACTGGGTGGTCGAGATCCCGATTAGATGAGTGTGTAAAAAGAATCAGGCAGAAGCTCACCTGGTCACACACCGAAGAAATAAAAATGGTCATCGGAGATATGAAACAGGAGCATGGGTAAGGTTAAATAATTAATTTAATTTAAAAAAATGAAAAAGAAAATATTAAAAGCATTATGATCATTTCCTATTACACATGGACTTACACTGTTACAAAATTAAAACTTAAGAATAATTCTAATAAAAAAATAAAAAAATAAAGATAAAGATAAAACATAAAACTTTGATAAACCATTTAAACAATTTTAGTATATTGTTATGTACATAAACCAAATTTCCTCAAACACTATATTTGACATTACTAAAAATAACATATTTCTTGTAAACAACAAAAACTTACAATACGGGAAAACAGGATACGTGAACATTTTCTTTATTGAAATTCCAACCATAGAAGATAAGCATTCAAAAATATTATTGAAGAATAAATATCCGTTTATTGATGTTTGGATGGTACAAGTAATCCAAGAACAACCAAACGTCTAGAAATTGTTTACCTAACATCAAAAACAATCTATTTCTAACAAACATTCCAAATCTTTCATTGATTCATTAGTAAAAGAACATAACTTTAACCATAAGATACAACCATATCATCAAGCTAGTAAATCCTAATAGCAAACAAAATGTTTGCATTGTAACAAATATCATTAAATCCTAAAACATCACAAAATCCAGAACATTCCCGACCCAACGATGAAATGTTATGAATCAAGCCCTCTCACCACGGATCCTACGAGCAAGCTACATATCTTTGGGCATAATTGTGACCCTCTTAGCATGAATAGCACAAAGATTTGTATCCTCGAAAAGGCCAACCAAATAGGCCTACGACGTCTCCTGAAGGGTGGCGACGGCGCTGCTCTGGAACCTCAGATCGGTCTTGAAATTCTGAGCGGTTTCTCGAACTAACCTCTGGAACGGGAGTTTCCTGATCAAAAGCTCGGTCCTCTTCTGGTACTTTCTGGTCTCACGGAGAGCCACAGTACCAGGACGAAATCTATGGGGCTTCTTCACTCCACTTGTTGTCGGCGCCGACTTCCTGGCTGCCTTAGTGGCCAGTTGTTTCCTTGGTGCTTTTTCTCAGGTTGATTTGCGGGCAGTTTGCTTTGTACGAGCCATTGCTGATAAATTTTAGAGAAAGCATGAAGTTGCAGAGTGTGCTTGAACTTGAGAGTTGTAATCAACATTTTATATCGGAGAGGGGTATATATTTGTGTGTGCGCGGGATTTTGAAATTTTGGAACTTCAAAACGATTTTACTCCGTTATTAATGATTTAAAAATTAACGGTGGAGATTAGATGATGATTTGAGGCAGGTAGCGATTCATGTGCTAATAATTGTAGCGAATAAGAAGACACCACTGTACATATAACATACTTTAAGTATTTTTACAGTTTTCCAATTAAAAATTCTTTCAAAGTTTTGAATGTCTGGGCAAAAAGCATGCATTAGTTTACTTTTGTTACAATTTTAGTATCGTTTTATACGGACTTACGGAAACATATGAATAAACGGCAGAGTTTCAGCCTCGAGTGACTATTATGTGTTAGAGTGGTATTTTGGGGAACTCACTAAGCTTATGCTTACAGTGTTACATGTTATGTGTTTCAGGTACCAGTGATGACCGCGGGAAGACGCCGGCTTGATTCGTACACACACATGAGATTTTATGTATTTTGATCTTGGGAGATATTTTGTGAAACAAAGACATGATACTATGACATTTTATGAATGAATGAGTTTGTAAAAAATGTGTTTGAAAATGCGAAAAATTGTTTTAATTTTTACGGTGTTACAAGTTGGTATCAGAGCCTTGGTTTAAGGGATTCGGGTGCACCTTCGGGCGTATCTGAACTCAAACTGAGGATTTGAGGAAATTTTGATAATAAAATAAGTTTTCAAAAGAAGAACTTACGAGACAAACAGAGCAGAGTTGTGTGTACGAACAGGCAACGCCCGAACGGTGATTTCCTAAAATACCATTACAATAAGTGCTATAAGATATGATGTGATATGTTATATGATGAGCTATGCTATGCATGCCAGAGTAGACTAGGTACTCTTATTAGGACTAGAGTGACCTGATATGTGATGCCTGAGTCTAGGAGTCTTGCTGCTAGGAATACTTCAGAGTGTTTAGGTAGCAGCGAGGAGGTTATGAGAGATCTGCTAGCAAGTATCATATGATTAGAGAGAGTAGAGTACTTGTGATTTGGGACTCTGGGAGGAGGACTTGGGGTGGATGTTGATGCGTTATGGACGGTAGTATTGGCCCCGTACTACTGAAGACACCGGGTCAGTGCACAGTCCAAGTAAGAATCCTTGGAGCACCAAAAGACAAGTAGGGTGGAGTATTCGAGTGTGAGCATACTCGAGCGAGTCCCTGATATTTATTCTTGTGTTGTATTTCAGAGAGAGGGAGATCATGGTTGGGACGCGCCACACACCAGGGACCAGCGGTACGAGTGATGAGGAGATCCGTAGGATCATCCAGGAGAAGGTGGCTGCGGCCATCATGGCAGAGATACCAGAGATGTTCGGGTCTATCAAGACCACGCTGATAGAGACATTTGATGAGAAGTACGCTGCTCTTTCTGAGGCTGCTGTTCCTGCGGCCACTACAGCTATAGCTGCGACTAGGCCGCAGGGTGGTGATGCGTTGCTGTTCCGAGAATTCAGCAACACAAAACCGCCGGAGTTTGACGGGACCCAGGATCCGATTGCGGCGATGAGGTGGATTTCAGACATAGAGGGGTGTTTCTTTACTTGCTCATCTCAAGAGCGTTTGAGAGTTCGGTTCGTGTTGAACCAGCTTCGCTTGGGAGCGAATGATTGGTGGAAGTTTGTGACGGCACACTATACGCCTGCTGAGCTTGCTGTAGTGACCTGGGAGAGGTTCACTGCTATGTTCCGAGATGAGTACGTTCCCCAGGTGGAGAGAGAGCGTTTAGCCCAGGAGTTTCTGACCCTCAAGCAGGGTACTGAGTCTGTAACGGTGATTTCGAGGATGTTTCATGAGCGGGCGATATTCTGCCTAGAGCACGTGTCCTCCGAGCAGGCACGTATGAGCCGATATATGAGCATTTTGAGGAGGGATATGATATGGGCTTATTTAGTCATAGAAATCATTCATTATTTTATTAATTATTGTTGATTTTATATCATTTTATGGACAAAAGGTACTTAATTAGCTTAATATTTCAATTTCAGCAATAAAAGACATGCTTGGATGAAAAAGGAAGAGGATTGAGTGATTGGAAGCTTGGAGATCAAGTTTTAAAGGAAGAAGCTAAATAAAAGAAGAAACTCGACGAGTTTTTAGCATAAACTCGACGAGTTTATTAGAATATTCTAGATTTAAGGATGCCTTGCCGTACACGCTGAACGCGCGAATTATTAAAGAAACTCGTCGAGTTATTCTCAAAAACTCGACGAGTTGGGCCAATTTTTGGAAACTATAAATAGATAACTTATAGGCCCGAAAACCTAACTTTTTGTGGAGGCTAGCTGCGACTTTTAAAGACCAGAAGGGTTCTTGGAGCTGCTATTTTCGAGATTGCAACATAAGAGACAATTTAGAAGAGAATCAAAGGCAAATAATCATTATTCTTTTCTTAATCTTTGTTTTGAACCATGTTTGAATCATTAGATTTTGATTTTAGATTATTACTTGCTGTAGATATGAGTTAAAAGCTTTTTACTTCTGTTTGGATGAGATAATCTTATGAACATGGTTTGATTGAGTGGTTGGATTAATATTAATTTGGTTATTCATCTTGTTAATCTTGTTAAAGATCCTCATGTATTGATGATAAATGTTTTCTGTTATTAAGTAAGTTATTGAGTTGCATGAACATCTTCTTGATTACTTGATTCATATAGTTTTGTGAATACAAGATTGTATGCCTAGGAATAGTGAACATGAAACTAGGGTTAACTAGAAAATATGTAAATCAATGTGTGAGCATGTATGATGAAAAACCACATATGAGTTGATTGAATTGAACAAATTTGATTAGCTATTATTACAAGTCTTACTTGATATGAAGTGAACACTAGGAAACTTGTAAGTTTAATCAACTGGCCACTGTTTGAATTAACTTGTCTACTAAAGGATTGGTAATAGTGAACATGAACCCAATCACATTAGGAATCGGTAACCATTGACATATTAATCCATTGCACTTGCCACGAAATCAACCATAGGAATAAGTGAATCGAATCTGAACAGAAGTCACTTTTATCATTAAATCTAGTTGTCCTTTCTTGTTCTTCTTAGTTGTTAATTGTCTTTGTTTGAAATTTAAGTGATTGATTAAGTTTCTAGTCTTGCAAAACTAGAGAAACCCCCTCTTTTATTAATTGTTTTTAATTAGGTAATACTAGTACTTAATTTGATTGTTACCGTTCCCCGTGTTCGATACCCTACTTGCTTAAACTATACTATTAATCGATAGGTTCACTGCCTTTCGTGTGTTTAATTTGTGTTTGAAGTAATAGGATTAAAACTAGCGCGTTTTACACACATCAGGATATACGAGAGTTCGTGGCGAACTCGACGTACCGGACATTTGCCGAGCTTCAGGCAAATGCCCGGAAGAGGGAGATAGAGCTGGAGACCCAGGCTAAGGAGGAGGCTGAGTCTCAGGGGAGGGATCGGCGACCGGTACAGTCTCAGCCGGTAACCAAGCGGGCCAAGCCCGCTGATTCGAGATCAGGGAACCAGAGGGGCCGCACTTGAGGCAAGTGCGGCAAGAGCCACGATGGGGTTTGTAGAGCAGGGTCTTGCTACAAATGTGGCAAGGAGGTGTAACACCCAAAGTTTTGGAGGCCAAGAAAGGAAAGAAAACCCTAATTTTTAGGGTCGACTCGGCGAGTCCAAGGAGGAACTCGGCGAGTCCGAGCGGGATCCGGGTCGAGGTGTAAGTGACCAACTCGGCGAGTCGGCCAATTGGACTCGGCGAGTCTGGTCTGTGCGAGGAAAACCCTAAATCCGGGACTTTGGGCGCTATTTAAGCTCTTTATTCTCTCCATTAGGGTTCCTTAGAGCCTCCCTCATTCAAAAATCGAACCCTAAGCCCCCATTGTTGTGCATTTAAGCTTCCAATCCATTTTTGGGTGATTTGAAGGAAGAAGAAAGAGGGGAATCAGTGAAGCTTCCAGGATTGGCTTCAGATCTGGAGTTTGTGGAGCCTTTCTGAGATATTAAAGGTAATAAGTCGTTCTCTCCTTTAGATCTTCCATTGTTGTGAGATTTGGGGCTTTTAAGCCATGGTTTGTCACCCATTTGAGTTAGAAGCCGGATCTGAAGTTGCTACTTCAGATCCAGGTGTGTTATGGACTAGAGAAGCATAAAGTATCAGCCCTTGAGTCAATTTTGAAGCCCCTTGGCCTTAAACCCTAGTTTATGGTGTATTTTGGCTAGATCTCCATGTCTACACGTAAAGTTTGCAATTTTACGTGAGGAATAGGCATGGGAAGGGTGGATCTGCAGTTTGGAGTCCATGCATGACTCAAAAGTCCTCTGCATGTATGTGTTGGAATAGTGTCTAAGGCTGCAACTATATTAGGCAAGTACTTGACCCGGTTGTGCATGGTCCTTTTGGGTTGCCTTCACCATAGCAACTTGACAGGATGATTTATCAAGAGAGAGTAAATATTATTAATATATTATGGGAATAATATAAAGAGTAATATATTGTTATTTGATTAATATAAGTCATAGAATTAATTAGAATTAATTTGGTGACTTAAAGAGATTAATTAAATAAAGGGGTATAAACTGTCAATTGTTTGATAGTTAAGCTTTACACTGAAAATCCTTATAGATATACTAGGGACGAATTCTAGAAGCTAAAGGATAGCTAAATTCGTCCATGGCTTATCTAAGGAAAGGATTTGGATAGCCTTAAGAGAAGATTATCCAATTAGGGTTTAGGTTGTAACCCTTAAGGAGTCTACAAGTATAAATAGACCCCATGGCTGAGGGAATTCGACACTTGACCTAAAGTAGAGAACCTCTGGTCAAATTCCATCCCCTCTCCTCTCTCCCAAATCATCTTTCTTGCTATTGGTGTTTGTAAGCCATTAGAGGAGTGACATTTGTGACTCTAGAAGCTCCAAGACCACAAGATCAACAAGGAACTCAAAGGTATGGTTCTAGATCTATTTCAATGTTGTTATTTAACCTAATTAGTCATTAGAAGTCTTGGATTCAAAGCATGTTTAATTAGAAAGCCTAGATCCAAGCATTAGGGTTTTGCATGCACACATAGGAAAATTCTTATGGCTAAAACCCAACAGTGGTATCAGAGCCTTGCTTGGTTTTCTTTAAATTGTTGCTTGATTAACTGAAACAAACCTGCAAAATTCGATTTTTTGGTTTCTGAGTCATGGACTTGGCGAGTCTCAAAGTGGACTCGGCGAGTAGGCCTGACTCGACGAGTCCCTTTGTGCACTCGGCGAGTCCAAGCGTCAGGAATGGCTAGATTCGGGATTTCTTTGTAATTATCTTATGGAAACTTTCCTTATACTAATTAGATCAACCTAAATCCGATTTTTTGATATATATGACTATCATCTTGATCTAGTTAAAGGTATTTATCAACTAATAAAATATTTAATTTCCTTATATGATAATTAATTAATTATTTTGATTATTTTGGTAATTATCTTAAAAGAAATCTTGAATAAATCAAATATAGATAATTAGGAAATTAATTGTTAATTGAAATTATTTGTTATTTGATCCTCCATGTTTTAAATGTTTAAAACTTGTCCTCAAGTTTTGAAATTTATATTTGTGATTAAAAGTTTTAATTTAGACAACTTGAATTTCAAACCCTAGATTTTAAAATGTTTAAAATACAACCCTATACTAATATAATATTACAAGAATAATATATATATATATATATATATATATATATATATATATATATATATGTATGTATAACTAAAATGCTAGTCTTACCGTTAGTAGGCCTCATTCACGAAGCCGATCTATAAGGTGGGTATAAGGTTGCGGCCTATAAAATGGCGCTTAATGGGTGTACACTCACACCCACCGCTTGCTTGATTGGTGGAGGTTCGTTAGCCAAACGGGTAGGATAGGGCAACCTCATCCTCTCATTAAAAGTATAATAAGTAATACAAAGTAACTACACATTTTTTTAAAATTTCCCAATCTTAGTTACTTTAGGAAAAGTGAATTGATGCAATCCCATGAAATTACACTTTGCACCCTTGCTAAGAAGTTAGTGGAGCGTGTGTGGTTTACTGGCACACTAATTGGTTCTAAGCAAAGGTGGCAAAGGGTGATTCGTTGTTTATCATAGTTCGATGGAGCGTGTGTGGTTTACCGGCACATCGAATAGGTGATCGTTACAATGAAGGCACCATGTGAATTTGCATGGTAATTCACACCCGCTTTGTGATCCTCGGTATCCCAGTCACAAACAAGAGGGGCATATCGAGATTTAAACATGCCATTGAATAGTTTCAATGAATCTCATCCAAACCTAGGAATTCTCAATACACTTAGGACTAATAGTTAGGTTTTGTGATGGAGAATTAGTGAATCGTCATTCACTTACCTTCAATTTATTTGCATGTTAGATTACGGCATCCCTTTTCTAGTATGTAAATGTTATTGTTGGATCCTAGCCCTAATTTTTCTTATTGGGTGAAAATTAAGGATTCTTATTCTAATCTATCTTTGTCCTTTTCTTTTGTAGATGTCGAACGCAAACAACGCTGCTGCTAGTTCTTTCACGTTGATGAGCCTTTGCCAAAAGGTCACCTTCGATGGAACGAACTTTAGCGAATGGATAAGATACATTTGCACCATTGCTCGCTATGAGGACAAGGAGTATGTCCTTGATGAGAAGCTCGAGAAAATCAACACCGAAATCGCTACTCCGGCCGAAATCACCGCTTTTGAGACTCATGAGCGAGATGCAACGAAGGTACATTGCATCATGATTGCTACCATGAACTCCGAATTCCAAAAGTCCTACGAGGACATGTACCCGTACAAGATGCACCAAGACTTATTGGAGAGGTACCACCAGAACGCGAGACAAGAGCGTTATGAGATTTTCACCAACATGATTTCCGCTAAGATGGGTCATGGAGAATCTCTTACCGTGCACTTGCAAAAGATGCAAAGGTATGTCGACCGCCTTCGCAAGTTAAATGTTGACTTTGGGGAAGACTTGGCAATCGACATGGTGCTTCACTCTTTGCCTCCGATGTACAACCAATTTAGGATGACCTACCACATGAACAAAGAAGAGGTCACCCTAAGCAAACTCCAAGGTCTCTTGAGGGTTGCTGAGAGCAACTTCAAAGACAAGTCTGTTGCACCGACTCCCAATCCGCCTGCTGCTCCTGTCTTGGCTATTGGTCAAGGAAAGGGAAAGAAGAGGAAGGCTTCATCGAAGAACCATCACAAGGTCAAAGCCCGAGATGGTGCCTCTTCTAGTGGGACCAAAGTTGATCCCGCTAAGCCCTGTCCTAACCCGAAGGAGGCAGAGTGCCACCATTGCCATAAGATAGGACATTGGAAGAGAAGCTGCCCAGAATACCTGCAAGCAATCAAAGAAGGTTGCCAAAACACCTCACGAGATGTGGACAGGGAAAGCTCCCTCGTTGGCACATATAAAGGTTTGGGGTTGCGAGGCTTTCGTAAGACGAGATACTCACGACAAGCTTGAACCTCGAAGTGAGCGATGTATTTTCATCGGCTACCCGCATACATCCTTTGGATATCTCTTCTATAGACCGAAGGACAATGTTGTTTTCGTTGCAAGGAGAGGAGTTTTCCGAGAGCGAGAACTCATAAGCCAAGGAGACAGTGGGAGGCAAATCGAGCTTGAAGAGATTCAAGAGTCGATAGATGAAGGAACCTCTACCACTGGCACTCAACCCGAGGAGGAAACTCCGGTTGAACCAATTGACAAATCCTTACCTCTTAGACGTTCCGATAGAGTTAGATTTCTACCCCAGTTTTATGGTTTTCATATTACTACCGAAGGGGACACGTATATTAGTGATGGTACACTAATAAATCTTGATGAACCTAATAGCTATAAGGAAGCCATGGCAGGCCCGGAGTCTGCAAAGTGGAAAGAGGCAATGGATAGCGAGATCCAATCCATGTATGACAACCAAGTTTGGAATTTGGTTGATTATGTGCCCGGACGTAAGACCGTTGGGTGCAAGTGGATCTTCAAGAAGAAGACCGACGTGGATGGAAACATGCACACATATAAAGCGCGATTGGTTGCGAAGGGCTTTACTCAAACTCCCGGAGTTGACTATGATGAGACCTTCTCGCCAGTTGCGAAGATTAAATCTATTAGAGTGATGCTAGCTATTGTCGCATTTCATGATTATGAGATTTGGCAAATGGATGTCAAGACCGCTTTCCTTAACGGGAAGTTGGCTGAGGATGTTTACATGGCTTAGCCAGAGGGGTTTGTGGATCTGAAGCATCCAAATAGAGTGTGTAAGCTTGAGAAGTCCATTTATGGACTTAAGCAAGCGTCTCGCAGATGGAATCTTTGCTTCGATGAGAAAGTCAAAGAGTTTGGATTTGTACGAAGCGAAGACGAGTCTTGTGTATATGTCAAAGCCAGTGGGAGTATAGTAAGCTTCCTCGTTCTATATGTCGATGACATATTACTAATAGGAAACGACATTCCGACTCTGCAGGAGGTTAAGTCCTGGCTCGGGAAGTGCTTCGCTATGAAGGACCTCGGAGAGGCTTCTTACATTTTGGGAATAAGGATAGTAAGAGAAAGAAGTAAGAGACTAATTGGACTTAGTCAGAACACTTACTTGGAGAAGGTACTAAAACGTTTTAGTATGGAAAACTCAAAGAAGGGAGAATTACCGATACAAAGTAATGCCAAGTTGAGTAAGACTCAAAGTCCGAGTACCGAAGCTGAAATAGCAGAAATGAGCCGAGTACCATACGCTTCCGCAGTTGGCTCAATCATGTACGCTATGACTTGTACTCGCCCTGATGTAGCCTTCGCTTTGAGCATGGTTAGCAGATATCAAGGGAATCCTGGCAGAGCACATTGGATTGCGGTGAAGAATATCCTTAAGTACCTTCGGAGGACGAAGGAATGGTTCTTAGTCCTCGGAGGGAGTGATGACTTGAAGGTGCGAGGGTATAGTGACGCCAGTTTTCAGACCGACAGGGACAATTACCGTTCGCAGTTGGGCTGGGTCTTTACCCTAAATGGAGGAGCAGTGACATGGAAGAGTTCCAAGCAGGAGACCGTAGCTGATTCAACATGTGAATCAGAGTACATTGCAGTGAGCGAAGCGTCGAAGGAGGCAATATGGCTAAAGAACTTCATCGGTGATCTTGGAGTTGTACCTGCCATAAAGGAGCCCATGGAGATTTTCTGTGATAACGAAGGAGCGGTTGCCTTGACCAAGGAACCGAGGGATCATGGTAGATCAAGACATATCGACAGAAAATATCACTTCATTAGACATCGTGTAGAAGAAGGACAACTCGTAGTGAAGAGGATATCATCAGAAGATAACCCAGCAGATCCGCTTACGAAGGGACTGAGCAGGGTTAAGCACTTGCAGCATGCTAGGAGTATTGGGCTGAAGGATGATATTAGCATAGATTAGATACTATTAGAAACGTGTAATAGATAAATGTAATTAACATTTGATGATTAAATAAAGGAGTTTTATTTATGAGTAATGTTACTATCTTATGTTAATTGTTTCACTTTGCATGTTTTGACTTCCAGAATAATTGAAATTATTAGGAATAATGGAATTGTTCAAATTGTCCACAATCGTTCATATGTTGGAAGTAGATATGAATGAAGATTGTCATGAATTGGTGTGTAGATTGTCTAAATGGTTTTAGACATAGCAAAGGGTTGCTGCAACGTTCATGAGTGCTTATGAACTAGTTTTGAGCATTGGAACAAACCCGCGCTTGCTGGAATCACCTTATGGAATACGATATAAAAGGTGATCGCAAGACGATAATATCATATAGTCTTAAAACCTAGATATATGGTTTGTTATTTGTTAATTGGTCGTACATTGATAATGCGAAAACGCATCAGTAACTCGGTGTTATAAAACGCATTGTTGTGTATAGTTGATTAATGAATAAGTAAATGCATATAAGTCGAAGTTTATCTATAACTTTTATCTAAGAAGGGGAAAGCGATATCTCGGCCGCTCGATGATTGATTTGACTTATGTGTCGGGCCCGGTCAGAACTGAATTGATGTGTTTGATTAAGTTCTATGTCGAATAAATCAGGGATCGAGAAACCTAAATGCTTGACTAACCATTCCATAGGATTGTCAGCATGATATCTAACAGAGGACTGTACAATCCCTTATCTAAAGGACAAGATTGATTAGATCAGAGTTTGACAGCGTCTTTGAGAGCTACGATTGCAAACCGAATTGTACTTGTGCATATAGTTAATAGACTTATCCAAGTGGGAGACTGTTGGAATAGTGTCTAAGGCTGCAACTATATTAGGCAAGTACTTGACCCGGTTGTGCATGGTCCTTTTGGGTTGCCTTCACCATAGCAACTTGACAGGATGATTTATCAAGAGAGAGTAAATATTATTAATATATTATGGGAATAATATAAAGAGTAATATATTGTTATTTGATTAATATAAGTCATAGAATTAATTAGAATTAATTTGGTGACTTAAAGAGATTAATTAAATAAAGGGGTATAAACTGTCAATTGTTTGATAGTTAAGCTTTAGACTGAAAATCCTTATAGATATACTAGGGACGAATTCTAGAAGCTAAAGGATAGCTAAATTCGTCAATGGCTTATCTAAGGAAAGGATTTGGATAGCCTTAAGAGAAGATTATCCAATTAGGGTTTAGGTTGTAACCCTTAAGGAGTCTACAAGTATAAATAGACCCCATGGCTGAGGGAATTCGACACTTGACCTAAAGTAGAGAACCTCTGGTCAAATTCCATCCCCTCTCCTCTCTCCCAAATCATCTTTCTTGCTATTGGTGTTTGTAAGCCATTAGAGGAGTGACATTTGTGACTCTAGAAGCTCCAAGACCACAAGATCAACAAGGAACTCAAAGGTATGGTTCTAGATCTGTTTCAATGTTGTTATTTAACCTAATTAGTCATTAGAAGTCTTGGATTCAAAGAATGTTTAATTAGAAAGCCTAGATTCAAGCATTAGGGTTTTTCATGCGCACATAGGAAAGTTCTTATGGCTAAAACCCAACAGTATGTAGATCGGAATGGACTTGGTGAGTCCTTTGAGTGGACTCGGCGAGTAGCATGAAGACGAGGAGGAACTCGACGAGTGGGATGAACAACTCGTCGAGTCAGATGATGTTGGGTAGGAACTCGGCGAGTTGGATGAACAACTCGGCGAGTTTGTTGAAGGTTGTCCTGGACTCGGCGAGTCAGTTCGCGAAACCCCAAACCCTTCGAGTTGAGACTCGAATCAGTGAGTCGAATGGAGACTCGGTGAGTTGGACGGGTCAGGACTCGGTAATCGGTAGACTCGGCGAGTCATGGACTGACTCGGCGATTCGAGTCGCTAAGAGAAGGACTCTGAACATATGAACTTGGTGAGTCAATAGGGTGACTCGGCGAGTAGGGTTAACCTGGAAGCTTGACTTTGACCAGGACTTTGTCTTTGACCAGAGTTGACTTGGTTGTCTTTCGGGGGATAGTTGGACTAAGTGTTGCATTGATATTGGTAGCTCGGGGAGCTAGTGGAGCAGGAGTTCAGAGAGCTGTCGGTCAGCAGCCAGAGGATTATCAGCAGAGTTCAGCAGTGCGAGGTGAGTCTCCTCACTCTTTGTACGGGTCTAAGGCACCAATGCCGACCCATTTAGAATACGCATGAAAGACCAGGGGTTGCTCCTGGCACACAGTATGTTATTATGTATGGTAGGAGGACCCGAGGGTTAACCCTAGACAATATGCATGAAAGACCAGGGGGCGGCTCCTGGCACACAGTATGTTATTATGGATGACAGGAAGACCCGGGGGTTAGCCCTAGGCAATATGTATGAAAGACTAGGAGGTGGCTCCTGGCGCATTGTATGCTATTACATATGAAAGACCAGGAGGTGGCTTCTGGCACACTGTATGTTGTTTAGCTAAGTAGAGTAGTATGTACGGTTGTCTTTGTGATACTTGCATAAAAGACCAAGGGGTGGCCCTTGGCACATGTCTGTAAGACCAGGGGGTGGCCCTGACACTTGTCTGTAAGACCCAGGGAGCGGCCCAGGCTTGACCAGGAAGACCACGCACGACCCGTGGCATAATGGCAAGACTATGTTTGGCACATAGCACCTTACTTGATTATGGATAAGTCGGTTATGCATGGTTCTTGGCTATGAATGGTTTTTATGGTATGTGGTATCTGGGGAACTCACTAAGCTTCGTGCTTACGGTTTTCAATTTTGGTTTCAGGTACTTCCGGTAGCGGATGATGGAGCTCGGGATGATCGCATGGCACACACCATAGATTAGTCAGCCTGGGAATGCTTTACTCTGATAATGAACATGTGTTTTGAAAACTAATACTCTGTTTATGTTTTGAAATGATGATTTTACGTTAATTAATATTTTATTAAAAGAGATTTTTAGTCTTGAATTTTGGGTCGTTACAAGTTGGTATCAGAGCCTTGGTTTGAGGGATTCGGACATACTCTCGGGTGTGTCTGAACTCAAACTGAGGAATTGGTATAGAAGTTTTCAAAATGAAAAGACAGTTTTGTAAAAAGAGAGTTTTGGGAAAGAAAACAGTTTTAGAAAGGCAAAAATAATTCAGAAAGAAAAGAACTTTGAAAAGAGAAAAAGGGTGTGGTGCATGCAATCAACCGAGCTCAAGTAAGTACCCCAAAATACCCATACAAGTCTATGTTTTGATTATCAGTTAATAGAACAGCATGCTAGAATAGGACTAAGGATCTAGGGATGATGCCTTATGTGCCTGTTATTTGTGCTTTTGAGCTGCATAGTAGTGCTGATTAGACAATAGTAGGATAGCCTGTTTAGGTTATGCCTGAGTTATGAGTTTGTGTTGCATGCTAGTTCAGATTTTTGCTATGTGTGTATGATTGCTTGAGTATGTTGTGGTTAGATTTTCCCCTTGTCTGAATGCTGCCTACTTTGTGCATTGTGGGATTTTGAGTGATGGGAGTTAGACATTAAGTGGATACACCACGTCACATGTGATCAGGGTTGAATAATCTCAGAGTGTTGGACTTGGCCCTATTGCGCAGCTCTCGTTTGAGTCTAACCGTTGTAGGGACGAGTCTTTTACTCGAAGGATTATCTGAGCCTCGTCACATGTGATGGTATCCAGGTGATGGCTAATTGGCATCGCAAGGAAGCCTTCAGCAGCTGAGGACTGGTTTGAGTTGAGTCAGAGGTTTCCCTAGGGTCAGCCTAGGATGAGGTTGTGCTGGAAGCAGAAGTAGTAGAAAAGGGAACTGGTGGAGTCAAGGCAGTTCTTGAGGAAAGTACGGATAGATGTGGAAGGTAGTATGGGCCCGTACTACTGAAAGCAGAGGATCCGTACTCGATTCGGGAAGGGCCGAGACAAGACCGGGAACCTGGTAGTGCGTGTGTTTGGTCTCGCAGCAGTGATCAGTATTCTGATAGTGGTTGTGTTATATTTTCAGCATGGTGACGTTGCGAGAGAGACCAATGGGCGGGTCAGGATCCGGTTTAGGATCAGGTTCGGGCGCGGGATCCGAACCAGTTGATGATGGGTTGCGCGAGTTCATCGCATCTGAGATTACGAGAGGCATCCTTGAGGCGACCCCGGTCATTTTCGGGTCGATCAAGGAGGGGATCATTGAGCTGATGGAGGATCGCCTCCGAGCTTTCAGGAGTGATTTGGCGTCTGACCAGGCAAGTACGCGCACACTGTCCTTCAAGGACTTCAGAGGGTGTGGTGCGCCGGATTTTCACGGGGTGAAGGACCCCATTGCTGCCAGGAGGTGGATCGCAGACATTAAGTCTGCACAATTGACGAGCTTCTGCCCGGATGGGTCAAAGGTCCGCTTTGCGGCGGCATGTTTGAGATACAGAGCTAGAGATTAGTGGGAGTCAGTTGGAGACTCATTGGGAGCCTCGGTCGTCGAGGCTATGACCTGGTCAGACTTCGTGACCAGGTTTAGGGCGGAGTTTGCGCCGGCAGTGGAGCTTTAGTAGCGGGCCAGAGAATTCCTAGACATGAGACAGACGACAGAGTCGGTGGCGGAGATTACCGCCAAGTTTTGGGAGAGGGCCCTATTAGTTCCTCAGAATGCAGGGGATGATGAGATGCAGAGGACCCGCTATCATGACATGTTGAGAGCGGAGATTCGGGAGCATGTCAGCTTCTCGGCATGCCCGACCTTGGACTCTATGATTGCCAGAGCTAGGGAGAGGGAGATCAATCTGGAGCACATTGCGAAGAGGAAGTCAGATCAGACATTCACTTTGGAGGGTCCCGGGAAGAGATCCAAGACTTCAGATCAACGATTAGTGGATCGGCAGGGCCGAAGTCAGTGCAGCACGTGCGGGAAACCGCACGAGGGAGTGTGTCGTTCCAGGGGTTCCGGCTGCTACAAGTGTGGCAGTGTTGGTCACGTCAGCAGGGACTGCCCACGGGGGGCAAGCCCATTATGTTTTCACTGCAATCAGGTGGGCCACAAGAGGACCGATTGCCCGACGATGAGGGGAGGAGCAGGGTGTGTGCCTGCCCCAACGACTATGAGGATTACGGATGGGCGAGAGGGTATTGCCTTGCAGTGACAGATGCGGAAGATCTGGATTACAGCAAGGAATGTTGCAGGTACGTATCTACGGCTATTTTCATTCCTATGTGAATTAGGGAAGTTTTTACCCTGGACTCAGGCGATTTTATGTATGATTTGTCTCTCTGCTTGTATTTGGATTGTATTTTGGAATTGTCATATGCCAATTGCATACCAGGAGCTATTAGTAGCTAGTGTAGGACATCTTTCACTTCGGGTTCGAAGTGTCCAGTATCATCTCGGATACGGTTGAAAATGGTTCGGGAGTGGTCAGCCACCATCATCAGGGTTTGATGGTTCTAATCTGGGCGTTCGGGATGGCTTTCAGAAGCATCAAGGAAAGCGGCTTATCACCAAGGAGTCTGTGCCCAGTTATTCGGACTATAAGGACAGTAGTCAGAGCTTAGGGATTTTTTTTAGCATCAGGGATGCGGGAGGTGTTCATCTAGTATTCGGTAATCATACGGTAGTTGGAGTGGGCTAGAGACGGATCGCTAGCAGGGATAGGGAGATGGTGGTTATCATGCCTATCGTGTAAGGAAGGAAGGAATGGAAATCCTCGGGTTTTCGCAGGCAGTAAAGACTTAGCTGAGGCTAAGTGGGGGAGAAACAATCAGTTTATGGGAGTAGAAGGGGTTTTGAAACTAGGTTAAGTTTCGCTCTCCTGTTAGGAAGAAAGGCGGCTCAGGTGACTGTATGATTGGAGGATAGTGTAAATTGGATGTTGGGAAAACTTGTCAATTGTGAGACCTCATTCTCGAAATTTCTGGTCGCAGATTACATAGGAATCGGTTGGAAGTTCCATTTGGGACATGAGTACCACTTGGGGGTACTCGGTTGTGCTGTATGATTGACTATGGGTTAGTCGTAGCATCCACTAGCAGCTAGTCGGTGTGGAAAGGTGTTGTCAGACTAACGGATGGCCGAAGCATTCACCAGTGGCTAGATAGTAAGAGAAGTATATTAAGACTGCGGTGTGGTCCGTAGCAATCGTATGTGAGGATAATTAGTAAGACTGCGGTGTGGCCCGTAGCATTAGATTAGTAAGACTGCGGTGTGGTCCGTAGCATTAGATTAGTAAGACTGCGGTGTGGCCCGTAGCATTAGATTAGTAAGACTACGGTGTGGGCCGTAGCATTAAATTAGTAAGACTGCGGTGTGGTCTGTAGCATTAGATTAGCAAGACTGCGGTGTGGCCCGCAGCAATCATATGTGAGTATGGTTAGGCTACGGTGTGGCCCGTAGCACTGGTTTAGCAAGACTGCGGGGCGGCCCGTAGCTTTGGATTGGCTGGCAGCGTAGAAGTGTTGTAAGACTACGGGGTGGCCCGTAGCATTCATCGGTCCCTATTCGTTAGAGCGAATGTGTCAGGTGTATGATTTAGTGGCAGAGTGGATTGAGCGGTTATTGGTGAAGTTTCTTCGAAAGTCGCTGGGAGCGACTAGGCTAGCGACTGGTGGGGGCCGGTCATCCAGATATTGGTAGATTGGTAAGGACCAGGGTGGTCTCAGTTCATCCGGAAGGCAGATAAGGAATATCAGAAATTTCCAGCCAGTAACAGTGCTGGTAAGCAGTCTATGGTGAAATTCAGATAGTTGGTCGTGGGGTGCTCGACACCTATTATAGTAGAAAGAATGCCCAGTGGATACTGGCGATAATGACCCGTACTGGAAGTAGCGGGAGTAATGGATTTGGTGAAGATAGGATCTTCACAGTGGCAGGGGAGATAGTTGTTTTGGGGCATCGCCTTGGGAAGGCCTG
Organism: Lactuca sativa; assembly: GCF_002870075.4. NCBI lineage: Eukaryota > Viridiplantae > Streptophyta > Magnoliopsida > Asterales > Asteraceae > Lactuca > Lactuca sativa. The sequence continues at coordinate 175,676,264 of NC_056623.2, forward strand.
GGAATCGCGTGAGGAAAGAAGAGGTGAATCCCTATAGGTCCAGTTGCAGTACTCGGAGAGTACCAGAAGGTTGTCGACTGAGTAAGTTGTGTTTCCAGAATGATCAGGGTCAGAGTTGACCCGAAATGATTATCCGCAAGGATTTGTGTTAGTCAGAATGACCAGGTGGAAGACCAGTGAAGGTAGGCAGCTGGTGTTAGGAAATTTGGAGGGTTTTGAAAGCAGATCGCAGGCAGTGGACCATGGTAAACTTCGAGGACGAAGTTTAGTTTAAGTGGGGGAGAGTTGTAACACCCAAAGTTTTGGAGGCCAAGAAAGGAAAGAAAACCCTAATTTTTAGGGGTGACTCGGCGAGTCCAAGGAGGAACTCAGCGAGTCCGAGCGGGATCCGGGTCGAGGTGTAAGTAACCAACTCGGCGAGCCGGCCAAGTGGACTCGGCGAGTCTGGTCTGTGCGAGGAAAACCCTAAATCTGGGACTTTGGGCGCTACTTAAGCTCCTTATTCTCTCCATTAGGGTTCCCTAGAGCCTCCCTCATTCAGAAAGCGAACCCTAAGCCCCCATTGTTGTGCATTCAAGCTTCCAAGCCATTTTTGGGAGATTTGAAGGAAGAAGAAAGAGAGGAATCAGTGAAGCTTCCAGGATTGGCTTCAGATCTGGAGTTTGTGGAGCCTTTTTGAGATATTAAAGGTAATAAGTCGTTCTCTCCTTTAGATCTTCCATGGTTGTGAGATTTGGGGCTTTTAAGCCATGGTTTGTCACCCATTTGAGTTAGAAGTCGGATCTAGAGTTGCTACTTCAGATCCAGGTGTGTTATGGACTAGAGAAGCATAAAGTATCATCCCTTGAGTCAAATTTTGAAGCCCCTTAGCCTTAAACCCTAGTTTATGGTGTATTTTGCCTAGATCTCCATCTCTACACGTAAAGTTTGCAACTTTACGTGAGGAATAGGCATGGGAAGGGTGGATCTGCAATTTGGAGTCCATAGATGACTCAAAAGTACTCTGCATGTATGTAGATCAGAATGGACTCGGCAAGTCCTTTGAGTGGACTCGGCGAGTAGCATGAAGACGGGGATGAACTCGACGAGTGGGATGAACAGCTCGTGGAGTCAGATGATGTTGGGTAGGAACTCGGCGAGTTAGATGAACAACTCGGCGAGTCTGTTCTTGGACTCGGCGAGTCAATTCGCAAAACCCCAAACCCTTCGAGTTGAGATTCGAATCAGTGAGTCGAATGGAGACTCGGTGAGTTGGACGGGTCAGGACTCGGTAATCGGTAGACTCGGCGAGTCATGGACTGACTCGGCGAGTCGAGTCGCTAAGAGAAGGACTCTGAACATATGAACTCGGCGAGTCAATAGGGTGACTCGGCGAGTAGGGTTGACTTTAACCAGGACTTTGTCTTTGACCAGAGTTGACTTGGTTGTCTTTCGGGGGATAGTTAGACTAAGTGTTGCATTGATATTGGTAGCTCGGGGAGCTAGTGGAACAGGAGTTCAGAGAGCTGTCGGTCAGCATCCAGAGGATTATCAGCAGAGTTCAGCAGTGCGAGGTGAGTCTCCTCACTGTTTGTATGGGTCTAAGGCACCAATGCCGGTCCATTTAGAATACGCATGAAAGACCAGGGGTTGCTCCTGGCACACAATATGTTATTATGTATGGTAGGAGGACCCGGGGGTTAGCCCTAGACAATATGCATGAAAGACCAGGGGCGGCTCCTGGCACACAGTATGTTATTATGGATGACAGGAAGACCCGAGGGTTAGCCCTAGGCAATATGTATGAAAGATAGGAGGTGGCTCCTGGCGTATTGTATGCTATTATATATGAAAGACCAGGAGGTGGCTTCTGGCACACTGTATGCTGTTTAGCTAAGTAGAGTAGTATGTACGGTTGTCTTTGTGATACTTGCATAAAAGACCAGGGGTGGCCCTTGGCACATGTCTGTAAGACCAGGGGGTGGCCCTTGGCACATGTCTGTAAGACTAGGGGGTGGCCCTTGGCACTTGTCTGTAAGACCTAGGGAGCGGCCCAGGCTTGACCAGGAAGACCACGCGCGGCCCGTGTCATAATGGCAAGACTATGTTTGGCACATAGCACCTTACTTGGTTATGGATAAGTCGGTTATGCATGGTTCTTGGCTATGAATGGTTTTTATGGTATGTGGTATCTGGGGAACTCAATAAGCTTCGTGCTTACGGTTTTCAGTTTTGGTTTCAGGTACTTCCGGTAGCGGATGATGGAGCTCGGGATGATCGCATGGCACACACCATAGATTAGTCAGCCTGGGAATGTTTTAGTCTGATAATGAACATGTGTTTTGAAAACTAATACCCTATTTATGTTTTGAAATGATGATTTTACGTTAATTAATATTTTATTAAAAGAGATTTTTAGTCTTGAATTTCGGGTCGTTACAGGAGGGGCATATGGCCAAGGACTGCCCCAAGGGGTTTGCAGTATGTTTTCACTGCAACCAGACCGGACACCGGAAGGCAGAGTGTTCGCAGCTGCGGGGATCAGCATAGGGAGCATCTCAGGGATCTGCCCCTGTTGCCATCAGAGCTACTGAGAGCCGAACAGTGAAGGCCGGGGCACCGAAGGCACGAGGGAGAGCATTTCAGTTGACCGCGGAGGAGGTCTGCGCAGCGCCCGATGTCATGGCTGGTATGTATTCTTTCGTGTATTTATTTTGATGTTGAGATATTGTGCTTATATTATGTTATGTATAGGTATTTTCTTGTGAATTCTGTACCTGCCTTGGTGTTATGACTCGGGTGCGAGTCGGTGTTTTGTATCTTTGGCTTTTAGTCAGCACATCAGTGTTAGTCGTGAGGCGTTGAGTCGACCTCTGAGAGTTTCCATAGCTGACGAGAGAGCGGTGTATGCCACAGAGGTGATCCGAGGGTGTGTACTCGGGATTTTCGGTGTTGGGTTCCCGATTGATTTAGTTCCTATTGCGATGGGAGATGTCTGTGTCATCATGGGCATGGACTAGTTGAGCAGATTTGAAGCGTTTATCGACTGCGAGCGACAGCTGGTGACCATACGAGATCATAGTGGGGGAGTTCTTTCGGTGTACGGCGAGGATACATGTTCTGGGTCAGCATTTTGTTCGGCCGCTAGGGCAAGGCAGTGTCTACAACGGGGCTGTAGGGGTTTTGTAGCGTATGTGATGGATACGCGGGTTGATTCAGGGAGACCGAGGTCAACTGATGAGGTTTCGATAGTGCGTAAGTTCCCGGACGTATTTCCAGAGGAGTTGCTGGGTGTGCCTCCCGTGAGGCAAGTGGAGTTCAGTATCGATTTGGTTCCGGGGGCCGCACCTATCGCCAAGGTGCCCTATTGCCTTGCACCTCCAGAGATGCAGGAGTTATCCTTGCGGCTTCAAGAGCTGCTGGGAAAGGGGTTTATTTGGCCGAGCAGCTCGCCGTGGGGAGCGCCTATCCTTTTTTTCAAGAAAAAGGATGGTTCACACCGGATGTGCATTGATTATCGGGAGTTGAACAAGCTGACGGTCAAGAACCGTTACTCGTTGCCGAGGATCGATGATTTGTTCGATCAGTTGCAGGGATCATCTTGGTTCTCCAAGATCGACTTGAGGTCTGGGTATCATCAGGTAAGGGTGCGAGATGAGGACATCCAGAAGACAGCGTTCATGACTCGTTATGGGCATTACAAGTTTGTGGTGATGCCCTTCGGACTCACCAATGCCCCGACAGTGTTCATGGATCTCATGAACAGAATGTGCAGGCCGATGTTGGATCGCTCGGTGATCGTATTCATCGACGACATTTTGGTGTATTCGAGATCTAGAGAGCAGCATGAGGAGCATTTGAGGGAGATCCTCGGAGTTCTGAGATCGGAGAGGCTTTATGCTAAATTCTCCAAGTGTGATTTCTGTTTGCGAGAGGTCCAGTTCCTAGGGCACCTCGTTAACCAGAAAGGGATATTGGTCGACCCGGCCAAAGTTGAGGCAGTGATGAGTTGGGAGGTGCCTAGGTCACCCTCCGAGATCAGGAATTTCTTAGGGTTGGCAGGCTATTATCGGAGATTTATCAGGGATTTCTCCAAGGTCGCCGTGCCACTCACCTGGTTGACCCGGAAGGGTGTCGCTTTTTCATGGGGCCCAGAGCAGCAGGCCTCCTTCGAGACACTTCGCCAGATGCTATGCGAAGCCCCGGTGTTAGCTCTCCCAGAGGGAATGGAGGAATTTGTGGTGTATTGTGATGCGTCGATCTTGGGGTTGGGAGCGGTACTGATGTAGAGAGGACATGTGATAGCATACGCATCAAGGCAGCTGAAGCCTCATGAGACGAGGTATCCAACCCACGATCTAGAGTTGGGGGCAGTGGTGTTCGCCCTCAAGATCTGGCGTCACTATCTGTACGGGGTTCGATGTACGATCTACACGGACCACAAGAGCTTGAAGTACTTGATGGATCAGCCCAACCTAAATATGCGACAGAGGAGGTGGTTGGACGTGGTCAAGGATTATGATTGTGAGATCCTGTACCACCCGGGCAAGGCTAATGTTGTAGCCGATGCATTGAGCCGTAGGGCTGAGAGCGCCCCATTGCGAGATGTATGTTTGAGATTGACCTTGATGGCTCCGGTGTTGGACACCATTCGTGGGGCCCAGGCTGAGGCCGTGAGATCAGAAAACCAGAAGAGAGAGCGAGTTGTTAGGTTGGTATCGGGGTTCGTTACCAATAGCCGGGGGCTTATGACATTTCAGGGTCGTATCTGGGTACCATTTGTGGGAGGGACGTGTACCATTTTGATGGAAGAGGCTCATCGGTCGAAGTTCTCGATCCATCCTGGCGCCACTAAGATGTATTTAGATCTGAAGAGGGAGTATTGGTGGCCCTGTATGAAGAGGGATGTCGCGTCGTTTTTTGTGAGGTGCTTAACCTGTCGTAGGGTTAAGGCCGAGCACCAGAGACCGCATGGTAAGTTGCAGCCGTTGGAGGTTCCCGAGTGGAAGTGGGAATAGATTACCTTGGATTTTATCACCAAATTGCCAAGGACTGCTAGGGGAGTCGATGCAATTTGGGTGATTGTGGACAGGTTGACAAAGAGCACCCACTTCCTTGCTATCAGTGAGAGCTCTTCCGCAGAGAAGTTGGCAGAGATGTACGTGAGGGAAGTGGTATCGCGGCATGGAGTGCCGATCTCGATTGTCTCAGACCAAGATGTGCGTTTCACGTCCAGATTCTGGAAAAATTTCATGACGAATTGGGTACTAGGTTGCATTTTAGTACCGCATACCACCCCCAGACTGACGGACAGAGCGAGCGGACGATTCAGACGCTCAAGGATATGCTCCGGGCATGTGTGTTGGATTTCGGTGGGAGTTGGGACACGTATTTGCCCTTGGCAGAGTTTTCCTACAACAACAGCCATCATTCGAGCATTGGTATGCCACCCTTTGAGCTGTTGTATGGGAGAAGGTGTCGGACCCCCATTTGCTGGGGAGAGGTCGGGCAGCGTGTTATGGGTAGTACCGAGATCGTGCTTCAGACGACTGAGCAGATACATCAGGTCAGGTAGAGGTTATTGACCGCTCAGAGTCGTCAGAAGAGTTATGCGGACAGGCACCGGTCCAAGCTCGAGTTCCAGGTCGGCGACTTTGTACTCCTGAAGATCTCTCCTTGGAAAGGAGTGATCTGATTCAGGAAGAGGGGCAAGTTGGGGCCCCGATATATCGGTCCTTTTCGGGTGATCGCGAGGGTAGGAAGGGTAGCCTACTGGTTGGAGCTACCTGCAGAGCTAGGTCAGATTCATGACACTTTCCATGTGTCCCAGTTGTGAAAGTGTATAGCCGATGAGTCGGCAGTAGTGCCATTAGAGGATATTCAGGTGGATGTGGGCCTGAACTACGTTGAGAAACCGGTGGCTATTCGGGATTGAAAGATCAAGGTTCTAAGGAACAAAGAGGTGCCTCTGGTGCAGGTCCAGTGGCAACACCGGAAAGGGTCAGAGCTTATTTGGGAGTTGGAGCGCGTGATGCGTGAGCAGCATCCGGAGTTGTTTCCAGAGTGAGACTTCGAGGGCGAAGTCTGATTCTAGTGGGGGAGAATTGTAACATCCTGATTTCCCAGGTATATTATTTTATTTAATTATTTTGGAGTTTGTGGAGGAACTCGACGAGTTGGAGCCAAGACTCGCCGAGTAGGGTCGCGGATGTTCATCCGGGTTCACGTCCGGACTCGGCGAGTCCAAGTTGTTTAATGAAACCCTAATCCCCCAGGTTTGGAGCCTATTTAAGGGCACTTATAGCCTCCCATTGCGGCTACCAATCCCTTGAGAGAACCCTAAGTGAGCCAAATCGTTGTGAGGGAGAAGAAGTCACTTTTTGATCCTTGTACCTTTGGTATAGCAAGAAGAAGGTGACAAGAGCAAAGAGGATGTGCAATTCAAGCAGTTCCAGAGTTCAGAGACTTCATTTTGAGGTAATAGTTCGAACCTCCTTCAGTTTTGGTGTTGATCATTAGAGTTAGGGTTATCTAACCCCTTTGGAGAGTGATTATGTGGAGCAAATGGTCCCTCTTTGAGTTTGTGCCTTGGATCTGGACTCAAAGAGGTCCAGAGACCTTAACCCTTGGAGCTTTATGGATCAGTTTGGGGTTATTGGACTTAGGTTGCCATTTTTGGGACTAAATCTCCTTTTGATGCCTTGTTGTGGTTATACAAGCATCAAGTTTCGAACTTTACGTGACATTCATGCTTGGGGAGGCCAGATCTATGGTTTGGGGAAACAGATCTGACCTCAGGAGGTTAGTAGAGTTTGTGCATGGCATGAACTCGCCGAGTTGTTCTTGAGACTCGGCGAGTAGGGTTAGGGTTTCACGTAAATTGCTTAGTGAGTAGACTTGCCGAGTTGGGGGATGACTCAGTGAGTCAGGAGGGGTTTAGAGGACTGGAGTTCAAGGCGGTACTCGCCGAGTTGTTCTTTAGACTCGGCGAGTTGAGTCAGGGTGGCCCCGCGATTCATGACTGGTATGACTTGTCGAGCATAGGGAGGGACTCGGCGTGTCAATTGGGACAAAGAGTTAGAGGACATGTGTGAACTCACCGAGTCACCAGGGTGCACTCGGCGAGTAGGGTCAAAGTGTGACCGTTGACTTTTTTTTGACTTTTAGGGTTTGGTCATCAATGGAGTCCTTGTGACAAGAGGTGGGTAAAATAGTCTTTTACCCTTCTGAGGGTGCCAATGGCAGGTTGAGTCTAGTCTCGAGAGTTATATTTATAAGAGTATTTATTTATGTGAATAGGCGGAGGCTAGGCAATATTTTCCATCGAGTTAGAGATTTACCGACACGCCTGAGGTGAGTCTTCTCACTATACTTTACCTAGTGTGGTAACAGAGTTATGTGACAGAGTACTATAGAGTGATATGCCAGTGTATTTGCATGATTATTTATGTGTTGTGATTTATTGTGATATGTGATATGCATGATTCAGAGTTATAGAGTTGGGACTTTCGGGTCCCTAGAGTTAGGGCCAGAGGGCCCATAGAGAGTTGGGGCTAGAGGGCCCCACTGAGACACATTGACCAGAGAGTCGACAGAGTTTCAACCTCGAGTGGCTATTATGTGTTAGAGTGGTATTTTGGGGAACTCACTAAGCTTATGCTTACAGTGTTACGTGTTATGTGTTTCAGGTACCAGTGAAGACCGCGGGAAGGCGCCGGCTTGATTCGTACACACACATGGGATTTTATGTATTTTGATCTTGGGAGATATTTTGTGAAACAAAGACATGATACTATGACATTTTATGAATGAATGAGTTTGTAAAAATGTGTTTGAAAATGTGAAAAATTGTTTTAATTTTTACGGTGTTACAATAATCTTATTATTCAGGAAGTCAAAACATGCAAAGTGAAACACAGGAATAATACTAATCCCATATGGCCCCAAACTTTGGGTATAAATAAAACATTTTATTTAATCACCATATTGATTATTGATTATTTGTTGTTTCGGGTAATCAACTTCTTACTTGAATTATAACAACAAGTGTCCCATGCTCTTAGCATGCACACTATGTTTACCTATGATCCTTACTTTGTGAAATAGTATAATTGAATAACATTTTCAATCACACTCATTTCACAATTCCTAATCCATTTGTGGAAGAATACAAAATTCTCCCCACTACTAGAATATGTTAGATTCTAACATTTTATGCAACAGTCCTTTCGTAATGTCATGGCACAAAAGTCACCAAGACTCGACCAATGAAATTACAAAATACTTTATTGGAGATTGTTACAAGACAATTCCCACTACTATAAAAACATCCTTTTACGACGCGCAATGCGTGTCGTAAAACGCTCAGACGACGCGCAAATGCACATCAAGAAAGGCCATGTTATAACGAGAGACGACACGCTTTTGCGCGTTGTCTGTTTACGACGCACATTTACGACACACATTTATGACGCGCATTTACGACGCACAGTTATGACACATAATGCGTATCAAGGAAGGCCCTGTCATAAATGAAGACGACACGCATTTGTGTGTCGTAACCTTACGACGCATGTGTTTATGACACGCAATGCGTATCAAGGAAGCCCTTGTCATAAAGGAAGACGACACGCATTTTGCGTGTCATAATTTTAAATGTTTTTAAATCATATATTTTTTGATAGATTTACTAATTTTCAAATTAAATAACACATTAAAAGTCTAATAATACAAAATAAAATACCATAAACACTAAGAATAATTCATTGCACTAATATGTCAAATACAAATAATCATTCCAATACTAAGTAAATGTAACACATTGCTAATATTTCGTAATATTTATTATACAAGAAATATGAAAAAATTGAAATCCCTGAGATTAATAGTACTAACAGAAGCTTCACGTGAGATACATACAGTTGGACCAGTAAGCAAGGATGTTCCCGAATCCATAATGACAGCACAAGAACACGTACGCGATATCTTCTGCTAGAAGTTGTCAATCCAAAACTATTGTTAAAGGTTGGCATGATAGCTATTAAGATTTGAGCATAACAAGAAACCAATCAGTGTTAGGAACTCAAAATTTACTGCCACCATTCTCATGTATACTCTAGACAAAAAAATAGATATAAAATGGAAATGAGTCAAAAGTTTAACTGTTTGGGCTATTTTTGTCTTTTTTTTTACAATTTAATTTCACCTTGATGGCATTCTTAATTTCTGCAAGAACTAATGGTATTCTTTTTACAACTTGGGCATATGAATACTTATTGGCAAACGTATCAACAATGTAATTTTGGCCAATGTCAATCATATAAAGTGCTCGTTGAAACCCATCATCATTTATCATCTTTTGTAAACTTGAATATATCACCTCAAAAAACTAAATTTACAAATCCCAAAATTGAAATTTTTAGGTAAGATAAATTGCATGATATAAAAATCAATTGATAAATGGATTTTATGGTAGGAAGGGCATAACTGTTATTCAGACATTCCTATGATAAACCTATAAAGTTCACATGAAAGCTCTCTCAAGGCTGTGGGCAAGTTTAGTTCAGGCTCAGAAGTAGGAATATCCAAATTTGGTGTTGGGCTGAAGATTATTTTGATGATTGCGTCTTTTGGGCTCGATAGTATAGTTATTTTGTATTCCGGTTTGGGCCTGTCCAACCGAGAGCCTTTTATGTTTTATATATAAGAATATGCTTGCATGCATATTAGGTTAACGATTGAGAGATTAACGATTTTTAGCAATTATTCTAGAGCTTAACGATAGCATTACAGGTTTCTTTAATCGTTCTTGTAACCTACCAATCCTCTACAGTTGATGTTCTTAATCGAGCTCTTCTGAGGATTTTGTTTTAATTATTCGACTCGTTTGATTCACACTTGTCTCGTTCATATTTTTGTGTTCTTACAATTTTATATTTATTTGCCTGTTTGAGATCTAATCGATCTTCATAGATTTAAAGGTTTTTGAATCTCATCAATTGGTATCAAAGCAGGAGGCTGTGTAATCGATACACATCTTTTCTGTGAAAAGATTTCAGTTAGGGTTTTTCCGCAATTAATAATATTTATTGAGCCGTCATCTCATTATTGACGTATCTTGATATTTATTGTTTTGCCCTAATCTGAGTTATTACAAGTCTGATCTTTTAACAGGTTTTTTCGATCATAATGGACGAGTCGCAATCAAATCCTATAAATATCTCCAACAGCATCGGCTCGACGACAAAGATTCCAATCCTATATACCCATGACTATGAAGTCTGGGCGCATCACTTCGAAGACTACGTGATAGGATCTGAGGATAATGGATACCTCATATGGGAAGCGATAATTAATGGACCATTTTCTCATTCAGCAATGTCCAGAATTGTTAAAACTCAAAAGGAGTACAATGATCTGCTGAAGGATGTTAAGGATATCGCACAAGACGAAAAGGACAAATTCCAGTGCAATATCAAGGCGTTAAGGTTAATCAGATTCGCCCTTCAGTCCGACACATTCAGGTTGGTCAGCTCATGCACGACGGCAAAGGAAGTTTGGGATAGACTTCGCGAACTGTACTCTACAGACGAGGATCTTGAACATTCTATCCAAACCTTGCTCTTATCTGAGTTTGGAGAACTCAGGCAAGGAGCCGAAGAAACAGTGACCCAGACGTTCGATCGCTTCAATCATCTTCTCAGCAAGATGATCAAACACGATATTGAAAGGAAGCTTATCGAGCAGAAGGTTACTTTCTTAAATGGACTAAGGTCTGAATGGAGAGCAGTGGTTTCTACAGTCAAAGCCCATGAGCAGTTTAAATCATACTCTTTGGCGAAACTGGTGGGCATTCTCAAGTCCCAAGAGAAGATTGTGCTGCAAGAGAAGAACGTCGTTTCAAGCCTTGGTTCGTTGGCCCTCCTATCAAAAAGTAAAGCTGTGATGGAGGATGAAGACCTCAATTTGGGGGAGTATGACCTCACATCTGAGGATTATGCTATGATGGTGTCCAATCCCAAGAGGTTCATAAAGAAGAGATTCCCCAGCAATAAAAACCGAAACTGGCAGGGGAGTTACAACTCAGAAAAGGTGAACAATGAACCGAAGGTTGAGGAGCCCAAGAAGGAACCGAAGGTGGATGGCGATTCCGGAGTAAGCTGTTACTACTGTGGTGGGAAAAACCACTATGCTAAAGACTGTGTGCTTAAGAAGATGGCTGAAAAGGATGATGAAAAGGATGAGGAAGCTGTGTTGCAGAAAAGGCTGGATGAATTGAGAAAGAAGAAGTCTACCGCTAACCCTTCTATTAATGCTCTTATTGTGCAGGTTTCGGTTGCTGATGACGAGTTCGGTAGCACGGAAGTTTGGTCTACCGACTCTGAAGACGATGAAGTAAGGAAGCCTACTCATGGAAAGGCTTATGTGGCAAAGGAGGAGAGCAGTGGAGGAAGATGCTTCATGGTGTCTGACGTATCTCAAATGAGAGGATACAACACCAATGGTGGAAGCGATGGACCGAAGGTGCAGGAGGACATGTGCTTTACGGCCAAACCACTAAGCCAGCAGTTCAATGAGCTTGATGAACTGATAAAGAAGGTACAATCGGTTTTCATTACATCTAAAGTACCACAATCCTCATATGAGAAAGAACTAAAAAACGTTAATACAAGAATTTCTCATCTAGATAGTAGCTTAACTCAAACTCGAGTCACAAATTCTAACCTAACTGATCAATTAAGCAGGGTGGCATCGAAGAGTGAGGAGCGGCGAATGTGGATCGAGTTGAAGGAGTCTGAATTAGTTAAAGTTAAAGACGAAAACATTTACTTGCAAAGAGATAATTTAAAATTGTTAAAACAACGGAATGTTTTTTGTTTAATTGCAAAACGTCTATATTCTAATATTACTCAACTTCACTTAGACTGTGAAATAGGCCAAAAGATCCATCGCATGATTTTGCCCTTCCTTGAGTTTAAGGAGGATGAAATCGATGCCGAAGCCTATAATTGTGAGAGTGTGATATCGTCTGATGATGTCAATCCGACCTACATGTATGGACTGGACAAAATTGAGTCCTTCATTAAATCCAAAGACCACAAGGACATGCTTAAAAATCTTTTGGATGAAAATGATAGACTTAAACTGAGAACCGAAACCATACAAAAATTTGACTCTTTAAACGCCAACGTAAATACAGAAAACAAAATTGATGTTGAAAATGCATCTGAGCTTAACGAGGACGACAACATGAGTGAAATTTCTGTAGAGGACACGGTTGACTGCTCAGAATTTGTTAAAAACGAACCTGAAAACCACAAGAATCTAATTTCTGAAAATTCAGTGGAGTTTGCTCGATTGTCCAAACAAAAGTCCCCGATCTTAGTAGAGAAAGCAGTTGTGTATCAAAAGGTCAGGACCACTCCAAATCAAGTATACAAGGTCACTGGAGTAACCGAACATCAGACAGCTGAACTCACGTCTATTGTGAACGAAGACAATGCTGATGGCTGTGATGAGTTCTTCTGGACGGCTCCAATCGATAATGCTGATGAAATAGTAGGCCTGTCAGAAAGAACTTCCTGGATGAGTAAAGGTAGATACATACCTGAACCCTTGAATAAGCCAGATAATTTCAACGAGCCAAGCACCAGTGGTACGAAAGACATTCATAAGGAGGATGAAAGTTCGGCAAAAGAAGACGTTTCCTCTACTCCCTCAGCTCGAAGTGAAACTCCTTCTGTTCAAAAGGAGCCTGCCAAGGAGAAACCGAAAACAAAAGCTAATGTTCATCATCAACCAAAGCAGATGAGGAATAAGAAGAGAGAAAGGAACCAAAGATACAGGAAGAATCTCTCTGAAAGGAGACAATTCTGGCAATCCCAGAATGCATACTTCTCACATCAAGACAAGAATCTGAAGTATGAAAACAATCCTGTCGGAAAGCCTGAGAGCCACAACAACCGAAAGCCAAGGTTCGGTTCACAAGAAAATACCAACCGAAGGCAAAGGTTCGGTTCAGAAAAAGACTTCAACCAAAACCAAAGGTTCGGTTCAAAAAACGATTCCAACCGAACGCAAAGGTTCGGTTCTGAAGTCAAAAGAGAACAAAACTCTAAGGTCCATCCCTCCCATGATCAAAAGCAAAAGAGTCACCTAGAGTCTCAAGCCAAGAAGTCCTCTCCATCTAAACCTACTTCTTCTACTTCTTCTAATTCTTCAACTTCCACCAATTCATCTCCACCTTGCTCTAAAGCTAATTCTGTTCGCTCTCAAAAGTCTCATTCGTCAGCTAAACAAAAGGGCAAACAGAAGGTTAATGAATCCAAACCAGAGTCCAAACCGAACGCACCCAATCCTAATAAGATAAAAGTTTTTACCATTAAAAAGAAAGATGAAAAAACTCTCATAAAACGAACATATCTAGTTGACATCTCTCTTACTGTTCCTGTTCCCATGAAAAGCTCACGTGGACCCAAGAAACTTTGGGTTCCTAAATCTGCTTAATTTTTGCAGGTTATAAGTGACGAGCAGTTCGACGAAGAATGGTACATTGATAGTGGCTGCTCACGTCACATGACAGGGAGGAAAGAGGAGCTCAGGGAATACAGATCTCTTGCAAATGGTGGCAACGTCAAGTTTGGAAATAACTCTTTCGGCACCATAAAGGGATACGGGATGATAACAAATAGGGACTTTACTATAAGGAAGGTGGCTTATGTGGAAGGACTCCAACACAACCTCATCAGTGTATCTCAGCTTGTTGGAGGTACAGGTCTCAAAGTCTTATTCGATGATGAAGGTTCTGAAATCATAGAGAAAAAGACAAAGAAAGTGATTCTCAAGTCCGAGCGAAAGGGTGAAATGTTTCCTCTAAACCTGAAACCCATCAAAGGAAACCCAGCTATATGCCTGTTATCAAAAGCTCAATCTGACGAAAGCTGGTTGTGGCACCGAAGACTCTCTCATCTCAACTTTAAAGATATCAACCGACTTGTCACTGGAGGTCATGTTAGGGGTCTTCCATTGCTCAAGTTTAACAGAGATCATTTGTGTGCTGCATGCGAAATAGGGAAGCAGAGTCGTCAAAGTCACCCATCTGTAATTAACACAAAAATTGTTGAACCACTCGAATTACTTCATATCGATTTGTGTGGTCCTTCATCTATCGAAAGCATCGGTGGTAGCAAGTATATTCTTGTTATTGTTGATGACTTTTCAAGATTCACATGGGTGTTCTTTCTAAAGCTCAAATCTGAAGCGACTCATAAGCTGAAATTGTTCATTAAGCAGATTGAAGTACAGCTCAAGAAGGTCGTTCGCAACATTAGGAGCGACAATGGTCTGGAATTCAAGAACAAGGAGTTTGAAGAGTTTCTAGCAGAAAAGGGAATAAGTCACAACTTCTCAGCTCCCTACACACCACAACAGAACGAAATTATCGAAAGACGAAACCGATCTTTGTGTGAAGCTGCCCGAACTATGCTAAGTTTCGCTTCTTTACCTCTTTATTTTTGGGCTGATGCTATTTCTGCTGCTTGTTTTACACAGAACAGGTCTTATCTCAACAAGCGATTCACGCTCACACCTTATGAGATACTAAACAACAGAAAGCCCAATGTGAAGTTTTTCCACGTGTTCGGCTCACTGTGTTTCATCTTCAACTCTAAAGAACACCGAAACAAGTTTGATGTCAAAGCCGACGAGGGAATCTTTCTGGGCTACTCTCTCACATCCAAGGCATACAGGGTCCTAAACAAGCGTTCGAGAAGAATTGAAGAGACATACTATGTGACCTTTGACGATAGCTATGTCAAAAAGCTACAGGCCAAAGAAGACATTGCTGGGGAAATCTTTCCTCAAACTGGCCAAGTCACAGTCTCGATCGCTAACCTATATGATAAATTTCTGGAGCTCTTTGACGAACCAGTGAAAGCTTCTCTCTCAGAAGCAGGTGCAGCAGACAACAAGGTTGACCACATGAAGGAGATTGTCGAAGAAGCTGCAAGGAGAATGCATGAAGGAGGATCGACTACTAATGACCCTCTATCTAACAAAGCTTCAGTCGAGGGGGAGCTAAGCTCAAATGTCGAGGGGGAGCCATGTTCTACAACTCCAACCGAAGGTACATCTCCAACCGAAGGTGCTTCAACGCCTGAAAGCTCAGCACCACAAGAAACCCCTGAACCTCAAATTTCTCAAAGCTCATCAATCGAGGGGGAGCATGATGATATGACGCTTGATTACGATAGCCAATCTGAGCCAGAAGAAATGATCAATGCTGAACTAGACCCAACTTTTGATCCGAATTACCCTCCTCTTACCAAATGGACCAGAGATCATCCTATCTCTCAAGTAGTTGGTGATGTATCTGAAAAGGTTCTGACCCGATCACAACTGAAGGCAAAGCAGACATCCTTATTTTCAAAGGTTGAGTTTTGTATGTTTAACTCATTCGTATCAAAAGTTGAACCGAAGACAGTTAACACTGCCCTCGATCACTCTGATTGGGTTCAAGCAATGCAAGACGAACTAAATGAATTTGAAAGGAACAAAGTCTGGCGCCTCATTCCAACTCCTCCAGATGCTTCGGTTGTTGGTCTAAAATGGGTTTTCAGGAACAAAATGGACAAGGAAGGGAATGTAATAAGGAACAAGGCTCGTTTGGTAGTAAAGGGATACTGCCAGGAGGAAGGGATAGATTATGAAGAGACTTTCGCTCCAGTAGCTAGGCTAGAATCTGTTAGAATATTTCTGGCTTATGCTGCTCACAAAAACTTTGAAGTTTTCCAAATGGACGTCAAGTGTGCATTTCTCAATGGAGAAATCGAAGAAACTGTGTATGTGGAGCAACCTCCTGGGTTCGTGAACGAAAAGTATCCAAACCATTGCTATATTCTGGATAAAGCTGTGTACGGCCTCAAACAAGCTCCGAGAGCCTGGTATGAAACGCTAACTAAATTCTTAAAGATGTCTAAATTCAAACAAGGTTCGGTTGACCCAACCTTCTTTCGCAAAAAGGAAGGTAACCACCTTATGATAGTTCAAATTTATGTCGATGACATCATCTTTGGCTCCACGAATCCCAGCTTAACAGCTGAATTCAAAAAGCTGATGGAGACTAAGTTTGAAATGAGCTCAATGGGTCCCATTAACTTTTTCCTTGGTTTAAATATTAGACAGGGACCAGGAGGCATCTTTATCAATTAGGAAGCTTACACGAAGACTCTCCTAGCAAAGTTTGGCATGATGGGAGACTCAAAAGTCAAAGTCCCAATGGCATTCGGCACCAAGCTTACCCCATCTCTAGACAAACCGGGTGTCGATATCACGCTCTATCGTCAAATGATAGGCTCACTAATGTATCTTACTGCTAGCAGGCCTGATATCATGTTTTCTGTGTGTTATTGTGCTCGATTTCAGGCAAACCCACGCGAACCACACATGCTTGCAGTAAAGAACATCTTACGCTATCTCAAGCGAACCACCTCCTTAGGTCTATGGTATCCTTCCAACTCAGGCTTCTTCGTTCAAGCCTATTCTGATGCTGACCTTGGAGGATGTGGACTCGACAGAAAAAGCACAACTGGTGGCTGTCAATTCCTTGACGGGAAGTTGGTCAGCTGGCAATCCAAGAAACAAACGTGTGTGTCGTTGTCTACTGCCGAAGCAGAATACATTGCCGCTGCATCCTGCACATCACAAGTGATTTGGATCCAGAGTCAACTTCGAGACTATGGACTCAATATGAAGAAGATCCCACTATATTGTGACTCTGAAAGTGCAATTAGGATCTGTCATAACCCAGTGCAGCACTCTAAAACCAAACACATAGCACTGAGGTATCACTTTATCAAAGATCATGTGGAAGATGGAAACATCGAAGTTCACTTCGTAAGAACCACTGATCAACTGGTTGACGTCTTTACCAAAGCTCTTCCTGAAGCGTCATTTAATAAAATATTGCAAGGGCTAGGTATGATGGAATCAGAGTCAGTACCTCACACTACCTCTCAACCTCAAACGTAAGAAGCGAAACCAACCGAACGTTCGGGTTCGGTTAAACCATGTGTCTCGCTCATCACTTCAATGGTAGTTTTTCTCTGATGTATATTTCTTGTACGATTTTGTTTCTCTGTGTGTTAAAAGCATTTTCCAAATTGCATGTTTAAATCCATTGGTTTCTCAAAATTTTCCAAAACCGAAACCTACCGAAGGTTCGGGTTCGGTTTTTCAAAATTTGGTTGAACCGAAACCAACCGCAGGTTCGGGTTCGGTTTTTCAAAATTTGGTTGAACCGAAACCAACCGCAGGTTCGGGTTCGGTTTTTCAAAATTTTGTTAAACCGAAACCAACCGAACGCTTGGGTTCGGTTTTTCAACTTTTTCCCAACCGAAACCAACCGAACGTTCGGGTTCGGTTTTTTTTTTCAATTTTTTCCAAAGTTTTTTTTTAAGTCTTAATTTTTTTTTCTCTTACTTATTTTTTTAATCCTTTTATTCTTTTATTTTTTTAATAAATCTCAAAAACTCCAAAAATATTTTTTTGTGTGTTCGTTCGTTTATGGGGATATAATTGCTGAATTACTTAAGTGTCCCTAGAAGCATGCTGCTGTATGTGTCCCAAGCCTCATAAGATTTTGAATAATAGCCTTCATGACCTGGTATACACAAACCTTGTCTTCCCAATAAGGCTAACACATTTATTCTAATCGTGAGCTACCTCACTCTTTTCTCACATGGGTTAAGAGTTTCCTGCTTGGTCCTTATTTTCGCAGCAGAGGTACTATATCTTCTTACACAATCTCCATAAATCTTCTCCACTACATTCGTTTCATCAATGTAACCCTTGAGACTCTCAGAAATTACCACTGAGGTTTATGGTTACACAACATCTGTGTTTATGATCTTAGTTTCGTGTCACTACGAGCTGAGTGAAACCCAAAATTCAACACCTAATGAATTGACGGTGCACAATTAATTTGCTCAAGTTTTCACCAAAGGATTGACGAATGTACCCTAATGAAATCTCAAATTTTCTTTTGTGTGATTCCTATGAAATTGTTAAACACCATAACATTTCTTCCCTTGGGATCCAGGTTTTAATTTTTTTTATCTGAGATTTTATAGTTTTCCAAGTCAATTTAAAATAAATTCCTACCTACTTGTTCAACAGGCTACACTGGTCTCACAAGTACTTTGTTCACTTTCTTTCTTATTTCAAGAATTGAATTGCTGAATCAAAGCGAAAGCCACCCTTATTTAGCCAAATTAAAAGAAGCCTTTCAACATTTATTAATAAATGTTTGATCGTAATTCAACGGGAATCCACACTAGCACTTTAAGGTCTCTCTTGACCTTGAAGGAAGAGATTCGTGCCCGGGATCATCAGTTTCGTGTCATTATTGACATCACAGTAAATCCTTAAAAGAGTTGCTTTATTTCTCTTTCTTTTACACTCTTTGCACGAAAATCTTTGATTTTCCAAAATTCCGTTACTAATTTTTACAGGCTGTATTATTACTTGGTGGTTAATTCTGAAGCTGTGGTCAAAAACAATCCACGTGGGTATTTAATTCAAAAGCTGCCATTTAAAAAGATAAGACGAAAAGGTTGCTGACTCGGCGGGAGTTCAAAGGATTAAAATTCAAACGACGGTAAAAAGTGGGCGCGTGTGAATTTGAAACGGCCTTACTTTTACTGACATTAAGGACGCGTGTGCGAAATCCAAGCGACATCCTTCTGGCATTTAAAGGCGCGTGCGGATTTGAACCGTTTTTCTTCTGAAACGACGCTTGTTGGGTAGCGTGATCCTAGGAATCTGACACTATCTCTCCTACGTGATCATCGCATAGAAGATATGAAACGATTTTTTCTCTCTCCAATCCCTCACTATAAAAGGCAGTCTACAACACCATTTACCTTTTTACTGCTTCCGGATTTTCTAGAGAGCAAAAACCTCCAAAACGCTTCACTGTTCATCTTCTTCTTCGACTACCTTCAACAATGGCAGAATCTTCTTCCGTCCATGCTACATCACAAATCCTTCCCATTCGTCCGCAACAATGCCTGGTGATCGATCTCAATCCTCTGGCGTACGACTCTTACATGTCGCCGATCATCGAGTGCCTGAAGTACTCCCAAATCGCCACCGCTCTCTCAAGGATTGAATCTGTGCCAATGGTGGCCCTATCGCAGGTTTACGCGACTGCTTATTACGACAAGGCAGTTGACCGGGTGTTCTTCGAGATTGCTGAACACAAAACATCTGTTTCTCGACAGCGTTTCTGCACCATGCTTGGGTTGGCTGTTGACCCATCAAGAATAAATCCGGAGACGATTCCGGTTGGGCAATTGTTTAGCATGTTTTACAACATGGGGTACACAGAGGTCCTCACCTCTGTCGCTAAGTTCAAAAAGTCCTGCCTGCCGCCGCAGTGGAACAGCTTGTTTACAGTCCTATTCAAGGGCTTGTCGGAACGGAGTTCAGGATCCGACGGTGCCAGTCGCCTCTTCATATCGATCATGTATGCGGTCTACAATGGGATTAACTTGGACTTTGGGTTGGTCCTATGGCAACAGCTCATCCAGAGCCTTTCTTCATCATCACGGCACTCTGAGGTGTCGTTGGCCCGCTTCTGGATTTTGATTACAAAATGGGTGATGGACAAATTCGACATCCCCACTGCTGTCGATGCATCGATGTCTTCTGTTGGTACGTTTCATACCAAGAAAATCATCGTCTCAGATGCATCTAAATTTTCTTTCATTGGCTCCATCCCGGAGACAATGTATGGTGGCGTGCCCTCTGATAGCAGGTTGATTCGGACGATCAAGGAGTTCAGGCCAACTGGTCCTAGGGAACTGACACCGGATATGCTCAGGTCTATCCACGATGCAGACAAACCGGTAAACAGGGGCAAAAAGGCTGACAAAGGGAAGCAAGCGACCAAAGCTCCAAAGGGTCCTTCTCCCAAAAAGAGGAAACAAACAAAGGCTGCACAGTCCCCACAGCCGAAGAGGAGGAAGACACAACCGAAGCGCAAGCTTGTTATTCCCTCTTCTTCAAGTGATTCTGAGGGCGAGAGTTCGGGTTCTGACGGCTCTCAAGGAGACGAATTCCCTCAACGAGGCAACACACCACCTCGGTCACCTACCCCAGAGGTGGAACTTCACAATTCACCAGTTCCTTCACCTCCACCAACCATTCCTACTTCCATTCCGACCATAATCCCCACTACCACTATTCCACAAACATCTTTCCCTATACCACCACCCATTTTCACCACTGCCACCAAAACACCACCAGTAACCGAAACCCCACCCGTAACCGAACCACCACAAACCGAAACCCATACAACCGAACCTACCCACACTCAACCACCACCCAATACTCAAACTCAACATACCCCAACCACAACACCCCCAGCTTCACCACCCCCTCCATCTCCTGAAAATGCCTCTGATGGAGACAACCCTTACCTTGGTGGTGAACACATGAACTTTGATTCGGTCTACTATAGTCCGTTTCAGGTTCAGAGTGACGAGGAGGATGATGCTCCAGTGACAAAGAAGCATCTTAAAGAGCTTAACGAGAAGGTTGATCTACTTCTCGCCTCCTCTTCTAACCAGCAGTCCTCTCTCTCTGAAGCCGCCCTTCAGAAAATTGTTGATGCCTTCTCCAGGGCTTAACATGATTCGGTGGCCTCCGCAACTGCTGCTATTGACGCCTCAACCAGAGCCTGTGAGGCAGCGACCGAAAAAGTCGATAAACTATTCTCCGACGCTTCTGTCCTGTTGAAGTCTTTACAGGAAAGTGCCGACGCCACTAAGACAACTTTGGAACCGATTGTTCAGTAATTGGCCAAGTTCGTCTCAACGGAGTTGACTTCGTTCGCTGCCCTTCGCCAAAACATAAGCGACGACAACTCGGCCCTTCGTGCCTCCATCGATGCGCGCCTCGCTAAGTTACAGGAGGATCTCGTAGCCGAGAATTCATTGATGGACGTTCTGGCGAGCAAAACAACCGCCCTTAAGGTCAAGAGCACGGAGCTTTCCAACTCACAACAACAACTGGAAGCTCTTCGATCCGAAAGGGAGGTGATCAAAACTTGTGTTTCGGATGTCCACGCAGCATTATCCAACATCCTTGCAGCACACGATCCTATTCTCAACCACTCAGTGAGGCGAACCCTTGCTGAAAAGCTCTCTCCGGCCATGGACCTTCTTATCAAAATCGAAGGCCTTCCTAGTTTCGTGTCCATTCCGAAACAAGGGGGAGATAAGAAGTAGAACGGATCGAAACCACCTCCTTCCTCCAAAGCTACTCACACAACCGAACCACCTCAGACTGGTCAAGCTTCGGGTTCGGGTGTGAAGAACAAAGGCAAAAACATAGCTGAGGAAGAAGATGAAGATGAAGACAGGGAGACCATTGCTGACATGTTAAAACGAAAGAACAGTCGCAATGTTGACGATGATGCCAGTCGTGTGGCGCGAGAGGCTGAAGAAGCCGAACGCAAGCAAAAGGAAGCCCACGATCTCCTTGAGAGCAGGAAGACTCTCTTCCCTGCCTGGACCAGGGAGCGTTTGATTAAAGAGGCCATAGATACTCCCAGCATCTTATGGCTCGAGCCGGTTATATCTTTCGACTGCAACAATACTGTCGACTCGCAGTTCGACATGCCGCTGACTCGAAAGGCGTTCATCTTCCACGCCTTCTCAAACATCTTTGAAGTCCCTCATCCGAACGCTGAGCTTGACAGGGAGCTCATCGACTTCTATCTGGCGGATGCTCGTCCTCAATACCTTACTTGGAGCGCCCAGAAGATTGTAAACGTTCGTGTGCTGAAGCCTTACACCGAAGGTCGTTTTATAAATGTTCGGTTCAAGGTAATTCGGGAATCTGCAAGAACTGCTCATCTTATCTCCCTGGCAGATCTACCGAACTTAAATCCTCATGATTGGATTGTCCTGTATAATATCCTTTTGACTGATGAAGCCGAATATGGTCCTATTATAGACCATATCAAAAGGATGTTAGCCTGCTACATCATGGAGGTTGCCCTAATGGATCAGGAGGTTGCCACAGTCTTCAAGAAGAAACCGAAGATAGCTCCTGTGGGATCGGCCAGTGATCTCAACCAAATGCAAATGGGCAAGATCGACCCGAGACGCAACTCGGTTATATTCACTAGAGCAGAAGGACAGAAATGTCTCTTTGATTTAGCTGACAAACACCTTTACACCACTGCTTGTCTGGAGCATGTGTTATTAATTATCAAACGGTGTAAAGAGAATTCGGCTGATGACATCAAATACTTCAACGACATGATCCAATGGTACATTCGGTTTAGACAGACCATACTCTCTATCACAAAATGTCTGTTTAGCACCGTGAAGAAGAAGGTACCTGCTTCAGCTGCTGGCCCAAGTAACAAGTGAAGGTCTCGCTCCAAATTGACGCAAAGGGGGAGATTGTTGGGCTGAAGATTATTTTGATGATTGCGTCTTTTGGGCTCGATAGTATAGTTATTTTGTATTCCGGTTTGGGCCTGTCCAACCGAGAGCCTTTTATGTTTTATATATAAGAATATGCTTGCATGCATATTAGGTTAACGATTGAGAGATTAACGATTTTAGCAATTATTCTAGAGCTTAACGATAGCATTACAGGTTTCTTTAATCGTTCTTGTAACCTACCAATCCTCTACAGTTGATGTTCTTAATCGAGCTCTTCTGAGGATTTTGTTTTAATCATTCGACTCGTTTGATTCACACTTGTCTCGTTCATATTTTTGTGTTCTTACAATTTTATATTTATTTGCCTGTTTGAGATCTAATCGATCTTCATAGATTTAAAGGTTTTTGAATCTCATCATTTGGAATATCCCACTGTCAGATCCAAGAAAAAAGAAAATCAATTATTGAAAATTTTAAAATCATATTTCACAAGGAGTGTTTAATACTTAAAGAACACAAAAGGGTACCTTGGGCGCAAAATCTTTGGAAACTAATCTTGCATACCTCTATCAAAAGGTAAAAGCTTTCAAGTGTATGTGTCACACATGAAACAAAACAGATAAAGGAATGTGTATATATAACATGGCTTTCAAAATTCACTTGATATTTACTCACTTGAAGATCTGCAAACACTTCAAATGGAATGTTGGATCATTTTCACTGTTACATAAATTATGCTTTGTAGAATTACTTGTGCACATGACAAGTTAGCACATGAAATTTGTGAATTTTCGGGCTAGTCTGCACTCTTGTACTAAGCTGCACTTTTGTGCTTGGAATTAAGTTAAGACCTTGGTAAGGATTAAAATAGACTTCCATACCTGATTATAGGCTTTTACCTCATGGCATTTGGAGCCTTTATGAATTTATTATGAATTTTCGAAGTTGATTGATGCAAACAGTGGGCTGCATGAACCAGTTTGCAAAGATTGGTACTTATAACCTTAAAGGAATTGGAATTAGGAAAAGTGGTCCAAAGTTCAGTGAAACTAGATACAATAACCTTCCTAAAAAACTAGATAAAGACAGATTGCAACAACGTGCTGAAACATTTCATGACAACATCAAACAAAATGGGATAAACAACTCACTTAAACTCAGAATTGGGATAGGAAAACAAAGAAAAAATGTAGTAGACATTCATACCTTTCCACAATGAAAACCCCATTAAAATTCTCAACCTAACACCATTGCCCTTTCTATGGCATGAATTACCATTCTGCCCTTCTCTTCTTCCTCATTTTCTGCTGCATTTTCAGAAAGAAAAAAAAATGTGTGGTAAAGAGGGTGAAAATCATGGTACTTGAGTGCTTCAGCAAATGATGCAAGAAAAATCACTCTAACAGAATACCAATTGAGAGTCATTCCATTCCATCAAAATCCTTTAAAAATAATGTTTGTTGGGATTTTTTGCAATATTTCTGTAAATTCAAATATTCCCTAAAAATCATGTAGCTTTAATATAATCCACCTTCTATTGCTACAACTGTTCTTCTCATTTTCCCATTTTTTCCACTTCTAACCCTTCTACTTGTAATCACTGTAGTCCCATCCCTACCAATCTTTTTCAAAATTCCCCCAATGCCCGCAGCTGCTAACCTTGCAGCTCTTCTTGTCACCACATCACATATTTTCACCACTAGTTTTCTCACTTTCAGTGGAACATCGTTTATCTAATAATGAATTAAAAAAAACACATCTTTTGTCAAAAGAGAAAATAAACTCAGATTCAAAAAAGTATTTTTTTTATATAGAAACTAGGAAAAATCTTACATTTAGGGTTTCTTCAAGAATCTTGGCAACTTCACTCAGGTTTGGGGTGTCATCTTCATGCATAGCAGCCATTAATGGTGTACTGAGTATTTTCAAGAAACAAAATATGAATTTATCTTTTTTGTAATCCCATTTGCTGAGAACTTTTTATCAATCTAAACAATGAACTTTACATTTCTACCCCTACATTGGTAAAAAGAGTAAAGAATTTTGTTTTATGACATACCTTAACATGAATCTTGCTAAAAGCTTAGAGGAAACTCGTCCAAAAATATCTGATTCTAATGACATTTTGTGAATTACTCTTCTAACAATGTCACCTAAATACATTCCCAATATCATTTTCTCAAAACCCTGTATTATTAATCACAAAAATCATATCAAGTAAAAAAAATATGGAAATTACAGAGTGAAAATTATCTTGGATAAAAATAATTAAATTAACCTGATCATTTGGGTTCCGACTTTCTACATCAAGATCAATATCATAATCAGTTCACTACTAGAAAAACAACATTTTACGAACAAAACAAAATATACTGTAATAACAACTTACTGACAGTTGGTATTCTGTTTTGGAATCTCTATGCCCTCCTCTTATGGCAAAATGAGCACAACCAGGATACTTCCCCTATCTACAAATCCTCCCTCATCAACGGTTTCATTTGCCAATATTTCATATAATTCAGAAATCAGCTGTTGCACCTACAAGTCATTAATAATGATTATTAGTATGAGAATGCCTGACAAGGGTATTCTCATCTTTTGCACTTTTTTACCTCAGGGGTGAAAGCAATAAGTCCTTCAGGTATGAGAATAACACCATAGTTATAACCAAGATCTGCACGTTTACAGATTACATCTGCTATGTAATTTGTAACCTTTTTTAGTGCCAATTTCTTTGATGCAACCTGTAAGAAATATGACAAAAAAATAATTAGTGAGTCTCTAAAAAAAATAAAAAATAAATAGAATTGTGTACCTCTTCTCCAATAAGAGTGATGTTTGGATGAGTTTGTAAAGCACATTCTAATGTAATGTGGGAAGTAGCACGTCACATAAGCCTTACAACTGCATACATACAATACAACCTTATAATTAGCAACGATGTGAATATTCCTATTTCCTTGGTCAAACGTTGACCAAATTTATTTTTTATTTTTACAAATTATATGAAATATAATATTCTAGATAATGAACTTACAGTGATAATATTTCCCTGTGGAACGTGCATCTATCATAACATTTCCCGAAATCCCCCTGAAATACATTTAATAACAAAGCAAACAACAGTTAATAACATTTTTGGTATTAAGTCTCTATTGTAAAGTGACAAAACCGATTAAATGATAACATCGCTAAAATGGCGTTTTCAATTCAGAAGTTGTTGAAATGAAAAGGCGATTTTCAAGGAAACATGAGTTTTGCAAGTGAAGCAACCTTATATACTCTTTTTTTTTCCTTTTCATTTTTGGTCAATAATTAACAAATTAAAAAATGAAAAATGATTTCTGACGAGTTAAATCACCTAGGTTTTCTCCGGGACTTGAACGGAATATTTGTATGCGGTGATGGAGAAAACTCGAATGGCAAATGAGGCGGCTCAGCCTCGCCTGACAACATTCCAACGATCTCTCCCATCGTCGGACGTTTTACCGGCGAACGCTGGACACTTAGTAAGGCGGTTGTGATATAGAGGAGTGCCTATTCTTGATCTAGTGAATGAATATTAGGATCGAAAAGATCTAGAAGCTTCCCATTGCGTGCAAGCTGTCTCGTTCATGAAATTAAATTAGCTCTCTCGAATTCAGACATGGGGGACGCGTGCAAACTCGACTGATTTGCGTTTCTTGTAGACAACATTTGATTGTACCGATAACGACCCCGCTCTAGGGATCCCGTATCTTCCCTCCCTTTACATACATTAAAATAAATAAATCATAATTTGAAACAAAAAACAAGTCATTGAAATAAAGTTATTTACAGAATTACCTGACAGTGGATTAAGAGGGGAAGAAGCAGAGGGAAGATTAGTTCCATGAACGGAATTGGAAGAACCAAGAGCTGAAGGAGCGGGACCGGGACCAGATCCAGGAAGCATAGGTGGTCCAGTAGTGATTCAGAACTGGTAACCCACTCGGATCTTGAAACAACCCAGAACAACATCTTGGTTCGATGAGATTGGTTTGGATCGTTCTAGAGGCCTATTTCTCTGCCGAACATGAAGCCATACCTAAGAAGGGGATGATTATGAAGAAAAACATCGGGAAAGTCGGTGCGGGTTGGAGGTAGTTGAGGTGGGTATCAAGCGGTGTTTTAGGGTTTGTTTTGATCGATGAAGATTTTAGGAACTTCAAGTAAGAAATTATGGATGTTTTACACACAATGATTCTAGGGTTTCTTTTGATTGAAGAGGATTTTACATACAAAGAAGAAGAAGAAGGACGAGAGTATCAAGGCGGGGGTTTTTATTTTTTGGATTTCGATCCCGCTTGCAATTAAAAAATTGGAGAACGCGCGTTCATAAAGAAAAATATAAAGCGACAGTTTTAGACGACACGCCTTTTTATGATAGGTGCCCTCCGTGTTTTTAATTTTTTTGTTGGACACTATTTTTAGGGCACCCACAAATGCGTGTCCACTATCCTTCAAATTTTGCAAAACTGACATTATTTTTTAGGGCACGCACAAATGCGCATCCTCTATCAGCGAGTGTCATTGTTTGCGCGTCATTAAAGGGCTGTTTTCTAGTAGTGTCCATAGTCATGAAGTCTCGTATTCAAAGTACATTCATTTAAATATCCTTCTTGCATAAAAGTTTTTAATCTAGACATTGATTCTCGATATCCAACTCCCAATATGGAAACATTTCCATATTTGCCATATGACAACTTATTCTAAATAGAGTCTTATCTATTCACAATTATGTCAATATGGTCCATCCATGACTATACTTCTAACTGTCCACAAGCGACCAACCCTTGGCGAACCTTAGATTGTCCTTGGCAGTTATTTAATTATTTTAGTCAAAACCGGTTCTATTTGCTTTTTCCCTCTAAATGCCCTAGGTATTTGGAAAATTTTAGAACGGTCGAATATTATAGCATATGCAATTGATCCTATACCCGAAGCGTATGGGACACAATTCATAATGAAAAACGTGATACTTTACTAGTTTCTTACTATAATATCGTCATAATATTTCTATTTTCCGTGTTCTCAAAAATTCGAACTACGAAGAGGTATGCCGTAATCATAATCGAACTTTGAGAATGTAAATAATAAATATACCCTTGACTAAATTCAATTAAAATTTCTTGATCTAAGCTTTTAGATTAGAAACAAAGTATAACATTCTCTCCCTTAATTATAGCAAAAACAACTTTTCAACCCCTGCAACATTGCAAAGTGAAACTTTTGTTTTTCTATAATTAATTTTTCCAACTTGCAATACTAAATAATAATCATGCTCCCACTAACATGATGATTATATCCATTCCAGCATAACATTTATGCTCCCACTAGCTTTGACACATATTTAGGAACCAGCTAAACTTCTAGGAGTCAATACTTATTGATTTCCAAAGTTCATTGTTTCTAATACGATATGCTTCGATAAGCCTTTATCTAAGCTTCTCAAAATTACACACCTTTCCTTAGACAGCTTATATGTGTGTCTAAACTAATTCAGAACTTATCTTACTAAGTCCTAAATGTTCAGACTAATTTCCAAATCTTACAATTCGAACTATGAAAAGGGATGTCGTAATCATAATCGAATTTTGAGAATGCAATTTACATAATCGATATCTCCTTAAAATCTCTCTTACTAAAAGCGTTTCCTCACAATCATTTTCATGAAGGAGAGAAACCTTATGACACTTAGATTTTATGGTGTATGTGTTCCTATCCATGTGAATTTTCCATAACCATAATCGAAAGATAATGTTTGCGACAAATTCAAACTCTTATGGACAGAACTTGTTTATTCTTAATTTCTTGCCATCAAGGGTCCCACCATTGTTTCCAAGTTATATAGTAGCTCACCCATGCCAGTCAATGTACTTTCATTGAACAAAGTGCTTGCCTTACACAATCTATTGAGAACTCGTAGAACTCATATGCATGACCACTTAACAGGATTGGCACAGAAATAGAATTTTGTCAACACGATAGGTTACAAACTGCAAGTCGTGTGCTAGTGTTTAATAAGTTTAGTCTTGATTAGTTCTTGAATCTTTTCAAGATATTCAGACTCCCACTAACCTCTTGACATATTAGATTCTCTTATCAAGAAACATTTCTTGATAAACAAATATCCAAGAGTTTGTGTGTGTATATATCAAGACAAAAACATTACACACATTTGGTCTTAGTTGGTCTTAGTCTTATCAAAGACATCACAACTTACCAATTTCAAACGTGCAAGAGTAAGAAAAACAATTTTCTACTTCACATTTGATGAGTGTGTGTCACTCAATTTACAATCTTGGAGTACGATTCTAAGACTTGAGTTTGGAACGAAGTGTGACTCATCCTTTTGATTTAACCATTTCAACAATTTCCGATTCCTCTTCTTAGCCATACTAGTGAACTAAGATGTCCTTAGAGGATCAATTGTGATATGTTTCTTCATCATTAAGACGATCACAAAATCCGATACAAAAGTACTCTCCCTTCTTCTTAGAGTTGAGAAACTTTTTATCTTTCTGCCTAATTGATTCTTCATATTTGTTCTGCCATTCATTGAAACTTTTCAATGATTCAGAATTCCACTTAATCTTGTAAGCATAACCACTTTTACTAGACTTTTAGTAAATTATGAAGAATAGTCTTATTGTTATTTGTGATGGACTTGACTAGTGCACAACATTGTGAACCCGTTCTCCTAGTCCTTTACTTGACTCTTTGTCAAGGAATTAGTCTTAATTTCCTAAGTACCAAGATTTCCATACATCACATGATTCAAATCATATGATTCCAAGTTTCTGTCCAATTGAAACTTGGGTGATGGGAATCTTTCCTTAGTTAGAAAATTTTGACACTACCATAAATAACATAACTAAGAATCACATCCATTTATAGAAATACACAAACATCAATTTTTTCACAACGATTTCATTGCAAGGATATACATAAATAAGATAAATCAAAATTTATTTTATTCATAAAAGCAGCGGAAAACTTGTCCTTACAATGTAAAATCAACTGAAAAACTATGTAATCAAATATTCCTAACAACTCTATCATAACTTCCTAAGCTCAAAATCTGATCTTCGAATCCATGCGATCATGATCCATTTCTTCGTAATCAGACTCATCTTGCTCTTCCATCAAGCTTCCTCTCTTTTCTCTAATTCTGCAAAACATTCAAATGTAATCTTATCACATTATGTATTAAGAATCAATGAATAGGAAGTTAAGGAGTTAGATAGTGGATTTAACCTGAAGTAGAGCCAAAAGTCTTAACTCTCCCATCTCTTAGATCTCTCAGGTAGACTGGGCAGCATCGTCTCCAATTCCCCTTCTCTTGGCAATAAAAACAAATTGACTCTTTTGGAACAGCACACGGAACTACCTCAGACTTTGCATTTCTCTTATGATCAAACTTTTCGACCATGGCATGCCTTTCATTGCCATTGCCTATATCCATAGAGGTCTGGAAGGTAGATCCACCAATCAACTTTGCTTTTCCAGTGCGCCAAATCATTGCTGATTCAGCAGCAATAAGCATATAGGTGAGATCGATGAGGGTCACGTCGTTGTTCATCATATAGTACTCTCTTACGAACTTACTATATAAGTTAGGAAGCGACTGAAGAACCCAGTAAATAGCCGGCTCCTCACAGACAACGGATCCCAACATTCTTAACCTTTCAGTGTGTGACTTCATCTCTAGGACGTGTGCACACACTGACTTTCCTTCTTCATGTTTACTTGCCAAAAGGGCTTGAGTGAGTTTGAACTTTTCAAGCCTTTGAGCTTGTGGGTTAGGGAGAACAATAGGAGGAGGTGGAGGAAGTGAAGCATGATCTCGTATTCCTCGATCGAATCGTGGAATATCATCTTCATGTGGAAAGCTTGTTCCACGGGATTTAAGAAGACCATAGCTGTCATACTTTGACATCTACAAAACAGGAGAAAAATTTCAAGTTAGTTGATTGATTGAGACCTTAATAAATCACCCAAATGAGATATTAAGGCTAGGACCCAACACAATATTCCACAACTTGGGAGAGGGATGTCGTGACCCAAATTGCGGAACATTTGAAGGTAAGTGAATGACGATTCACTAATTTTCCACCATGAAAAACAAAAAAGAGATTAGGTTTTAAATGTATTGAAAAACTCCTAGATCCTTTGAGATTCATTGAACTTTTCAATGGCATGTTTAAATCTCGATATGCCCCTCGATTTGTGACTAGAAAGCCGAGGATCACAAAACAGGGTGTGAATAACCATGCAAACTTACATGGTGCCCCCAATGTTACAGTCACCTATTCGATGTGCCGGTTAACAACACACGCTCCACTGAACTATGACAAACATTGAGTCACCCTTTTCTACCTTTGCTTAAAACCATTTAGTGTGCCAGTTAACCACACACTCCACTAACGTCTTCGCAAGGGTACAAAGTGTAATTTCATGGAATTGCATCAACTTCACTTTTGCCTAAAGTAACTAAGATTGGGAATTTTGTATAAAACATTTAGTTACTTTATACTTCATTATACTTTTAATGGAAAGGGTTTGCCTTATCCTACCCGTTCGGCTAACGACCCTCCACCTATCAAGGAAGCGGTGGTGAGAGTGGACACCCATTAAACGACCATTTTATAGGTCATAACCTTATACCCCCCTTATAGATCGGCTTCGTGAATGAGGCTTACTAACGGTAAGACTAGCAGTTTAAGTTATAAATATATAATATTAGACTTTTAATGTTATATATAGTATAAGGGTGTATTTTACACTTTTAAAATACCAGGTGGTCTAATTTAATAAATTATATTTTTAATTTAATTAAATGTAAACCATATCACTATGGATTTATTAACTTTCTTTTAATTATACACTTAATTAATTTAATAAAACCATAGGGTGCAATTTGAACTCTTTCAAAACTTAGGGTTTTAGAATTCAATATTTTAAAATTAAAATTTTAATTAAAATTTAAATTCCAAGACTTGAGGGCAAGTTTTGAAACATTTCAAATCATTAGGGTTTAAAATTTAAATATTTCAAAATTAAACTTTTTAATCAAAATTTTAAATTCCAAAACTTGAGGGCAAGTTTTGAAACCTTTCAAAACTATTAGATCAAAATACAAATAAGGCAATTAAACAATTAATTGGTGATTATCTAATTATGACCTAATTCAATTTCATGCAAGATAATGATCAAATAATCCAAATAATTTAACATTTATCAAATAAGGTAACAATTATCTAATTAGATGACCAAAATCTTTTATTTTAACAAAGATAATCATAAGGAATCAATAAAATTCGTATTTTATTAATTTTAAACAATTATGGAAATTATCCTAAGTCAAAATAGGCAAAAATCCCGAAAATCCGCCTTTATGACTGCTAAACTCGCCGAGTCCCCATATGGACTCGTCGAGTTCATCCTACTCGACGAGTCCACATTGGGACTCGACGAGTTTGTCAGGTAGATGGCCAAAAACTCGATTTTACAGCAAGAATGAATATACTAGGCATCAATACAATAGAAACCAATCAAGGCTCTGATACCACTGATGGTTTTAAGCCATAAGAACATCCTATGTGCTCATGCAAACCCTAATGCTTGGATCTAGGTTTCTCTATTATACATGCATTCATCCAAGAGTTTAAACCCTAGATCTAGCATATGATAATCGATATTAATATATAAATTAGGGTTTAGATCATACCTTGATTGTTATGTAGCAATAACAATCTCAAATCCTCCTTGTAATGGCTTTAGAAAGCTTAGAGTCACAAGTGTCACTCCTCTAATGGCTCACAAACACCAAGAGCAAGAGGATGAAGAATAAGAAGAGAGGAGGCACCCAAAAACGTGTAGAAACCCTAAAGAATCAGTTGGCCACGTTTTTGGTGCCCTAGGGGTCCTTAAATAGTGAGGCTATTAGGGTTATCTAACAAGGAAACCCTAATTTGACTGCTTAGGCCCTAAGCAACCCATGGACTCCCTCCTTAGAGGCCTAGGACGATTTCTAATGGGTTTCCCCATAGAATTCGTCCACCCCTCTAATATGGAGTCCATTAGCCCAATATTCAATTATCATACATTTGACAGTTCTAGTCCCTTAAGTTTAATTAATGTCTTTTAGCCAAAAAAATTAATTCTTAATTAGTTATTGACTAATATTAATTAAACAATATGATTTCTCCTTTAATATATTATTCATAATATATTAATAAATCATAATTAATCCTCTCTCTCTCCATAATTCATCCTATCAAGTTGCTTTGGTGAAGGCAACCTAAAAGGACCATGCACCATCGGGTCAAGTACATACCAAAATAGTTATGGACTTAGACACTCATCCAACATAAGGCCCATGTGAGGGGTTTGGGCCCAATTTGGAAAATTAGGCCATAATGGGCCATAATTGGGCATTTATGATTATGAGACATGAGACCATTGGAAATGCCAAATGTTTAGACTAGAACAAATGGTTGGGCCTTAGGGTAAGACCATGTAAATGTTTAGGACCAATTTGGAAAATTGGGCCATATGTTGGGCTTTGACTCATAGTTGACTTTTGGACCTTTGGATTGGGCATTGGGCTTGAATCAAGCTAAGATAAGGGTAAAGCATTCTTTTACCTTAAACATGGACTTATGGTTATTTGATGGAACCCAACTATTAATTGGGTATTGTTTTGATATTGACAGTTCGAGAAGCTGTCATCCAATAGCAAGGACTTTCTCTGCGGGACTTCAGCAGTGTGAGGTGAGTTATCTTCCAGTAAAAGTGGGTCTAAGGCACCAAGGCCGACCCACTAGTAAGACTTATAGTAGAGATAATTGTCTTGGTGATAATTGTTTGGTATGTTGTTATGATTATGTAGTAGGGGGAATAGTCCCCGTGTTACGGTCGTGATGACCGAAGGGTAGGTCGGGCACCCGAGATATGTCTAACAGTATGTTTATGATATGTCTTTATGTGGTAGTAGTAGGGGTGAAATACTCCCCGTAGCCGGTTGAGACATACCGGAGGGTAGGTTGGCACCCCAGAATTGCCAGACATGGTAGGTCGTCACCCCAGAATTGCCAGACAGGTTAGGTCGGGTACCCCACAATTTCCCGACGGTATGTTTGTTATGTGGTATGTGGTATGTTGGGGGAACTCACTAAGCTTCGTTCTTATGGTTTTCAATTTTGGTTTCATGTACTTCTTTTTCAAAGGAAAGGATTCGGATCGATCGCAGCGCATCACACTATGTTTTCCGCACATGAGATCTTTGGGATTGTACTCTGATATGGTTTTATGATAATATGTTTTGATTACTGACACTTGTTTTTGACATGAGATATTATTATGGTTGTTTTTATACTGTTGGTTTTATAATAACCTAATCAAAAATGAAATTTTTGGTCTTGGATTTTGGGATGTTCCAAGTTGGTATCAGAGACTTGGTTTGAGGGATTCGGGCATACTCGCGGGTGTGTCTGGACTCAAACTAAGGACTTGGTATGAAAATTTTCAAAAGAAAATCATTTTATAAAAATAATTTTGAAAATAATTTGAAAAGAGAAAAAGAAATTTGAAAAGAACAAGGTGTGTGATGCATGCAATCGACCGAGCTCAAGTAAGTTTTCCCCAAGATACCCATACATATTATGTTATGATATGATTATGAGAACTGCATGCTAGATTAGGGCTAAGGATCTAGGAAGGATGTCTTATGTGCCTACTGTATGTATATGAGAACTGCATGCTAGATTAGGGCTAAGGATCTAGTAAGATGCCTTATATGCCTGTTGTATGTGCTTGTTGAGCTGCATGATAGTACTGACCAGTCAGTGATAGGATAGCGTGTTTAGGTTATGCTTGATTGTATGAGCCTTAGAATCTCATGCCAGTATAGATTCCTGATACGAGGATAGAATGATTGGATTGGAATATGTTGGTTAGATTTTCTATGCTTTGAATGTTGTTTGCTTTGTGCTTTGTGGGACTCTTAGTAATTTCAGCTAGTTATTAAGTGAATATGCTAAGTCACATGTGGCACAGGCTGGATAATCTCAGAGTGATAGATTTGACACTATTTCGCAGCTCTTGCTTGAGTCCAACCATTATAGGAATGAATCTTTTACTCGAAGGATTATCTATTCTCTGTTGCATGTGTCTATATTCATGAGGTAGCTAGGTGACATTACTGGGAATCTTTCAGCAGTTGAGGACTGGGTGGGTTTGGGGACCTAGGAAAGCCTAGGATATGTTTTGGTGGATTAGTAATGAGGTTTAGTGAGACTTGGGAGCATCAGTTTGAGGAAGTGACTTGGAGGATTCGGGAGGATTGCTTAGGAAAGTATGGATAGGTATGGAAGATAGTATTGGGCCCGTATTACTGAAATCACAGGATCCATACTCAAATCAGTGAGAGTCTTGGAGAATCTAAGAAGCTTCAGGGAGGAGTTTGTGACTGAGTTTGGGAACAGAGGATGTTCCAACTGTTGCAGCTCAGCCATTGGCAAGTGAGCTAGTGAGCGTGGCATGGTGTCATACCCTGAAGGATATGACTTCCAAGTGTTTGCTGATACGATATCGATTTGGAGCCCTTGGGAAGAGAGGTTCGGGGCAGGTGCGTATAGTAGAGGGTCCCGGGAAGAGACCCATGACTTTTGATCAACGGGTGAAAGGCCAGCAAGGCCCGAGTCAGTGCATCACGTACGGGAAAGTGCACAAGGGAGTTTATCGCTCCAAGGATTTAGGCTGCTACAGGTGTGGCAGGTTCGATTATGTCAGCAGAGATTGCTCTCATG
This sequence comes from Lactuca sativa, assembly GCF_002870075.4. Classification (NCBI taxonomy): domain Eukaryota; kingdom Viridiplantae; phylum Streptophyta; class Magnoliopsida; order Asterales; family Asteraceae; genus Lactuca; species Lactuca sativa. Next base: position 175,711,536 of record NC_056623.2, read on the forward strand.
GGGTAAGCCCATTATGTTTTCACAGTGGATAGGTAGGCCACAAGAAGGCCGACTGTCTGAGGAGGAAGTGGAGGAGCAGTGAAGGCACCTGCTCTAGCTATTTTGCAAATCTCGGATGGTCGAGGTATCTCCGGAGGAGGTGATCAGGAATCCTTCAGATGATTGCGGATTTGTTATTTTCTGCTACTTTAACGTGGATATCGGGAATTGTACCACTTTGGAATTTTGATTGAGTTTGGATAAGTCAGATCTCGGGTCGGTTCTCTGCTACTGTCTGGGTATTCAAAGATTTTCATATGTCAATCTGCATGCCGAAAAGTCCTTGATGAACCTAAAGAGGGATGTATCTTGTGAAGTGGGTTCCACGTGTACTGTTATCATTCCGGATCATTGTCGAGATCGGTGCAAGAGTATTATTTAGAGGATATTTGGTCAGGGTTAGAGCGATAGTTCTCCAGTGAAGTTAGAGTTTAGTAGTGTTGTAAGATTGGAAGCGGGAACGAGGATTCGTTAGCTAGGGTGAAGATTAATGCCTCCAGTTGTCAGCATGGGAGGTGGAGTGAGGTGTCAAACTGGACCAGATTTCAAGAGTACTCTTCAAGATTTTAGAGGATGGGTAGTCTTAAGGTTTGACTGGTAATTGATCGCTAGCATTGGTAAGAATAGGTTGTCATCAGTGGGATATTAGAAAGCGAGAAGAATTAGGAATCCTTTAATTCTCACGTTCCATGAAGACTTAGTTGAATCTAAGTGGGGGAGAATCGATCAGGTATTCAGGAGCAAAAATAGGTGTGAGACTAGGATGAGTTTCACATCCCCGTTAGGGAGGAAAGCGGTCGAGTGGCCGTCTAGGTTGAGGATTGGGAGAGTTGGGAGTTTAGAAAACGTTCCAACATTTGGTTTACGCTTTTCCTTGGCATTTGATAAAAGGTTTAGGGAACCAGGTTAGAGGACCAAATAGAATTCAAGTCCAGTTGAGTGTTAGGTCTAGTGCATGTTCGGCCCAGTATGGAAAGTGTTGTAAGAGTACGGGGGTAGTCATAGCATTCACTAGCAGTCAGATAGCATGGAAAGTGTCGTAACACTACGGGAGTAGTTGTAGCATTCACTAGCATCAGATAGTGCTATAAGTGTTGTAAGTCTGCGTGTGTAGCCATAACATTCACCAGGTTAGCAGATAGTGTGAGAAGTGTTGTAAGTCTGCGGGTGTAGCCGTAGCATTCACAAGGTTAGCATATAGTGCTATAGTGATGTAAGTTTGTGGGTGTAGCCGTAGCATTCACTAGGTTGGTAGGTAGCATGAGCGCGTTGTTAGGACGCGGAAGGAACAATAGTACCCACCAGTTCAGGTGTGGCAGTGAGTATATGGAAATCCACAGACTGGATTATGGAATTGCCCAGATGGGTTAGATATGGTTGAGCCAATCATAAGACAATAGGAACGCCACTACAGTTATGGGATCAGGGAAACAATGGGTCGTATAAGATTGTTTGTGATATAAGGCTACTGTTGGTTAAGTGGCAGTCACCTTTAGCCTTGGATTGGTGACATCACGACTTGACGTATGAACCTGCATGGTTAGATCAGAAGGTCGTTAGAGCCACCACAGTGGCACGATAACTAGTGGCAACTAGTTCCATAGAAGATTTTGTTCGGAAGTCATGTGAGGCGACTATGTGGGAGTCCTTTGGCTCCGCAGCAGGGCCGTAACCCGGTATTTCAGATGATTGGTGAACGAATTGAGACCAGGGAGGTCTCGGTAGATTTTGGAAAGCAACCACGTGGCAGCATACTACTTCAGGCAGTTTAGTGTTCTGACAGAATAACAGATTGCTTGGGTTATTCTAAGTCACTCATAGTGGGATTAAATAATCTCATAGTAGTCGATTTGATCCTGTTGCACAACTCTCGTCTGAGTCTAACCGTTGCAGGAATGGCTTTCCTACTCGAAGGATTATTTGGGCCTTCTGTCAATAATAAGTGCTCTATAGTTGACTATGGTCAGTGATTTTGTTTATAATGGTAGCATCTAGATAATCAAGGCAGAAAATGGGAATTTGGTTGGTCATTCGAGGAAATTTAGATTGGTAAAGCTTAGCATGGGTGTTTGTTAGGGAGTCAGACCGTCTCGAGATTACAGGTTTCAAACTGAGTAGATGTGATTGTCGCAAGGGGTTCGTTTATGTTCGGGTTTTAGAACCCTACGAGGGATGATTTGGATTGCCTTGGAAAGGCTAGGGTGTGCCCAGGATTGTGGCCATGTTACTTGAGTGGTTTGGCGTGTAAGGAATGGTAAGGAAGGATTTCGAGGACGAAATCTAATTTAAGCGGGGGAGAGTTGTAACACCTCGTTTATTAAATAAATAAATAAACAAATTAATGAACGAATAGTAGCCCTAAAATCAGTAATTATATAATAAGGGTTGGTCTCAAGGGTTTAATTGTCACAGTTTTATAAGTTGGGGGTTAAAAGTGTAAGTTCTGAGATTTATTTCGAGGGCGAAGTCTGATTCTAGTGGGGGAGAATTGTAACACCCGAATCCTAGGTATGACATTTTGTTCCTTTATTTTTGGGTTTTGTGGGGGAACTCGGCAAGTTGGCGTCTAGACTCGCCAAGTATGGTCGCGGATTTGTACACGAGTTCACAGCTGGACTCGGCGAGTTCATGAGTGGATTCGGCGAGTCCACGCTGTTTAATGAAACCCTAATTTCCAGGGTTTGAGACCTATTTAAAGGGCCTTATGGCCGTCATTTGTGGCCACCAACCCCCAGAGAGAAACCCTAAAGAGATCTAGAGCGTTTGTGAGGAAGGAGAGGCCAATCTTGAACTTTGGTGGGTGTTTTTCCAAGAAGGAAGTGTTCAAGGCAAGAGGAGGCTGAAGGAGGTGCGATTTTGGTGGTTTTGAGATCATAGAGATTGCATTGAGGTATTATTCTCAGACCTTCTTCAGTTTTGGTGTTGATTCTTAGTATTAGGGTTTTCAAACCCTTTTAGAGGTTGATTAGGTGGTGTAGTTGGTCCCTTCTCGAGTTGTGTTCTGGATCTGGATCCAAAGAGGTCCAAAGACCTTAACCCTTGGAGCTTTACGAGTCATTTTGGAAGTCATGAGCTTGGAATGTCATTTTTGGGGCTAAATCACCATTTTGGATCATTTCTATGTTATATGTGTGATTATCATGCTTGGGGAGGTTAGATCTATGATTGTATGGAACAGATCTGACCTCAGAAGTTTTTTTGAGTTTGTGCATGGCATGAACTCGCCGAGTCCGAAGAACAGACTCGGCGAGTAGTATGAAGGTTGCCCGTTAATCACTTAGTGAGTGGACTTGTCGAGTTGGGGGAATAACTTGGTGAGTCAGGGAGAGTCAGGGGTCTGAGTTCAAGTTGGAACTCGCCGAGTTGTTCTTGGGACTCGGCGAGTTGAGTCGGGGTGGCCCCGCGATTCATGCCAGGTGGAACTCGTCGAGTCCAAGGAAGTGCTCGACGTGCCAAGAGAGGGTCTAAGAGAGTCAGTGGACACGTGTAGACTCGCCGAGTCGCCCTTGTGCACTCGCCGAGTCGGGTCAAGTTTTACCGTTGACCTTTTTGACTTTTAGGGTTGAGTACAGTTGTGATGACCAGGGGGTCTTATCTGTTATGTATGAGATTATGTGCTATGTGATATTTGTATGTTGTATGATGATGTAGACCGGACCGGAGGGTCCAACGAGCTTTGACCGGACCTAAGGGTCCAACGAGCTATGGGACTGGAGGGTCCCGCTAAAGACACATTGACCGGAGGGTCGTATTATAGCCTTGAGTCGCGTATGTGTTTTATGTGGTATTTTGGGGAACTCACTAAGCATTTATGCTTACAGTTGTTGTGTTATGTGTTTCAGATACTAGTGATGAGTGCGGGAAGGCACCGACATGATTCGTACACACACGCATTGGAGTTTTTGTAGAGATTCTGGGGAAAAGTTTTGTGATAATAACATTTGATACAATGTGTTTGACATTATTTATGAATGAATGAATGTTTTAAAAATGAAAAATTATTTTGAAAATTTACGTTGTTACAAGTTGGCATCAGAGCCTTGGTTTGAGGGATTCGGATGCATCTTCGGGCGTATCTAAACTCAAACTCGGGATTTGAGGAAAAATTTTGATAATGAAGTAAAACTTTTTGAAAAGAGTAAAAGAGTTTTGAGACAAACAGAGCAGAGCCATGTGTACGGTCAGCCAGTGCCCGAACGGTGAATCCCCAAAAGTACCCTTACATTATGTGTTATGCGATATGTTATGTTATGCATGCTAGAGTAGGCTAGGTATACATATTAGGACTAGAGTGGGCTGATTTGTGATGCCTTAGCCTAGGAGATTTCTGCTGCTGAGATGCTTTGAGAGTAGAGTACTTGTAATCCAAGATCCAAGGAGGAGGACTTGGAGTGAATACTGATGCGGTGTGGTCAGTAGTATTGGGCCCGTACTACTGGACACACCGGATCAGTGGGCATTCCAATTAAGAATCTTTTGGACAACGGAGGACAAGTAGGGTTGCGTCATCGAGTATGTGTATGGTCGATCGATTCTCTGATAATTTTTGTTGTATTTCAGAAGCATCATGGTTGGGACTCGACACACACCTGAGAGCAGTGATGTCAACGACGAGGAGATCCGTCGATTGATTCATGAGGAGGTTGTTGTTGCCATTCGGGCTGAGATTCCTGAGATGTTTGGGGACATCAAGACCACGTTGATTGAGACTTTTGATGAGCGGTACGCAGCATTGACTAAGGCTGCTGCAGCTGCAGCTACTGCTACTGTTGCTGTTGCCAGACCTCATGGAGGTGACTTGATATGGACATATTTAGTTATAAAATTCATGCATTATCTTAATACTTTATGTTGTTTTTGTCTCATATAATGAACCAAATGTGCTTAATTAGTTTAGAATTTCATTTTTCAGCAACAATGTCATGCTCGGGTGGAAAATGAAGCGGAACTAGCGATTGGAAGCTTGGATCTTGGATTTTGAAGAAAGAAGGATGTTGCTGGACAGCTTGACCCCTCGTCAGTCTTTTGGCCATATCTCATGAACCGTAACTCCGATTGATGAGACTCAAAATGTTCTGAAAAGTAGACACAATTTCGGACGACTTTCATGTTTTGAGAAAATGTTGATTCGAAACGTACGCAGCGAGTAGGGTCGATTACTCGGCGATTTGTATCGAACTTTCGCGATTCTGGACGCGCTAACTTGCCGTACACGGGTTTTAAGTGACGGACTCGCCGAGTAGGTCACTGGACTCGCCGAGTAGCCTCTGTTTTGTGAAAATCTATATAAAGGGACTTTCAGATCGATACCCTAGCATATAGATGAACCCTTGGAGGCCAATTGTCGACTAAAGGTGCTGCTGGAGCATGGGAAGCTAAGGAATCAACCCTACATTCAATTTTAAGGAAAATCAAGTCAAAATCAAGTTTACTCTTACCTAATCTCTTGTTTGAACTATGTTTTTACCTATTGATTTTGTTTTTGAGCTTGTTTCTGCTGTAATCATGAGCTAAAACTCATAACTTCTGTTTAGGTAGATGAATTTGTGAACATGGATTGATTATTTGATTAGGATTAATTTTAATTGGTGATTATGTTTTATTAAGCTTGTTAAAGAACCTTATGTGTTAACAATAACTATTCTTCTGTTAATAAATCAGTAATTAAGTTGTATGAACATCTCTTAGTTATTAATTTCATATGATTTATTGTGACCACATAGTTGTATGTCTAGGAATAACGAATGTGAAACTAGAATTAACTAGAAGATAGGTAAGTTAATGTGTGAGCTTGGTTGATGAACATCAGCAAGAGGTTAATTGAAGGGCCAATTTAATTAACTATTACAAGTCTTATTTAACCCGAATCAATAACTAGGAAATCCGTTAATTTAGACAACTGGCCACTGCTTGAGTTAATTTGTTTCCTAAGGATTAGTAACAGCAAACGTGAAAATAATCATCTTAGTCGGTAGCCAATGAAGAATTAATCTGATACATTGAAATCATCCATGAGAACAAATGAGTCGAACCTAAACAGAAATCCTCTTTATTATTGAATTTAGTTGATTTTTATTTGCTTAGCTCTTAGTTTCTTAGTTTAAGTTTTAGTTAATTGTTTAAGTTTCTAGTCTTGCAAAACTAGAGAAAACCCATTTTCTATTACTTGTTTTATTTAGATAATATTATCATTTATTTTAATTGTTTACCGTTCCCTGTGTTCGATACCCTACTTGCTTGAACTATATTACTAATCGATAGGTACACTGCCTTTCATGTGTTTATTTTGTGTCTAAGTTAGTAGGATTAAAACTAGTTCGTTTCACACACATCAAGTTTTTGGCGCCTTTGCCGGGGAACGGTTCTAAATAGTTAATTTTATTTGCTAATTGTTATCATATTTTTTTATTTTATTTGTTGATTAATTTATTTTATTTAGTTTAATTTTTATTTTTATTTTTATTTATTATGTATTTTCCAAATCTCGATGCTTTTGATGCTTTTCTTGAGGAAGTAGTGCAGGTAATTAAGCAAGAAGATGAGGACTATGAGTCAGATGATGATTTGAAGAAATTTGGAAGATGGTTAGATAACATCTTGCCCAAGACACAAGAGCAATCTGAGTTACAAGAGCTAAAGTTACAAGATGAAGAATTTAATCCAGAAAAAGATTTGGAGGAGCTGGAAAGGTTGTTAGTAGAGAGGTCAGACGAAGCACAAGAACAAGCTGAATTGCAGGAACCAAGTTGTGGTTTGACCATTACCACGACATGGTCCCCTGTTCTTCCGGTTTGTGTTTCGAAGCATGGGGTGACGATTCCAACTTTGGAGAAAGTTCTGAAGCGCGATCCATTTCTGATTAGTGCCCGACCGGTCCCAACCCTTGTCAATATTCTTGGGTTTTATGTATTCAAGCTCGTTTGGCCAATTTTAGAAGAAAAGAGCCAAATTTTACAAATTGGTCCAAAGAAAATATTTAATGTAATGGATGGATGGGCATCGAATTTATTAGAAGTTTATTAAGTTGGGAGTCCAGCTAAAGACTCGCACAAAAAGAAGCGCTTGCGGGAGGCAACCCGTCATTAGAGTTTGCTTTTTTTTTATTTAAACTTCTAGTTTATTAGGGTAATTTAGGATTTTAATTTTGATGTTTGTTTTCGTTTTTCTATTAATTGTGTGTTGTTTTGATCTTTTCAGTTTGAAGCTTAGGATTGCATGTGAAGGTCTAGAGTCAAGGCTGACGAAGCAAGAAATCGAGTCTAGGCGAGAGAGGAAACGAAGTTTTGAGTCAAGCTATGAGTCCAATTGATAGAAGGGTTATAGAGTGTTTATTCCCTGAAGAAAAATGAGGGAAATTATTAGTTTATATAACCCATACATCAGAAATGGACTTGGGCAGAATAAAATTTTTGTCACACAGCGGTCTACTCGCTGAGTGCATCTCATGGACTCGCCGAGTCCATGTGAAAATTCACAATTCTTCTGCCATTTACGCTTCAACTCGGCGAGTCTACATACTTACTCGACGAGTCGCTCATTCTTCTTATTTTTGAGCTGAAGATTCGATGACATTCGATATGGGCATTGGTTCTATTCTTTGAAGATCATTTTCCGAGCATTTCCAAGAGTTTTTCCCTTATATTTGGAGCTTTTATAAAGACTGTACCACACGAGATTTTGACACCCAAGACATGGATGAGCTGTTCTCATGTCTAAAGTCAATTGAAGATGGAGATGAAGAGAAGAGATATCGACCTCGCCACTACTATCCCAGGGGAGTTTGTTCCAATTCTCTCCTTATTTTTATTGTTCTTTATCATGCATGATATGCAATGGGGACATTGCATAAATTAAGTGTGGGGTAGGGGGTTGGTTATATTAGTTCAAATTTTAGTTAATTTTTGATAATTTTTGAAAATTTTGCATTAAAATTGCTAGGGCTAAATTAGAAAAATTTTGTAAAAGCAATTAGGGTTCATGCTAGTATTATATTTGATGATTCCATGAGGACCCAAATGTTTAGCTGAGCCTATATACGTTTTAGTGCATTTGTGGCTTCCTTATTCTAGTGAAATCATGGGACAAAAACACGACCTCGCTTAGTTTGAGGGATGCAATATGTTTAGCATTGTGTACCAGAAATGTATCCAGTAAAATTATTATCGTTAACCAATAAAGGTTGAAGTTGAGCGCCCTTGCTTAAGCATGTAGGGTTTTGAGTGAAAAAAGTGAGGTACATGTTTAAATAATAAAAAAAAAAAGAGAGAATTACAAGAAAAGTTGAAGAATTTTTGGAGCATCAAAGTTAAAGTATGAAGTTCAAAGATCAAAAATTCTGAAGAAATTAAAAAGTTGAAGATACCAAAAATCAAACAACAAGGTGGTGAATTCAAAGAAATTAAAGATCAAATGTCAAAGAAGTGAAGAATTCCAAAGAGCTCCAATGTGGTATCATAAATTGTAATTGTCTAGATTATGTATGCTTGGGTTGCTCAACCAAAAATACCTTGAGGTTAGGAGGTTTTTTGCGGATGGATTCGGAGGGATGCATAAAATGAGCGTTGTTCAAAAGAAGTGGGCGAGCGTTTATGAGGATTGTAAGTATTTAGAATTGAGGGGGGTCCTTAGGAAAAAATTTAGACACAAATGCATGTGTTGCGGTCTTGGCATAATGGCTGGGTTCGATTGGGATTGTCTTATGTAATATTAGTGTACTAAAATTCAGTTTTGCTTGGGGGCAAGCAAAAGTCAAGTGTGGGGTATTTTGATATGGGCATATTTAGTTATAAAATCCATGCATTATCTTAATACTTTATGTTGTTTTTGTCTCATATAATGAACCAAAGGTGCTTAATTAGTTTAGAATTTCATTTTTCAGCAACAATGACATGCTCGGTTGGAAAATGAAGCGGAACTAGCGATTGGAAGCTTGGATCTTGGATTTTGAAGAAAGAAGGATGTTGCTGGACAGCTTGACCCCTCGTCAGTCTTTTGGCCATATCTCATGAACCGTAACTCCGATTGATGAGACTCAAAATGTTCTGAAAAGTAGACACAATTTCGGACGACTTTCATGTTTTGAGAAAATGTTGATTCGAAACGTACGCAGCGAGTAGGGTCGATTACTCGGCGATTTGTATCGAACTTTCGCGATTCTGGACGCGCTAACTTGCCGTACACGGGTTTTAAGTGACGGACTCGCCGAGTAGGTCACTGGACTCGCCGAGTAGCCTCTGTTTTGTGAAAATCTATATAAAGGGACTTTCAGATCGATACCCTAGCATATAGATGAACCCTTGGAGGCCAATTGTCGACTAAAGGTGCTGCTGGAGCGTGGGAAGCTAAGGAATCAGCCCTACATTCAATTTTAAGGAAAATCAAGTCAAAATCAAGTTTACTCTTACCTAATCTCTTGTTTGAACTATGTTTTTACCTATTGATTTCGTTTTTGAGCTTGTTTCTGCTGTAATCATGAGCTAAAACTCATAACTTCTGTTTAGGTAGATGAATTTGTGAACATGGATTGATTATTTGATTAGGATTAATTTTAATTGGTGATTATATTTTATTAAGCTTGTTAAAGAACCTTATGTGTTAACAATAACTATTCTTCTGTTAATAAATCAGTAATTAAGTTGTATGAACATCTCTTAGTTATTAATTTCATATGATTTATTGTGACCACATAGTTGTATGTCTAGGAATAACGAATGTGAAACTAGAATTAACTAGAAGATAGGTAAGTTAATGTGTGAGCTTGGTTGATGAACATCAGCAAGAGGTTAATTGAAGGGCCAATTTAATTAACTATTACAAGTCTTATTTAACCCGAATCAATAACTAGGAAATCCGTTAATTTAGACAACTGGCCACTACTTGAGTTAATTTGTTTCCTAAGGATTAGTAATAGCGAACGTGAAACTAATCATCTTAGTCGGTAGCCAATGAAGAATTAATCTGATACATTGAAATCATCCATGAGAACAAATGAGTCGAACCTAAACAGAAATCCTCTTTATTATTGAATTTAGTTGATTTTTATTTGCTTAGCTCTTAGTTTCTTAGTTTAAGTTTTAGTTAATTGTTTAAGTTTCTAGTCTTGCAAAACTAGAGAAAACCCATTTTCTATTACTTGTTTTATTTAGATAATATTAGCATTTATTTTAATTGTTTACCATTCCCTGTGTTCGATAGCCTACTTGCTTGAACTATATTACTAATCGATAGGTACACTGCCTTTCGTGTGTTTATTTTGTGTCTAAGTTAGTAGGATTAAAACTAGGTCGTTTCACACACATCATGACTCGTTGTTGTTCCAGGAGTTCTGCAACACGAACCCACCAGAGTTCGACGGGACGCAGGACCCGATTGCCGGTATGAGGTGGATCTCTGACATCGAGGGATGTTTCTATACGTGCTCTTGTCCAGAGCACTTGAGGGTTCGGTTCGCCTTGAACCAGCTCTGCCTGGGAGCGAAGGATTGGTGGAAGTTCGTGACGGCGAACTTCACTTTGGCTGAGATTTCCGAGGTGACCTGGGAGAGGTTCACCGCCATGTTTAGAGAGGAGTATGTTCCCCCGGTGGATAGGGAACGATTGATTCAGGAGTTCTTGAACCTCAAGCAGGGTACTGATTCTGTGGCAGTCATCACCAGGAAGTTTCATGAGAGGGCGATGTTTTGTCCTGAGCAGGTATCGTCTGAGCAGGCTCGTATGAGCCGTTATCTGAGTGTGCTGAGGAGAGATATTCGGGAGTTCGTGGCGAACTCGACTTACCGGACATTTTCTGAGCTCCAGGAAAATGCCCGGAAGAGGGAGATCGAGTTGGAGACTCAGGCCAGGGAGGAGGCCGAGTCTCAGTCTCAGCCAGCGGCCAAGCGGGCTAAACCCGCTGATTTGAGGTCTGGAGACACGAAGGGCCACACTTGTGGGAAGTGCGGTAAGAGTCACGACGGGTCGTGCAGGGCTGGGGTATGCTACAAGTGTGGGAAGGAGGGGCATATCGCAAGGGATTGCTGCAAGGGATTCTCGGTTTGCTTTCATTGCAACCAGACCGGCCATCGGAAGGCCGAGTGTCCGTAGCTTCTTCAGGGATCAGCACAGGGATCTGTGCCTGCTGCTAGGACTACCGCAGTTCGGCCGGTGAAGGTCGAGGCCCCGAAGGCTCGTGGGAGGGCATTTCAGTTGACCGAGGAGGAGGTCCGCGCGGCGCCCGATGTTGTGGTTGGTATGTATTCTCTTTTCATCTTTTATTTGAGTTGAGTTTTTATGCTTATATGATGATATGCGTAGGTACTTTTCTTGTGATTTATGTGCCTGCGTTGGTATTATTTGACTCGGGTGCGAGTCGGTCGTTTGTTTCCATATCATGTAGTCAACATATTAGTGTCTGTCGAGAGGCGTTGGATCAGCCTCTGCGAGTTTCCATAGCTGATGAGCGAGCGGTGTATGCTTCGGATGTGATTCGAGGATGTGTCCTTGAGATCTTCAGTGTGGAGTTCCCGATAGATCTGGTTCCGATCGCAATGGGGGACGTATGTGTTATAGTGGGTATGGATTGGTTGAGCCGATATGGAGCTATGATAGACTGCGAGCATCAGTTGGTGACGATTCGAGACCCTAGTGGGGGAGTTCTTACAGTGCACGGCGAGGGTACACGTGCGGGGTCAACATTTTGTTCGGCCGCCAGAGCGAGGCAGAGTCTACAACAGGGCTGTAGAGGATTTGTGGCATATGTGATGGATGTGAGGGTTGTTTCAGAGAGACCGAAGTCAGTGGATGAGGTTCCGATAGTGCGCGAGTTTCCGGATGTGTTTCCAAAGGAATTTCCGGGTGTGCCTCCGGAGAGGCAAGTAGAGTTCGGTATTGAGTTGCTTCCAGGAGTTGCGCCTATCGCTAAGGCGTCGTATCACCTTGCGCCTCCGGAGATGCAGGAGTTATCCTCGCAGCTTCAGGAGCTGCTGGGGAAGGAGTTTAGCAGGCCGATCAGTTCACCATGGGGGGCGCCTATCCTTTTTGTCAAGAAGAAGGATGGCTCGCTCCAGATGTGCATTAATTATCGTGAGCTGAATAAGCTAACGGTCAAGAACCGTTACCCATTGCCGAGGATCGATGATTTGTTTGATTAGTTGCAGGGAGCATCTTGGTTCTCCAAGATCGATTTGAGGTCTGGGTATCATCAGGTGAGGGTGCGTGAGGAGGACGTACAGAAGACAGCATTCCAGACTCGTTATGGGCATTACGAGTTCGTGGTGATGCCTTTCGGACTCACCAACGCACCGGCGGTGTTCATGGATCTCATGAACAGGTTGTGCAGACCGATGTTGGATCGCTCAGTGATCGTGTTCATCGATTACATTTGGGTGTATTCGAGATCCAGAGAGCAGCATGAGGAGCATTTGAGGGAGATCCTCGGAGTTCTGAGATCGGAGAGGCTTTATGCAAAGTTCTCCAAATGTGAGTTCTGGCTACGAGAGGTTCAGTTTCTGGGACACCTCGTTAACCAGAATGGGATATTGGTCGATCCAGCCAAGATTGAGGCGGTCATGAGATGGGAGGTGTCGAGGTCACCCACCGAGATCAGGAGTTTTCTGGGTTTGGCCGGCTATTATCGGAGATTTATTAAGGATTTCTCCAAGATCGCCGTGCTACTCACCAAGTTGACCCGGAAGGGTGTTGCGTTTTCTTGGGGTCTGGATCAGCAGACCTCGTTCGAGACACTTCGCCAGAAATTATGTGAGGCCCCAGTGTTAGCCCTTCCGGAAGGGATGGAAGATTTTGTGGTATTTTGTGATGCATCGATATCCGGATTGGGAGCGGTGCTTATGCAGAGGGGGTATGTGATTGCATATGCATCGAGGCAGCTTAAGCCTCATGAGTCGAGATACCCCACTCATGATTTGGAGTTGGGAGCGGTAGTGTTCGCTCTTAAGATCTGGCGACATTATCTGTATGGGGTTCGGTGTACGATATACATGGACCACAAGAGCTTGAAGTATTTGATGGATCAGCCCAACCTGAATATGCGCCAGAGGAGGTGGTTGGACGTGGTCAAGGATTATGATTGTGAGATCCTGTACCACCTGGGCAAGGTTAATGTGGTAGCCGATGCATTGAGCCATAGGGCGGAGGGCGCCCCAATTCGAGATGTTTGTTTGAGATTGTCAGTGATGACCCCGGTGCTTGATGCTATTCGTGGGGCCTAGGCTGAGGCTGTGAAGCCAGAGAGCCAGAAGAGGGAGCGAGTTGTTGGGCTGGTATCGGAATTTGTTACCGATAGCCGGGGGCTTATGACATTTCAGGGCCGGATTTGGGTACCGTATGTGGGCGGAACGCGTACCATTTTGATGGAAGAGGCTCATCGATCGAAATTCTCAATCCATCCCGGGGCCACTAAGATGTTTTTGGACCTGAAGAAGGATTATTGGTGGCCCTGTATGAAGAGGGATGTCGCATGGTTTGTAGAGAGGTGCTTGACCTGTCGCAGGGTGAAGGCCGAGCACCAGCGTCCACATGGTAAGCTGCAGCCATTAGAGATTCCCGAATGGAAATGGGAACAGATTACCATGGATTTCATCACCAAGTTGCCAAGAACTGCAAGGGGTGTCGATGCAATTTGAGTGATTGTGGACAGATTGACGAAGAGTGCTCACTTCCTGGCCATCGGTGAGAGCTCTTCCGCAGAGAAGTTGGCAAAGATGTACGTGAGAGAGGTGGTATCGCGGCATGGAGTGCCGATCTCGATTGTCTCAGATCGAGATGTACGTTTCACTTTCAGATTCTGGAAGAAGTTTCATGAGTAATTGGGTATGAAACTGCATTTTAGTACCGCATACCACCCGCAGACTGACGGGCAGAGTGAATGGACGATTCAGACGCTCGAGGACATGCTCCGGGCATGTGTGTTGGATTTTGGCGGGAGTTGGGACACATATTTGCCCTTGGCGGAGTTTTCTTATAACAACAGTCATCATTCGAGCATCGGCATGCCGCCCTTTAAGCTGCTGTATGGGAGGAGGTGTCGAACCCCTATTTGCTGGGGAGAAGTAGGGCAGCGTGTGATGGGCAGCACCGAGATTGTGCTTCAGACGACAGAGCAGATCCAACAGGTCAGGCAGAGACCGTTGACTGCTCAGAGTCGTCAGAAGAGTTATGCGAACAGACGCCGGTCCGAGCTCGAGTTTCAGGTCGGCGACTTCATGCTCCTGAAGGTCTCTCCTTGGAAAGGAGTGATCCGATTCAGGAAGAGGGGCAAGTTGGGGCCCCGATATATTGGACCTTTCAGGGTGATCGCGAGAGTAGGAAGAGTAGCCTATCGTTTGGAGTTGCCAGCAGAGTTGGGTCAGATTCATGACACTTTCCACGTGTCAAAGTTGCGAAAGTGTATAGCTGACGAGTCGGTAGTGGTGCCATTAGAAGATATTCAGGTGGATGCGAGCCTGAATTATGCCGAGAGACCGGTGGCGATCAGGGATCGGAAGATCAAGGTATTGAGAAACAAGGAAGTGCCGCTGGTGCAGGTCCAGTGGCAGCATCGGAAAGGGTCAGAGTGACTTGGGAACCGAAGCGTGAGATGCGGGAGCAGCATCTGGAGGTGTTTGCAGAGTGAGACTTCGAGGGCGAAGTCTGATTCTAGTGGGGGAGAATTGTAACACCCGGATTCCAAGGTTTGAAATTTTGTTCCTTTATTTTTGGGTTTTGTGGGGGAACTCGGCGAGTTGGCGTCTAGACTCGCCGAGTATGGTCGCGGATTTGTACGTGAGTTCACTGCTGGACTCGGCGAGTTCATGAGTGGACTCGGCGAGTCCACGCTGTTTAATGAAACCCTAATTTCCAGGGTTTGAGACCTATTTAAAGGGCCTTATGGCCGTCATTTGCGGCCACCAACCCCCAGAGAGAAACCCTAAAGAGATCTAGAGCGTTTGTGATGAAGGAGAGGCCAATCTAGAACTTTGGTGGGTGTTTTTGCAAGAAGTAAGTGTTCAAGGCAAGAGGAGGCTGAAGGAGGTGCGATTTTGGTGGTTTTGAGCTCATAGAGATGGCATTGACGTATTATTCTCGGACCTTCTTCAGTTTTGGAGTTTATTCTTAGTATTAGGGTTTGCTAACCCTTTTAGAGGTTGATTAAGTGGTGTAGTTGGTCCCTTCTCGAGTTGTGTTCTGGATCTGGATCCAAAGAGGTCCAGAGACCTTAACCCTTGGAGCTTTATGAGTCATTTTGGAAGTTATGAGCTTGGAATGTCATATTTGGGGCTAAATCACCATTTTGGACCATTTCTATGTTATGTGTGTGTCAAGGTCCGAGCTTTACGTGATTATCATGCTTGGGGAGGTTAGATCTATGATTGTATGGAACAGAACTGACCTCATAAGTTGTTTTGAGTTTGTGCATGGCATGAACTTGCCGAGTCCGAAGAACAGACTCGGCGAGTAGTATGAAGGTTGCCCGTTAATCACTTAGTGAGTGGACTTGTCGAGTTGGGGGAATGACTCGGTGAGTCAGGGAGAGTCAGGGGTCTGGGTTCAAGTTGGAACTCGCCGAGTTGTTCTTGGGACTCGGCGAGTTGAATCGGGTGGCCCCGCGATTCATGCCAGGTGGAACTCGTCGAGTCCAAGGAAGTGCTCGACATGCCAAGAGAAGGTCTAAGAGAGTCAGTGGACACGTGTAGACTCACCGAGTCACCCTTGTGCACTCGCCGAGTCGGGTCAAGTTTGACCATTGACCTTGTTGACTTTTAGGGTTGAGTATAGCTGTATTTATGAGAGTATTAGTTTGTGTGATTAGGCGGAGGCTAGATCATACTTCTTCCAAGTCAGATATTTCCGAGACATCAAGGTGAGTCTTCTCACTATACGTTACCTAGAGTGGTACTATGTGATGACCAGAGGGTCTCATGTGTTATGTATGAGATTATATGCTATGTGATATTTGTATGTTGTATGATGATGTAGACCGGACCAAAGGGTCCAACGAGCTATGACCGGACCTAAGGGTCCAACGAGCTATGGGACTGGAGGGTCCCACTGAGACACATTGACCGGAGGGTCGTATTATAGTCTTGAGTGGCGTATGTGCTGTATGTGGTATTTTGGGGAACTCACTAAGCATTTATGCTTACATTTGATGTGTTATGTGTTTCAGGTACTAGTGATGAGCGCGGGAAGGCGTCGGCATGATTCGTACATACACGCATTGGAGTTTTTGTAGAGATTCTGGGGAAAAATTTTGTGATAATATCATTTGATACAATGTGTTTGACATTATTCATGAATGAATGAATGTTTTAAAATGAAAAATTATTTTGAAAATCTACGCTATTACAATATCAAAGGGTTTATGGAAGAAGGGGCTAAAGAGCAAATTTTGGACCTAAATTGAAAAGGATTTGTAGAGGGAGGGGCTGCTTCGTAAAATTCGTACTTAATTTGTAAAGGATTTCAGTAGGCAGGGTTTAAATGGTAAATATTAGATTAAATTTGAAAGAAATGGGGGAAGGAGGGACCATTTTGGTTATTATGGAAACAAGTTATGGGGTCGGGGTATATAAACCCGTCACCTCCGGTCCAAACCCTAACCCTAACAAGCAGTCGTCGGGTATGACCTTCCAGCCACCACCATTGTTGAAGACGCTCCCATTGTCGCCATCGAAGACAAAGAGTCACCGCCGATCGTTTGTTGTCGTTGTTGCACCGCCGCCAACGAAGACGGATTCTCATCTTCACCTATCGTCGCACCGCTTCTGTTAGAGACGGAGCCACAATGGAGTGTGTGAGGTTGTCGTTGCTGTTGTTCCGATCGTTTCCCTTTCTCCTCCTACATTCGGTTGACGCACCACCGCCACTACTATCGTCGCCGGTAGGGGTGAGCAAAAACCGAACCGACTAAAAAAACCGATGAAACCGCAACAAACCGCAACCGAAAAACCGAAACCAATGTAAAAACCAATGGTGCGGATTTCGTTTTTGCAAAAACCGAAGGTCAACGATGCAGTGCGGTTTTTATCCAAAAATCGGCCCACCAAAACCGAACTGCACCGAAGATGTGTATATATATATATATATATATATATATATATATATATATATATATATATATATATATATCATATACATACTTATAAAGCTAGCATTTTTTCTTGAATCTCATGCATTTGAAACCCCCATTCTTTTTTCCTTTCGCCACATTCATTTGAAACTCCCATGACTTTTCAATTTCCTTATAATAATAATAATTATAATTTGGTAATTAGGTTAAATAAATATCAAATATAAATTGTATTTATATATAAACTAAATTTCAATATTAAAATAATATCTTTAATTCTACTTATAAAATTATGTTTTTTAACTTTTAACATATTATACTTAATTTATTAGTTTTAAAATATTGTTAGATGTAAACCATTATTATTTTAAAGGTATAATTTTTGAATAATTTGTATAAAATACTTAAAATATTAATTAAAATATAACATTATAGGCTCAACTTAAATATAAATTTTATTTAACTTAAACAACCCAAAGATTAGTTTATAAATAATTAAAAGTGATAAATTGTAGTGTCTTTCTAATAATTCTTGTAAGTTGATTAACAAGGTTAAATAAATATCAAACCTAAAGTGTAATAATAAATAGACTAAATTTCAACTTAAAGTGTAATTTGTATAAAATACTTAAAATATTAATTAAAATATAACATTATAGGCTCAACTTAAATATAAATTTTATTTAACTTAAACAACCCAAAGATTAGTTTATAAATAGTTAAAAGTGATAAATTGTAGTGTCTTTCTAATAATTCTTGTAAGTTGATTAACAAGGTTAAATAAATATCAAACCTAAAGTGTAATAATAAATAGACTAAATTTTAATTTTAAAATAATATCTTTACTTCTATTTATAAAGTTATGTCTTTAAATTTTAACATGTTATACTTAATTTATTAGATTTAAAATGTTGTTGCATGTAAACCATTATCAGTTTAAAGCTACAATTTTTGAACAGTTTTGACAAAATACTTAAATTGTTAATTTAAATATAACATTACAGTGTCAACTTAAATATAAATTTCAGTTCCACTAAAAAAACCAAATAATATTTTGTAAATAGTTAAAAGTGATAAATTATAGTGATAAATGCAAAAACTAAATTGTAATATCGGTTTAACTAAAATATTTCCTAAATATATTTATATAATCGTTAAAAATTTTTAAATAAGTATCTTAAAATAACTTAAAATAACAATAGTTAAAAATAACTCTATATAAATGATTATATTGTTACCTTTAAAATCAAAAAAATAATGTTTGATGTTTTAAATAATTATAATGATAGAAATTAAAACATTACGCAAATAAAATTTAAAAAATTAGGTAAAAATAACAACTATAAATAATATTAAACCATATATAATATTTAATTTTATTGAAGTGTAACTCGCGAGTAGAAGTCATTCAAATTATTGAGATTATGACGTTATAATAGATTTATATATTATCATATAATTCAAAATAATCAATATATTATATCAAATTAATATACGAATTATTATATCAAATTTAACAATAACGTTAGTGTTATTTTAAAAAAATATATATTTGTAAAGACTTCAACTATATAGGTCTTTCTGCGCATTATAATGTCAACTAAAATATAAATTTCAGTTCCATTTAAAAAACTAAAGAATATTTTGTAAATAGTTAAAAGTGATAAATTGTAGTGATAAAAGCAAAAACTAAATTGTAATTTTAATTTAACTAAAATATTTCTTAAATATATTTATATAATCGTTAAAAGTTTCAAAATAAGTAGCTTAAAAAAACTTACAATAACAATAGTTAAAAACAACTCTATATAAATGATTATATTGTTAGCTTTAAAATTAAAAAACAATATTTGATGTTTTAAATAATTATAATGATAGAAATTAAAACATTAAGCAAATAAATTTTAAAAAAATAATTAACAATAAAAACAACTATATATAACATCAAATCATATATTATATTTAATTTTATTAATGTGTAACTCGTGGGTAGAAGTCATTCAAACGATTGAGATTATGAAGTTATAATAAATGTATATATTATCATATAATTCAAAATAATCAATATATTATATCAATTTAGTATATACAAATTATTATATCAAATTTAACAACAACGTTATTGTTATATTTAAAAAATCATATATTTGTAAAGACTTCAACTATATAGATGTTTCTGCGCAACGCGCGGACATTCGCCTATATATATATATATATATATATATATATATATATATATATATATATATATATATATATATATATATATATATATATATATATAGGGTTGAGATCCGTTGAGAACTCATAGTTTTCCGAGAACCTGAGAACTAAAAGTGGAGCGTTAGATCAAAATTAATTCATTAAAGGCATGATCGTCATCTTACCGATCTAATTTAATGTTTAATTTCTTTTTGTTATTGGAAATATTAATAAAAAGTTCTAAAAATTAATATAATAAATCAAATTTCGGATTTTTTTATAAAAAATAATTTTCGATTTTTTTAAAAAAATGGAGATTTTTTATTTTTTAATTGAAAAAAAATATATTTTTTTAAAAAACTGCAATTTAAAAAAAATGCATTTTTTTCAAAAACAAAACTGTATTTTTTTCAAAAAAAAAACTATAATTTTCTTTCAAAAAACTGTATTTTAAAATAAAAAACTGTAATTTTTTCAAAAAAGCTGCAATTTTTTTCAAAAAGTAATTTCTAAAAATCAATAAATAAAAAAACTGGAATATTTAAATAAAAAAAAATCTAATTTTTTAACAAAAAAAAATCAACGTTTTAGATGCATATATGTATATTTTTCAAGTATATATATATATATATATATATATATATATATATATATATATATATATATATATATATATATATATATATATATATATCTTTCTTATACTATAATATTCGTAAGTAAACATATAAAAAAAATCCATTTTTATTTAATAATCTATAAACACAATAATACGAGTATTTTATTTGATACAAAATTAAATATAAAAAAACCAAAAAATACTACAAAATTACAAAGCGTTTTTATGTCTTCGTGTTCCATATTTTCTTTAATTTATCATTTTTCATCTCTTCAATGTTTTCCACAAATTCTTCCAAATCTATAAGAAAAAAATTGATTAATGCAAGAAAACTCACAAAAATACATGTGTGCGTATAGACATAATTTATATGCTGTTCACTAATGATTTATATGTGAATCACATGTAATTCATATGAAATTTACTTGTGAGTTACATGTGGTTAGCATGCGAATTACATGTGAATCACATGTAATTCATATGTGATTTACATGTGAATCACATGTAATTCATATGTGAATCACTTGTGAATTACATGTGATTTATATGTAAATTCCATATGTATCACATGTAACTCATATGTGATTCACTTGTGATTTACATGTGAATCACATGTAATTCATATATGATTCACTTGTGATATATTTCTAAAATGAAAAAAATTAAAATAAACTATATGGTTAGAAAAAATAAATAATTAATATGATTCACATGTAAATCACAAGTGATTTATGAAGCTTAATATAAAGCAATTAAAATAGACTATATGGTTAGAAAAAAAAAATTAACATGATTTACATGTGATTCACAAGTGATTCACATGTAAATCTCTTTATTCATCATCATTTGTCTATATAAAATTTTTGATATTATGTGAGAATTACCTGAAATTCAAGAAATTTGCAATTATAGTGTGACAACCCGGAATCTTCATTCGGTAAAACCCTAGAGTCAATCATTTCAAATTATAAGTCAAGTTCACTTTTATTGGTTTTTAGAAAATTTAAAGTTCCTTTGATTATTTTAATAATTAATCTTTAAACGAACAGGTGAAAGGATGTGTTGAAATTTCAAAACCGCGAATACCACGTAGCTTAGAAGTTCACAGCCAAACTTTTATGTTTGGGCCGTAAACTCCCTCAAAAACCGTAAACTCATGCCTTAAGCATGAGTTTACTCCCCAAAGTACCTCACTTGTTACTTTCACCCTAAAGAGTAAACTCCAAAACACTCTCAACTATCATCCCGGTTTTCGCCCGATTTCCCGAAAACGTAAGTACTTCTTGGCTTAATTAGTTGTTATATCACAACATCTAGTGATTATACATCCTTTAATCCATCAAATTTCATGTTTTGATTAGATTTCCAAAACACCAAGAACACACTAGTGTTCTTGGACTTTAAGTTCATTTCAAGCTTCCACAAAGTAAGTACTTCTATCCTAGAGTCATTTAAAGCTTGCTGTACATATTAATATCAAGGAAAAGTCCTAAGAACACCAAGATCAAGGTGTTCACGGTTTTGGGAGGCTCCCAAAACCGTAAACACCAAGTATAGTGTCAAAGGGTGCTTTAGGGTGTCTAGATGCTTCACAATGCCTTGGGGACTTGTCTAGATCCATCCTTGATGTGTTTATCACATAAAAGAACAAGAAAACAATAATTTATATGTGTTTCGGTTTGGGGATCTCCCAAAACCGTAAACACCCCAAAAGGTGTTTAAATGTCCCATATTTACTCCTAATGCCGAGAATCTAACCTAGGCTATTACCTTGAAGTGTTTAGGACTTGAAAACACCAAAATACCTAAGTCCATGAGAGTTTATGGTAGTAAACTCATGGAGAAATGGTCCATAGACCGTAAACTCCATTTAGGAGTGTTTTGATGCCACACAACACTTCCTAAGGCTTAAACATGAAGTAGGAATGCTTGGTTTGGCTTAGAAAGCTTCAAACAACAAATGGTCAAAAAGAGGGTGAGTTTACGACTGTAAAACCAAGGGTTTACGACCGTAAACCCTTTTGCTTGTGACCACAAAACCGTAAACTCCTTAAAGGAGTTTTCCTTGAACCCTACACACACTAGATTGTCCCTACAACACTTAGATGCAATCCTTGAGGCTAGTAACACTTGATAAAGGTGTTTAGCATGCCCTAGGGTGTCTTGACTTTGTTTATTAGTTGTTTAAAGACTAATTTGATACATATATGTGATATTATATGTTAACTAGGATCATAGAGTGTGTTCAAGACTTCACTTGACACCTAGCAATCCTACATCTTCAGTTCATCCGTACCACTCACTACAGGTGAGTTCATACCCCTTAATCAATGTTTTAAATGTTTTATGGGGGCGATACAAGTAGAATCATGCTAGTTATTATATCAATCACATGTGATTAATAAGCAGCATTCAAACTATTTACTACTCATTAGTTGTTTTACCAAACAGTTTTTTTCACAAAATTTTCATAAACATCTTATATGTTTAAAACTCCTTATTAGACTGTTCATTTTACACTGTATGTTTCATTTCAAACTCATTTACAATTGTGTTTCGAACAAATGCTTCTTTATACTTAAACTGTTTTATCAAACAAATGCTTTCAACCCGTTTTATAGATTGACATCAAGTCGATCTTTTCTTAGATAATAATCGTGTTCAAAGGTTTTACAAAACTTATTTTATGCTTTTATATTGACAATTGCATGCCTATATATGTATAGTTATATAAGAAATATTTAAAGGGCATAGGAAGGCTATCCGCGCTATTTCCTTTTAACCGTTGGGATGTGGTCTGGTGAGTATCAGGTATCCGTCCGAAGGTCTTTTAAATATTAGTTATGTATCATGTGTACATATATAGTCATAAAGGTTCTTCCAGTCAGTTCAATACCCTTGAGTAGCAAGGGTATACTTCCATGTTCATACGTACCAGTTATATTACTAGTAAGCTACCATATGGGTAGTTTAGGAAGATACTAATACGTTTACTATAATGCGAATCATACAAGAAGTCAGTTCATTCATGAGTCAGTACTTATTACTATGAGAACATATACATGATATTACTATGAGAACATATACAACTATAGTAGAAGGAGAACATATACAACTATACGAGAAGGAGAACATATTCAACCATACTAGAAAGAGAACATATACAACGATACTAGAATGAGTAACAATACATTACATATACATGAATACATTAACATAAATGTGATCCACTGTATCGGAGAATGCCTTCAATGTCATGGCCCGAGTTGTAGCTAGAGTCTCTTGGAGGGAGAGCGTGAGTTTGCGTATAGATCTATACTGGATTGACTATCCTACACCTTGCTACTAGCTACAGCCGGACCTGCAGGTTTGCGGGTGCCAAACGTCATACCTTTTTACGACTTACATTGTCGTGTTTCATAGTCGATAGTATGGTACAATTAATCACATAATACCTTGATATAAATTCGGTTTAAGGTAGTTAGTACAGCAGTAGTCACTTATTATAAAACTGTAGTACATTATTATTTCCCCATTACATTCACTTCGTGAAGATTCACACGATGCACGACAATGTAAATACTATATTTTGGTTAATGATAGTTAGTTTTGGGAAAATACACACTCTTACAATAGACACAGTTAGATACTAGATGCCTTGGTAGAAGGCTACTTTCAGTAGGAAGCATAGGGTTTTCTAGGTTATTCAAAACTTTTGCATACTCATAATTACAATTACAGTCTTACAAATACTTACATTTCATACACGTACAAATACTTACATTTCATACGTACAAATACTTACATTTCATACACGTACAAATACTTACATTTCACACATACAAATACTTACATACAAATTAAGACACTAAAATACTTATGATCTCACCAGCTTTAAAGCTGATACTCTCTTTCAAAATAACTTGTATCCTCAGGTCAACAGTAGACAGGTACCAATGCAAGGTTTAGAGAAGATGGAGCTCGTTCAAGACTCATCTTTCATTTTGATTTACACCTTAGTGTTTATCATAATTTGACAGAACACACTTGTATTAAAATTATATTAGTAATGCAATGGATGATGTTGTTGCTTGTTTACTACTTTTCATTAATGACGTCCTCCGCCCCAGAACGTTTCCGCCGTTCAATGGTTTTGGGGTGTGACATATAGAATGCTCTCACAACTATAGCTTGATAGGAACCTTAATGGAAAAATCGTAATGATATTTGTGACACATCACGTATACATTCAAAGAATATGTTTTTAGTTTCTACTCTTGAAGAACCCCCCCCCCCCCCCTCAATCATGAGATTATAAGTGTGTCTTGAAGGAATAGATCTTTCTTGAAATGAGGCCTTGACACCTGTCACAAAGAGTAGGGTTCCAAACAATTCTGCAAAAAAAAATATTTTTAACTTTTTATAGTAATCTTTAGCTAGTTTTAAGGTTTACCTGGTAAAAGAATGGGCTTTGTCTTTCAACAGCTAAAACAAAATCATATTTGGAAAAGCTTTGAGTTCCTCCATTATATAAAGTTTCTGAAAATTCACTTGAGGAAGCACGTGACATGTCATACTCATAGGGTTCATTAGGGTATAATATGTTCCATGTTTCTTCTGCTTCCTTTATTGATGTTCTTTGATTAATAGAAGAGACAACATTAGAGTTGTCAAGAATATTTCCATAGAATTCTTCACAATCTGATTTGTATCTAACCTGTAAAAAAATATCAGGAACATAAAGTTTTTTACAAAAATTATCATTGGAAAAATGAGTATTTGTTTCATAATCATATACCAAATTAAGTCCGTGACAATGCCAAATCCATTCACAATCAAGAGGAACAACTAAAGGTCCTTCAGTGGTTTTAGACTCTGAATGTTTAGCAAGCAATGGAAGCCAACATGCATTGTACCTGAAATTAGTTTTTTTCATTAAATTATAAGTTTTTGTTACTAGAAAAGTAATAATCAGTTGAGTTACCTATAGATTGCCCATTGCAATGTCTGGCCTTGATAAAGCCAACGGTTTCTGTCTACAACTGCAAGAAATTGCAGCTAAAGCTTAGCATCAGTCAAGAGATCTTCACTGATAAAGATACTATGTGTTGCATTCCATTCAGACTCCTGTTCTGTGTCCATTTTGATACACACCTAGAAATCAAGATGAATACAAGTAAGAAATCTATTGGTTTTTTTCAATATAAGATGAGTGTTGCTACCAATGTGAAAAACTCTAAAAGAGGCCCCACCAAATCCAAACATAGGCCTGTAACTACAATTAAGATAAGAACAGATCAAAATTATCTTACAAACCACTTCTTCTTTACTTATGACATAAAGCACGACTTAACAGAGAAAGTAAATGTGGATTTCCATGTTAACTTCTAATAGTTAACAAATATTTCCCTAATTTAGCATTGTAGCATCATATTTAGTGATAGTTGGTCAACAAAATCTTGCCAATCATTTGGTTTGGAAATATCCTCAGGTGGCAGGTCACAAGAACCATAGTCAATGGGATGAAATTACCAATACAAAAGCACAAATAACAAAGGTAAAGGGTGAAAACATTCTTTGAAGCATTTCAACAAACACGTTGTGTGCTAAAAACAAACAAAAAATATTTTCAAACTCTGAACGGTTGAAAATCCATCAAGGTGAAGGAAACTAATACAATATTCAAGATTAGAGAAAGAAAATAGGAAACAAGCAACGGTAGTTACAAATATGAGAATAAATGAAGAACACTTATCCTTTTCTCCTTCTGTTATCTAATAAGTAGTTGGTGCAACAACAGAGGAATAAGAGAGATCTTGATCGTAATGGAGTAGTCTGATGATAATAGAGAAACAAGGGAGAACGGATGTGCAATAATGGCGGACAAACCGATTCAAAATCAAAGCATCTTCAAGGAGTGTGGCGGTCGACAAAGGTAGAGGTGGCCGGTGAAGGGAGGAGGAGGCGATCAATGGCGGATGATGGAGGAGGTTGGAGGCTATTCGACGGAGGTGAGTCATCGGAGGATGGATCGTAGGTTTGAGCGAGAGAGGAAAACGGGTAGGATAGAGAGAGATGAAAATTTATTTTATCAGATATTAGATTTAAGAAATCATTTTATTATACTTTTATTCCTATAATACCCCTAACTGAATTAATTAAGATACCCTCCTTCTTTTTTTGTCTACTTATTTACAAAAACGCCATCTTGCATCTCGACCCTTCCTTTTTTTGATTCAAAGTTCCACCTTTAGTTCTCGGGTTCTCGGGAAACTTTGAGTTCTCAAATGATCCTTCCTCTCTCTTTCTCTCTCTCTCTCTCTCTCTCTATATATATATATATATATATATATATATATATATATATATATATATTGTCACACCCCAAAACCGGAACGGCGGAAACGTTCTAGGGTGGATGACGTCATGTCAAGTATCACAACACATGCATTATAGTAATCAAAGTACAACAAAACATTACATTAATAGTAATAGTTTTACATGGTTACATTACAAAACACCAAGGTAATACAAGAAATACAGACAGATATATGTAAGTACAGCGAGGCACTAAGCCATCTTCATCAACTGCTCCGGGGATGTACCTGTTTAATGCTAACCTGAGAATACAAGTTATTTGAAAAGCGAGTATCAACATTTTTACAATGCTGGTGAGTTCATAAGTATTTAGTGACATTTTATTCAAATAACCTTATAATGAAGTAGTTTAAAAGATTTCAGTGTATTAGAGTTCTTTCCAGAAAATCCTATATTTTCTTTAAATAAAGCAGCCTTCTACCAAGACTGGTCAGTGTTATGTGATAAAAAGTAGTTTTCCCTAAATTGCTATCATTATCAAGATATTGAATTTGATTATTAAAGAAAACAACGACATCAGGGAATAACATACGCCTCAGCAGTGAGGACTGCTGACTAAGGCAAGGAATCATAGACCCCAGGAGGGTATCGAACGAACGACACGCCTGGTTCAGTCTAACAAAAGAAGACACAGACCCCAGGAGGTACCAAATGAAAGGTACAACTGGTAAGGTCTAAAACAGTGATTACAGACCGCAGAAAGTATCAAATGAAAGATACATCTTGCAAGGTCAAAACAGAGAATACAGACCGCAGATAGTATCAAATGAAAGATACATCTTGCAAGTTCAAAATAGTGTGACTCTGAAAATGAGTTACCAGCATACAGTGTAGATTGCCGGTGAATACTGTTACCTTAAGGCCATGAATTATAAGGTAACCCGGGATACTCGTAACCATACTAACCGACACTAGAGTACCAGACGCCCTACAAGCATCTATATAATGTGACATTTGTCACCCATTGGCTTAGTGAGTCGTGGACTGTAGCTAGCAGTCAGGGTGCGGGGGTGTCAATCCCGTATAGATCTATACATTCAATGTCCGCTCTCCCTACAGGAGACTCTGGTTACCAACTAGACGACGGAGAAGGACGTGTCCCGAAGATGCATCCCAAATAGTGGGTAATGACTTCCAAACAGTGGGTAGTGGGTTTCTAATGTAAGTGTTGACCTAGAGGTAGAGACTCTTAACTGAATTGACTGAAGAAAACCCATATGTCTATGCTTGTGTACATAATATATAACTAATGAATCAAACGACCTTCGGATGGACATCCGATCCCACCAGACCACATCTCAACGAAGAAAAGGAAATAGGGCGGACTAGCCTTCCTAAGTCCTTCAATCATTATTTATATGCATCTATACAAGCACAGACATACATCTAACTACGCTTGAGTGTGTATCAATTGGAATCATATCGTGAAGTACAAGTGTACAGTGTGGAATAACCGACTTGTGAAGTATAAGTGTACAGTGAAATATCTGAGTCGTGAAGTATAAGCGTACAGTGGAACATCCGAGTCGTGAAATATAAGCGTACAGAGTGGGATAATCGAATCATGAAGTATAAGTGTACCAAGTGTAAGTGTATCACGAAGTGGAGACGACGATAAGTGAAGTAAGAGCGTCTATCAAGTATAAGAGGCTACAAGTATAAGCGATATAGAGACAAAAATCCGGTATAAGCGTATCACGAAGGAAATGCGTTATCAAGTAGGAGTTTTAAATAAGTAAAAGCGAAGCAGTAGTAACAAACAAGTAAAAGTATACGTTGTGAAAGAGAACTTTGATTAAAATCTTGTAAAACCTTTATAAACTAGTTTAAAGTGAGTTTTAAATCAAGCAGTATAAATAAGAGTCTTGAAAAAAACGAAAAACCTTTTTGAAAACCATTATAGTGTCCTACTCGGTAAAACAGTGTACAGTGTGGTAAAATCTTGAGCATGCGGGTTATCAATCACATGTGATTGATATGATAACTGGCATGTTTAACTTGTATTCCCCCTATAAAACATGTAAAAACATTTAAAAGGTTCATTCAGGGGTATGAACTCACCTGGTGTAAGTAGGTCCGACGAAGGTGTCGTTTGGGCGTTCGGTGTCACGCAAGGACTTGAACACACAATGACCTATTTAACATATGATAACATATGTTCACATACAATTAGTATATTTAATACTAATTAAACAAATATACTCGCTTACAGGAGCAGAAAACGCTTTGGATAAGTGTTTGGGTGTCCCGGGTAGCGTCTAAAGGTGTGTATGGCTAAGGAATGGAGTTTACTCTCCAAGAGTAAACCCCTAACACCATGTTTACGGCCCAGGGACTACTCACCATGAGTTTACGGCCATAAACTCATGGTGATGGGTTCTAGGGTGTTTTCAGGCTTCTACTTGCTCATGGAATTATTCTAAGTCCAAAACCATAAAGTGTGAATGAGTTTAAAGCATGAAATGGCCCCTTTGAGGAGTTTACAGCCATAAGCAAGGGAGCTTACGGTCGTAAGCTCCTATACCCTCTTTCTTTTGGTGTTTTAAGGGCTTAAGTGGTAGTGGGTAAATTCCTAAGCATTTTTCGAAGTCAAATGGGGAGTTTAGGGCACCAAATAACCCCTTTGTGGGAGTTTACGGCCCAGGTACCCTTCCATGAGGGGTTTACAGCCGTAAACTCCTTATGGAGTTGTTTTAATTGTGTTTAAGGTCCCTAGCTTGTTGTTGGTCAATTCTAGAATTTAATTTAAGGCCATTGGTGTGTTTAAGGGCATTTTTAACACACAAAAATGAGTTTACTCCCCATGAAGAGGAGTTTATGGCCCAAGCATGTTCTTGGGCAGTAAACTCTTGTTTACTCTTCCAAATGCTAGTTCAAGGTGTTCTAAACCCGATTCCATAAGCCTACAAGTCATATCTAAGCCTTAGGGACAATGTGGAGGGGTTTTGGGGCTTAAAAACCCCATTAATTGGTGTTCACGGCCCAAGAGTGTTCTTGGGCCGTAAACTCATGATTATGTCCCTATCTTATGTTTTAAACTCGAATTTTTACACTAGATAAGTTATACAACGAGTTAGGATAGTTTACCTACTCGTTTGGGGCTCGAAACAGACGATTTTTGGCTCGAATTTAAGTTGTAGAGAGAGAGAGAGGGGAGAGTGTAAAAAGTCTCCAATGGACTCCACTCACCCTTATATAGGGGTTGGAGTTGGGGCTCAGTGGGATTCTACCCGATACTGTCGTTATACAGGGCTTTTGGTCGCACCCGATTTAGTGGTCGTAATAATAAAAACTAACTTTTTCAAAATTACTTTGGAAATGTAATTTAAGTGTTTTCATTTACCTTATTACGACTATAACGACATAAAAACATAAACAAATAAAAAATTTATTTATTTAATGACCTCTTATTAACAGAACCTTTATACAGTGGAATATTCCGTTAACGGTAACGGGGTAATGTAACGAAATAAACTTTGGGTTGTCACATCATCCCCCCGTTAGAGGGAATTTCGTCCCGAAATTCAGGTCTAGGCAAGGAAGTAGGTATGAATGGCCAAGTAGAGGTAAGAGAGTACTTCCTATACGGTTGTCCTCGCATTCTCAAGCGAACTCTAGTCTATGTTTGTCATTTCGACAGACCTTCACGTACGGGATGCGGATTCCGTCTCGTGTAGCTAGTGGGTTCCAACTGGTGTATCTATAGGGTTAGAGTCCTCAATGGATTCTATCAAGATGAGTGAGGCACGAATAGTGTTGTCGGGAAATCACATATCAAGTCTAAGAAGTGGATCGACCGGGTGTGAATCTTGTGGTATATTCGAAGGTAGTAGCGGCCTGAATAGGGTTGGACCAAATCTCCATGAGAGTTCTCATATGGTCCTAAGCTCTCGGAATGGTAGAGCTTTTCAGTACTCAGAACATAGTGTACTTCTATGGCAAGATCATCACTGGCGTGATCGCTATTCTGAAGTTCCCAACGTCCTCACTCCTACTGTGCGTGTAGTCCTTCAGGTTGGTTCTTAGGAATCTCGAGTGGTCTTTGGTTTCGTGTTTTTTGTCAACTGGCTGATAGAGACTTTCTAGATCGTCGAGTGGGTTGCGTGACTATGGTTATCGGTTTGCTGTAGAGTGTCAATCTCAAGCTTGTGCAAAAGGAATCTACACTAACGAAGCTTGAGATGCGGAAACCCTGGAGGTCAGGAATATAAGGTTTCACCAGACGAGTGTTGGACTATCTCGGGAGGTGGTTCTACTATCTCTGCATGAGATAGTGTTCGTGGAACACCTAATAGTCCAATGAATCTCTAAGACTGTGGTTTATTCTAGCGTGGAAAGTGTATGCTCCCCTACAAACATCTATATAATGTGACATCTGTCACCCTTTGGCTTGGTGAGCCGTGGACTGTAGCTACCAGTCAGGGTGCGGGGGTGTCAATCCCGTATAGATCTATACACTCAATGTTCGCTCTCCCTACAGGAGACTCTAGTTACCAACTAGACGACGGAGAAGGCCGTGTCCCGAAGATACATCCCAAATAGTGGGTAATGACTTCCAAACAGTGGGTAGTGGGTTTCTAATGTAAGTGCTGACCTAGAGGTAGAGACTATTAACTGAATTGACTGAAGAAAACCCGTATGTCTATGCTTGTCTACACAATATATAACTAATGAATCAAACGACCTTCGGATGGACATCCGATCCCACCAGACCACATCTCAACGAAGAAAAGGAAATAGGGCGGACAAGCCTTCCTAAGTCCTTCAATCATTATTTATATGCATCTATACAAGCACAGACATACATCTAACTACGCTTGATTGTGTATCAAGTGGAATCATATCGTGAAGTACAAGTGTACAGTGTGGAATAACCGACTTGTGAAGTATAAGTGTATAGTGAAATATCCGAGTCGTGAAGTATAAGCGTACAGTGGAACATCCGAGTTGTGAAGTATAAGCGTATAGAGTGGGATAATCGAATCGTGAAGTATAATGTGACAACCCAATATTTCAACTCTTTGTAACGACCAAAATGGGTCAAGTATTGTAACCACTTTTGAGTAATAAAATTTACTTTCATAATAAAATGTACAAATAGTTCTATTTTATTTCCTTCTATGTTTAAATGTCTTTGAACCATGATCGTACGTAAAAAGAACGCCCAAATCCGACTTCATATAGCGAAGTTATGATTTTTCCAAGTTCGGCTTAGCAACAGACAGCTAAAAACTCGAATCGGAGATCGAGCGACTTTTGGCCGGAATGACCTAAACGAGAATCGAAGGTCTCGAAAATGGTATTCCAGCGGTAAAAAGTCTGGCAAAAACCGACATCAGATAAAGAAGTTATGAATTTTCTAAGAAATTCCTTAAACACGATGGATTTTTAATAAATAAAAAAAATTTGGAATTTGCCGACGGAGTCTAAACGAAAGTTGTAGAGCGTAGTCTCACCTACGTGAGGATATAAAGACCATCGAAAACGGAGTTCGTATGAAGAAGATATGAATTTTTGAAGTTTATTAAATAAATTAATTATTTATTTTATTCAAAATTCGGATATTATCCGAAGGGGAGTCAGCGTCCTCATCCGAGGTACGCGCTGCGTACCCCTGTACGCCCCGCGTAACCGAGAGGATTGGCCTCTGATCGTCCACGTCGCGCTATCCGAAGGAAACGACCCGTCCGACCCGTCCGACCCGACGTCCCATCCGACCCGCCGTCCCATCCGACCCGCGTACCCAGCAACCCGTCCCATCCGAACCGAGGCAGTCGAGGCTTCGGTCATGCATGACGTACGCGTACGCCCTGCGTACGAGCGTACGCCCCGCGTTCCGAGGCAGACCAACCTTACTATAAATAGGATGCGAGGGTTTCCAAAGAAAGGGCTCATTTCTCTCCTCTCTCTCTCAACTTTGCCTCGTTTTCCGTGTCCGTTCAAACCCGAAGCTCTGGTCTTTTTGGCTCAAGTCCCGAAGGTCGATTATACTCTCGAGATTCCCAAGAATCCCGAGGAAAATCCGTTTCCCGAGACGAAACTCTGCCCGGTTTTCCATCTCGCTATCTTCAGACTTTCAAGTGAGTTTCATACCCCTTAATCAACCTTTTTAATT
Organism: Lactuca sativa; assembly: GCF_002870075.4. Classification (NCBI taxonomy): domain Eukaryota; kingdom Viridiplantae; phylum Streptophyta; class Magnoliopsida; order Asterales; family Asteraceae; genus Lactuca; species Lactuca sativa. Next base: position 175,743,932 of record NC_056623.2, read on the forward strand.
ATTCTAAATACTTTTATATGCTTTCAAGGGGGGATTACAAGTAAAACACACGAGTATTATCGTGTGTTACATAAAGAAACTCTTTTATATACTGTTATATATTCAAATCACATGCGATTTATAAACCTTTAAAGGAACTTTTATATATATATATATATATATATATATATATATATATATATATATATATATATATATATAACATATGTTACAATAGCATTCGATCTTTTAAAATATAAAGTTGTTGTAATGCATGTATAAAACTAAACTGTTCTTAGATTATTCTTTTCTATCTTAGACTCTACACCAAAAATCTATGCTTTCAGAAACAAGTGATTCTTTTTCTAGGTATTTCTAAACAAACAAGGCACACTTTTTGAAAACTATAATAGGTATAGTTTTTCGAACAGATTTCTAACTCTTATGTACTAGAAACATATAATTCAAGAAGTTTACTTTCGTATACAAGAACAAACGTAACATTTTAACAAGTAGATCTGTTTTTATACCACGGTTTTGTGAGACACTAACTTCATGTACGTTCGAGTACACATTTCAAGTCCTGTATTATATACCAGAATCCCTTGGAGGGGGAGCATGGTGTTTGTGTATAGATCTATACGGGCTTGACAACCCGCGCCCTGACTGTTAGCTGCAGTCCACCGTTTGGGGTGACAAACGTCATAACATTCCAACGCCTGAAGAACGTTGTGTATAGGCATTCCGAGTCAATATTATGGTTATAAAACTCACAAGGGGTATTAAAAATGCATTGATTTACAAGGTTTTCAAACTCATTGGTTATTTTACATTTACATACATTTTGGAAACAAACATTGGTCTTGAGTGAAGGCTACTTTTATACTAGTAGAAAATATAGGATTTTCTAAACACAAACAAACAAAGATAAAACATTTCATTTCATTCAAACATTGTCACTTAAATACTTATGAAATTCACCAGCTTAAATGCTGATCTACTCTTTCAAAATTACTTGTATGTCCCAGGAAATCAGTAATTCCAGGTATTCATTACGCTTTTGATGAAGGGATGTTGCGGCGCCAGTTTAATCTCGTATTTTTGACATCATATTGTAATTGAGTTTTGAACATGTAACTTTTGACAAATGTAAACTTTCAATTATATATATGATGGTTGTATTGCTTTCTTTACTATGTATTCATTTGTTACGTTACCACATGAAGTCATCCGCCCCCGAACGTTTCCGCCGTTCCGGTTTGGGGGTGTGACAGATTGGTATCAGAGCAATGTTTATAGTGAACTAAGTATATCGAACCACATAAGATATACAAACTATAAATGCTTAAGGGACTAATACTCTCTGACAAAACATTTTTCTTTTTACGCTTAAACAACGTTACGCTTAACTTAAATTGATAGTTCATTTAAGTACAATTACATGCATACCACAAACTATTTTCATGTTATACAACTATACAAGTATTTAGACATGTTGACACTACGATTGAGACTCGATATATGTAATCGGATTTTGGACAAATATAGCGTGATCAACTATATTTGCCCAAGATTGGACCAACGTATATCGAGGAATGATCGTAGTAAGCAACAAGTCAAACCTTACCAAACCATTACAAGAATCAAACACAAGAATTTAAATACTATAGGAGTATTTGCTATCTAAACTAGTTTAACTTACATGTTTTACATGTTCCGACTTTATTCAATTCTTATAACCCTATTTCTCGTACAGTCAAATGGTTGGATTTCACCACCCTGGCGACCCCTACTTTCCCAACCAAGGCAACGGAGGATGGATCGAAGATGATCCCGAAGAGGACGAGGAACCCATAGAAGTGGGTGATGACTCCGGAACCGACTCAGAGCCGGAAGTTATCGATCCACCACCCATTCAACCTCCCATCTTCGTAAGGAACTTTCAAGGACCGACTCCCGTCTGGGGAAGTCACCTCCACCATTGGAGCCAACAGCAGAACCTACGCCCTCCCTACGGCATGTGCCGGGACTTCTATGATGTCCGCGGCGGAGGTTCGGCTGATCGAGCACTCCCGGTAATGGTGGGTAAGTTAGCCAATCAGTCCTATCAGTCTGGAGTACAAGCTAGTCGACTCCGGGATATCAACGTGGAAGTGCAGGTTCACACTTCTGACATCCGTAGGCTGGACAAGATGCAAGACAATGCTCAATTCCAAACCGAAGCGTTTCAAGCGCAAATGATTGCAGCCCTCGCCGAACTAAGGGAACAACAAGCCGCTTTCGATAGGCGTCTAATGGAGTCAAAGCAATCAGATGCGGAGTCAAGCTCCAAGCGCAACCTTCGACGCAAGTAGTGCTTGTCAAGGACTCAAATTTTGTTATAAATTAGGACCTCGGCTAAAAGTCTTTAAATTTCTCGAACTTTGTAATCGGAGACCCTTATAGGGGTCAAATTTTCATGATCATTGTAACAACTTTTATATTAATATAAGTGGCACTATTACTACTATGTTAAGTATTTCGTTCGAACCTTGAATGGTCTTTGTGAGCCCAAATACTTGTTTCATACCTTCAGTCTTACAAATAACTTTCATTCTTCTATTTTAAGACTCATACTATCATCTGTTGTTGAACTATAGCGATTTAGTTCATGGTCTACACACATTTTCCATTCTATGAAATTCTTATCCTTGTCTTTTCAAACTATAGTTGAAGGATGCCTCCGCGTAGGAATCCAAGGTGAAACAACGATGAAGAAGCACCTATACCACCACCACCTCCACCACCCCAATTTGATGTTGTTATGTTTCAAGCAGCAGTCACCGCAGCGGTAGCAGCTGCCATGTCACAGATCAATAACTCGAGTACTAATGGCTCGGGATCTGGCACACACCTATCCAACCATGGTGAGAGTCATGGACCACCTCGAGAATGCACCTATAAGGACTTCACTAATGCCAAGCCCCGAATGTTTTATGGTACTGGTGGTGTGATGGCCCTGAGGCAGTGGATTGAAAGGACGGAGGCAGTCTTTGAAATCTGCTCCTGTCCCGAGCACAGCAAGGTCAAATTTGCAACTTTCACCCTTCTAGATAAAGCTTTAACTTGGTGGAATGGCCACGTTAAAGTACTCACCCTAATCGTGGCAAACTCCATAAGCTGGGAGAGCTTGAAGGCCATGATGATGAGAGAATACTGCCCACGGGGAGAAATTCAAAAGCTTTAACACGAGCTATGGACTCTCGGAATGGTGGGTACCGACATCGCTACTTATACCAACAGATTCTGCGAACTGGCAATCCTTTGTCCAGATATGATTGCTCCCGAGAGCAAGAAGATAGAAAGGTACATCTGGGGACTGACGCCCCAAATGCGGTCAAGCGTGTTAGCTTCTAAACCTGACACCTTTGAAAGTGCTAAGGAACTGGCACAATCTCTGATCGACTACGGAGGTCATCAGAACTCAACCACTTCTGCACCAGCACCACAGAAAGGAAACAACAACAACAACTACAACAACGACAACAACAACAACAACCATGGCAGGAAGAGAGCATGGATTAAAGGGAAGGGTGGGTCTTCCCAAGAATCCGCAAAGAAACAACTGGTTTTGGTAAATGCTGCCACTGTACCTGCTACAGCCCCTACAAATACCTACCCAACAAAGCCTTATATAGGTAACCTCCCAAAATGCACCAAATGCAATTACCACCACCATGGACCTTGTCGAGATATGCAGTGCGCCAACTGCAGCAGGAAAGGACACACAGCCCGTTTCTGCAAGGAACCCGCAAAGCCGATCACTCAAGTTCCCGGTGCGGGTGTAGGGCAGGCTTGCTACGGTTGTGGTGAGGTGGGCCACTACAAGAGAAACTGTCCTAAGGCAGCAGGCACCGGAGGTGTGGGACGAGTTTTGGCAATAGGCCACGACGAAGCTGTAGCTGACCCAACTATAGTTGCTGGTACGTTCCTTCTTGATAATTCATACGCATGCATATTATTCGATAGTGGAGCGGAGAGAAGCTTCGTGAGTCAAAACTTTATTCATTTACTTAAACCTAAACCTAGCAAGTTAGAAAAATCATTCACTGTAGAGATGGCCAATGGAAAAACCGAAAACACTAATTGCATATACATGGGCTGTACGTTAACATTAGACGGCCATTCTTTCCCAATCAACCTCATGCCGGTTCAAATTAAAAGTTTCGACGTCATAGTCGGCATGGATTGGTTGAGTCTTCTTCGCGCCGACATCATGTGCTTTGAGAAAGCAGTCCGTCTTAACCTCCCTAACAACGAAACATTAGTTATCTATGGCGACAAATCTAGTACAAACCTTCGCATCATTTCGTGCATCCAAGCTCGAAAGTGCTTGCGGAAGGATTGTCGAGCATTCCTAGCGCACATCGTCGATACAAGTCAAGAACTAAAGGACATCAAGAACATCTCAGTAGTACGCGACTTTCCCGATATCTTTCCAGAAGAACTACCAGGATTACCACCGCAACGCCAAGTCGAGTTCAGAATCGAATTAATTCCAGGAGCTACCCCTGTAGCGAAGTCGCCTTATCGTCTTGCACCAGCAGAGATGCAGGAACTTTCCAGTCAACTTAATGAACTCCTTCACAAAGGATTCATAAGACCAAGTTTCTCACCTTGGGGAGCACCGGTCTTGTTTGTAAAGAAGAAAACGGATCGTTCCGTATGTGCATCGACTACAGAGAGCTGAACAAACTTACTGTCAAGAACCGCTATCCTCTACCCCGTATCGACGACCTATTCGATCAACTTCAAGGGGCGAACTACTTCTCCAAAATAGATCTACGATCCGGATATCACCAATTACGAGTTCTAGAGGGGGACATTCCAAAGACAGCTTTCCGAACTCGTTATGGACACTACGAATTCGTGGTAATGCCGTTCGGATTAACCAATGCACCAGCAGTATTTATGGACCTAATGAATAGGGTATGCCGCCCTTACTTGGATCAGTTCGTCATCGTCTTTATCGATGATATACTTATCTACTCTCGAAGTGAGGAAGAGCATAGTCAGCACCTACGAAAAGTCCTAGAAACACTGCGAACGGAGAAACTCTATGCGAAGTTCTCTAAATGCGAATTTTGGATTCGAAGAGTCGAGTTTTTAGGTCACGTTGTTAGCGAGAAAGGTATACACGTGGACCCCTCCAAAATTAAGGCCATCGAGAACTGGTCGGCACCAAAGACACCTACAGAAATTCGTCAATTTCTAGGTCTAGCTAGCTACTATCGCAGATTCATAAAGAACTTTTCGAGCATTGCGAAACCTCTTACTACATTAACCCAGAAAGGTGTGGCCTTTGACTGGGAAGCGAAACAAGAGAAGGCATTCCAGACACTAAAGCAGGCCTTGTGCACCGCACCGATACTATCCCTCCCCGAAGGGATAGAAGACTTCGTAGTGTATTGCGATGCTTCAAATCAAGGACTTGGTTGTGTTCTTATGCAGAGAGGGAAGGTTATAGCTTATGCCTCCCGACATCTTAAGACACACGAAGTGAACTATACGACACACGATCTTGAGTTAGGAGCAGTGGTATTTGCTCTGAAGATCTGGAGGCACTACTTATACGGAACAAAGAGTACTATTTTCACCGATCACAAGAGCCTTCAACACATTTTTGATCAAAAGGAACTCAACATGCGACAACGACGATGGGTTGAGTTACTAAATGACTACGAATGCGAAATTCGTTATCATCCTGGCAAGGCCAACGTAGTAGCCGACGCCCTCAGTCGAAAGGAATACACTGGTCGGAGGGTCAAATCTCTGACCATGACTATCCATTCCCACTTATCCACACAAATTAAGGAAGCACAAATGGAAGCTTTGCAACCTGAAAATGTGGCGGGTGAATCCCTGCGAGGAATGGAGAAGAATTTAGAAGTCAAGGGTGGCGGAGCCTACTATCTCATGGACCGAATCTGGACCCCAAATCATGGTGGTTTCAGAAACGTAGTCATGACCGAGGCTCACAACTCAAGATATTCCGTTCACCCGGGTTCAGATAAAATGTATCTGGATCTTAAGAAACTGTACTGGTGGCCTAACATGAAAGCAGGAATTTGCTACCTTCGTGAGTAAATGTCTTACTTGCGCTAAGGTTAAGGTCGAGTATCAGAAACCGTCAGGACTACTACAACAACCAGAGATACCAGAATGGAAATGGGAGCAGATTACTATGGACTTCATAACCAAGTTACCCAAGACGACAAGTGGACTCGATACCATATGGGTCATTGTCGACAGATTGACCAAATCCGCACATTTCCTACCCATCAAGGAGACTGACAAAATGGAGAAGCTTACGAGAACTTACTTAAGGGAAGTAGTGCGACTGCATGGTGTTCCGATATCCATTATCTCCGATCGAGATAGTAGATTCACTTCAAGATTCTGGCAGTCACTACAAAGTTCCCTGGGAACTAGGCTAGACATGAGTACAGCCTACCACCCACAGACAGACGGACAAAGTGAGAGAACAATACAAACTTTAGAAGACATGTTGAGAGCCTGCGTGATTGACTTTGGAAAGGCATGGGATATTCATTTACCCCTTGTCGAATTTTCATACAACAATAGTTATCATACAAGCATAAAGGCTGCTCCGTTTGAAGCCCTCTATGGTCGAAAGTGCAGATCCCCTCTGTGCTGGACTGAAGTTGGCGATACCCAGTTAGCTAGAGGAAGAGTTCCTGAAAGCACTCTCACAGGTCCGGAGATCATACGTGAAACAACAGAGAAGATCGTTCAGATCCGTGAACGATTGAAAGCCTCAAGAGACCGACAGAAAAGCTACGCTGACCAAAGGAGGAAACCTTTGGAATTCCAGGTAGGAGACCACGTCTTATTAAAGGTCTCACCGTGGAAGGGTTTAATACGATTTGGAAAGCGTGGGAAACTAAATCCAAGATACATAGGGCCTTTCGAGATTCTTGCCAGAATCGGCCCTGTGGCTTACAAGCTTAACCTACCGCGCGAACTTAGTAACATCCATCCAACCTTCCACGTCTCAAACTTGAAAAAGTGTCTGTCCGACGAGACTCTTGTTATCCCACTCGACGAGATCGAGATCAACGAGAGCCTCAACTTTGTGGAAAAACCAGTAGAAATCATGGACCAAGAGGTCAAACAAACAAAACAAAGTCGCATACCCATCGTGAAGGTTCGCTGGAACGCCAAGCGGGGACCCGAATTCACATGGGAACGCGAAGATCAGATGAAACAAAAGTACCCTCATCTCTTTCATGTTCACTAGTATCTTTACTACTTTAAATTTCGGGACGAAATTCTCTCTAACGGGGGGATGATGTGACAACCCAATATTTCAACTCTTTGTAACGACCAAAATGGGTCAAGTATTGTAACCACTTTTGAGTAATAAAATTTACTTTCATAATAAAATGTACAAATAGTTCTATTTTATTTCCTTCTATGTTTAAATGTCTTTGAACCATGATCGTACGTAAAAAGAACGCCCAAATCCGACTTCATATAGCGAAGTTATGATTTTTCCAAGTTCGGCTTAGTAACAGACAGCTAAAAACTCGAATCGGAGATCGAGCGACTTTTGGCCGGAATGACCTAAACGAGAATCGAAGGTCTTGACAATGGTATTCCAGCGGTAAAAAGTCTGGCAAAAACCGACATCAGATAAAGAAGTTATGAATTTTCTAAGAAATTCCTTAAACACGATGGATTTTTAATAAATAAAAAAAAAATTTGGAATTTGCCGACGGAGTCTAAACGAAAGTTGTAGAGAGTAGTCTCACCTACGTGAGGATATAAAGACCATCGAAAACGGAGTTCGTATGAAGAAGATATGAATTTTTGAAGTTTATTAAATAAATTAATTATTTATTTTATTCAAAATTCGGATATTATCCGAAGGGGAGTCAGCGTCCTCATCCGAGGTACGCGCTGCGTACCCCTGTACGCCCCGCGTAACCGAGAGGATTGGCCTCTGATCGTCCACGTCACGCTATCCGAAGGAAACGACCCGTCCGACCCGTCCGACCCGACGTCCCATCCGACCCGCGTACCCAGCAACCCGTCCCATCCGAACCGAGGCAGTCGAGGCTTCGGTCATGCATGACGTACGCGTACGCCCTGCGTACGAGCGTACGCCCCGCGTTCCGAGGCAGACCAACCTTACTATAAATAGGATGCGAGGGTTTCCAAAGAAAGGGCTCATTTCTCTCCTCTCTCTCTCAACTTTGCCTCGTTTTCCGTGTCCGTTCAAACCCGAAGCTCTGGTCTTTTTGGCTCAAGTCCCGAAGGTCGATTATACTCTCGAGATTCCCAAGAATCCCGAGGAAAATCCGTTTCCCGAGACGAAACTCTGCCCGGTTTTCCATCTCACTATCTTCAGACTTTCAAGTGAGTTTCATACCCCTTAATCAACCTTTTTAATTATTCTAAATACTTTTATATGCTTTCAAGGGGGGATTACAAGTAAAACACACGAGTATTATCGTGTGTTACATAAAGAAACTCTTTTATATACTGTTATATATTCAAATCACATGCGATTTATAAACCTTTAAAGGAACTTTTATATATATATATATATATATATATATATATATATATATATATATATATATATATATATATATAACATATGTTACAATAGCATTCGATCTTTTAAAATATAAAGTTGTTGTAATGCATGTATAAAACTAAACTGTTCTTAGATTATTCTTTTCTATCTTAGACTCTACACCAAAAATCTATGCTTTCAGAAACAAGTGATTCTTTTTCTAGGTATTTCTAAACAAACAAGGCACACTTTTTGAAAACTATAATAGGTATAGTTTTTCGAACAGATTTCTAACTCTTATGTACTAGAAACATATAATTCAAGAAGTTTACTTTCGTATACAAGAACAAACGTAACATTTTAACAAGTAGATCTGTTTTTATACCACGGTTTTGTGAGACACTAACTTCATGTACGTTCGAGTACACATTTCAAGTCCTGTATTATATACCAGAATCCCTTGGAGGGGGAGCATGGTGTTTGTGTATAGATCTATACGGGCTTGACAACCCGCGCCCTGACTGTTAGCTGCAGTCCACCGTTTGGGGTGACAAACGTCATAACATTCCAACGCCTGAAGAACGTTGTGTATAGGCATTCCGAGTCAATATTATGGTTATAAAACTCACAAGGGGTATTAAAAATGCATTGATTTACAAGGTTTTCAAACTCATTGGTTATTTTACATTTACATACATTTTGGAAACAAACATTGGTCTTGAGTGAAGGCTACTTTTATACTAGTAGAAAATATAGGATTTTCTAAACACAAACAAACAAAGATAAAACATTTCATTTCATTCAAACATTGTCACTTAAATACTTATGAAATTCACCAGCTTAAATGCTGATCTACTCTTTCAAAATTACTTGTATGTCCCAGGAAATCAGTAATTCCAGGTATTCATTACGCTTTTGATGAAGGGATGCTGCGGCGCCAGTTTAATCTCGTATTTTTGACATCATATTGTAATTGAGTTTTGAACATGTAACTTTCGAAAAATGTAAACTTTCAATTATATATATGATGGTTGTATTGCTTTCTTTACTATGTATTCATTTGTTACGTTACCACATGAAGTCATCCGCCCCCGAACGTTTCCGCCGTTCCGGTTTGGGGGTGTGACATATAAGTGTACCAAGTGTAAGTGTATCACGAACTGGAGACGACGATAAGTGAAGTAAGAGCGTCTATCAAGTATAAGAGGCTACAAGTATAAGCGATATAGAGACAAAAATCCGGTATAAGCGTATCACGAAGGAAATGCGTTATCAAGTAGGAGTTTTAAATAAGTAAAAGCGAAGCAGTAGTAACAAACAAGTAAAAGTATACGTTGTGAAAGAGAACTTTGATTAAAATCTTGTAAAACCTTTATAAACTAGTTTAAAGTGTGTTTTAAATCAAGCAGTATAAATAAGAGTCTTGAAACAAACGAAAAACCTTTTTGAAAACCATTATAGTGTCCTACTCGGTAAAACAGTGTACAGTGTGGTAAAATCTTGAGCATGCGGGTTATCAATCACATGTGATTGATATGATAACTGGCATGTTTAACTTGTATTCCCCCCTATAAAACATATAAAAACATTTAAAAGGTTCATTCAGGGGTATGAACTCACCTGGTGTAAGTAGGTCCGACGAAGGTGCCGTTTGGGCGTTCGGTGTCACGCAAGGACTTGAACACACACAATGACCTATTTAACATATGATAACATATGTTCACATACAATTAGTATATTTAATACTAATTAAACAAATATACGCGCTTACAGGAGCGGAAAACACTTTGGATAAGTGTTTGGGTGTCCCGGGTAGCGTCTAAAGGTGTGTATGGCTAAGGAATGGAGTTTACTCTCCAAGAGTAAACCCCTAACACCATGTTTACGGCCCAGGGACTACTCACCATGAGTTTACGGCCGTAAAGTCATGGTGATGGGTTCTAGGGTGTTTTCAGGCTTCTACTTGCTCATGGAATTATTCTAAGTCCGAAACCATAAAGTGTGAATGAGTTTAAAGCATGAAATGGCCCCTTTGAGGAGTTTACAACCATAAACAAGGGAGCTTATGGCCATAAGCTCCTATACCCTCTTTCTTTTGGTGTTTTAAGGGCTTAAGTGGTAGTGGGTAAATTCCTAAGCATTTTTCGAAGTCAAATGGGGAGTTTAGGGCACCAAATAACCCCTTTGTGGGAGTTTACGGCCCAGGTACCCTTCCATGAGGGGTTTATGGCCGTAAACTCCTTATGGAGTTGTTTTAATTGCATTTAAGGTCCCTAGCTTGTTGTTGGTCAATTCTAGAATTTAATCTAAGGCCATTGGTGTGTTTAAGGGCATTTTTTACACACAAAAATGAGTTTACTCCCCATGAAGAGGAGTTTACAGCCCAAGCATGTTCTTGGGCAGTAAACTCTTGTTTACTCTTCCAAATGCTAGTTCAAGGTGTTCTAAACCCGATTCCATAAGCCTACAAGTCATATCTAAGCCTTAGGGACAATTTGGAGGGGTTTTTGGGCTTAAAAACCCCATTAATTGGTGTTCACGGCCCAAGAGTGTTCTTGGGCCGTAAACTCATGATTATGTCCCTATCTTATGTTTTAAACTCGAATTTGTACGCTAGATAAGTTATACAACGAGTTAGGATAGTTTACCTACTCGTTTGGGGCTCGAAACGGACGATTTTTGGCTCGAATTTAAGTTGTAGAGAGAGAGAGAGAGGGGAGAGTGTAAAAAGTCTCCAATGGACTCCATTCACCCTTATATAGGGGTTGGAGTTGGGGCTCAGTGGGATTCTACCCGATACTGTCGTTATACGGGGCTTTTGGTCGCACCCGACTTAGTGGTCGTAATAATAAAAACTAACTTTTTCTAAATTACTTTGGAAATGTAATTTAAGTGTTTTCATTTACCTTATTACGACTATAACGACATAAGAACATAAACAAATAAAACATTTATTTATTTAACGACCTCTTATTAACAGAACCTTTATACAGTGGAATATTCCGTTAACGGTAATGGGGTAATGTAACGGAATAAACTTTGGGTTGTCATATATATATATATATATATATATATATATATATATATATATGTTGACTTTGAGTTTTTGATTTTGGCGTTGCTTTCATTAAACCCATATTTTAATCCATAATCATATTCCCCATATTGAAAAAATAATTTGATTTACCTCCAAGGCTCCATGTGACCGCCGCACAAGCCCAAGCGGCCAATCTCCACCATTATTTACTTTTTTTAGTTTTTACCTTCTCCCCCTATGACTTCTATTACACAAATCATAATAGTCTCTGACTCTCTGTGCAAGTGTGCATATTGTGACATCAGTCCCAGCCTCTGACGATTCTCCATCACAACCTCAAACTCCAATGATAGTCACGGCTTCATCATAGTCTACAGGTTCTTTTTTTGATTTCACTGATCTATTGATGAACCCTAACTCTTTGCTGAATTGTTGCGGCTTGCACTCAAAGTCTCGATCTTAACCCTTTATCATTCAATGTATTCTTTCTGAATTTTATATAGTGACTTTTTTTGATGAAATTTTGTCATTCTTTGAATTAGATAGTAGAAAATAGTAGTGGCTAGTGATTTGTTTCTTTCTGTTTCAATGCAATGTTTTTGATTTTTGTTCAATGTGTTAAATTTGTCAATGTAGCTAATGAAACGTAATAAGTTGTATGTGTTTTTAGTTTTTTGCAATAAGCGGTAACTGAATCACATGGTATAAGTTAGCAATGTTATTACTCTGTTTTTGTTTAATTTTTGTTGATAAACCTATGTTTTAATGCAATGTGTTTGTTTTTTTGTTGGTGGCATTCTATTTCAATGCAATATGTTTAATATTGGTTTTCATTTTTTTTAGTTTGGGACTAGGAAGTAGCAATGTCTAGTGATGAACCTATAGTTGATTTAGATACAGATAACCGAGAACCTGTTACAGTTGACGAATCAATGGCAGATAAAGTTGACAAGGAAAAGGAAAATATGCCTACAAATAGGAAAATATCCATTGTTTGGGATCATTTTCCAAGAGTAGAAGGCGCGAAGAAAGCAAAATGCAAATATTGTGGTACATTAATGTCATCTAATACTAGAAATGCTACTTCAGCATTGCTCAGTCACTTAACAAATGTATGTAAGAACTCCCCTCTTTATAAAAAGCCTGATTTTGAAGAGACAATCATCTTTGAGCTTTAAGCCGACAAATAAGGGGGTGAGTGGTACTGGGTCATTGGCTACACATTCATTTAACCAAGAGAAGTGCAGACTAGCCCTTGCAAAAATTTGTATTAAGGACAATCGCCGTTTAGTGTGATCGATGACGAGGGTTTCAGGGAGTTTGTTTGGGAATTAAATCCAAACTTCAAGTTTGTATCAAGATGGACTGTAGCTCGGGATTGTTTATCCAATTATGAAGAAGAGGCAATAAAGGTAAAATACATGCTTAAAGTCCAAATAGTGTGTCTAACCACCGACACTTGGTCATCAGTTTAGAATTATAATTATATGTGCCTTACGGCACATTGGATCGACGATGCCTGGGTTTTACAAAAAAAAGATACTTAATTTTTGTCCAATAGAGAACCATAGGGGTGAAACCATTGGGAGTCTTGTATATGAATACATAAGAGAGTGGGGCATTATTAATGTGTTTACTATTACGGTGGATAACACATCTTCTAATGATGGAGCTATCCGGTTTTTGAGGAGGATATTAAAAGGACCAAACGATATTTTGGGTTGTAAATATTTGCACCTACGTTGTTGTGCACATATCATCAATCTTGTGGTTCGAGATTGCTTGGAAGAAGAATTTGATTCTATTACTAGAATTCAAGGCGCTGTGACATATGTGAAATCATCACCGGCTAGACATAAAACATTTAAAGATTGTGTTGCTCGTGCAGCTGTTGAATGTAAACAAAAGTCATGCCTGGATGTTGATACGAGATGGAATTCAACATATTTAATGTTGGAAACGGCAGTGAAGTATGAACAAGCCTTTCACAGGTATGATTGAGTATGATATTGTTATTTGTATTTAATATAAGAATATGATTGAGTACTTGAAATTTTTTTCGGATGTTACAACCAAGATATCTGGTACAAAGTATGTAACATCGAATACATTTTTTTCTATGTTTGTGAAAATGTAAGCCACAATCACTCGAATGTGCTTGAGTACGGATGAAAAAAAAATATGGCAACGTTGATCACATGAACTTTTTGTTGTATGTTGTCGTTGTCTTAGATCCACGATTCAAACTTCGATATATCAGTTTTTGCATGAAACAGTTTATGGTAAAAATTCTGAGAAGGGCAAACGAATATTAGAAAAGGTAAAGAAGACTCTTCAAGAATTGTTTAACCACTATAAGGATAAATTAGAGGGAAAAAGTACAAAACAAACAAGGTGGTGTTTCTAGTGACATGTCACGTAGTTTTGGTGATGCAACTATTGACTTGGAGATCGAGTTTGACAAGTTTGATAGTGCAGATCAAGAGACGAAGAGTGAAGTGGTTATATATTTAGCAGATGGAAAAGAAAAAAGAGACGATAGTTTTGATATTTTGGGGTGGTGGAAAGCAAACGCGGTCAAATTTCCTATATTGTCTAAACTAGCTCGACATGTTTTCGCAATGTCGATCTCCACAGTTGCATCAGAGTCGACATTTAGTATCGATGGTCGTGTGATAGATAAGTATAGAAGTTCGCTAAACACCGAGACCGCTGAAGCCTTAATATGTACACAAGATTGGCTACGGTCTACACTTGCAAATCTTGAGCTAATTGGTATTATGTCGAGTAAACAAATAGACGAATTGAATGCATGAGAAGTTGGCGGCAATAGAAATCGGTAAACTTTTCTCCGTAATCCGTATGCTTCCAGTTTTAACTTCATATTTCAAATACATACTAATATCGTTATATTTTTCTATGTAGATAAACTTTCAAAACGAAGAAAAATCTTCCAATGATGTTCAAAAAGATATGGATTGACATGCTAGCACGTAAGTAACATATCATGTTTTGCCATTTTTTTCGGTTATCGTGGTTTTTTGTTTGCCTTTTTTCCTTAACTTTTTTATGTTTTTTTTTTCATATTTATGATTTAAGATGATCAAGATTCAAGTGGAAAATGGAAAAAGGCATTCGATGGATTTTTATGATAATTTGAATTTAGCTTTTTCTTTGGTGATAAAAACAAGTTTAGTGGGAATCATCTTCGTTTGTACTTCGTGTTTTTTTAAGACTATATGGGCTCCAAAAGGAATTGCATATCATTAGGACATTAGCCAAACTTACTAATGGAATGTGTCTTACAAGATTATAACAAGTTCAAATTCAACCAAAGTTCAATTATTAATTTATTAGTTTGTGAGAGTAGTTATAGTTGTATTATTGTTTTTTAAGCCACTTACAGTTTTTGCTTATGTACTTTTGTTTTGGACCAAAATTAATGGTTTCAAAAATGAAAAAAAAGTCACACCATACAAGCTTAAATGCACATGATTTTTAGTTTTCAAGGTTTCAAAAATACTGCACCATTAAACATAAAAAAATTGCACCAAAGGCTAGACACGGTTTAAAACCGAAATCGCACCGATACAAACTAAAACCGTATTTAAAAACCACAAAACCGAACCACTGAAAAACTGCACCCAATAGTTTTAAGAATGCAAAAACCACACCATGCGGTTTGCGGTTGGGTTTTCCCTTAAACCCTCACCAAACCGCACCATGCTCACCCCTAGTCACCAGCAAATGCGAGATTTAGAACTAATACTATGGTCGTAGGAGGGACCGGTTTGACCGGTGGTTGTTGGGTCTCGATGTTGCCGTTGCCGCCTCTCTGTGATTCCGCCATCTTCTGCCATTGTTAGTTGCCACTACTGCCTCAACGACGGATCTTTTTTCGACGATGATATTATTACCACCTTTAGCCACCGTTGTGCCCGCTAGGGTTGCTGTTGCCGTCACCGTGCACCACTAGTGGGTGGTTGCGTCTAGATTTCCGAGCAAGGGCGTGTGGAACCCAATTATTAATCAAGATAAGATATGGGGTAAAGCAGTCTTTTACCCCAAACATGGACTTATGGTTATGTGATGGAACCCAATTATTAATATGGTATTGTTTTGATATTGACAGTTCGAGAAGCTGTCATCCAATAGTCAGGGCTTTGTTTGCGAGACTTCAGCAGTGTGAGGTGAGTTACCTTCCAGTAGAAGTGGGTCGAAGGCACCAAGGCCAACCCACTAGTAAGAGTTATAGTAGAGATAATTGTCTTGGTGATAATTATTTGGTATGTTGTTATGATTATGTGCTAGCATGATATGATGTTATGTGATAGTAGGTAGTAGGGTGAATAGTCACCGTGTTATGGTCGTGAGGACCGAAGGATAGGTTGGGCACCCCAGATATGCCTGACAGTATGTTTATGCTATGCATTTATGTGGTAGTAGTAGGGGTGAAATAGTCCCCGTAGCCGGTTGAGATAAACCGAAGGGTAGGTCGGCACTCCAGAATTGCCAGACAGGGTAGGTCGGCATGCCTGAATTGCCAGACATGGTAGGTCGGGTACCCCAAAATTTCTCGACGGTATGTTTGTTATGTGGTATGTGGTATGATGGGGGAACTCACTTAGCTTCGTGCTTATGGTTTTCAGTTTTGGTTTCAGGTACTTCGTTTTCAAGGGAAATGAGTCGGCTCGATCGCAGCGCATCACACTATGTTTTCCGCACATGAGATCTTTAGGATTCTACTCTAATATGGTTTTATGATAATATGTTTTGATTACTGACACTTGTTTTTGACATGAGATATTATTAAGGTTGTTTTTATACTGTTGGTTTTATAATAACCTAATCAAAAATGAAATTTTTGGTCTTGGATTTTGGGATCTAACACATCCATACTAATCAATTTTAAGCTTTCTTTTTTTTGTTACATTAACTTTTTATTAATTTTATATATTAACTTATGTATTGTCTGTTTTTTTAATAAAGTGTTTGAATTTTTTTTTACATTTGTAATAAAAGATACAGACAAAAAACCAGAAGTCCACGAGCCGGTAATCAGGAACTAGCTAATGCTAGAGGTGGAGCTTCTATGATCAATGAGTCAGTGGTTGTTGAACAAGTCAACAACAAACCAATTCTTTCTCACCCAGAAACGGTTCAAGAAGGAAATAATGATGACTTGAAAAGTTATTAAGGACCAAAGCAACCTGAGGTATGAATGAATGATGAACCTAGGGGCTGTTGCAGCTATAAGGACTTCATGAATTGCAATCTGTCATTATTCAACGGGAAGGAGGATCAAGTAGGAGTAATAGACTGGATCTCGGAAATGGAGATGGAGATGGATTTCGTCACACGTGGTTGCACTGGCAAGAGTCAAACCAGCTACGTGATGAGGCAATTTAAGGGTGCATCGATCTGTTGGTGGAACAAATTAAGGAAAAAGTTAAGACCTAACGAGTTGTTGCAAATGACGTCGGAAGTGTTTTTAACCACTTCAAGATGAAGTTTTGTTTAGCTGAGGACATGTTGGAGTTGGAGAATTAGCTCCTAACATTGAAAAAGGGAGGCATGACGGTTGATGAGTATATTGATGCTTTCAATGACAAAATGGAGTTTGCATTGCGAGTGGTCCCTGATGAACTAGCCAAGATTGATAGGTACTCCAAGGGACTGTCATAGGAGTATTTCGTGTCGGTGAAGCATGCACCGAATTTTGAGGCAACTATCTAGGCTGCAAAGTCTGTAGAGAATAAGATTAAGAAAAGGACCACCGAAATAACTGAAGTCGGTGAAAAGAGGAAAGATGAAGGGTCCTTAATAAACAACAACAACAAGTTATCCAAGTCGAACAACAAATTTGGAAGCAGCCAGGAAGGGAAATGGTGTGACCAGTGTAAGAAAAAGCACTTTTGCGATTGCGTCATCTGCTTCAAGTGCAAGAATACATGGCATATTTCTATGAATTGCCAGGTTAAAGGATGTTTTTGTTTCAATTATGGAGAAGAGGGGAACATGAAGGAAGAGTGCCCAAAATCTGACAAGAAAAATCTGAGAATTTTGCCACCAAAGCCCAAGGGTCGAAGCTACCAGATGGTCCTCAATGAAGCAAAGGAAGAGACTGATGTTGCTTCAAGTACATTCTTAGTTAATCAAATTCCTACAAATATATTATTTGATTCTAGAGCAGACCATTCATTCATATCGCATGAATTTTGTAGAAAACTTAGATTATCGCCACTTAGGCTAAGTACCCCTATCTTAGTAGAAGTGGCTAGTGGTAGGAACGTATCTGTTAGTAATAACTTAGAAACCGTAACCATCGACTTCAATAGAAACGAATTTCGTTGAGAGCTTTTACCTTTCGAGTTAACTGAGTTCGATGTAATTCTCGGATTGGATTGGTTGGGAGAAAACCTTGCAGAGATTTTATGCAGACGGAAGGTGGTGCATATCAATCCCCCTAGAAGAGAGAAATTTTTCGTATACAGAGACAATAGTAGAATAAAATATGGAATCATCACAATGATGAAAGCTAGAAAATGCCTAGTCAAGGGATGTATGACATTATTAGCATACATGATAGACACAAAGAAGGAAAAGAAGGAAAAGTAGGAAATGGCTGATATACCTGTGGTGTGAGATTTTCCTAAGGTATTTCTAGATGAATTACCAAGATTACCACCAGAGAGACAGGTAGAAGTCAGGATCGCCTTATTTCTAGGTATGAAGTTAATTGCAAAAGCTCCATATCGTTTAGTGCCTACGGAAATGAAGGATTTAATGACACAACTTCAAGGGTTATTGGACAAAGGTTTTATAAGACCTAATTCATCACCCTGGGGAGCTCCCGTACTGTTTGTAAAGCAGAAGGACGATAATATGAGAATGTTTATTGACTATCGAGAGATAAACAAATCTATGATAAAGAATCAATACCCCTTACCTATGATAGATGACTTGTTCGATCAACTGCAGGGAGCAACTATCTTCTCCAAAATTTATCTCACGTCAAGCTATCACCAGTTGAATATAAGGGGGAAAGATATTGAAAAGACAACCTTTAGAACAAGGTATGGACACTATGAATTCCTTGTTATGTCCTTTGGACTAACTAATGCTCCAACAACATTTATGGATTTGATGCATTGAGTTTGTAAACCTTTTCTCGATAAATCAGTAATAGTGTTCATTGATGGTATATTGATTAACTCCAAGAACAATCAAGATCATGGTAAACACCTCCAAGAAGTATTGGAAGTCCTAAAGAGGGAGAAGCTTTATGTAAAGTTCTCCAAGTGTGACTTTTGGATACGGGAGATACAATTCTTGAGCAATATTGTTAGCCAGGAGGAATTACTGTAACAAACTGTTATTTCAAATCTATGTAATAGTATAGATCAATTTATAGTTCTTTTTTAAATAATAAAGAGAAATATGTGCATTTACATAATCGACCTTCAAAAATGAAGTATTAATTAATCTCGAGTGGGGTGAACAAAGTGGTATAGATTGTAACAATGTTTCCAAAAATATAAAGAACACTAAAATCTGAGTTATAACGAATAAGTTATGACCAATCGAAGATCCACGACAAAACCGGCAACACACTGTTCAACATAAAAAGTAAACTTTCAATAAAAGGCTTTTTAGCCTTAACAATTTAAATGAAAGTTATAGATTGTGTTAAACCGAGAACTTTCATAAAAATAACGTCAAAATCTGACTTCGTATGAGGAAGTTATGATTTTTCTAAGTTTTAGTATAGCAGTATACAACTAAAAACTTGAAATAAATATCGAATGATTTTAAGCCGATACAACCTAAATGAGAATCGAAGGTCTCGTCAATAGTAGTACAAGGGTAAAAAGACAGACGAAAACGGACTTCGGAGAAAGAAGTTATGAATTTTTAACGGATTTTCCTGTCCCGATCTGTTAAAAATAATAATATTGAAAATAAAGTCAAAATTAGCCGACGAATTCTAAACGAAAGTCATAGAGTATAATCTCACCTAAGCGTGCATATAAAAAACATCAAAAACGGAGCTCATATGCAAAAGCTATGAATTTCGCAAGTTTTTGGCACAAAAATCGAAAAATATTGAAAACCGAGAAAATTCGCATGGTTGGGCACGTCACCTCTCATGCGAGGCTGCCTCGTGTCTGCCCCGTGTCCGTTTCTGATTCGACCGAAGGCACGGCCCAACCCGGTTCCGACGCGCATCCAAGGTTGTCGTGTGCTTCGCTTCTCTTTCTAACGCGTGCCCCCTCGCTTCTGAAGCCACCACCTGTCCGAACACGTGTCCCCTCCTCCCTCCTTTGGACCGAACCCTCGCACCTATATTAAGGGTGCGAGATTCTCCAGTTTTCACTTCCCTTTTCACCATTTTCACACCTTTTCACTCCTTTCACCTCTCTAAACTTCCCTACAACCCCCCGAAGCCTCGGTATCATATCTAACACCCGAAGCAAGCCCCGAGATTCCCGAGAAAACAACCTTCTCCAGTCGAAGTGCTACCCATGTAAAGCCCAGCTTTTGATCAAATCGTCACTCTTACCAAGTGAGTTCATACCCCCGTATTTTCATAGTTTTTATAGTTTTAAGGGGGGATGGGGGAATACAAGTCTAACACAAGGATTTTGTGTTACAAACGAATGATTTCAAATTGTGATAAAATGACATCAAGTCATTAAAAGTATTTCAAAATATTAAACTCTTTTATAAACTTATATTTTTCCCAAAAATCATGTGTGTGTGTGTATATATATATATATATATATATATATATATATATATATATATATATATATATATAAGATTTAAAAGGACTTAGGACTGATAACTCACTTTGGGTCCTTTTCCTTGTTTGGATGTGGGCTTATAGTATCAGTTATTTGTCTGAATGTCGTTTAAATCATAGTTATATATAATTGTATATGTATATGAATATAAAAGTTATTTCATTCAGTTTAAATAATATTTGTAACATGTTGAGCAAGGGGTTACATTCATGAACAGTTAGTACCAATTCAGAAAGTACATATAAATTATAATAGGTATAATTTATGATACATAGAACATTAAATCATGATTCAAGTATACTAGAATACACTGTTTTACAAGAAACAATGGTTTGATTCAAAACTAATCAAGGGTATACAGTTTTCAAATACATGTTAAGAATACTAATTCAGGAATATACAATCAGTCATTATTTTAGAATGATTGGGTTTTCAGTTATACTATACACATAATGTCTATATGCTTTTTATGAGTCATTTGGTTCAGGTTGTTTTAAACAACATAGTTAAAGTCCTGATATTATAACCAGAATCTCATGTCGGGGATCGAAACAAGTGTATATCGATCTTTAAACATAGAAATTTAAGTACTCATTCAACTTTATGTTGATACTCTCTTTTAGGGCCGGCAATTCTCAACACGACCCGCGACACAACACAAAATAAACGGGTTTGGGTTGAGTTTTTCAACCCGCCAACACATTTATTAAACGGATCATATATGGGTTTCTCAAAAAATAAATGGGTTGACCCGCCAACCCGTTTATATTTTTAATTAAAAAATATATTTTTTATTTTTAAATGTATTGATATTTTGACTTGTGGTCCTAACTCATAAGGTCATAACTCATAAGTAAGTCTGTAACCAATTGATTTTAACCATTTTTGCCCTAAATCAAATGGCGTATCGGCGTATTGTTGTATGAGCGATTGAGGCATTGTGCGTATCTTCTCTCGGTCTCCCACAGTCGAAATTCGAAATCAAGTATCAAAATCACAAACGACGTTGAGTCGTTGACGCCTGGAGGCTGTAGTGGTGAAGCCTAGAAATTGAGTCGCACCAATACCGCAATACGATCGATCTTCTGGTATGTTTCTTAAGTTGTTATTTTGTCTCAGTTTTCCGATTACAAGATGCACTTCCTCAGTTTTCCGATTTGGTTTTTAATCAAAAGATGAAGTGTGTATGAGTTGTTATAATAGGATTTTGAGAAGTGAGACTATCGATCGTAATGTTGAATAAGAAATTGATGTGTAATAGTGGTTTTTAATCTGAAAGTGATAACAACCCATAAATTTTGAACATGAAATTCTATATCAGTATATGTTTTATCAATTTTACTATTTCTTCTCTTCAGGTTTATCCTACATCTACAGGTTAAGTGTTTGTGACTGTGTTATCTATGTATCTGTGTATGTAAAGTGTGAACAGTGTATCTGTGTATGTTAAGTGTATCTGTGTATTTGTTTCTATACTTGATGTTCCTCCCATTTTTCATTGTAGGAGAGTTATGGCAGATACTAATAACACCAATCCTTTGGATGTTAATGATGGAAGTGATGATTTGGTTGAAGAAATTGGGTCGGAAAGTGTATCACAAGGTGTTGAGAGTACTTCTACAAAGCAAAGGAAAAAAAGGAAAAAAACTTCAGATGTTTGGAGAAGTTTTGAAATGCTCCCACAAAAACCAAATGAGCCCCTATATTGTAAGTGCAAAAAATGTGGGACAAAATATCAAGTAGAAAGCAAACATGGAACAGGGAATCTACGCCGTCATCGAGATTCATGTAATAACTCAAATACAAGAGATATCGATCAATATATGATTTCTTCGAACAATGGTGTTATGGCTACAAGAAATCCAAAGTTTAGTCAAGAAACTTTCCAAGAAATGGTGACTCATGCTATGGTTAGACATGACTTTCCATTCTCTTTTTATTGAGTATGAACACAGCAAAGTCTAATATCAAAAAATTATATGCTACTCAATAAAAAAGACTCAGTGATGAGTTGCGTAGATGTCCTAGTAGAATATGCTTGACTTCTGACGCTTGGACTTCAATCTTTATAGATGGTTATCTGAGTTTGACTACCCACTATGTTGATAGCAATTGGGTCTTACAAAAGAGAATTTTAAACTTTTCCCACTTTCATCCTCCACATACGGGTGTATCTATAGCAGAAAAGTTGGGTGAATTGATCAAAAGTTGGGGAATTGAAAAGAAATTGTTTTCTATAACTTTGGAAAATGCAGCATCCAATGATGTATGTGTTGAGTTGCTTAAGAATCAGTTTCGTTTGATGAATTCTTTGGTATATGATGGTTGGTTATTTCATCTTAGATGTTGTGCTCATATTTTGAATCTGATTATACAAGATGGTCTGAAACAAATTGATGTTGCGGTGGAGAAAGTTAGAGATTGTGTAAAGTATATCAAGGGATCTACACTAAGAAAAGACCGATTTATTCAAATTTGCTCGCAAAATCTTATTGACTACAAAAAGGATTCAGTTCAAGATATTCCTACAAGATGGAATTCCACTTATAAGATGCTTTCTTGTGCACTTTATTATCATCTTGCCTTTTCTTATTTGAGCTTGAGTGATTCGAACTTTCAAAAGTTCCCATCCTCTGATGAATGGGATAGAGTTGAGAAAATGTGTAGTTTTCTTAAAGTGTTTCATGATGCAACTATTCAGTTTTCAGGATCTCTTTATCCTACTTCAAATTTGTATTTCCCTCAAATATTTGGAATACAACTGATGTTGGTTGAAACGAAAGACAGTCTTGATGAGTATATGAAAAAAATAGCTACTCAAATGTAGAGTAAATTTAGCAAATAGTGGGCTGATTTCAATCTTTTGTTAGCTATAGCTATAGTATTTGATCCACGATATAAGTTCTCTTTTGTTGAGTTTATCTATTAAAAGTTGTATGGTGAAGTGTAACATCCCGAAATTCAGGTTCAACCATTTAACCCTTCATCTTTTCCAAGTTGTCATATTAAGTCCCTTTATGTTAAGTGCCAAGTTTGTGAGTACGCTGGGCGTACAAGGAGTACGCTACGCGTACTCGCACGCTTATTTTTGTACGCGGTTCCATCCAGGTACGTTGGGCGTACCTAAGGTTACGTCGGGCGTAACCGGCCCAGATTCAAAATCCTAATATGACTTGAGGGCTATAAAAGGAATGAGATGGTCTTGTCCCTCAGCCACCATCTTTCAGAAAGAAACCCTAAGAGAGTATTTCCTTTGTTTTTAGCTTGGGTGTGAGTGTTCTAAGCTTCAAAGTGTCATTACAAGGTGGTGAAAGAGAAGAGGAGACCATTGTGGAAGCTAGAAGTGGGTGGACAAGTGTAGATCTGAGGACTACAAAGGTTGGAGCTTCTTCCTAAGGTAAAAAGTTCAGATCTTGCCTTGTAGTTTGTGTGTTGTGCTTCTTGGACCAATTTCTAGGATTTTTGGTCCCAAGATGGAGACTTTATGAGCAAATAGTCTCCATTGGCCTAGATCTATCATATTCCAGGACTATATGAGTTGTATGTTCATAAAAATGCAATCTTGGACATGAATGTGAGCCATGCATGAGATCTAGACTTTTGGAGGAGAAAGGAAAGGTGTTACAAGGTTTGGGGAACCTTTATAGCCATGCAAAGGCTTAAAGGTTTCGACTTTATGGATTTAGAGATATTAAAATGGCCAGATCTGGAATATGGGGTTATGTCTTAATCGTTTAAGACATTAGAATGAGGAAGTAAGAAACTGGGATGTACGCTGGGCGTAATCCCAGTACGTGCCGCGTAGTGGGTCACGTCCCCCGTCTCTGGAATGCAAGGGTACGCCCCGCGTACAGGAGTTGGTACACCCCGCATACTGCTTGATGTTGACTTTTGTTGACTTTTAGGGTTTTGGTGAACATGTGGACTTTCAAGTCAGGGAGGGGTGAAATGGTCTTTTACCCTTCTGTGGGATATTGGAAAAGGGTGTAGCATAGCCTTGAAAGCTATTAATAATGATTATTTGTTGTGATTAGGCGAGGCTAGGTCGTCGTTTCGAGATTCAGAGATATCGAGCATGTGAGGTTCTAGATATCATACGAGGTGAGTATTCTCACTATACTGTACCTGGAAAGGTACCTATGTGTGACCGGAAGGTCTGGTGTGCTATGAGATATATGCGTTACATGTTATGAGTTGTCTGTTTCGTATGCGCTATGTATGTGGTGTATATGCTATGTTTGATATGGGCCGGAAGGCATTATGATATGGACCGGAAGGTCAACACGGGTAGGACCGGAAGGTTTATCGGGTTGGGACGGAAGTCCCCTAAGACACATGCACTGGAAGGTCGTGTGATGTATGTCCTGGAAAGGCGTATGTTTGTAAGTGGTAGTTTGGGGAACTCACTAAGCATTTATGCTTACAGTTGTTGTGTTATATGTTTCAGGTACTACCGTGGACCATGGGAAGGCGCCAACATGACTCGTACACACTAGAGAGATGATTTGATTTTTGTGATCTTGGGATACAATATGTTTTGATAACTATTGTTGGATATTTTTGAAAATATTTTATATGAAAGCGGTTGTTGAAAAATGAAAATTTTGTTTTGAAAATTACGTTGTTACAAGTTGGTATCAGAGCCTTGGTTTGAGGGATTCGGATGCACCTTCGGGCGTAGCCGAACTCAAACTGAGGATTTGAGGAAAATTTCAAACGATAAATAAAAAAAATAAAAAAAACTAATTTTTCTAAAAAGAAAGAGATTTTGAGACAACCAGAGCGGAGCACTGTGTACGGTCAGTCAGCGCCCGAACGGTGAACCCCCCAAAATGTCCTTACGTATGTGTTATGAAATATGATATGTTATATTATGCATGCTAGAGCTAGCTAGGTATTCATATTAGTACTAGAGTGGCCTGATTTTGTGATGCCTTAGCCTAGGAGAGAATGTGCTGCTATGTGATGCTTGTTGGCGAGTAGGTAGCAGTGAGGGGCTTATGAGAGGTCTATCGAGGAGTTGCCTACGCCAGTGAGATATAGAGTACTTGTGATTTGGGATCCAAGGATGAGGACTTAGGGTGAATACTGATGCGGTGTAGGCGGTAGTATAAGGGCCCGTACTATCGAAGACATCGGAGCAGTGCGCATTCTAGGTAAGAATCCTTTGCGTACTAAGGAACAAGTAGGGTCGAGATTTCGAGTGTGAGCATGCTCGGCTGAGTCTTTGATATTATTATGTTATATTTCAGAGACATCATGGTTGGGACACGCCACAGACCTGAGACAAGCGGTGTGAGTGACGAGGAGCTTCGTCAGATGATCCACGATGAGGTGGCTGCGGCGATCAGGGCCGAGATTCCGAAGATGTTTGGTTCTATCAAGACCACACTGATGGAGACTTTTGATGAGCGGTACGCTGCGGTGACTGAGGCTGCAGTCGCTGCAGCTACAGCAGCTGTGCCTGCTGTCAGGCCTCAGGGAGGTGACTCGTTGTTGTTTTGGGATTTCAGCAACACAAAGCCACCCTGTAACATCCGGAATTTCATGTATTATATTTATTCATTTTATTTTGAGTTTTGTGGAAGAACTCGACGAGTTGGTGCGTAGACTCGCTGAGTAGAGACGCGATTTCTCACCCGGATTAATGACCGGACTCGACGAGTCGCATTGGTGGACTCGGCGAGTCCGCGCTGTTTAATGAAACCCTAATTTCTCGGGTTTGGGGCCTATTTAAAGGGCCTTATGGCCGTCATTTGTGCTCACCAGTCCACAGAGCGAAACCCTAGTGAGCTTGAGCGTTTGGAGTGAGAGAAGGAACCGTTGTTGACCTTGGTGGTGTTGTATAGCAAGGGAAAGGAAGCAAGAGGGTTAACGTCCTGAAGATCTGAGGTCCAGAACATCACGTTTGAGGTACTATTTTCGAACCCTTTTCTGTTGTGGTGATGTTCATGTTGATTTAGGGCTTATTGAGCCCTTTTGTGGCTAGATCTAGTGCTCCCTTGGTCCCATAAGAGAGTTAGGTTCTGGATCTGGACCCTTGGAGGTCCAGAGTGTCCCTTTGTCCAAGCTTTTTATGAATCCATGGAGGTTTTGGTTTGGGATCTTGGTGCTTGAGGTTAAAACACCATTTATGAGTCATTAGGTGTGATATGAGCACCAAGACATGAACTTTATGTGATAAATAAGCTTGGAAGGATTGGCTCTATGAGTTAGCGGAACAGATCTGACCTCAGAAGGTCGTTTGGGGTTGTGCATGGAATGCACTCACCGAGTCCATTGGCAGACTCGACGAGTTGGTGCGGGTTGTTCAGTGATTTCAAACCAGGGGTTGAGTAACCGAGTTGGGTGAGTGACTCGGTGAGTCGGAAGGGACTCAGAGGAATCGGGTCCCCGTAGAGACTCGGAGAGTCCACGCCAGACTCGGCGAGTTGGGTTGACCGTTGACCATTGACCAGAGTTGACCAGTGTTCACTTGATAGGGTTAGTCAACCTAGTTCGGAAAGTGTTAATTAGAGATGTATTGTGTTATAGGAGGACTATAGCTCGGGTGATCGAGCACTAGTGATTTCAGGGATTTACGAGTTACCGAGATACGCGAGGTGAGTCTTCTCACTATACTTTACCTTGAGTAGGTAACCAGAGTTATGTGATAGAGTATTAGTATGCTATATATGTTATGTGTTGTATTGCATTATTTCTATGTGATTTATGATGTGCATGTTTATAGAGTTAGAACCGGTAGGTTCACAGAGTTAGAACCAGAGGGTTCACAGAGTAGGGTCCACGGACCCATAGAGTTATAGCCTCGAGTGGCTAATATGTGCTATGTGTGGTATTTTGGGGAACTCACTAAGCTTTGTGCTTACAGTGTTTGGTGTTGTTTGTTTCAGGTACTAGTGAGGATCGCAGGAAGGTGCCGGCCTGATCAGTACACACACGGGATTTTAATGTTATGAGATCTTGGGATTTTTATATGCTATGAATTTGATTTTCAAACAATGATGTTTTTTTATGAAAATTGAATGAATTGTGTTTTGTATAAAATATGAAAAATTGTTTTGAAATTTACGGTGTTACAAGTTGGTATCAGAGCCTTGGTTTGAGGGATTCGAGTACACCTTCGGGCGTATTTGAACTCAAACTGAGGATTTGAGAAATATTTTCAAAAAGAGTAAAAGATTTTTGGAAAACGCAGAGCAGAGTCGTGTGTACGATCAGTCAGCGCCCGAACGGTGATTTCCCAAGATACCCTTATATTATATGTTATGATATTGATATGATGTATTCTCATGCTAGAGTGGGCTAGCTACTCCTATTAGCACTAGAGTGGCCTGATTTGTGATGCCTTAGCCTAGGGAGAGGTGAGCTGCTATGAGATGCTTGAGAGTGAGTAGGTAGCAGCGAGAAGCTTATGAGAGATCTGTTAGAGAGTGGATTATGCATAATAGAGTACTTGGGATCCGAAGAGGAGGACTTGGGGTGTATACTGATATGGTGCGGACAGTAGTATTGGGCCCGTACTACTGAAAACACTGGGGCGGTGTACAGTCCAAGTAAGAATCTTCGGGAGGCCAGGGATCAAGGAGGGATGAGTTGTCGAGTGCGAGTATGCTCGAATGGGTTTCTAATTTATCGTATGTTGTATTTCAGAGGTAGATCATGGTGAGGACACGTCTTATGCCAGAGAGCAGTGGGGCTAGTGATGAGGAGATCCGTCGGATCATCCATGAGGAGGTGGCTGCGGCCATCAGGGCAGAGATACCAGAGATGTTCAGGTCTATTAAGACCACGTTGATTGAGACTTTTGACGAGCGTTATGCTGCTCTTTCTGAGGATGTTGTTGCAGCGGCCACCGTAGCTGTTGCTGCTGCGAGGCCGCAGGGTGGAGATGCGTTGTTGTTCCGAGAGTTCAGCAACACAAAACCGCCGGAGTTTGACGGGACCCAGGAACCGGTTGCGGCTATGAGATGGATTTCAGACATAGAGAGGTGTTTCTTTACTTGCTCATCTCCTGAGCATTTGAGAGTCCGGTTCGCGTTGAACCAGCTTTGCTTGGGAGCGAAGGACTGGTGGAAGTTTGTGACGGCGCACTATACGCCTGCTGAGCTTGCGGCAGTGACCTGGGAGAGGTTCACTGCCATGTTCTGAGATGAGTATGTTCCCCAGGTGGAGAGGGAGCGTTTGGCCCAGGATTTTCTGACCCTCAAGCAGGGTACTGAGTCTGTTACAGTGATTACGAGGATGTTTCATGAGCGGGCGATGTTCTGCCCAAAGCACGTGTCCACCGAGCAGGCACGTATGAGTCGATATTTGAGTATTTTGCGGAGAGATATTCAGGAGTTCGTGGAGAACTACTCATACCGGACATTTGCAGAGCTTCAAGAAAATGCCCGGAAGAGGGAGATTGAGCTAGAGACTCGGGCTAGGGAGGAGGCGAAGTCTCAAGGGAGGGATCGGTGACCGGCACAGTCCCAGCCGGCAGCCAAGCGGCCCGAGCCCGCTGATCCCAAAACAGGGAGCCAGAAGGGTTGCACTTGTGGAAAGTGCGACAAGTGTCATGATGGAGTTTGTAGAGCTGGATCTTGCTACAAGTGTGGCAAGGAGGGGCATATGGCCAAGGACTGTCCTAATGGGTTTGCAGTGTGTTTTCACTGCAACCAGACCGGACACCGGAAGGCAGAGTGTCCGCAGTTGCTGGGATCAGTTCATAGAGCACCTCAGGGATCTGCCCCTGCCGCCATCAGAGCTACCGAGAGTCGGCCAGTGAAGGCCGAGGTGCCGAGGGCACGAGGGAGAGCCTTTCAGTTGACCGTGGAGGAGGTCCGTGCAGCGCCCGATGCCGTGGCTGGTATGTATTCTTTCGTGTATTTATTTTGATGTTGAGATATTATGCTTATATTATGTTATGCGTAGGTACTTTTCTTGTGAATTATATACCTGCCTTGGTGTTATTTGACTCGGGTGCGAGTCGGTCTTTTGTATCTTTGGCTTTTAGTCAGCATATCAGTGTTAGTCGTGAGGTGTTGAGTCGGCCTCTGACTGTTTCCATAGCTGATGAGAGGGTGATATATGCCACGGAGGTGATCCGTGGGTGCGTATTCGAGATTTTCGGTGTTGAGTTCCCGATTGATTTGGTTCCTATTGCGATGGGTGATGTCTGTGTCATTGTGGGCATGGACTGGTTGAGCAGATTCGGTGCGGTTATCGACTGCGAGCGGCAGCTGGTGACCATACGAGACCCTAGTGGGGGAGTTCTTCCGGTGTATGGCGAGGGTACACGTTCTGGGTCAACGTTTTGTTCGGCCGCTAGAGTGAGGCAGTGTCTGCAGCAGGGATGTAAGGGCTTTGTGGCATATGTGATGGATACACGGGTTGATTTAGAGAGGCTGAGGTCAGTTGAGGAGGTTCCAATAGTGTGTGAGTTCCCAGATGTATTTCCAGAGGAGTTGCCAGGTGTGCCTCCCGTGAGGCAAGTGGAGTTCAATATCGATTTGGTTCCGGGGGCCGCGCCTATCGCCAAGGTGCCTTATCGCCTTGCACCTCCAGAGATGCAAGAGTTATCCTCGCAGCTTCAGGAGCTGCTGGGAAAGGGATTGATTCGGCCAAGCAGCTCGCCATGGGGAGCGCCTATCCTTTTTGTCAAGAAGAAGGATGGTTCACACCGGATGTGCATTGATTACCGGGAGTTGAACAAGCTAACGGTCAAGAACCGTTAGCCGTTGCCGAGGATCGACGATTTGTTCGATCAGTTACAGGGAGCATCTTGGTTCTCCAAGATTGATTTGAGGTCTGGATATCATCAGGTAAGGGTGCGAGATGAGGACATCCAGAAGACAGCGTTCAGGACGCGTTATGGGCATTACGAGTTTGTGGTGATGCCTTTTGGGCTCACCAATGCCCCGGCAGTGTTTATGGATCTCATGAACCGAGTGTGCAGGCCGATGTTGGATCGGTCGGTGATTGTATTCATCGACAACATTTTGGTATATCCGAGATCAACATGAGGAGCATTTGAGGGAGATCCTCGGAGTTCTGAGATCGGAGAGGCTTTATGCCAAATTCTCCAAGTGTGATTTCTGGTTGTGAGAGGTCCAATTCCTAGGGCATCTCGTTAACCAGAAAGGGATATTGGTCGACCCGGCCAAAGTTGAGGCAGTGATGAGTTGGGAGGTGCTAAGGTCAACCTCCGAGATCAGGAGTTTCTTAGGGTTGGCAGGTTATTATCGGAGATTTATCAGGGATTTCTCTAAGATCGCAGTGCCACTCACAAGGTTGACCAGGAAGGGTGTCGCTTTTTCATGGGGCCCTGAGCAGCAGGCCTCCTTTGAGACGCTTCGCCAAAGGTTATGCGAAGCCCCGGTGCTAGCCCTCCCAGAGGGAATGGAGGACTTTATGGTATATTGTGATGCGTCGATCGTGGGGTTGGGAGCGGTGTTGATGCAGAGAAGGCATGTGATAGCATATGAATCGAGGCAGTTGAAACCTCATGAGACGAGGTATCCCACCCATGATTTAGAGTTGGGGGCAGTAGTGTTTGCCCTCAAAATTTGGCGTCACTATCTATATGGGGTTCGGTGTACGATATACACGGACCATAAGAGCCTGAAGTATTTGATGGACCAGCCTAACCTAAATATGCGGTAGAGGAGGTGGTTGGATGTGGTCAAGGATTATGATTGTGAGATCCTGTACCATCCGGGAAAGGCTAATGTCGTAGCCGATGCACTGAGTCGCAGGGCGGAGAGCGCCCCATTGCGAGATATATGATTGCGATTGACCGTGATGGCTCCGGTGTTGGACACCATTCGTGGAGCATAGGCTGAGGCCATGAGGTTGAAGAACCAGAAGAGAGAGTGAGTTGTTGGGTTGTTATCGGAGTTTGTTACCGATGGTCAGGGGCTTATGACATTTCATGGGCGTATATGGGTATAGTTTGTGGGAGGGAAGCGTACCATTTTGATGGAAGAGGATCATCGATCGAAATTCTCGATCCATCCTAGGGCCACTAAGATGTATTTAGACCTGAGGAGAGAGTATTGGTGGCCCTGTATGAAGAGGGATGTTGCGTGGTTTGTTGAGAGGTGCTTAACCTGCCGTAGGGTTAAGGCCGAGTACCAGAGACCGCATGGTAAGTTGCAGCCGTTGGAGGTTCCCGAATGGAAGTGGGAACAGATTGCCATGGATTTTATCACCAAATTGCTAAGGACTGCTAGGGGAGTCGATGCAATTTGGGTGATTGTGGACAGGTTGACAAAGAGCGCCCACTTCCTTGCTATTAGTGAGAGTTCTTCCGCAGAGAAATTAGCATAGATGTACGTGAGGGAAGTGGTATCACGGCATGGAGTGCCGATCTCGATTGTCTCAGACCGAGATGTGCGTTTCACTTCCAGATTCTGGAAGACGTTTCACGAGGAGTTGGGTACTACGCTGCATTTTCGTACCGCATATCACCGCCAGACTGACGGACAGAGTGAGCGGACGATTCAGACGCTCGAGGACATGCTCCGGGCATGTGTGTTGGACTTCGGGGGGAGTTGGGACACGTATTTGCCCTTGGCAGAGTTCTCCTACAACAACAGCCATCATTCGAGCATTGGTATGCCACCCTTTGAGCTGTTGTATGGGAGGAGGTGTCGGACTCCTATTTGTTGGGGAGAGGTGGGGCAACGAGTGATGGGTAGCACAGAGATTGTACTTCAGACGACAGAGCAGATACAGCGGGTCAGGCAGAGATTGTTGACCACTCAGAGCCGCCAGAAGATTTATGCGGATAGACGACGATCCGAGCTCGAGTTCCAGGTTGGTGATTATGTTCTCCTGAAGGTATCTCCTTGGAAAGCAGTGATTCGATTCAGGAAGAGGGGCAAGCTAGGGCCCCGGTATATTGGGCCGTTCAGAGTGATCGCGAGGGTGGGCAGGGTAGCGTATCTCTTGGAGCTACCTGCGGAATTGGAGCGGATTCATAATACCTTCCACGTGTCTCAGTTGAGGAAGTGTATAGCCGATGAGTCGACGGTAGTGCCGTTAGAGGACATTCAGGTGGATGTGAGCCTGAACTACGCGGACAGACCAGTTGTGATTGTGGATCGGAAGATCAAGGTTCTAAGGAACAAGGAGGTGCCTCTGGTACAGGTTAAGTGGCAACATCGGAAGGGATCCGAGTTGACCTGGGAGCTAGAGCGTGAGATGCGGGAGCAGCACCCAGAGCTATTTCAGGAATGAGACTTCGAGGGCGAAGTCAGATTCAAGTGGGGGAGAATTGTAACATCCGGAATTTCAGGTATTATATTTATTCATTTTATTTTGAGTTTTATGGAAGAACTCGGCGAGTTGGTGCGTAGACTCGCCGAGTAGAGACGCGATTTCTCACCCGGATTAATGACCGGACTCGACGAGTCGCATTGGTGGACTCGGCGAGTCCGCGCTGTTTAATGAAACCCTAATTTCTCGGGTTTGGGGCCTATTTAAAGGGCCTTATGGCCATCATTTGTGCACACCAGTCCCGAAAGAGAAACCCTAGTGAGCTTGAGCGTTTGGAGTGAGAGAAGGAGCCGTTGTTGACCTTGGTGGTGTTGTATAGCAAGGGAAAGGAAGCTATAGCCAAGAGGAAGCAAGAGGGTTAACGTCCTGAAGATCTGAGGTCCAGAACATCACGTTTGAGGTACTATTTTCGAACCCTTTTCTGTTGTGGTGATGTTCATGTTGATTTAGGGCTTATTGAGCCCTTTTGTGGCTAGATCTAGTGCTCCCTTGGTCCCTTAAGCGAGTTAGGTTATGGATCTAGACCCTTGGAGGTCCAGAGTGTCCCTTTGTCCAAGATTTTTATGAATCCATGGAGGTTTTGGTTTGGGATCTTTGTGCTTGAGGTTAAAACACCATTTATGAGTCATTAGGTGTGATATGAGCACCAAGACATGAACTTTACGTGATAAATAAGCTTGGAAGGACTGGATCTATGAGTTAGCGGAACAGATCTGACCTCAGAAGGTCATTTGGGGTTGTGCATGGAATGCACTCGCCGAGTCCATTGGCAGACTCGACAAGTTGGTGCGGGTTGTTCAGTGATTTCAAACCAGGGGTTGAGTAACCGAGTTGGGTGAGTGACTCGGTGAGTCGGAAGGGACTCAGAGGAATCGGGTCCCCGTAGAGACTCGGAGAGTCCACGCCAGACTCGGCGAGTTGGGTTGACTGTTGACCATTGACCAGAGTTGACCGGTGTTGACTTGATAGGGTTAGTCAACCTAGTTCGGAAAGTGTTAATTAGAGATGTATTGTGTTATAGGAGGACTATAGCTCGGGAGATCGAGCACTAGCGGTTTCAAGGATTTACGTGTTACCGAGATACGCGATGTGAGTCTTCTCACTATACTTTACCTTGAGTAGGTAACCAGAGTTATGTGATAGAGTATTTGTATGCTATATATGTTATGTGTTGTACTGCATTATTTCTATGTGATTTATGATGTGCATGTTTATAGAGTTAGAACCGGTAGGTTCACAGAGTTAGAACTAGAGGGTTCACAGAGTAGGGTCCACAGACCGACAGAGTTATAGCCTCGAGTGGCTAATATGTGCTATGTGTGGTATTTTGGGGAACTCACTAAGCTTTGTGCTTACAGTGTTTGGTGTTGTTTGTTTCAGGTACTAGTGAGGATCGCGGGAAGGCGTCGGCCTGATCAGTACACACACGGGATTTTTATGTTATGAGATCTTGGGATTTTTATATGCTATGAATTTGAGTTACAAACAATGATGTTTTTATGAAAATTGAATGAATTGTGTTTTGTATAAAATGTGAAAAATTGTTTTGAAATTTACGGTGTTACACACCCGAGTTTGATGGGACGCAGGATTCGATTGCTGCGATGAGATGGATTGCTGACATTGAGGGATGCTTCTATATGTGTTCATGTCCGGAGCACCTGAGGGTACGGTTCGCTTTGAACCAGCTTAGCTTGGGAGTGAAGGATTGGTGGAAGTTCGTGACAACGAACTTCACTCTGGCAGAGATTTCAGCGGTGACATGGGCGAGGTTCACCACCATTTTCAGAGACGAGTATGTTCCCCCGGTGGAGAGGGAACGGTTGGTTCAGGAGTTCTTGACCCTCAAGCAGGGTAATGATTCGGTTACTGTGGTCACCCGGAAGTTTCATGAGAGGGCGATGTTCTGCCTTGAGTAGGTGTCCACTGAGCAGGCATGGATAAGCCGGTATTTGGGCATTCTGAGGAGGGACATTCGGGAGTTCGTGTCGAATTCGACGTACTGGACATTTGCTGAGCTCCAGGAAAATGCCCAAAAGAGGGAGATTGAGTTGGAGACTCAAGCTAGGTAGGAGGCCGAGTCTCAGAGGATGGATCGGCGGCCGGCTCAGTCTCAGCCGGCAGCCAAGCGGACCAAGTCCGCTGATTCGAGGACTAGAGGCCAGAAGGGCCACACTTGCAGGAAGTGCGGAAAGGGTCACGAGGGGGCCTGTCGATCAGGTGCTTGCTACAAATGTGGCAAGGAGGGGCATATCGCCAGGGATTGCCCCAAGGGATTTATGGTTTGCTTCCATTGCAACCAGACCGGCCATCGGAAAGCCGAGTGCCCTCAGCTACATCAGGGATCTGCACCAGCTGCTAGGGTTACCGAGGTTCGAGCGGTGAAGGCCGAGGCTCCGAAGGCTCGTGGGAGAGCTTTCCAGTTGACTGCGGAGGAGGTCCATGCGGCGCCCGATGTTGTGGCTGGTATGTATTTTGTATTTTATCCTTTGTTTGAGATATTGTGCTTATATGATGATATGCATATGTACTTGTCTTGTGAGTTCTATACCTGCTTTGGTATTATTTGACTCGGGTGCGAGTCGGTCATTTGTTTCCTTGGCATTTATTCAGCACATTAGTATCCATCGAGAGGTGTTGAGTCGACCTCTGCGAGTTTCCATAGCTGATGAGCGAACAGTGCATGTTTCGGAGGTGATTCGAGGGTGTATCCTTGAGATCTTCGGTGTGGAGTTCCTGATAGATCTGGTCTCGATTGCGATGGGGGATGTGAGTGTTATAGTGGGCATGGATTGGTTAAGCCGATACGGAGCTGTTATAGACTGCGAGCGTCAGTTGGTGACAATACGAGACCCCAGTGGGGGAGTGCTTACGGTGTATGGCAAGGGGACCCGATGTGGGTCAGCGTTTTGTTCGGCTGCCAGGGCGAGGCAGAGTTTGCAGAAAGGCTGCAGTGGATTTGTAGCCTATGTTGTGGACACATGAGTGGCCGCTGGGAGGCCAAGTTTGATTAATGAGGTTCCGATAGTGTGCAAGTTTCCGGATGTTTTTCCCAAGGAACTACCGGGTGTGCCTCCCGAGAGGCAAATGGAGTTCCGTATCGATTTGGTTCCAGGAGCAGCACCTATCGCCAAGGCGCCTTATCGCCTCGCGCCGCCAGAGATGCAGGAGTTATCCACGCAGCTTCAGGAGCTGTTGGGGAAGGGATTTATTCGACCGAGTAGCTCACCTTGGGGAGCACCGATCCTTTTTGTCAAGAAGAAGGATGGTTTACACCGAATGTGTATTGATTACCGGGAGTTGAACAATTTGATGGTTAAAAACCGTTATCCGTTGCCGAGGATCGATGATATGTTCGATCAGTTGTAGGGGGCGTCTTAGTTCTCCAAGATAGACATGAGGTCGGGTTATCATCAGATGAGGGTTCGGGATGAAGATATTCAGAAGACGGCATTCAGGACTCGTTATGGACATTACGAGTTCGTGGTGATGCCTTTTGGGCTCACCAATGCACCAGCTGCTTTCATGGATCTCATGAACAGGGTGTGCAGGCCGATGCTGGATCGGTCGGTGATCATATTCATTGATGATGTTTTGGTATATTCGAGGTCTAGAGAGCAACATGAGGAACATTTGAGGGAGATCCTTAGAGTTCTAAGATCGGAGAGGCTGTATGCCAAATTATCCAAGTGTGAGTTCTGGTTACAAGAGGTTCAGTTTTTGGGACATCTCGTCAACCAGAATGGAATATTGGTCGATCCGGCCAAGATTGAGGCGGTCATGAGGTGGGAGGTGCCGAGATCACCCACCGAGATCAGGAGCTTTCTGGGATTGGTCGGCTATTATCGGAGATTTATTAAGGATTTCTCCAAGATCGTCGTGCCACTTACCAAGATGACCCGGAAGGGTGTCGCTTTTTCCTGGGGTCCGGAGCAGCAGACCTCATTTGAGACACTTCGCCAGAAGTTCTGCGAAGCCCCGGTGCTCGCACTTCCGGAAGGGATGGAGGATTTTCTGGTGTACTATGATGCATCGATATCCGGTTTGGGAGCAGTGCTTATGTAGAGGGGGCATGTGATAGCATATGCTTCGAGGCAGCTGAAGCCTCATGAGTCGAGGTATCCCACCCACGATCTGGAGCTAGGGGCTGTGGTGTTCGCCCTCAAGATCTAGCGTCACTATCTGTATGGGGTTCGGTGTACCATATACACGGACCACAAGAGTCTGAAGTACTTGATGGATCAACCCAACCTAAATATGCGCCAGAGGAGATGGTTGGATGTGGTAAAGGATTATGATTGTGAGATCCTGTACCACCCGGGCAAGGCTAATGTTGTAGTCGATGCTTTGAGCCATAGGGCGGAGAGCGCCCCGATTCGAGACGTTTGTATGAGGTTGACAGTGATGACTCCGGTGTTAGACACTATATGAGGGGCCCAGGCAGAGGCAGTGAGACCGGAGAACCGCAAAAGGGAGCGGGTGATCGGGCAGGTATCGGAGTTTGTTACCGATAGTCGAGGACATATGACTTTTCAGGGCCGGATTTGGGTACCGTTTGTGGGCGGGGCGCGTACCATCTTGATGGAGGAGGCCCATAGGTCGAAGTTCTCGATCCATCCCGGGGCCACTAAGATGTTCTTGGATTTAAAGAAAGAGTATTCGTGACCCTGTATGAAGAGGGATGTTGCATGGTTCGTAGAGAGGTGCTTGAATTGTCGCAAGGTTAAGGCCGAGCACCAGCGTCCGCATGGTAAGCTGCAGCCGTTAGAGATTCCCAAGTGGAAGTGGTAGCAGATTACCATGGATTTTATCACCAAATTGCCAAGGACTGCTAGAGGGCCGAGGTGGGAGACACTCAGTTAGCTAAAGGACGAGTTCCTGACAGCGCCCTCACTGGTCCAGAGATCATTCGAGAGACTACCGAGAAGATTGTACAGATACGTGAACGACTAAAAGCCGCTAGGGATCGACAGAAAAGCTACGCCGACAAACGAAGAAAACCCTTGGAATTCCAGGTGGGAGACCGGGTCCTTCTGAAGGTCTCGCCCTGGAAAGGCACGATACGCTTCGGGAAGCGTGGAAAATTAAACCCAAGGTATATAGGTCCTTTTGAGATTCTTGCCAGAATCGGCCCTGTAGCTTACAAACTAAACTTACCCCGCGAACTAAGTAACATACATCCTACCTTCCACGTCTCAAACCTGAAGAAATGTCTATCTGATGAGACTCTCGTGATTCCCCTCGACGAGATCGAGATCAATGAGAGCCTCAACTTCGTGGAAGAACCTGCGGAGGTCTTGGATCGTGAAGTAAAACGGACGAAACAAAGCCGCATCCAAATTGTGAAGGTTCGGTGGAACACCAAGCGAGGACCGGAATTCACTTGGGAGCACGAGGATCAAATGAAACTCAAATACCCTCATCTCTTCGCTTAGTAATATTGTAATAACCTATCTAATTGAATTCTAAATTTCGGGACGAAATTCCCCTAACGGGGGGATGATGTGACAACCCCAAATCTATTCCCGTTACAAATCCCGTTTTCACTAACGGAACGTGTCACTATACGTTATTTTATGTAATATTTGGAATCTTCAATATCCGAATATCTAAATTTATGCATGGCTTGATATTATCATAAGAAATATAACTCGTATGTGTTAACCCCGTTTAACCTAATAGAGTTGTATTACCTTTCCAACCACTTCACCCGGGTAAAAAGTTTTAACCCAGTTAACTTTAAACATCGGGTAGCCGTGTATCGGGTGCGATACCCGAGACATATGAAATGAGTGTACACAACATTTGAATACTCTTTTACCACACACCCACTCTCTCTCTCTACTTTCTCTCTCTAGACCTGAAATCGACCCCAATTCTGCTAATTTCCGACTTCCAAACGTAAGTACTCATCCCCTATCTTAATCTAGACATACTTTACTGAATTTAGAAGCCAAAATCATAGAAATCAAGGACCAAAAAGGAGTTTACGGCCTAAGAAGCTCCTTAGGCCGTAAACCCCCAAAATCATGCCAAAGACCATGTTTTTCCTTCCTTTAAGCTAGTATACTAATTAAGGTATATATCTAGAAGGGTTGGGACACTAAAACACAAGAAATTGATGCTTAAAAAGGAGTTTACGGCCCAAGCTTGTGCTTAGGCCGTAAACACCTCAAACACCCCACAAATCCTTGTTTAAAGCCCCAAAAACTCATCTAGGGTGTTTGGTAATTTAGACTTGACAACAAGGAAGGCTTAAAAGCATCAAACAACACCATTTGAGGACAAAATGAGGAGTTTACGGCCTAGCTTAAGCTTGGGCCGTAAACACCCAAAAAGTTGTGTCAAACAAGTCCCAAAACTACTCAAATGCATATAAGGAATTTAGCTAAGGCCTTTGGAGGTGTGTTGTACCATTAAACATCTCATTTTGATACCAAATGAAGAGTTTACGGCCAAGGATATTCTTGGGCCGTAAACTCCCCAATTTCATGCCAAAATTGTTCCAAAACTCATTTTTAGGCCTTATAGGATTTATCTAAGGTGAATGAGAGCATGTTGTACCATTGAAACAACCATTTGGATGGATTAAATGGAGTTTACGGCCTAAGAACAAGTCTTGGCCGTAAACTCCCCAAAAATGTCACAAATTATGATGTTTAATCCCTCCCTCTTAGTCCAAAACACATACCATTAAATTAAGGAAGTGAGATAAGGCCCTAAACATACATTTTGGAGTGCCATATGAGTTTACGGCCAAGCCTAGGGGGCTTACGGCCGTAAACTCCCAAAGGATGGCCTTTTAGGCCATAAACTCTAAGAGAGTGAGCTCATGGACCCTCCCGTAAATCATTCATGGCCTTGTACCGCTCCCGGGAACCCTTTCTAGGCCTTAAAACCCCGAAAACGATGCTAGAATGTCCAAATACTATAATGAAAAGCATAAGATGATTAACTTCTTGTAAAATACATATTTCATATGTCATTAGGGTCCTAAAAGGTGCTCAAGTGGTTATTTGGTACCAAACGCTCAATCGACACTTTTACCCGATTTACCCGATTCACCCGAATTACGCGATTTCAGGTGAGTTCATACCCCTTAATGAACCTTTCAAATGTTTTAAATGTTTTAGGGGGGAGATACAAGTTGCTTATAAATGTTTATGTAAAGTTTTACAGAACGATCTCCGCGTTACAAGGATTAATCACATGTGATTCACTACCTTTAGTTCAAATCACATGTGATTTGTCCCTATGCCTTATAAACGGGTTTTACCCTTTTCAAACTATTTTTAAACAGTGAGTCAGATTTTAAATGATCTTTTGGAAAAATACTTTTATTAAATCAATTTACTTATAAAATGTAACCACTCTGATATATTTATATAAGTAAGACTTGGAGGACTTAGGACCGATATCTCGCCTTATTTCCTGTTCTTGTTTGATTGTGGGCTTAGGGTAGTAGTTATCCGTCCGACTGTCGTTGATTTCTTAGTTATATAATCTGTATATCAGTGTGGGATACGAATGTTACTGCTTTCACTTAATACTAAAGTCACTAACATGCCAAGAACCATCCCCACTAAGATAACTATAATAGGTATAGTTACGGTTGCTACAGCTACTACTCGCTAAAGTCATTTCTATCTACACTATAATACTCACTATTACTAGACGATACACTAGTAAGAGAATACACTATGATCAATACTAAAAGATTACTACACTATAAAAATAGAGAAAACACTAAACAAACAATAATACACTAACCCACTACGAGATACTCTATTCGCTATCCACTACGCCCGGAGTTTTCCAGCAGGGAGACGACTCTACATGTATAGATCTATACGGGGCAGACGCTATTACATCCCGACTGTTAAACTCAGTCCGCGCCGTGCAGGCCCAGGGATGCCACTACTTCACTATATTGTGCATGACTGGGAAGGTCATGGGATCCTCTATTATCCTCACTATTAGTAATATACAAGGAATACGCTACAACTACTCTAAAATACTACACTAAATGCTAACTGCATCCCGAAGTAAGTAAGTATCTATCACTAAAGGAAGCTTGCTCCTCTATCACTGATTACAGGCTTAACCTATTCTATCACATTTGTTATTTGGAGATTTGCCAATATATTTTTACAATAAACTGTTTCAAAGAAATGAAGAACGCATACTTTTCACAGATTGTCACTTACAATGCATTTTCTAGAAAATATGGGATTTTCTAAGTTTCTACTACTTATGAACATAAATGATACATTTTTAGCACTAATGCTTTGTATACAAAAACTCACACTAAACTCTTATGAACTCACCAGCTTTATGCTGATATTCGTTTTCAAAATAACTTGTATCTTCAGGTCAAAGATAGACAGGTACAGTCGGAGCATTTTTGGAGAAGGTGGAGCACACAAGACCCATCTCTTATTTTTGATTACTTTTGGGTGATTGTTAAACATTACAAAACACGCTTGTAATTAAATTCACTATGAAATGCTATGGTTGTATGTTTCTTGTTTCTACTATTATGCAATTGTGATGATACTGTACACTACGTCATCCACCCCGAAACGTATTCCGCCGTTATCGGTTTTGGGGTGTGACACCAGGTCGGTGAATTCTTGCTCCTGAAGGTATCTCCTTGGAAAGGAGTGATCCGATTTAGGAAGAGGGGCAAGCTGGGGCCCCGGTATATTGGGCCGTTTAGAGTGATTGCGATAGTAGGCAGAGTAGCATATCGTCTGGAGCTACCTGCGGAGTTGAGCCAGATTCATGATACCTTCCACGTGTCTCAGTTGAGGAAGTGTATAGCCGACGAGTCGGCGGTAGTGCCTCTGGAGGATATTCAGGTGGATGCGGGCCTGAATTATGCCGAGAGACCAATCGCGATTCGGGATCGAAAGATCAAGGTTCTGAGGAACAAGGAGGTGGCATTGGTGCAGGTTCAGTGGCAGCATCGGAAGTGGTCCAAGCTAACGTGGGAGTCAGAGTCAGAGATGCGGGAGCAGCATCCAGAGTTGTTTTCGATATAAGACTTCGGGGACGAAGTCTGGTTCTAGTGGGGGAGAATTGTAACATCCCAAAATTCAGGTTCAATCATTTAACCCTTCATCTTTTCCAATTTGTCATATTAGGTCCCTTTATGTTAAGTGCCAAGTTTGTGAGTATGTTGGGCGTACAAGGAGGACGCTACGCGTACTCGCGCACTTATTTTTGTATGCGGTTCCATCCGGGTACGCTGGGCGTACCTAAGGTTACGCCGGGCGTAACAGGCCCAGATTCAAAACCCTAATATGACTTGAGGGCTATAAAAGGAATGAGATGGTCTTGTCCCTCAGCCACCATCTTTCAGAAAGAAACCCTAAGAGAGTATTTCCTTCGTTTTTAGCTTGGGTGTGAGTGTTCTAAGCTTCAAAGTGTCATTCCAAGGTGGTGAAAGAGAAGAGGAGACCATTGTGGAAGCTAGAAGTGGGTGGACAACTGTAGATCTGAGGACTACAAAGGTTGGAGCTTCTTCCTGAGGTTAAAAGTTCATATCTTGCCTTGTAGTTTGTGTGGTGTGCTTCTTGGACCAATTTCTAGGGTTTTTGGTCCCAAGATGGAGACGTTACGAGCAAATAGTCTCCATTGGCCTAGATCTATCATATTCCAGGACTATATGAGTTGTATGTTCATAAAAATGCAATCTTGGACGTGAATGTGAGCCATGCATGAGATCTAGACTTTTGGAGGAGAAAGGAAAGGTGTTAGAAGGTGTGGGGAACCTTTATAGCCATGCAAAGGCTTAAAGGTTTTGACTTTATGGATTTAGAGATATTAAAATGGCCAGATCTGGAATATGGGGTTATGTCTTAATCGTTAAAGACATTACAATGAGGAAGTAAGAAACTGGGATGTACGATGGGCGTAATCCCAGTACGCTCCGCGTAGTTGGTCGCATCCCCCGTCTCTGGAATGCAAGGGTACGCCCCGCGTACAGGAGCTGGTACGCCCCGCGTACTGCTTGCTGTTGACTTTTAGGGTTTTGCTCAACATGTGGACTTTCGAGTCAGGGAGGGGTGAAATGGTCTGTTACCCTTCTGTGGTATAGTGAAAAGGGTGTAGCATAGCCTTGAAAGCAGTTAATAATGATTATTTGTTGTGATTAGGTGAGGCTAGGTCGTCGTTTCGAGATTCAGAGATATTGAGCACGTGAGGTTCTAGACATCATACGAGGTGAGTATTCTCACTATATAGTACCTGGAAAGGTACCTATGTGTGACCGGAAGCTCCGGTGTGCTATGAGATATATGCGTTACATGCTATGAGTTGTCTGTTTCGTATGCGCTATGTATGTGATATATATGCTATGTTTGATATGGGCCGGAAGGCATTATGATATGGACTGGAAGGTCAGGGAGTTATGGACCAGAAGGTCAACACGGGTAGGACCAGAAGGTTTACCAGGTTGGGACGGAAGTCCCCTGAGACACATGGACCGGAAGGTCGTGTGAAGTATGGCCTGGAAAGGCGTATGTTTGTAAGTGGTATTTTGGGGAACTCACTAAGCATTTATGCTTA
Source organism: Lactuca sativa (assembly GCF_002870075.4). Lineage (NCBI taxonomy): Eukaryota > Viridiplantae > Streptophyta > Magnoliopsida > Asterales > Asteraceae > Lactuca > Lactuca sativa. The sequence goes on from NC_056623.2 coordinate 175,787,175, forward strand.
CAGTTGTTGTGTTATATGTTTCAGGTACTAGCGAGGACCGTGGGAAAGCATCGGCATGACTCGTACACACTAGAGAGAGGATTTGATTGTTGTGATCTTGGGATACAATATGTTTTGATAACTATTGTTGGATATTTTTGAAAATATTTTATATGAAAATGGTTGTTGAAAAATGAAAATTTTGTTTTGAAAATTACGCTGTTACATGAAGGTTCATCACAATTGAAGAAGGTTGAGGAGGCACTTTTTGCACTTTTTGATGAATACATGCAAGCTTCTCGAGAAAGTAGTGTTGAAAATGTTGGAGGTGGTAGTGGTAGTGGCGACTTTAATTCTCGACAAGCTAGTGTTGGAAATGTTGGAGGAGGCTCTAATCATAGTATTCTTGAGGTAAGTCCTTTTTCATTACATTTTCTTTATATTTTTTTGTTATAAATATATTCTAATTTTTTCACATTTTATTTAATATAATAGGAGTTTGATGAATATGATAATGATGATATGGATTCGAACAAAAAAAGTCAATTGCAAGTATATCTTCTTGAGCCAAGAACTAAATGAACTTATTCCATTAACATACTTGAGTTTTGGCAATCCCAACAGTATAGGTATTCAGAATTAGCTAAATTCGCTATGGATATACTTTGTGTTCCCGTTTCAACAGTATCATATGAATGATTTTAATTTTCATTTGGATATTTAAGACTTTAAGACTTAAGTAGTTAAGTGTCTAAAATTCATATATGTTTGCATCAACCATCAAGAATTTATTCATGTTTAATTGTTAATTTTATTTATGGAATCTGACCCACGAACCCAAATCTAACCCACAAACCTGCCAACCTGTGAACCCGTATAAATAAATGGATTCATGGGTCATATATGGGTTTATGTTCCAAACCCGCCAACTTGTGACCTGTATATTTAAATGGGTCGTGTTTGGGTTGGCATATTTTAACCCGCCAACCCGCGACACGCCAACTCGAACATGACCCGATTGTCAGGCCTACTCTCTTTTCAAATTACTTGTATTCTCAGGGAAACAATAAACAGGTACTCCCCGAGCTTTTTGAGAAGATGGAGCCATTTTGAGTCATATCTTATGTATTTTGCTATAACTATTTTGGTATCAATATACAGTGACTGAACACATGTAAATACTTTTACTTTTAAATGCAATGGTTGTTTGTACTTTGATTACTATAATGCATGTGTTGTGATACTACAAATGAAGTCCTCCACCCCCGGACATTTCTGCCGTCTGGTTTGGGGGTGTGACAGATTTGTATCAGAGCATTGTTTATAGTGAACTCAGTATATCAATCCATAAAAGATATACAAACTATAAATATATTTGGGGCTAATAGCTCTGACTACAAGTATACTTTTAAAATATAAGTATTTATTAAAAAGTATACTAACACTTTTATATATATATATATATATATATATATATATATACAAGAACAATATCACAATCATAACAACTCAAAAGTATTTGGATATTGGACACTGCAGTCAAACCTGGGAAGTTATGTAATCATATATGGGGTCAATATAGCCTGATCAACTATATTGGTTTGAGATATGACCAACATGTGTTTGGGAGTGAAAGTAGTGTTGCAACAAGTCTAAAACTTACCAACTACATATACAGAAGAAACTCTAGAGCAGAACATGAATTTAAAATACTATAGGAGTATTTTATGATACTATAGATGCAATAGTTTAACATCGATCTTTAATATTATGTGCTTTAGTTTTTCATGCACTTCTCATGTCCTTATTCTCGCACAGACACAATGGTCGGATATCATTTACCAGGGGACCCTTACTTTCTGAACCACGGTAACGAAGGATGGATAGAAGAGGATCCAGAAGAAGAGGAAGAAGAAGATGAATATGAAGATTCAAAGGGTACCGACACAGAACGTACGTTATACAATCCCCCAACAGCCATCCTACATCCCACAGTCAGGCAAGGATATCAAGGGCCAACGCCAGTTTGGGGAGATCACATATACCACTGGAGCAGACAACAGGGCCAGCGTCCACCCTATGCAATGTGCTGAGATTTCTACGACCTCAGTAATGGAGGATCAACCGACAGGGCTCTTCCTGTCATTGTTCATCGTATAGCTCGGCAAACCGATCAGGCGAGGCTTTCGATAAACCGGATCCTGGAAGTCAATGCAATGGCACAAATCAACGTTGCGGATATTCGTCGTCTGGACAAAATTCAAGATGAATCCCAAACCCACACCGCGACACTACAAAACCAAATGAATACTTCCCTAACGGATATAAGAGATTTAAGGGAGCATCAGACTACCTTGGAAAGACAGCTTTGGGAAACCAAACACCAGGAAGCAGAGTCTAGCACTCGTCGTAGTACGCGACGCAAGTAGTGTTATTCTACTTCCAATTTTGTTACAGATTATGACTTCGGCTAAATGTTTTAATTTCATTAAATTGGTGTATTGTAGATATTTAGATAGGTCCAACTTTCCAAACAACATATTGTATTTCATAAGTTTTGGTTATACTGTAAATCTATGAATATGTTCTAGTGTTATTTTTCATGTTTTTTAGTACGACCGCGAAAATTTCATTTTCGGTAGGTCGGTTTGATGTCGATGTTTTCCCAATATTATGGTATATTATAGACTTGTTTTAAGGTCAATTTTTCCAGACTATATGTACTTAATATACCAATACAATCGACATGTATTTTCATACTCTTTGAAAAATAACCACTCAAATTCATATTAACTTTTTTCAAGTTTAAGGTCCCTCAAACTGAGGATCCGAACCAGTGATCAAACAAATAGCAATCAAACACAATGAGAATGGAGTAAAAGAAGAATTAAGCCAAGCATGCACACGTTTATATCATAAAAACGTCAAATACACCTTGGTTACACACACTCTGACCGTAAACTATAAGACACGTCACTCTGATTCGTCAACCACCCTGACAGACTCTGACAAGCCCTATATATAGGAGATAGATGACCGTAAAGAGGTTTACGGCCGTAAATCCATTTACGGCTGTACACACCAACCTAACCGTAAACACTACAAACATCAACAAAACATGACCATAAACCCATTAAGACCTATACATATGATTGCCTAGCCCAAACCACAAAAATAAGACCTTTCAGTCTCCCCCTTGGTTTGAGGCTAGCATTGACTCAGTCTTTTTCAATGATAAGCACATCTGACCCCCCCCCCCCCCCCATGGCACCGAACCACATCTCCTTTTGGATAATCTCTACAACCATTGCAGTGTATTCTTTCGCTGCATTCTCAAAAATTTCTTCAACTACCTTGATTTGATGTTGATCCAACTGATGAATATCCACCTTCCGAATTGAAGCAAGTCTCTCTTGTCAAACAGGCAAAAGCAACCATCTGGAAATTTGATGACAGCAGAAGTTGTGGATTCATCATAAACCCAGTAGATCATATTTCTCAGAGATCCATCGCAAAAATTCTGCAACACTGAAATTTTTCTCACTTTGTTGGCAGGTGGCCACAACACCGTCTTGAAAGGCTCATTAGTCCTTGGATCCAGTATGTGACGGTGTATTTTGATGATAGACTCAGCAGTCTTCATATCAGTAAACCCTTTCTTTACTTGATTCTCTAGGAAGAGCTTGAAATGAGTTGCTCGTGGATCATTGGATGGATTAGCGAATGGAGCATTAGCAAGTTCAGAGAGATCAACTCTTGTCCATGAGCTGAAATCCTGAAAGTCCCTGTAATACTCCACATTTGAGCTTTTACGTTTCACAATCCACATATTCAATTTGTCATGAAAGCCCCACGATATAATTCCTGGTCTGTCACCATACTTATGACCAAATTGTTTCTTTACAAGATCAGGTACAGTGATTTTGGGGTTATATCCACGAGCATTTTGATCTAAACTCTTCTTGAATAACAGTTGCAATTTTTTAGCAGATGCTGCCAATTTGGAATGTTTTAGCGAAACTATATGAGGAGCTTGAATTGGTTCCTTTTCAAATCTATCAACAATTCGAGTTGTTCTCACTGTGGGTGGGTCAACCAGGGGGTCTTGAGAAGACTGGCCAACACTGAACTCTTTAACTGATGATTTGAACTTGACTCCAAGTTCCTCTTCCAATTTTCTTTTCAAATCATAGTGTTGGGATTATTATGTTGTGTCATGGGCTCGGTACTTAGCCAAGTTTTGATTGTCGGTTTGGGCCTGTCCAACTGTGCATGTTTTTGTTCTAGGGTTTAGTATATAAGTTGCATGCATGCAGTCTTAGGGGTTAACGCTTTAATTATTTTCCTTACTGAGTTTTGTAAACCCTAGCTCGCCTCTACAGTGGAAGTTCTTTGTCCATCTCTGCTGAGGCGTTACTTTGTTGAATCATAAGCACATATTTGATTCCATTCTATGTTCATACTCTTACTGTGTTTGTCTTGTTTGATTTTCATATTCTTACAAGTGAAAGATCTAATCGATCTAGAGTTTTATTCTCATCAATTGGTATCAGAGCAGGAGACTATGTAATTCATACACATCTCTTATGTCGAAGAAGTTATTAGGGTTTTTAATTTCGCATTGATTGATATTAATTAAGCCGTCATTCCATATTGACGTATCTCATTAATCGTTGATCTAACCCTATAGATATATTACAAGTCTGGTCTTTTACAGGTAATTGATCAAAAGTCATTACAATGTCCATAGAAGATTCACAAACCAATCCAATCAACATCTCCAACAGCATTGGTTCTACGACAAGGATTCCAATCTTGTATACTCAAAACTATGAAGTTTGGACACATCACTTTGAAGATTATGTGATTGGATCGGAGGATAATGGATACTTGATCTGGGAAGCGATCAGTGTTAGCCCATTCGCTCACTCAAGCACCTCTAAGATTGTCAAAACTCAGAAGGAGTACAATCAACTTGTTAACGATGTCAAAGATATTCCTCAAGATGAGAAGGAAAAGTTTCAATGCAACATCAAGGCCCTGAGGATGATAAGGTTTGCTTTGCAGTCAGATACGTTTCATTTGGTAAGTTCTTATGCCACTGCTAAAGAGATTTGGGACAGATTAAAAGAATTGTATTTCGCTGACGAAGACTTGGAACATTCAATTCAAACTCTCTTGCTCTCTGAATTTGGAGATTTTAAGCAAAAGCCTGAAGAGAAACTAGTTCAAGCCTTTGATCGCTTTAATCATCTTTTAAGCAAGATGATAAAACATGAAATTTGAAAGGAAAGTTATTGAACAAAAGGTTACTTTCATGAATGGTCTTAGATCTGAATGGATGGATGTTGTATCTACAGTTAAAGCTCATGAACAGTTCAAGTCATATTCTCTGGCGAAACTAGTGGGTATTTTGAAATCCCATGAAAGTGCACTGTCTAAGGAAACGAATGTGGTTTCCAGTTTGGGTTCTTTAGCCCTTGTCTCTAAAGGAAAAAAGCCCAGTTGAAGAAGAGGAGGAATTGGATCTTGCCAATTATGATCTAACCGGTGAAGAATATGCCATGATGGTATCCAATCCCAGAAAATTCATTAAGAAGAAATTCCCAGCCAACAAGAACCGAAACTGGCAGGGAAGTTACAACGCCGAAAAGATCAAGGAGGAACCGAAGATGGGGTCAAAGTCTGAAGAGTCAAAGAAAGAAGCGAAAGTTGGTGGAGACTCAGGATTTGATTGCCATTACTGTGGAGGCAAGAACCATTTTGCAAAAGATTGTATGTTGAAAAAGAAAGAAGAAAAGATAAATGACAGCGATGAGGAAGCGAGCCTCCTGAGAAGACTGGAGGAAATCAAGAAAAGAAAGTCCACTGCTAACAATACTACTATGAATGATTTAATTGTGCAGGATACAGACAACCATGATGAATTTGGTGGTGTGGAAGTATGGTCCACAGATTCAGAGGATGAAGAAGTCAGGAAGCCCACTCATGGGAAGGCTATGTTGGCGAAAGAAGAACCTGTAACAGGAAGGTGCTTTGTGGTGACCAAAGGTGTGTCTCAAATGAGAGGATATACAACCGACGGGGGATAGAAGACGATAAGGAGTGAGAGGACAGGTGTTTTGCTGCTAAACCTGTCAGCGCACAGATCAACCAATGTGATGAGTTGATCAAGAAGGTACAAAATATTCTTGCTTCCCTAAATATACCTGTTACTAACTATGAAAAGGAGTAAAATAACTTAAAATCTAAATTTTCAAGCATAAGTAGCAGTCTCACCCAAACCCGTGTCACAAATTCTAACCTAACTGATCAAATTAGCAGGATATCGTCGAAGAGTGAGGAAAGGAGGATGTGGATAGAGCAGAAGAAGAAAGAGTTGATTAGGTCTAAGGATGATTCGATTTATTTGCAAAGAGACAATCTTAAACTTCTTAAACAACGAAATGTGTTTTGTTTGATTGCTAAAAGACTTTATTTTAACATCACTCAGTTGCATCTTGATTGTGAAATAGGAAAGAAGATACATCACATGATTTTCCCTTCCTTGAGTTAAAGGAGGATGAAATCGATGCTGAAGCCTACAACTGTGAAAGCGTTGTATCTTATGACGAGGTCTCTCCTGCATATAAAATAGGTCTGGACAAAATTGAATCCTACATTAAGTCCAAAGACCACAAGGACATGCTTAAAAATTTGTTAGACGAGAATGACAGATTGAAATTAAGAACCGAAACTGTATAGAAATTTGACTCTTTCAATACCAAATTAAGTTCAGAAAATAAAATTGATGTTGAAAATGCATCTGAACTTAATAAGAATGATGATTTGAGTGAAATCTCTATAGAGGATGTGGTGGACTGTTCAGAATTTGTCAAAAGCGAACCTAAATCACGCAAAAACCTGATTTCTGAATACTCTGTTGAGTTCGCTCGCTCGTCAACTGACAAGACCAAAGTTCTCAAAGAAAAAGTTGTTGTGTACCAAAAGGTACTAACCACTCCAAATCAAGTCTACACGGTCCCGAGTGTCACTCCACAACAAACTGCAAAATTGACAGCTATGGTGGAAGAAGATAATGTTGGCGGATGTGACGAGTTCTTCTGGTCAGCACCAATAGACAACGCTGATGAAACGAAGGGCCTATCTCAGAAGACCTCATGGAGAGTGAAAGGTAGATATATACCTGAACCACTAAATGAGCCTGCAAGATATGATGTGTCAAGCACAAGTGGAACCAAAACTTCATTGGGCAAACCTGCGCAAACCACTAGTGAAACATCCTCAACAAAAAGTGAATGTTGTGCTCATGCTTCAGAGAGAAAGGCCAACATCCACAGAAATCCAAAACAGGTGGCTGATCAAAAACACCAAAGAAATCTGAGATACAAGAAGAATCTCTCAGAAAGAAAACAGTTTTGGAGATCACAAAATCCTCACTTATAAGGATCGAGAGGAAGCACAAATCTCAAGAAGAATCAAGGAACCGAAATGGTAGTTTCGGTCCTCAGAACAACATCAAACGAAAGGATAGTTTCGGTCCTCAGAACAACATCAACCGAAAGGGTAGTTTCGGTCCCTTAACAGAAAGGAACCGAAAGGATGGTTTCGGGCCCTCGACTGAAAGGAACCGAAAGGAGAGTTTCGGTCCCTCAACCGAAAGGAGAGTTTCGGTCCCTCGAACGAAAGGAACCGAAAGGAGAGTTTCAGTCCTCGAAGCAATATCAACCGAAAGAGCGGTCTCGGCTCTCCACTCAACAGCAACCGAAAGAGCAGTTTCGGTCCCCATCCCTACAAGTCCAATCAGACACACAGTAGATCCTATGTCGCTTCTGGACCCAACACTTCACATTCCAATTCTCGTCCTTCTATTGATTTAAAGGGAAAAGGAAAACTCTTTAGAAGATAACAGACTTCCAAAAGTCATCCAAAAGAGTGCTGACGACAACACCACAAATCCCAATCCTAATAAACCAACCAAAATTAAAGTTTTCACCATAAAAAGAAAAGATGAAACAACTTTAATTAAATTCACTTACTTGGTTGATATTTCTCTTACTATTCCCTGTTCTGTAAAAGGCTCACAAGGACCCAAGAAACTTTGGGTTCCTAAATATGCTTAATATTTTGCAGGTTATACGTGACGAGCAGTTTGATGAAGAATGGTACATTGATAGTGGCTGCTCGCGTCACATGACAGGGAGGAAGGAAGAACTGAGGGAGTTTCGGTCTCTCAAGGATGGTGGTAATGTGAAGTATGGCAACAACTCATTTGATACTATCAAAGGCTATGGAATGATCACTAATGGTGATTTCTGTATAAGAAAAGTGTGCGTATGTTGAAGGGCTCCAACACAACCTTATCAGTGTCTCACAACTGGTAATTGGAACTGGATTGAAGGTATCTTTTGATGATGAAGGATCAGAGATTGTCGAGAAGAAATCCAACAACGTTCTGCTGAAATCAAAGCGAAAAGGGGAAATGTATGCTTTGAACCTCAACCCAATTCGAGGTAAACCAGCAGTTTGCTTTCTTACGAAGGCTCACTCAGACGAAAGTTGGTTATCGCATCGAAGACTTTCTCATCTGAATTTCAAGGATATCAACAAGCTGGTTTTAGGTGATCACGTTCGAGGTCTTCCAATTCTAAAATTTGACAAAGAACATCTATGTGCTGCCTGTGAAATGGGAAAGCAAAGCCGGCAAAGCCATCCTTCTATTATCAATACAAAAGTGGTAGAACCATTGGAGCTGTTACATATTGACCTATGTGGACCCTCGTCCATTGAAAGCATTGGTGGAAACAAGTACATCCTGGTTATAGTGGACGATTTATCTCGATTTACATGGGTGTTCTTCTTGAAGCAAAAGTCTGAAGCCACTCCAAAGCTTAAGATCTTTATAAAACAGATTGAGACTCAACTAAGGAAAGTCGTTCGTAATGTGAGAAGCGACAATGGGTTGGAATTCAAGAACAAAGACTTTGAAGACTTTCTTGCTGAAAAGGGAACGACTCACAATTTCTCAACCCCATACACTCCGCATCAAAACGGGATCGTTGAAAGACAAAATCGATATCTGTGTGAAGCAGCTCGAACAATGCTATGCTTCGCATCCTTGCCTTTGTATTTCTGGGCTGATGCAATTGCTGTTGCTTGTTATACTCAGAACAGATCGTATTTTAACAAGCAATTCTCCATTACTCCTTACGAGATTTTAAATAATCGTAAACCGAATGTGAAATTCTTTCATGTGTTCGGTTCAATATGCTTCATCTTCAACTCCAGAGAGAATCGAAATAAGTTTGTTGCTAAGGCTGATGAAGGAATATTCTTAGGTTACTCCCTGAATTCCAAGGCATATAGAGTTCTCAATAAGTGCTTAAAGAAGATCGAAGAAACATACTATGTCACCTTTGACGATGGTTATGTTAAGAAGATGAAATCAACAGAAGGTGCAACGCAAGAAATCTTTCCAAAGAATGGTCAAGTTACTACCTCTATTTCAAATATTTTTGAGCAATATTTGCTTCTGTTTGATGAGCCTCAAAAAGCGATTGATTCTGAATCAACGGCAAAAGACAACAAAATTGATGATCTAAAACAAATCATCGATGATGCTGCTAAATAGATGGCTGATGATCAACCTAAAGAAACCGAAAGGCCAGAGGCAAGCGAAACTTCGAATGACCGTCCTAATGTCCAGGGGGAGGATCCATCTCTTCATCATGATCAAGGTTCATCGTTCCAGGGGGAGGGCTTACCGTCACATTCTTCTAGTTCTTCTGAGAATCCAATCGAAGGAGGTGATACCAATCCAGCTACTGAACAGGTGTCATCCTTCGAGGGGGAGAACACCATTGTCAATGATGATGACATACTGTCAGAATTGAAAGAAGAGGTTAATGCTGAATTGGATCCCAATTGTGATCCAAATTACCCACCTCTTATAAAATGGACCAAAGATCACCCTCAAAGTCAAATTATTGGGGAATCTTCTAAAAACATGTTAACTCGGTCTCAAATCAAAGCGAAACAAGCTGCACTCTTTTCACAAGTAGAGTTTTGCATGTTCAACTCCTTTGTTTCCAAAGTTGAACCGAAGACCGTTAACTCTGCACTTGATCATTCAGACTGGGTTCAAGCGATGCAAGATGAGTTAAATGAGTTTGAAAGAAACAAAGTATGGCGGCTTATTCGAACTCCAAAGGATGCCTCAGTTGTTGGTCTCAAATGGGTATTTAGAAACAAGATGGATAAGGAGGGAAATGTCATTCGCAACAAAGATCGGCTGGTTGTCAAAGGCTACTGTCAGGAAGAAGGCATCAATTATGAAGAGACCTTCGCTCTTGTTGCAAGATTAGAGTCTGTTCGTATCTTTCTTGCCTATGTCACACAAGAACTTTGAAGTCTATCAGATGGACGTCAAATGTGCCTTTCTCAACGGAGAACTTGAAGAAATTGTGTATGTTGAGCAACCGCCAAGCTTCGTGAACGAGAAGTATCCAGATCATTGTTATGTCCTTGACAAAGCGGTATATGGCCTAAAACAGGCTCCCAGAGTGTAACAGCCTGAAATCCAGGTATTCTTCTTTTGGCCCTGCATCTTGGTTAAGTTGATAATTTAGGGTTTTCATGGTAGGCGAGTACGTTGGGCGTACAAGGTGTACGCTGCGCATACTCGCACGCCTCATTTGGACGCGTTCTCCCTCAGGTACGTGGGGCGTACCCAAGGTTACGCTCTGCGTAACTCATTCAGATCCAAACCCTAATTTCCTTTGGAGGGGCTATAAAAGGAATGTGTGGCTGGACTTCTCAGCCACCATCCCTCAGAGTGAAACCCTAAAAAGAATGTACCTTCGTTCTTTGGCCATTATGTGTGTATTCTAAGCTTGGTGGTGCCATTCCAAGGTTGCAAAGGAGAAGAAGAGCTTGTTGGAGAGGCAAGAATTGGTGCTCAAGTGTAGATCTGAGCTTTGCAAGGGTTAAAGCTTCATTTTCAGGTAAAACTTTCGGATCTTGTCACTTGGTTCATGTTATATGCTTAAGATGTCATTTTCTAGGGTTTAAGCCCCAAAGGTGGAGACTTTTTGTGCAAACGGCCTCCATGAGCTTAGATACTTCATATTTCTGATCTATTGGAGTTGTAGACTCATAAAAATGGCATCTTGGACGTGGGTACCATGCATGAGATCTAGGTCCTTGAGTTTGAATAAAAGGTTGTTATGTGATGTTGGAGCCTTTACAGCCATGCCAAGGCTTAAAGGTCTCGACTTTATGGGTTTAGACACACTAAAAAGGTCGGATCTAGAAGGTGTAGTAATGGCTTAACCGATTAAGACCAGATATGGAGGGTGGCTGATTCTTGTGGTTACGCTGGGCGTAACTTCCAGTACGCGCAGCATACTGGGTGGAGACCCCGATCCAAGGGGGGTTCGCAATGTACGCCCCGCGTACATCTAGCAGTACGCCCAGCGTACTCTCAGGGTTGACTTTTGTTGACGTTTAGGGTTTTGGTCAACATAAGGACTTTAGGTCAAGGAAGGGTAAAATGGTCTTTTACCCCTGAGGAATGATGATAAGGGTTAAGTTTTAGTGGTGGAAGTCTTTGTGTAATAAATGATATTTTTATGTTTAGGCGAGGCTGAGCCGTCGTTTGGATTCAGTGATAGCGAGGACACGAGATCTTAGACTTTCCACAAGGTGAGTTTTCTCACTATACTGTACCCGGAAGGGTTTGTCTGTGTGACCGGAAGGTCGGATATACTATGAGATATATGTGTTATGTGTGATAAGTTATTCGTTATATGTGCCATGTATGATATGCTTGATATGGGCCGGAAGGCATTATATTATGGGCCGGAAGGCGAATATGTTATGGGCCTAAAGGCGTTGCGATGTGGACCGTAAGGTTGACGTGGGTAGGACCGGAAGGTTTACCTAGTCGGGACGGAAGTCCCCTGAGACACATGGACCGGAAGGTCAGGGCCTGGAAAGGCGCATGTGCGTAGGTTGTATTTTAGGGAACTCACTAAGCAATTATGCTTACAGTTGTTGTGTTATGTGTTTCAGGTACTAGCGAGGACCGTGGAAAGGCGTCGGCGTGATTGTACACACTCACGGAGAAACTGTTTTTATGATCATGGGATGTATTACGTTATGATAATATTGTTCACGTTTGAATTTGGAATATTAAACGATGGGTTTTGATGTTTACAAAAATGAAAAAAATTTGTTTTAAAATTTACGTTGTTACAAGTTGGTATCAGAGCCTTGGTTTGAGGGATTCGGATACACCTTCGGGCGTAACTGAACTCAAACCGGGGATTTGAGGAAAATTTTAATAAAATTTTGATAAAAGATTCTAGAAACAACCAAAGGAGAAGCAGTGTGTACGGTCAGCCAGCGCCCGAACGGTAAAATCCCCAAAATACCCTTACAATCTGTGATATGAAATATGTTATGATATGATACGCATGCTAGTAGACTAGGTATTCATATTAGGACTAGAGTGGCCTGATTTGTGATGCCTTAGTCTAGGGGAACCTGCTGCTATGAGATGCTTTAAGAGCGAGTGGGTAGCCAGTGCATAACAAGAATAGAGTACTCATGATCCGGGGTTCGGGGTGGAGGCCTTGGGGTGAATGCTGATGCGGTGTAGTCGGTAGTATTGGGCCCGTACTACTGAAGACACCGGGTCAGTGGGCAACCCAAGTAAGAATCCTTGGGTATCGGAGACCGAGTAGGGTTGCGTTATCGAGTGCGAGTATGCTTGAGGGAGTCTCTGATAATTTCAGAGGCATCATGGTTGGGACGCGTCACAGACCTGAGACGAGCGGTGTGAGTGACGAGGAGCTTCGTCAGATGATTCACGATGAGGTAGCTGCGGCAATCCGGGCCGAGATTCCGGAGATGTTCGGGTCTATCAAGACCACGCTGTTGGAGACTTTCGATGAGCGGTACGCCGCGGTGACTGAGGCCGCAGCCGCTGCAGCTACCGCAGCTGTGGCCGCTGCCAGACCACAGGGAGGTGACTCATTGTTGTTCCGGGAGTTCAGCAACACGAAGTCACCTGAGTTTGACGGGACGCAGGATCCGATCGCTGCGATGAGATGGATTGCTGATATCGAGGGATGCTTCTACACTTGTTCATGTCCAGAGCATCTGAGGGTGCGGTTCGCCTTGAACCAGCTCCGCCTGGGAGCAAAGGATTGATGGAAGTTCGTGACGGTGAACTTCACTCTGGCAGAGGTTTCAACTGTGACTTGGGAGAGGTTTACTACTATGTTCAGAGACGAGTACATTCCCCCGGTGGAGAGGGAACGGTTGGTTCAGGAATTCTTGACCCTCAAGCAGGGTAATGATTCTGTCACGGTGATCACGCGGAAGTTTCATGAGAGGGCAATGTTTTGCCCTGAGCAGGTGTCCACGGAGCAGGCTCGGATGAGGCGGTATTTGGGTGTGCTGAGGAAGGATATCCGGGAGTTCGTATCGAACTCGTCATACCAGACTTTTGCTGAGCTTCAGGCGAATGCCAGGAAGCATGAGATCGAGTTGGAGACCTAGGCCAGGGAGGAGGCCGAGTCTCAACGGGTGGATCGGCGGCCGGCTCAGTCTCAGCCGGCAGCCAAGCGGACCAAGTCCGCCGATTCGAGATCGGGAGGTCAGAAGGGACGCACTTGCGGGAAGTGCGGCAAGGGTCACGAGGGGGCATGTCGATCGGGTGCTTGCTACAAGTGTGGCAAGGAGGGGCACATTGCTAGGGATTGCCCCAAGGGATTTATGATTTGCTTTCATTGCAACCAGACCGGCCACCGGAAGGCCGAGTGCCCCAAACTTCGCCAGGGTTCTACGCCTGCTGCCAGGGTTACCGAGACTCGGCCAGTGATGGCCGAGGCTCCGAAGGCTCGTGGAAGAGCTTTTCAGTTGACTGCGGAGGAGGTCCGCGCGGCGCCTGATGTCGTAGCCGGTATGTATTCTTTCGCGTAGTTACTTTTATGATAAGGTATTGTGCTTATATTATGATATGTGTAGGTACTTTTCTTGTGAATTTTGCACCTGCTTTGGTATTATTTGACTCGGGTGCGAGTCGGTCTTTTGTATCGTTGGCTTTTAGCCAGCACATCGGTATTGATCGGGAGGTGATGAGTCGACCCCTGCGAGTTTCTATAGCAGATGAGAAAGCGGTATACGCCACTGATGTGATTCGAGGTTGTGTGCTCGAGATTTTTGGGGTCAAATTCCCTATAGACTTGGTTCCTATAGCGATGGGGGATGTATGCGTCATCGTGGGCATGGACTGGTTGAGTAAGTTTAGGGCAGTCATTGACTGCGAGAGACAGCTGGTGACGATTCGAGACCCTAGTGGGGGAGTGCTTACGGTGTATGGCGAGGGGACCCGGTGTGGGTCGGCGTTTTGTTCGGCTGCCAGGGCGAGGCAGAGTTTGCAGCAGGGCTGCAATGGATTCTGTCACACCCCCGAACCAGACGGCGGAAACGTCCGAGGGCTGTCGTGACTTAATTGAATACCATAACGTTGAATATATATGAAACGTAACAACATTCGTCACCATGCATTAATATAGTACAACCAATAAAGTTTACATGAAGTACATTGTTTAAACATTACATTCCCAAAAATAAATTGTTCGATTCGTTAATAAGTAAATTGCAAGCCATCACTGAGTACATTTTCCTTTGATTCACTGGTTCCCTGAGAATACAAGTATTTTGAAAAACGTCAACATGCGAAATGTTGGTGAGTTCATAAGCGGTATTTGAAAAGCAATGTTTTGTATCATTCTGAAAACTACCAGGAAATCCGATATTTTCTGAAAAGAGCTTTTGAAAACATTTGTGAAGATCCATAAGTATGCTTGTTTGTTTCTATAGTTGTAAAGAAAATGTTCATCAAAATTGTGTACGTTTTGAAAACCGAATGTATTGAAAACCCTAGGAAAACCCGATGTTTTCCTAATTCTTTGAATTCCATGAAGTTAAAATGAACCCATTGCAACGCGTGAAGTTATCAATTCCAGGCGACGTTGGATTATTTTTGAGCATGATTAATTGTTATAAACACGCGTTACACAAACAACCAGTTTATAACTATACTAACGATCCCGTAGGCGTCGTCCGTACTAATCACATTATCCAACCGCCCTGACTTCCCCACATCCGAAGAGAAAGAGGACACGAAGACCCCGATGACTCCATTAACCGGTTGGGGATAAAAAAAGGTACGAGGGGTCCCTGACCCGCCTCGCATGAAATACCGACTTTACTAGCAATACCAAAGGACCCTTGGGGACCGATAGTATACAAGCCATTGAAAGTCCTTTTACGCTGTGCTAGGTCATGTAAGACCCAACACCTCGTAAGGTAAAAGTCTTTGGGCCTTAAGATCAGGTCATTGGGCTAGCTAGGCCCAACAAACAAGATTTTACACTTTTGGGGCCCAAAGATAGTGCGTAGACGTCTGTGCACTCTCACGTGTGTATTGAATTCCCAAATGTTACTTGTATGAATCGAGTTATCGTCGCGTTAGTAGTTTTGGATTTTTATTGGTTCGAGACCGAACCAATTCGTTTAACAACGATTTTTTTTTTTTGATATTGTCGTGTATTGTATTTCGTCGGTAGTCGCGGTGCCAATATTTGATCAAGTTGCGTGTATTGAATTAGCCTTGAAAGTTTTCTGTTTTCAGCCCCTCATTGTTTGTAAAATTTACTTTTTCAACCCTCTAATTAAATAACTTTCCGGTTTGGTCCTTAAATCGTTTTTCTTGACATTTTAACCCCAAAAATTATTGAAATTAATATTTTTCAGCCTATTTTTCATTGAAAACAGTTTAAGTCCCGGAAAATGCAGTTTTCTCGGTTATAACCCCTCTTTTTCGCAGTTTTGACAATTTTGGCCCAAATTGGAAAATTTTTGCAACTTTGGTCCTTTTTAAATTTAAAAAGCATTTTAAACTTTTGAAAAGTACTTGGAACACTAGTAGTCCACTGTTTTACAGAAAAACACAGTTTTGGCCCTCCAAAACAGAAAATTTCGCATAATGGGCCTTATTGGGCCAAAAATGTCATTTTTAGCCCATTAAGCTTGAAATCTATGTTTTTAATCCTCCAAATGAGTATATTTCCAGAAAATATTTTATTGAAACTGTTTTGACTCATCTCCCCCATCAGATTTCGAAATATTTCAATTTGGGCCCTTTAACTTTATATTTTTAGCATTTTATGTCCAAAAATTGAGTTTTTAGCCCAAAGAAAATGTTACTAAGCCATTTAGCTATTTTTCTTGGAACACTTTATATGTAGAAATATATTTGATGCTAGTATCATTTAACATAAAGTATATCTTGATTTTTAGGGGTTTTATGGCTAGATCCAACATTATAAACACACAAAAACACACATATAAGCATAGAATCATACAAGGCATACAAAACACATATAGATCTACACTTTCACTTGTATCCCCCCCCCCACAAAACTCATAAAAACAGAAAATAGGGGGTATGAAGCTCACCTTAGGGTGTGATTTCGGTTTTTGAAGAAAAGATGGAAGAAAACTTGGTGATTTTTGGCCTTAGCACCCTTTTCTTGAAGATCTCGAGTTTGGTATGCTTCTAAGAGGTAAGATCACGATTTTGGCATGGATTAGGAAAAGATTTTGATAACACAAAGAACCTAATTCATAGATCCAAGCATAATCTTACCTTAGATGAAGAGTTTGTGGAAATTTCCTCTTGAATGCTTCCTAAATTTCGAGATCTTTGAGTGGAGAGGGAGGAAGTTTTCTTGAGTGTTCTTGAGAGAGTTTGTGAGATGTGTGTGTGTTTGAGATGGTCGAGAGTGAGGGAGAGAGAGAGAGAAATAGACCCTTGAGGTGATATGCATGGAGATATGGAATAAGTTGCATGGATATCCAAAAGACAATAATGAGGTGGCAATGGCAAGTCAACTCTTCATCTCTCCTTGGGTTTGGGCCTTGGGCCGAGAGTTTTGAAGGGAAAAGGAAAAATTTGGGCTTTTTGCCCCTAAGCCCAATATTAGAGTTTGTTTGGGTGAGTTTTAACATAAACGAATATATTATGATTTTTACATTTTTGTTGGGCTAGTTTAGGTTATTCATGGATCAAAGCTTTTAATTCATTTCATTCTAGGCCCAATATGGCCCAAAATGTTGAAATAAATAAATGTGGGTCCAAATAGAGCCCAATTAGGGTTCTATGCTCATGATAGTCAAATTGGAAGCTTATTGGTCCATTTGGGTCCAATAAGGAAGTCCTAGTCCAAAGTGGACCTAAACAAGAACTTCTAGGGTTTCCAATTGTTTGATGACCATTTGTAGTACTTGTATGATGTATTTGATTGAAGTTTTTGATGTCATAATAGTAGGTATCACACATGCTCTTAAGTTTTTGATTCACATTAACTTGAGTGTATAGATTACATGACACAAAATTTCCAGTTGTGACAGATTCATAGCCTACGTGGCGGATACTCGAGTGGCCGCGGGGAGGCCCAATTCGGTTGATGACGTTCCTGTTGTATGCGAGTTTTCGGATGTGTTCCCCGAAGAGTTACCAGGTGTGCCTCCGGAAAGGCAAGTGGAGTTCCGTATCGATTTAGTTCCGGGAGCGGCACCCATCGCCAAGGCGCCTTATCGTCTCGCTCCACCGGAAATGCAGGAGTTATCCTCGCAGCTTCAGGAGCTATTGGGGAAGGGGTTTATTCGACCGAGTAGCTCACCTTGGGGAACGCCGATTCTATTTGTCAAGAAAAAAGATGGTTCGCACCGGATGTGTATCGATTATCGGGAGTTGAACAAGTTGACGGTTAAAAATTGATATCCGTTACTTAGGATCGATGATCTGTTCGATCAGTTGCAGGGGGCATCTTAGTTCTCCAAGATAGACTTGAGGTCCGGTTATCAACAGATGAGGGTTCGGGATGAAGATATTCAGAAGACTGCATTTAGAACTCGTTATGGACATTATGAGTTTGTGGTGATGCCTTTTGGGCACACCAACGCCCCGGCCGCGTTCATGGATCTTATGAACCGGGTGTGCAGGCCGATGTTGGATCGGTCGGTGATCGTATTCATTGATGATATTTTGGTATATTCGAGGTCTAGGGAGCACCATGAGGAACATTTGAGGGAAATTCTTGGGGTGTTGAGATCGGAGAGGCTGTATGCCAAATTCTCCAAGTGTGATTTCTGGTTACGAGAGGTCCAGTTCCTTGGGCATCTTGTTAACCAGAAAGGGATATTGGTCGACCCGGCCAAGATTGAGGCGGTGTTGAGGTAGGAGGTGCCGAGATCGCCCACTGAGATCAGAAGCTTCCTAGGGTTGGCTGGATATTATCGCAGGTTTATCAAGGATTTCTCCAAGATCGTCGTGCCACTTACTAGGATGACCCGGAAGGGTGTTGCATTTTCATGGGGACCGGAGCAGCAGTCCTCCTTCGAGGCCCTCCGTTAGAAATTATGCGAGCCTCCGGTGCTTGCACTCCCGGAAGGGATGGAGGATTTTGTGGTGTACTGTGATGCATCTATAACGGGTTTGGGGGCGGTGCTTATGCAAAGGGAACATGTGATAGCGTATGCTTCGAGGCAGTTGAAGCCTCATGAGTCGAGATATCCCACCCACGACCTGGAATTGGGGGCTGTGGTGTTTGCCCTCAAGATCTGGCGGCATTATCTTTATGGGGTTCAGTGTACCATCTACACGGCCCACCAGAGTCTGAAGTACTTGATGGATCAGCCAAATCTAAAGATGCGACAGAGGAGATGGTTGGACGTGGTGAAGGACTACGATTGTGAGATCCTGTACCACCCGGGCAAAGCTAATGTGGTGGCCGATGCGTTGAGCCGTAGGGCGGAAAGCGCCCCGATCCGGGATATTTGTATGAGGTTAACGGTGATGACCCCGATTTTGGATACCATTCGAGGAGCTCAGGCTGAGGCTGCGAAGCCAGAAAATCAGAAAAGGGAGCGAGCTGTAGGTCAGGTATCAAGATTCGTTACGGATGGTCGAAGGCTTATGACTTTTCAGGGTCGGATTTGGGTACCGTTTGTGGGCGGTACGCGTACTATTTTGATGGAGGAAGCGCATCGATCGAAATTCTCGATTCATCCCGGGGCTACAAAAATGTATTTGGATCTAAGGAAGGAGTATTGGTGGCCCTGTATGAAAAGGGATGTTGCATGGTTTGTTGAGAAATGCCTGACTTGTCGGCAGGTGAAGGCCGAGCACCAGCGTCCGCACGGTAAATTGCAGCCGCTAGAGATTCCCGAATGGAAGTGGGAACAGATTGCCATGGATTTTATCACCAAATTGCCGCGGACTGCGAGGGGAGTCGATGCGATTTGGGTGATCGTGGATAGATTGACGAAGAGCGCTCATTTTCTAGCCATCAGCGAGAGCTCTTCTGCGGAGAAGTTGGCGGAATTATACGTGAGGGAGGTGGCATCGCGGCATGGGGTTCTGATGTCGATTGTTTCAGATCGTGATGTGTGTTTTACTTCCAGATTTTGGAAGAAGTTTCATGAGGAGTTGGGTACGAGACTGCATTTCAGTACCGCATACCACCCGCAGACGGACGGACAGAGCGAGCGAACGATTCAGACGCTTGAGGATATGCTCCGAGCATGTGTTTTGGATTTCGGAGGGAGCTGGGACACCTATCTACCTTTAGCAGAGTTTTCGTATAACAACAGCCATCATTCGAGCATTGGTATGCCACCCTTTGAGCTGTTGTATGGGCGGAGATGTCGCACCCCCATCTGCTGGGGAGAGGTGGGGCAGCGGGTGATGGGTAGCATGGAGATCGTACTCCAGACGACCAAGCAGATTCAGCAGGTCAAGCAGAGGTTGTTGACCGCGCAGAGTCGCCAGAAGAGTTATGCGGATAGGCGGCGGTCCAAGCTCGAGTTTCAGGTTGGTGACCTTATGCTCCTCAAGGTCTCTCCTTGGAAAGGAGTGATACGATTCAGGAAGAGGGGCAAGTTGGTACCCCGGTACATTGGACCCTTCAGGGTAATTGCTAGGGTAGGCCGGGTAGCCTACCGGTTGGATCTACTTGCTGATTTAGGGCAGATCCATGATACCTTTCATGTCTCGCAGTTGAGGAAATGTATTGCCGACAAGTCGGCAGTGGTGCCATTGGATGATATTCAGGTGGATGCAGGTCTGAACTATGTGGAGAGACCGGTAGCGATCAGGGATCGGAAAGTTAAGGTTCTGAGGAAAAAGGAAGTACCCCTGGTACAAGTGCAGTGGCAACATCAGAAGGGGTCCGAGCTGACATGGGAGTCCGAGTCTGAGATGCGGGATCAGTATCCGGATTTGTTTACAGTATGAGACTTCAGTCTCAAATGGGTATTTAGAAACAAGATGGATAAGGAGGGAAATGTCATTCGCAACAAAGATCGGCTGGTTGTCAAAGGCTACTGTCAGGAAGAAGGCATCGATTATGAAGAGACCTTCGCTCTTGTTACAAGATTAGAGTATGTTCGTATCTTTCTTGCCTATGTCACACAAGAACTTTGAAGTCTATCAGATGGACGTCAAATGTGCCTTTCTCAACGGAGAACTTGAAGAAATTGTGTATGTTGAGCAACCGCCAAGCTTCGTGAACGAGAAGTATCCAGATCATTGTTATGTCCTTGACAAAGCGGTATATGGCCTAAAACAGGCTCCCAGAGTGTAACAGCCTGAAATCCAGGTATTCTTCTTTTGGCCCTGCATCTTGGTTAAGTTGATAATTTAGGGTTTTCATGGTAGGCGAGTATGCTGGGCGTACAAGGTGTACGATGCGCATACTCGCACACCTCATTTGGACGCGTTCTCCCTCAGGTACGCGGGGCGTACCCAAGGTTACGCTCTGCGTAACTCATTCAGATCCAAACCCTAATTTCCTTTGGAGGGGCTATAAAAGGAATGTGTGGCTGGACTTCTCAGCCACCATCCCTCAGAGTGAAACCCTAAAAAGAATGTACCTTCGTTCTTTGGCCATTGTGTGTGTATTCTAAGCTTGGTGGTGCCATTCCAAGGTTGCAAAGGAGAAGAAGAGCTTGTTGGAGAGGCAAGAATTGGTGCTCAAGTGTAGATCTGAGCTTTGCAAGGGTTAAAGCTTCATTTTCAGGTAAAACTTTCGGATCTTGTCACTTGGTTCATGTTATATGCTTAAGATGTCATTTTCTAGGGTTTAAGCCCCAAAGGTGGAGACTTTTTGTGCAAACGGCCTCCATGAGCTTAGATACTTCATATTTCTGATCTATTGGAGTTGTAGACTCATAAAAATGGCATCTTGGACGTGGGTACCATGCATGAGATCTAGGTCCTTGAGTTTGAATAAAAGGTTGTTATGTGATGTTGGAGCCTTTACAGCCATGCCAAGGCTTAAAGGTCTCGACTTTATGGGTTTAGACACACTAAAAAGGTCGGATCTAGAAGTTGTAGTAATGGCTTAACCGATTAAGACCAGATATGGAGGGTGGCTGATTCTGGTGGTTACGCTGGGCGTAACTTCCAATACGCGCAGCGTACTGGGTGGAGACCCCGATCCAAGGGGGGTTCGCAATGTACGCCCCGCGTACATCTAGCAGTACACCCAGCGTACTCTCAGGGTTGACTTTTGTTGACGTTTAGGGTTTTGGTCAACATAAGGACTTTAGGTCAAGGAAGGGTAAAATGGTCTTTTACCCCCTGAGGAATGATGATAAGGGTAAAGTTTTAGTGGTGGAAGTCTTTGTGTAATAAATGATATTTTTATGTTTAGGCGAGGCTGAGCCGTCGTTTGGATTCAGTGATAGCGAGGACACGAGATCTTAGACTTTCCACAAGGTGAGTTTTCTCACTATACTGTACCCGGAAGGGTTTGTCTGTGTGACCGGAAGGTCGGATATACTATGAGATATATGTGTTATGTGTGATAAGTTATTCGTTATATGTGCCATGTATGATATGCTTGATATGGGCCGGAAGGCATTATATTATGGGCCGGAAGGCGAATATGTTATGGGCCTAAAGGCGTTGCGATGTGGACCGTAAGGTTGACGTGGGTAGGACCGGAAGGTTTACCTAGTCGGGACGGAAGTCCCCTGAGACACATGGACCGGAAGGTCAGGGCCTGGAAAGGAGTATGTGCGTAGGTTGTATTTTAGGGAACTCACTAAGCAATTATGCTTACAGTTGTTGTGTTATGTGTTTCAGGTACTAGCGAGGACCGTGGAAAGGCGTCGGCGTGATTGTACACACTCACGGAGAAACTGTTTTTATGATCATGGGATGTATTATGTTATGATAATATTGTTCACGTTTGAATTTGGAATTAAACGATGGGTTTTGATGTTTACAAAAATGAAAAAAATTGGTTTTAAATTTTACGTTGTTACACAGAGCATGGTATGAAACTCTAACTCGATTCTTAAAAATGTCTAAATTCAAACAAGGTTCGGTTGACCCAACCTTCTTTCGCAAGAGAGAAGGTAACCGCCTCATGATAGTCCAAATTTATGTTGATGACATCATCTTTGGCTCCACGAATCCTAGCTTAACAACTAAATTCAGGAAGTTGATGGAAACTAAATTTGAGATGAGCTCAATGGGTCCAATTAACTTTTTCCTTGGATTAAACATTAGACAGGGACCCGAAGGCATTTTTATTAATCAAGAGGCATACACCAAGACACAATTGGCCAAGTTTGGGATGACAGGTGACTCCAAAGTGAAAGTGCCTATGGCCTTTGGGACAAAGCTTTCACCCTCATTGGAGAAACCAGCTGCTGGTATGACGCTCTATCGCCAAATGATTGGGTCTCTGATGTATCTCACAGCTAGTAGACCTGACATCATGTTTTCAGTCTGTTATTGTGCAAGGTTTCAAGCTAACCCATGCGAACCTCATCTGCAAGCAGTGAAAAACATCTTTCGCTATCTGAAGCGAACCTCCTATCTCGGTCTGTGGTATCCAGCCAACTCAAGATTCTTTGTTCAAGCATTTTCAGATGCTAACTTAGGTGGATGTGGATTCGATCGTAAAAGCACCACTGGAGGATGCCAATTTTTAGTTGGTAAATTGGTTAGCTGGCAATCGAAGAAACAAACTTGTGTCTCTCTCTCCACTGCAGAAGTTGAATACATTGTTGCAGCATCATGCACATCTCAATTCGTATGGATACAAAGTCAGCTCCGGGATTACGGGCTAAACATGAAGAAAATCCCACTATATTGTGACTCTGAAAGCGCAATTAGGATTTGTCACAACCCAGTGCAACACTCAAAGACTAAACATATAGCACTGAGTTACCACTTTACCAAGGATCACGTCGAAGATGGTAACGTAGAAATTCACTTCGTCAGGACAACCGATCAACTGGCAGATATATTCACTAAGGCTTTACCTGAAGCGAGCTTCAGTAAGATTCTACAAGGCCTAGGAATGATGGAAGCCGAATCTGTACCAAAATCGTCTTCGCTTCAATAAAGGTAAGAAGTGAAATAGAGCGAACCGAAATGAACCGAACGTTTGGTCTATTTCGGGTTCGGTCTATTTCGGGTGAAGTTTGACCATGAACCGAACGTTCGGTCTATTTTGGGTTCGGTCCTTCTGAACTCGTTCGCTTCTTTTTATTATCAAGGCATTTTGACTGTATCCCTTTGTACACTTTTTAAATACTTCTTTTATATTCATAAAATCCAAAAATATTTTTCTCTTTCGTTTAATTGGTCAATTCTCACAAAATACAAAAATATTTTTTATTTTTATTTTTTTTATCTAATTTTTTTTTTTTTTTGTATAAGTGTGACTCTCGATGGCGAAGCTAAGGCAGGTAAATGTTTTATTTTTTTCTTTTATTTATTTTATTTTTTTGTTAGGCGTCCCTAGCAGCATGCTGCTATATGTTGACTAAAGTCTCGAAAGATTTTGAGTGAAGCCTTAATAACATGATATATACAAATCATGTTTTCCCAATCCAGGCTGCAATATTCACTCTAATCATGAGCTACCTTACTCTACTTACATTGAGTTTAGAGTTTTCTGCTTGGTCATTCTTTTTCTTTAGAGTAGAGGTACATTCGCTTCTTTTACCATCTCCATCATTTTTCTTCATTGTACTTCGTTTCACCAATATAACCCTTGAGACTCTCAGTATTTACCACTGAGGTTTATGGTTATACAAAATCTGCGTTAATGATCTTAGTTTCATGCCACTATGAACTAAGTGAAACCCACAATCCAACACCAATAATGAATTGACGGTGAATTCTTATATTCAAGATCTTACTTGTTACCAAATGAAATCTCTTTTTATTTTTAAGTGATCTTTTATGAATTTGTCTAAAACCAAGGCTTTTCTTACCCTAAAGATCCAGTTTATTTTTTTTTTTTTTTTGAGATTTCTTTACTTTCTTTTGTCACTATAAATTATATCCCACCTACTTGTTCAACAGATCACATTGATCTCACAAGTACTTCATTCAGTTTCGGTCTTATATCAAGTATCGAAATTATGAATTGAAGCGAAAGCCACCCCTTATAACCTTCAAAAAGATGACTTTCAATACTTCTTAACAAGTTATTGATCGTTATTTAATGGGAAACCAAGCAAGCATTTTAGTGTCTCTCTTAACTTTGAAGGAAGTGATTCGTTCCCAGAATCAATTGTTTTATGTCTCTTTAAGACATACAAATTATCACGAAAAGTTTGCTTTATTTCTTTATCTTTTGCACTCTATGCACGAAAATTTTTAATTTTCCAAACTCTGGTTTTTTTAAGGCTGTTTAATAAAGCAGAACAGGAAATGGCGATTCAAATGAATTTTGGGGTGATGATTGGGATAATGTGAAAGCTGACTCAGTGGTTATCCAATCGGTTTGGCGATTTGAAAAAGAAAATTTTATGGGATGGTGTGCAAAAAGGAAACGTCCTTTCTCTTTCCTGCGTCATCATCGGTATGCCAATTGTTCATCCCTCAAGTCAGGCACTATTTTTGAAATAATCCAAGATCTCAGCCGGATTTTTCTCTCTCCTCCTTGTACGTATAAAAGGAATTGGAACGGGACTCTTTAACCTTTTATCACTTACCAAACTCTCTCAAACCACAAAGGCAATTCCTCTTACTGTTCATCATCTTCTCCAAGCTTCTACAATGGCAGACTCTTCATTCGTTCATGATATTTCTGTTCATCAACCACTTCTTACAATCAAACCTCAACAGAACCTAATCATTGATCTCACCCCTTTTGTCTATGAGCCCTACATGCTATATGTCGTTGAGTGTCTCAAATACTCACCTCACGTCGAAGCTCTGACCAAAGTTGAAGTCGTACCAATGTCCTGTCTTTCTCTTGTCTACTCTACTGCTTACTACGACAAGGTTAATGAAAGGATTCATTTTGAAATCCAAAATGAGAAGACCTCCATCTCCAAGCACCGCTTATGTGCCCTAATTGGTCTTTCTCAAGAACAATCTATGGTAAACCTTGAATCCATCACCACTGGTCAACTCTTTTCTATGTTTTATCAGATGGGGTATACTGAAATCCTCACCATAATAACCAAGTTCAAGAAGTCCTGCCTTCCGCCTCAATGGAATGGCCTTTTCACTTTGTTGTTCAAAGGACTCTCTAAGCGAAGCGCTGGCTCAGATGGTGTGAGCAAGTCTTTTATGACTGTGCTATACGGACTGTACCATGGGATCGATTTGGATTTTGGAACTATTATTTGGCAGCAACTGGTACAAAGCTTGGTCTCTTCATCCAGGCATTCAGAGATTTCTTGTGGGCGATTTTGGTCAATAATCACTAACTGGGCAATGGATCATCTTCATGTTCCCATCATGGCGGATTCTCTTCTCTCCTCCATCGCTACTTTTCACACAACCAAAATCATAGTCACAAATCCCACCAAGTACTCCTTTATTGGATCTGTTCCTGAACCCATGCTCGCTCGTGTCTCTGCAGCAAGTAATGTTCTACAACAATACCTCAAGATTCCATCTTCATGCCCAAGGGAGCTTACGCCAGCCATGGTTCGCTCCTTCAGAATCTGATAGTGAAAGCTCTGATGATGAGGCTTCGGGTCAATGTGATACTCCGCCTCGCTCCCATACACCAGAAATTTCAGTTCGCTCCCATCCTCCTTCACCTCCACCTGTAACCATCCCAGTATCCATCCCTCCAATATTTCCTATTTTAACCACTCAACCATCCACTACAATTTCCATCCCTACTCCTATATTCACATACACTACTACCACCACTACAACCACAGGAGCTCATTCTACCGCTCCCAATCCACCCGTTACAACCACTCCACCTGTAATAACTGAACCACCTGTCACAACCGAACCTCCAGCCACTACCAAACCCTTATCTCCTACACCATCCATAGAAACCACCCTTGTTCTAGGCGGTGAGGACTTGGAATTTGATTCCACGTATTTTAGTCCTTACCGTGTACAGAGTGATGATGATGATGATGAGCCTGTTACAAAGCATCATCTCAAAGCAGTAAACGAAAAACTTGATCAACTGCTCTCATCCTCTTCCTCTGGAGCTTACTCTGAAGTTGCTTTAAAGGCCTTGTTCTCCTCTGTTGTTCAAGAACACAGCGCCTCGCTCACTGCTGCAGCTAAGGCTATTGACACCTCCACTTCACAATGTCAAGAAGCCTCTCTTGCTGTTGAGGCTTCTACCAAGGAGTGCAAGGAAGCGGCCGCAAAAGTCGATAAACTAGTTTCTGAAGCTCACCTGTTTCTAGATTCTTTGCAGGCGACCACTAAGAAGAATGCTCAAACCGTCAATGCTTCGGTGGATAACCTTCAACGGTCCCTTCAGTCTGAAAGGTCCAACCTCGAAGCTGCACGCCAAGTGATTGAAGCTGCCAACGAGTCTCTACATGCTAATGACAATGATCGCCTGACTCAACTTGAAGCAAAATTAGCTGTAGAGAATCGCATCATGGATGAGCTTGACAGACGCACCTCACAGCTGAAAATGCAAAATTACAAGCTGCATACTGCTACTGCTGAGCTCAATGACCTGAAGTCAGAAAGGGAGGTCATTCAGAGTTCTGTTGTTGATGTTCACTCCATCCTCCTTCATCTCCTTGAAGCGCACGATCCAATCATCACCATTACGATCAGACAGCACTTGGCTGACAAGCTCAGGCCAGCATTGTACATCCTTAGTCATATTGAGGGTGTTCTGTTGACTGGTGTCCAGCCGAAACAAGGGGGAGAGAAGGCAACTCAACCTCCTCCTCGACCGAAACCATCTACTGAACCGAAGGGTAATGAAGCTTCGGTCAGTAACAAGGAGAAAAAGAAGAAGAAGATTGGGGAGGATGACACAGACAATGAAGATGATGTATATGCTGAGAATCCTGGAAAGTCTTTTCAAAAGGCAAAGCCCTCTGAGAAAGAGTTGGAAGAAAAGTACAAGAAACAACAGGCTGAGCTCGAGCAAAAGCGAAAGGAGACGGAGCTCCTAGAAAAGAAGAAGTCCATGTTTCCTGTCTGGACTATAGATTCGCTTTAAAGGTGTGCTATTGATGAGACCAGCATACTTTGGCTTGAGCCTGTGATGTCATTTGGGCTCGAAAACTCCAAGGACGCACAGTTTGACATGTCGATCACGCAAAAGGCATTCATCTTTCACTGCTTTAACTCAACTGCTGCAATTCCTTCCCCAGACCCGAAGGTAGATAGGGATCTATTGGAGTTCTACTTGGAGTTTGCTCAACCCTAGTATTTGACCTGGAGTTCGAAGAAGATTACTATTGTCAAGGTTTTGAAGCCCTACTCAGCGGGGAAGTTCATTAATGTTAAATTCAAAGTGACTCGAGGCACCGAAGGCTCAGTTCACAACTTCACCCTTGCTGATCTACCGAACCTTAATCCCCACGACTGGATACTACTCAACAATATTCTTCTGTCAAATCCACAGGAGTACCAGCCAATAGTTGACCATGTCAAGCGAATGCTTGTGTGCTACATTCACGAGTTAGCGAAGGTGGACCAAGAGATTGCTTCTACCATTCACAAGAGAACCACGATCAAGACTATGGGCAAAGCAGGCAATGTCAACACAATGGTCAAGGGGAATATAGATTCGAAATACCACACTGTCATGTTCGTCAGGGGCGAAGGTCAGAAATGTATGTTCGCTCTCGTTGACAAACACCTCTTCTCAACTTCTTGCCTAGAGCATATCTTGGAGATCATTCAGAGGTGTGATCAGAACAGTGCAGCTGACAAGAAGTTGTTCACTGATATGTTGAGGTGGTATATATAGTTTCGGCAGACACTTCTTGCAATAATTCCTCGGTTGTTCAAAGTAATAAAGACAGTGAAGCCAACACAGAAGAAATAATCTCTCGCCTCATTTGACGCAAAGGGGGAGATTGTTGGGATTATTATGTTGCGTCATGGGCTCGGTCCTTAGCCCAGTTTTGATTGTCGGTTTGGGTTTGTCCAACCATTCATGTTTTTGTTCTAGGGTTTAGTATATAAGCTGCATGCATGCAGTCTTAGGGGTTAACGCTTTAATTATTTTCCTTACTGAGTTTTGTAAACCCTAGCTCGCCTCTACAGTGGAAGTTCTTTGTCGAGCTCTGCTGAGGCGTGACTTTGTTGAATCATAAGCACATATTTGATTCCATTCTGTGTCCATACTCTTACTGTGTTTTTCTTGTTTGATTTTCATATTCTTACCTGTGAAAGATCTAATCGATCTAGAGTTTTATTCTCATCACATAGTAACATGCAGTTAGAGTTCCAAGATGTGTCTACAGATTTGAAATTTGCTTTGACTTCTAAGCAACATCTGCTTCAAGCTCAGCGATTTGAATGTCATGTTGTCCAATCAGAAGGTCTTTCTCTATGTTTTTCTGGTTGAGAACACATATTTCTTCTCTAAGCTTGGACACTAAAGGATCATCATCCCTTGAATGACCTTCCTCAATAGATATTCCTTTTGCACGAGAGGAAGGCACTAAACTTTGTTCCTGTGCCAAGTGCATTGCAAGACTCTCAGAGGCAGCATCATGTGAATGCCTTGGTGGAGACGATCCTTGAGCAGCTGATGGGCCACCAGTTTCATACACTGTACTTGGACCTTCTTGGGTTGGCATGGGCGATGCAGAAGCAGTTGTTGTTGTTGTTGTTTATTGTGTTGGAGGGGCTTGTTCCAGAATAAATACTCACGGCCTTGGATCATGTATTCTCCTTTTTAACGGAGGTTGGGAGATTTGAGTTGTCATAGGATCACTCACAGATGTAAGGTCCCTCAAACTGAGGATCCAAACCAGTGATCAAACAAATAGCAATCAAACACAATGAGAATGGATTAGAAGAAGAATTAAGCCAAGCATGCACACGTTTATATTATAAAAACGTCAAATACACCTTGGTTACACACACTCTAACCGTAAACTATAAGACACGTCACTCTGGTTCGTCAACCAACCTGACAGACTCTAACAAGCCCTATATATAGGAGATAGATGACCGTAAATGGATTTACGGCCGTAAACCCGTTTATGGCCATAAACACCAACCTAATCGTAAACACTGTAAACATCAACAAAACATGACCATAAACCCATTAAGGCCTATACATATGATTGCCTAGCCCAAACCACAAAAATAAGACCTTTCAACAAGTTGTACTTCTAATAGACTTCTATTACCAGTTCTTTACAAGATTCATATTGAACTAAGTATTTTAGGTCAGAGATATCAAATTCATGTTTATTCTTGATATCTAATTGTCTTTTTCATCTTTTAACTTTTATAGTAAAATATGCCTCCTCGGAGAAACCCAAGGCGTAACCCTGTTAATGAAGCTCTAACACCACCTCCGCCACCACCTCCTCAATTCGACGTTTCCATGTTTCAGGCGGCGTTCACGGCAGCTGTTGTAGTTGATATGTCTCATATAAACACTCCTGGTGCAAGTGGAGCAGGAGTTGGTGCACATCCCTCTAACCACGACGAGAATCATGGGCACTCACGAGAGTGTACCTACAAGGAATCATCAAACGCCAAATCCAGGACCTTCAACGGGACTGGAGGAGTAATGGCGTTAAACAATGGATTGATAAAACAGAGGCAGTCTTCGAGATCTGCTCCTACTCGGAGGGTAGCAAAGTCAAATTTGTTGTTTGTACCTTTGCTGACAGAGCCCTAACATGGTGGAACAGCCATGTTAAGTCACTAACCTTGGTAGTGGCTAACTCTGTAAGTTGGGAGAACTTAAAGACCATGTTGATGTGGGAGTACTGCCCGCGAGGGGAAATTCAGAAACTTGAGCAAGAGCTCTAGGGTCTTACTATGGTTGGTTCAGACATAACAACCTATACAAATCGATTATGTGACTTAGCAATCCTATGTCCAGAACTGGTTGCTCTGGAGAGCAAAAAGATAGAGAGGTATATTTGGGGGCTGTCACCCCAAATTCAGGCAAGTGTCATAGCTTCTAGACCTGTTACCTTTAACAGTGCCAAGGAACTAGCACAGTCGCTCATTGACCATGGAGCTCGTCAAAACTCTGTGGTTCCTACACCAGAACAACCCAAGGGAAATAACAACAACAACAGTAACAAGAAGAAGAAGAAGAAGAAGAAGAAAGCCTGGAATAAAAGAAAGGGAAATTCTTCTCAGGAACCCTCAAAGAAGCAACAATTAGTGGCGGTCCATGCTGCTATTGTACCTGTTGTTGTTCCTGTTAATCCTGCACCAGCTAAGCCTTATGCTGGTAATCTCCCCAAATGCAACAAGTGTAATTTTCACCTCAACGGATATTGTCGGGAAATGCGGTTTCTTAACTACAACAGAAAAGGGCATACTGCCCGATTCTGTAAATCACCACCCCAACCGATTAACCAAGTACCTGCCGCTGGAGTATTTCAAGCATGCTATGGATGCAGTGATGTGGGGCATTTCAAGAGAGATTGTCCGAAAGCTGGAAATGTCGGTGGATTTGGGAGAATTCTAGCATTGGGTCACGAAGAAGCGGTGGCAGACCCTGCGGTGGTCACGGGTACGTTTCTTCTCAACAATATTTATACATGCATTCTATTTGATTGTGGTGCTACAACATCAGAAGGGTTCCGAGTTGACATGCAAACTTGAGGCGGAGATACACGAACATTACCCAGATTTATCCGTGGCACCGAACTTTGAGGACAAAGTCTAATTTAAGTGGGGGAGAATTGAACCACCAAATCCTTGCAGGTAATTCTTTTCTATAGTTGTTATGTGTAAGTATGGAGTTTTGATCTACGCAAGGCATAGATGGACACTACGCATTGTATAGAAGGGAAAATGTGGGCGGACCTTTAATGAACTATGTGGAGCGTAGATAGGAGTACATAGGGCGTACTCGTCCAGAGTCCAAACCCTAAATTCAGGGTTTTGAGCCCTATTTAAGCACCTTAACCTTCATAAAACCCTTCCATGCTCAACCTCCATTCCCCCCAACGTCCTCCTTGAAACCCTAACCGTAGTTTGGTTCATGTTAACGTATGGTCCATTAGCATGGCTCATACGTCAATACTTGGTGCGCTAGCCTTGCCTGGCCCACTCCTGGTACTCGCCTGACAACCCTAAGAGGCCTTACCCAGCTTCTTGCTAGCTAGGCCTGAGTTGGGTTGGCCCATGGCCTGACCTAACTCTCCCTTGACCTAATTGTCCCCCATAAATAGAGCATAATCTCCCTCATAGGGAGGGATCTCCCCTTGGACCTTTCCTGGGACCTAAACCCTAGAGGCATCATCCTCCATGATACCCAAACACACACCCAACACACCAATATGGTTCTCTATAGCTAGGGAGAACCATCTCATCTCTACCAACTGATATAACTTGATCGTCGGAGCTTGCTCTTGGGGCACAGTCCCTGGGGCAACTCTAATGACTTTGCTATGATTGTAGCTTAGGTATCTCAACAGAGACCTATTGACGGTACCACATCTAGATCTCTGATCCGGATCCAAATCAAGACCCGTCGACCCGAGCACATATCACAACAGTGCATTGTGAGCTTATAGAGTGTTCTTTGAGTGCTTTTGAAAGAAGAAGAAGTTGGTAGAGTTGCTTGGAAGCTTGAATCAACCTTGGATCTGGAAGTTCTTCACCTTCATTCATCTCCAGAAGGTATCAAGTTTGTACCTTTATGTTTCCATTATTAGATCTAGTTTAGATGTTGATTTTATGCCATTTTGTCCCATTATTTTTGGTCCATTTGAGTATGAACGACTCTAGACCTTGAAGAGTGCATTTCCATAAATATTTAGGGGTATTAAGTCATAAAAAGGTTGTCTTGTCCGTTTCCAACCATCCATGCATAAGTTTGAGTTCCTTAGAAGTTGTGAGATTAGGGCTTGTTCTTGATCCTTGATAAACCATGCAAGTGCATAATATTTGGAACTCTATCACTTAGGACACTTATTTAAACCAGATATGAGAGTTAGACGTAAGGCCTTTATGTATTAAGCAGTTAATGGAGAGTTTGGATTCAGCATGTGTACACAGGGCATAATTAAGGTTACGCAGCACGTAACCTGGTTGAACACCGTATTTTGGAATGACACTTTATGTCATGTGTAAAGTTAGAGTACGCATGGCGTACTCGGTCTGGTGTTAACTTTTGACTTTTGACCGCTGACCATTATCTTTGAACAGGTTTGACTTTAGGTCATTTGGGATATTTTGGATAGTAGATTGAGACTGGGTCCCTGTTTATTGCATAGGTGATCTATAGAGACAATATTTGGAGAAGTGATCAGTCCAGCTATCGTTCAGACTGTGAGGTGATTTTTCCTCACTGTACTCGTGGGTCGAAGGCACTAAGGTCAGCCCACTAGGTTGTATGATATATCATGGTATATATGATGTTGCTATGTTGTAGTGTTCTATTAGACTGGTAGATCTGCACGATTATTTGTTTGCTGGTTATATGTTGATCTGTTGCATATGTCGACATAGTGTAGTTGGGTTGAGGCAATATTGCTTTGTGCAGAAGCCAACAAACCTGGGAGCAATCCAGACATAAGTTGTGGGTCGAGAAGGCAAACCAGACTTATGTTGTAGGCTTGGGAGCAATCCATACATGAGTTGTGGGTCGAGAGGGTAATCTAGAATTGTGTTCTGGGCTCAGGGGTAATCTATTTCGATGGTTGTGGACCCAGTATGCATGTTGTTATATGTTTGTGTGGTGGTACTTTGAGAGGGGGGGACTCACTAAGCTTTCACTAACAGTTTGATTTTATGGTTGAAGGTACATCGGAGGATAGTGGAAAGTCAAAGGTGTGATTGTACACATCATCCTGGAATTTTTATCTGACTTATAATTTTGGGATACTCTGGTTCATGAATTTGATTTTTTAGAAACTATGTTTTGTAATTTGTGGATTTTTGAATGGTTTTAAATATGAAAATTTTTGTCATTATTTTTGGGATGTTACAAGTTGGTATCAGAACCCTGGTTTGAGAGAATTGGATGAACACTAGTGTGCTTCTAGACTCAAACTAAGGATCTACAAAATGCTTTTCAAAATTTAACCATAAAAGGACTGGCAAGAAGGATGTGATGTGTGAAATCAGAGACAAGGAAAGCGATTCCCCAAGATACCCACACTTGTTTTGTGTATTGATAGAATTTCATGCTAGTATGTAGGCTAAGGATCTCCAGGAATTGCATGATAGAATTTCCTGTTGTATGATGCTTGATATCATAGGAGAGTTTCGTGTTATACTTGATGGAACTGACATTGTTAATGTGGTTGCTTGGTGTGTGCATCATAAATGTACATAACTAAGATTTTATTGCTTGAGAATGTTTGATTTAGCCTTATTTCATGTTGCTTGTCTGGTTGTGGTCTTAGGGTAGAATCAAGTATTCGAATGTCTATCGAATCCAGTGTTATGTATGATTAGCATACACGAGCGGCCGCAGGGTTAATGGAAGTTTCATGAGTGAGTATGGATTGTAGCAAGCCAGCGTGAGGAAGGGTTAGGCACTCTTGAGAGAATATGTATAGGATGTATGCATATCCTAGATGTTGGGCCTTATGGCCAGGTGGTCCATGACGACCTCTTGAGACAAATACGAGTAGGTGTGGAAGG
The DNA here is from genome assembly GCF_002870075.4 of Lactuca sativa. Taxonomy (NCBI): domain Eukaryota; kingdom Viridiplantae; phylum Streptophyta; class Magnoliopsida; order Asterales; family Asteraceae; genus Lactuca; species Lactuca sativa. Next base: position 175,821,304 of record NC_056623.2, read on the forward strand.
TAGTATGGGTCCGTACTTCTGGAAGCACATGACCCGTATGCGTAGCAAGGAAATCATGAACCCTGAGGGTTTAGTAATTTTTTAATGTTATAATAGTATGAATTGTGGCTTTTTTGATGTATTCCGGTTTGTTTTCAGTATGTCGGTCACTAGAGGTTCTATATAAGGAGCTGGTGGCCCAGAGAGGCCCGGATTGACAGATGAGGAGATTTGTGAGATGATCAGCACTCGGGTGACCATGGCTGTTAGGGAGGAAATCTCAAAGGTTTTGGGGTCTACTAAGACCGCTATGATCGACATATTTGATAAGCGCTATGTTGTCCTCACCGAGGCTACTGTTGTCGTAGCCACAATAGTCATTGTTGTGGGACTCCAGGGGAGGGGGACATTTCAGTACTGGGACTTCAGCAACACGAAGCCACCGGGGTTTGATGGGGTCAAGGACCCGATTGTTGCTATGAGGTGGTTATCCGATGTAGAGGGTTGTTTCTTCACTTGTTCGTGTCCGAAGGACCAGAAGGTCAGGTGCACTCTGAACCTTCTTCATTTAAGGGAGAAGGATTGGTGGAAGTTGGTGACCGGTGCTTCATCTCCTGTGGAGAAATCCGCAGTGACATGGGAGCAGTTTTCAGAGATGCTTCGTACCGAGTATGTACCGCTAGTAGAGAGGGATAGGTTAGCTCAAGAGTATCTTTTGCTGAGGCACGCGACAAATTCAGTGACGAATATCACCAAGATGTTTACAGATAAAGCCCAATTCTGCCCTGAGTATGTTGCTTTGGAGTAGGTCCAAATGTCGCGTTACTAAAGCATGCTCAAGATGGAGATTCATGAGTTTTTATCAACCCAACGGTACTATTCTCTCTCTGAGCTGCAGTCTTTCACTCGGAGGGAAGAGATCGAGATTGAAACCCAGACAAGAGAGAAGAGGCAGACCCCAGCTCAGTCACAACCGACAACAAAGTGGTTCAAGCCCGTTGATTCACGATCTGGAGGTGAGAGGGGTCGCACTTGTGGCAAGTGCGGGAAGGCGCGTGAGGACGCTTGTCAAGAATAAGTGTATTAAATCGAGTTTTTCACACTTATTGTAACTTTCCTTGCAAATTATATGAAACAGTTGTGTACTTCATATTGTATTTTTATTATTCTTGGATAATTGTTGCATATTCTTTATTTTAATTTCATTTAAAGTTTATTGTCCGAGCCTAAGATCCTAACTTAACAATAGTTTTAGAACTAGAAATGTAGATGTAGGGTTTGGTGATTTGGGTTGGTGAATTGGTAGATAGGGGTTGTGGATATTTTCAAGTTCGATTCCTTTCTATAGGTCACCCTCGACATTCATCGTACAAGGAAATGATGGAATGGATTATTGATGTTTTACATATTCTACTACAGGTGCATATTCATATTCAATTTTCATCGGATTCAACAGGTTTATATTCATTCTTCGTTGGATTCTATAGTTTAAAGTACTTTAAGCTTGTTCATCCCAAAATTGAATCATATCTTGAAGACAAGTGTGAAATAAGTTTGTGATATTTCATTGTTTAGCTTTTTGGTTTTGGCTTGAAAAAGAAAACTAAATGCATAATCAATCATTTCTACATCTCGATTGTTGGTGATTTTAATGTTATCAACATATTTGAGTGTAGTTGTTATTAATATTGAGATATGTTGAGTTCTATTTCACTCACCGATATTGAACCGACAGAGTGCACACTTGGAATGATAAATATGAGCTTGGGATATGGAGGTCGGGGGCAGCACCCCTGGGTACGGGGTTCCAAGGGGCACTCCCCTAGCGGGGTCCATGGGGCAGAACCCCTGGCAGTGGTTCCAACCATGCATTTCCTGCCAAAAACAATTGGTGACATCGTTGTGATGTTAGAATCGGTTATGTCTTATAACCATATGTCCAACCACCTTTTTGGCGCCGAAACTGCATGTAACCACCATTAACTACATTTCTCTCTTGTATAAAAACATACATGTTCCAGAAAATGGGTTACATTCTATATAAATTTGTTCATCAGATTCTCTCTATCTCTCAAGAACACATCAAGCAAATGTTTTATGTGTTTCTCAATTCGAATTAGCCTTGTAATTCGGATTGGTTTTTGTTCTTGGATTATCTCACTTCTGAATTCGTTTACCCCAAGCAAAAGGAACGAATGACAGATTTCGGAAAGTGTTGGAAAAACACGATCCTAGAAATTATCCTAGTTTACATATTGTTATTCTAATTCCCTAAAACTAACATTCATTTCGCTATGTTCTTCCATTCTCTTAAAATTCAGTTGTGTTCTATCTGATACTAGCATTTTCTTGGACTCTAATTTGTGTTTCATTTTCTTGTAATTTGATTTTCATTCGTTGAGATTCTGCCGGAAACTCAAATATCGTAAACCAAACAGATGCACAACTTTTTACTGCACTGTGTGGTTGTTCTATGATAATGAAGTGGGGGAAGGGATAAGGAGGTGAAGTAAGATGAGTCTAATTCCCTAAAACTAACATTCATTTCGCTATGTTCTTCCATTCTCTTAAAATTCAGTTGTGTTCTATCTGATACTAGCATTTTCTTGGACTCTAATTTGTGTTTCATTTTCTTGTAATTTGATTTTCATTCGTTGAGATTCTGCCGGAAACTCAAATATCGTAAACCAAACAGATGCACAACTTTTTACTGCACTGTGTGGTTGTTCTATGATAATGAAGTGGGGGAAGGGATAAGGAGGTGAAGTAAGATGAGTCGCCGTCAGTTTTGGATGGAAGCTCCGGTGGATTGAAGGGGAGGGGAGAGGCGATGATGGAGATGGCCAGAGGTGAAGTCATGGCCCGAGATTAAAGAAACGTTAGAAATTAAAAACACACGTTACTTGATTAAAGTCGGGCAAGCATGATTGATTGAGAAGGATAAACATGAATTTGAAGATTGGTACAGTGATGTGATATCAGTGGTTCCGATTTTTATAAGTTTGGAAAATTTTCAGAAGTGGGAATTACATATTATCCCGTGTCTACTTACATCCAAAACAAAAGATAAAATTAAATTTCGACTTAATTACAAAATTACTATCGCAGCATCTTGACCAACTTATTTTAGTCTAATAATCCCATAATTAGTTCAAGATATACAAAGCAAGATTTGATCAATATTTCGACCATTACACATTTTGTTCCGTTTATATCAATTCCAAAAAAAAAAATGTATGATTACATAATTTACACCTTTTCGGGGTGAAATAAGAAAAAATAAGAGAGATTAACAAGAAGCAAGCAAAAGTAAGATTTGGCAAAAAATCCATAGCGAGTTGCGACGCTAAATTAAAACAAAGATCCAAGCACTAGTTTTAGTTTTACATGCGTGTCGTAGTCAACGACTGACACAATCGCCAAAAATACAACTAACACCCAGTCACCCACCCATCCTATTATAGTTTGATTGGCCAATAATTATTGAAAAAAAAAATAATGATAATGAAATAGTCAAAAACCCCTCAAATCCAACATACTCCCAGACAGTCCCAGGCTAATGTCGAGTAAAACGTTAGAAAAATGATCTAGTAGTAGAGTTTTACTTGGTGGCAGTAGTAGTAGCATTCTGCTTGTTTTTCTTAGGGTCCAAGGCACCTAACCCTGGACCTAACCCAACCGGGGTGGTGGTTTCCACCACCACGGCTCCGTTGGTGTTGGCATCATCTCCGGTGGTGGTGTTTTCCGGTGTCATACCAGAGTTGATGATGTTAAGGAGTTGGGTGAGCGGTGGCATAGCCGGGACAGGGACACCGTGCGGCCGGATTAATAGACCTCTGGCGGCGGCTTTCTTCCTGGCCTCCGCCACTGCACGGGCGGATCTTTCGTCCACGCCTCTACCACTACCACGAGGGAAGTTTTCACCAGGAACTGTGGTGGTGTTGGTGCTGCCGGAAGCTCCTCCAGCGGAGGCGGCCTGGAATGCTTGTATCAAATCAGGGTGAGCCTGTACAATTTACAATTTACAAACAAACAACATTGCTAATTAATTTACTACCCATTTTAAAACCATCTCATTCGTCAGACCAACCCAAACCAAATATACCTTTAACAGATCAATTGCTGCCTGAGCTGAAACCGCATTCACAGCTTGCCCTTTCTGCTTTTGTGCAGTCATCTGTCATCATATTATATAATCAGAAAATATATATATATATATATATATATATATATATATATATATATATATATATATATATATATATTGAATATTAAATAATTAAAATAAAAGCAGCGCGTCAAAATAGTACCTGCGCCTCGCGCACTTTAAAAGTTTTCATCCAGTTGTGGGAGTCGCGAGTCCTTGAGTCATCCTCTCCAAGTTGCTTCACAAGTATGTCATACGTCTTCTTCTCATGCTGCCAAACGAAACAGTAAGCTAAGCTAAGCTATAAGTGATATATAATAATATACACTTGTCTGTGACTTTTTTTAAACATGGATGGAAAATAGTAAAGCATGGATGTAAGCATGCCTGATGAGAGAGCTTGTAGGCTCCAACACAGTTGAAAGCAATTGCAAGTGCATGATAGCAGACAGCAGTCTGGATATGTTCCTCTCCCAAAAGCCTCTCGTTCTTTTTCAATGCTTCTTGTAGATAACGAAGAGCTGTGTTCATTTTCCCAATGTCTTGATACATCATTGCAACATTAATGTAAGTTGCTGCAACATCAGGGTGATCTGGCCCAGACGATAAGCTTAATAGAAGCAGGGCACGCGACATGTGGCGCAACGCCAGTTCTGATTGGTTCAGTCCGTGATAGAATAGGGCCATGTTCCCGTAGCTGCAAAACATTCCATTTCTTTATTTCTAATCCATCAAAGGATTTGGTATTTAAATAACGACAAATTATATACATTTTCAGATGGAAATGCTGCTACTTTATTTCAAACTATTTTTAGGTTCAAAAAGTACAAAATTATTTGATTATAAATGGGTACCTGTGAGCCGTGTCAGGGTGGTCAAGCCCAAGGCAGCGCTCATTTATAATAAGTTCCTTATGCTGCTGCATAATGGCTGCAGCCATGTCTCCGGCATGATAAAGAACCATTGCAAGGTAACTACAAAAATAAAATTTCCAATATAATTAAAGGTAAAATAATAATTTTAGAAAGTTCAAACATAATTATTCCAACTAGGAAAACATACCGGCAGCAATTAGCAACCTCACGATGCATTGGACCTGTCACCTGCATTTCATAATTTAATTTAAATATTAAAAAAAATCACTCATTTAACCCTTACCCACCATGAAATGAAATGAAAGATACCATAAAACATACATACCTGTTGAAGTATTGTAAATGCTTCTGTAAATAAAGTGTAGGCTTCGTTAAGCATTCCCTGAAATAAAAATAAAAAATAAAAAACAAGGCATATTAATGTGACATATATAACAATTTAAAAATATAAAAAATAATGTTACTAACCTCTGCCAACTGGACCTTTCCTGTTTCCACGAGCTCTTTTGCTTCTGAACATACGGGTATTGAGTGTTTGACCACAGGTTGAAGATTCAAAATATCTGATGTTTGGAAAGGTGTTCCTGCACTCAGATCGTACTTTTTAGCAGCTATGGTTACCCCCACCTGTTTGTTAATGCCAGATAATTTAGTAGGTAAGTCACATTATGATACAACAGAATTTAATAAAAAAAATAATATGATGCAGAAAGTATACCTTGAGGCAAATGTTGCGGATAACTGAAACCTTCTTCACACGTGACCTTGCATCCTCTGGCAATTCAAACTGCAAATAGAGAACATGAAATCTGTTTGGTTGGATGGAATGAAGTATGAAGATGAAAGTAAGTTGATTTTACCTGGTATTTAACTTTGGCAAATTCAAGAATATCAGCCCACAAGCTTTCAGAACTAAGACTCATGCAGGATGCTTGTTTTCTACTACTACTACTACTACTAGCAGCACCTCCAACTTTTGACCTTTTTGTGGATTTTCCTGAGGCTGCCTCCTGTTAAATCCATGAATCAACATCAGGACTTGAACTCATTTACCTTTATAAATCTCAATTTTTGTATTTTTCATAACTGAAAAGAAAACTAATGACCTTCTTCTGATTTTTGGACTGTGTATTATTAGCAACGGCTTTTCCAGAAACAGAAACCGCCTGACAGTCTCCAAATAGACAATTGAAGAAATGAGCAACTGCATGTCCGATATCATGATCTGCTGTATCTCTCAGCACGTCCTGTAAAGCATTTTTATAACATGAATTCGGCTTTTTACGGTTTTACCCATGGGTAATTAAATAAAGATCATTGAATTCACCTTGAGGATGTGTTTTGCACATCTAACAATGATCTCATTGGAACAAAGATCCCATAAATGAGGCAAGTGCTTCGTACCATCAGCTACCTGGAATAATGTAAAAAGAAGTAAGCACATAGGGACAATAAAAGCGATATAGATTTTATAATATATATATATATATATATATATATATATATATATATATATATATATATATATATATATATCACTTCTTACTTTGCCGATATAGCGAACGTTAATTCCATGCGCATGCAGTGCTTCAGTGAGTGTCTGGCCGTCCATTGGTGAAACTTCAAGTGTGCAAAGATCTTGTATAAATTTTGGAAGCACAGCCTCCTTGAGATATGAACTCACCTTCCGTACACTTTCTTCATCAGCAGCAATATCCTGTTACATGCATCATGAGTGCATTTGCGTCTTTTTAACTACAAGCTTTCTATGACATATTTTTAATGACAAGGCCATTTGTCTTTTACATAGAAAGAATTACCTCGGGACTCCCAGCCAGTTTGAATTCTGTAAATACATTAGGGTTAAACCTTATATCCTCCTCCACCGCCACGTCACCAGTCTTAGAGCCAGATTCTTCAATGACCGTTTTATCCTCTTCTGACTCATGCTGCACTCGACTCGGTTTTAAACAACAATCATAAACATATTTTTTAATCCATTAATAATAACAGTTGCAGTTAAAAAACGTATAGGTTCAAACACTTGAACACAATAAAGTTAGAAACATGAGTATATGTTATTTAATTAGTATAGAAAGTTTTCTGGATAAAAGGATGAAAGTATCTTCTGCTTTTCTGTATCTTATAATGATATAAAAAAAAATTGGAAAACCGGGAATAAAAAACTAACAAATTATGGAAAAAAAGTAAAGTATACGGGTTTAGACAAACTTACCGGTTTAACATCAGAGGTTTCGGCTGTCTCGGTTTGATCTTGTTGTTCAACAACAGTAGTATCAACTTTTGGAGATGCATGTTTTTCCTTTTCCTGTGGCTCACCCTTAGATTTTGAACTCTTTGCTGCTTCAGCCTTCTCACATACAACACATATTATATCAACAATCATATATGCAACAAAAAAGAAGAAAAAGGTTCTACATGATGTATATCTTTATTACCTGGCAAAAGGCAGTGATCAATTCGGGTCTCAGTATACAGAACTTGGAATTTGTTCCTGTATAATTTGCATCACGAGGAGTGACTCTCATCAGGTCCAGGAGATAGTGCCTGGACATGAAATGTCAAAAATCAATTCAGTCAGCACTGCATAACTAGAAATCAAAACCTCAGATAAAAGAAAGCAATCTATAACATGATGCAAAGGCCATCTGAATAGAGCAACAAACTAAAACTTCATTTGTACTTTGAAAAATATACCCGATCAATAGCATTGTAAGTACTGTTTGGAATTTTCACCAATTATTGATTTGTTTTATTAATGACATTGTTATTGTTATGTTTACAAAACACAATGAAAGTAATTATAACAAACGAATCGGTGAAATCCGGTTGAAAAAATCACCTATCATCACTTCCGACAATGCCCTTGCATTCAACTGGTGCAGCTATCTGGAACACATTTCCTGATCCATCAAGAACACTGTGTTCCTTCACCCGCAGGCGTTTTGAAGCTTCGAGTACCTAATGTTAGTTAGATATAGTTTAGCACAAACTACAGATAGAAAAGTACACAATACAAAAAGATAAGGAGGGAAAATATATATATATATATATATATATATATATCCTGACCTTGGAATGAAAATCTTGATTCCAGCAGATCTTCTTGCCATTGTCAACAGACCCATACAGAAGCGAATCTGATTTATCACCTTGTAAAATTCCAGGTAGAACACTCTGTCGACAAAAAGGATTAAGATCCAAGATAGAAAAAAAAAATATGCATTATGAAAAGGAGCTAGATGCAAGAAATGGCAACCTACTTCCATTTATATCTATTGGAACATTGTTGCTCCAATTTTTTACTTATAAGGGCATTGTACTTTGATAAATCTACCTCAAAATTATAGCATTGTATATTTTCTTATTAAGAAAATGTACTTAGAAAAAAAGATAGGATGTTATATGCACCTGTGCTACTACTCTATGACCTCTATAGTCAACAATGGCCATAGCAAGATTATACAATCCAGGAACATCAGCTTCTTGGTAAGCTTTTGTGCCTTTTAGATCATTGTTTGAAGACGCATATGTGGCTTGTTCACTCTCTGCCAGCTGTGCCTCAGATTGCACATCCACAACACCATTGAGGCTATGATTCTGATTCTCCCCATTAACAACAGATGATTTCACCAAGGTGGAATCTGATGATTGCTTCCTTGACAACTGCTCAAGATCCGCATCAACAGCAAAACTGAAGAATATGTTGTTGTGAACATACCTAATAGTAAAACCACACACAAATTTTAAACCATTCATACATAATGTGTTTCTTGTCTTCTGTCTAGTGGAATGGAATCAGACAGGGTTAGAGATAAAGATAAACATAAAAATATACTATTTACTTACATGTGAAAGCATTCTGGATCGGTTGGATTAATTGGTGGGATGCATCTGCTGATGACTCCAATAGCACCACTTATTGCAGCATCAACAAAATCAGAAGAAACCTTATACAGGGCTCTATCTCTCAAGATTCTACAATACATGAAGCCAAAAAAGTTACATATATATATTCTAAAACAGAAAGCAAACTATACTAGGTGAGTTTGCACCTTTCTTGAGGGCTTGCATGAGGAAACTCTCTACAAGATTGCAATTCCTCATTCCAGTCTCTTTGCATACCGATTAACTCGCTCCCAAAGGAAAGAGTAAGTGAATTCTCTGCTCTAGCTGCATCACGTCTATGATCTACATTACATGATGCAATGAAAAGGTAAGATAATTGATATCAATAGCATGAAAAAGTGAAACACCACTAAAAAAATTAAATTATCAGGAAAGGATAAAATATTATTACTATTACCAGGAACAGGGTGCAATCCAAGCCACGAATTTGGAGGCAACAACGACTGGATGTTTTCAAATGGATGAGCAGAAGCTTTGCGTTCCAACATTTCACGAAAAGCTTCAATAGATTTATAAAGAAAAAAACAAAAACATGAGATTGTTTCCAAATAGCAGCCTACTTTTAATAGAGTATTATTACAGCATTGTACTTTGAAAATCTACCCGATTATTATTGCATTGGGTAAATATTGTAATAGAAAGATTGGAAGTAGGATGCTATTTCTTGTAACTAGCCTAGCCCTTTTCAATATGAAAGAGTATAAAACATCCTTATTCACCTTTCTTGAATTTGGAGCTAATCTTCTGCAAGAGCCCGATAAGGGTAGTTGCTTCTGAAGCAGCTTTAGTGGGTTTTGGGTCGAGGGTATTTCCGGAACTTGAGTTGACATAAAATGTGGTTGTGGTTCCAGTTATACAATACTTGCTTCCTTCGAGTGTGACAACATCCAGATAAATTAAGTCTCCAACAAGCCTGAAAATATAATGAACATTAATTATTACACCTTAAAAGAAGATTGCTATTTGCTGATGGGAAACAAACCAAACCAAACCAAACCAAACCTTCTGTAGCTTGGAGGAGGGTTAAATGAGGAAAACACAATACTTTCAACGCATTTGATCTCTTTGGAAGGAGATGACAACAAATTTGAAAGCGAACCAGAGACATCCTCCATGAACCCCAAATTCTCAAGCTCTAAAACCTCCGTTTTTGCAGTAGGATCTATTTTAATTTGGAAATGATCAATCCATCAGTCAAAAAAAAAGTAATTCAACGAATATTTTATACAAAAAAACAAAACAAACCAAACCTCCTGAATTTGCAGTTGCATTCTCATGTTGCAATGCGAGTGATGTTGATAATGAGGAGTGGAGTGTTGAGAGAGAAAGCAACTCTCGGGTTCGGTGGACATGAGCCCTGATGGATCTATCGTCATAAAGGGCTGCAAACATTTCCATTTATTATTATTATTATTATCAATCCTTGCCAATAAACTATGTTTCCAATGACAAATCAAATCATGTCCCACATTCCATCATCATATTTCTAGAAAGTAAAACTGTTATTTAATTGGAATCGTTAATGTTTTTGAAAAAAGGACTTATGGGTTAGATTTATTGTAATGTTTCAATGAATGTTGCTAAAAAATGAAGTGAAGCTTAAAAAATGGAAGGATTCACATTCCATGATACCAAAGGCAAAGACTAGCTAGCTATACCTGCAATCATCTCTAAAGAACAATCCCCCGCAGTGATGTCAGCAACTTCAGAAATTTCATGATAATCTTCCAAATGATGACTCGATCCATCCTTAGTGTGCAGTAATAAGTCATAGCAAGTAAAGAAACATGTCTCTGGAGCATCAAGAAGAAACTGCCTCACATCCATAACAGAATCACTCGGACTCAACTGCAAATTTCATAAACATTTATTTATCATTCAAACCTAAAACTTATATAAAACAATCAAACTTAAAGATACCAGCATACCTGTAGCTCAAGCTTTTCACCAAATTGTGTTTTCACCGGAACAGGGAAAAGATGAATGTCTCCTGCAAATAGGATCCAAGACTCTGTAAACTTTATATTTTTAATCATGAAAACACTTGTTCTTAGTTATCTTACTGCTCTTTCTTTTTCTATATACAACTAGAATCTCTAACTCTGCATGCATCATAGGGTTAAATGTGCATTAAGCCAACAATGTTTCTCTTTTTCCCATTTTCTGCAACCACATTTCATTCTAGGAATATGCAACCAACTGGTTAAAATGCAACAATGTTTCAACTTTTTACAAATTAATGCAACAAAGGTTCACTCTTTTACCAACTTACGCAACCAACATAATTTATTATGGAACCAACACAATTTATTTTGGTCCTAAAATGAAATCATTGCATATTTTGTATAAACAGGTAAAATCACGGAAACCTACATGTCTACCGTGTTGTATGAAACATATCTTTAATTCCTCCATATAGTGATCCAAGACATATCATGATTATCCTTTGTGCATATAGTTATACCCAATACTATTATCTCCCCCTGTTCAATTATTAATGCAACCTAATGACCCTAAGGACATGTTTCTTTTTTCCCAATAAGTGATATATGGATAAAGTGATGTTGAGAAAAATGATGTTTAATTTTTTTGAGAAAATGGGTAATGGGATAAAAATAAACAAGAGCCAACTTGTAAAAAGTTAAAGACTTAAAAAGGAATCCTTGACTTTCTCGATTAAGTCATTCATTATGCATTGAGTAAAAAAAAGGAAAACTCATATATAAGGTCATTCGTGTCCCCATTAAGCCCATTGGGTCGAAAAAAAATGATGACGCAGATGAGGGGAGCTCAAATACCTCTAACATCAACATATTACCACAATTTCTATATGCTTTTGAATTTGCTACATCAAAGAAATACAAACAAGAATAAAAGCACGATTGCAAACAAACAAAAAAACTTTACCTTGCTTCGGCTGGTTCTCCAAATTTACATTGTCCGACTCATTGACCTCTGGCTGCGTGGTTTGTATCTCAGCTGAAGCCGGGACTCCATTAGCTTCCACCTTTGTTTCTTCCACAGGATTCAAGTTATCTTTAGAATGACCGTTGGATGAGACCGCTTGTTCAGTAGCATTCGTGGCGTTTTGTGCCCCTTTCTTGTTCCGCCCTCTGCTTGATTTCCCAGCCATATCTACTTCCCAGTCACCTAAATCCAGAAAACAAACGAGCACAATCTATATCAGTGTATCTGAATCAAGGTGTTAATCAAAATAAACACATACTATTTAAGGAATCAGAAAAGAAAACCCGTTTGAGAAAAGACTCGACCAATCTACGCATTCATAACTCGTTTAAACAATGAAGTGAAGTACGAAACTTGCTAAACTAACAAAAGAGATAGATATCTAATGAAAATAACCTCAAAATTGACATATACATGAAAAAAATATAGACATAAATTTGATTCAGCTATCAACAGTCACTATATTGAAGCAAAACCCTCGTGTAGAAATGTTGATACGCACGTTAAAATCAGAGTGAGAGATAAAGAAAAGAAAAAGCAACCTGTATTTGAATATCACCGATTGAAATCGGCGGATAAAATACAGGGAATTAAGAGAAAGTTGTGTACGAATAGCAGCGAATTGAGAAGGGAATGGAGGGATGGAGGCTGTGGCGGCCGAGGGCGAGCGTGTGGTTACTCTGTGAGAGAGAGAAAGAAGTAGGGAGAGGAGGGGTTTGCGAGTGTGTAGTTTTATTATGTCATGTATTTTTATTTCAAAGGTCAATTAATCTCTTTTCGCAATTGGCTCGGTTTGTGTAACCTTTCGTTAGGTCATTTGCGTGACATTTATTTTATTATATCATTTCATAAGGTTTTTCTAAAATGATGTAAAGATCAGTGAAATTTCATAACCCTTAAGTTTGTTGATGTTTTTACGTATTTATTTTAATATTACTTTTTTAATGTCTGAAATTTAAAAAGGTTTTTTTTTTAAGATGTCAGATTATGTGTCTTATAGGGGTAACCTTAGGTGACGTTGCATCTAACGTGACCATAAAACTCGTAACACCGTTAGAGACATTCCATTTTATAGTTATTACACCTTGAAAAGCCAATAAACGTCTTAGCACATCATATTTACGTACAAAGGCAGACATAAGACAGTATCTCAGGGGTAGCACACATGATTTTATGGGTGGCACGTCAGAAAATTTCCCAAAAAAATTACATTATGCTGCAAAATTTGAGGGGTTGCATCGGCCATCCCGAGAACCCCTATGCCTGCCCTAGTTTACGTACTTGATCGAGTTGGATATCTTAGGTATATGAAGTAATCATCACTTAAAAGATGGCTTAAAAGGAAACGAAGGGTTAGAGTTGTGATTTACTTTCTAATATCAGAGAAAAATTTTGGGTAACTGACGTTGAAACTAAAGAACAAGCTGTTGAAACCAAATAACAAGTTTTTCATAATGATTGTCTTACTCACCATGAAGTACAACCTAAAACTCACTCCAGTTTGAATAACAAAAATTTGAAGCCAAAAATTGATACCAAAACAACAATCAACAACAAATGTACTAAGTTCCTCATCACACAAATCATCAAACTTACCAATCCTCTAATAATCACCAAAAGTCTCCTCAATACCAACCCAACCTTCCATCCAATCCATATACAGTCTCCCAAAACAAACTGGCCCCACCTGCCGCCAAACTTAAACTCGTTTATCACGAGTATGGTCTTGGAAATCACTTTGCTTGTGATTGTCAATCCGACTGATAAGTCAAACCGAAGATCAAGGACTCGGCGTGTTATGCTCAGATGGATAAAGAGCACGCTGAAAGTGATAAAGCTTTGTACTATGTCTCGGAATGTAGATTGGTATTGTATAACGCCCATGATTTTCATACTATGCACGCCCCAACAATTTCTTATTTATAGACTTATAAAGTTTTTTGGTGTACACTAGCACACTCGAATACAAGGAGTTATCATCAGAATCGTACTTGCATCGAAGTACATGATCCTAGTCGTGCACTACAACAACCCAACCTGCAACACACCAACAAATAAAACATTATAAGCCAAAGGTTTAGTGAATAACAATACAATAACATAACAACATATATCATTATATATGTCAGTTTATTATCAACTACATGCTCCAATTATAAATTATGCTTTCAATTACTCCAACAGGTTATTCTTATTGTCTCGTGACACCATATGAGACTTACCAACACAATTTCATACCAACGGCGATTTCCTTATAACACCAATAAGGATAATTGATAATTTCACCACTACTACAATACACCACTCTGGAGATGCTATTGTTTTGGTCAAAAATTAACGAACTAATTTTGTAACCAAATTAGTAAGTATGGCGTGATGTTTGAAATAAGATAGTTGAAAATAAAGTGCTTAAGATCTTGAAATGTGTTGAAGATATTGGTTGTACCCAATATCCTAGGTAGAATATAACTAAGTTCAAAGAACTGTTTTATAAATACGTGTTGCTTCACAATGAAAATAAGTGTATTTGGGACAAAATAGTGTTAACGTGATTCAACAAGTGAATTTGTGTAATAAAGCTTAAGATAGTAAAAAATGTATCAAGATACCACTAAGTATCTTGATAATTTCGATAATGGAAATAGGTTAACAATCAAACAAATAATAAAATAAGTGGATGTCGACCAAACAACAATAAGTAAATTAAAATAAATGCAAGAACACAGAGAATGACGAGGAACGCCCTTAACTCTTTTAGATCTCCGACATAAAACCTCGGAAGGTGATGAAATCACATGCCTTAGAAAGTATATTAAATCGAAATAAAATTAGAAATGTGAGTTGATCTTAGAAATTATGTAAATGTGCTAAAGTGTCGAGAGAATCAAAGAGATAGTGACAGTTAGAGAGAGAGAGAGTGTGTGTGTGTGTGTGTGTGTGTGTGAATGTCGATAAGTTAGTCTTTATACATACAACAATAACAACTATAATTTTGATATTCTTGAGATCCTCCTTGATCTTTGCTTGACTCGGCTTTTACAAAGGTCTTCAATGTTCATGAGGTACTAACCATGTGTGGTTTGACTTGGTTTATTCCTCTCTTGTCAAGCTCTATGTTCTTGCATAAGATATCACAAGAAACACGATGGTAGTCCAATATATTAATTAAATCCAAAATCATGGGCTTGTATAGGATGTTAGTACACACTTAAGGTATATGTAACACCCACAAAATTCAGGCTAATCAATTGAGACATAATAAGCATTGAAAATGATTGTTTGATAGAATATTATTTAGGATAAATAATCTTAACCAAAGTTATAGTATATGTGACAAAGATTCTATACGTATAAAGAACGTTGAAATCCGACTTCGTATGAAAAGGTTATGCTTATTCGAAGTTTCGCAATTAAACATGCACAGCTCTGTGTATCGAAGTTTCAGTGCAGCGATATAGGCACAGAAACCGAAATTCTAATCGGATGATTGTTAGACGAAACAATATACACGAGGGTCAAAGATATCGTTAATAGGAGTCTGTCGATATAAAGATAGCCGAGAATGGATACTGTATGAAAGAATTATGAATTCTGCATGGACTTTAACAATCTAAATCGGTATAAATATGAATTGTTGTTTGAGTAGGAATTAGCGGTTGAGACCTTAATGAAAGTTGTAGAGCTCGTCATGAAACGCCCTAAAAATACAGTCCAAAATTTTCATTTTAAATCATTGATAAAACCATAGTGAAACGCCCCTTCCTCAGGCCCCGCCAGGCATCGGACGGTTTCAGCATCAGGCCTCTCATGGCATTGAGCCCCGCTCGGTATACAGATCTGTTTCTACCAGGCCCCGCCCGCTATTCACATACAAAAAATAACATAATCATACTAACACATAAAGAATCATACATTGTACTATATATTCTCGTCTTAAGGCCTCACCTATCATGGGCCCCACCCATACCCTGCGTTTTCTAAAGTTCCATGATTGGGTGGCGAGAAGGGTTTCATGAAAATGATCATAACTAGCTTAAATGACTTGAAGAATCTTCATAATCGGCTTATTAATTGCTGTCATAATGGATCTTTAATATTTCAAGACAAAACTTAAAAAACGGTCCCTGTGGTTTTCGAAAATCTGAAGTTTAGTCCCTAATCTTTAAAAACCTCACAGATGGTCCCTGTGGTTTCAAAACTTTTAACAAGTGATCCTTTTCGTTAACTCCGTTAGTTTTGGTTGTTAAATGAAGGGTATTTATGTCATTTCATGCCATAGGGACCATTTATGAAGATTTGCCTTATTTAATATATATATATATATATATATATATATTTAAATAAGGCAAATCTTCATAAATGGTCCCACTATATATATATATATATATATATATATATATAATTATTTAATATTAAAGGGTCCCACCCCTCTCTCTCTCTCCCTCTCTCCCCACCGTTCCTACTTCCTACTATCATCACCATTCTTCCACCCCTTTCTTTAAATCGTTGCCGAATTCCATTCTTTTATTTGATCTGAAACAGATTTCCATGGGGCCTTTTTATTATGAATACAAATTCGATAGGTGATGAACATTATGGTCGCTCTTTTCTCCTTTCCTAAGTATAATGGTTATAATTCCCAGATCAACACTATAGACTGGTTTAGTGTCAAGTGTAACAGTGGTGTGGAATGAATTTGGATATAACAAAGGCAAATTTGGTGGAACAGGGTAATGTTTTGGTTCTGTCATTTTATCGAACACTTTATGTACGTAGCTCGTCTGATAATTTATAATTAATGAATGCAAAATGAATCATCCATACTTTAGTATATGAAATCCAGTATATAACAAGATAACAGGGGAATGTGCAGGGATGAAGGTATGAAATTGAGGAGATTAACAAACAACCTTTTTTAATAATAGAAATGCATAAATGCTTCTATTTTGTAAATAATTGGGTTAGGCTTAAGCTCTTCATAGTTGAAATCTCTGTCGCACTGTAACCCCATCACGACCCGCTTTAACTCACCCACCTTCTTCTTCGCCGCTTCATCCTCCTCCTCCTCCAACTCTGACATCCACAACAACTCTGAAAGCTTGTCAGACTTCTAACTCTTACAGTTGTTATAGCTCTTAATCACATCAGATCTGCATTCAGATCTCTTACTCTCCTCCTTCGGCTTCTCCATCACCAGAGACATAACAGTTTCGCGGTGGCGATACTTGCCTCCACCGCATCTCATTGTAGCAATGATTCTACGACGACATGATGACCAAAACTTCAAATTCCCACCACCAACTCTAGCGGTGGTGGGGTGATGGTCTAGAACAGTTGATCCCAGATTGTTTTGATGAAGCTTTCCCATTTAATTTGATACCCTTTACTCTAAACCCATGAAATCAATCGTACATAAGCTATGAACACCCTTTTTATAAACACGACCTTTTTATGTGGATCAATACGTAAAATCTTCACACACACACACATAGAGAGAGAGAGAGAGAGAGTGATGAGAGAAATAGAGAAGTAGCAGAGGAGTAAATGTTGAGAGAGAGACCCTTTGACATTATATATTTATATTTTATTTATATTATTTTTTTTAAATAGAGAAAACCTCATAAATGGTCCCTGGGTATTAAAATGACGAAAATACCCCTCACTTAACGGTAGAAAGTTGACGGAGTTAGGCGGAATGACTAAACATTAAAAGTTTTGAAACCACAGGGACCATCTGTGAAGTTTTTTAAACTTAGGGACTAAACTTGATATTTTTGAAAACCACAGGGACCATTTTTGAAGTTTTGCCATATTTCAATAATGTGTCATTAATTAGTTTAATAATGAGACTTTAATAGTTATTTAATTGCTTTAGACTTTTGATATTTTCGAGAGTTATGTTATTAGCACTATAAATAAAGTTCATAGTTGTACTTGAAAATAAGTTATCTTTTGAAGAAAAATCAGAATTTTGTTCATCCCTTTCTTGAATTATTGCTTATAATTCATATTTGTATCATTGTTTGGGACGTGATCTCATTCGTGATTTTTTAATTCAATTCAATAGGTCTTAGATTGTTTTCACCGATTTTCAAGTTATAGGTCTAACTTGATCATCATACTATCCTTTGTTACTTATTCGTGTTATTCCCTTGCAAAACCGTTCCAAATATAACAAAAAAAAAAACAACCCCATTTGCATTGTTTCTTCTCTATTTGTTATCATTTCGTTGCAATCAGAAACACTCCATAACAAAACCTCCCATACACGTATCATAAGTGGTATCAGAGCCTAGTTTCGATTGGGTGTCGTTGAGCAAGACAAAATCCTAGTTCAACATGTCTCCAACGAATGAGAATCTTGAATTTGTGGGACTAGAAGCATATCTCTCTAGTTTTTCTGAATCTGCCTCACTCTTTTGGGACATGGTGGATAAGGATAACAATGGTAGTTTTTGTGACACCGATTCCTTTTACGACATGGAACCTGTCTATGACACTGAAGATGAAGGCGAGTTCGTTGAAGAAGAAGTTTATGTTGAAAATAAAATTTCTTTTTCAAAATTCTTAATTGAGGAAAGTGGTCATGATAATATCTACGAAGAGTTTTCAAGTTTTTATATTCTTTACAACCATGATCTACTTTCAATGGCTACTCAAGAAATCAGAATCAAGGAAACTAACGAGTCTACCAAAAACATATGTGATCAAGACTATTTCCCCGTTTGGTATGTTTTTGTTCGTTTTAAACTTTGGAAATCATTTGCACTTTGGAAACCGTGGGCAAGAGGAATTAAAGATGAAGACTTAAGAATAAAGACGAAGACTCGAGGACAAGTCTTTTTTTAAGAGGGAGAGAATGATGCCTGCTTTAATAAGGATGACACAACCCTTACGTTTTCTAAAGTTCCATGATTGGGTAGCAAGAAGGGCTTCATGAAAATGATCATAACTAGCTTAAATGAGTTGAAGAATCTTCATAATCGGCTTATTAATTGCTGCCATAATGGATCTTTAATATTTCAATAATGGGTCATTAGTTAGTTTAATAATGAGACTTTAATAGTTATTTAATTGCTTTAGACTTTTGATATTTCTGAGAGTTATGTTATTAGCACTATAAATACTTGAAAATT
The DNA here is from genome assembly GCF_002870075.4 of Lactuca sativa. Taxonomy (NCBI): domain Eukaryota; kingdom Viridiplantae; phylum Streptophyta; class Magnoliopsida; order Asterales; family Asteraceae; genus Lactuca; species Lactuca sativa. Next base: position 175,840,338 of record NC_056623.2, read on the forward strand.
AGTTATCTTTTGAAGAAAAATCAGAACTTTGTTCATCCCTTTCTTGAATTATTGCTTATAATTCATATTTGTATCATTGTTTGGGACGTGATCTCATTCGTGATTTTTGAATTCAATTCAATAGGTCTTGGATTGTTTTCACCGATTTTCAGGTTATAGGTCTAACTTGATCATCATACTATCCTTTGTTACTTGTTCGTGTTATTCCCTTGCAAAATCGTTCCAAATATAACCAAAAACAACCCCATTTGCATTGTTTCTTCTCTATTTGTTATCATTTCATTGCAATCAGAAACGCTCCAAAACAAAACCTCCTATACACGTATCACCCGTCCACACTCAGCTAGTGATAAGATATAGGACCCGCCCACACTCACCTCTCTACCATGCACATACAAGTATCACAAAGACAACATGTATAAATATACATGCATTCCTTCATCGAGTACCACCCGACATCTAATCGTAGTTTGGAAACATACATATAAACATTCCTCGGGCCCCGCCCGGCATCAGACCGAAGTCTGGAATCATATAAACATTCCTTGGGCTTGCCCCGACATCAGATCGAAATCCAGAAACATATAAATAGACACATGCAAGAATCATGAAGACATCAAGCGTACAAACATTCCTCGGGCTTGCCCCGACATCAGACCAAAGTCCGGAAACCTACTACATACATAAACGGGCCAACATTGGAACCTTCTACCTATTCTTACAGGAGGAAACTCAACTCACAAGTTGACTGCAGAATCCCACGAATAAACCTCTCGCTTAGGGATGAGTTTTAGAATCGGAAAATCGGACAGGAACCATTAGAACCGGAATATGTAAAACTGGACCGGGTCCCAGGTTTAAAGAATGGCTCTATACGGGTTCCGGATAATCCAGGTTTCAGGTCCTTTAGTTCCGGGTAAACCAGGTTTAAGAACCGGAATCGTGTTAGGAACCATAACCGTTTTAGGGGCCGGAACCGGTTTATATGAAAAGTTTAAAACATGCATATCTCATTCGTTTGAAGTCAGATTGGCATGAGGTTTTTTTCAGAGTGTATTTTATAATTTGGACATGATTTTAGACTATAATTTTGTCATTTTTGGATTTATATTCATTGAATTAGAGTCTCTCAAAGTCGGGATATCAAAGTTGGAAGTTTTATGTTTTTCAGCTTTTTTGTATTTTGTGATTGTTTTAAAACATGAATATCTCGTTCGTTTCAAGTCGGATTGACATGAGGTTTTTTACAAAGTGTATTTTATAGTTTTTACATGATTTTATACTATAATTTTGTCATTTTTGGGTTTATATTCATTAACTTATAGTCTCTCAAAGTCAGGATATCAAAGTTGGAAATTTTATGTTTTCTAACTTTCTTTGTATTATGTGATAGTGTTAAAACGTGCATATCTAATTTGTTTGAAGTTGGAATAGCATGAGTTTTTTTCCAAATTGTAGTACAAAGTTTGTACATGATTTTAGACTATAATTTTGTCATTTTTGGTTTCATATTCCTTGATTTGTAGTCTCCCAAAGTCGGGATATCAAAGCTGTGGTTTTTTTTTCCAGCTTTATTTTTGTATTCTGTGAAATTTTAAAACATGCATATCTAATTCGTTTGAAGTCGAATTATCATGAGGTTTTTTGCAACATGTAGTTTAGAGTTTGTACATGCTTTTAGACTATAATTTTGTCATTTTTGGTTTAATATTCAATAACTTACAGTCCCCGAAGTTAGGATATCAAAGTTGAAAATTTTCAAAGTTCAACCACTAAGTAATTACCAAAAAATTCTGGTTTTCTGGTTCTAGACCCACTTTACCCCGTTCCATACGACCCACTTTGATATTTCCGGGTTTTCCGGTTCTAGGCCCACTTTACCGGAACCGGTTCCTATATACCGGTTCGGTTTCCGGTCCAACAAAATCTCGTTAACCGGTTCCCGAGTTTTCCGGGTCCAGGTTTGGACCCACTCTCATCCCTACTCTTGTTGCTAACTGGCAGATCCCCGAACTGTTGATCTCTCGACTCCCCGAGCTACTGATCATCATACAAATTAAATAAGTATGGGATTCTTATAATTTAACCATAAGTCCTTACTGGGGTAGAAGACCATTCCACCCCTCACATACTATTGTCTAAATATGGACTGTACTCAACCTTTTTAACCCTTTCCCTACTTCACAATCCTCCATGGTTAACCTTGGTCAAAGACAAAGTCAACGTCCAGTCAAAGTCAAAGTCAACACTTCGAGTTGACTCAACTCATCGAGTCATCCGTCCTGACTCGCTGAGTTCCCTCGTTACTCGTAGTTGTGATAAAATGAATCAACTCGTCGAGTTCTACCATGTACAAAATCGGGACAAATCGACTCAACTCGTCGAGTCCCTCTCTGGACTCGTCGAGTTCCTCGGTCTGTGTAGGGCATCTTAATGGATTAAGCCCCTACTCTTTAGATCTAAGCTTCTTGTTTTTCTCATATACACTGAAAACGTCCTTTTGAGGATAAATTTTCCAACTTTACCCGTTAATACCCTCATTTGACGGTTTGGCTCAAACCCTAACTCTCTAGAACTTAGATCTTGGCCCACAAGCCAGCCATACTCCAAACTAAAGCTTACAAGCAGAGATCTAGACCCTAAACACTTCATGGACATGTAAAGCTTCCACCTTTCTCTCCATGCATAGCCTTTTGGAGCTTAAAAAGCCAAAATGTCACCCTATAGCTTTCATGGGGCTTCAATGGCCATAAAGTTTGCACCTTTATGCCATGAAAGCCCTTCATGGTTCCATATTTGATGGTGTATTAACTTGAGATGTCCATATCCTAAAGGTCAAGCTTCTTGGACCAAAAACTCAATAAGATGATAATAAAGAGATCTAAGAAGCTACTAAGCAAGTTTGAGACTTGCTTACCAGAAAATGATGAGGATGGAACGAAGTTGCTGGATCTATAATCTCCTTCTTGAATCCTCAAGCCTCTCCTACTTCCACGAACTTCAACACACAAGATTTCTCTCAAGAATGGCTCACAACACTCAAACTAACATTAGGGTTTCTAGACTCGGGGTTTGGACATATGGAGTGTAACAACCAAAATTTCAAAACAATTAAAACTTTTCAAAAACAACCCATTTTAATAACGTTGTTACAAAAAGGTTTTCAATATTTTATTTAACAGAGTATTTCCCATATCCATTTCCTAAAACACCAACGCGAGGGACGGTACGATCACGCCTTTGCCTTGCCACAGGCTCCTGAGAACCTGAAAACATAAAACCACAACTGTAAGCCCGAAAGCTTAGTGAGATACCCCCAAAAATACCAACCACAAATACGCCCTTCCAGGCCACGACCTTCCGGTCCCAAAACATGTTGCCTTCCGGCCCATAGCATATTGCCTTCCGGCCCATAACACATTGCCTTCCGGCCCATAACATATTGCCTTCCGGCCCATAACATATCGCCTTCCGGCCCATAACATAAAATGCCCACATAACATAACAGATCATAGAACAGCCATACATATCAGGTCAAACCCCAGACCAAGCAACTATGCACATAACATATAATCATACAACAGATCACAGTCAGCAGATCAATCAACAGATCACATAACATATCATTACCCTAACCAAGATACCAACCTAGCCGATCACTAGCATAACATCACCCTACGACTCAGCCAACATACTAATTACGCACATACGCCTTTCCAGGCCATGACCTTCCGGTCCATATCACAATATATAATGCCTTTCGGCCCATATCATAATGCCTTCCGGCCCATATCGTAATGCCTTCCGGCCCATATCAAGCAATACCATAACAAACAACTATCCGGATTTCCATCCGATAAAGGGTCAGCCTTGGTGCCGTAGACCCTATCGATATAGTGAGGATAACTCACCTCGAAACTGCCGACTGAACAGATAACCCAAGCTGCTCCGATCACTGATACTATCTCCACCTCTGGACAGCCACCAATGCACTGAACTCAAACAGTAATCAACAATTACCAAAATACCCCTGGAAACCACTGGTCAACCCTTGGTCAAAGACAAGGTCAAAGTCAACCCCTGACTGACCCTACTCGCCGAGTCAACCCGATGACTCGCCGAGTTCCCATACTCAGAACTTCACTTAATCCGCGACCTAACTCGCCGAGTCACCCCGAGACTCGCCGAGTCCCACAACTTCTGAGTCCTCTCGCTCACAACTCACTGAATCATCCCTTGACTCACCGATTCTCGACTCAACCAGAGAATATCGGAACTCTTCGACAAGACTCGCCGAGTCCAAGAACAGACTCGCCGAGTCTATGGCTATCTTCAACCTACTCATCGAGTTGTTCATACAACTCGCCGAGTTCCAGGCCATCTTCAAACAACTCGTCGAGTACACCCATGTGACTCGCCGAGTACCACCGGTCTGAATCCATACAGAAGCACTCCAAGCCATGCAATTGATCCAAAACATAGATCTATCTTCCTACAACCCCTTCATCACGTAAAGTGGCAAACTTTATGTGAATCCAAAGAGATCTAGGCTTTTTGCACTTTGGATTAGGGTTTGGGACATGTAAGCTTCACTAAACACTCCAACACAGGGACTTTCATGCTCTCTGATTCTTCTTCATTCCATATCTGAGGTAGCAACCTCAGATCTAACCTCTAGACTTCCAATTACATCCATAGGCAAGTTCCCACAAACCCCAAAATGAAGAAACAACATAATAATAGCCCAAGAACGAGATATTACCTCCAAGGGACGACCCAACTGCAAAGTAATTCGAATCCAAGCAAAGCCCCTTGCTCCAAGCCTTCAATCTCCCAAAATCCCTTCAATAATCATCTCCTTCAAGCTCCCAAATGAGATATGATCACTCACACATGAAGGCTAAGGTTTTCTGGACTTGGAGATGAATAAAGAGGCTGAGAGTGGGCTGTTATGTTCTTTATATAGGGCTCAACCCCGGGAATTAGGGTTTTCTCCACTCAGCGCCTACTCGCCGAGTCCTCCTTACCGACTCGCCGAGTCGACTACTTAACACGCGACCCAGTCGCGACTCTACTCGCCGAGTCCATCCCTGGACTCGCCGAGTCACTCTTTCACAACTTACTCTTTTAGCCCTTCAACTCTACTCTTGATGTTTCGGGATGTTACATGGAGGCTGGAAAACCTAGAATTTAGGATGTATAAATAGGGTGTAAAATCCCAAATTTAGGGTTTCCCAAACCCAGTCCAACTCGTCGAGTAGATCCCCTCCAACTCGTCGAGTTGGTCTTCCAAAAACACGCGTGACAACGTTTCTACTCGTCGAGTTCTAGCCCTTGAACTCGACGAGTTGCCTTCTTGTTTGGAGATTTTCCTTCCCCATTTGGTCTTCTGGTTTCCGGACGTTACACGTTGAGAGGATCCCGGGGATATAAAGAACGTAAAAAACAGAGCTCGTATGAATAAGTTATGAATTTTCAAAAATCGGGAAATTTGCATGCGCATAGTGCGTGACACGCATGGTGACGTGGCACCACAATAGAGAACCACGTGGCAATGTAGGGCGGCCGAACTCTTAGAGATACATGGAGATGTGGCAACATGAAAAGCTGGCACATGGCCCACGGAGGTTGCGATACACATCATTGTTCTAGAAGGATGATGTAGACGAAGGGGCGGACCACATGTGGCATGCGACCAAAGGAGCCACCAAGGCGCATAGACGAGGCGTACCTATGGTTGTGCATAGCACGCTTTTCAAAGTTGCTATAAATAGGCATCAATTTGTATACGTTCCTCATATCTCACCCCTACAACATTTCTCTCTCGAGTTCTTCTCTGCCTTAGGCTTATTCTCCCTTAGCTTTTGGTATTCCCTCAAAGCCCTGAGGTCCCTGAGTACTCGGAAAATAGTAGTTATCGAGTAGAAGCTCTGCCAACGCAATTTATAGACTTTTTTCAAGAAAATCTTTGTAAGTTAATATACACTCTATTTCATTAAGTGTAACTTATATTTGTATTCATAAGTCATTATTTTGAACATATAAATAAGATTTATCAGTAATTCCAAGTCATTATATCGATTGATCTACTTACTGGGATGATGTATAGGCTGCATTTAGTAAGGTGTTTAAAGTGAAATTTTGAAACAGTATAACCTGTATACCAAACAGACCCCACCTCCAATATGATCCTACTGTTGGATTAAGGTGTGTAAGTTCATAACTAAATTGGTATAAACTTTCAAATAGAAGCAAAATCTTTTTTAGGTTGCTCTCATAACTAGAACTTGATTATAATAACATTTATAAAGAGAATGATTTATTAGATTATTATATGATTAATAAAATAATTGGAAATAAATAGTTGGTTAGTTAATTTATTATATGGATCAATTGTTTAACAACTGATTTGTTAATTTATGTGATTAATAAATTAATGAGAAATCAATTAGAATTAATTAATCATTAATCAAAATTAATCTGAAATTAATTTGAGATTAATTGGAATTAATTAAAGGTACAAGGGGTGAATTGTAATTGTTCAATTGTTGAACAAAAGAGGCAATTCTATAATCATCATATGGATGATGGATTGGGGAGCCCTTCTAGGGTTTCAAGAAGCCTCCTGGATGTTGATAAGGAAAAGATTTGAATTTGAATTAAATCCATTATTTAATTATTCAAACCTTTCTTTGTCCCTAAGTTATCTAACTATAAATAGGACCCCTTGGGCATCAATTTTCGTGGATACTCTTTCTTAGAAGCTTATAAACAAAAATTCTACCTCTCATCCTCTCTCATTAAGTATCTTCTAGTTCTAGGGCTTGAGTGTGTGGCATTAGAGGCATCATCATTTTTGTCACACCCCAAAACCGGAACGGCGGAAACGTTCTGGGGTGGATGACGTCATGTCAAGTATCACAACACATGCATTATAGTAATCAAAGCACAACAAAACATTGCATTAATAGTAATAGTTTTACATGATTCACATTACATAGAACATCAAAGTAATACAAGTAATAGAATAAATACAGTTTGGTACTAAGCTATCTTCATCAACGGCTCCGAGGATGCACCTGTCTAATGCTAACCTGAGAATACAAGTTATTTGAAAAGCGAGTATCAACATTTTTACAAATGCTGGTGAGTTCATAAGCATTTAGTGACAATTTATACAAATAACTTTATATAAGTAGTAGTTTTCAAATGTACAATGAAATAGAGTCCTTTCCAGAAAATCCTATATTTTCTTTAATAAAAGCAGTCTTCTACCAAGACTGGGCGGTGTGATGTGGTAAAAAGTAGTTTTCCCTTAAACACTTTCATTTTCAAAATACAAGATTTGCTTTTTAAGAAAGTCGGAGAATATCAGAGAAAATAACATATGCCTCAGCAGTGAGGACTGCTGACTAAGGCAAAAGGAATCATAGACTCCAGGAGAGTATCGAGTAACGACACGCCTGGCTCAGTCTAACAGAAAGAGACACAGACCCCAGACGGTACCAAATGAAAGGTACAACTGGTAAGGTCTAAAACAGTGAACACAGACCCCAGATAGTATCAACTAAATGATACGTCTAGCAAGGTCTAAAACAGTGTGACTCCGAGAGTGGGTTCCAGCATACAGTGTAAATTGCTGGTGAAAAACCATTACCTTAAGGCCATGAATTATAAGGTAACCTGGGATACTCGTAACCATACTAACCGACACTAGAGTACCTGACGCCCTACAAGCGTCTAGAGAATATGACATTTTTCACCCCTTGGCTTGGTAGGCCGTGGACTGTAGCTAGCAGTCAGGGTGCGGGGGTGTCGATCCCGTATAGATCTATACACACAATGTCCGCTCTCCCTACAGGAGACTCTGGTTACCAACTAGATGACGGAGAAGGTCGTGTCCCGAAGATGCATCCCAAATAGTGGGTAGTGTGTTTCCAATACAGTTTTGAACTAGAGGTAGAGACTCATAACTGAACTGAATTGAGTAAACCTATATGTCTATGCTTGTGTACATAATATATAACTAATGAATCAAACGACCTTCGGATGGACATCCGATCCCACCAGACCACATCTCAATGAAGAAAAGGAAATAGGGCGGACAAGCCTTCCCAAGTCCTTCAATCATTATTTATATGCATCTATACAAGCACAGACATACATCTAACTACGCTTAAGTGTGTAACAAGTGGAATCATATCGTGAAGTATAACTGAATCGTGTGGAATAACCGAATCGTGAAGTATAAGCGTACAGTGTGGAATAACCGAATCGTGATGTATAAGCGTACAGTGTGGAATAACCGAATCGTGATGTATAAGCGTACAATGTGGAATAACCGAATCGTGATGTATAAACGTACATTGTGGAATAACGAAGTAAAAGTGACAACAAGTGAAGTAAGAGCATCTAACAGGCATAAGCGACTATAAGTATAAGCGAAATAGAGACGATAACAGGTATAAATGCATCACGAAGTGAAAGCGTTATCAAGTAGGAACTTTAACTAAGAATGAGTATCAAAACATGGAAGAAAACCTTTATTCATGAGAAAATCGCGATAGGTTATTCTTTTGTAAAATAAGTTGGAAAACCTTTAGAAATTCTTTGGGAACTTTTCATAAACCAGTTTAGAATGAACTTTGATAAAACAGTATAAGTAAGAGTTTTGAACAAGTGAAAAACCTTTTGGAAAACCATTTATAGTATCCTACTTGGTAAAACAGTTTACAGTGTGGTAAATCCTTGTGCATGCGGGTTATCAATGACATGTAATTGATATGATAACTGGCATGTTTAACTTGTATTCCCCCATATAAAACATGTAAAAACATTTAAAAGGTTCATTCAGGGGTATGAACTCACCTGGTGTAAGTGGATCCGACAAAGGCGCCGGTTGAGTGCTCGGTGTCAAGTAAGGACTTGGAAACACTTAGAGACCTATTTAACATATGATAACATATGTTCACATACAATTAGTATATTTAATACTAATTAAACAAGTATACACACTCTAAGGAGCGGAAAACACTTTGGTTAAGTGTTTGGGGTGTCCCGGGTAACACTTAAGGGCTAGAATGGCTTAGGAATGGAGTTTACTCTCCAAGAGTAAACTCTATACTTAGTGTTTACGGCCCTGGGACAACTCCCATGAGTTTACGGCCGTAAACTCATGGTGAGGGTGTTCTAGGATGCTAAAATGTCTCATATCAATTGTGGGATTTTCCTAGGTCCAAATATAAAAGGTGTGAATGGATTTATGGCATCATTTGGACCATTTGAGGAGTTTACGGCCCTAAGAAAGGGAGCTTATGACCGTAAGCTCCTATACACTCTTTCTTTTGGTGTTTTAAGGGCTCAAGTGGTAGAGGGTAAATTCCTAAGCATTTTTCCAAGTCAAATGGGGAGTTTAGGGCTCCGATTAACCCCTTTGTAGGAGTTTACGGCCCATGTACCCTTCCATGAGGGGTTTACGGCCGTGAACTCCTTATGGAGTTGTTTTAATTGTGTTCAAGGTCCCTAGCTTGTTGGTGGTTGATTCTAGAATTTGATCCAAGGCCATTGGTGTGTTTAAGGGCGTTTTTAACACACAAAAATGAGTTTACTCCCCATGAAGAGGAGTTTACGGCCCAAGCATGTTCTTGGGCAGTAAACTCATGTTTACTCCCCAAAATGCTAGTTCAAGGTGTTCTAAGTCCGATTCCATAAGCCTACAAGTCATATCTAAGCCTTAGGGACAATTTAGAGGGGGTTTGGGGCTTAAAAACCCCATTAAATGGTGTTCACGGCCCAAGAGTGTTATTGGGCCGTAAACTCATGATTTTGTCCCTATTTTATGTTTTAAACTCGAATTTGTACGCTAGATAAGTTATACAATGAGTTAGGATAGTTTACCTACTCGTTTGGGGCTCGAAACGGACGATTTTTGGCTCGGGAAAAAGTTGTAGAGAGAGAGAGAGAGTTTAGGGAGTGTAAAAAGTCTCCAGTGGACTCCACTCACTCTTATATAGGGGTTGGAGTTGGGGCTCAGTGGGATTCTACCCGATACTGCCGTTAAACGGGGCTTTTGGTCGCACCCGATTTAGTAGTCGTAATAATAAAAACTAACTTTTTTCCAATTAAATGGAAATGCAACTTAAGTGTTTTTATTTACTTTATTACGACTATAACGACACAAAAAATATAAATAAATAAAACGTTTATTTATTTTGCAACCTCTAATTAACGGAACTTTTATAAAATGAAATATTCTGTTAATGGTAACGGGGTAATGTAACGGAATAACTTTGGGTTGTCACATCATCCCCCCGTTAGAGGGAATTTCGTCCCGAAATTCAGGTCTAGGCAAGGAAGTAGGTATGAATGATAGAGGCAAGAGGGTACTTCCTATTCGGTTTGTTCTCGCACTCCCAAGTGAACTCTGGCCTGTGTTTGTCGTTCAAACAAACCTTCACCTATGGGATGTGGATTTCCGTCTCGTGTAGTTAGTGGGTTCCGACTGGTGTATCTACTAGGTTAGGGTTCTCAATGGTTTCTATCAAGATGTGTGGGATACGAAGAGTGACGTCGGGCAACATTGATCAAGTCTAAGAAGTGGATCGATCGGGGGTGAAACTTGTGGAATATCCGGAAGTAGTAGTGGTCTGACGAGGGTTGGACCAAATCTCTACGAGGATTCTCAGATGGTCCTAAGCTCTCGGAAGGGTAGAGCTTTTCAGTACTTAGAACATAGTGTACTTCTATAGCAAGATCATCACTAGCGTGATCGCCATTCCGAAGTTCCTGACGTTCTCTCCCGTACTGGTAGTGTAGTTCTTCAGGTTGGTTCTTAGGAAGCTCGGGTTGTCTTTGGTTTTGCGTTTCCTGTCAATTGGCTTTTAGAGGCTTTCTAGGTAATCGGATGGGTTGCGTGCCTACGGTTATCTGTCTGCTGTAGAGTGTCTATCTCAAGCTCGTGCAAAATGAACCTGCACTGATGATTCTTAAGATACGGAAACCCTCAGGGTCAGGGAGATATGGTTTCACTAGACGAGTGTTGGACTATATTGGGAGGTGGTTCTACTATTTCTGTGTGAGATAGTATTCGTGGAACACCTGATAGTCCAATAAATCTCCAAGACCTTGGTTTATTCTAGTGCGGAAAGCGCATGCTCCTGCATAACCCCTCGACTAACACCAAGGCTGGTGTCAAGTCTATAATCTCTTTGGGATCTGGGTCATGAGGCTTAACGCAACTACTTTCGCACTTTGATCAAGTATTCTTAGCTGCGGAGGTTATCCTGTGGTTCTCGGTATTCTAGTGTTCACTTCTGAGAATGAAGTCTATCGTCTACAGGGCGACGACGATTTCCTCCATGCGAGAGGGTGGAGGATCCTAGGCACTACTTGTCTGTAACGGGGTGGACGAAGTGCCTGAGTAGTGCGAGCATCTATTGCAACTACTCCTCCGAAGGTTCTGAGTTTTTCTTGGTCTAGGTCGAGTCTAGTGAGTATAGGATTTCATTACTCGGAACTTTAATCTCCTCATCCATTCTTCTCAGAGTTTAACTCATCGCAACTTTTAGATTTCTAGGACATCCGCTGCGATGCTCAAATCGGGGATTTGAGCGTGAATGGATGGTCGCAGTCAATGGTCTTGACTCTAGCTCTCGTTCTATGGGATAGGATGAAGGGTCTTTCTGGGGAATTTATGGAGTATGCTTCGGATAGTTATTGTCCTCCGGGGTTCCTGTAGTGTCTTTCGCTTCGGTTTCCATCTAACTAAGAGGGGTCGGTCAACAGCGTGCGGTACCCTTCTCCGGGTACTTCAAAAAGTTTGAAATAAAAGTGACGACTGACGGATCGCATTAGGTTTGGTTATTTGCATTATGTTTAGGTTCGGAAGAACCTTTATTTGCCGACATGGCTACGGAGAAAGTTCTTTTTACATAGCACTAGGGATGAACACATGGTTGAACGAAGTCAAACCATGATCGATAGAGTCGTCGAAGTTGGCACACTTCGACATGATATAAAATGAGGGTCAATAGAGTCATGCGCCAAACAGGCACACAAGTTCTTGGCGTCTCGGGTTTCGTCCTGTGTATCACTGCTGCGGATACTTGGACCGATAGAGTAGACGCGGAACTATAAAGAGTCCTAAGTGTTCTGAATAGAGTACCTTTTTCATGAATGGATTCTCACGAGGCATTTCTATAATCGCCTAACATATACTAGTCATGTATAATTAAGGTGGGGAGGACTGCTGACTGAGCGACTCCACCCTAAATCCACAACCAAACGAGGAACAGGAAATGAGGCGGCATTCACTCACTCTAGGTCTATCCATCTTAACTATACATGGCCGTAACGTATATGTTTAGCCATTATAGTTTTACCTGATGATTTTTTTTTTAAATTTTATAACAATGCTACGACTTTCGCCTTAATGAGGAAGTATTTACATTTAGAATTAGCCTTTTTATGTTCTCGGTTAGTTATCTGAGATCGAGAGACGTACCAAAATCTACCAGGTTCCTTGATGCTTCTCCCTAAGCATTAGAGTTAGACTCCTCTTGTGTCTTTGTCTTTCCCTTCGGTTGGGCAGTCCTTCTTGAAGTGTCCCACTTCACCACATAGGTGGCAAACTGTACGGGTCGCCACATTGGTGGTTGATGTAATGAACTCAACCGGGGTTCTGCAGACGCGAGCAGTATGCCCCAACATGTGGCACCTAGCGCAATAGAGCTCCCGGCAAACACCATGATGATGGTAGCTGCACTTGCTGCAATGGGGAAGGTTTCCTAAGTATGGTCTCCTAGGTGTAGGGATGGAAGGGTTGGTAGGGAATTTGACCATCTCAGCTCGTTGCCCTTCGGAAGGTCCTTGAGCCGAGGTACTTCCCTCCTCGATCTTGATCTTTCTCTTCAGTGGTTTTGAGTGAGGTTCTAGGGCGGCGGGGTATGCAGAGGTTGATTGCTACTGTCCACTACTAGGATCGGAATTCTCGATAGGGCCCTTGCTAACATTGGCATTGTTAGCATTCAGGTGAGCCATGACAGCTGCTATGGCTGCCGAGACTGCAGCTTGGAACGTAGCTTCGTCGAATAAGAGAGTAGGTTTCTTGCTTGCGGACTGGTTGCGCTTCTTCGGTGGCATGGTTTTTGCTACAAGGAAAGGAATACAAGATGATGAGAGACGATGGCTAGCCCTGGACATATCTATCCTGACTGTATTAGGCATAAACTTTCCCATGCCTCGGATGTTGGTTGTCTGAGTGTCGACCTACATCCCTATGATGTAGTCCTGGTGTACAAGGTAGGAGTGTGAGTATCGGAAAAGGCCATAAGATGCGAGTCGTTCCTACTAAGTTACCTTTATACTGGGAAAGGTTTCACTCTCTGGCCTGGAGAGATTTGAGAACAGTTCGGAACTAACCTCGCGGAAAGAGAGGCTCATGAAGGCTTATGGCTAAATACTCTCAATAGAGGTGTGGGGATCCGCTCTAATCGTGTAACTGGCAACGGGAAACGACGATTTACCTAACATATAGCGTGAGTAGTGTAACCACTAACTCACTAAATTTGTATTCTTTTAAGGGTGTATTAGCGTGACGAACACGAGGAAAAGACACTTATCGGGTTCCATGTACTGGCTCCCTCTGTCTACCTCGTAGCTTTGACTGAAATCGGCGGTGGTTTCCTTCGGGTAGTTACCTAGGGTTCTTCTCTTGTGAAGACATATTGAATATCTACTCCGCCTCACTTCCGAATCTGACTCCGGGTGTCATCACTTCATGACGGATGGCTGGAATCTCGGAAGCTTAGGCGAATCTCTCACCACTGTCACTAAAAGATATAGGCACTTGGTGATTTCAATAGTCCAGACCCGATTCATTTATTTCCGAACTGGAAATCTTCTCAATGGGCCTCTTCTAGGTCTGCATCAACTCTTTTGTCACGCATTGAAGTGGGTAGGGTTGTCTACAGGGTTCGTGCGAGAATGGAAATGTCTAAAGAATCCTAAGAGATTATTAACATTTTACTGGATGATCCATATCGAGTCCTTCTACGATTACACAAGGTATACAAATCATATATAGCTTAGATCCGATAGGCCTTCGAATATGTGATACTACTCTAGAACCACATCCCAACGAGGAAAAGGAAATAGGGCGAAACCACACATTCTTAGCCTATGGGATCCTTATTATATATAACCTTGGAAGTATACTCTCTGTAATTGTAGGTATATCAATAAGGATCTTTTTAGTTCTTCACACAAGGTTGGTTATGGATCCAAAAATACCCCTATGGTATTTTAATTTCTTGTTTGTTTTCTTATCTTCTGAATATGATTCCGGGATTAGTGTGAGTCTTTTAGTATTCCAAAATACTCCTATAGTATTTTAACTTTATGTTTGGCTCTAGCATTCCTAGTTGGTAAGTTTCAGACCTGTTGCAACACCACTATCACTCCCAAGCACACGTTCATCGCATCTCGAATAAATGTAGTTGATCAGGTTACATTTATTCCAGTTTACGATTACATAACTGCCCAGGTTTGACGGTAATGCTCAACATCTGAAGACTTTTATTATTTTTCTTCTTGTGATACTTTTGTTCAAGTGTTTAGATTCTGGATGTTCTTATACTTTGGTAAAATATGGTTATATTTTGAAGTATAATTCTTGGTCAGAGTGTTTTATCCCTTTGTGTTTATAGGTTGTATATCTTTTATGAATTGATATACTTAGCTCACTATAAACAATGCTCTGATACCAAAAATGAGTTTACTCCCCATGAAGAGGAGTTTACGGCCCAAGCATGTTCTTGGGTAGTAAACTCATGTTTACTCCCCAAAATGCTAGTTCAAGGTGTTCTAAGTCCGATTCCATAAGCCTACAAGTCATATCTAAGCCTTAGGGACAATTTAGAGGGATTTTGGGGCTTAAAAACCCCATTAAATGGTGTTCACGGCCCAAGAGTGTTCTTGGGTCGTAAACTCATGATTTTGTCCCTATTTTATGTTTTAAACTCGAATTTGTATGCTAGATAATTTATACAACGAGTTAGGATAGTTTACCTACTCGTTTGGGGCTCGAAACGGACGATTTTTGGCTCGGGAAAAAGTTGTAAAGAGAGAGAGAGAGAGAGAGAGAGAGTTTAGGGAGTGTAAAAAGTCTCCAATGGACTCCACTCACCCTTATATAGGGGTTGAAGTTGGGGCTCAGTGGGATTCTACCCGATACTGCCGTTAAACGGGGCTTTTTGTCGCACCCGATTTAGTGGTCGTAATAATAAAAACTAACTTTTTTCCAATTAAATGGAATGCAACTTAAGTGTTTTTATTTAATTTATTACGACTATAACGACACAAAAAATATAAATAAATAAAACGTTTATTTATTTTGCAACCTCTAATTAATGGAACTTTTATAAAATGGAATATTCCGTTAATGGTAACGGGGTAATGTAACGGAATAACTTTGGGTTGTCACAATTTTGGTGCTAGCTTTCCAAGCTCTTCAAACGAATGATTCAAGTAACTTGTTTGCTACAATAAGTTTGAGGTATGTATATGTGACAACCCAAAGTTTATTCCGTTATATTACCCCGTTTCCGTTAACAGAATATTCTATTTTATAAAAGTTCCGTTAATATGAGGTCGTCAAATAAATAAATGTTTTATTTATTTATTTAAATAAAAAAAAACGTAATTTACATTTCCATTTAATTGGAAAAAGTTATTTTATTATGACCATTTAACCCGGGTAAAAAAGTTTAAAACCTCGATAAGCTTTAGCATCGGTTACTCGTATACCGAGTGCAACACCCAAGGCATATATATAGGGAGTTGAACACCCCTTAGAACTCTTTTACCACCCTAAACCCATTTCCTTTCTCTACCCTCTCTCTCAAACTCGTTTTCTACTCAAAACCGCAAGTTTCCGCCTCTAAAACGTAAGATCTCTTACCATAACTTGTTCTAGACATCAATTCTTGTTACAATAGCTCAAAAATCACCCAAAATGACCATCAAAAAGTAGTTCACGGCCTAAGAACCTCCTTAGGCCGTAAACACCTAAAATGGTGCCAAAGGTCCCAATTTTCCTTCATTTGAGCTTAGAAACTAGTTGTGGAGTTAACCTAGAAGTGTTTGAACCTCAAAACAACAATTTTTAGGGTACAAAAGAGGGTTTACGGCCCAAGCACATGCTTAGGCCGTAAACACCCTCTAAACTTGTAAAATCAAGTCCAAAAACACTTCCAAACCACCCTTTGACTTAAGATATGGCTTAGGGACTTGCTATTTCGGGTTTGGAGCAATTAAACACAAACATTTGAGGGGTGAAATAGAGTTCAGGGCCCAAGCATGTGCTTAGGCCGTAAACTCCCCTAAATCATGCAAAATGGGAGTTTAAGCCCCCTAAAGATCCCTATACCCTTACTAGAATTTGTTAGAATTAAACCAAAGGCCTAGGAATCAAGGAATGGGGGTGTATGAGAGTTTACTACCATAAACCATAGGGTTTACGGCCGTAAACTCCCAAGGAGTGGCCTTTGGGCCGTAAACTCCAAGGGAGTATACTCTTGGACCCTTAAACACCCCTATAGCCTTGTATAATTCCTTAGAACCATTTCTAGAACCGCATGAGACTTGAAATCATTAAAAAACACTCCTCCCATGAGTTTACGGCCGTAAACTCATGGGGGATGTGGCCTCCCAACCGTGAACTCACTTAAAGTGAGTTTTAGGAGAGTAAACTCCAAGGTGAGGTCTTGCACTCTTTCCTTTCAACCCATTAGTCTCCTAACATTCAACCGCAAGACCTTTACTCACATTAGGATGCGTATACGTGATTAGGTAGTATTATAATTACTAATTGTATGTAAACATATATTATCATATGTTAATAGGTCACTAAGTGTGTTCAAGCCTTTACCTGACACTGAGCACCCAACCGGCACCTTCGTCGGATCCACTTACATCAGGTGAGTTCATACCCCTGAATTAACCTTTTAAATGTTTTTACATGCTTTTATGGGGGGAATACAAGTTAAACATGCCAGTTATCATATCAATCACATGTGATTGATAACCCGCATGCACAAGGATTAATTACACTGTCAACTGTTTTACCAAGTATGATACTGTAAATGGTTTTCTAAAATGTCCTTACTTGTTCACAGCTTTTCTCAAATTGTCTCTCGCGCTGTATGTGTTACTTCAAATCCAGTTACAGCAGCATTTTAAATAAAGGCTTTCTTTACTTATATTGTTTTCATCGAAGCTATAATCAAAACTTGTTTATGAAAGATTTTCTAAGGATTTCTAAAGGCTTACAAACTTATTTTACAAAAGAATACCAAGTCGTGATTTTCTTAAGTATAAAGGTTTTTCCTAAAGTTTTTCATCAAAGTTTTCTCCCATGTTTTTTTATACTCCTACATGGTTAAGATACTACTGCTTCACTTCTATTTAGTTTAAACTCCTACTTGATAACGCTTTCACTTCGTGATACGCTTATACTTGTTAACGTTTCTACTTCACTTATACTTGTTAACGTTTCTACTTCACTTATACTTGTTAACGTTTCTACTTCACTTATACTTGTTAACGCTCCTACTTCACGATACGCTCCTACTTCACGATACGCTCCTACTTCACGATACGTTTCTACTTCACGATACGCTCCTACTTCACGATACGCTTCTACTTCACGATACGCTCCTACTCGTGAACACTTCTACTTCGTTAAACACTTCAACTTCGTTAAATGTTCCTATTGATTAAATGTATGCATGTGCTTGTATATATATATAAATAATGTTTAAAGGACTTAGGAAGGCTTGTTCGCCCTATTTCCTTTTCTTCGTTGAGATGTGGTCTGGTGGGATCGGATATCCGTCCGAAGGTCGTTTGATCATTAGTTATATATTATGTATACAAGCATAGACATATTGGTTTACATCGGTCAGTTCAGTTGTGAGTCTCTATCATTAGTCCAGTACTTTACATCAGATCTCACTATACGAGATGCATCTTCAGGACACGGCCTTCTCCGTTGTCTAGTTGGTAACCAGAGTCTCTTGTAGGGAGAGCGGGCATTGTGTGTATAGATCTATACGGGAGTGACACCCCCACACCCTGTCTGCTAGCTACAGTCCACGGCCTACCAAGCCAAGGGGTGACAAATGTCACATTCTTTCCGACGCTTGTAGGGCGTCAAGTTTCTCTAGTGTCTATCAGTATGGTTACGAGTATCTCGGGGTTACCTTATAATTCATGGCTTTAAGGTAACGGGAATTTAACACTGTATTCACTGTTTTTAGACCTTGCTAGATGTATCATTTAGTTGATACTGTCTGGGGTCTGTTCTCACTATTTTTTTACCTTGCTAGACGTACCATTCAGTTGATACTGTCTGGGGTCTGTTTTCACTGTTTTTAGACCTTGCTAGACGTATCTTTCATTTGATACCGTCTGGGGTCTGTGTATCCCTTTTGTTAGACTGAGCCAGGCGTGTCGTTCATTTGACACTCTCCTGGAGTCTATGATTTCTTTGCCTTAGTCAGCAGTATCTCCTGCTGAGGCATATGATATTTTCCCTTAGTCCTTTTACTAGTAATATTCTCCTACTTTCCATAAAATCAAACACCGTATTTTGGTAATGATAGTGTTTAAGGAAAAATTACTTTTTACAACATAACTCTGTCGAGTCTTGGTAAAAGACTACTTTTATTTAAGAAAAATATAGGATTTTCTGGAAAGGACTCTAATACACCCTTGATTCTAACTACTACTACTTATATAAAGTTATTTGGATAAAATGACACTAAATACTTATGAACTCACCAGCATTTGTAAAAAATGCTGATACTCGCTTTCAAATAACTTGTATTCTCAGGTCAGCAATAGACAAGTACATTCCAGGAGCTTTTGATGAAGACAGTTTAGTACCAAGCTGCATCTATATTACCACTTGTATTACTTTGATGTTTCTATGTAATGTAAATCCTGTAAAACTATTACTATTAATGCAATGATTGTTGTACTTTGATTACTATACTACATATGTTGTGATACTTGACATGACGTCATCCACCCCATAACGTTTCCGCCGTTCCGGTTTTGGGGTGTGACAATATATGTAGTTTCTGATTTTTGAAATTACTAGGATGCATATTAGGTTTTGTTATTCATAGTATGTTGCCTTAATGTGAAGACATAGATAATTTTTGGTTGCATGTGCCCTTCTTAATTGTTAAGTGTTTTCCACATTGAGCATTTTGTTGTAACCTAATAAACCTATCAGTGGTATCAGAGCCACTTGATGTGTCTAGCATTGAAAGCACATTAGTTGAATCATTTTTTTTCTGTCAGACTGAGATCATGACGTGGCAGAGGATTTGTCATGAAGTGAACACAGTTCAAATCTAGATTTTCTGCCTAATCTGATTTATGCGGTTTTATTTGGTAATTATCTGTTTTGTTTTCTGTCAAAATCTGATTTTGCTTGCCTAAGATGGTTAAAATAAGAACCATAAATATTATAATGATTAATTATAAGATTAATTAATATGTCTTAATGGATATAAATAATTAATTTAATTATAGAGTAATTAAAAGATAATTATAAATCCATAATAGGTTTAAATGATTAATTGATTAATTGATTGATATAATTAATTTTAAATATTTAAATGATTAATTAAATAATCAGTTAATTCAGATAATTAATTTTAAACATTGTATTTTCGAAATGTTTTAAAATACACACACACACACACACATATATATGTATATATACATATGTATATTATAATATTAATTATTATATGTATAAGATAAAGACAGTCGAACCAATAGTAGGCCTCATTCACGAAATCATGTTATAAAGATGGTATAATGAAACGACTTATAAAATGACCGTTTAATGGGTGTCATTTTCACCCACTGCTCTCCTCTGTGGTGGAGGGTCGTTAGCCAAACGGTTCCAATAAGACATCATCTCATTAAAAGTATAATGTTATAAAGTAACAAAACCTTTTAGAATCCCACTATAGTTACTTTAGGAAAAATCTAAAATTGTATGCTAATCCATGAAAATGCACATCATTTATTTACGAGTAGTTAGTAGAGCGTGTGTGGTTAACCGACACACTAATTTGGGACTATAAAGATGAAATGATGAAACAAATTGTGTTTAAAATTATTGATGGAGCGTGTGTGGTTAACTGGCACATCAATGGGAGATTATATATCGATTTGGGGTGTTTGAGTGGGTTTGCATGGTTATTCACATCCCGTTTGTGATCCTCGGCATCCCCAATCACAAAAGTGAGAGCATAATCGAGATTAAACATGTCATTAATAAGATTCAATGAACCTTAAAAGATTTAAGAGTTTCATAAGATTGAAATTGGTAAAAGCCTTGCTTACCTAAAATAGATTCGAATTTGATTACTGCATCCATCTTCAAATTTCGAATCGAAAATATGTATCTTATCCTTAATTTAATTTATGGGTTAATAATTAAGGATTTTTATCAACTAACTTGAATTCTCTCTTCCCCCAAATTTTTAGATGTCAAATCAAGACAATAATGGTCGTCTTCATTCTTATGGAAATGGTTTTCCTCAATTTTCTAGAGATGGTATTCCGCTTTCAAGTCAAGGTGAAAATGTCTTCCCTTACTTAGGAAATGGTGGAATTGGACATCGTCTATCTTCAACTATTCCACCACCTCCTCCTGTGACTCTCCCGACGTCAAGTTGAAAGATATGAAATTACTCAAACCCTATTGGCATGTAAACATGAAGATAAACATTTTGTGTGTGCGTATGTTCTAAAAATGAAGTCGTACATTGACAAATTGGAAAGGATGGGTGTCGTATTCCCAAGGGAGCAAGCCATTGATTTAGTTCTTCTTTTGCTTCATAAGTTATATGGTCATTTTGTTGAGAACTTTCATATGAGGAATCTCGATGTGACCCTAATTGATTTATCTAGATGTTAATGGTTGTTAAAGCATAAATGCTTAAGAACACAACTGAAGCTTAAATGTTTATAGGGTCTAATCCCAAGGTTTCCATGGACATTGACAGTGGTAACATTAGTAATCAAGAAAATATTTCTCTTTCCAATCAAAGGGGACCAGCCAAGGTCAAACCATTTGATCGTATGGTTAAGAGAAAGGCTTGTTCCGAGTTCATTCCAAATGTTGACCCTAATGAGTCCATTTGTTTCGATTGCTAATTGAAGGGACATTGGAAGTGAAACTGCCCAAGATATCTAAAAGATCTTAAAGATGGTAAAGTCAAGTCGTGTGACTCTACTTCAGGTACATATATTATCTAACTCCATAAGTTCCTATTCCTAGATTCTTAATATATAATGTGGTGATCACATTTTGATGGTGTTGCAGGATCTAAAAGAAAAAATGAAGCTTAAGAAAAATGAGCTAAATCTGATCGTGAGAGATGAATTTTTGTTACTTGGTTCGATGGTCAGAATTTGGAGCTACTACTAAAGAGTTAGGATATTTTAATTGACTACTATTACTCTTCGGAGAAGTTTAGAAATATAGTTTTTCATTTCATGCAAGGAAAAGTTCCAATTTTCATTTTATTTCAATAACAAATGAAGTTTTGGTTTACTTAGTTGCCATATTGTAACATCCATAAAATTCATAAAAAATTAAAACATTTTCAAACATCCAAAATGTCACACCCACGAACTAAGGATGGCGAAAACATCCGGGGGTGGAGGACTTCATGTATAGTATCACAACAACGAGTATAATAGTGCTCAAAGTAAATACAACCATCATAAATATAATTGAAAAAGTTACACCATAGAATGTGTTTACATGTTTCAGAATCAATTACATTATGATGACAAAATGAACTGTTTGACGATTTAACGTCCCATCCTCAAAATGCTGTTGATTTCCTGTTTCACTGATTTCCTGAGAATACAATTAGTTTTGAAAAGTGTCAACAATTAAGTTGGTGAGTTCATAAGAGTTTTATTTGAGAAATAAGCCATTTTCCTTGTAAAAGCGACAAAGTATGATTCCGGAAAATTCAATATTTTCTTTATTAAGTGTGAAAAGAAAGCTCCTATGTTATGCAATAATGTACCCTAGAAATACCCGTAGATTCCTTCTATAAACACCCAGTGTATATAAGTTATATAAAATTTAAGTTAAATAAACCGTCGAATATAATGGGTCTGCCCTAGGTCCACAACCAAACAAGGAACAGGAAGTAAGGTGGGCCCACCAATTCTAAGTCGATTGCGACTAAATTCATATATAAATCTAACATGTACACTTAGCAATTATAGCTGGAGTCTAATAATTCTAGATGAAATGTAGTTTTAATAGAAATGTGTTTCCAAAGAAAATCCAATATTTTCCTTATAAAAGTCATGTAGTCCTAAATCCCAAGACCGAGAATATGTGTTTGTTTTGTACTTATAACGTGTTTGTAGTTTTAAATAGATAAACCCCTTTTTAAAGTAGAATTTTCCCCGTAAACTTGAAAGATTGTTAACTCCCTATGTGAGTCGTGATAACCATACTATAACGAGAATTAACCTGCAACAACGTTTTTCAGACGTCAAGATCCTATGACTTATGTCACCCGTAGACCTGCAGGTCCTGCTGTAGCTAGCAGCGAGGTGTGGGGTGTCAATCCCAATATAGATCTATACACAATTATCATGCTCTACCTACAAGAGACTCTGGTTATAACTTACATTCATTTGAACTCGTACTCTAAGAGTACGATGGAATAAGTGTCTCACAAATTATGTTAACTAGTTTACATATACTTTGAATATAAAACCTCTTCCGTAGTGGAAGTGAAATCACCCTTTATGTAATAAATTAGTGATATGAAATCCATAAACTATTTCTATTATAGTTTATCATGTAGTATATGAAAAACCCATTTGATTTGAGAGTAAAACCTTTTTCATGTAGTACGCCTCTATTGTAAAATCCATAAACTATACCTATTGTAGTTTATTATATGTGTTCGAAATGAATGAAAAACCTTATCATGAATGACTAAATTCTGTTTATGATGATAAACTAACCAGAAATACATTCAACATGTAGAAACTTATTGGTATGCACTTTGCTCAATACTACAAAGTGTTGTTAATATTGTAAGCTATGTTACTAATTTTTAACCTTTCTGCACTGTTTTAAAAACATCATAGTAAAATGATACGAAGTCGAAAACTAAATCCGTAAAATCTGAGAGTTTAGAAAATTTGTCTAGTTTATTCATAATTTTTATTATGATTTTTAGAAGTCTCTAACTTGTGTGAAAATGTTCATATTCACAGACTGGTCCGAATTCGTTTCTGAAATGATAAGAGGTTTTGTAAAACTCACCATAAATTGTAGAAAAATCGTATGGAGATGTGCAAGTAGTCATTTTAAAGGTATGAACCTGAAATATTTGCATATTAAACATTTTTGAAAGATATTAAGTTTAAGATGGTCAAAACAGTTTGTTAATGGAACTAAACTTTCCTGTTGAAAGCTGATGTTTGAGTTTAGTTAAGTATTTAATATTTTAACTTGTATTCCCCCATAAAACTTGAAGAAAGCATGAAAATGTGGGGATATGAACTCACCTTGATTTATTCCCTGAGATGAAGGTGGAAGAAGAGAGGTTTCCAAGTCAAGAACACTTGGGAGACACTTGAAAATTTGAAAATCTAGCAACAAATATGACGACATTTATGTGAGAAATCCATGACTTGAGTGAATAAGTATGGGATAATAAGGCGAAGGATGAAATTTACTTACCAATAGAGGGTGAAAAGCTTAGAACTCCTAGAGAATCTCGAAATATTGGAGATAAAATGAGAGAGAAAAGTGTATTTGCTTTTAGGTGAAGTGTTTGTGATCTAGAGTAGTATAGGTTCTTTGTGTGTGGGTTTAAGGAGACTTGTGGGGGAAGGATAAGAGTACAATTAGTGGACAAGGCTGATGTGAATAGTGATTGAGGGTGTCATGGAGTGGGTATGGGAGGTAGCTTGTGCCTTTGCTTTTAAGAAAAGTGTGGGTTTTAATACAAGAATCCTTAGAATATGCATACTTTATGATCTTGGAAGGTTAAAAATAATAAAATATGGATTTATACGAAAAATCTCGTGTGAAAATCATCGAAAACGGGCTTAAAACGAAGTCAGGGTCGAAAATCGGGTGAAAAGGTGCTTCCTGCGAAGTTGCTCGCATTAGGCCGAAGGTTCGGTCAGCAGTCAGAACTGAAGGCGAAGCTGGTCGCAGGGAACCGAAAGCAAAATGGAGCGAAGGGAGGTTTCGGTCCGAAGGGACCTTTGGTCCTCCAAGGTTCGGTTCGGTCTTAGCAGTTTCGGTTCAAATAGGGTTCGGTTCTTCATGGCTTCGGTCCATAAGGTGTAGTTTTGGTTCTAGAGGAAGGCTTCGGTTCTAATAGGGACTTCAGTCCTATAAGGTTATTTTTCAAGGAATCTTCCTATTTCGAGTGGTTTTTCACCGAGTTAAGTGTCGGGATGACCCGAATGATTATAAAAAAGTTAAAAGAAATTTTGAGAGAGATTTGAGATAGAGAGAGATAGAGAGAGATAGAGCGAGAGAGATTGAGAGAGACTTTGTTTGTGACCTTTTTGGATGTTTAGCTTCACAACGTAAGGTTTGTAAACCCTGTTAAGCCTCGTTATGAATGTTATATGCCCCAAGGGGTACGAAATATTGTTTTACCATGTAGTTTCATCACTTACCCTGATTAGGGTTTATGAATTCTGAACATACGAACTTTCCGAGTGATAACTTCTTATTAAAATAGCGAGTTGTATAGTAGTAATGTAATGTAAACCCTAATATATAATGGTTAGTTGAGTTGACCGGTTTGACTTGTTGAATTTATTTGAATTTGACTTGACTAGAAATTGACGG
The DNA here is from genome assembly GCF_002870075.4 of Lactuca sativa. NCBI lineage: Eukaryota > Viridiplantae > Streptophyta > Magnoliopsida > Asterales > Asteraceae > Lactuca > Lactuca sativa. Next base: position 175,865,284 of record NC_056623.2, read on the forward strand.
TTGTTACATCATCCCCCCGTTAGAAGGAATTTTGTCCCGAAATACATAATGTTTTCAAAATAGTTTCATATCAGAGTATCCCAGAAACCAAATCATAAAAATGTGAGGTGATGCAAGATGATGCCTTTGCCTTCTCGCGATCATCCGAAGTACCTGAAACAAAATCCAAAACTGTAAGCCCGAAGCTTAGTGGGTTCCCCCAAAATACCAACGGTATACAAGCCATAACCATATCATAACAAACAACATGCATATAGAGGCTACAATATGACTAGAACTCCCTCACCGGGCCCTCAGTTTGTCTGGCTCACTCTCAAAAATTTCAGCATGTCTGGTCCACCCTCCCGGGCCTTCAGATATACCCCATTGGGCCTACAGTCTATCCGGGCCGCCCTGGGTATGTTGGCCTACAACACAAAGTATGTCTGCCTCAACCCACCCCCAAACACGCAATAAACACATAGATAACCATGCTAGCATATACAAACAGTCAAACCGATCTAACAAAACAATAATCATAGCTTCATCCTATATACAAGAATACCGACCTAACCGGTCACTAACATAGCATCATCCTATATACCAGGATACCGACCTAACATGTCAGTATGTCACTAAGCATATCATCATGCAATAACCAGGATATCAATCCAAAAAGAAGGGCCGACATTGGTGCCTTTTGATATGTTTAGATTCACACTGTGAATTTTTGCAGAATCATAAAGTGTATTTATACAAAATTAATGATTTATAGTGTAGATTCACAATGTGAATATAAACAGATAAAAAAAAGGTAAAAAAAAAAACAAATTATCAAATTTGATATCAATGGAAAGAAGATAAAAAGTTATGAATTTCTATATTTTTAGATTTTTTTTTGATAAATAATAAGATCTAAAACTTGAAAAAATGGTTCCTTGGTTCTATAGTTTAAAATGGTTCCTTGTTGAACTTTTTCCTATATATATATATATATATATATATATATATATATATATATATATATATATATATATATATATATATATATATGACTAGTTTTGTTCTCTTTATTATTATTTCCTATAAATAATAATTCCTGTTATGTTGGTAAAATATTATTTTCCAAAATAATGTTTTTACATTTAAATACAATTGTTGATATATTTATTAATAATCAAATTATACTAACAAATAATCAATTGATGGTAACTTGCTATAAGGTGTGACCCTATACAATTATATATTATTAGCAATATCATTCTATAATGACACTTGGGCATACGAGATCTTTCAATAGCATGCATTATGCCAACCAACATAGGCAAATATTACCAAAAGTTATAGCATGCAAATATCACACAAAATCAATACAAATCTCTCTTTCTATCATGGACCTATCACACCCTTCACATCAAAATAACAAGTAAAAAGTGTAGCATGAAGGAAACATCATTCACATCAACATTTCATTTACAATTAGGGTACATGAAACCTATACAACTTAGGTTCATTCCAATCCCTCTAAGATATGGAGTTCCTATCAAGTACTATAAATAACCACAAAGATTCACTCACCTTTGTCAAAAATCACCTTTTCCACACTTCAAATGTTGTAGTACTTAAGGTATCAAGCTTCCCATAATACAATACGAATAAGTAGATTACTAGAAGTCAACAAGATCAAAAATAACAATTCCTATACCCCAAACATGTAAACTAATTACCAGACCGAATTCTCATATTTTGACATGAAACAACAACCTGTTCAAGGCGGCTTCAGCACTACCAAAACCTATAGAAATAACAATTTAATTTCATATCCCAGTATTTTAGATTTTTATCTTTTTAAGTAGTTCTCATACAAGTCCATATGATTTTTCTATGAATTTTGCATAACTACATATCGGTGTAGCTAATTTCCAACCAATCAGTGAAAATGATGATTTTCATCTTGGTTGGACACAACATCAGGTCTTGGGAAAAATCATGGACAACATAGGCTCAAAATTTAAACTTTGAGACTTTTCGAATCCTAAATCCGACTCCCGGTGTATTATTTTAGATTTTTTTTACAAATAGTGGCAGAATACGCATTTTCCTTCCATTCCTAGCTTTGGGTTTTAAGGGTTAATTGAAAATTTAACCCATTAATCCATAATAAAAAACGACTATAAAGCACTACTAGAAAACAACCCTTTAATGACGCGCAAACAATGACACTCGCTGATAGAGGACGCGCATTTGTGAGTGCCCTAAAAAATAATGTCAGTTTTGCAAAATTTGAAGGATAGAGGACACGCATTTTTGCGTGCCCGAAAATTAGTGTCAGAAAAGGAAAAAAAATGCGGAGGACGCCTTTCATAAAATGTGTGTCGTCTAAATGTGTCGCTTTATAACATTTGATAACATTTTAATGAAACATGTGTTTTTAAGGCGGGATTTCACCCGCCCATTGAATCCCAAAAATTAAACCCCCCGCCTCTTCCAATTAGCAAGAAAAAGCCCTAGCCTTCGTCTTCATAGCAGCATCACACCTCCACCTAACCTTCGATCTCGCACTGCCAAGTGTCTCCGACCATCTTCTCCAACCATTCACAAATAGCCTCACTATTCCGAGACTTTAAATCAAGTGTTCATTTGACCATAAAGTCAAAATTGAATCGAATGTTCATTCGACACAAAATCATTGATACGGCCGACAACGCCTCCGCCTCCCCCTTCTTTCAAGTTGTTTACAAGTACGATCCATCAGCCATGAGACAACAAATCAACAAGAAATGTGCGTATAGTTTTAGTTTGTGTTTCTATTAGGTGATTTTTTATATTCCTCATCTCACCTTTTATTTTCAAGAAAATTGTATTCATGAAAATTGTAATTATAGATCGTTGGAAGCATAGGAGTTGTGGCTGTAGGTCCGGATTTAGGAAAGAAAGGCCACTGGTTCAAAAGAATGTTCATTCCTTTTAATCCATCGTTATATGACTTCTGTTGGAATTCGTTTCTTGTAGGAAATGTCTGTTGATTTTTTTGTTTATAATTTTAGTTTAAAGAAGTTCTACAAATTTTAGATTAACTGTCTTCAAAGAAAACGATTGAAGAATTCCATACGGCTTTTCTATTTACAGAAACTGTTTTTCATACAAACTTTTCGTTTCTTCAGCCGATATCAAGCTCTTAATCTCATGGCTACAGTAACAATGGCAAGTTGTGCAACTGCTCTGTTATATTATACTTTAAACAAAAAACTACAATCCGGCACAACACCCGATGATGAAGAAGAAAGTGATAGCCTTGTACAGAGTCATGGTCCTTCAGGAGTTGAACGAGTATCCAATAGACTAATCCAGGCTCCTGCAACATGGATGGAAACCATTTCAACTTTGTCAGAAACTCTTCGATTTACATATTCATAAACTTTAGGTAAATGGCCAATTGGAGATATAGCTTTGGGCATCAACTATTTGTTAAAAAGTCAGGTTAGCATGTAACATGATGTCAATTTCACCATGATTTGAGGCTTCATTCGATTAATTGAATCTTATAACCTTGATCTACATGTTAGTAGTGTATATGGAGGTGAAGAAAGCTTGCAACTTACAGGTCCTGAAATAGTTTCTGAGCTTAAATATCCATTGGATTTGTTGACTCTTTGTTGGCATTTCTCCAAAAAAAATATTTCCCATGTTTCTAGAGGAGACATGCTTTTCACCTGAAGATGTTCTTATTCAGGAACCCAAAGCTGGAGTAAGTATTCTCTCTCTCTCTCTCTCTATATATATATATATATATATATATATATATATATATATATATAAAGCTGGATTAAGGACCGTTTCTTTTCTTGGCGAGGCTGATTTGCTAATTGACTAAATGACCATTTTACCCTTACATCTTATGTCAAAAATTGGTTGATTTATATTAGATTTTGAAGCCGGCTAAAACAATACTAATAAACCACAAGACAAAAGCATTCCTTCTATTAATTTGTGGGGCCCACAACATCAAGGACACTCTAACAGCTGCAACAGGGGCAGTTGTGTCATTTCATCATACAGTTGTGCATGACGGAGGAGTTACTAATTTTGTATTATTAGGTTATGCTCATTGTGGAATGGTTGCACCTGCTGGATGGATTGCAATGCTTGCAACTCCTCTTCTTCTTAAAGCATTCCAAGATTACCTTGATTATAAGCTTCAAGTATCACTTTTTTACTTTTTATCTTTTCTTTTTTTATATTCCAACTTTTAACATATATATTTAAAAAAAAGATTTTCCATTGGATTCAGATTGTTGGACATTCTTTGGGTGGTGGAACTGCTGCACTTTTAACTTATGTCTTAAGGGAACATAAAGAAGTCTCTGCAACTACTTGTGTCACATTTGCTCCAGGTAAATCTATCAAGCTATAGCTTTCTACTTTATTTATTTATTCTCATTTTACTTTTGAAAAATCTAAATTGCTATAATTAAACATTGTTGATATGATAACAGCCTTCATCCATCAAAAATATCATTTGAAGAGAATTTTGTTTCTTCGCAAACGGAAACGTAAAATCCCGGTTCCTGGTGAAATTGCAAAGCGTAACAAGCCCGAAATTTCAAATCCTTCAGAAGTGAATCTTGTTTCTGATGATATTCAACTGTTGATATTTGATGAAGATAATCATGAGAGGACCAAGAGTACATCCCCACCATATCGACCTACCTCTTTCCATCACCATACAGAACGATTATGGAAACTACTCGGGTAGAACATCGATGGGAGGACCAAGAGTATGACGAATTGAAGGAGAGTTTGATTGATAGAAGAAATAATCTCAAACAAATGCCAATTTTCACGACCATCAATGATGATTTCAACAGCAACAACGGTGGTTCAGTTGGTGTCTTGAATGGAGATCAAGAAAAAGAAGAAGTCAAAGATTTAAGTCAACAAAATGGCATAAAGGTTGATGAAGATGATATAGAGAAAGAGAAACAACAGACATCCGAGTATCTTGTTTATTATTACGCAGATAAAGGTAAAAATGTGAAGATTTGATAGCACAATAGTTATTAGAAGTTCTTTTTTTAATTCAAGATACAGAAAATGCACTATATAAATTCACTTTTGACTGTAATCTTATATATCCTTGAATTTGTTTGTTTCATGAAACCAAAGGTATACACCCCTCAATTCACGACAAAGGTCTGAAAGTTGCCATCTTTACAAATAAAAGTTTCCATAGTAAATTGGGAAGTTTCATTAGCAATTTAGCATAGTTGTTGTGTTAATGGACGTGTATAAAGATTTTAGAATAAGATATTAATTAGTTTCCTATGAATTGTGTTTTACAAGATAATAACCTATAATTTATAATTTAGATATTTATAAAATTAAAGTTGAATTATTTTCAGGTTGGAACAAGAAATAATGGAATGATTAATGGAGGGCGATAGAGTCATTCCGACATTGAAGCCGAAACATTTGTTCTCTGGGAAACGGTCAAACGGGAAGACTACTAGACGTTAAAGAGGTAAATTATATTTTTATTTAATTTTTATGTGTTACTTTTTTTGTGTTTAGGTTGCAGAAAGTACTGCTTACTAAAAAAGAGGAGGTACGACAAGATAAAGGTTGGCTAGTTTCTCTGTGCTTAGTATGTAAAATATTATTGTGTAAGTACTTCTACTTCCATTGATTTGTTAAGTATAGCATCCTATTACAAAATAAATCTTTGATCAATGTTCACAAAGGGGTTCAAAGATCTTATCATCATGGTTTGTATTCATTACAGATAGAGGATTTACCTCCAAAAAATGTTTTTATAATTGTTGTGAAGCTTTCTCCTAGGCAAAGGGTACTCTACAAAAAATTCCTTGATGTTCATGGACTCACAGAAGAGAAGGCTTCTCAAGAAAAAACCAGGAAGAGTTTTTTTGCCAGTTATCAGGCATTGGCTCAGGTATTCTTTTTAAGTTAATGGACTTAAAAGCAACATGACTTAATCTATTAAGTTATTGGATAAATAATGTACATTTATTGTCTGTATGTTTTACTCTGTGGATTTTTGTTTTTGTTCAATAATTGTAATATGGTTTCCACTTGCTAGATATGGAATCATCCTGGAATATTGCAACTAATAAAGATAGAAACTTTAGGAACATGAAAATGTTGTTGAAAATTTCCTTGAAGACAGTTTTAGTGATGAGAACTTGGACTATACCATGACCAATGGAGGTAAAGTTTCATTTTCTTTTCCGTGTGCTAGAGTATCCGTTTGGAGGATGTATATCAAATCCATATGGAAAATTCTTATCTATTTGATGTAATCCATGTTACCTTTTAAATGTAGCACCATATTATTGAAACATCAAATCAGGGCATTCGACTTTACCATCTTCTTTTATGTTATATTAATTTGATTTTTTTATTTGTTTTATGAAAAGCTTTAAGAGCTACAGCTTTAGTTGTTAAACGTGAGGATGATCGAAGGCCCTTAAACAATGTTGCAATGCGAAAACAAAGAAGAGAAGTCAGTGACAAATAGGTATATATTACATTGTTCCAAGACTATCTACTAAAGCAAGGTTGGTGTAAGAGTTGATGACGAGAACATTGTTCAAAGACCTTCAGTGAGTTATGATGATGTCCCTTAATAACAATCTAGTATTAGGTTATATAGTTAGGGATGATTATTTGTATTTGACATGTTAGCGCAATGAATTATCTTTCTTATTTATTATATTTTATTTTGTATGACATTAACTTTTGTGCAATGGATTGTATTTTTTGTATATGGTATTTTATTTTCTATTATGAGACATGAAATGTAAATTAAATTTGAAAATTAGTAAATCTATAAATATTTTTAAAAAAAAAAAATAAAATTACGATACGCAAAAATGTGTGTCATTTTCATTTATGACATGGCCTTTCTTGACAGCGGGCTTTAATGATACACATTGCGTGTCATAAATGCGCGTCGTCTCTCGTTATGACAGGGCCTTCCTTGACGCGCATTTGCGCGTCGTCTGAGCGTTTTACGACGCGCAATGAGCGTCGTAAAAGGCTGTTTTTCTAGTAGTGAAGATGAAAATTAAGTTCTTAATAGTAGAAACATTTCAAGGAGTCAAAATGACAATTTAAATCTCAAACCATGACCCAAAGTACATTGCTTTTAAAGAAAAAACAAGGTATAATGCTAAAAGAGAAAATAGTATTAAGCGCTTGAGTTACGTCCACCATTAAGCCACACATAAAGACATTTAAGGCTTGTATTGAAGACCTTTTGGATGGTTCAAAACATGATGTTTTTACAAAAAATAAAAAATCACTAGATTTGAGATAGAAATCAACACAAGTTTTAGTTACAACAAAGAATGTAATGATTCCAAAACTTTGAGCAATTCATAGACTTGATTAATAACACTTTTTTTAGTGTTCTTAACAAGATTTTGGCAGAAATAAATAATAAAAATACACCAAATAAAACTTGAGTTTAAACCATATGGAACTTCAAATATTGTAAGGAGAAAGAAGGTATGATCAATAACACCAAAAATGAAGAATTTTGACACCATAACTCTAACCAATTGCCAATCAATTGAGACATAAACCTTGAGGAAGAAGGAATTACATAAAATTTACCACTAGATTTACCAAATTTGATCATAAAAGTAATCCAAAAAAAATGTCAACCCACTCCTTGCCTTAAGATCGTCGATCCTGGCCTCTCCCTTCAAGTTAGGTGTTTATTTTCTTCCCTTTACTATCGATCAATAATTGATGCATCCATCACTAGACTTCTAGTTGCAATTGATTGATCTAATTTCTCTTTGATGTTCAATGAAAGCACAATAGCCCATAAAAACGAATGATTGGAATACACAAGGATCGTACGTAAATGTTGCATACACAAAAAAACCAAACGTATTCCCTTAATTGGTTGATTGTAACTCATGGGGTTTTAATGCCATTTTCCAATTAAGGTTGTGTTTGATATACATCTGACTGAGTCAAGTCAGACATTTTTTGCTGACTCGGTCAGCTAAAGCTGTTTGATAAAACAATTTCGGACGTCTGGCTCGGAATGAAAAATCTGACTGAGTAAGAAGATTGGAATTGCCTGACTGAGAAAGAAAGAAGCGTGTTCCAATTGTGCCCATGCCCTACCGCTGCTCTTTCAGCGCCTCAACAGCCCCACCGATCGATGCCTTCTTCCTATTCTCATTAGGTATGCGTTTTTCTCTACAAGTTCCGATTTTTTTGAAAATGTATGGATTCCGATTTCTATCGATTTCGTTTTTATAAATGTCTGGGTTGGATTGATATTGTATCCGTTCTTGACGTTAGTATTTACATCGATTTCTATTTCACTGTGTATATCAAGAATCGAGTAAAATAATCTGGATTATGATCATTCTTGTCCTCGTTCTTTGTTCTCGATTGTATTACGCATCAGTTGTTATCAAGTCAAATCGATTTAATTCATGATTCTCGATCTTTCTCTTGTTGGTATTCAATTGAATTGAGCAATTAGTTCAGTGATTCAATTTGTTTTGTTGTAATTTATTGAATCAAGAAATTCGTTTTGTGGCCGAATCATTAATCGAAAAGTTGTTAATCAATAATTCATCTTAACTTGTTTTGATTTCATCCATTCACGTTTAATCTTGCATTAATTTATATTTTATATTTTGTTTCCTAATGCTGTGTTATGTGAGTATTACAAGCTGTGTAACAAAATTATTCTCTATTCTTTACGTTTTTTAAGTCCATGCTTCAAAGTTCAAATTTGTTTGTTATTGAAAGATTACTAATGGCGATTGGCAAGTCATACATGATACTTATATATTGAAATATGAATAGTTATAAGTATCTTGGTAGATGGGTTATTATCTAGACTAAAGATTGGGTTGTTGATGGATAGATTAGTTTTTTGTGTTTTGTTGACTAAAATTTTGTTTATGATAAGTTGGGTAATTATGTATCAGGTGTATCTTAGAGAAGATGGGGAAGATGTTCCTATAACTGGTGCATTTACTATCTGCTCTCCATGGGGCCTTTTGTTTGTATGTATCACATTTTAACAACAAATGTTTATTTATGTAACCGGTGGCAGATTGAGTCTAGATTCATGTCATAGGACTTTTCAAAAAAATTTATGATAGGGCTATATGCACAACTGTATGTACTACTCATTTCCACACTTAAACAGTACATACACTATACAATGTTTTTGCATTTTTATTGTTTAATGTGATGAAACATGTTAATTGTAATTTATGATTGTAGATTGTTAGTTTTTCCTCATCTTCATACATTCTTTATAACATGCAGGCTCCTACCACAAAAAGTGTAGTTTTGACTTTTGACCTTGTATTCAAATGTTAAGCAACTATTATACGTGACTTGATTTCATCCATTCACGTTTCCCCTGTTCTTGATTCTTCAATTTCATCCATCACTTGCTTAAATTGATTAATGAATGTGAATCTTGTCAAAAATGAATTGTTTGAATTGTTGAAAAACAATGTATAGAGCAGCAGGGGTAAAATTGTCATTTTTCATCAGTAAGCACATTCAGTCAGATGTACAATCAAACAACAAGGTTTCTTACTCGGCCATGATTTCTTACCCAGACAGACATTTCTCAGTCAGCACTTTCTCAGTCAGCAACTATCAAACGGGACCTAAGTCTCTAGGCTTTCATGATTAAACTCCCAACACCCCTAATCCTAATAAAATCACATATTAAGTTTATTTTATTGACAAATTAACCCCTTTTTCTTTTTATACCTTTTAATGAAATTATATTTATCTTAATTTTCCCAAAAATCATCTACTGAATTATATACCCGTTAAATGTCAATTACTTCTTTTAGATATTAATTAATATATTTTTTTACTTAAATTCATACACTTTGAATCAAAATAACCTTTCAACCACTGTTAACATAATGATTTTCGGGTCGTTACAATTCTCTCATCTTTAAAATGATTTCGTCCTCGGAATCAGATACAAATACGGACAACTTATGGTAATAAATCTTCATGTTTTTTTGACCACCTAGGTCACTTATGACCCGTGTACATCCTTTCAATGGAATCTAATGAGCTTAACTTGTTTCATACCCTGTTGTTTGGTCTCTCTCTAACCAAGATAACTACCAACTCTCCTATCTAGTGCATCAATTCCTCAATTGGTAACTTGTCTAGCAACAATACACTCATATCTTAGCTTGCCTTATCTGTGAAAACAAAGAATTCTCATCCAAGGAGAGTCTTTCAATATCTCCCTTCAACGGTCTAAAGCCGAAATTCCTTGACCACCTCCACACAAAGATAGCCATCGACTTCCTTAAGCCCTCCACTGCATGAGCCAAAGGAAACCTCACACCTCCTCACTAGACAATTAATCACCATAAAGCACAAATGATTGAAACGAACCATACAGTTCTCTCATCACCAAGAATACACAAATCCATACAAAACACGGAACTTGCACACACTTTCAGTGCAGAGAATATCGGTTTGACTGGCAGACAGCCAAAACATAGCAATGACAACTTTCGACTTGATCCTGATCGGAGTCCAAGTTAAAGGGAAAACTTGTGTCCAATCATCATATTAGAATACTCATCGTAAATTTCCCAAACATGAAAAGATGATTCCTTACCTCCATTACAATGTCTAACACAAAAATTCAGAAAACTTTGAACTAACAAAACACAAGCACAGAAAGCAAAAAATAAAAGCGATCTACTATCGCTAGCATGAAGAAAAACAATACATATAAAACTAGCACTTAGCTACAAAAGTTATGAGAATACCTCATCATCGCTTTTGGCCTCCTCAAGGGTCATCTGAAATGCTCGTGCTTGCACCTTTGGTGCACCAATCTTTTTAGCACTGCCACTTGGATACACTTTAGGATTTGTGCATTGCCCACTCATATGCCCTGCTTGACAACAGTTGAAGCAAATTAGCTTGACGCTCTTACATTTTTACTGCTTGTGGACCAATTTTCCGCAACACCTGCAACTCAAACTACTAGCAGTGACCGACCCCTTGTGTGATGAATGACACCTCATACAGAAGCTCGACCTGTCATCCTTTTTGTCTTGGTGATCCTTCTTATTCTTAGAGGATTCAGATAAACCATCCCACTTTATCTTATCACCTCCTCTACTAGAGGTACCATCATGCACTTCAATATCCTTCTTGATCTTCCGAGCCTGATCCATAGCTTCAATAAGAGTAGCCATCGATCTAACCATTTCCCAATACTTATATGGGAATCCACCAAAATAGAATCGCGCGATACTCAGAGGAAAATTGCAACTTTTTAGTAAGAGTTGTGTGATATTGGGCTATAGACATGTTTCCCTTTTCTAAGGCGAGAAACTCTAACTCGATCTCTTGCGTACGGCCTTCACTACAAAACTGATCCTCCGTGTTCTTGCAGAATATTTCCTAAGTCCTAGCATCCCGAGCACCACCACTAAGTTTCCTGGCAATCGTATCCCATCACCATAACGCTTCATCCTCGAACATCCTCACAACATAGCTAACATTCTGGCGCTCAGTAATGTCATCCAACTGGAAGGTTTTTTCCAACTTCATAATCCAGTTTAAGCATTCTAAAGTGTTCTCACCCCCATGATACTTTGGTGGCTTGAAATCCATGAATTCCTTAAAGGTGTTGCCTTGTGGCCTGCACCCCCAAACATTTCCCTCCTAATCGGCTCCCTCGAAACTCACTCCTTGAGAACCGAGTGACTCTCGACAATCTCCTCGTCAACTCCCCCGTAGCATCACCTTCTGTAGGTAGTAGTCTCACGGCTCGCGTGGACTGTTGCAACCGAGAATTCTGTGCATCCCTAGCCTTCATCTCCCTTCACATCTTATTAACTGTTCCTCTAGATCAACAATGATGGTATCACTCCTTAGATTGCACTCGTTACGAGTTTGATGGCGACCAATACATGGGGTCTGGAACATAAATGGTGGCGCGTTTTGGGTGCGGTTGTTCTGATCCTCTCTAACACCCCCAACATAGGCATTCTCCTCAGCGAGCGACATATTCCTAAACAACAAAGAGTTTTAGGTATACATAACAATTTTATGATGGGAAAGTTTAGAAAGTTACAAGTAAGTGTCCTATATCTCTTAGCACACATCCTCCCCCTTAAGATCCTAAAGCACGTAATTGAGCCAATCTATACTGGGAGTCTAAACACAGGCCTTTGTATTAAGTTCACTCACAACATGGCTCTAATACCAACTCGTAACAACATGATTTTTCACCCTATGTTTTTTTATTTTTAAAATGTTTAGTTAACAAAATACTTTAGCGGAAGTCTTATTTTGAATTACTTGAAAACATCACCAATGTTACTTTTATTATCAAAAAGAACATTTATCAAAATTAAAGTTCACATACCAGTCAAAACAAGTTCTAAAAAACAAGTGTTATGAAAAGTCAACAACATGTCCAAATGGTATCAATACTAGTACATATACTTGGAATATAACTACCCAAAAGCCCCTAAATCCTCACCAAAGAAACAAGCGTCAACAAATGCTAAGTGAGTCAACCATAAGTACAATGTTATGAAAGCACACATAACATATCATCACATACATCACATACAACACATATATCACACGCATCACATACTTCACATGAATCACTCATATCACATACATCAATAGAGTATCATTAAGGTATACCATTATTATTTATCTTTTAATATTAGATAAATATTTGTTATTCCTAACCTAGCCATAGGTCTATCACTAACTCGCAAGGTATACACCCCATACATGGGTCCACTTACCCATATGGTAGACATCCTACACGCAGGTCCATCACTAACATGAAGGAAAAACCTGTTCACTACTAAGTGACCAACCCAACTGTGACATCCCCAAAATCACGGCCAAAAAAGACCGGTTTGTTTATGCTTTGTTTAAAAATCAGAGTTACATTTTAAATGAAAGTGTTGCGGAATTTGTCCCAAAACAAGATATGATAAAGATTTATCAAAAGCATTTCCATAGAAATGTATTTCATTAAAAGACTTGGGATGTCATGTTCGTACAGATCAAAAGCATAAACAGTACAATATAAGCCTTACTACATTATTCAATATCTACAGGCCTATATCCGTAATCCCTCGTCCAAAACATCACATCTATGCTCATGCGCCACTACCTGTAATACATAAAACTGAGCGGGTCAGACTTGGGAGCCTGGTGAGCACATAGGGTTTTCAACCCACAATAAATAAGTTTATTAATTTCATCAATCAACAATAACCCGATTACCCGTTCCCGTTATCCTCACTTTACGTCCCTAAACACCTATCATAAGGGACCTAGCCTAAGGATCATCATCGGGACGAACACTACTACTAAGGGGATTCCTCAGCAATAAATGTCCTAAAGGCAACCATGTGGGGGATGGAGTACACCGGTGAACACATCGTTCACAAACACCTACAGGTTGCGAGCCTGCTAGTGTTCCACTGGACTGTCTAGAAGAGTCCGTGGTCGTCATCCATACTCCGCTAGATGACAGAAACAACAACATCAACATCGAGGCCTCTCATCATTTTATCACACATCAGCTATTACATCTACCCATGTTTTACCCCAACATTTTCGTAGATATAAAATACATATACAGTTTAAATCATTGAAAACATGTATAACAATGTTCATCCAGCATAGATAGCAAGTATTCAGATAATATGCACACATAGCACGTAATTTATATAAAATACTTCATATCTATGTGTAAGCTGAAAGTAACTATGCACTCACCTGGTTAGGTGGTGACTCAGCACTCGGACAGCGCTTCGATACTCTCAAAACAATATTCCTTCGATAAAACCTAGTATCGATACCACTAGGGTTTAGTTTAACGATAACCGCGACAAATTAATTAGTCCGAGTATTATTAAGTGTTAATAATACTCGATATAACTCATAATAATAGCCCAAATAATTATTTTAAGGACCTAATAACATTCCTATAATTATTTGAAAGCTATATTAAAAATTGCGTAAGCGTAGCACACTTACAACGAATTTTATCGAGAACCGGGACTTGATTGGAGCAACGTTTCGAAACCGAAAAACTCCTTTTTCTCGGGACTCCGGGAGCCTCGGGGCTTCCCTAGGGTGTTAAGGGGCTTAACTAGGGTTTAGAGGTGTTTTGGGGTTGTAGAGAGAGAAAGAAGTTAGAGAGAGAGTGAAGAAAGGTGTGAAAAATGAAGGAAAATCGGCCCCTTTTTATAGTCCTGCGAGGCCTCGGTACGCTGGGCGTACCTCGGACCTACGCGGGGCGTAACCATCGGATAAGGGCGTCACCTCGGTCCAGCTGGCTTGCACTCCGGAAGAGATAAGGGCGAGGGTACGCGGGGCGTACTGGCTTCGGACGCGGAGCGTACAGCGAGGGCAGGTGTCATCATCCGAAGCGCGTTCCTTCATCAGCGATGGGCGGCCCAGATGCAGCCACGTCATCAGCCTCGCAACATACTTCGCATTTTCATACTTCAACTTTAAAAATTCGTAACTTTCGCGTACGACCTCCGTTTTCGACGTTCTTTATATCCACGCGAAGGTGGGAACGTACTCTACAACTTTTGTTTGGACTTCGTCGGCTAATTTTGGATCGATTTTAAATTTTATATTATTAACGGGCCGGGACACGATTGGTCCGTTAAATCCTCATAACTTCTTCATCCGACATCCGTTTTCACCCATCTTTTTCTCGTTACGCTACCCTTAACGAGATCTTCGATTCTCGTTCAGGTCGTGTCGGCTAAAAACCGCTCGATCTAATATTCGAATTTCGGGCTGTACACTACTATTCCGAAACTTCGAAAAATCATAACTTCTTCATACGAAGTCAGATTTGGGCGTTCTTTTTATCGATGTTCTTATTTTAACATATTCTATGACTTTCGTTTAGATCGCTAAGGCTAAATCCCGCTCCATCGTAAATTCACTATTTACGCTTCCCGGTGCCGTGCCGGTTTTGCCGTAAAACTTCGACGGGTCATAACTTCTTCGTTATAACTCGGATTTCGGCGTTCTTTATATGTATGGAAACCTTGAGACATATTCTACAACTTTATGTAGAGATATCGGGATTATCTTATACTTTAATTTTGACGCTTATTTTTATTATTTATTAATTATACATTTATAATTAAATTATAAGCACATAAATACACATAATTCACATAATACTCAAATATTTCATCTTTATTACTTCAAAAAGAGTTACAAGAGTTGACCTAGACTATTACATTGACAAAAATGCTTAGCCCTGAAACCCGGGCGTTACACCAACTCTACCCCACTGGGTCTATCACTAACCCACGAGGTAAAAACCTCATTCACTACTAACATGACCGACTTGTCCCAATGCTCTGTGTGAGGCGGGATTCTTACCTGTAATATTGCCCCCGATTTGTTACATTCGCTACTCCAACGACACAAATACAAGTATGTGTGTTGTTGTTAAAGATCAATGTTTATCATTGTTTCCCATCATTAGAAACTTCCCACCCAAACCTGATATTTGAACCAATACCATCAGTACGCCAATACCATTCCAGTCCTCGAACACCTTAGTGTCCATGAACCATGTACCGAATAGTGGTCTAGAAAAACCACTTGACGTCACTATTGGCTTAATCTCTTTCCCTTTAGCTATATTTCAACCTATAAGGCCCTTACAAGTATCCAGATAAGGTACACACACCAAAGTATACGTTGCTAGCCTTTACACCCCTCTAAGTGTATTCCCTTTTTTAATTGATATATTATTAATTCATCATATAAGGGTTACACTACAATCCTCCCTAAGTAAGCATGCTCAATTTTTATTAATAAAATTAGATAGCATATTACATCCTTACTTCACATCATGTAAACATGTAACAAAATATCACAAGTTAATGTATTTTAAATCTTTTATATAATCATTATCACATCATCCCTTCATCATTAAGACATATTATATCACTAGCATGCATTATCTTAACCAACATAGGCAAATATCACCAAAAATTATAATGTGTAACTATCACACATAATCAACACAAATCCCTATTTCTATCACGGACCTATCACAACCCTCACATCAAAATATAAATAAAAAGTGTAGAATGAAGGAAACATCATTCACATCAACATTTCATTCACAATTTGGGTACATGCAACCTATACAACCTAGGTTCATTCCAATCTCAATAAGATGTGGAATTCCTAACAAGTTATTTAAATAACCACAAAGATTGACTTACCTTTGTCAAAAAACACCTTTTCCACACTTCAAATCTTGTAGTACTTGAGGTATCAAGCTCTACCCTAATACAACACAAATAAGTATATTTCTAGAAGTCTACAAGATTAAAAATAACAATTCAATACCCCAAACATGTAAACTAATTACTAGGCCAAATTCTCATATTTTGACATGAAATAACAACCTGTTTAAGGCCACTTTAGCCCACAAAAATCTATAGAAATTACAATTTAATTCCATATTCCAGTAGTTTAGAATTTTAACTTTTCAGGAAGTGTTCTTAAAGGTCCATATGAATTTTCTATGAATTTTACGAAACTGCTTAACGGTGTAGCTAATATCTGACCAGTCAGTGAAAATGACGCTTTTCACCTTAGTTAGAGACAACATCAGGGACAAACTAGACACAAAATTTAAACTTTGAGATTTTACGGATCCTAAATCCAACTCTCGATGACTTTTCTAGATTTTTTTTACAAAACAAGGTTAGAATAGGCATTTTTCTACAATTTCTAGGTTTGGGTTTAAAGGGTTAGTTGACAACTTAACTCATTAATCCATAACCAAAAATGACTATAAAGATGAAGCAACAAATGGACATTATTCTAGCACCAAATTGCAAGAGAAAGGAGGAGAATGTGAGACATTGTTTTCGAGATTTTGGTAGCCCTTTGGGAGCCCACTTGCTCTCGGTTTTAAGGCTCAAAATTAAGAAGAAGAATGCTCAAAAGAACTATACCCAAATTCTTTCAAGTCTCTCGTTTTATATATCATCCAATGTAGACAAAAAGTGCAACCATAAATTAAAAGCAAAAGCATGTCTCTTACATGCATGAAACATATAATAAACAAAGGAAAAGCAATCTTGGACATCCTAGTCATTTTTTGGCCATTGTGTAGCAATAAGAAATATTCTAAGTGCTTGTTACACATTCCATGACCAGCTAGTTAAGTTGTAAACATTTGGTTACCTAAAGTGCCTAAAAGTTTGTACATAACATAAATATTCATACCGTATGATATATTTGTTCTCTTTATTATTATTTCTTAGAAATAATAATTCATGTTATGTTGGTAAAATATGATTTTCCAAAAATAATGTTTTTACAATTAAATACAATTGTTGATATATTTATTAATAATCAAATTATAATAATCAATTGATGGTAACTTGCTATAAGGCAACCCTATATGATCATATATTATTAGCAATATCATTCTATAATGACTCTCAGACATACAAGATCTTTCAATAACATGCATTATCCCAAACAACATAGGCAAATATTACCAAAAATTTTAGCATGAAAATATCACACAATTAACACAAATCCCTCTTTCTATCATGGACCTATCACACCCCTCACATCAAAATACTAAGTAAAAAGTGTAGCATGAGGGAAACATCATTCAAATCAACATTTCATTCACAATTGTGGTACATGAAATCTATACAACCTAGGTTCATTCCAATCCCTCTAAGATGTGGAGTTCATAACAAGTTCTTTAAATAACCACAAAGATTGACTCACCTTTGTCAAAAAAACACCTTTTCCACACTACAAATCTTATAGTACTTGAGGTACCAAGCTTTCCCCTAATACAACATGAATAAGTAGATTACTAGAAGTTAACATGTGACAACTGTCAATTCAGGTCATTCTCGGACTCATGCGTCTTTATAAAAACCATTCATGCACAACATGCCATGGCCTAGTAGTATAAATTAGGTCAAAACCTTGCATAAACTAGGAACCAACTAAGATCTAGGACTAATATACTTGACACTTATGATTCTAGTAAGTTGCTTAACTATAATAGGAAATGCCAATGCTATAATTAGAATGAAACTTCAAACTTGTTACAATTGAAAAAGGGTATAAAACCCTAAAAATAAATTAAAGTATTCTAATTATGCTTCAATGTGATGGTGAATATCAAACAATATTCCAAAAACCCTAAAAATTTCATATTGGAACAAATTGATGCTTAACAAGGTTAAGTATCACAAGCTAATATGAACAAAAATTAGATCATAATATGAACCAACTATAAAGTTGATGGCAAATTCATACACTTCATGATTCGAAATGTGAACCAAAAGTAAAATCCATGAATATCAAATTCTTACAAGCACATATTATGAATCCTTGTTAAAATTGTTGAATTATGATAAATTGATTCTTTTATAAAAAAAAATTAAATGATAGGTTATCATTATATAAATTAGTTCAACAAATATAATTTTTGGAAGTCATTACCAAGTGTAAATACCTCAACAAAACCCAATAATTAAAACCTTAGGAGATTATGAAAATGTTTGAGTTTTATAAAATTTAAAATCTAGATTTATAAAAATTCAAGGGAGGCTATTATTATTTGATCAAATGCCAATAAAAATACCATATCCCTCTTAAATTTTCATCCATTAGGCTTTTCCCTCTCCCCCATGCCTTAAAACCCATCATTACACCTCATTTGAACCACCTACACACTTCATCTCACACTCCTTCTCCAAGAAAACTCTCCCACTTCCAAGACCACTCCTACACATCAGAAAATCCTCCATTCTCTACCATAATTTCGAGATTAAGGAATCCTTGAGGTGTTCTTGCTTCTCTCAAGATCAAAACCAAGGTAAATAACACAATCCTCCCTCATGGTTTCATGATTTTACTTCCTCTTCTTCATGGTTTTCTATACTCTTCGGATTCTATGCCCTTCCATGGCTAGAAATCCTTACTTTTCCCTTGTGGTTTGTAGATTCTCACCATAACACAATGCATGTGTTTGAGATGGTGAAAATCCGGGATCAAACCCATGCAAGGAGTGAAAAAGATGCACATGTGTTCATGTGACTTCAAAACCGAGTATTACATCTTCTTCTCCATTTCTTTTGTGTTCTTGCATGAACAAAAGCATTTAAACCATTTCTAGTACATCTTGGATGCTCATTCACTCCATGCATGTGCTAGAAATCGGACCTTAACAGAAGCATGCATGTTGTTCTTGTCAAAATGCCAGATTACATTGTTCAGCTTTGAACGGCCATAACTCGGTCATTTCTTAACCAAATCCTGAAATTATTTTTGTATTGGATAGTTCCACGAGTTAACTTTCAAACCCAACTGGTCTCACTGTAAAATATTAAATATCGGATTTTTGGCAATTTTTACAAAATGGTTGCGCAAACAGCTCTTTTTCTGTGATCACCATTTTTGCTTTGCGTGATCAATGGCTCTAAACCCAACCATAAATCTGGGGAAAAATAATTTAGAAACTTAACATATCCAGTGAATGATGGCTGAAATTTCGTGGCTTAAAACCTCACTGAATGGGCTACTCAAATTCATGAACTTCAGCCACATTTACATCTCATGCACTATAATGTGCAACATTTCTTAACTTGTTTGGGTTCAATACCCCTATTTCCCTTCTGAATAAATTTTGAACATTTTTCCTTTTGAAAGCCCTCACATGCATGTGATAATCTGTAAAATACCAAGAGTTTTTATTATTTCTTTGATTTATTAAAAATTATTGCGAGAAATCAAGGGCATAAATCACATAAAATACTTCCAGAGGTCTATAAATCCGGAATAAATTCATGGATGACCCTTATGGTGAATAATGACCCCATTAAATTTCTTCGATTTTTGTTGCTGTTTGGTATGATTTCCGTTTTTCTTTTTGTTTGGGTATAATAAATCACAAAACCACTTTAGAAAGTGTGAAAATTGTATCTAACAATTTTCGCAGCCCTTACCTGTGGTGGGTGACTCAGAAAAATAATTTCAGAATTTTTCATCATGACTTACTATTTTTCCCGATTTTTGGTAATTATAATGGCCTAAAAATAGGAAAAATAGTTCTGATTATCCAAAATTCAGGAAAAGTTACCAGAACATCATGTTTTACAATAGGAGGTTACATAAATTTTTTGATGATTTTTATTTTCTGTAAACTATTTTTCTCCTATTTTCTAAAGTTAAATACACTTAAATACACCTAAATACACATAAATACCCAAAACCGGATTATACAATATGAAAACCACTTTTGGTATTTTTCCCAGATTAATTACACTGTAAATGATGTTACAAAAATTTTTGGTAATTTATTTTAACTGTTTAATATTTATTCTTTAATTAATGGATATTTAAAGGAATAAAACAAGGAAAAATAGAAATACCCACTGAAAAATATCTTTTGTATTTTTCCCAGTCTATTTATGTATAATATCAGTTAAATAAAAAGTTTGGGTAATTTTGGAATCTGTTTTCTGTTTATTTCAATTTTTATTGGAATAAATGCTCAAAAATCATAAAATATAATTAAACAGCTTGGAAATCCATTTTTATATTTTTCCAAGCTTAGTATTGTGTAATAACAGTAAAATAAAAAGTTTGAGAATTTAATCTTTTGAATGCTATTTTTTGTGAATTTATGTTGTTAAGAAGACTTAAAAATTTGAAAAATAGTTAACCATATTAAAAATTCAAGGAAAATTTTCTGGAAAACCTCTATTGTATTTACAATGAAAATACAAGGTTTGACAATTTTTGGAAACTGTTTGATAATATTTTACATTTTTAGGAATATAAAACACTTTTAATGTGTAGAAATACCTTTAATTTACATTACTAAATCTGGAAAATTAATATTCCAAAGTTGTAATTAATCGCACGACTTGTAGAATTTCATTATTTCAGAAAAAGTGTAACCAATTAATATAAAATCCAATACTAAAACATAAATTGACATTTCACTATATGTAGAGTTTAGTATATTAGCATTAGATTTCGACATGAAAACTCACTAGTGTGTGTTTGATGTCGTAGGATCCCAGTAGTAAGACGTTGGTGCATTCCGAGGCACTACTTATATCTACTCGAAACATTGTGAGTATTCACGTACTCCCCTATTTTCGGTTTTTATGTTTTGGGATGGAAAAGCATGTCCTAAACTACTTATGTTTGTTATATTTAATTGACTCATATAAACTTGATTACTATATTTTGCATATTGTGAGTATTCACGTAGTCCCCTATTTTCGGTTTTTATGTTTTGGGGTGGAAGAGCATGTCCTAAACTACTTATGTTCGTTATATTTAATTGACTCGTATAAACTTGATTACTATATTTTGCATATTGTGAGTATTCACACACTCCCTTATTTTCGGTTTTTAAATGTTTTGGGGTAGAAAAGCATGTCCTAAACTATTTTTATGTTCGTTGTATTTATTTGGACTTGTATGAAACTTGGTTGCTATATTTCATATGTATGTGTATGTTAGTTTAATTCATGAGGACTGTATCGCGGTTAAGTCCCTGGAATCTCTAGACACAACTCATTAACTCTTTTGAGCCTATGGTTATTATGGATAGCGCTATCAGGAGGTAGACAACTCCTCACTCGCACGATTCGCTTGAGTGCATTTTACCATTTTATACACTATGTTTGCGATACACATAGTAGTCAATAGGGCACGATTCGGTCATTAGGCTTGGGCTGTGAACTCATGAATGGAAACTTGATGCACATACTATTCTTTATGCACATACGAAACTTGTATTCCCATGTTAGCAACGAAACTTGTATACTTATTTTAGCAATGAAACTTGAATACTTATTTTAGCAACGAAACTTGTTACTCATTATAGCAATAAACTTGTTATTTATTATGGCAATGAACTCGTTTATCAATTATAGCAATCAACTTTGTTTCTCATTAAAGCAATGTACTTGTATTTACGAAAAGCCTTATTTCAAGCTCGATTTTATAAACTTATGAACTCACCAACTATTTTCATAGTTGACGCTCGTTTTACATGCTTTTTCAGGAAATAATTAGTAAGTGGATATAAAGATTCATCATCATAGAGCATGCTGCATTGTGTTGAAGCCATTATGAAGTTATATTATGAACAATGTTATTTTGGAAAACTTGTACTTTGTTTCTTTTTTAAACCATGGGTTGTAAACTTTTAAATACTGCTATGGTGATGTCTCTTTATCTTTTGCAATGAAACCGTTATCGCTGTCAGATCTTGCGTTTCCGCTTTAGCGGGGTGTGACATAACAAGATCAAAAATAATAATTCCTCTACCCCAAACATGTAAAGTAATTACTAGACCAAATTCACATATTTTGACATGAAACAACGGCCTGTTCAAGGCCACTTTAGAACCACCAAAACCTGTAGAAATAACAATTTAATTTCATATTCCAGTAGTTTAGATTTTTATCTTTTCAAGTAGTTCTCATACAAGTCCATATGATTTTTCTAGAATTTTCTATGCATTTTACATAACTGCATATCAGTGCAGCTAATTTCCGACCAACCAGTGAAAATGGCGATTTTCTCCTTGGTTAGACACAATATCAGGTCCTGGGAAAAATCAGGGACAATATATGCTCAAAATTTAAACTTTGAGGCTTTTCAGATCCTAAATCAGACTCCTGGTGTTTTTTTATAGATTTTTTACAAAACAACGACATAATACACATTTTCCTACAATTCCCAACTTTGTGTTTTAAGGGTTAATTGAAAAATCAACCCATTAATCCATAATCAAAAGTGACTATAAATATGGAAATTAAGTTCTTAATAGTAGCAACATTTCAAGGAGTTAAAATGACAATTTAATTCTTAAGCCATAACTCAAAGTATATTGCTTTTAAGGGAAAAACAAGGTACATTGCTAAAAGAGAAAACACTATTAAGGGCTTGAGTTTACTCCAGCATTAAGCCACATATAAAGACCTTTAAGGACTGTTTTGAAGACCTTTTGGATGGTTCAAAACATGGTCTTTTTACAAATACATATATACATATATATATATATATATATATATATATATATATACTCACTAGAATTGAGACATAAATCAACATGAGTTTTAGTAACAACAAAGAATGTAATGATTCCAAAACTTTGAGCAATTCACAGACTTGATTAACAACTGATAACTTCTATTTTATACATATATTCCTGGCATTTTCTTATTATTTTATACTATGTTTTTATGCTATTTAGAACTAAAAGGTAGTTATCATGCTTTAATTTATATTTTTATAGGTATAATTTGTTGCTAGAGAAAAGGAAGCAAAAAGGATGGAAATTGGAGTTGGATTGCAAAAATGAAGAAGTAGGTTGATGTAGCCTATTACGTCCAACATAATGTGGTAAGTACGCCAGCTTACGCGGCTGGGTCAAGACACGTTTTTGTTGCACTGCACTCATCGTAATTCATGTACACCGAACGTACGACGTCGGTTTAAAAATGCATATATAACCATATTTGGTTAACCTGAAGGGGGATTACGACTCTTATCCATCCTTGGTCGAAAAGAAACACTTCTTCTGCCATTTTGAGGGTCTAGATGGTGGCCAAAAGGTTGTTAAGCTGATATGAGTAAAGATATGAAGGATTAGAGAATAGATTCATTCCTGAAATCGTTTGGTTCGTTGTTCAGACCATGATTAGCATTACAATGTGATTCTTTATGCATTTAGTTTCTGATTTAAGGATGTAAAAACTCTTTTTCTTTGGATTTATGATTAGATAAATTCTTGAATCCATGGATTAATTTCTTTGAAGTTTATTGTTTTTATTTAATTTATTATGATTGCTTGATAAAGATCCTTATGTGTTGAAGTTGCATTCTTATTTGTTTATTGTTGAGTATTGTTAGGTTAGACGAGCAATTTAGTTTGATGTGCTTGAATCATATGAGTTATAAATTTATATGATTAGTGTTTGATCAAAACCTAGGGTTAAACAATAAGTTTGTGATTAAAATGTGTAAGTCTACATGTGATGACCACTCATATATAATTAGCTTCATGATCCTGATGCTAGTAGTTCAAGTCTCTCATAATACGAATTGAATACTCATCTTTAGGATAACTAGTGCACTTGATCACTGTTACTAAAAGTCTTGAAAGTCAAAGGATTAGTTGTTTAGACCTAGAAACTAGTGAGATTAGGAATCGGTGAACAAAGAACAAATAACTTCTGTATGAGCAATTATCTATGATTTTAAGATTTAATTTTGTCTAAACCAAAGTACCTAAAGAGATTTGTCTTCAGTCAATTTGTCAAGATTTGTTATTTAGCTATTTATTTGAGATTTAATTCCATAAAACCCTTCTTTATTGTTTTTGTGTGTTTAGTGTAACTTATAATAAAAACTCCAAATTATTTCACCACCGTTCCCCTTGTGTTCGACACCTGGTCTTACCACAACTATACTGTTGCACAGTTAGGTACACCGCCTAGTGTGTTTATTAGTCCAGTTGCGATAAAATCGGTTTTATAAATTTAAATCTTGAGATATTAACATATATACATAAAAACACACATCAATAATGTCACACCCCAAACCAAGGATGGCGGAAACGTCCGGGGGTGGCGGACTTCATGTATAGTATCACAACAACGAGTATGATAGTGCTCAAAGTAAATACAACCAATCATAAATATAATTGAAAAGGTTACACCAAAGCATATGTTTACATGATTCAAATCAATTACATTGTGATGTCAAAATGAACTGTTTGACGATTTATCGTCCCATCCATAAAAAGCTGTTGATTTCCTGTTTCATTGAATTCCTGAGAATACAAGTAGTTTTGAAAAAGTGTCAACAATTAAGTTGGTGAGTTCATAAGCTTTTGATAGTAAGAGTTTGAAAATCAATCTTTGTAATGAGTTGTATGTTTCCAAGAAAAATCCAATATTTTCATTATAAAAGTTACGTGGTCCTAAATACCAAGACCGAGAATGAACAAGTATTTGTCATACTTAAAGATATAAAAGTGGTTTTAAATTGGCGTAAAACTCTTTCTAATTTGAGAAAAATCCCGTAATGAATGGTGTGTAGTCTTAAATACCAAGACCGAAAGTATACAATAATATCTGTAATTATTGATATAAAAAGTGATTTTAAATCGACAAAACCCCCTTTTGATTTATGAAAATCCCCGTAAACTTTATGTGTTGTTAACTTCCTATGTGAGCCGCTATAACCATACTATGACTGAATGAACCTGCCACGACGTTTCTCAGGCGTCGAAAACTGTTATGACATTTGTCACCTGTAGACCTGCAGATCCTACTGTAGCTAGCAGTAAGGTGTGGGGTGTCAAACCCAATATAGATCAATACACAACTATCACGTTCTCCCAACAAGAGACTCTGGTTATAACTACCAGGAATTTTAACCCATACTCTAGGAGTACTGAGAAGAATATCTCACAATTTAAGCTAACAAGTTTACGTGTGGTGTGCGTGAGTGTAAAACCTTTTTTCTGTTGGAATAAAACCTTCCGGAATGTGTTTGTTGTGTTAATGGAAACATAAACCATACCTATTATAGTTTATCAAAACGTTTAAATGTAATAGTTATAACTTTGTTTATTATGGTTAACTACTGTATTTGTGAAGGTAAAATCCCTTTTGTTTACTGATATGTATATATATACTTTTGCTAAAGTGAAGCAACATGCAATATAACGACTAATTAATTACCATACGTTTGTAGGTAAAAAGAAAATCCATTTGTTTTCTGATGTATGACTATAAACTAAGGCAAAATGTCAACTATTTGCAAAAACATATGTTCACATAAAGATATACACCTTGCTCAACATGTTACAAGGTGAAATGAAATTGATAGTATTTTTCTGTTGTTAACATTTTCTTTTACTGTTCTTAGAAAATTTATACAAAAATCATCAAAGGTCCAAATCAGAATCCGTAAATTCTAAGAGTTTGGGAAATGAGTCTAGTTTGTTCATAATTTTTATTATGAATTTTAATGACCTCCAACTTGTGTGAAAAAGTCCACAATCACAGACCGGTCCGGATTTGCTCTTGAAATGATAGGCAGTTTTGTAAAAATCACCATAAATTGTAGAAAAATCGTGCGGATATGTGAAAGTATTATTTTTAAAGCTAAGAACTGGAAATACTTGCAACTAAAACAATTTTGAAAACGAAAATGTTTAAGTTGCCCAAAACAATCCGTGAATGGAGTTGAACTTTTCTGATGAAGGCTGTTAAATGAGTTTAGTTGTGTTCTTGGTGTTTTAACTTGTATTTCGCCCCTTAAAACTTAAGAAAAACATGAAAAGATAGGGATATTAACTCACCTTATGTGATTTCAGTAGATGAATGTTGGAGAAGGGAAGTGTTCAACTCAAGAACACTTGAAGTCTAATAATCACAAGGAGGATGAATTATACTTACCAAGAGTATAATAAAGCTTAATGATCAGCCTTGGAGTCTCAAAATAGAGAGAAAAAGTTTGAGAGAAAAGTTGTGTTTGATTTTTGGTGAAATGAGAGTAAGTGAGTGAAAATGAGGAGAGAGGTTGATTTGTTCCAGCTCTTAGAACGTGGGAGGTGCTGATGATTGGTGGAAAGGTACAAGGAAGTGACTAGGGATGGTGGGGAGGAGTGTGGGTTAGTCATGGAGTGGGTATGGTGGTTGCTTGTGTCATAATACAAAGAAAGTCAACACTCAACCTTTATACTTCACCTACTCTTCATGGATAAGGTTTTATCCCAAAAAACGTGGGAAATTAGTAGATATGGGTCCCTAGATGTTAAAATAAAGTTTCGGGTGAAAATCTCGCGCTAAAATAATTAAAATCGGGCTTAGAACGCAAAACTAGTCGAAAACCGGGTGGAAAAAGGTTTCCTGCGAGACCTCTCGGTCCTAGGCCGAGGTTCGGTCCCTTCTGCTGTTGGGCCGAAGGCGAAGGCGAAGGTAGGGTTCGGCCTATGCGAGTTTTGGTCCGAAGGGACCTTCGGGTTTGGTCTATGCGAGCCTTCGGTCCGAGATAGGGTTCGGCTCTGACAAGTTCGCTTCTGACACCTTCGCTTCTGACAAGTTCGGTTCCTAAGAGGGTTCGGCTCCTTAACAGGGTTCGGCTCCTTAAGAGGGGTTTCGGGTCCTTAAGTCTATTTTATCCGTTTTTACCCCATTTTAAGCGGTTTTTGACCTGGTTAAGGGTCAGGATGGCTCGAAAGACTACAAAAAGTTTAAGGAACTTTTGAGAGAGATTTCACATGCTTGGAGAGATTTCTCATACTTAGAGAGATTTGGGAGAGATTTCACATACATGGAGGGATTTCTCATACTTAGAGAGATTTGGGAGAGATTTGACATACGTGGAGATATTTGGGAGAGATTTCACATACTTGGAGAGATTTGTGATAGATTTCACATACGTAGAGAGATTTGGGAGAGATTTCACATACTTAGAGAGATTTAGGAGAGATTTCACATACTTAGAGAGATTTGGGAGAGATTTCACATACTTAGAGAGATTTGGGAGAGATTCTAGATAGAGAGAGATAGAGTGAAAATGATTGAGAGACGTTTCGTATATGACATTTGTGAGTGTCTGGCTTCGCAACGCAAGGTCCGTAAACCCCATTAAGCCATGTTTAAGGATCTTACACACTCCCGATGGGTATGCAACATTGTTTTATCGGTTTGGTTCATTACTTAACGCAGTTTTAGATTAATGAAATCTAGATATACGAACTTTTCAATTGATGATTTCTCATTAGCATAGCGAGTTGTATAGTAATTACCTAACGTAAGCCCTAGTACCCACGGGTTAATTGAGTCGACCGGTTTGACTTGTTGACCTTAGTTGACTTTGACTTGACCGGAAATTGATGGTTGTCACAAATAACACTTTTGAGAGTGTTCTTAACAAGATTTTGATAGGAATAAACTATAACAACCGTCAAAATTCGAGTTGGTTCTAGATTTGACTAAACTTAGTTGCACGTATAGGCACGACACATACTAGACTTAGTAACTATAAGCTATGTTATAACCTACTAGAAACATGGAAACAAGTAGAATCGAAGGATAGTGTACTTAGATTTCACATTGGTATTTGAATTCTACAACTACTTAACTGTAATGACTATCTATATTCAGGTCATTCTTTGACTTGAACATCTTTGCATGAATCATGTAGACACATCATGCACTTGACCTAGTGGTATAAATCAGGTCCGAGTCTCGTAGGAACTTAAGTCAAAGTTGAAAACTATGACTAGTATACTTGATTCCTCAATCTGGCTTGAATCTTAGAATCACCACATAGAATGCCAATAAACGGATAAAAATGAATTACAAACACTATTTTTAACTAGAAAAGAGTTATGATGTAACACCGTGAATTTCAAAATAATTTTTCACAATTTATAAAAACATTTCTCATTTAATTTCATAAAACATAAGTTTAAAAATTCCAAATCACATCATACAAATCCCAAGATCATATATATATATATATATATATATATATATATATATATATATATATATATATAAAAATCCCATGCGTGTGTACAGATCAAGCCGGCGCCTTCCCACGGTCATCGCTAGTACCTGAAACAACAACACTAACACATTAAGCACAAAGCTTAGTGAGTTCCCCAAAATACCACACACATAACACATATTAGCCACTCGAGGCTATAACTCTATGGGTCCGTGCACCCAAACTCTGTGAACCCTCAGGTTCTAACTCTGGGAACCTTCCGGTTCCAACTCTAAAAACATGCACATCATAAATCACATAGAAATAATGCAGTACAATACATCACATACATATAGCATACAAATACTCTGATAACGTAACTCTGGTTACCTACTCAAGGTAAAGTATAGTGAGAAGACTCACCTCGCGTATCTCGATAACTCGCGACACCTGGAATCACTCGTGCTCGATCCTCCGAGCTATAATCCTCCTATAACATCATATGACTCTAATTAACACTTTTACCACTAAGGTTGACTACCCCTATCAAGTCAACACTGGTCAACTCTGGTCAACGGTCAACGGTCAACTTTGACCGGACTCGGCGAGTCTAAGCGTTTTCACCAACTCTCTAGGATTCCCTTTTTGACACATCAAGTATTCCCCTAACTCGACGAGTTCCACCTGGTAAGAATCGCGGGGCCACCCCGACTCAACTCGCCGAGTCTCAAGAACAACTCGGCGAGTTCCAGTTCAACTCAGTCCACCTGTCAACTTCTAACTCGCCCTGACTCACTGAGTCAGCTCATAACTCGGCTGGACCACTCGCCGAGTCTGTTCTTCAGACTCGGCGAGTCCATGCCATGTATCAACTCAAACTTGCTTCTGAGGTCAGATCCGCTCCAACAACTCATAGATCTGGCCCTCCTAAGCTAATTCATCACGTAAAGTCCATAACTTGGTGCTCATAACACACCCCATGACTCATAAATGGTGTTTTGACCTTAAGCACAAAGACCCCAATCCAAAACCCTCATAGATTCATAAAAAGCTTGGGCAAAGGGACACTCCGGACCTCCAAAGGTCCAGATCTATAACTTAACTCACTTAAGGGACCAAGGAAGCACTAGATCTAACCACAAAAGGGCTCAATAAGCCCTAAATCAATATAAACCTCAACATAACAGAAATAGCTCAAAGATAATACGTCAAATGTGATGTTCTGGACCTCAAACCTTCAGGAAGTGGCTCCTCTTGCTTTCCCTTAGCTAATTCTTCCTTTCCCTTGCAAAATGATACCTCCAAGGTCAATAATGGCTTCCTACTTTGCTCCAAACGCTCACACTTGCTAGGGTTTCACTCAAGGGACTGGTGAGCACAAATGATGGCCTAAAGGCCCTTGAAATAGGTCCCAAACCTGAGAAATTAGGGTTTCATTAAACAGCGCAGACTCGCCGAGTCCACGCGCGAACCCACGTCCAGAACCGCGATCCTACTCAGCAAGTCTGAGCTCCAACTCGCCGAGTCCTCTCACAAAACACCGAAAACATAATCATAAAAGATACCTGGAAATCCGGGCTGTTACAACTCTCCCCCACTAGAACTAGACTTCGCCCTCGAAGTCTCACTCTAGAAATAGCTCCGGATGCTACTCACGTATCTCACGCTCCGGCTCCCAGGTCATCTCTGATCCCTTCCGATGCTGCCACTGAACCAACACCAGGGGTACCTCCTTGTTTCTCAGAACCTTGATCTTCCGATCTCTGATGGCCATTGGTCTCTCGGCATAATTCAGGCTCGCATCCACTTGAATATCCTCTAATGGAACCACTGCCGACTCATCGGCTATACACTTCCTCAACTGCGACACATGAAAAGTGTCGTGAATCTGCCCCAACTCTGCTGGCAAATCCAAACGATAGGCTACCCGGCCTACCCTCGCGATCACACGAAATGGACCAATATACCGGGGCCCCAACTTGCCCCTCTTCCTGAATCGAATCACTCCTTTCCAAGGAGAGACCTTTAGGAGAACAAAGTCGCCGACCTGGAACTCAAGCTCGGACCGGCGTCTGTCTGCATAACTCTTCTGTCGGCTCTGAGCGGTCAACAACCTCTGTCTGACCTACTGAATCTGCTCTGTCGTCTGAAGCACGATCTCTGTACTGCCCATCACTCGCTGCCCAACCTCTCCCCAACAAATGGGGGTCCGACACCTCCTCCCATACAACAGCTCAAAGGGTGGCATACCATTGCTCGAATGATGGCTGTTGTTGTAGGAAAACTCTGCCAAGGGTAAATACGCATCCCAGCTACCCCCGAAATCCAACACACATGCCCGGAGCATGTCCTCGAGCGTCTGAATCGTCTGCTCACTCTGACCGTCTTTCTGGGGATGATATGCGGTACTAAAATGTAGTTTAGTACCCAACTCCTCTTGAAATTTCTTCCAGAATCTGGAAGTGAAACGCGCATCACGGTCTGAAACAATCGAGATCGGCACCCCATGCCGAGATACCACTTCCCTCACATACACCTCCGCCAATTTCTCTGCTGAAGAACTCTCACTAATGGCAAGGAAGTGAGCGCTCTTCGTCAACCTGTCCACAATCACCCAAATTGCATCAACTCCTATGGCAGTCCTCGGCAATTTGGTGATGAAATCCATAGTGATCTGTTCCCACTTCCACTCGGGAACCTTCAATGGCTACAACTTGCCATGCGTCCTCTGGTGCTCGGCCTTAACCCTACGGCAGGTCAAGCACCTCTCAACAAACCACGCGACGTCCCTCTTCATACAGGCCCACCGATACTCCTTTCTCAAATCCAAATACATCTTAGTGGCCCCTGGATGGATCGAAAATTTCGACCGATGAGCCTCCTCCATCAAAGTGGTACGCGTTCCTCCCACAAACGGTATCCAGATACGCCCCTGAAATGTCATAAGACCCCGACCATCGGTCACGAACTCTGAAACCAAACCAACAACCCGTTCCCTCTTCTGCATCTCAGGTTGCACAGCCTCGACCTGTGCCCCTCGAATGACGTCCAATATCGGAGCTATCACGGTCAATCTCAAACATACATCCCGCAGTGGAGTGCTCTCCGCCCTGCGGCTCAACGCATCGGCTACCACATTAGCCTTGCCTGAGTGGTACAGAATCTCACAATCATAATCCTTGACCACATCCAACCACCTTCTCTGTCACATATTTAGGTTGGGCTGATCCATCAAGTACCTCAAACTCTTATGGTCCGTGTATATCGTACACCAAACCCCATACAAGTAGTGACGCCAAATCTTGAGGGCGAACACTACTGCCCCCAACTCTTGATCATGGGTGGGATATCTCGTCTCATGAGGCTTCAGCTGCCTTGATGCATATGCTATCACATGCCCTCTCTGCATCAGCACCGCTCCCAGCCCCAAAATCGATGCATCACAATATACCACAAAGTCCTCCATCCCTTCTGGGAGAGCCAATACTGGGGCTTTGCACAACCTTTGGCGAAATGTCTTGAAGGAGGCCTGCTGCTTGGGTCCCCATGAAAAAGCAACACCCTTCCGGGTCAATCTGGTGAGTGG
This sequence comes from Lactuca sativa, assembly GCF_002870075.4. NCBI lineage: Eukaryota > Viridiplantae > Streptophyta > Magnoliopsida > Asterales > Asteraceae > Lactuca > Lactuca sativa. Next base: position 175,897,463 of record NC_056623.2, read on the forward strand.
CACTGCGATCTTGGAGAAATCCTTGATAAATCTCCGATAATACCCTGCCAACCCTAGGAAACTCCTGATCTCGGAGGGTGACTTCGGCACCTCCCAACTCATCACTGCGTCAACCTTGGCCAGATCGACCAATATCCCTTCCTGGTTAACGAGATGTCCTAAGAACTGAACCTCCCGCAACCAGAAATCACACTTGGAGAATTTGGCATAAAGCCTCTCTGATCTCAGAACTCCAAGAACCTCTCTCAGATGCTCCTCATGCTGCTCTCTAGATCTCGAATATACCAGAATGTCGTCGATAAACACAATCACTGACCGATCCAGCATCGGCCTACACACTCGGTTCATGAGATCTATGAACACCGCCGGGGCATTGGTGAGCCCAAAAGGCATCACCACAAACTCATAATGCCCATAACTCGTCCTGAAAGCTGTCTTCAGGACGTCCTCATCCTGCACCCTCACCTGATGATATCTAGACCTCAAATCGATCTTGGAGAACCAAGATGCTCCCTGCAACTGATCGAACAAATCGTCGATCCTCGGCAATGGGTAACGGTTCTTGACCATCAGCTTGTTCAACTCCCGGTAATCAATGCACATCCGGTGTGAACCATCCTTCTTCTTGACGAACAGGATAGGTGCTCCCCACGGCGAGCTGCTCGGCCGAATAAACCCCTTCCCCAGCAGCTCCTGAAGCTGTAAGGATAACTCTTGCATCTCTAGAGGTGCAAGGCGATAAGGCACCTTAGCGATAGGCGCAGCCCCTAGAACCAAATCGATACTGAACTCCACTTGCCTCACAGGAGGCACACCCGACAACTCCTCGGGAAATACATCCGAGAACTCACGCACTACCGGAACCTCCTCAACTGAACTCGGCCTCTCGGAAATCACCCGCGTATCCATCACATACGCCACAAAACCCTTACAGCCATGCTGTAGACACTGCCTCGCCCTAGCGGCCGAACAAAACGCTGATCCTGAACGTGTACCCTCGCCGTACACCGAGAGAACTCCCCTACTAGTGTCTCGTATGGTCACCAGCTGACGCTCGCAGTCGATAACCGCACCGAATCTGCTCAACCAGTCCATGCCCACAATGACACAGACATCACCCATCGCAATAGGAACCAGATCAATCGGGAATTCAACACCGAAAATCTCGACTACGCAACCTCAGAGAACCTCCGTGGCATACATCACTCTCTCATCAGCTATGGAAACTCTCAGAGGCCGACTCAACGCCTCACGACTAACATTGATATGCTGACTAAAAGCCAAAGATACAAAAGACCGACTCGCACCCGAGTCAAATAACACCAAGGCAGGTACAAAATTCACAAGAAAAGTACCTATGCATAACATAACATAAGCATAATATCTCAACATCAAAATAAATACATGAAAGAATACATACCAGCCACGACATCGGGTGCTGCGCGGACCTCCTCCGCGGTCAGCTGAAAAGCTCTCCCTCGTGCCTTCGGCGCCTCGGCCTTCACCGACCGACTCTCTGTAGCTCTGATGGCGGCAGGGGCGGATCCCTGAGGTGCTCCCTGAGCTGATCCTCGTAGCTGCGGACACTCCACCTTCCGGTGTCCGGTCTGGTTACAGTGAAAACACACCGCAAACCCCTTGGGGCAGTCCTTGGCCATATGCCCCTCCTTGCCACACTTGTAGCAAGATCCCGCTTGGCAGACTCCATCATGACCCTTGCCGCACTTCCCACAAGTGCGGCCCTTCTGGCTCCCTGGTTTGGGATCAGCGGGCTTGGCCCGCTTGGCTACCGGCTGAGACTGTGCCGGTCGCCGATCCCTCCCCTGAGACTCCGCCTCCTCCCTGGCCTGAGTCTCAAGCTCAATCTCCCTCTTCCGGGTGTTTGCCTGAAGCTTAGCAAATGTCCGGTACGAGGAGTTCGCAGCGAACTCCCGAATATCCCGCCTCAAAATGCTCAAATAACGGCTCATACGTGCCTGCTCAGTGGACACGTGCTCAGGGCAGAACATCGCCCTCTCATGGAACATCCTGGTAATCGCTGTCACTGACTCAGTACCCTGCTTGAGGGTCAGAAACTCCTGGGCCAAACGCTCCCTCTCCACCTGGGGAATGTACTCATCTCGAAACATGGTAGTGAACCTCTCCCAGGTCACTGCCGCAAGCTCAGCAGGCATGAAATGCGCCGTCACAAACTTCCACCAGTCCTTCGCTCCCAAGCGAAGCTGGTTCAGCGCGAACCGAACCTTCAAATTCTCAGGAGATGAGCAAGTGAAGAAACACCCCTCTATATCAGATATCCACCTCATAGCTGCCACCGGATCCTGGGTCCCATCAAACTCTGGTGGTTTTGTGTTGCTGAACTCCCAGAACAGCAACGCATCACCACCTTGCGGCCTCGCGGCAGCAACAGCCACGGTGGCCGCTTCAACAGCAGCCTCAGAAAGAGCGGCATAACGCTCGTCAAAGGTCTGAATCAGCATGGTCTTTATAGACCCAAACATCTCCGGTATCTCTGCCCTGATGGCCACAGCCACCTCCTCATGGATGATCCGGCGGATCTCCTCATCACTGATACCACTGCTCTCGGGCATCAAGCGTGTCCTCACCATGATCTACCTCTGAAATACAACATACGATAAATTAGAACCAATACGAGCATACTCACACTTGTCAACTCTTTCCTCCTTGATTCTTGGTATTCCAAAGATTCTTACTTGGGCTGTACACCGCTCCGGTGCTTTCAGTAGTACGGGCCCAATACTACTGTCCACATCGTATCAGAATACACCCCAAGTCCTGCTCTTCGGATCCCAAATTCCAAGTACTCTATCATGCATAGACCTCCCTCTAATAGATCTCTCATAAGCCCCTCGCTGCTACCTACTCACTCTCAAGCATGTCATAGCAGCTCATCTCTTCCTAGGCTAAGGCATCACAAATCAGGCCACTCTAGTCCTAATAGGAATACCTAGCCTACTCTAGCATGCGAATACATCATATCAGTATCAATATCACATAACATAAGGGTATTTTGGGAAATCACCGTTCGGGCGTGGACTGATCGTACACACATCTCTGCTCTGCATTTTCAAAATCTTTTATTCTTTTTGAAAATACTTCTCAAATCCTCACTTTGAGTTCAAATACGCCCGAAGGTGTACTCGAATCCCTCAAACCAAGGCTCTGATACCAACTTGTAACACCGTGAATTTCAAAATAACGTTTCACAATTTATAAAAACATTTCTCATTTAATTTCATAAAACATAAGTTTAAAAATTCCAAATCACATCATACAAATCCCAAGATCATATATATATATATATATATATATATATATATATATATATATATATATATATATATATATATCAAAATCCCATACGTGTGTACAGATCAAGCCGGCGCCTTCCCACGGTCATCGCTAGTACCTGAAACAACAACACTAACACAGTAAGCACAAAGCTTAGTGAGTTCCCCAAAATACCACACACATAACACATATTAGCCACTCGAGGCTATAACTCTATGCGTCCGTGCACCCAAACTCTGTGAACCCTCAGGTTCTAACTCTGGGAACCTTCCGGTTCCAACTCTAAAAACATGCACAACTTAAATCACATAGAAATAATGCAGTACAATACATCACATACATCTAGCATACAAATACTCTGATAACGTAACTCTGGTTACCTACTCAAGGTAAAGTATAGTGAGAAGACTCACCTCGCGTATCTCGATAACTCGCGACTCCTGGAATCACTCGTGCTCGATCCTCCGAGCTATAATCCTCCTATAACATCATATGACTCTAATTAACACTTTTACCACTAAGGTTGACTACCCCTATCAAGTCAACACTGGTCAACTCTAGTCAACGGTCAACGGTCAACTTTGACCGGACTCGGCGAGTGCACTAGGGCGACTCGGCGAGTCTAAGCATTTTCACCAACTCTCTAGGATTCCCTTTTTGACACGTCGAGTATTCCCCTAACTCGACGAGTTCCACCTGGTAAGAATCGTGGGGCCACCCCGACTCAACTCGCCGAGTCTCAAGAACAACTCGGCGAGTTCCAGTTCAACTCAGTCCACCTGTCAACTTTTAACTCGCCCTGAATCACTGAGTCAACTCATAACTTGGCTAGACCACTCACCAAGTGGTCAAGGACAATCTTCATGCTACTCGCTGAGTCTGTTCTTCAGACTCGGCAGACCATGCCATGCATCAACTCAAACTTGCTTCTGAGGTCAGATCCGCTCCAACAACTCATAGATCTGGCCCTCCTAAGCTAATTCATCACGTAAAGTCCATAACTTGGTGCTCATAACACACCCCATGACTCATAAATGGTGTTTTGACCTTAAGCACAAAGACCCCAATCCAAAACCCTCATAGATTCATAAAAAGCTTGGGCAAAGGGACACTCCGGACCTCCAAAGGTCCAGATCTATAACTTAACTCACTTAAGGGACCAAGGAAGCACTAGATCTAACCACAAAAGGGCTCAATAAGCCCTAAATCAATATAAACCTCAACATAACAGAAATAACTCGAAGATAATACCTCAAATGTGATGTTCTGGACCTCAAACCTTCAGGAAGTGGCTCCTCTTGCTTTCCCTTAGCTAATTCTTCCTTTCCCTTGCAAAATGATACCTCCAAGGTCAATAATGGCTTCCTACTTTGCTCCAAACGCTCACACTTGCTAGGGTTTCACTCAAGGGACTGGTGAGCACAAATGATGGCCTAAAGGCCCTTTAAATAGGTCCCAAACCCGAGAAATTAGGGTTTCATTAAACAGTGCAGACTCGCCGAGTCCATACCTTGGACTCTCCGAGTCCACGCGCGAACCCGCGTCCAGAACCGCGATCCTACTCGGCGAGTCTGAGCTCCAACTCGCCGAGTCCTCTCACAAAACACCGAAAACATAATCATAAAAGATACCTGGAAATCCAGGCTGTTACATATGAAACTCTATCAAAAATTTAAATCTCAAATAATTCAATTTATTTTGATATCGAAATATTTTATTAAATCTCAAGACCCTAAAAACCCTAAAAACCCTAAAATCTCAAATTTATAAACTTTAACACCTAAAAATCCATAAAATTTGGTATGGACTTTATAATATCAATTTAAAATAACTGAATTTAGTAAAATATAACCAAGGAAAAATAAAATTTAAGTCACTAGTATTTAACCTTATTTTCTAAGCCAAAAATCAAGGTTTTGGGAATGAAAACTAAGATAAGGTGCATATTTTTTAAAAACTTTATATTTTTATAAAATAAACTTATATTTTATAAAATTTAAAAGAGTGAGAACCTCTCTCCATTCAAAATTTCGGACCTCTCTCCCCTCTCTCTCTTACTTGAAAACCCTAATACACCATTTCCCTATATCAAGAATCACTTTCACTTTTTCACTCTACCTCTCATTCTCTCTCACACTCTTCATCACCACCACCATTTTCTCTCACCCTTACCCTAAGTCACGGAATTTTCCAGAAAATATGTCCAATAACACACCTGAAACTCGAAATCTTCATCATCTTGTGGTGTTCTTGAAGGTAAAATCGACTTCTACTTCACTTTTCCTTCAAGTTTTGTTATTTTTCTTACGCTTTCTTCTTCTTCTACCCCATTCTATTGTAAATTCATGAACACTTGCACCTACTCACGGTTTTGATGATGATGGTGGTAGGATTTCATCCAAAAACAACATGCATGTTGTAGATGGTGAAGTCCCAAGACCTAAACCTAAGTCAAAATCAAGGAAATGCACTTTTCTACATGTTTTGGTGGAAAAACACCACATGCATCCAAAGTTTTCTTTCAAAAATGAATTTTGAACATTTCAAACTCATGAATGGTCTTTAAACCAACATGCATGTGATGATCTTCAAGCTTAGATGCTAGATGATCAATGTTTGTTGTTAAAAGCTTTCAAATATGTTCATAAAGGATTTATTCTCAAAAAATACCTAAAACTCTTTTATGATCAAATTCAATTTTTGCAAGAATCTCACTAATAAAATAAGATGATCTGTAAATTTTCAGAAGAAAATTCATTTTTCTCGAATTATTATAATTATTGCAATAAAATAGGGCAATAAATCATATAAAATACTTTATGAGGTCTATAAATCCTAGGTATATTTGTGGACAACTCCTAATGTAAATGATGACATCTCAATAAGTTTCATAGATTTTGGTTGCTGTTTGGTATGATTTTGAATTTTCTTTTTGTTTAATTAAAATATATCATAAAACCCCTTTAGAGAATCTGAAAAGGCTATCTAAGATTTTTTTGAGATCCTACCTCATGTTTAATACTCAGAAAAATATTTCCAGAATTTTTCATAATGCATACCTATTTTTCCCCGATTTTTGTATTTATAATGGACTAATAATGGGAAAAACAGTTCTACTCATCCAAAATTCATGAAAATTTACTAGCAGATCCTATAATATATTAGAACTCCAAATAAAAGTTGGGATGATTTTTATGTTCAATATGCTATTTTTCTTCTATTTTCTAAGATTAAATACACTTAAATCCAGAAAATCCGATTACATTATATAAAAATCACCATTGGTATTTTTCTCGGATTATTTACACTGTAGATGAAGTTTACAAAAAAATTTGTAATTTAATTCAACTGTTTGATCATTGTTCACCAATTAATAATTATTCAAGAGAATAAAACAAAGAAAAATAGCAAAACTAACTGAAAAATATCTTTTATATTTCTCACAACTTTTATATGTATAATAACAACTTTACAAAAATTTTGGGCAATTTTGGAGACTGTCTTCTATTTATTTCCATTCTGGTTAGAATAAATGCACATAAATTATAAAATCGGGTTATACTGTTTAGAAACCCCCTTTTATATTTTTCCCAACTTAATTATGTTCAATGGCAGTATTATAAAAAGTTTTGAATTCCTTATCATCTGGATACTATTTTTCACGAATTTATATTTTTATGAAGGCTTAAAAATTGGGAAAAATAGTTAATCACATCAAAAAATCAAGGGAAAATTTCTGGAAGACCTCTACTATTTTTAAATTGAGAATCCAAAGTTTGAGAATTTTTGGAAATTGTTTGATAATATTTTGGATTTTTAGGATCTTAAAACACCTTTAAATGTGTTGAAATACCCTCAATTAATATTACAAAAATTTGGAAATTAATATCCAAAATTGTCTTACTCACATGAGCTATAAAATTTCACCATTTTAGAAAAATGTTTGTAACTTATCAATATTAAATTTTGACACAATATTGACATAATTCTATTGTAGTAGTAAATATCCTAGTGTTAAATTTCGATTAGAGACTCACTAGCGAATACCATTATTGTAGGAATCGGTAGTGGTACAAGTGGAATGTAGTTCAAGGCATCATTTGCATCATCTCAATGTATTGTGAGTATTCACAACTCCCCCTATTTACGGTTTTTATGTTTTGGGGTGGAAAAGCATGTCCGAAAAACTGTTTATTGTTCGTTGTATTTAAATTGATTTGTATCAAACTTGATTGCTATATCTTGCTATACGTCTATGCAACACGAAACATGAGGCCTTATCGTCTTAAGTCCCTTCTCTTACACTTTAATCCAACCATTAACTCTTTGAGCCAATGATCATTATGGATAACGCTATTAGGAATTGACAACTCCTCACTCGCCCCATTGTAAATTTGTAATGATTTTAATACTATGGTTGGTGTTGTCTTTTAACTTTTTCTATGAAACCCTTTATACTGCCACGCCTCGTGTTTCCGCTTTAGCTGGGTGTGACATAAACCATCAAAATACACCCAATAAATTTGGAGTTTAAACCATATGAAACCTCAAAGATTATAAGGAGAAAGAAGGTATGATAAATAACACCAAAAAAGAAGAAATTTGACACCACAACTCTAACCAATTTTCAATCAATTGAGACATAAACCTTAAGGAAGAAGGCATTTCAAAAAAAACTTACCACTAGCTTTCCCAAATTCGGTCCTAGAAGCAATCCTAAAAAAAAGCGTCGACCCATTCCTAGCCTCAAGATCGTCGATCCTACCCTCTCCCTTCAAGTTTGGTGTTTTTTCCCTTCTCTGTCGATCGACGATCAATGCATCCCTAGCTAGACTTCCAGTTACAATCGCTCAATCCAATTTCTCTTTGATGTTCAATGCAAGCATAATAGCCCAAAAAACCTATGGATTGGAATACCCAAGGATCATATGTAAATGTTGCAAAAAAAAAAAAAAAAACGAATGCTATTCCCTTAATTGCTTGATTGTAACCCATGAGGCTTTAATTCCATTTTCCAATTAAGTCCTTAGGCTTTCATGATTAAATTCCCAACACCCCTAATCCTAATAACATAGCATATTAAGATTGTTTTATTGTCAAATCAACCCCATTTTCTTTCAAACCTTTTAATGAAATTATCTTTATATTAATTTCCCACAAAATCATCTAACTGAATTATATACCCATTTAATATCAATTACTACTTTTAGATATTAATTAATATTTTTTATTTCAATTCACACACCTAGAGTCAAACTAACCTTTCAACCACTAATATCCATGCAACGGAAAACATAGATTGTTAACAAAATGATTTTTGGGTCATTACACCTTTGAATGTTATGACTAGATTTTGGTTTTGATAAAACTATTTGAGTTATAATTCCAATAAATCACTGACGAGTAGTTGAAAATTTTAGGCTTAAAAGTTGTTTGGATCCTGTATACAGTGAATCTTCTAAAGACGAGGATTCATGGTTATAGTATTGTAATATTTTCCTCAAAGTCTAATTATCACAAACAATTTCATAGAAAAGTAATTTTTAGAAAGTATCTAAAGACGATTGAAAATGATCTTTTTGCTTTGTTATTTTTAAAGAGTATCTTTGAAAAAGAGATATTTTTGGGAGTAAATCGGAAAGGCGAGAATATTTAGTTTTTATAAAAAAATATCAATTGATAATACTTAAACAGGTAATAGGAGACGAGCCATTGACTGGCAATCAAAAAATAAGCCCTCAAACAAAGGATTTTAGGTTAAAAACATAATATATTTTCAAAAGGTGAGGAGCTATAATTGTATATTGCTAAAGAAGGTTAATAATAAGTATATAGTAATCTTAAAAGTAAATCTAATTGTATTCGAAGGATTGTGTACCTTATGTTTATGAGAATTATCCTGACCGGAAAAAACTTTTCTTTAGGCTTTCAAAACCATATTATATTTATTTGCGGAAAATCCTAGTGTAATAAAACATTTTGTGGAAACCATCTCATTTTCTTGAACTATCTTGAGTAAAGATGTTGTTTCAAATACAAAAATCCTATGGATTTCATAATCAATACACAACATATGTTACAGCTTAAATACCTAACGGTCCCGAACACTATTACAAGTTATCTCTTAATCACTCAACATTCTAATCAAGTTCTTGTAGCTTTACCATGTTACCGGTGATGCATATAGTTTTAGTGGGTTGGTGTAACATCCCAACTTTCAAGGCCAAAAATTTCATTTTTAAATAAGTTATTACATAAAACCATTAGTATAAAAACATTCATAATAATATCTCGTGTCAAACCAAAGTGTCAGTAATCAAAACATATTATCATAAAACCATATCAGAGTGTAATCCCAAAGATCTCATGTGCGGAAAACATAATGTGATGCGCTGCGATCAAGCCGACTCCTTTCCTTTAAACACGAAGTACCTGAAACCAAAACTGAAAACCGTAAGCACGAAGCTTAGTGAGTTCCCCCATCATACCACATACCGTATAAACATATAATATACGTATATTGTCAGGCATATCTGGGTGCCTGACCTACCCCTTCGGTCCTCTCGACCGGATACTGGCTAATATATCTGGGTGTTGGCCTCCCCTTCGATCCTCTCTACCGGATATTGACTAGCATATCTGGATGCTGGTCTCCGCTTCAGTCCTCTTGACCGGATATTGACTAGCATATCTGGGTGCTGGTCTCCCCTTCGGTCCTCTCGACCGGATACTGGGGACTATTTCACCCCTACTACTACCACATAACACATATCTCATAATCTATCTAGCATGGTTGGGCATGACTACCCCTTTGGCCCTATCGACCGGTTCTCTGGGGACTATCTCCCCTACTGTCACTAGCACATAGCATTATATCATACTAGCACATAAACATATCAGGTAGTAGCGAACGTAGATGAATATCACATAGACAATCATCTAATCATACAACTCCTACTGATGGGCCGACATTGTGGCCGTAGACCCACCGCTACTGGAAGGTAACTCACCTCACACTGCTGAAGTCCTAAAGACACAATCCCACACTTGCTGAAGTCCCGCAGACTCGACCCCAGCTGCTGGCTGACAAATTCCCGAATTGTTAACACCAAAACAACACCCAATTAATAATTGGGTCCCAACACATAACCATAATACATACTTGGATAATTACTTCATTACCCCAAGTTTGGCTTATATAAGCCCAAGGCCCAATCCATAGGCCCAAAGCCAACTAGGAAATCAAAGCCCGACATATGGCCCAATTTTCCAAATTGGGCCCAGGCCTATACATGGTTTTATTCTAAGGTCGAACATATATAATCATTAAGTCCCAAACTATGGCCTAATTTTCCAAATTGGGCCCAAACCCCTTACATGGGCCTTACCCTAGGCCCATTAGATTATTCTAGTCTAATTGCTTGATCTTGTATGACCCATTTAATAACCCAATCATCAAGGCCCAATGATAAACCCAAATGCGATTAGGGTTTCACATAAGATGACAATTAGGGTTAGGTTTCCTACTTAACCCATTAAGGACTTAATCCTCTAAGGACTTAATCCATTAAGTCCAATATCTCTTATATTAATCTTGCCAATGTTTATTATTTAATATTCCAAGTTATTAATAATTTCTGTGTGTGTGTGTCCCATCCGATTAATTCTCAACAATTAGGGTTTTATGCTATTAGGGTTTTCCAACCCAAAGACTAGCCCATTTATTAATTTGTTGGGCTTCTAGGTCATTTAGGGCTTTATTGGGCCTATCAAGCCCACTAGAATGTCATCAAGCCCATTAGGGTTTTATTAGGTCAAGTATGGTTCTCTTGGGCCCATTAGGGCTTCATTGGGATCACTAGGCTAACAAAGCCCATTAGGGTTTCAAGCACCCCTCCCAAACGAATCAAACACACCGCCACCCGACACGGCGGCCAGTGGCGGCAGGATGCGGCAGCCACCACCTCACGGTGGTGGTTATGACTTTCTTTATTCCATTTTTGTTACACTTACATTACTAAAACCCCAAAATTACGCACACACACACACACTAATACAAACACCTATACACAATAATCTGGTGGCCGACGACGACATGTGGTGGCAGCGGCGGTTCTCAACTTTCCAACTTGACAAACACACATAACACACATTTTGAAGAGTAGTTCACCCACTAGCCACCCACCTGGTGGCTCCCGAAGATGGCAATAGCGAATCTAAGATGGCAGCCACCACCGTGAGGTGGTGGTAGCGGCGGCTCTGTTTGTTCCAAGTCATGCAACAACAAAGGAGGCGGCTGACGGCGACTATAGCTTGGGAATGAATCACCGACGAAGGAACGTGATGGTTTGAGGAACCATGAGCGACAGGAGCGGCGACCTCGTCCTCTCATCGGGATTGACCACAGCGGCAGCAACGAGGCATCAAGAGGGTTCAACGGTGCAGGTTGCTGATGGCGACCGATGAAACAGTAGCACCTGGAGGCTGCTCGACGGTACTAGTTGGTCGGAGAATGGACGAGATGTCTTGTGGTGGTCGCTCGGAATTTGACCGTTCGGAGAAACGAAATCAGATGGCGACGACGGCTAGGAAACGTCATGCTCGTCGGACTCAGTTAGGCTGCGACGACCGGTAGTTGAAGATGGAGAGGATGGCGGCTATTATGAGTGTATTAGGTTTAGGGTTACATAAAGCATATATATGAAGAAGGTGACGGGTTCATTCCCGTCAATTACAAGATTTCATCCATACTTACATCTTAGGTACAAAATTTACCAAATTGCCCCTAATATCCTAATTATGACATAATCAGCCCTTCCACGTCATTTCCTTTTAAACTAAATCCAAATAATTACCACGAAGCCCCTGTCTTCATTAATAATTATAAACTGAGTCCCAAACACACACTATTAACCCCCAACTTCTAGAAATGTGGCAATTAACTCCTCGAACCCAACACCCTGCATAAATAATTATTTATTTTAGACTACCATCTATTCATTAACTTATTTATTTAACTAATAAATAAACGGGTGTTACAGTTGGGTTTGGTAAAACTTGGTGAGACACGTAAGGTTTTCAATCCTACAATATTGCTATGATAATAATCAATAATTAGTAAACCTATAAAACCAATTGTTATGCAACAATTACAACATATTCATCTATAAAACATTATACCCTTTATCCTTAGTTACCCATCCCATCGATTCTCACAGTCTGATCATATAACAATGATCCCCTGAGATCTAACCTGATGGATCACTATAAGTAACGAGTAGACTATTCTGCTTTGGGGATTCCTTGGCAGTGGAAATCAATAAGGCAACCATGAGGGGGACAAAGTACAATGAGTGAACATACAATCATTTTCCATTTACTGATATAATTCATTAACACTTACATACTATAAGTCTGCTAGCATTCCACAAGAAGGTTTGTCCGTGGTTGTCATCTTACTCCGACAGATGACCAGACTTACCCAACGATAATCTGATACATACACACCATTTCGGGCTATCAAATATAGATAAACCGTTTCTGGTTGTCTAAAAATAGGAGGAATACTCGTACAATACCCCGATACATAACTTGTACACCCACACATAATAGTGTCATAAAATAGAACTCTACTCTCAGTTCCAGTCTCACACACCCTTTCCTAATATCCAACTTATTTGAACTAAGTATCCCTTTTAAGTCTTAGTCTATATCTAGACAAATATTACAACACTTGTAGTCAACTTTCAATACAAATCATATGCTTATGCAATATCGTTACAATACATGGTACAACTAAACACTCATTCAACTTACTTTGAACTAAGCATCATTTATAAGTCTTATATCATCACTAGGAAAGACTATAATACAAGTGATCAACTTCCAATAGTGTTTTCCTATTCATGCAATACTATCATAATACAGGCTATAACTATACCTTTATCCAATGTACTTGGAACTAAACATTCTTTATACGTCTTAGAAACTTACACATGACTATAACCCCTGAAGACAACTTTTTCAATACCGATCCTTGTGTTTGCAACACTATTTTATTACATTGCATATATTTAACACAAAGTATCAGTTATTTAGTATACATTAATCTTTTAAGTAATACTACTTCTATTAAGTTTGTCATGTAGTAATACCATATATACCCTTAACATATATATATATATATATATATATATATATATATATATATATATATAACCAGATATGGTTTACATAGTGTATGTTATTAAATATACATTTAACACATATTCTAGGTAATAAACATTTAATTAACATATAAACTTTCAACTCATATTTAATACTTTTAATAAATACTTATATTAAAATCATGTTCATTAAAGTAACTACATACTCACCAGATTGAGGTGGAAGACTCGCAGGAAAGTCAGCTCCCTGACTTGCACTTAAGTTTCCCTTTATGAATGACCTAAATATGAATATTACTAAGCCTTAATATTCATTTGTATTTATAAAGTTATATTTAACCATTTCCATATTGTAACATCCCGAAACATCAAGAGTAGAGTTGAAGGGCTAAAAGAGTAAGTTGTGAAAGAGTGACTCGGCGAGTCCAGGGATGGACTCGGCGAGTAGAGTCGCGACTGGGTCGCGTGTTAAGTAGCCGACTCGGCGAGTCGGTAAGGAGGACTCGGCGAGTAGGCGCTGAGTGGAGAAAACCCTAATTCCCGGGGTTGAGCCCTATATAAAGAACATAACAGCCCACTCTCAGCCTCTTTATTCATCCCCAAGTCCAGAAATCCTTAGCCTTCGTGTGTGAGTGATCATATCTCATTTGGGAGCTTGAAAGAGATGATTATTGAAGGGATTTTGGGAGATTGAAGGCTTGGAGCAAGGGGCTTTGCTTGGATTCGAATTACTTTGCAGTTGGGTCGTCCCTTGGAGGTAATATCTCATTCTTGGGCTATTATTATGTTGTTTCTTCATTTTGGGGTTTGTGGGAACTTGCCTATGGATGTAATTGGAAGTCTAGAGGTTAGATCTGAGGTTGCTACCTCAGATCTGGAATGAAGAAGAATCAGAGAGCATGAAAGTCCTTGTGTTGGAGTGTTTAGTGAAGCTTACATGTCCCAAACCCTAATCCAAAGTGCAAAAAGCCTATATCTCTTTGGATTCACGTAAAGTTTGCCACTTTACATGATGAAGGGGTTGTAGGAAGATAGATATATGTTTTGGATCAATTGCATGGCTTAAAGTGCTTCTGTATGGATTCAGACCGGTGGTACTCGGCGAGTCACATGGGTGTACTCGACGAGTTGTTTGAAGATGAGTTGGGACTCGGCGAGTTGGAAGAACAACTCGGCGAGTTAGATGAAGATGGCCTGGAACTCGGCGAGTTGTATGACCAACTCGGCGAGTAGGTTGAAGATAGCCATAGACTCGGCGAGTCTGTTCTTGGACTCGTTGAGTCTTGTCGAAGAGTTCCGATATTCTATGGTTGAGTCGAGAATCGGTGAGTCAAGGGATGATTCGGTGAGTTGTGCGCGAGAGGACTCAGAAGTTGTGGGATTCGGCGAGTCTCGGGGTGACTCGGCGAGTTAGGTCGCGGATTGAGTGAAGTTCTGAGTATGGGAACTCGGCGAGTCATCGGGTTGACTCGGCGAGTAGGGTCAGTCAGGGGTTGACTTTGACCTTGTCTTTGACCAAGGGTTGACCAGTGGTTTCCAGAGGTATTTTGGTAATTGTTGATTAGTGTTTGAGTTCAGTGCATTGGTGGCTGTCCAAAGGTGGAGATAGTATCAGTGATCGGAGCAGCTTGGGTTATCTGTTCAGTCGGCAGTTTCGAGGTGAGTTATCCTCACTATATCGATAGGGTCTACGGCACCAAGGCCGACCCTTTATGGGATGGAAATCCGGATAGTTGTTTGTTATGGTATTGCTTGATATGGGCCGGAAGGCATTACGATATGGGCCGGAAGGCATTATGATATGGGCCGGAAGGCATTATATATTGTGATATGGACCAGAAGGTCATGGCCTGGAAAGGCGTATGTGCGTAATTAGTATGTTGGCTGAGTCGTAGGGTGATGTTATGCTAGTGGTCGGCTAGGCTGGTATCTTGGTTAGGGTAATGATATGTTATGTGATCTGTTGATCGATTTGCTGACTGTGATCTGTTGTATGATTATATGTTATGTGCACAGTTGCTTGGTCTGGGGTTTGACCCGATATGTATGGCTATTCTATGATCTGTTATGTTATGTGGGCATTTTATGTTATGGGCCGGAAGGCGATATGTTATGGGCCGGAAGGCGATGTGTTATGGGCCGGAAAGGAATATGCTATGGGCCGGAAGGCAATATGTTTTGGGACCGGAAGGTCGTGGCTTGGAAGGGCGTATTTGTTGTTGGTATTTTTGGGGGTATCTCACTAAGCTTTTGGGCTTACAGTTGTGGTTTTATGTTTTCAGGTTCTCAGGAGCCTGTGGCAAGGCAAAGGCATGATCGTACCGTCCCTCGCGTTGGTGTTTTAGGAAATGGATCTTGGAAATACTCTGTTAAATAAAATATTGAAAACCATTTTGTAACAACGTTATTAAAATGGGTTGTTTTTGAAAAGTTTTAATTTTTTTGAAATTTTGGTTTTTACAAGTTGGAATCAGAGCCTTGGTTTGAGTGAATTTGGACTGGTAAAGTACCCAAACTAGACCACATCAAGATTTGGGGTTGCGAGGTTTTCGTGAGACGCGAGACTCATGATAAGCTCGAACCTCGAAGTGAGAGGTGTATTTTCATCGGCTACCCACATAAATCCTTTGGTTACCTCTTTCTACAGACCTAGTGAAAATGTGGTCTTTGTAGCTAGGAGGGCTTTCTTTCGAGAGAGAGAGAGAGAGTTCATAAGACAAGGAAACAGTGGGAGGCATGTTGAACTAGCACTCAACTTGAGGAGGAAACTCCTGTTGAGCCAATTGACAAGTCTGTACCTCTAAGGCGTTCTACAAGGGTTAGGAATGCACCTGAGCATTACTCTGGATTCCATATTACTGTGGGAGGTGAAACACTTATCAGTAATGAGACACTGATAGATCTGGATGAACCTAACGGTTACGCGGAAGCCATGGTAGGACCTGAGTCAGCCAAGTGGAAAGAGGCAATGGACAGCGAGATACAGTCCATGTATGACAATCAAGTTTGGAACTTGGTTGAGAATGTACCAAGTCGTAAGACTGTAGGGTGCAAATGGATCTTCAAGAAGAAGACCGACATGGATGGTAATGTACACACTTATAAGGCACGACAGGTTGCAAAGGGTTTCTCACAAACTCTAAGAGTTGATTATGATGAGACCTTTTCTCTAGTGGCCAAGATTAAGTCTATTAGGGTTCTGTTAGCCATAACTGTATTTCATGACTATGAAATATGGAAAATGGATGTCAAAACCGCTTTCCTTAATAGAAAGTTGGTTGAGGATGTTTACATGAGTAAGCCAGAGGGTTTTGTCAGTACAGAGTATCCTAATAGAGTGTGTAAGCTTGAAAAATCCATTTATGGATTAAAGCAAGCACCTTGCAGATGGAATCTTTGCTTTGATGAGAAAGTCAAAGAATTTGGCTTTTCTAGGAGTGAAGATGAATCTTGTGTATATGTCAAGGCTAGTGGGAGTACAGTTAGCTTTTTGGTATTGTATGTGGATGACATACTACTCATAGGAAATGACATCCCAACTCTGCAGGAAATTAAGTCATGGCTTGGGAAGTGTTTCTCTATGAAGGACCTAGGAGAAGCTGCATATATTCTAGGGATAAGGATCTTGAGAGACCGAAGTAAAAGACTAATTGGACTTAGCCAGAGTACCTACTTGGATAAGGTGTTGAAGAGGTTCAGCATGCAAGACTCCAAGAAAGGAGAGTTACCCATCCAGAGTAACACCATATTGAGTAAGACACAAAGCCCAAGTACTGAGGCTGAGTTAGCAGAAATGAGTCGAGTACCTTATGCTTCGGCTGTAGGATCGATCATGTATGCTATGACGTGTACTCGAACTGATGTAGCTTTTGCTTTAAGCATGGTTAGCATCTGTCAGGGGAACCCCGGTAAGGCACACTGGACTGCGGTAAAGAATATCCTCAAGTACCTACGGAGGACTAAGGACTTGGTTCTTACCCTCGGTGGGAGTGATGAATTGAGAGTTGTAGGGTATAGTGATGCTAGCTTTCAGACTGATAGGGATGATTTCCGCTCTCAGTCAAGCTGGGTCTTTACCTTAAACGGAGGAGCAATTTCTTGGAAGAGTTCCAAGCAAGAGACAGTGGTTGATTCAACTTGCGAATCAGAGTATATAGCAGCTAGTGAGGCAGCAAAGGAGGCGATATGGCCGAAGAACTTCATTGGAGACCTTGGAGTTGTACCAGCTATTAAGGAGCCAATGGAAATTTTCTATGATAGTGAAAGTGCAGTTGCCTTAGCCAAGGAACCAAGGGATCATGGGAGATCCTGACACATCGACAGAAAATACCATTTCATCAGACATCAAATAGAAGAAGGACTCCTCATGGGAAAGAGGGTATCATCAGATGAGAATCCAGCAAATCCCTTCACGAAGGGACTGACTCGGGTTAAGCATCTCCAGCATGCTCGGAGCATAGGGTTGAAGGATGATATTAGATTTAGTAGTTAGATAACCTTGAAATTTATAAAGTGTAATTGACATTAGATGATGAATAAAAGGTGTTTTATTTATGAGTAAAGTGTTGCTATCTCTTGTCGATCGTTTACTATATTTCTTTTGCATGTTTGGACTTCCAGAATAATTATGTTTGGTATATCATATTATTCGAACCTCCACAGTCGGTCATATGTCGGAAGTAGGTATGAATCAAGACTGTCATGATTGGTTGCAGAGGTCTAAGTTGTTGGACATGGCTACAATACTCATGAGTGCTCATAAGTTTTGAGCATTGGACTTAACCCACGCTCATTGGAATCACTTCACGGAATTTATCTCGAGTGATCGTGAGACGGTAATAGCATATAAGTATTGAAACCTAGAGATATGATTTGTGCCTATGAGTTGGTTATGCATTGATTGTACGAAAACGCATTGGTAACTCGATGTTATAAAACATGCTCTTGTGTATAATTCAATGAGTAGTAGAACAAACATATGAGTCGAAGTTTATCTGTTCCTTCTTGGATTAGAAGCTGATATATGGGCCCCTCGATGATTTTGTTTTGACCTATGTACCAGGATCGGCCAGAACTTAGTTGATGTGTTCAATTAAGTTCTTTGTCAAACAAATCAGAAATTGGGAAACAAACTGCTGGACAATAAGTAAGACATTGTTCCATGTATTTGTCCGGCTGATATCTAGAACAAAGGATTATATGATCACTTATCTTAAATGGCGTATCATCGTCTTCTCAGTTCCGAGAGACCTTGAAAGAGCTACGATTGCTGATCGGTTCCTGAAGTCATACTTGCAGTTATAGTTATTAGACAAATCTAAGTGGGAGACTGTTGGATAAGGTGTCTAAGTCCATAACTATTTCTGGTATGTACTTGAACCAACCCGACATGGTCCATTTGGGTTGCATGGCAACATGCATTTGGATAGACTAAATGAGAGAAATAACACTTGTGGTTTATTAATATATTATAAGTTCTAATATATTAATAATATTATTTAATTAGTATTGATCAAGAATTAATTTGGAATTAATTAAGTGATTAAAAGATAACTAATTAAATATATGGGTTGATTATGTAAATCATCCATAACTTGTATAGTGGGCTAAGAAGCTCCATGGATTATCAAGTTGGGTTAAACCCATAGGATGCTCCATGGGAGTTACAAACCCATGGGTCATGGAAATGAAGAGCCATGACACATTAGGGTTTACATGGTGTAACCCTAGATGTGTCACACTATATAAGGATCATCTCCTCCACCAAAATCGGCTACACAAAGTGAAGTGAGGGCTAGGCCGATTTTTAGAGTGTGTGCATTCTCTCTAAAATCATTCCAAAAGCATTTGGTGTTGTGTGAAGCATTTGAGGCATCACACTTGGGGTGCTAGGCTCACAAGGTGTCAAGGAATCAAAATCAACTACAAGGTATGTATTTCTAGCTATCCTTTTAGGATAAAAGTTCCCCATGTATGCTAGATAGGATTATGAACCTTGGAAACCAAATTTTGCATGTACTTAGACAAACATATATCCAAGGTTTATTAGGGTTGCATATACACTTAGGAAGTTTTAGAATGCTCAAAACCCATCAGTGGTATCAGATCCTAGGCTTGTTTGTGAATACTTGATGCAAAATAGTGTTAAAAATCGAGTTTTTTGCTGTCTGCTCAGGGGACTCGACGAGTCCAAGTGTAAATGCAACCAACTTGACGAGTCTGTTCGTGTACTCGACGAGTTGGTCATGCAGAATGCATAAATTCGATTTGTGATGCTGGAAATGGACTAGAAACATTACCATAAACTGTTTTGGTATTATAAAACTTGTTTTAGATGGTGTAATGGTAGTTCTAATCCATTTACAATGGCCAATATCAAATTTTCATGATTATATGTGTTCATATGTTCTTGAAATGTTGATATGAATATTCATGTTCTTATGAGTTCTTGATAGACCATAGGAGCTAGTTGTTTATCTGATTAATTCATGATCTTTATGTGTTTTAGTGGAGTCCATAACTTGTCCTCAAGTTATGGATAACCAAAAGTCTCTTTGTGTAAATGGCCATTAAAAGAACACATAAGTTATAAAATGAAGAGTCTTCATTTTAATGACTCATAAGTTATGAATGTGAAAGGTTTTGTAAAGTTACAAAACTTGCCCTCAAGTTTTGGAACAAGTAAAGTCACTTAATAAACTTTAGTTCCAACCCTTAGAATTTTAAAAGTTAAAATTCAACCCTTATACTTTATAATATTATAAGTTAATAATATATATATGTATAAGATCAAGTCGTCTTACTGCTAGTACGCCTCATTCACGAAGCTGGTCTATAAGGGGGGTATAAGGTTGTTGCCTATAAAATGGAAACTTAATGGGTGTCCACTCTCACCCACCGCTTCCTTGATCGGTGGAGGGTCGTTAGCCGGACAGGTAAGACAAGGAGTTATAAATTCTCATTAAAAGTATGATGAATATTATAAAGTAACTAAATGTTTTATTAAATTCCCAATCTTAGTTACTTTAGGAAAAATGTGAATAAGGTGCTAACCCATGAAATTACACTTTACACTTTGTTTAAGTTGTTGGTGGAGCGTGTGTGGTTAACTGGCACACTAACTTGGACTTAACAAGGTAGGTAAAGGGTGACTTAAGGTTCATCATAGTATCGATGGAGTGTGTGTGGTTTACCGGCACATTGATCGAGTGATAAACTTTAAGGGCACCAAGTGGTCTGCATGGTTACTTCACACCTCGTTTTGTGATCCACGGTATCCCAGTCACAAAACTTGGAGGGCACACTCGAGATTGAAACACGCCTTTGAAAATTTCATTAAATCTCAAAAGAATCTAGGAATTTCTAAGAACCAATTAAAAACCTAATGTTTATATTTCGTTTTTCATGGTGGAAATTGGTGAATCGCCATTCACCCACCTTTCAAATATGTTATAGCTTGGATTACGGCATACCTCTTCTAAGTTATAATATATTGTGATTGGATCCTAGCCTTAATATTATATTTGGGTGTTTTATTAAGGACTCTCTTAATATCTAAACTAATCTTGTTCTCTTCTTTTAGATGTCTTCAAACAATGCTGCTTCTGGCTCTAATCCTAATGGCTCCTTTACCCTTATGAACTTGTGTGGGAAAGTCACCTTTGATGGATCCAACTTCAATGAACGAATCAGAAACATCAGGATGATTACCCGCTACGAGGACAAAGTATATATCTTCGACAAGGAGCTTAAGGAGATTGATGAGACCACTGCAACTCCCCAAGAGATCGCTGACTTCTGGGCACATGAAAGGGATGCTACCAAAGTGGCATGCATCATGTTGGCCACCATGACAGTAGAACTCCAAAAGTCCTATGAGGACTTCTACCCTTTTGAAATGCACCAAGATCTGATGGAAAGATACCATCAAAGTGCACGACAAGAGAGGTATGAAATCATCTGCTCCATCATAACAACCATGATGAAGGACGGGGAATTCGTCACGAGCCACATGCAGAAAATGCAAATGTGAACTTCCCTGAGGAGCTTGCGATACATATCATTTTGCACTCCTTAACATCATGCTATGATCAATTCCGCATGACATATCAGATGAATAAGGAAGAGGTCACACTCAACAAACTTCAGGGACTCCTCAAGAGCACAGAAACAGGTCTTAAGGGTAAGTCGGTTGTTCACACTCCTACTCCAAACTCTGCCCCAATTTTGGCAATCGGGAAAGGTCGAGGGAAGAAGAGGAAGAGCTCTTCGAAGGGTACAAAGGCTAGGAACCTTGATGGCTCTTCTTTAAGTGGAACCAAGAAAGGTTTTGTCACTCCTTCTTCAGACCCAAAAGAGGCTGAATGCTTCTATTGCCATGAAAAGTTACATTGGAAGCTGAACTGCCCAATGTACCAGCAAGATGTGAAGGATGGGAAAGTTAAACCCAACCATGCAGGTATTTACACTATCTTATCTAATAACTCACCCCATTCTAATTCTTGGGTCCTTGATACCGGTTGTGGTATTCATATCTGTTCTGATTTGCAGGGACTAAGAAGAAGTGAGAATGTGGAGCATGGAAGAATAAACTTAATCATGGGGAATAGGAAAGCTTTACCTGTCACCAAGATTGGAGTTTATACTTTATCGCTAAGTAGTGGCTTTAGTTTAGATTTGAATAAATGTTGTTATTCTCCAGAAATGGCAAGAAATATTATTTCCTTTCATGCATTGTATAAACAAGGTTTCACCTTTTCATTTGATAATGAAGTTGGTTTGATTAATGCTTTCTTTAATAATGTTCTTTATTTTAAAGCATTACCTTGTGATGTTGTGTATGAAACTGTATTTGTGGTTGATAACTTAGGAAATAGTGTATTGTGTATTGATTCTATTAATGATAATAACTTGGATAAAGCATCATTATGGCATTGTCATCTTGGACATATAAGCAAGAAACGCATAGGCCAACTCCAAAAGGATGGAATCTTGAAGTCATTTGACCTAAAGTCAGATGATAGTTGCGAATCATGCTTACTTGGAAAAATGACAAAGTCACCCTTCACAGGTTCTTGTGAGAGGGGTGAAGGTTTGTTGGATCTTATACACATGGATGTGTGTGGACCCTTCAAACATGCCATAAGGGATGCTAATCGTTATTATTTGACTTTTACTGATGATTACAGTAGATATGGATATGTCTACTTAATCAAGCATAAGTCAGAGACTTTTTAAAGGTGTCAATAATTTAAACAGGAAGTCAAGAATCAATTGGGCAGGAACATTAAGATGCTTCGATCCGATTGAGGTGGTGAGTATCTTTGTTCAGAGTTCCTCGACTATCTTAGGGAATGTGGAATTGTCTCACAATTGATACCTCCCAGGACACCGCAGTTGAATGGTGTGGATGAGAGGTGTAATCGAACCTTGTTGGATATGGTTCATTCCATGATGAGTCAAGCTTCGCTACCAATCTCATTTTGGGGGTATGCCTTAGAGACTACCGCCCATATCCTTAATCTAGTCCCTACAAAGAAAGTTGCCAAAACTCCTCATGAGATGTGGACTGGTAAAGTACCCAAACTAGACCACATCAAGATTTGGGGTTGCGAGGTTTTCGTGAGACGCGAGACTCATGATAAGCTCGAACCTCGAAGTGAGAGGTGTATTTTCATCGGCTACCCACATAAATCCTTTGGTTACCTCTTTCTACAGACCTAGTGAAAATGTGGTCTTTGTAGCTAGGAGGGCTTTCTTGAGAGAGAGAGAGAGAGTTCATAAGACAAGGAAATAGTGGGAGGCAAGTTGAACTAGCACTCAACTTGAGGAGGAAACTCCCGTTGAGCCAATTGACAAGTCTGTACCTCTGAGGTGTTCCACAAGGGTTAGGAATGCACCTGAGCATTACTATGGATTCCATATTACTGCGGGAGGTGAAACACTTATCAGTGATGAGACACTGATAGGTCTGGATGAACCTAACGGTTACGCGGAAGCCATGGCAGGCCCTGAGTCAGCCAAGTGGAAAGAGACAATGGACAGCGAGATACAGTCCATGTATGACAATCAAGTTTGGAACTTGGTTGAGAATGTACCAAGTCGTAAGACTGTAGGGTGCAAATGGATCTTCAAGAAGAAGACCGACATGGATGGTAATGTACACACTTATAAGGCACGACAGGTTGCAAAGGGTTTCTCACAAACTCTGAGAGTTGATTATGATGAGACCTTTTCTCCAGTGGCCAAGATTAAGTCTATTAGGGTTCTGTTAGCCATAACTGTATTTCATGACTATGAAATATGGAAAATGGATGTCAAAACCGCTTTCCTTAATAGAAAGTTGGTTGAGGATGTTTACATGAGTAAGCCAGAGGGTTTTGTCAGTACAGAGTATCCTAATAGAGTGTGTAAGCTTGAGAAATCCATTTATGGATTAAAGCAAGCACCTTGCAGATGGAATCTTTGCTTTGATGAGAAAGTCAAAGAATTTGGCTTTTCTAGGAGTGAAGATGAATCTTGTGTATATGTCAAGGCTAGTGGGAGTATAGTTAGCTTTTTGGTATTGTATGTGGATGACATACTACTCATAGGAAATGACATCCCAACTCTGCAGGAAATTAAGTCATGGCTTGGGAAGTGTTTCTCTATGAAGGACCTAGGAGAAGCTGCATATATTCTAGGGATAAGGATCTTGAGAGACCGAAGTAAAAGACTAATTGGACTTAGCCAGAGTACCTACTTGGATAAGGTGTTGAAGAGGTTCAGCATGCAGGACTCCAAGAAAGGAGAGTTACCCATCCAGAGTAACACCATATTGAGTAAGACACAAAGCCCAAGTACTGAGGCTGAGTTAGCAGAAATGAGTCGAGTACCTTATGCTTCGGCTGTAGGATCGATCATGTATGCTATGACGTGTACTCGAACTGATGTAGCTTTTGCTTTAAGCATGGTTAGCATCTGTCAGGGGAACCCCGGTAAGGCACACTGGACTGCGGTAAAGAATATCCTCAAGTACCTACGGAGGACTAAGGACTTGGTTCTTACCCTCGGTGGGAGTGATGAATTGAGAGTTGTAGGGTATAGTGATGCTAGCTTTCAGACTGATAGGGATGATTTCCGCTCTCAGTCAAGCTGGGTCTTTACCTTAAACGGAGGAGCAATTTCTTGGAAGAGTTCCAAGCAAGAGACAGTGGTTGATTCACCTTGCGAATCAGAGTATATAGCAGCTAGTGAGGCAGCAAAGGAGGCGATATGGCCGAAGAACTTCATTGGAGACCTTGGAGTTGTACCAGCTATTAAGGAGCCAATGGAAATTTTCTATGATAGTGAAAGTGCAGTTGCCTTAGCCAAGGAACCAAGGGATCATGGGAGATCCTGACACATCGACAGAAAATACCATTTCATCAGACATCAAATAGAAGAAGGACTCCTCATGGGAAAGAGGGTATCATCAGATGAGAATCCAGCAAATCCCTTCACGAAGGGACTGACTCGGGTTAAGCATCTCCAGCATGCTCGGAGCATAGGGTTGAAGGATGATATTAGATTTAGTAGTTAGATAACCTTGAAATTTATAAAGTGTAATTGACATTAGATGATGAATAAAAGGTGTTTTATTTATGAGTAAAGTGTTGCTATCTCTTGTCGATCGTTTACTATATTTCTTTTGCATGTTTGGACTTCCAGAATAATTATGTTTGGTATATCATATTATTCGAACCTCCACAGTCGGTCATATGTCGGAAGTAGGTATGAATCAAGACTGTCATGATTGGTTGCAGAGGTCTAAGTTGTTGGACATGGCTACAATACTCATGAGTGCTCATAAGTTTTGAGCATTGGACTTAACCCACGCTCATTGGAATCACTTCACGGAATTTATCTCGAGTGATCGTGAGACGGTAATAGCATATAAGTATTGAAACCTAGAGATATGATTTGTGCCTATGAGTTGGTTATGCATTGATTGTACGAAAACGCATTGGTAACTCGATGTTATAAAACATGCTCTTGTGTATAATTCAATGAGTAGTAGAACAAACATATGAGTCGAAGTTTATCTGTTCCTTCTTGGATTAGAAGCTGATATATGGGCCCCTCGATGATTTTGTTTTGACCTATGTACCAGGATCGGCCAGAACTTAGTTGATGTGTTCAATTAAGTTCTTTGTCAAACAAATCAGAAATTGGGAAACAAACTGCTGGACAATAAGTAAGACATTGTTCCATGTATTTGTCCGGCTGATATCTAGAACAAAGGATTATATGATCACTTATCTTAAATGGCGTATCATCGTCTTCTCAGTTCCGAGAGACCTTGAAAGAGCTACGATTGCTGATCGGTTCCTGAAGTCATACTTGCAGTTATAGTTATTAGACAAATCTAAGTGGGAGACTGTTGGATAAGGTGTCTAAGTCCATAACTATTTCTGGTATGTACTTGAACCAACCCGACATGGTCCATTTGGGTTGCATGGCAACATGCATTTGGATAGACTAAATGAGAGAAATAACACTTGTGGTTTATTAATATATTATAAGTTCTAATATATTAATAATATTATTTAATTAGTATTGATCAAGAATTAATTTGGAATTAATTAAGTGATTAAAAGATAACTAATTAAATATATGGGTTGATTATGTAAATCATCCATAACTTGTATAGTGGGCTAAGAAGCTCCATGGATTATCAAGTTGGGTTAAACCCATAGGATGCTCCATGGGAGTTACAAACCCATGGGTCATGGAAATGAAGAGCCATGACACATTAGGGTTTACATGGTGTAACCCTAGATGTGTCACACTATATAAGGATCATCTCCTCCACCAAAATCGGCTACACAAAGTGAAGTGAGGGCTAGGCCGATTTTTAGAGTGTGTGCATTCTCTCTAAAATCATTCCAAAAGCATTTGGTGTTGTGTGAAGCATTTGAGGCATCACACTTGGGGTGCTAGGCTCACAAGGTGTCAAGGAATCAAAATCAACTACAAGGTATGTATTTCTAGCTATCCTTTTAGGATAAAAGTTCCCCATGTATGCTAGATAGGATTATGAACCTTGGAAACCAAATTTTGCATGTACTTAGACAAACATATATCCAAGGTTTATTAGGGTTGCATATACACTTAGGAAGTTTTAGAATGCTCAAAACCCATCAGTGGTATCAGATCCTAGGCTTGTTTGTGAATACTTGATGCAAAATAGTGTTAAAAATCGAGTTTTTTGCTGTCTGCTCAGGGGACTCGACGAGTCCAAGTGTAAATGCAACCAACTTGACGAGTCTGTTCGTGTACTCGACGAGTTGGTCATGCAGAATGCATAAATTCGATTTGTGATGCTGGAAATGGACTAGAAACATTACCATAAACTGTTTTGGTATTATAAAACTTGTTTTAGATGGTGTAATGGTAGTTCTAATCCATTTACAATGGCCAATATCAAATTTTCATGATTATATGTGTTCATATGTTCTTGAAATGTTGATATGAATATTCATGTTCTTATGAGTTCTTGATAGACCATAGGAGCTAGTTGTTTATCTGATTAATTCATGATCTTTATGTGTTTTAGTGGAGTCCATAACTTGTCCTCAAGTTATGGATAACCAAAAGTCTCTTTGTGTAAATGGCCATTAAAAGAACACATAAGTTATAAAATGAAGAGTCTTCATTTTAATGACTCATAAGTTATGAATGTGAAAGGTTTTGTAAAGTTACAAAACTTGCCCTCAAGTTTTGGAACAAGTAAAGTCACTTAATAAACTTTAGTTCCAACCCTTAGAATTTTAAAAGTTAAAATTCAACCCTTATACTTTATAATATTATAAGTTAATAATATATATATGTATAAGATCAAGTCGTCTTACTGCTAGTACGCCTCATTCACGAAGCTGGTCTATAAGGGGGGTATAAGGTTGTTGCCTATAAAATGGAAACTTAATGGGTGTCCACTCTCACCCACCGCTTCCTTGATCGGTGGAGGGTCGTTAGCCGGACAGGTAAGACAAGGAGTTATAAATTCTCATTAAAAGTATGATGAATATTATAAAGTAACTAAATGTTTTATTAAATTCCCAATCTTAGTTACTTTAGGAAAAATGTGAATAAGGTGCTAACCCATGAAATTACACTTTACACTTTGTTTAAGTTGTTGGTGGAGCGTGTGTGGTTAACTGGCACACTAACTTGGACTTAACAAGGTAGGTAAAGGGTGACTTAAGGTTCATCATAGTATCGATGGAGTGTGTGTGGTTTACCGGCACATTGATCGAGTGATAAACTTTAAGGGCACCAAGTGGTCTGCATGGTTACTTCACACCTCGTTTTGTGATCCACGGTATCCCAGTCACAAAACTTGGAGGGCACACTCGAGATTGAAACACGCCTTTGAAAATTTCATTAAATCTCAAAAGAATCTAGGAATTTCTAAGAACCAATTAAAAACCTAATGTTTATATTTCGTTTTTCATGGTGGAAATTGGTGAATCGCCATTCACCCACCTTTCAAATATGTTATAGCTTGGATTACGGCATACCTCTTCTAAGTTATAATATATTGTGATTGGATCCTAGCCTTAATATTATATTTGGGTGTTTTATTAAGGACTCTCTTAATATCTAAACTAATCTTGTTCTCTTCTTTTAGATGTCTTCAAACAATGCTGCTTCTGGCTCTAATCCTAATGGCTCCTTTACCCTTATGAACTTGTGTGGGAAAGTCACCTTTGATGGATCCAACTTCAATGAACGAATCAGAAACATCAGGATGATTACCCGCTACGAGGACAAAGTATATATCTTCGACAAGGAGCTTAAGGAGATTGATGAGACCACTGCAACTCCCCAAGAGATCGCTGACTTCTGGGCACATGAAAGGGATGCTACCAAAGTGGCATGCATCATGTTGGCCACCATGACAGTAGAACTCCAAAAGTCCTATGAGGACTTCTACCCTTTTGAAATGCACCAAGATCTGATGGAAAGATACCATCAAAGTGCACGACAAGAGAGGTATGAAATCATCTGCTCCATCATAACAACCATGATGAAGGACGGGGAATTCGTCACGAGCCACATGCAGAAAATGCAAATGTGAACTTCCCTGAGGAGCTTGCGATACATATCATTTTGCACTCCTTAACATCATGCTATGATCAATTCCGCATGACATATCAGATGAATAAGGAAGAGGTCACACTCAACAAACTTCAGGGACTCCTCAAGAGCACAGAAACAGGTCTTAAGGGTAAGTCGGTTGTTCACACTCCTACTCCAAACTCTGCCCCAATTTTGGCAATCGGGAAAGGTCGAGGGAAGAAGAGGAAGAGCTCTTCGAAGGGTACAAAGGCTAGGAACCTTGATGGCTCTTCTTTAAGTGGAACCAAGAAAGGTTTTGTCACTCCTTCTTCAGACCCAAAAGAGGCTGAATGCTTCTATTGCCATGAAAAGTTACATTGGAAGCTGAACTGCCCAATGTACCAGCAAGATGTGAAGGATGGGAAAGTTAAACCCAACCATGCAGGTATTTACACTATCTTATCTAATAACTCACCCCATTCTAATTCTTGGGTCCTTGATACCGGTTGTGGTATTCATATCTGTTCTGATTTGCAGGGACTAAGAAGAAGTGAGAATGTGGAGCATGGAAGAATAAACTTAATCATGGGGAATAGGAAAGCTTTACCTGTCACCAAGATTGGAGTTTATACTTTATCGCTAAGTAGTGGCTTTAGTTTAGATTTGAATAAATGTTGTTATTCTCCAGAAATGGCAAGAAATATTATTTCCTTTCATGCATTGTATAAACAAGGTTTCACCTTTTCATTTGATAATGAAGTTGGTTTGATTAATGCTTTCTTTAATAATGTTCTTTATTTTAAAGCATTACCTTGTGATGTTGTGTATGAAACTGTATTTGTGGTTGATAACTTAGGAAATAGTGTATTGTGTATTGATTCTATTAATGATAATAACTTGGATAAAGCATCATTATGGCATTGTCATCTTGGACATATAAGCAAGAAACGCATAGGCCAACTCCAAAAGGATGGAATCTTGAAGTCATTTGACCTAAAGTCAGATGATAGTTGCGAATCATGCTTACTTGGAAAAATGACAAAGTCACCCTTCACAGGTTCTTGTGAGAGGGGTGAAGGTTTGTTGGATCTTATACACATGGATGTGTGTGGACCCTTCAAACATGCCATAAGGGATGCTAATCGTTATTATTTGACTTTTACTGATGATTACAGTAGATATGGATATGTCTACTTAATCAAGCATAAGTCAGAGACTTTTTAAAGGTGTCAATAATTTAAACAGGAAGTCAAGAATCAATTGGGCAGGAACATTAAGATGCTTCGATCCGATTGAGGTGGTGAGTATCTTTGTTCAGAGTTCCTCGACTATCTTAGGGAATGTGGAATTGTCTCACAATTGATACCTCCCAGGACACCGCAGTTGAATGGTGTGGATGAGAGGCGTAATCGAACCTTGTTGGATATGGTTCATTCCATGATGAGTCAAGCTTCGCTACCAATCTCATTTTGGGGGTATGCCTTAGAGACTACCGCCCATATCCTTAATCTAGTCCCTACAAAGAAAGTTGCCAAAACTCCTCATGAGATGTGGACTGGTAAAGTACCCAAACTAGACCACATCAAGATTTGGGGTTGCGAGGTTTTCGTGAGACGCGAGACTCATGATAAGCTCGAACCTCGAAGTGAGAGGTGTATTTTCATCGGCTACCCACATAAATCCTTTGGTTACCTCTTTCTACAGACCTAGTGAAAATGTGGTCTTTGTAGCTAGGAGGGCTTTCTTGAGAGAGAGAGAGAGAGTTCATAAGACAAGGAAATAGTGGGAGGCAAGTTGAACTAGCACTCAACTTGAGGAGGAAACTCCTGTTGAGCCAATTGACAAGTCTGTACCTCTGAGGTGTTCCACAAGGGTTAGGAATGCACCTGAGCATTACTATGGATTCCATATTACTGCGGGAGGTGAAACACTTATCAGTGATGAGACACTGATAGGTCTGGATGAACCTAACGGTTACGCGGAAGCCATGGCAGGCCCTGAGTCAGCCAAGTGGAAAGAGACAATGGACAGCGAGATACAGTCCATGTATGACAATCAAGTTTGGAACTTGGTTGAGAATGTACCAAGTCGTAAGACTGTAGGGTGCAAATGGATCTTCAAGAAGAAGACCGACATGGATGGTAATGTACACACTTATAAGGCACGACAGGTTGCAAAGGGTTTCTCACAAACTCTGAGAGTTGATTATGATGAGACCTTTTCTCCAGTGGCCAAGATTAAGTCTATTAGGGTTCTGTTAGCCATAACTGTATTTCATGACTATGAAATATGGAAAATGGATGTCAAAACCGCTTTCCTTAATAGAAAGTTGGTTGAGGATGTTTACATGAGTAAGCCAGAGGGTTTTGTCAGTACAGAGTATCCTAATAGAGTGTGTAAGCTTGAGAAATCCATTTATGGATTAAAGCAAGCACCTTGCAGATGGAATCTTTGCTTTGATGAGAAAGTCAAAGAATTTGGCTTTTCTAGGAGTGAAGATGAATCTTGTGTATATGTCAAGGCTAGTGGGAGTATAGTTAGCTTTTTGGTATTGTATGTGGATGACATACTACTCATAGGAAATGACATCCCAACTCTGCAGGAAATTAAGTCATGGCTTGGGAAGTGTTTCTCTATGAAGGACCTAGGAGAAGCTGCATATATTCTAGGGATAAGGATCTTGAGAGACCGAAGTAAAAGACTAATTGGACTTAGCCAGAGTACCTACTTGGATAAGGTGTTGAAGAGGTTCAGCATGCAGGACTCCAAGAAAGGAGAGTTACCCATCCAGAGTAACACCATATTGAGTAAGACACAAAGCCCAAGTACTGAGGCTGAGTTAGCAGAAATGAGTCGAGTACCTTATGCTTCGGCTGTAGGATCGATCATGTATGCTATGACGTGTACTCGAACTGATGTAGCTTTTGCTTTAAGCATGGTTAGCATCTGTCAGGGGAACCCCGGTAAGGCACACTGGACTGCGGTAAAGAATATCCTCAAGTACCTACGGAGGACTAAGGACTTGGTTCTTACCCTCGGTGGGAGTGATGAATTGAGAGTTGTAGGGTATAGTGATGCTAGCTTTCAGACTGATAGGGATGATTTCCGCTCTCAGTCAAGCTGGGTCTTTACCTTAAACGGAGGAGCAATTTCTTGGAAGAGTTCCAAGCAAGAGACAGTGGTTGATTCACCTTGCGAATCAGAGTATATAGCAGCTAGTGAGGCAGCAAAGGAGGCGATATGGCCGAAGAACTTCATTGGAGACCTTGGAGTTGTACCAGCTATTAAGGAGCCAATGGAAATTTTCTATGATAGTGAAAGTGCAGTTGCCTTAGCCAAGGAACCAAGGGATCACGGGAGATCCTGACACATCGACAGAAAATACCATTTCATCAGACATCAAATAGAAGAAGGACTCCTCATGGGAAAGAGGGTATCATCAGATGAGAATCCAGCAAATCCCTTCACGAAGGGACTGACTCGGGTTAAGCATCTCCAGCATGCTCGGAGCATAAGGTTGAAGGATGATATTAGATTTAGTAGTTAGATAACCTTGAAATTTGTAAAGTGTAATTGACCTTAGATGATGAATAAAAGGTGTTTTATTTATGAGTAAAGTGTTGCTATCTCTTGTCGATCGTTTACTATATTTCTTTTGCATGTTTTGACTTCCAGAATAATTATGTTTGGTATATCATATTATTCGAACCTCCACAGTCGGTCATATGTCGGAAGTAGGTATGAATCAAGACTGTCATGATTGGTTGCAGAGGTCTAAGTTGTTGGACATGGCTACAATACTCATGAGTGCTCATAAGTTTTGAGCATTGGACTTAACCCACGCTCATTGGAATCACTTCACGGAATTTATCTCGAGTGATCGTGAGACGGTAATAGCATATAAGTATTGAAACCTAGAGATATGATTTGTGCCTATGAGTTGGTTATGCATTGATTGTACGAAAACGCATTGGTAACTCGATGTTATAAAACATGCTCTTGTGTATAATTCAATGAGTAGTAGAACAAACATATGAGTCGAAGTTTATCTGTTCCTTCTTGGATTAGAAGCTGATATATGGGCCCCTCGATGATTTTGTTTTGACCTATGTACCAGGACCGGCCAGAACTTAGTTGATGTGTTCAATTAAGTTCTTTGTCAAACAAATCAGAAATTGGGAAACAAACTGCTGGACAATAAGTAAGACATTGTTCCATGTATTTGTCCGGCTGATATCTAGAACAAAGGATTATATGATCACTTATCTTAAATGGCGTATCATCGTCTTCTCAGTTCCGAGAGACCTTGAAAGAGCTACGATTGCTGATCGGTTCCTGAAGTCATACTTGCAGTTATAGGTATTAGACAAATCTAAGTGGGAGACTGATGGATAAGGTGTCTAAGTCCATAACTATTTATGGTATGTACTTGAACCAACTCGACATGGTCCATTTGGGTTGCATGGCACCATGCATTTGGATAGACTAAATGAGAGAAATAACACTTGTGGTTTATTAATATATTATAAGTTCTAATATATTAATAATATTATTTAATTAGTATTGATCAAGAATTAATTTGGAATTAATTAAGTGATCAAAAGATAACTAATTAAATATATGGGTTGATTATGTAAATCATCCATAACTTGTATAGTGGGCTAAGAAGCTCCATGGATTATCAAGTTGGGTTAAACCCATAGGATGCTCCATGGGAGTTACAAACCCATGGGTCATGGAAATGAAGAGCCATGACACATTAGGGTTTACATGGTGTAACCCTAGATGTGTTACACTATATAAGGATCATCTCCTCCACCAAAATCGGCTACACAAAGTGAAGTGAGGGCTAGGCCGATTTTTAGAGTGTGTGCATTCTCTCTAAAATCATTCCAAAAGCATTTGGTGTTGTGTGAAGCATTTGAGGCATCACACTTGGGGTGCTAGGCTCACAAGGTTTCAAGGAATCAAAATCAACTACAAGGTATGTATTTCTAGCTATCCTTTTAGGATAAAAGTTCCCCATGTATGCTAGATAGGATTATGAACCTTGGAAACCAAATTTTGCATGTACTTAGACAAACATATATCCAAGGTTTATTAGGGTTGCATATAGACTTAGGAAGTTTTAGAATGCTCAAAACCCATTAGTAGGATCGATTGGTAAAAAGATGTATCGTTTGGAAATTCCACTTTAAACACCTCACAGATCTAGCCTAGATATCATTCTCAAAAGTAGATTGATCAATATAACGATTGATATTTATGATGAATCTTATTTATAAGTTCATAATAATGTGTACGGACATAAATATAAGTTACACTTAAAGCATAATAAGTATAACTCAACTTACAGGTTTTCTAGCGAAAAACCGTAAACTACACGGGCAGAACCTCGACTCCAAACTCTTCATTTTGTCGGGCCTTCCAACGCTGCAACACTTCACTAAAATACTCGAGACCCGGAGATTCAAATACCGGGGGTTTGTGAGAGATTTTGAGAGAGATATTGAGATAAATTGAGAAATAAATGAAGAAGAATTCCATTTCTATTTATAGACAAATTTGACTGATACGTCATGCAATGGCAAGGGGCGCACCGCGTTATGGTGGTGTGGCTTGTGACAACCCAAAATTTCTATCTTGTACAACCATTCACTTCAATCAAAGTCAGACTTGTTTCTGCTAACTATTAGCATTGTTTAGAGTCTATTTGAGTATTTTGAGACTAGTGCGTCAATGGAATCAGTGTTTGGATTTGTCAGTTAAAGTTCCAAACCATCTAGCAAACCGTAAACCTCCTCAAAAGGAGTTTACGGTCAGGAAAGTTAGAGCTTACGGTCATGGTGACCGCAAACTCCCTCTATATACATAATTCATGATCATTTTGATCATTTCTTTCCTTTACAAGCCAAAAATCTTGAAAACTCTCTCAAGTATCATCCGACTTTTCTCTTAGATCTTCAAGATTGTAAGTATTTCTTCCCTTGATTTGTGGATATCCTTCTATATCTAGTGATTATACATGATTTCATCCATGAAATATCTTCATTGTGATAGATCTTCAAGTGTTCTTCATTTCACCAAGAACACCAAGAACACACACTAGTGTTCTTGGATCCTAATCACCCTTACAAGCTTCTAATAAGTAAGTACACTACCTTTAGCTTGTAATATACTTGAATTACTTGTTAAACACCTAAAAAACATCAAGAAACTTAAGTACAAAAGGTTTACAGTCTAGTGCATCTTCATAGACCGTAAACCCTTATAAAGGGTGTTCTTATAGCCTTTACCCTTCCTAAGGCTAAGCATGGTCCCTGGAATCCGATGCCTTTGAATGAAGCCCTTGAAAACCATCATTTGTGAAAGATTTGGTGAGTTTGCGGTTGGATCTCCTTAGACCGTGAACTCCATGACCGTAAGGTCATTAGAACGTGAACCCAAGAACCGTGAACTCCAAGGACCGTGAACACTTGGACCATGAACACTTGGACTGTGAACTCCCTAGGTCATGCCATTTGGACCGTAAACTCAATAAGGTGGCCATACACCCTAGTTATGCAATCATATGTGATTATATCCCTACAATCTAAGAGTTTCCTAGTCTATTAGGGTGTTATCCCTTATAATTAGTTGTTTATACACTAATCAAATACACATACATTTCA
The DNA here is from genome assembly GCF_002870075.4 of Lactuca sativa. NCBI lineage: Eukaryota > Viridiplantae > Streptophyta > Magnoliopsida > Asterales > Asteraceae > Lactuca > Lactuca sativa. The sequence goes on from NC_056623.2 coordinate 175,932,693, forward strand.
TTATATGTTTATTAGGATCTTTGTGTGCTCAAGGTTTCTCCTGGCACTCTACATCCTATTTCCAAACATACTACCGTATCACTCACTACATGTGAGTTCATACCGCTTAATCTACCTTTTAAATGATTTTAAATGCTTTTATGGGGGGGGGGGGGGGGAATACAAGTTGAAACATTATAGTTATTTTATCAATCGCATGTGATTAATAACTATCAAACAAATGGAATTGCTATACTTTTAGCTGTTTTATCAAACAAACTACTTCAAAATGTTTATAAAACTCTTTTACATGTTAAACTCTATATCAAACTTGTTCTTACATGAAAAACCTTTTCCTTTAACTCTTTTGAACTTATATATTGTCAAAACCATGTCTAATGCATGTATAGTTACATAAGTAAGGTTGGAAGGCCTTAGGACTGATAATACACTTTATTTCTTGTTCCTTGTTTGGTTGTGGGCTTAAAGTACCATGTTGTTTGTCCCAGTGTCATTTGATCCTTAGTTATATATTATGTATATATGTATAGACATAAAAGCTCTTATCTCAGTTCAGTACACACAATTATACAAACAACTCTACTAGTAAACTATAATTGGTATAGTTTAGGAACACACTAATCATTACTTCTAGTACAATGAAACATACAAAGAGTCAGTTCATACATGAGTCAATACATACTATTATGAGAAACTAAGAGAACATACTATTATGAGAAACAATACATACTATACACTATACAAGAGAACATACTATTGTGAGAAACTAAGAGAACATACTATTATGAGAAACAATACATACTATACACTATACAAGAGAACATACTATTATGAGAAACTAAGAGAACACTATACAAGAGAACACACTATTATGAGAAACTAGGAGAACATACTATTATGAGAAACAATACATACTATACACTATACAAGAGAACATACTACGATGAGAAACAAAGAGAACATACTACATACTAGACAGAGAGAACTTACAATACATATACAAGAATACTATAACATAAATGTGAGCCACAGTTTCGGGGCATTGCACCACCTGTCATGGCTCGTTTTGTATCCAGAGTCTCCTAGAAGGAGAGCGTGAATTTGTGTAGAGATCTATACTAGATTGACTATCCTACACCTTGCTGTTCGCTACAATGGGACTTGCAAGTCTATGGGTGCCAAATGTCATTTCTTCCAACGTATTTCATCGTCGTGTTTTTAGTCGATAGTATTGTACAATCATATCACATTATACCTTAAATAACAACTGGTTTAAGGTAGTTGGTACAAAAGTAGTTACTATAATACAACACTACAGTACTTTATTATTTCCCCATTTGCATTCACATTATGATCTTTTCACATAAACGGTAATGTAAAACTATATTTTTGGTTAATGATAGTCACACTTGGGAAAATACACACTCTTACAAGAAACAAACATACTTCACATTTGATGCCTTGGTAGAAGGCTACGTTTAGTAGAAAATATAGGATTTTATAGGGGATAAAAACATTTACTACAACCACCTACAAATTTATACATCAAACACTTACAAACATTTTCATACAAACAATGACATTAAAATGCTTATGAACTCACCAGCTTTAAAGCTGATAAAATTTTTCAAAATAACTTGTATTCTCAGGTCATCAGTAGACAGGTACCGATGCTAGGTTTTTGAGAAGATAGAGCTCGTTCAAGACTCATCTCTTATTTTGATTTACATTTTTGGTGTCTTATAAACTTCACAGAACACACTTGTATTAAATTATATTATTAATGCAATGGATGATGTTGTTGCTTGTTTAGTACTATGCTTTGTTGTGATACTGTACGTGACGTCCTCCGCCCTCAAACGTTTTCGCCGTTTCGGTTTTGGGGTGGGAAAGATGGGTATCAGAGCATCGTTTATAGTGAATCGAGTATATCAACCCATAAAAGATATACAAACTATAAACACAGAGGGATTTAAAATAATCTGATCAAGAGTTTATACTTTAAATACTAAAATATTTAACCAAGTATACATACCTTCATTCATACTAAAACCAGTGTCACTGGGACAGAACAAAAGTATTACGATTTTTGAACATCACAAGTAGACTCGGGGATGTATGGTCAGTCCTGGTAATGACATAGCATGATCAACTATGTTGGTCCGAGAAGTTATTAGCATATGCCCGAGAATGGTTGTGATGTGTCAACAAGTCTAAAAACTTACCAACACTACTACAATGAAAACGTTAGAACATAACATAAGCCTAAAATAATATAGGAGTATTTTGTGCTACTATAATTACTTATCTGAGAACTAAAGGTCTCTATTAGTAGGTCAATAGTTGCTAAGTTAATACGCTAAGGTTATATGTGACTAGGATGTCATAGACTTAGAATTTGTGATCTTTGCTTAACTTCCTGTTCCTTGTTTGGTTGTGGATTCGGAGTTAGGGTCACTTATTCGAAGGTCTATCCTGTTTTGATTTCATGTAACTGGTATGCGCTATGGAAGTATTGAAGTAACTGATAAAGATCATCTTATAATTATCTAATTAGTATGTCTATTAAGTATTTCTTATGCCCTTTTTCTCGCATAGATATTATGGCTGGATTCCATCCCCACGACGACCCATACTTCCCAAACGAAGGCAATGTTGGATGGATTGAAACGGAGCCAGAAGATGATCAACCATCCCTTTGGATGATCACCTCGCAGAAGGCTTCTCGGAGGATTCTGACTCCGAACCAGAAGTCAATAACCTACCCCTAGTGGCTCAAAACCCTAATGCTAACGCTCGTCTAGCATTTCAAGGTCCCACACCTCTATGGGCAACAAACTTGAACCGTTGGAGTGATGAGCAGGGTCAACCCTTACCCTTCAATGGAGACCAAAGCTTTTACAATCTAAGCGAGGGAGGCTCAGCTGACCGAGTCCTGCCCATCATGGTCCGTAGGATTGCTCGGAATGTCGAGCAAGGTTGGGCAACCATCGACCGAGTCATGGAAATTGACGCCAATGCTGGCGTTAACACGGTCCACATTCGCCATCTAGAGGAGGCTCTGAATGGGAATAGGAGAGCCAATGAGGTTCTGCAGGGAAATCTACACACGTTCATACGATTTTTCTATAATTTATGGTGAATTTTAAAAAACTACATATCATTGTAGCTCATTTCAGACCAGTTTGGAAAAACGACCATTTTCACTATAGTTAGGATCAATATCAGGCCAGAGAAAAAATCAAGGACAAAGTAGACTCAATTTCTATATTTGAGGGTTTACAGATCCTAATTCTAAACCCTGATGATTTTTCTATAATTTTTCTAAGATAGGGGCATGTTGGTCAATTTCATAACATTTTCCAGCTTTGGTTATTAAGACTTAAATGGCCTCTTAACCCATTAAGTTACTCCCGAAACGACTTATAAGCTGGAAATTGATTCTTAAACAGTAGCATAGTTCATTAAGTAAAAAATACCACATACACTTCAAACCCAACCCTAAAGTACGTTGTTACATATGGAAAATTCAAAGTATGATGCTATATGGGATATTCATTGGCTAGGGCTTTTAGCTTGCATTCATTTGACATCCAAAGCACACTAAAAACCTAAAAATGTTGTTGGGAACATCACCACTAAAAGTACAATGCCTTTATGATAAAATTCTCCATTTAGAGTTTTTGGTTTGCATCTTCTCAACACCCAAGCCTATTATGTATACACTATTATTTCTAGAAACATCACCACCCAATATCATCATGGAAATGGTGGACATAGGTGGTTGCCAAATAGTCCTAGATCGAGTGAAATACATTGTAAAGTGAACTCCACCCCCAAATAGTCCTAGATCGAGTTTCCATCTTATTTTAATCCTTAAATCCCAGCAACCAATGGTGGCCCTAAGGTGGTAGTGGTAGATTCTGGCGCAGTGGCGGCACAAGGCCAAGACAAGGAGGTTAGGCTAGGGCGACAAAGAAAAGAGACGGGGTGGGGAGTGAGAGATCGTAGCTAGGGTTTCTTAGGGAATCCTTGGCTGCCAAGTTGATGCAAAGAAGGAGGGGCAAAATAACTATTGTCAATACTCTATCAAACACACATACACATTCCCATTTTCCAATATTTGGCTGTATTGGTCCCGCATTTACAATCCTTTACAAAAACTTTCAAAAATAGGCAATAACTCCACCTAAAAACAAAAACCAACAAAAAACAAGCCTCCACTAACAATTCCCAAGGATATTTTACTATTGAAAAACATATTCCGTACTTTTAATTAATTTAAATTAAAATACACCAAAAAATTCGGGGCGTTACACATTTTGTCACATGTCGTTTGCATAAGGAGGAAGAAAAGACTTTGGTCGGTGCCATGTGGTGCACTCCGATGTCTCCATCTCACCTTCAGCGGGAGAATTTCAAAATTTTGACCTACAATTTCTATATCTTGAATTTGTACGAACATCTCGGCCAAGCCCAAGATCTTGGATTTAATCAGTGTCTTGGACTGCCATCATGTTTCTTGTGAAATATTATGCATGAATTTAAGGCTCGATGAAAAAGGAATATACCAAGTCAAATAACACATGGTCAATGTCTCATGAATGTTGAAGACCCTCGTGAAAGTAGGGTCAAGAAAAGATTAAGAAGAATCCCATGCCAAAATTATAGTTATTATTGTATGTATATAAAGACTAGTTGATCGATACACACACAAACACTCCCACTACTACTTATTCTCTAATTATTTTGACACTTGAGCACATTCACTTTATTTCTAAGATCGGCTAGCACTTATAACTTTATTTTAATTTAGTATAAGTTCTAAGGCATATGATTTCATCACCTCCCGAGGTTTTATGCTAGATATCCAAAAGGATTAAGGGATTCCCTTGTAACCCACCGTGTTCTAGCACTTACTTTATTTACTTTCTATTGTTCAATAAAAAAACAATCCAGTCCTTTATTCATCTGTTTACATTGCTAAAATTGCTAAGGTATCTTCTGGTATCTTAGTATATTTTTTAGCATCTTGAGCTTTATTGTACAAATTTATTCATTAATTATCTTTAACACTATTTTTGTCCTAAAATATACTTATTGATATTACGAGATAATACATTTTAATACAACTATTTTATGAACATTATAGTTTTTTACCCATGATCTTGGGGATGAACAAGATCTTTAGGTCATTTGAAGATCTTAAGCACTTTACTTTTATTTACCTTATTTCAAACATCACACCACACTCACTAATTTGGTTACAAAATTAGTTTCTTAATTTTTGATCAAAACAATTTTGGCGCCATCTGCGGGAAAAGTGGTGTTATCACATTTTTATCTTTAAAGTTACTCACAAAGCTTTTCACATATTTCTGATCACTTACACATTTTTGCACCAAAAATGTATTTCTTTACCAAAATCCACTTCTAGCACAATTCCATCCATCTCCATTGGTCAAAACCTATCCCCACCCCCGGTTGTCACCTCAAAAAGAAGGAATGTTGAGATCCCTAGAAGGACCATTTGTAACAACTCAAATTTTTCAAACAAATTTTTTTTTTCATTTTTAAACGTAGTTGTTTCCATTTAAAACAAGGCATAAATAGCTTAATTAATCTGTCAAATACAATTATTCAAAATCCCAGGATCATAAAAACAATCTTCAGTGTGTATCGATCACGCCGGCGCCTTCCCACGGTCCTCGCTAGTACCTGAAATACATGCACAACAACTGTAAGCATAAATGCTTAGTGAGTTCCCCAATATACACTTACGCACATACGCCTTTCCAGGCCCTGACCTTCCGGTCCTCAATACAACGCCTTCCGGCCCATAACATAATCGCCTTCCGGCCCATAACATATTGCCTTCCGGCCCACATAACATACATAGCACATATAACAAATAACTTACCACATATAGCATACATATCACATAACATATCCGACCTTCCGGTCACACAGTCAAACCCTTCCGGGTACAGTATAGTGAGAGGACTCACCTCGTATATGCTGAAAGCTAGCAACTCCTGAAATGACTCGTGCACAACCGACGAGCTACAACCTCCCTATAACATTACATAACTCATTAATACTTATATCTTCTAAGTGTGACTATCCCTAAGAAGTCAGACTTAGGTCAACTCTGGTCAACGGTCAACGGTCAGCTCGACTGGACTCGGCGAGTACCTTGGCGACTCGGCGAGTCTAGTCGTCCTCCAACTTTCTGAGATTCCTTATCTACTCGTCGAGTACCCTCTTCGACCCGACGAGTTACTCCTGGAAGAATCGCGGGGCCACCCCGACTCCACTCGCCGAGTCTGAAGAACAACTCGGCGAGTCCCAGTAAATCTTCAAGCTACTCGCCGAGTCTGAAGAACAACTCGGCGAGTCCATACCATGCAGACGAGCAACTGCTTCCTGAATTACGTATGGTCCCAAGATATACAACCATGGGACTCTCTGGACTTCTAAACATCTCATTACTGTGGGTATAACGTCTGGGTAATAACATAATAACCCATCTAATCACTAAATGGGTTTTCATAAACCCTAGGTTCATAAACACATTAACTAACAGAAGGGAATCCGAAACCTTACCTGGAATATGCCCTCTCTGTGTCTCCAAACCACAGAACTCGAATCCCTTGCTGTTCCTTTAGCCAAAACCCTTCTCCTCCTTGCCCAACAATTTCTTCAAGCCCTAATATCCTCCAATCTTGCTCTAGATGTCCACAGCCGTTTAGGGTTCCTCTCAGTCGACTAAAAACGGACAATGACGGCCTATGAGAGTATTATATACGATTCAAACTGAACGGTTAGGGTTTCTGCTGAACAGCGTCGACTCGCCGAGTCCATATCTGGACTCGTCGAGTCCAGTCGTGGACCCGCGACCAAGTCTGCGATCCTACTCGGCGAGTCTAGGCTCCAACTCGCCGAGTCCCCTCTTAAACCACCCAAAGACATAATTTAATAATACCTGAGATTTCGGGCTGTTACAACTCTCCCCCACTAGGATTAGACTTCGCCCTCGAAGTCTCATTCTGAAAATAGTTCCGGATGCTGCTCCCGCATCTCACATTCCGGCTCCCAAGTCATTTCCGATCCCTTACGGTGTTGCCATTGAACCAACACCAGGGGTACCTCCTTGTTCCTCAGAACCTTGATCTTCCGATCCCTGATAGCCACTGGTCTCTCCGCGTAATTCAGGCTCGCATCCACCTGAATATCCTCCAATGGAACCACTGCCGACTCATCGGCTATGCACTTCCTCAGCTGCGACACATGAAAAGTGTCATGGATCTGACCCAACTCTGCTGGCAATTCCAACCGATAGGCTACCCGGCCTATCCTTGCAATCACACGAAATGGCCCAATATACCGGGGCCCCAATTTGCCCCTCTTCCTAAATCGAATCACTCCTTTCCAAGGAGAGACCTTCAGGAGAACGAAGTCGCCGACCTGAAATTCAAGCTCGGATCGACGCCTGTCTGCATAACTCTTCTGTCGGCTCTGGGCCGTCAATAACCTTTGTCTCACTTGCTGGATCTGCTCTGTCGTCTGTAGCACGATCTCCGTGCTGCCCATCACTCTTTGTCCCACCTCTCCCCAACAAATGGGGGTCCGACACCTCATTCCATACAACAGCTCAAAAGGTGGCATACCAATGCTCGAATGGTGGCTGTTGTTGTAGGAAAACTCTGCCAATGGCAAATACGCATCCCAACTACCCCCGAAGTCTAACACACACGCCCGGAGCATGTCCTCCAGCGTCTGAATTGTCCGCTCGCTCTGACCGTCTGTCTGGGGATGGTATGCGGTACTAAAATGCAATTTAGTACCCAACTCCTCATGGAATTTCTTCCAGAACCTGGAAGTGAAGCGCACATCGCGGTCTGACACAATCGAGAGCGGCACCCCGTGCCGAGATACCACCTCTTTCACGTATATCTCCGCCAACTTTTCCGCTGAAGAACTCTCACTGATGGCAAGGAAGTGTGCACTCTTCGTCAACCTATCCACAATCACCCAAATTGCGTCAACTCCCCTAGCAGTCCTTGGCAATTTGGTGATAAGATCCATAGTGACCTGTTCCCACTTCCACTTGGGAATCTCCAATGGCTGCAACTTGCCATGCGGTCTCTGGTGTTCGGCCTTAACCCTACGGCAGGTCAAGCACCTCTCAACGAACCATGCTACGTCCCTCTTCATACAGGGCCACCAATATTCCTTCCTTAAATCCAAATACATCTTTGTAGCACCGGGATGGATCGAGAATTTCGATCTATGAGCCTCTTCCATCAACGTAATACGCGTACCGCCCACGAACGGTACCCAAATCCGACCCTGAAACGTCATAAGGCCTCGTCTATCCTTGACAAACTCTGAGATTAACCCCACAACCCGCTCTTTCTTCTGCATTTCTGGTCGCACAGCCTCTGCCTGGGCCCCACGAATAGCGTCCAATACCGGAGTCATCACAGTCAATCTCAAGCATACATCTCGCAATGGAGTGCTCTCCGCCCTGCGGCTCAATGCATCGGCTACCACATTAGCCTTGCCTGGGTGGTACAGGATCTCACAATCATAATCCTTGACCACATCCAACCACCTCCTCTGACGCATATTTAGGTTGGATTGATCCATCAAATACTTCAAACTCTTATGGTCCGTGTATATCGTACACCGAACCCCATACAAGTAGTGACGCCAAATTTTGAGAGCGAACACTACTGCCCCCAACTCCAAATCATGCGTGGGATATCTCGCCTCATGAGGCTTCAGCTGCCTCGACGCATAAGCTATCACATGACCCCTCTGCATCAACACTGCACCCAATCCCGAAATCGACGCGTCGCAATATACCACAAAGTCTTCCATCCCTTCTGGGAGGGCTAATACCGGGGCTTCGCACAATCTCTGGCGAAGTGTCTCAAAGGAGGTCTGCTGCTCAGGCCCCCATGAGAATGCAACACCCTTCCGGGTCAATCTGGTGAGTGGCACTGCGATCTTGGAGAAATCCTTGATAAATCTCCGATAATACCCTGCCAACCCAAGGAAACTTCTGATCTCAGAGGGTGACTTCGGCACTTCCCAACTCATCACCGCCTCAACCTTGGCCGGATCGACCAATATCCCTTTCTGATTAACCACATGTCCTAGAAACTGGACCTCCCGCAACCAGAAGTCACATTTGGAGAACTTTGCATAAAGCTTCTCCGACCTCAATACCTCCAGGACCTCCCTCAAATGCTCCTCATGCTGCTCTCTAGATCTCGAATATACCAGAATGTCGTCGATAAATACAATCACCGACCGATCCAACATCGGCCTGCATACCCTGTTCATGAGATCCATGAACACAGCCGGGGCGTTGGTGAGTCCAAAAGGCATCACCACAAACTCATAATGCCCATATCGCGTCCTAAACGCGGTCTTCTGGACGTCCTCATTCCGTACTCTCACCTGATGGTATCCCGACCTCAGATCGATCTTGGAAAACCAAGATGCTCCCTGCAACTGATCGAATAAATCATCGATCCTCGGTAACGGGTAACGGTTCTTGACCGTTAACTTGTTCAACTCCCGGTAATCAATGCACATCCGGTGTGAACCATCCTTCTTCTTGACGAACAGAATAGGTGCTCCCCAAGGCGAGCTGCTCGGCCGAATGAATCCCTTTCCCAGCAACTCCTGGAGTTGCGAGGACAACTCTTGCATCTCTGGAGGTGCAAGACGATAGGGCACTTTAGCAATAGGCGCGGCCCCCGGAACCAGATCGATACCAAACTCTACTTGCCTCACAGGAGGTACTCCTGGCAGTTCCTCGGGAAAAACATCTGAAAACTCACGCACCACAGGGACCTCCTTAACTGACTTCGGTCTCTCGGAAATCTCCCGCGTATCCATCACATACGCCACAAAACCCATACATCCCTGCTGTAGACACTGCCTCGCCCTAGCGGCCGAACAAAAAGCTGATCCTGAACGGGTACCCTCACCGTACACCGAAAGAACTCCCCCTCTATGGTCTCGTATGGTCACCAACTGACGCTCACAGTCGATGACAGCGTCGAATCGGCTCAACCAGTCCATGCCCACGATAACACAGACGTCACCCATCGCAATAGGAATCAGGTCAATCGGGAATTCAACCCCGAAAATCTCTAGCACACATCCTCGAAGAACCTCCGTGGCATAAATCGATTTCTCGTCAGCTATAGAAACCCTCAAAGGTCGACTCAACAACTCACGACTAACGCCGATATGCTGACTAAAGGCTAAGGACACAAAGGACCTACTAGCACCCGAGTCGAATAACACTAAGGCAGGCACAGAGTTCACAAGGAAAGTACCTACGCATATAATAACATAAGCATAACATCTCGACATTAAAATAAATACATGAATTACGACATACCTGCCACAACATCGGGCGCAGCGCGGACCTCCTCCGCAGTCAGCTGAAAGGCTCTCCCACGAGCCCTCGGGGCCTCGACCTTCACCGGTCGAGTCTCAGTAGTCCTGGCAGCAGGTGAAGATCCCTGACGAAGCTGAGGGCACTCGGCCTTCCGATGGCCGGTCTGGTTGCAATGAAAGCAAACCGTAAATCCCTTGGGACACTCCCTAGCAATGTGTCCCTCCTTGCCACACTTGTAGCAAGCACCGGCTCGACACGCCCCATCGTGACCCTTGCCGCACTTTACGCAAATGCGGTTCTTCGAACCTCCCGTCCTCGAATCGGCGGACTTGATCCGCTTGGCTGCCGGCTGAGACTGAGCCGGCCGCCGGTCTGCCTGCTGAGACTCGGCCTCCTCCCTGGCCTGAGTCTCTAACTCGATCTCACGCTTCCTGGCATTCGCCTGAAGCTCAGTAAAAGTATGGTAAGTGGAGTTTGACACAAACTCCCGGATCTCCCTCCTCAGAACACCCAAATACCGGCTCATCCGAGCCTGCTCTGTGGCCACCAGCTCGGGGCAAAACATCGCCCTCTCATGGAACTTCCGCGTGATCGCCGCCACCGAATCAGTACCCTGCTTGAGGGTTAAGAACTCCTGAACCAATCGTTCCCGCTCCACCGGGGGAACGTACTCATCCCTGAACATGGTAGTGAACCCCTCCCATGTCACTGCCGCAGTCTCTGCCAAAGTGAAGTTCGCCGTCACGAACTTCCACCAGTCCTTTGCTCCCAGACGGAGCTGGTTCAAAGCGAACCGTACCCTCAGGTGCTCCGGGCATGAACAAGTGTAGAAGCACCCCTCTATATCTGCGATCCACCTCATCGCAGCAATCGGATCCTGCGTCCCATCGAACTCTGGTGGCTTCGTGTTGCTGAACTCCCGAAACAGCAACGAGTCGCCCCCCTGTGGCCTAGCAGCGGCCACAGCTGCGGTAGCTGCAGCGGTTGCAGCCTCAGTCAACGCGGCGTACCGCTCATCGAATGTCTCCATCAGGGTGGTCTTGATAGACCCAAACATCTCCGGGATCTCAGCCCGGATCGCCGCCGCCACCTCCTCGTGAATCATCTGACGAATATCCTCGTCACTCACACCGCTCGTACTCGCTCCGTGGCGTGGTCTAACCATGATGTCTCTGAAATACAACATAAAACTATCAGAGACTCCATCAAGTGTAATTGCACTTGATAACGCAACCCTACCCCGTCCCCGATATCCAGGGATTCTTACTTGGGTCTCCCACTGACCCGGTGTCCTCGGTAGTACGGGCCCAATACTACCGACCACACCGCATCAGTGTTCATCCCAAGTCCTCCTCCCCAAACTTCGGATAGTGAGTACTCTACTTCTGATATGCACTATCTACCCGCATACTAGCAAAGCATCTCATATAAGCAAACTTCCCTAGACTAAGGCATCACAAATCAGGCCACTCTAGTCCTATCATGAATACCTAGTCTTCTAGCATGCATAACAATTCACATCATATAATATGGTAAGGTATTTTGGGGATCTTTACCGTTCGGGCGCTGACTGATCATACACACTGCTTCTTTCTTGCTTACCACAAAACCATTTACAAACGTCTATGCCTTTATTTGAAAAGTTTCCTCAAATCCTCGGTTTGAGTTCAGTTACCCCCGAAGGTGCACCCGAATCCCTCAAACCTGGCTCTGATACCAACTGTAACAACTCAAATTTTTCAAACAAATTTTTTTTTTCATTTTTAAACGTAGTTGTTTCCATTTAAAACAAGGCATAAATAGCTTAATTAATCTGTCAAATACAATTATTCAAAATCCCAAGATCATAAAAACAATCTTCAGTGTGTATCGATCACGCCGGCGCCTTCCCACGGTCCTCGCTAGTACCTGAAATACATGCACAACAACTGTAAGCATAAATGCTTAGTGAGTTCTCCAATATACACTTACGCACATACGCCTTTCCAGGCCCTGACCTTCCGGTCCTCAATACAACGCCTTCCGGCCCATAACATAATCGCCTTCCGGCCCATAACATATTGCCTTCCGGCCCACATAACATACATAGCACATATAACAAATAACTTACCACATATAGCATACATATCACATAACATATCCGACCTTCCGGTCACACAGTCAAACCCTTCCGGGTACAGTATAGTGAGAGGACTCACCTCGTATATGCTGAAAGCTAGCAACTCCTGAAATGACTCGTGCACAACCGACGAGCTACAACCTCCCTATAACATTACATAACTCATTAATACTTATATCTTCTAAGTGTGACTATCCCTAAGAAGTCAGACTTAGGTCAACTCTGGTCAACGGTCAACGGTCAGCTCGACTGGACTCGGCGAGTACCTTGGCGACTCGGCGAGTCTAGTCGTCCTCCAACTTTCTGAGATTCCTTATCTACTCGTCGAGTACCCTCTTCGACCCGACGAGTTACTCCTGGAAGAATCGCGGGGCCACCCCGACTCCACTCGCCGAGTCTGAAGAACAACTCGGCGAGTCCCAGTAAATCTTCAAGCTACTCGCCGAGTCTGAAGAACAACTCGGCGAGTCCATACCATGCAGACGAGCAACTGCTTCCTGAATTACGTATGGTCCCAAGATATACAACCATGGGACTCTCTGGACTTCTAAACATCTCATTACTGTGGGTATAACGTCTGGGTAATAACATAATAACCCATCTAATCACTAAATGGGTTTTCATAAACCCTAGGTTCATAAACACATTAACTAACAGAAGGGAATCCGAAACCTTACCTGGAATATGCCCTCTCTGTGTCTCCAAACCACAGAACTCGAATCCCTTGCTGTTCCTTTAGCCAAAACCCTTCTCCTCCTTGCCCAACAATTTCTTCAAGCCCTAATATCCTCCAATCTTGCTCTAGATGTCCACAGCCGTTTAGGGTTCCTCTCAGTCGACTAAAAACGGACAATGACGGCCTATGAGAGTATTATATACGATTCAAACTGAACGGTTAGGGTTTCTGCTGAACAGCGTCGACTCGCCGAGTCCATATCTGGACTCGTCGAGTCCAGTCGTGGACCCGCGACCAAGTCTGCGATCCTACTCGGCGAGTCTAGGCTCCAACTCGCCGAGTCCCCTCTTAAACCACCCAAAGACATAATTTAATAATACCTGAGATTTCGGGCTGTTACACCATTCCAACATCCTCACCAGTTCAATATTCGGGAAGTGTAGCCTAACAAATATTGGTTATAATCTTACAATGAGATGATATCCATGTTGACTAGAATAAAGTACCATATCACTGAGCAAAGTGAAACCAACCAGATGGTGTTTAAAAGTATGGAGACACTAATCTCGAATTTGAGAAGGCTTATGGACTCTACACTAACTCCACCCTCAATCTTACAACCCATTATCCTGAACTTCGAAGCCGGTGCATCTTCAAAATGCCAGGCCGGAGACTTTATATCGAGATAAACCCATATCTTCATAGATGGTGTAACTCTTGGTACGGTAGGTCTTGTATCCTAAGATTTTGGGGGATCTTCAATATCTCGTCTAACACCCAAGATCCTGGGATAAACCCAGTCATGGCGAAGGAACACATAAAACTAAGAGACATGATCTCGAGTGTACCGAGTGTCATCTAACCAATACCATAGGTTTCACCTGTTAACCTTAGGTTTTCAAGATTTGCACCCCTGATATGTGACACTGAAGTTCCAAAGAGGTTTTAGACGTTGAACATGAAAATGTATAATGGAACTACGGATCCTAAGGAACATGTCGTCCAGTATAAAGAACACATGGAGATAGTCCCAATAACAGAACATCTCAAGGAGGCTTGTCTATGTAATGGTTTTGGCTCGAACCTTAGAGGATCTGAACTAAAATGGATCCTAAACGTCCCTCTTTATTTTATTACTTCTTTTCGCACGTTTTCTTAACTTGTTTAATAATTAGTTTTATTGTAGTAGAGCTAACCTTTATAGAGTAACTCAAGGCAACGATGAGTCATTGAGAGATTATGTTAATAGGGTTGGGAAAGAAGCCCTAGATATCCAACATCTAGATGTTGCAACATCTGTAGAAGCCTTCAAGATGGGACTAAAGAAAGATTCCCTATTCTATTAGGATGTTGTCATGAGCCCATGCAAGAAATTAGAGGAAGTTAGAAATAGAGCTGTAACAACGCAAATTTTCGAAACAATTTTTTTTCATTTTAAAAATAAGTATTTCCATCCAAAACAAGGCATAAATAGTTTAAGTATTATGTCAATATAAATAGTCTAAATCCCAAGATCATAAAAACATTCTTCAGTGTGTATCGATCACGCCGACGCCTTCCCACGGTCCTCGCTAGTACCTGAAACACATACATAACAACTGTAAGCATAAATGCTTAGTGAGTTCCCCAATATACAACTTACGCACATACGCCTTTCCAGGACCTGACCTTCCGGTCCATGTGTCTCAGGGGACTTCCGTCCCTGCTGGGTAAACCTTCCGGTCCTACCCACGCCGACCTTCCGGTCCATCACACAACATATCGCCTTCCGGCCCATAATATAATCGCCTTCCGGCCCATGACATACATAGCACACATATAACAATTAACTTACCACATATAGCATACATATCACATATCATATCCGACCTTCCGGTCACACAGTCAAACCCTTCCGGGTACAGTATAGTGAGAAGACTCACCTCGTGAATGCTGAAAGCTAGCAAATCCTGAAATCACTCGTGCACACTTCGACGAGCTACAATCTCCCTATAACAACACATATCTCCCATTAACACTTATATCTTTTGAGTGTGACTATCCCTAAGAAGACAGACTTAGGTCAACTCTGGTCAACGGTCAACGGTCAACTCGACCGGACTCGGCGAGTGCCATGGCGACTCGGCGAGTCTAGACGTCCTCCCCAACTTCCCCTGATGTTCCCTTTCTACTCGTCGAGTATCCCTCTTGGCTCGACGAGATCCTCGTGGAAGGATCGCGGTGCCACCCCGACTCCACTCGCCGAGTCTGAAGAACAACTCGACGAGTTCCAGCAAATCTCCAAGCTACTCGCCGAGTCTGTTCATCGGACTCGGCGAGTCCATGCCATGCAGTCGATCAAACTGCTTTCTGAGATAAGTTTTGTCCCGAAATACACAAGCATGGGACCTTCTGGACCTCTAAAGGTCCTAATACAGGGTTATAGTCGTTTGGGTAACAATGTATTAATTCATCTAATCACCAAATGGGTTCCATAAACCCTAAATCCATGCACATATCAACAATACAGAAAGAATCCGAGATATTACCTGAATAACGCACTCTCTGTGTCCCCAAACCGCAGAACTCGAATCCCTTGCTGTTCCTATAGCCAAAACTCTTCCCCTCCTTGCACAACAATTTCTTCACAAGCCCTAATACCCTTCAATCTTGCTCTAGATGCCCACAGCCGTTTAGGGTTCTTCTCAGTCGACTAAAGACTAACAATGACGGCCTATAAGTGCCTTATATACATTCCAAAACCAAACGGTTAGGGTTTCCGCTGAACAGCGTCGACTCGCCGAGTCCATATCTGGACTCGTCGAGTCCAGTCGCGATCCCGCGACCAAGTCTGCGATCCTACTCGGCGAGTCTAGGCTCCAACTCGCCGAGTCCCCTCTTAAATTACCCTAAAAACATAATTTAATAATACCTGAGATTTCGGGCTGTTACAAGAGCACTAAGATATCAGGCTGGAAGAAGACAATAAGATCCAGAAGTGGCACAAGATGTTCTGGAAGCCAAGGAAAATGAATTCAATGAAGTCTTATTAGATCCCGAGGATTCTAACATCAAGGTGCTATTGAGCGTTGATCTTGACCAAGATCTTACCAAGTTCATGAAGAATAGGAAATCGACATTCGTTTGGAAAAATGAAGATTTGATAGGTATATCTAGAGATATAATAACTCATAAGTTAAATATTGATCCATGTTTCAAGCCAATTAATAAAAAAAAGAAGGAAATTTGCACCTGAAAGAAACATCATAAACCAAGGAGAGGCTAAAAGATTACTCAAAGTCAAAATGATTAAAGAAATAAAATTCCCATAATGGTTGGCCAACGTGGTGGTGGTCGAAAAGAAGAATGGAAAATAAAGAGTATGTGTGGACTTCACGGATCTCAACAAAGTCTTCCCTAAAGATCCATTTCCTCTTCTACACATAGACTCTTTGGTAGATTCGATTGCATGTCATGAAATCCTTACCTTAATGGATGCTTCATCCGGATTTCAAAAGGTCCAAATGGAGCCTTCAGACCAAGAAGACAATGCTTTAATAACCCCAACATGCATATATTGTTATGCATCGATTCCTTCTGGTTTAAAAAATACAGGTGCTATATACCAAAGACTAGTGAACAAGATTTTGAAGCAACAAGTGGGAAAACCATTTTTCAAAGAAGCTGAGAGCCATTTCCAAGATCTTGAAGAAGCATTCAATATCTTGGATCAGTTCAACATGAAGCTTGAGCCTTCCAAATGCTATTTAAAAGATCTAGTATGCTCAAGGATCATATTAAACTGATATTGCTAATTAACATATGACACTAATGAGTCACACTAACAACAACTTGATTTAATTGATTATTTATTAGAAATTGATTCTTATAAATATTCAATAAAACTCTTATAATTAAATTGGAAATTACTTATTTTATGGAAATGTTAATTTTAATTAGCAAGTAACATAATATATCATATGGTATGATTTATAAGTCATGTACATTATTTTGGACAAGAAAGATTTTTTCTTTTAGCCAAAAAGCAAACTTTATAACTTATAAAAGAGCTTGTGAGATTTTATAAATGTTTGACTTCTTTTATACATTGAAACCATAACATGCTTCTATGAACCATGTTATGGGCTTTTGATTATTTGAAAAGAAAGAATGGCATGTCTTAAGGTGCATAGGAGACAAGTACGCTTTTGGGGACATGTTTGCTTAAAGTGTTAAGTCCTAATGGTCCATGAATTTACTTTATGCATATGAGAGATGAGTCTTGCACTCATCTTTCACTCTCTTGATGCTATTTCCAAATTCACTCCCCTCTCTCTTACTTTCTCTAGTTTTGTTTTTGCATGAAGAGAATACTTGATATTTTGCTCTTTTTGTGTTCTTATTTTGATAAGAACATAAAGCTTAAGAG
This sequence comes from Lactuca sativa, assembly GCF_002870075.4. NCBI lineage: Eukaryota > Viridiplantae > Streptophyta > Magnoliopsida > Asterales > Asteraceae > Lactuca > Lactuca sativa. Next base: position 175,950,322 of record NC_056623.2, read on the forward strand.
TTTTATAGAAAACGACTAGCATCCTACATGAACTTGAGTCATTTTTGGTGTCTCAAAGGTTTCACATTCTTCATAAACTTCCAAGCCTCCTAAGAGGACTGAAAGAACAACGAAGGTTGTTATTCCTTCATCATTTCTATGGTTGGTGTTTAATCTCTCTACAACTTGCAAGAAGATTCTTGGTGTGTATAAAATGTTTATGTTATGTTCTAAAATAAAGTTTTCCGTTTGCCAATCTTTGTAGTTTTTGAAACTATTTTTAAAATTAAACCTAGCAATTGGTATCTGAGACACCTTGCAAGTTTGGTTAGATTATTTTTTTGAGTTTGGAATCTTAGTTTTTAGAGAATATGGATAACTTGTTTTTGTTTAAAAATAACTTCATACATATTTTCTATGACAATTTTATAATTGTTATTTTTTTATGTGACAAAAGCTTCTTGCATATTTTGTCATTTAAAAGTTGTCTTAGAAAACAAATGTTGTTTTATATGTATATTGATGTGTATTATGTGCATAAACTAGCCAATGACCATTATGATTATTGTGTTGTTGTGTTTGTTGTTTTTGTTATAAAAATGGTTATAATAATTTATTTATCCATATGGTATATAATAATTAAATAAATTAGTTTTCTTGTTTTTTTGTAAAGTAATAGATTAATTTTTAGAAGTAATTTATTTGTACAAAGATGTAACAAGAAATGAAGTTGGAGCCGTTTTTGAAGACAAAAGGGCATTTTCGAGTCTACATATGTGCTGGGCAAAAAGATGACACTTTTTGAAAAGTGCCATGAATGCTACACATGTGTTGAACAAACAATGGCATTTTCTGAAAATTGTCATGAATGCAACAGATTTTTACTTAAAGTTAAATCTTTTGCAAACAATGTGTGTTTACTCAAGTGGGAGCTTCTACAACAAATTATAAGAATATTTTTGGTCCCCTTAAATGTCCATTCAGGAATGGACTTGGCACCTTTTGTGTTGGCTCAAAAAAATGTTATTAGTTAGTTATGTTTACGCACATATCACATTATACATGTTTATGTTGTTTATTTTATGCAATTATTATGTGTTGTTGATAAATTAGTTTTCACATGCTAAAATAATTGTAGACAAAATAAACATCACATGGAGTTTGGTAAATAAATTTGGACATAAGATGTAACAAGTTATTATTTTAAAATAAAAGTCGGTTTTATAAAATCGTTAATAATGACAAATTTTGAAATATTCTATAAGTTTTAAAATTGTGATTTTTGTAACTTATACAAACTCCAAATATATAAGTAATAAAATGAAGTTTTATTACATATATAAAAGGTTCAAAAGCACTCAAAATTAATATCGGTTATTAAAATTGAATTGCGTCAAACTATATAAAAAGCTAGCTTTTTATATAGAACCTTTAAAAGTGATTTTTTTTGAAAATTGGTACCATGGTTTATTATATGCATGTAATAAACATGATATCGTATGTTTTTAAACTAGAATTATAAAACATATAAAGACCATTTTTTACAAACCTCAAATTTATGCAATCCTATTGAAGAACACTCGCACATCCCCTGTATGCAATAGTGGGATAAAGGATACCTAACTGCTTAGTGTTATCTTTTGATGGTCGGGGTGTCTTCACGATTTCTATAACCAAGTTATAGGCCGATAACACAAGTTTTTCAAATTGGCTAATTTGATCAGAAATCTTTTTGTGATAAAGGATACCTAAGCAAGAGAGTTCCGAGGCAAAGATGGGATCAAACATGTCTAATTAAATTTAGAGATCCCGTATATCTAGGAATTATATAGCAAGATATAATTAATAATCGATATCTACCGGGTTGAATTCAAATGGATGGGATAAAGGATACCTAACCATTTATTTGTTTTGCAACTTGGATCCTAGACTTTGATAATTAATGTTTTTGGAAACTAAAAGGGTATTAATTATTCAAGATTCAATATTCAAAATACTAAATGCATTTTTTTAATATTTTGTAGTTAAATAATCCATTCTCATTATCATGAATTGTCATTTTCTTAAATGACTAAATGAAACAATAACATTCAAAAGATACAACTTCAATGACTGAGTTCATGTCTTAAGAGACTGTTGAGGTCGAATTTAGTTGTGAGGTATCGAAGTGTCCTTAGTTATTTGTTAGTGTCGAACTATGTGTTGTATGTATTGTATAAGGGCACATCTTTATGTTGAAGCGTAATTGTTTTAGCCCTTGTGTATTTTTTTGTTTACTTCTATTATTCCTATAAATAGGTGATAAGTTTGAGCCATAAGAACTTTCCTATGTGCACATGCAAACCCTAATTGCTTGGATCTAGCTTTCTCTTATTGAACATGCATTGTATCCAAGACTTACAATACTAGATCTAGTGTAAACAATTGAATCTAATCATATGAATTTGGATCTAGAGCAATACCTTGGATTACTTGCTTGATACTTCTTCTTCTTGGAGCTTAGAGTCATAATTGTCACTCCTCTAATGCTTACAAACACCAACTAGCAAGAGAATGATCTTGAGAGAGAGAGAGAGAGAGGAGGGTGAGAAATTGGCTCTAGGGTTCCTTGCCTTGCATGAGTGCCGATTTCCCTCACCCTAGGGATCTATTTATACTATAAGCTACTAGGGTTTCACCTTTAACCCTAATTGAATAACTTAGGCCCTAAGCAATCCAAGATCCTCCTAGATACTAGGCTTGGACGATTTTATGGTCTCCTAACCCTAAAATCCGTCCACCCTTATATCCATAAGGATACATAGCCCAAAACACAACTATCACACATTTGACAGTTTATGCCCCTTTATTCAATTAACCTCTTTAAGTCATCAAATTAATTCTTAATTAATATATGACTTATATTAATCAAGTAAAATTATTATTCCTTTAATATATTATTCTCATAATATATTAACAGTAATACCTCTTGTCTCTTAACAAATCATCCTGTCAAGTTACTATGCCGAAGGCAACCCAAAAGGACCATGCACAACCGGGTCAAGTACTTACCAAATATAGTTACAGCCTTAGACACTAATCCAACAGTCTCCCACTTGGATAAGTGATGTGTGTAAAACCAACTAGTTTTAATCCTACTAACTTAAACACAAAATAAACGCACGAAAGGCAGTGTAACTATTGATTAGTAATATAGTTCAAGCAAGTAGGGTATCGAACACAGGGAACGGTAAACAATTAAATTAAATGCTAATATTATCTAAATAAAACAAATAACAAAAAGGGGGTTTTCTCTAGTTTTACAAGACTAGAAACTTAATTAGAATAACCAACACACAAATTAACTAACTAGCAACTAAAACAATTAATTACCAACTAAATTCAATAGTAAAGAGGACTTCTATTTAGGTACGACTCATTTGTTCCCATGGATGATTTTAATGTATCGGATTAATTCTTCATTGGCTACCGATTAAGATAATTAGGTTCACGTTCGCTATTCCTAATTCTTAGAAAACAAATTAACTCAAGCAATGGCCAGTTGTCTAAATTAACAGGTTTCCTAGATTATTGATTCGGGTTAAGTAAGACTTGTAGTGGTTAACTAAATTGGCCCTTCAATTAACCTCTTGTCGATGTTCATCCAACAAGCTTACACATTAACTTACCTATCTTCTAGTTAATTCTAGTTTCACGTTCGTTATTCCTAGACATACAACTATGTGGTCACAATAAATCATATGAAATTAATAACTAAGAGATGTTCATACAACTTAATTACTGATTTATTAACAGAAGAATAGTTATTGTCAACACATAAGGTTCTTTAACAAGCTTAACAAAACATAATTACCAATTAAAATTAATCCTACTCAAATAATCAATCCATGTTCACAAAATTGTCTACCCTAACAGAAGAATAAGTTTTTAGCTCATGATTGCAGTAAACATAAACTCAAAAACGAAATCAAAGTATGTAAACATGATTCAAATCAAAAAGTTACTAAGAATAAACCAAATTTGTCTTGATTCTCTTCACAATTGAATGTAGGGTTGATTCTTCAGTTCCTCACGACCTAGCAGCACTTCCAATCGTTTCTCAGCCTCCTAGGGTTTCTCTCCATGCTAGGGTATCGATCTGGAAGTCCCTTTATATAGATTTTCACAAAACAGAGGCTACTCGGCGAGTCCAGTGACCTACTCGGCGAGTCCGTCACTTAAAACCCGTGTACGGCAAGTCAGCGCGTCCAAAATCGTGAAAGTTCGATACAACTTGCCGAATAATCGACCCTACTCGCTGAGTACGTGTCGAATCAGCATTTTCTCAAAACACGAAAGTCGTCCGAAATTGTGTCTAATTTTCAGAACATTTTGAATCTTGTCAATCAGAGTTACGGTTCATGAGATATGGCCAAAATACTGACGATGGGTCAAGCTGTCCAGCAACATCCTTCTTTCTTCAAAATCCAAGATCCAAGCCTCCAATCGCCAGTTCCGCTTCCTTTTCCATCCGAGCATGTCTTTGTTACTGAAAATGAATTATTTAAGATAATTAAGCACCTTTGGTTCATTATTTGAGATAAAATTAACATAAAGTATTAAGATAATACATGAATTTTATAACTAAATATACTCATATCAAAATACCCCACACTTGACTTTTGCTTGCCCCCAAGCAAAACTGAATTTTAACACATTATAATCACATTAGACAATCCCAATCAAACCCAGCCATTATGCCAAGACCGCAACGCATGCATTTGTATCTAAAATTTTCCTAATAACCCCCATACTCCAAATACTCACAATCCTCATAAACATTCGCCCACTTTTTCCGAACAATGCTCATTTTATGCATCCCTCCGAATCCATCCTCAGAAAACCTCTTAACCTCAAGGTATTTTTGGTTGAGCAACCCAAGCATACATAATCTAGACAATTACAATTTATGATACCACATTGGAGCTCTTTGGAATTCTTCACTTCTTTGACATTTGATCTTTAATTTCTTTGAATTCACCACCTTGTTGTTTGATTTTTGGTATCTTCAACTTTTTGAATCTTCGGAATTTTCGATCTTTTGATCTTCACTTTGATTGCTCCAAAATTCTTACAACTTTTCTTGTAATTCTCTTTTTTTACATGTACCTCACTTTTTTTCACTCAAAACCTACATGCTTAAGCAGGGGCGCTCAACTTCAACCTTTATTGGTTAACGATAATAATTTTCCTGGATACATTTCTGGTACACGATGCTAAACATATTGCATCCTTCAAACTAAGCGAGGTCGTGTTTTTGTCCCATGATTTCACTAGAATAAGGAAGCCACAAATGCACTAGAACGTATATAGGCTCAACTAAACATTTGGGTTTTCACGCAATCATCAAATATAATACTAGCATGATCCCTAATTGCTTTACCAAAATTTTCTAAATTAATCCTAGCAAATTTTAATGCAAAATTTTCAAAATTTAACTAAAATTTTAACTAATGTAACCAACCCCTACCCCACACTTAATTTATGCAATGTCCCCATTGCATATTACGCATGATAAAAAACATAAAATTAAAGAGAGAATTGGAACAAGCTCCCCTGGGATAGTAGTCGCGAGGTTAATCTTCTTCATGTAAAGCTCCAACTTCAGCTGACTTTAGACATGGGAACAACTCATCCATGTCTTGGGTGTCAAAATCTCGTGTGGTACAGTCTTTATAAAAGCTCCAAATATAAGGGAAAAACTCTTGGAAATGCTCGAAAAATGATCTTCAAAGAATAGAACCAATGCCCATATCAAATGTCATCAAATCTTTAGCTCAAAAGTAAGAAGAATGAGCGACTCGTCGAGTAAGTATGTAGACTTGCCGAGTTGAAGCGTAAATGGCAGAAGAATCATGAATTTTCACATGGACTCGGCGAGTCCATAAGATGCACGCGGCGAGTAGACCGATGTGTGACAAAAATTTTATTCTGCCCAACTCCGTTTCTGATGTATGGGGGTTATATAAACTAATACTTCCCCTCATTTTCCTTCAGGGAATAAACACTCTATAACCCTTTTATCAATTGGACTCATAGCTTGACTCAAAACTTCGTTTCCTCTCTCGCCTAGACTCAATTTCTCGCTTCGTCAGCCTTGACTCTAGACCCTCACATGCAATCCTAAGCTTCAAACTGAAAAGATCAAAACAACACACAAGTAATAGAAAAACGAAAACAAACATCAAAATTAAAATCCTAAATTACACTAATAAACTATAAGTTTAAAAAGAAAAAGAAAAGCAAACTCTAATGACGGGTTGCCTCCCGCAAGCGCTTCTTTTTGTGCGAGTCTTGAGCTGGACTCCCAACTTAATAAACTTTCAATAAACTCAATGCCAATCCATCCATTGCATTAAATATTTTCTTTGGTGGACCAATTTGTAAAATTTGACTCTTTACTTCTAAAATTGGCCAAACGAGCTTGAATTCATAAAACCCAAGAATATCGACAAGGGTTGGAACCGGTTGGATACTAATCAGAAATGGATCGCGCTTCAGAACTTTCTCCAAAGTTGGAATCGTCACCCCATGCTTCGAAACACAAACCAGAAGAACAGGGGACCATGTCGTGGTAATGGTCAAACCACAACTTGGTTCCTGCAATTCAGCTTGTTCTTGTTTTTCGTCCGACCTCTCTGCTAACAACCTTTCCAGCTCCTCCAAATCTTTTTCTGGATTAAATTCTTCATCTTGTAACTTTAGCTCTTGTGACTCAAATTGTTCTTGATCGTTAGACAAGATGTTATCTAACCATCTATCAAATTTCTTCAAATCTTCATCCGAGTCATAGTCCTCATCTTTTTGCTCATTTACCTGCACTACTTCCTCAAGAAAAGAATCAAAAGCATCGAGATTTGGAAAATACATAATAAATAAAAATTAAACTATATAAAAAAAATAAAAAATATATGATAACAATTAGCAAATAAAATTAACTATTTGAACCGTTCCCCGGCAACGACGCCAAAAACTTGATGTGTGTAAAACCAACTAGTTTTAATCCTACTAACTTAAACAAAAAATAAACACACGAAAGGCAGTGTAACTATCGATTAGTAATATAGTTCAAGCAAGTAGGGTATCAAACACAGGGAACAGTAAACAATTAAAATAAATGCTAATATTATCTAAATAAAACAAATAACAAAAAGGGGGTTTTCTCTAGTTTTACAAGACTAGAAACTTAATTAGAATAACCAACACACAAATTAACTAACTAGCAACTAAAACAATTAATTACCAACTAAATTCAATAGTAAAGAGGACTTCTGTTTAGGTACGACTCATTTGTTCCCATGGATGATTTTAATGTATCGGATTAATTCTTCATTGGCTACCGATTAAGATAATTAGGTTCACGTTCGCTATTCCTAATTCTTAGAAAACAAATTAACTCAAGCAATGGCCAGTTGTCTAAATTAACGGGTTTCCTAGATTATTGATTTGGGTTAAGTAAGACTTGTAGTGGTTAACTAAATTGGTCCTTCAATTAACCTCTTGTCGATGTTCATCCAACAAGCTTACACATTAACTTACCTATCTTCTAGTTAATTCTAGTTTCACGTTCGTTATTCCTAGACATACAACTATGTGGTCACAATAAATCATATGAAATTAATAACTAAGAGATGTTCATACAACTTACTTACTGATTTATTAATAGAAGAATAGTTATTGTCAACACATAAGGTTCTTTAACAAGCTTAACAAAACATAATTACCAATTAAAATTAATCCTACTCAAATAATCAATCCATGTTCACAAAATTGTCTACCCTAACAGAAGAATAAGTTTTTAGCTCATGATTGCAGTAAACATAAACTCAAAAACGAAATCAAAGTATGTAAACATGATTCAAATCAAAAAGTTACTAAGAATAAACCAAATTTGTCTTGATTCTCTTCACAATTGAATGTAGGGTTGATTCTTCAGTTCCTCACGACCTAGCAGCACTTCCAATCGTTTCTCAGCCTCCTAGGGTTTCTCTCCATGCTAGGGTATCGATCTGGAAGTCCCTTTATATAGATTTTCACAAAACAGAGGCTACTCGGCGAGTCCAGTGACCTACTCGGCGAGTCCGTCACTTAAAACCCGTGTACGGCAAGTCAGCGCGTCCAAAATCGTGAAAGTTCGATACAACTAGCCGAGTAATCGACCCTACTCGCCGAGTACGTTTCGTATCAGCATTTTCTCAAAACACGAAAGTCGTCCGAAATTGTGTCTAATTTTCAGAACATTTTGAATCTCATCTATCGGAGTTACGGTTCATGAGATATGGCCAAAATACTGACGCTGGGTCAAGCTGTCCAGCAACATCCTTCTTTCTTCAAAATCCAAGATCCAAGCCTCCAATCGCCAGTTCCGCTTCCTTTTCCATCCAAGCATGTCTTTGTTACTGAAAATGAATTATTTAAGATAATTAAGCACCTTTGGTTCATTATTTGAGATAAAATTAACATAAAGTATTAAGATAATGCATGAATTTTATAATTAAATATACTCATATCAATAAGTCTAGTAACTATATATGCAAACACAATCCGATTAGCAATCGTAGCTCTCAAAGACGCTGTCAAACTCTGATCTTATCAGTATCCTGTCTTTTAGATAAGGGATTGTACAGTCCTCTGTTTAGATATTATGCGGACAATCTTATGGAATTTATTGTCCAGAATTTGGTTTCTCGGTCTCAGATTCATTTGACATAGAACTTAATTGAACACATCAATTCAGTCCTGACCGGGCCCGACACTTAAGTCAAATCAAATCATCGAGCGGCCCCGATATCGCTTTTACCCTCTTAGGATAAAAGTAACAGATAAACTTCGACTTATATGCATTTATTATTTACTAATCAATCATATACAACAATGCGTTTTATGACATCAATTTACTAATGCGGTTTCGTGTTATTAATGCACAACCAATTAATAAAAAATAAACCATATATCTTGGTTTTAAGACTATATGATATTATCGTCTTGCGATCACTTGTGTCTCATTCCATAAAGTGATTCCAGCAAGCGCGGGTTTATTCCAATGCTCAAAGCTTGTTCATAAGCACTCATGAACGTTGCAGCAAACCTTTGCTATGTCTAATACCTTTTAGACAATCTACACACAATTTCATGACAATCTTCATTCATACCTACTTCCAGCATATGAACGATTGTGGACCATTCGAATAATTCGATTATTCTTAACAACTCAATTATTCAGGAAGTCAAAACATGCAAAGTGACACAATAGTTAAACAATAAACATAAGACAGTAGCTTTACTTATAAATAATACTCCTTTATTTAATCATCGAATGTCAATTACATTTATCTATTACATGTGTCAAAAACTATCTAATCTAAACTAATATCATCTTTCAGCCCAATGCTCCTAGCGTGCTGCAAATGCTTAACCCTGCTCAGTCCCTTCGTAAGCGGATCTGCTGGGTTATCCTCCGACGATACCCTCTTTACTACGAGGTGTTCTTCTTCTAATTGATGTCTAATAAAATGATATTTTCTGTCGATATGCCGAGATCTACCATGATCCCTCGGTTCCTTGGTCAAGGAAACCGCTCCTTCATTATCACATAAAATTTCCATAGGCTCTTTTATGGTAGACACAACTCCAAGATCACCAATGAAGTTCTTCAACCACATCGCCTCCTTTGACGCTTCACTTGCCGCAATGTACTCTGATTCACACGTTGAAACAGCTACAGTTTCTTGCTTGGAACTTTTCCAAGTCACTGCTCCTCCATTAAGGGTAAAGACCTAGCCCTACTGCAAATGGTAGTTGTCCCTGTCGGTCTGGAGGCTTGCGTCACTATACCCTCGCACCTTTAAGTCATCACTCCCTCCGAGGGCTTAGAACCATTCCTTGGTCCTCCGAAGGTACTTAAGTATATTCTTGACCACAATCCAATGAGCTTTGCCCGGGTTCCCTTGATATCTACCGACCATGCTCAAAGCAAAGGCCACATCAGGGCGAGTACAAGTCATAGCGTACATGACTGAGCCAACTGCGGAAGCGTAAGGTACTTGGCTTATCTCAGCTATCTCGGCTTCTGTACTCGGACTTTGAATCTTACTCAATTTGGCATTACTCTGTATCGGTAGTTCTCCCTTCTTCGAATTTTCCATACTAAAACATTTTAGTACCTTATCCAAGTAAGTATTCTCTTACTTCGTTCTCTCACTATCCTTATTCCCAAAATATAGGAAGCCTCTACGAGGTCCTTCATAGCAAAGCACTTCCTGAGCCAGGACTTAACCTCCTGCAGAGTTGGGATGTCGTTTCCTATGAGCAGTATGTCATCGACATACAAAACGAGGAAGCTAACTATACTCCCACTGGCCTTGACATATACACATGATTCATCTTCACTTCGTACAAATCCAAACTCTTTGACTTTCTCATCGAAACAAAGATTCCATTTGCGAGATGCTTGCTTAAGTCCATAAATGGACTTCTCAAGCTTGCACACTCTATTGGGATGCTTCGGATCGACAAAACCCTCTGGTTGAGCCATGTAAACATCCTCAGCCAACTTCCCATTAAGGAAAGCGGTCTTGACATCCATCTGCCATATATCATAATCAAGAAATTCAGCAATGGCTAGCATCACCCTAATAGATTTTACAATAGCAACTGGTGAGAAGGTCTCATCATAGTCAACTCCGGGAGTTTGAGTAAAGCCCTTCGACACCAATCGTGCCTTATACATGTGTACATTCCCATCCACGTCGGTCTTCTTCTTGAATTCCAAACTTGGTTGTCATACATGGACTGAATCTCGCTGTCCGTCGCCTCTTTCCATTTTACAGACTCTGGGCCTGCCATGGCTTCCTTATAGCTATTAGGTTCATCAAGATTTATTAGTGTACCATCACTAATATACGCGTCCCCTTCGGTAGTAATATGAAAACCATAAAACTGGGGTTGAACTCTAACTCATTCTGTAACGACCCAAAAATCACGGCTAAAAAAATTCTTTTAAAACATTACTAAAACCATATTTATAAAAATTGTATCATAAGTCATAACATAGTTTCCGAGTATCAATTCAAAACAAGATCTTATTATCAGAGTAAAACATTCCCAGGCTAACTGACTATGGTGTGTGCGCTGCAATCTTCCTGAGCTCCTCTTTTGAAAACTGAGTACCTGAAACCAAAACTGAAAACCATAAGCACAAAGCTTAGTGTGCTCCCCCAATCTACCACATACCATACAATAACATATAAAGCACATACTGGGCCTTGCCCACTGCATCGGACCGAGGTTCAGACTAATTGGGGCCTTGCCCCCTGCATCGGACCGATGTCCGGAAACTGACTGGGACCTTTTCCCCTGCATCGGACCGAAGTCCGGACTAACTGACTGGGACCTTGTCCCTTGCATCGGACCGAAGTTCGGACTAACTGAACAAAGCATAACATAAACATATCAACTAGCATGAACACACATATACTGCATACTGCATCGGGTCGTAGCCCGGAACACATAACACATAAATCCTGTCTGAGCCATGAAGGCATCAAACATACTAACTACTGCTAACTAATCAGACCGACATTGTGACTTTACCCCTTTTTGTCCATCACTCCAGCCACTCACAGTGCTCATCACTGCTACTGGTACATACTGAATTCTTCTCTTTTCCATAATTTCCTTAGCATTACTTCCTCCGACTGAAAATTCTGTTGCCCCTCATCCGCCTACCGGATGCACTGAGACTACCCTGGTCCAACTAATCCGCCGATATCTGGGTAACCGGACTCCCACCGGTCACTACACTCCGTCGTAATCTCCTAGTCGCTCCCAGCGACTCCTGAAGATACTTCGACTATCTATAACTGTTCTATCTATTCTACCATCCATACTGAATCGATGCTGTTGGAACCAGCGTGCTTATCTCTCATCTGACTACTCAATTTCCAAAAACTTGAGTCTCCCTTCCTGAAAGAAAGGCTACCTGCCTAATTACCCTTACAGATCACTTATACTTGGCAGAAGACTCAACTGATCCTGCTGAGAGGGACTTGCTATTTCCAAATCAACGAACTATACCGCCCTCACTTGCATTCCATCACAAATAGTAATACTGTCCACAACTCCGAAACTATCCGAACACTGAACTGCCTGCAACACTGAAGTGCCTGAAACACTAAACTGCCTGAAACACTGAACTGCATGAAACACTGAACATGCCTGAAACTCTGAACTGCCCGAAACACTGAACTGCCCGAAACACTGAACTGCCTGAAACACTGAACTGCCTGAAACACTGAACTTCATGAAACACTGAATTGCATGAAACACTGAACATGCCTGAAACTCTGAATACGCCTGAAACACTAATCTGCCTGAAACACTGAACTGCATGAAACACTAAACATCCCTAAATGACTGCTTCCCAAAATATCTCAAGACCTTCCTGGTCTCCAATCATTCGTCGGTTATCTGCAACACCGAGTTCCAACTTAACTGTGGAGTCAAAGGACTCCTCACTTAGTCACTCCCACGACTTCTGAATGAAATATTTCTCTAGAACTAGTTTCCACTAGTTATCCTGTCACTGTGGCTCTAACAACCTCCCGATCCACCGATCAGGTCCAAACGTCACATCCTGACATCATCAATTCCACGACTAATAACATGATGGCTCCCAGACTAACGGTAGCCCTTAACATACATGAACCCAACGGTCCACTGCTATCCTGATCTCATAACTAATGCGACGATCCGACTGTCGAATCGTCGGCTTAACCATAACTGAATCATTTGAGAAATCCGAAATCTAACCCGTGGATTCCCATATCTTCACTGCTGCACCCGAACTGGTGGGTACTACTGTTTCCCCTGCGTCCAAACAACGCGCTCATGCTATCTACTAACCTGACAAATGCTACGGCTACATCCGCAGACTTAGAAAACTGTACTACTATCTGACTGCTAGTGAATGCTACGGCTACACCCGCAGACTTACAACACTACTACTACTACTATCTGACTGCTAGTGAATGCTACGGCTACCCCCGCAAACCTACAACACTACAATACTATCTGAATGCTAGTAAATGCTACGACTACACCCGCAGACTTACAACACTACTACTACTATCTGACTGCTAGTGAATGCTACGGCTACACCCGCAGACTTACGACACTACTACTACTATCTGACTGCTAGTGAATGCTACGGCTACCCCCGCAGACTTACCACACTACTACTACTATCTAACTGCTAGCAATTCCTCATCTTGATTTCTCAAAACCAGCCCTCAGTCATCGAATACTGCATCAACCTCGACATCTTATATCCTTGATATACTTAGTGTTTCGTCGAGGAATTCTTCGGCTTGGTTCCCAAACCAACCGTCTACTAATCCAGCTACATGAAACTATTGCTGGGAAGTTTCCAAACTCCCAACTCTTGAATCTACACAACCCTGCATTCTGTCTCTGCCACTGGCTACTAACACGAAAGCATCTCTTGCTAACCGTTCTCAAGATCCTTAGTCTGACTCACTAGAGCCCTACAGGCGGTCCTCCAATCCTGGATTCCCAACCAGCTTCTAACCATCTCGATTACATGGACTAAATGTTGGGAAGTTCCACAAACTCCCAATTCTGAACTTCTCAATCCATGAATCGCTGCACTACTATCTTTTCTTCTCCGAGGTCGCAGACTCATTCTGGGTCTATGTGCTCTGATCCTTGTATACTCGGAGGGTTCTCCCCCACTTGGATTCGGCTAAATCCTTACGGCTCACTGGTCGAAAGGATTCCCCAACCTTCCTTCCATTAAAAGGGCGATCTGCTGCCCGCCAACGTTTATCTCTGCTGGCGCTCCAGCTAACTTTTACCAGATCCGAACCATTCTTGCTAACTAACTGACCACCCTTCAATCCTTAATTGTACTTGTTTTAATGACTGGATCCCGAGAGCCTGCGGTTAGGGTGAACATCTCTAACCCACTTCCTTACCAACCACTAGCTACTCCACTAGAAACTCTGGATTGTCACTACTGAGAATATAACTGATTATTACCCGACTAACACCTTCCGCAAGTAGTGAGGCACTACTGAATCTTACACATACATGCTACAGTTACTGTATCCAAAGTAACCTGCCCTAGAGGGGACGACCTCCAATTCACCATTCAATTCCAAGGTATGCAGATGGCATAAAACTCCGTCACAAGCAGGTAATATAATACCCCAACACATATACTTATTGATATTAATGCAGCAACATAACAATAATATCATGAACAATAATTAACAGGGAGGTAAAAGATACATACCTCCATCACTCAGTGCTGCTCGAATCCTTGTTGAAATCAACCGAAAAACTCGGCTCTGAGTTGTGGGCGCCCTTGCCCGGCCCCGGCAACCGCTGGCGGTACTTGAAGCCACAGGGGTAGGAGCTATCGCCTGCTCTGTTGTATACAAACTCGAACAGTGGGCCTTCTTGTGGCCCCTCCGACTGCAATGGAAACATATAGGGTCAAGTTCCTGGGCGATGGTAACAATACAATCTCTGCTAAAATGGCCAATCTGGCCGCACTTGAAACATCCAGCATCGCCACCACTTCTACGCCTGCACACACCCATGAGCATCCTACTGCATTTCCCGCATCGACTGCGGCTTTGATAGTCCCTCGTCCTCAAATCCGCCCCCTTGGGCCTCTTACCCGAACCTGTGGCTACCTGAGTCTCATCCGTTTACTCTTCCTTTCCGGCTCCCTGCCCGACTCCCGCTCCTGTGTCACCTTATCGACACCGCCCGTCGACTGAACAACAGCTGTCTGATCCTGGAGCTTTGCGATCAACCTATCAGTGATCCTCACGACCAAGTCGGGTAGATCCTCGCGAATGGCTCGCATAACCTCCTCAACTATCCAATCATGCAGAGGTCTCTCTTAGAGACAGGATGCCCCACTCACTTCTGTCCCCTGATGGCAAAAACTAGAAATGGGATCTCCCTCCCTGATGGATCCCTGAACTCCATAAGAATCGGGATCTAGACGAGCCCCGATCTGTCCTGAAACTATCCCGACCTTAAAGGCCTCAAGATGACTGTCCATACACTCCACAATGGCCTCTCTAACCGTGCTGAAAATCACAGGAGTCTGATCAATGATGTTGCGCATGATCTCTGCGGAAATGAAATCCCTCATCTGATTATCAAGCTACCCGGTTCCAGAGCCCGAGCCAGATCCCTCCCCGATACCTGAACTGCTAATTGGTAACTCGCGTAATGTCACCATGCTGAAAATATAACAATTCCTGATCAATTACACACCGCTCCTGAGGGATCTCTCACACACTCGAAAAGTTCCCTGGTCTTGTCTTGGCCCCTCTTGATTCGAGTAAGGATCCTCTGCTTTCAGTAGTACGGGCCCATACTACCTTCCACATCTATCCGTACTTTCCTCAAGAGTTACCTCAAATCCACCAAGTCACTTTCCTACTACTGATCTCTGCTACTACCTTCCTAGGCTTGCCTTAGGGAACCTTTGACTCCACCCAAACCAGTCCTCAACTACGGAAGGCCTCCTTGTAATGCCAATTAGTCATCACCTGAATACCATCACATGCAATGAGGGTCGGATAATCCTTCGAGTAAAAGACTCGTCCCTACAACGAGAGCTGCGTAGTAGGGCTAAACCCAACATTCTGAGATTATCCAACCCTGATCACATGTGATGTGACGTATTCAGCTAATGACTAACTCCCATCACTCAGAGTCCTACAAAGCACAAAGCAAGCAACATTCGGATAAAGGAAACATACTCATACAAAACTATTCTCATAACAAGAAACTGTACTAGCATACACTGCCAAGCTCATACTATCAGGCATAACCTACACACGCTATCCTACTACTGTCTACTCACTACTAGCATGCAATTCTTATTAAGCTGAAACACACAAAGCAGGTACATAAGGCATCCTCCAAGATCCTTAGTCCTATACTAGCATGTTGTTCTACTGAATCTGGAACTAAAACTAAAACTGTTGATCATAAACTTGTATGGGTAATTTGGGAGTACTTACTTGAGCTCGGCTGATTGCATGCACCACCCCTTTTTTCCTCTTTCCGATTTATTTTCTTTCTAAATATTCTTTTCGCTTTTTCTAAATTTTTTTTCATTTCTCAAACTCCTTTTTACCAAAAATTCCTTTCGAAAATGTTTTTCTTTTGAAAACCTTTTTCCCCTTTCCTTAGTTTGAGTCTAGACACACTCTCAAGTATGTCTGAATCCCTCAAACCAAGGCTCTGATACCAACTTGTAACGACCCAAAAATCACGGCTAAAAAAATTCTTTTAAAACATTACTAAAACCATATTTATAAAAATTGTATCATAAGTCATAACATAGTTTCCGAGTATCAATTCAAAACAAGATCTTATTATCAGAGTAAAACATTCCCAGGCAAACTGACTATGGTGTGTGCACTGCAATCTTCCCGAGCTCCTCTTTTGAAAACTGAGTACCTGAAACCAAAAATGAAAACCGTAAGCACGAAGCTTAGTGAGCTCCCTAAATCTACCACATACCATACAATAACATATAAAGCACATACTGGGCCTTGCCCACTGCATCGGACCGAGGTCCGGACTAACTGGGGCCTTGCCCCCTGCATCGGACCGAAGTCCAGAAACTGACTGGGACCTTGTCCCCTGCATCGGACCGAAGTCCGGACTAACTGACTGGGACCTTGTCCCCTGCATCAGACCGAAGTTCGGACTAACTGAACAAAGCATAACATAAACATATATCAACTAGCATGAACATACATATACTGCATACTGCATCTGGCCGTAGCCCGGAACACATAACACATAAATCCTGTCTGAGCCACGAAGGCATCAAACATACTAACTACTGCATCGGACCGAAGTCCGAAAACTACTGCTAACTAATCAGACCGGCATTATGGCCGTAGACCCGTTACTACTGGAAGGAAACTCACCTGAACTGCTGAGCTTTACCGATAATCCTCTGGCTGCTAACCGACAATTCTATGAGCCGCTGCTCCTCTAGCTCTCTGAGATACCAATACCAATATGACACTTAGTCTGAAAGTCCTCTAAAAGTCAACTAAGCTAACTCTGGTCAAAGTCAAAGTCCTGGTCAACCCTACTCGTCAAGTCTGCCTACTGACTCGCCGAGTTCATACGCTCAGAATCCATTCATTCGCGACTCGACTTGCCGAGTCAGCCCCTGACTCGCCGAGTCTACTGATTTCCATGTCCTGACCTGACCAACTCACTGAGTCCCCACTCATCTCACTGATCCAAGTCTTAACTCAAAGGGTTTGGGGTTTCATGACTTGACTCGCCGAGTCCAAGAACAAACTCGCAGAGTCCGAGGCAATCTTCAACAGAATCGCCGAGTTGTTCTTCCAACTCGTCGAGTTCATCTCCATCTTCATACTACTCGTCGAGTCTATTCAGCCCTTCATATATTCAGAGGCTTTTGAGTCATGCATGGACTCCAAACTGTAGATCCACTCTTCTAAAGCCTATTCCTTACGTAAAGTGGCAAACTTTACGTGTAGCTAAGGAGATCTAGGATAAATACACCATGAACTAGGGTTTAAGACAAAGGGGCTTAACAATCGACCCATAGACTGATGCTTTATGATTCTCTAGGCGAAGATACACTTAGATCTGAAGTAGCAACTTCAGATATGGTCTTCTAACTCGAAATGGTTCATAAACTTGCCCAAAAAGCCCCAAATCTCACAACTAGAATAGATCTAAATGAAGGAAACGACTTAGTACCTTCAATAACTCAGAAAGGTTCCACAAACTCCAGATCTAAGACCAATCCTTGAAGTTTCCTTGATTTCCCTCTTTCTTCTTCCTTCAAATCACCCAAAAATGGCTTGGAAGCTTGAATGAGCAACAATGGAGGCTTAGGGTTTCGGGTTCTGGAATATAGGGGCCGCAAATGAGCCCTAGGGAAGAGAATAAGATGCTTAAATAGGGTACCAAGTGCCGAAATTAGGGTTTCCCAACACAGACCAGAATCGTCGAGTCCACTTGCCGACTCGCCGATTCGGTCACTTACTTTACACCCGGATCTCGCTCCGACTCGCCGAGTTCCTCCCTAGACTCGCCGAGTCAACCCTCTTTAACTTCGGGTTTTTCCTTTCCTTTCTTGACCTTTCTGATTTCGGGTTTTACACTTTCGGAACGTCTAAGGGGTAAGGACTCGTCAATCGGTTCAACTGGAGTTTCCTCCTCGGGTTGAGCGCTAGCGTCAGAGGTTCCTTCATCGCTCGACTCTTGAATTTCTTCAAGATCGATTTGCCTCCCACTTTCCCCTTGGCTTATGAGTTCTCGCTCTCGGAAAACCCCTCTCCTCGCAACAAAGACAATATTGTCACTCAGTCTATAGAAGAGATATCCAAAGGATTTCTATGGGTAGCCAATGAAAATATATCACTCACTACGAGGTTTGAGCTTATCGTGAGTTTATCGTCTTACGAAAACTTCACAGCCCCAAACCTTGATGTGTGCCAACGAGGGAGCTTTCCATGTCCACATATCGTGAGGTGTTTTGGCAACCTTCTTTGTAGGGACTCGGTTAAGGATATAGGCGGCAGTCTCTAAGGCATACCCCCAGAATGAGATAGGTAGTGAAGCACGACTCATCATAGAACGAACCATGTCTAACAGGGTTCGATTACGCCTTTCTGCCACACCATTCAACTGCGGTGTCCTAGGTGGCGTCAATTGTGAAACTATTCCGCATTCCTTGAGATAGTCGTGGAATTTAAGACTTAGGTACTCTCCTCCTTGATCGGATCGAAGCATCTTAATTTTCCTGCCCAATTGATTCTCCACTTCATGCTTGAACTCTTTGAACTTTTCAAACGTTTCTGACTTGTGCTTGATTAAGTAAATATACCCATATCTACTATAATCATTGGTGAAAGTCACGTAGAAGTGGTTCCCATCCTTTATGGTGGATCTAAAGGCCGCACACACGTCGGTATGTATGAGATCCAATAAACCCTCACCCCTCTCACAAGTGCCAGTGAAGGGTGATTTGGTCATCTTTCCAAGTAAACAAGATTCACACGTGTCATCTTCCCTAAGGTCGAATGACTCCAACACTCCATCCTTTTGGAGTTGGGCTATGCGCTTCTTGTTGACATGTCCAAGACGACAATGCCACAAGGATGCTTTATCCATACTATTGAAGAATCCATACACAACACATCATTTCCTAGGTTATCTACAACCATAACAGTTTCATAAATTCCATTACAAGGCATTGCTTCAAAATATAAAACACCATTTAGATAAGCATAAATCGAACCATTCTCATTATTAAACGAATATCTAAATCCTTGTCTAAATAAACCATGAAAAGAAATGATGTTTCTTGCCATATTTGGCGAGTAGAAACAATTATTTAAATCTAAAT
This sequence comes from Lactuca sativa, assembly GCF_002870075.4. Taxonomy (NCBI): domain Eukaryota; kingdom Viridiplantae; phylum Streptophyta; class Magnoliopsida; order Asterales; family Asteraceae; genus Lactuca; species Lactuca sativa. The sequence continues at coordinate 175,969,799 of NC_056623.2, forward strand.
TCAATCCATTACTAAGCACTAAAGAATACACTCCAATCTTGGTAACAAGCGACGATCTTCTGTTCCCCATGATTAGATTTATTCTTCCAAGTTCCACAACCTTATTTCTTCCTAGTCACTGCAAATCAGAACAAATGTGGTAACCACACCCTGTATCAAGAACCCAAGAAATAGCATGAGATGAATCATTAGATTTAATTGTGTAAATACCTGCGAAAGATGGCTTGATCTTCCCATCCTTGATGGTTGTAGATATTCCGGGCAGCTTCTCTTCTAATGCCCTATTTTGTGGCAATGATGGCACTCTGCCTCCTTTGGGTTTGGGTTGGGCTTAGCGGGATCAACCTTGGTCCCACTAGAAGAGGAACCATCTTGGGACTTTCCCTTGCGGTGGTTCTTCGAAGAAGCCTTCCTCTTCTTGCCCCTTCCCTGCCTAATAGCCAAAACAAGAGCAGCGAATGGATTGGGAGTTGGTGCACCAGACTTGTCCTTTAGGTTGCTCTCAGCAGTCCTTAGGAGCCCTTGGAGTTTACTTAGTGTGACCTCTTCCTTGTTCATGTGGTAGGTCATCCTAAATTGGTTGTAGCATGAGGGCAAGGAGTGAAGAACAATGTCGATAGCCAAATCTTCCACAAAATTGACATTCAACTTGCGAAGACGATCGAGATACCTTTGCATCTTTTGCAAGTGCACGGTTAGAGACTCTCCACTTCCCATTTTAGCAGTGATCATATTCGTTATGATCTCATAGCGCTCTTACCTCGCGCTTTGGTGATATCTCTCCATCAAGTCTAGATGCATCTTATAAGGATACATGTCCTCATAGGACTTTTGGAATTCAGAGTTCATTGTGGCTATCATGATGCAATGGACTTTCGTTGCATCACGTACATGTGTCTCAAACACAACCATTTCTTCGGGAGTAGCAGTTTCTGGATTGATCTTCTCGAGCTTCTCATCGAGAACATACTCCTTGTCCTTGTAACGCGCGATCGTGTGAATGTATCTTATCCATTCGCTAAAATTTGATCCATCGAAAGTCACTTTTTGACAAAGGCTCATTAGCGTGAATGAGCTAGCAGCAACGTTGCTTGCGTTAGACATCTACAAATAGAAAGGAACAAAGTTGATTAGAATTTAATCCCTAATTAACACCCAAAATGAAAATTTAGGGCTAGGACCCAACAACATTATTTACACATTAGAAAAGGGATGCTGTGATCCAACATGAAAATAATTTGGAGGTAAGTGAATGATGATTCACAAATTCTTCACCATGAAAAACATAAGCTTTAAGTTTTAAATGTATTGAGAATTACTAGACTTCTTTGAGATTCGTTGAACCTTTCAATGGCATGTTTAAATCTCGATATGCCCCTCTAGTTTGTGACTGGGATACCGAGGATCACAAAGCGGGTGTGAATAACCATGCAAATCTACATGGTGCCTTCATTGTTACAATCACCTATTCGATGTGTCGGTAAACCACACACGCTCCATCGAACTATGACAAACAATGAATCACCCTTTGCCAACTTTGCTTCAAACCAATTAGTGTGCCGGTTAACCACACACGCTCTACTAACTTCTTAGCAAGGGTGCAAAGTGTAATTTCATGGGATTGCATCAATTCACTTTTCCTAAAGTAACTAAGATTGGGAATTTTATGAAATACATTTAGTTACTTTATATAGATTCATTATACTTATTAATGAGAGGAGGTTTGCCCTATCCTACCCGTTCGGGTAACGACCCTCCACCAGTCAAGCAAGCGGTGAGTGTGAGTGTACACCCATTAAGCGCCATTTTATAGGCAACAACCTTATACCAACCTTATAGACTGGCTTCGTGAATGAGGCCTACTAACGGTAAGACTAGCATTTTTAATCACACACACACACACACACACACATATATATATATATATATATATATATCTAAAGCTTGTAATAATATATTAGTATAGTGTTGAATTTTAAACTTGTAAAATTCTGGGGTTTGAAATTTAAATTATTCAAATTAAACTTTTAATAACAAAACTTAAATTTCAAAACTTGAGGACAAGTTTTAAACTTTTCAAAACATAAGGATCAAATAACAAACAATATAAATCAACTAATTAGATTATCTCAATTTGATCTTATTCAATATTACTTGCAAGACAATTCACCAATTCAATTCAAATAATCAATTATTATCATATAAGGAGATTATTATTCAACTAATTGGTAATTATCTTTTGTTTGGTCAAGAATATACTTGCTCAATTAAAACAGCAAGAAATCCCGAAACTACCTCCTTCTGACGCTCGAACTCGCCGAGTTCCCACTATGGACTCACCGAGTTGGAGCTACTCGTCGAGTCCACAGTGGAACTCGCAGAGTTCATCAGGCAGAATCACAAAAATCGAATTTTTCAAGCAACAAGCAATCAACCAATGCATCAATTCAATAGAAATCAATCAAAGCTCTGATACCACTGATGGGTTTGAGCCATAAGAGCTTTCCTATGTGCACATGCAAACCCTAATTGCTTGGATCAAGGTTTCTCTAATTGAACATGCATTGTATCCAAGACTTACAATACTAGATCTAGTGTAAACAATTGAATCTAATTATATGAATTTGGATCTAGAACAATACCTTGGATTACTTGCTTGATACTTCTTCTTCTTGGAGCTTAGAGTCACACTTTTCGCTCCTCTAATGCTTACAAACACCAACTAGCAAGAGAATGATCTTGAGAGAGAGAGAGAGGGGAGGGTGAGAAATCGGCTCTAGGGTTCCTTGCCTTGCATGAGTGCCGATTTCCCTCACCCTAGGGATCTATTTATACTATGAGCTACTAGGTTTCACCTTTAACCCTAATTGAATAACTTAGGCCCTAAGCAATCCAAGATCCTCCTAGATACTAGGCTTGGACGATTTTATGGTCTCCAAACCCTAAAATCCGTCGAGCCTTATATCCATAAGGATACATAGCCCAAAGCACAACTATCACACATTCGACAGTTTATGCCCCTTTATTCAATTAACCTCTTTAAGTCACCAAATTAATTCTTAATTAATATATGACTTATATTAATCAAATAACATTATTATTCCTTTAATATATTATTCTCATAATATATTAACAATAATATCTCTTCTCTCTTAACAAATTATCCTTTCAAGTTGCTATGGTAAAGGCAACCCAAAAGGACCATGCACAACCGGGTCAAGTACTTACCAAATATAGTTACAGCCTTAGACACTAATCCAACAATAAGGGATAGGTACTAGAGTTAGAGTAACTTTTGAGCCGTCGATGTTCTTACTCTAAACATTCTCTTGTATCTTTCAGAAGTAATATTGAGCCAAACAAATTATATTTACTATTATGTGTTATTGTTTGATTCATACTCTGATTTCATTTCAATTATTCGATTCATACGAATAACAATTAATATCAGAGCAGGATTCTAGCAATTGATCTCTGATTTTCTTCTCATTTCAAAAGTTTTTGAGTTGTTCCAGATTCAAACATATTTCACACTTTTGATTAATCGAGTGTATAGTGTTTGATTCCTGAAAGATTTAGTTTTTAGATTCTTCTTTTTGTAGCTTTTCAACTTTTGTGTGTGTACAATAATGGCGAACTTCAATATGAACATGATGACTTCTTATTCTCATATTCTTGGTTCTTCAACCAAAATCGATATGTTGATTCCTGAATACTATGATCAATATGCTGATAGGATGGAATACTATTTGAATGGAATCGATGAAGATCTCTATAAATGCATTATTGATAGAATTCGTCCTGCAATTCTGTTACAAGAGGTTGGAACTGCAAGTTCTATTACCAATGTTGGTCAAAAAACAGAGAAACAGATGAAAAATGAGAAAAGATGCTTGCATGAACTTCTTGGTGCTCTTCCACCGGTGGTTTACAACTATGTGCGTGGTTGCATGAATCCTAAAGAAATATGGGATACTTCGAAAGACAAGTATCAAGGTAGTGAGAAGGTGAATAAAAGCTATGTTAAGGAATGTCTACTTGAGCTAGGAGGATTTAGAAAAAAAGAAGGTGAAAATATTGAACTCTACTATGATCTTCTGCATGAACTAATTTTCTAATGCAGTCGCTATGGAGTCTTTCGCACAACAATGGAATTCAACTTGACTTTTCAGACGGGTCTTCGAAAATAGTGGCGAAATATCAATCTTATGATCAAGACTCAACAAATTTTTGACAATTACTCTCTTGGTGATCTCTGCAATGTTCTAAAAGCTCATCAAAGTGAGATCAATGAAATTGCTGAAGAAACTAAAATGAGTTTAGGGGGTCCTCTAGAACTAATGTCGAAGGTGACAACTAGAGAAGCTGAGGTCGAGTATGCTGAGAATGATGGATCCGAAGATGAAGGTCTGATTGTTAATTCTGGTGGCGAAGCGATGGCTTTCTACTTAAAAAACAAAGTGAAGAAGTTTTTCAAGGAGTCATTCAATTCGTAGTTCAAAGGAAAAAGTGATTTTTAAGGGAAACGCATCAAATGCAAAGGGTATGAGAGAGGAGATGAAGATGGAGATAAAAGATAAAAAGTCTGAGGTTTTGAAGCCAGAGAAGAAGCTGAAAGGGGACTTTGGTTTCGATTGTCATTACTGTAATGGAGTAAACCATATGGCAAGTGATTGTATGTTGAGGAAGAGAGAAGAAAAAAAGTGAAGGGTGAGGTTTGTTATGCTGCAAAGCTGGAAGAAGTCAAAGCAAAGACGAAGGAGATGTCTTTGGATGCTAGAGGTATTAGCGAAGGGGATGGAACATATCAAATCTGGTCACCTGGATCGGATGATGAAGAAATGTGAAACCCAATGCATGGAGTTATGTACGCGAAGTGCGAAGAGGGAAGAAAGGAAGCGGAGAATGTTACTAGAAGATGTTTTGTTTCTACCACAACTCACAAGTCTCCAATTACTTCAAATGTACGTTCTCTTCTTGAATCCATTAATATTCCTTCTAGTTCATATAATTCACTTTTATCTGATTTTGATGAAGCTATTACATATGTTAATGATTTGCTTATTTCTGTTAGTAGTGATGCTAAAAAGTCAAAATCTTTACTGCTAGAAACACAAAGGAGTTTGGAATCAAAGAAATCTATGATAGACAATTTAGAGTTACAACTTAAGAATGTTAATTCTGATAGAGAAAATTTGAGTTTTTACAACCAGATTTTGTTCAAACAACGCAATATCTATTGTAATTCTACGAAAAGTCTATATGCAACATTAACTGATTTACATCATTCTTTGGACATAAGCATAGAACAACATAGGAAACTTTTACCCTTTTTAACTTTCGAAAGGGAGAAAATAGATGTGACTTCTTATGATAGTGAGAAAAAGATCTTTGAGTTTGAGAAGGTCCCAAATTATAGATATGCATATGGTATTGTTAATATAAATGAATGTTTGAATGCCAAAGATTATGTTAATATTGTGAATGAGACCATGACCAAAAACGAAGAATTTTTTTTGAAAAAAACTGAGAATTTGACATCTGGCTCTCAAAACAATTTTTCTGATATCGAAGATGATTCTAATAATATCAGTGAAATTGAGGAGGAGGAAGTTGTTGATTGTTCTAAGTTATCTGTCATTAATTTCACTTCAATGGCTAAGGGTAAAGAAATCTATGATGATTCTTCGGTTAAAGTTGACTCTGACCAACCTTCTACTTCGAAAGTTCATGACCCTGACCGTGTGACTGTTGAAGATAGTCAAACAGATAGTGATGACGATGAAGATGTTCCGAATGAATCAAATATTCAAAGAGTTGTTGTTCATCAAGTGTATGAGGATATAGAGAATTTCGAAAAGGTAATGAACGAAATAGGTCCTCATTATCTCGAATCGAACACTGTTGTGTATCCCAACTTCAAATGCACAGATAATGTTGTCTTTCCAAATCAAGTGTTTGTTACCTCATGGAATGGTGACAAAATTGAAACATGAAATTAACAAAATTGTTGATGAAGATAACAAAGGAGTTTCGAAAGAAGGGTTTTTCTCAAACCAAATAACGGTCGAAAATACTCTTAACAAGAACTCATCCACTTTTCAAAAACAAAAACCAAAAAGAAATTAGGAAGTTAAAAGTGAAAAACCATTTGATGACAAACAACCAAATGAAACATTTTCTCAAAAACCAAATTCAAATGCTCAAAGTTTCAAAGAACAAATTCAAAATATTTCAAAAGAAAATTGTATTTCGATGTCTAAAGCATGAATGAAGGTTTATTGGCAAAATGTCGAGTCTCGTAAGAAAAAACGTATTTTGTCAACAAAATTATCTAAAAAGGAAAAGACTGAACAAGTATAGAACTTTTCTCAAGAAAAGTCTTTTGTTAAAAACAAACCTAGCAATCAAAAACCAACTCTAAAACAAAAGGATTTTCCAAAGAAAAATTCAAATGTCACGAGTCCAAATCTTAAATTGAATGTTCAAAAACCAAGAAATGAGACTTTTGTTAAAAACCAACAATCAAGGAATTTTACTCCTAATCATCAAACCAAAAGGTTTTCACAAAATCATTTTCAAAGATGTGGTTTTCAAAGGTATTTTAATCAGTTTCAAAAACAAAAATGGTTTTCAAATGAACAACAAGTTTTTAATCGATCAAATGTTGGCTATAATAAACTTCTTCAAAATCATTATCAATCACATGCAAAACCAATGTTTCCAAAACAAAGTTTCGAAAAGATGGAAGTCCATGGGAAGAAAAAGGAAACTTTTAAACCTAAGCAACCCAATTTTCCCAATCCTCTTTCGAAGCAACCAATTAAAGCATCATTTGTCAAAGGGAAATCTGATGTGAAAAATATTAATCACTGGCTTGAAGGCAAAGGAATATCTTATCAATCAAGGAAGTTTTATCAAGAGGAAATATGGTATGCTTATGAAAGCTACTTGAATGAGTCTTCAAATGACAGTTCTTCATCAAAGGAGTCTAATCCTTCTATTCGAAAATGGAATGCTATTTTCAAAGCAAAGGGTGATGTGAAACAAACTGAGAAGGAACATGGTAAAGTCAGTGTCGAACATAAACCAACGAATGATTTCACTTCGATACCCATGTCCAACGAAGTTGACTTAATCGATAGTTTGAAATCCGAAGTTCATAATTTGGTGTTAGGTTCTTCATTTTACAATGCATTTCAAACTAATCACCAAGGAACCAAAAAGCCTTGGGGACCTAAATTTTTCCATTTATTGCAAGTTTTATGTGACGAGCAACATGATGAGCATGGGTACATCAATAGTGGTTGTTCTCATCACATGACTGGTAAGAATGAAAACTTGTGAGATTTTCGAAACTTGGAAAATGCGGGTTTGGTGAAGTTTGGAAACAATCAAAAGTGTCAAGTAAAAGGTTATGGAAAAGTCACAAATAGGAAGTTTACAGTGAATCGGGTAGCTTATGTCGAAGGTATTCAACACAACTTGATAAGTGTTTCGCAACTTGTTATGGGCATTGGTAATCAAGTTGTATTCAATGAAGAAGGAAGTGTGATTTCAAACAAAGAAACAAAAGAGGTCCTACTTAAATCGAATAGAAAAGATGATATGTTTACCCTTGACATCAAACCAGTTGTGGTGTTCCCTTAGCTTGTTTACTTTCGAAAGCATCATCTGATATAAGCTGGCTACGGCATCGAAGACTCTCTCACTTAAACTTCAAAATTTTGAACAAATTAGTGGTAAATGATCTTTTTCGTGGTTTACCTGTTTTAAAATTTGATAATGATTCTTTATGTGCAGCGTGCGAACAAGGGAAGCAACAACAACAAGATCATCCAATAGTCATCGATTCGAAGATCATTGAACCTTTAGAACTTCTTCACATTGATCTTTGTGGACCTTCGACTATTGAAATTCTTAAAAAGAAGAGGTACATCTTGGTCATTTTTGATGATTTTTCATGGTTTACTTGGGTTTACTTTCTTCGATTGAAGTAAGAGACAACACAAATAATGATTGATTATCAAGCATATTGAACTTAGTTTAAGAAAGAAAGTCAGAAAAATCAAAAGTGATAATGACTCAGAATTCAAGAACCATGTTCTTGATTCATTTCTAGCTGATCATGGGATAACGCATAATTTTTCGTCTCCTTACACACCTCAACAAAATGGTGTTTTCGAAGTAGGAACAGGTCTCTTTGCGAAGAAGCAAGGACCATGATTACATATGCCAACCTTCCACAATAACTTTGGGCTGAAGCGGTTTCGACAACATGTTTAACTCAAAATAGAACTTTTATTCATTGTCGTTTTAACATCAGTCCATATGAAATCATTAACAATAGGAAACCAAATGTCAAATTTTCCAGGTTTTTGGTTGTATGTGTTTTATCATGAATCTTAAAGATAACCTTTTGAAATTTCAGTCTAAGGTTAATGAAGGAATATTTTTGGGATATTCAATTATGATGCATATAGGGAGTTGAATAAATGAACAAGGAAGACTGAAGAAACTTTTAATCTTACTTTTGATGATCATCATGTCAAGCGAGTTGAAAAGAAGTTTGAATAACAACTAATCATCAATGAAACTGATGATGAGTCTCAAATTTCAAATTCTTTAGATTTTGATTATGATTTAGTTTTTGGTGTTCCTGGCAGGGAAATCGATGTAGAACTTCATGCAGATGACAATCAGCTTCCTAAAGTATCGAATCACTATGATAATTCAAACATAACTCAGGATGATGGTAGTACACAATCCACAACGAATTCTCCAGTACATGTCAAAAGTCATCTAGTGTTGACAGTCGATCAAGTGAGGAGGAGAAATTGAATTCAATACCTAATATCGAGGGGGAGAATACTTTCGACTGGGAGCATACTTTCACAGGGGAGTGTAGTCAGACGAATGCAGATGTCGAGGGGGAGCATCTAAGTGAAAATCTAATTGTTGAGGGGGAGAAAAATGGATTTTTACCAAATACTTCGCATGAACAAACTGATATTTTCCATGATGTGACTGATAATAAGTCTAATGCAGGTGAAGCACCATATGAAATGTATGAAGATGCACCATTGGATTTTGATCCTGCATATCCACCTATGGAAAAATGGACACGAAGTCATCCAAAAGAACAAATTCTTAGTAATCTTCAAGCTGGAGTGTTGACAAAAGCTCATCTTCGTGCTAAGAATAAGGTACTCAATGTATATCAAGAATTATGTGTGTTCAATGTTTTTATTTTGAAATTTGAACCAAATTCAGTTAAGGCTGCTATGGATCCAGATTGGATTGTTTCCATGTAATCTGAATTGGCTGAATTCGAAAGAAACAAGGTTTGGCGACATGTTCCAAAACCTAAGGATGCATCAGTAATAGGCTTAAAATATTTATTTAAAAATAAACTTGATAAAGAAGGAAATATAGTGAGAAATAAAGCAAGCTTGGTTGTAAAAGGATATTCGCAACAAGAAGGTATTGATTATGAAGAAACCTTCGCCCATGTCAGAAGGTTTGAGGCTGTTCAAATATTTTTAGCTTATGCATCACACAATGACTTTGATGTCTATCGAATGGATGTCAAGTGTGCTTTTCTGAATGGTGTACTGGAAGAGACTGTGTATGTCGAGCAACCACCAGGTTTTATTTATGATAATATCCTTGATCATTGTTATAATCTTGATAATGTTTTTTATGGGTTAAAACAAGCACCACGAGCCTGATATGCAACTCTTACCAATTTTTTAACGAAATCGAAATTTAAACAAGGATCAGTTGATCCCACTCTCTTTTGAAAGAAAGTTTAGAATCATCTAATGCTTGTCAAATTTATGTCGATGACATTATTTTTGTCTCTACTGACCCTACATTGTCGAGTGAGTTTGAGAATATGATGAAAAGTCAGTTCGAGATGAGCATGATGGGGATGATCAACAATTTTATGGGATTAATATTTGTCAAAGCAGAGAAGGAATCTTTATCAATCAAGAGAAGTATTCTCACAATCTTCTTGAAAAGTTTGGAATGACGAATAGATCGAAATTGCGAGTACATATGGATGTTGGCACACGACTTGGACCTTTCATTGGACAATCCTGCTATCAATCTCACATTGTACAAGAGCATGATTGGTTCGTTGTTATACTTAACTGCAATTCGACCTTATATTATGTTTTTTGTTTGCAATTGTGCTAGGTATCAGTCAAATCCTAGGGAACCTCATCTAACTGCTGTCAAGAACATGTTTTATTATCTCAAAGGGATAATTTCGTTGGGTTTATGGTATCCTTCGAAGACTGGTTTCTTCATTCAAGTATTTTCCAATGCTGACCTGGGTGGTTGTCAACTTGACCAAAACACACAAGTGGTGGATGTCAAATTTTGGATGAGAAGCATGTAAGCTGGCAATCGAAGAAACAAACTTGTGTTTCAATTTCAACAGCCGAAGCAGAATATGTTGTTGTTGCATCTTGCACTTCTCAAATCATTTGGATACAAAGTCAACTACATGATTATGCAATCAACATGAAAAAGATACTGTTGTATTGAGATTCACAAAGTTCCATACACATCTGCATAATCCAATGCAACATTCGAAGACCAAACATATAGCACTTCACTATCATTTTATCAAAGATCACATTGAGGATGGAAACATTGAGGTTCACTTTGTAAAGACAACATATCAGCTTGTTGCTATCTTTGCCAAACCATTAGATGAAAAAAATTTCTAAGAATCTTGTCGGGCTTAGGCACGATTGATGCAAATGATGTTCCCACTTTAACTTTGTCATGAAATCAAAACGAGTTGACATATCGCTGAATGACTAAGTCGTTATTGTTCACTGTTTAGCGTTCAACATGCCTCGCTTTTAATTTTCATCTAAACAATTCGGAATACACTTCGCTTTCCAAAGAACAAGTGGTGTGTAAATGTATCACCTTGTCGATGCTTTTCACTTCGTTTGTCAGGTAAACTTTTCTTATTTCCTTAGTCTTTTCAATTTCCAAAAACAAAAATACCAAAAAGATTTTCTTATTTTTGTTGTTTCATTTCCAAAAACAAAAATACCAAAATGATTTTGTTAAAAAGCTCATGTTTCTCCCAAAATCGGCTAGACATGCATACTTGAGGGCTAGAGCCGATTTTTTTAGTGTTATACTTTCTCTCCAAGTTTACTCCATAGCATTTGGTGTTGTGTGAAGCATTTAAGGCATCACACTTGGGGTGTTAGGCTCACAAGGTTTCAAGGTATGTTATTCTATCTTTCATTTAAGTTAAAATGTTCCCCATGTATGCTAGATAGGATCATGAACCTTGGAAATCAAATTTGCATGAATCTTAGACAAACATAGATCCAAGGTTTATTAGGGTTGCATGTACACTTAGGAAGTGTTACATTGCTCAAAAACCATCAATATTCATCCTAGAGATCTGGAGGCAATATCTCTACGACACGAATCGTACAATCTTCACCAATCATAAGAACCTGGAAGGCAAGAGCGGCGAGACACGCTATTCCATGAACCGGATCCGGACACCGAAGTTGGTGGATTCAGAGACGTCGTCACGAACGAAGCACACAAAAACTCACTACTCCATCCATTCAGGCTCATACAAGATGTATCTCGACCTCAAAAACTAACATCGGTGGCCAGACAGGAAAGCTGACATCGCTACATATATGGGCGAGTATCTGACTTGTGCCAAGCATAGGGTAGAATCACAGAAGCCTTTGAGTTTCCTACAACAACCAGTGATACCCGAAAGGAGGTGGGATCTGATAACCATGATTTCATAACCAAGTTACCCAAGTCAATGGGTGGTCTCGATACCATTTGGGTAATCGTTGTTAGGTTGACCAAATCCGCGCACTTCATATCAATCAAAGAAACCGACCAGATGGAGTAATTGACTAGAACGTACAAAAAAGAGATTGTACGACTGCATGATGTGTCAATGTCCAATATCTATGGCAGAGATAGTAGATTCATTTCATAGTTCTGGCAGTCCTTTCAGGGACTAGGCTAGGCATGAGTACGGCCTACCACCTACAAACCGACAGGAAGAGCAAAAGAACTATTCAAACCTTGGATGATATATTAAGAGCTTGTATGATTGACTTGGGTAAAGCTTGGGATACCCATTCACCACTTGTTGTATTCTCGTACAATAACAGTTATCACACTAGCATCAAGGTCACTCCATTCGAAGCCCTCTATAGCCGCAAGTGCAGACCACTGCTACATTGGGCTGAAATGGGAGACACACAACTAGCAAAGGGGCAAGTCCCTAACAACACCCTCATTAGCCCTGAAATCATAAGGGTGACTATGGAAAAGATCGTACAAATTCGAGAAAGGATGAAAGCATCTTGAGGTCGACAAAAGAGCTACACAGATAAGCAACGCAAACCCTCGGAATTATGGGTTGGGGATCGAGTTCTACTGTACATCGGCCCATTCGAAATCTTTGCTAGGATTGGCCCAGGGTCATACAAACTTCGACTACCACAAGAACCTAACAATGTACGTCCGACCATCCATGCGTCAAATTTAAAGAAATGTATGTCTGATGAGACTCTTGTGATACCTTCCGACGAAATCAAAATCAACAAGAGCCTCCACTTCGTGGAAGAACCGATAGAAATCATGGATCGAGAGATCAAAAGAACGAAACAAAGTTGCATTCCCATCGTGAAGGTCCGTTAGAACATTAAACAAGGACCCGATTTCACCCGGAATCATGAAAACCAAATGAAACAAAAATCCCCACATCCCTTCCCCAACTCTTATAGTCCCGGTCAAAGTGCTAATTTCGGGACAACATTCCTTTTAACGGGGGATGATGTGACAATTGTCACTTTCTAGTCAAGTCAAAGTCAAACAAAGTCAACAATTGAAACCAGTCAACTCAATTAACCCTCGTAAATTAGGGTTTACATTATGTTTACTATTGTACAACACACCATTCTAATGCAAAGTATCACTTAGAGTCTTCACGTGTTCAGAAAATCTAAACCCTAATCAGGGTAAGTGATGGAACTACTCGATAAAACATTAATACATACCCTTCGGGGGCATTTAACGTTCATAACAAGGCAAAACGGGGCTTACAAACCTCACATTGCGAGGCTAAACACTCACAAAGGTCAGAAACAAAGCCTCTATAAATCTCTCTCACCATATCCTTCTCTCTCCTAAATCTCACCCAAATATCTCTCATAACCTCTCTTAACTTTTCATAATCACTCGGGGCATCCCGACCCTTAACTTAGCCAAAAACCGCTCAAAACGGGAAGTTTATGCGAAAAACAACCACTTAGGACCGAAACACTAAGAACCAAAACCTAGAACCGAACCTTATATAAGAACCGAACCCGAAGGTCCAATTCAGATCCGAAACCTGCATAACCGAAGGTACTCTTCGGACCGAACTACCCTTCGCTTTTGATCGCCTCAGATTTGCTCCATTCAGTTTTGGGCCCGAAGGCCTGGTTCGCATCTCCACCTCGAACCGAAGGCTAGTTTCGGGTCTCACCCTCTAAGGACCGAACCATCAGCCTGACTTCGGATTTTCACCATTTCTTCCCGGTTTTCGACCGGATCTCGTTTTAAGCCCGTTTTCAATGATTTTCGCATGGGATTTTTGTATAAATCCATATTTTATTATTTTTAACCTTCCAAGATCATAAAATATGCCTATTCTAAGGATTCTTGTATTAAAACCCACACTTTTCTTAAGAGCAAAGGCAAGGTACAAAAGGTGATCCTTGACTTTTCGATAAAACTATGACACAAGCTACCTCCCACACCCACTCCATGACATCCTTATGTCACTATTCACATCAGCCTTGTCTACTCATTGTACCCTTATTCTTCTTCAACAAGCTTCATTCACCCTCACCAACTCAAGGAGTCAATATGTCTCACATCTCCTAGATCTCTTTCACTCCCACCATAAACTAACACACTTTTCTCTCTCCTTCTCTCTCCAAGAACTCGAAAACCTACAAGAAGTTTTTGAACTTCTCATCTAATCTTGGTAAGTAACTTCATCCTACACTTGATTATCTTACACCATTTCACTCAAATCATGGATTCCTTACACAAATATCATCATATTTGTTCATAGAATCTTCAAATCTTCAAGCATCTCCCAAGTGTTCTTGACTTGGAAACTTCTTCTCTTCATCATCCATCCTAAGAGATCACTCAAGGTGAGTTCATACCCCTACATTTTCATATTTTATTCAAGTGTTAGGGGGGGGGGGAATACAAGTTAAAACACCAAAAGCTTAACTAAACTCAAACATCAGCTTTCAACAGAAAAGTTGAGTCCTATTCACGGACTGTTTTGACCACCTTAAACTTAATATCTTTCAAAAATGTATAATATGAAAGTAGTTCAGGTTTATACCTTTCTAATGAATACTTTCACATCTCCATATGATTTTTCTACAATTTATGGTGATTTTTACAAAACTGCCTATCATTTCATAAATGAATTCGGACCAGTTTGCGAATATGAACATTTTCACACAAGTTATAGACTTCTAAAAATCATAATAAAAATTATGAATAAACTAGACAAATTTTCTAAAATCTCAAAGTTTATGGATTCAGTTTTCTACTTCGTATGATTTTTCTATGATTTTTCTAAAACAATGCAGAAAAGTGCAAAACTAGTTAACAACTTACAACTTTCATAACACTTTGTAACATGTTGAGCAAAGTGTTTATCTTTGATGAATTCATATTTTATATATGTTTTCCATTATGTTACATTTAAATAACATAAATTACTCACTGAATTGTAAGAGTCCTTTATCATTATAAACATACAAGATGAAACAATAATAAGTATAGTTATGCTTTGCTAAACATATTACTTACACAGAAAAGGTTTTACTCTCAATACAAATGGGTTTTCATTTACCACATGATAAATTATAATTGTTATAGTTTATGGATTTCACATTTCAAACATACTACACAAAAAGGGGATTTTAATTTCCTCCATGGAAAAGGTTTTACACGCATACTACACGTAAACTTGTTATCGTAAATTGTGAGACACGTCTTCATTGTACTCTTAGAGTATTGTTTAAAATTCCTTAAATAGTTATAACCAAAGTATCTTGTAGGGAGAGCATTATAATTGTGTATAGATCTATATTGGGGTTGACAACCCACCCCCATGCCGCTAAGACAGTCCGATCGGCCGATCGGGGGTGACAAGTGTCATTTCAATTCCGACGCCTGAAGAACGTCGCAGCAGGCATCTCTGTTATAGTATGGTTATAGCGACTCACATAGGGAGATAACGACACATTTATTTTACGGTAATTTCTACTTTAGAAAGGGGTTTTATCTATTTAAAATTGCATACACGTTACAAGTACGAAACACACACGTATACTCGGTCTTGGGATTTAAGACTACATGACATTTTATAAGGAAAAATATTGGATTTTTCTTGGTTATACATATCATTTGTAAACAAAGGTTTTCAAACTCGGGATACATTACTCGGTTTTATTTCAAATAATAAAACTACTATACATACCGGTGGTAACCAGGGTTTTTGAACAGAACATACTATGCATACTGGTGGTAACCAGGGTTTTCAAACAGAACATACTATACATACTGGTAGTAACCAAGGTTTTCAAACTCTACATTTAAAAGCTTATGAACTCACCAACTTAATTGTTGACAATTTTTTGAAATTACTTGTATTCTCAGGTAATCAGTGAAACAGGAAATCAATAGCTTTTGAGGATGGGACATTAAATCGTTAAACATTTCATTTTATCATCATAGTGTAATTGATATTGAAACATGTAAACACATACTATGGTGTAACCTTTTCAATTATATTTATGATGGTTGTATTTACTTTGAGCACTATTATACTTGTTGTTGTGATACTATACATGAAGTCCACCACCCCCAGACGTTTCCGCCATCCTTGGTTTGGGGGGTGTAACAGTGTCAGGTTTGTCGGGCTGTTTGTTGGATCCATAAATGGCAGGATAGCATGAGCAACTATTATTTGATGAGGTTTTCTGTCAAAAGTCAAGTGGGGCGACTGTGTGTTTGTGCATTTTTTGGGTCAGCAACCGGGTACGAGTTTGGTGTTTCTGATAGTTGGCAGACAAATTGGGACTAGGGAGGTCTCGATTGCCTTTGGAAAGCATCTAGGTGGCTGTAAGACGAGTCGGAGTGGTTTCAATGATTGGAGCTTCGTATGAGGAATCGATTGTATTTCGGGGTGTGTGTTAAGTCACTTGCAGTTGCATTAAATAATCTCAGAGTGGCTGATCGGACCCTTTTGTGCAGCTCTCCTATGAGTCTAACCGTTGCAGTGAAGAATCTTTTACTCGAAGGATTCTCTGAGCCTTCTGTTAGGTGTAAGTATTCTACAGCTGTATATGATCAGTGGTTTTGTTCTAATGGAAGCATCAAGCTAATCAGGGTTAGAAGTAATTTGATTAGTATGGTATTCATGAGAGAATGGTTTGATAGTGGTTCAGTGTGGGCAGTTTGTTGGGAAGTCAGATCAATTTGAGGTTTCGGTTTTTGGGAAAGGTAGAGGTGGTTTTCTGCAAGGGTTTAAGGTTCATTCTTCTTCAGTTTTGTAGAGCCATGCGAGGGCTCGTTTTTGGTTGCCTTGGGGAGGTAGGAGTATGCTCGGGGTTGTGGTTGTGTTGCTCAAATTGTAGGGCGTACCGGAGATGGCATGGAAGGATATCGAGGATGAAATCTAATTTAAATGGGGGAGAGTTGTAACGCCTTTTTTCAAATCATTTCCATTTCGGGTGGTGATCAAGGATTAAGTAAGAAGGCTTAGGATCCTTGAAGAAGTTAGTTTTGGAGACTCATTCGGAGGTGGATGATGTATAGTGGATGATTCGATTATTCGGTTTGTATTTTGGAGTTAATGGGTATTTCGGTAATTTTTCAGCACATGCTTCTATGTAAAAGGATGTTCGTTTGGGATATGTTAAGGCGGGTATGAGTTGGTTGAAGGGTAGAGCTTCTAGTTACCTTTTATGGATATAAGGATTGTCAGAATCGGGTTTATAGCGAAGGAGTTATGTTCTTCGGAGTATTTAGGGTTAAAGGGTTGAGCAGTATGCAGGGTGTACAACAAGGTACGCTTAGCGTACAAGCAGTGAAGTGAGTACGCGGGGCGTACCAAGTGGTACGTTTAGCATCCTCATGCAAGGGTGTGGATCGGGGATCCGGGAGGTGTACGCTGGTCATACATACGTCTACGCGAGGCTTGCGTTAAGATTTTGAAAACTCCATTTTCCAGGGTTGGTCACTATTTAAGCATCCTTATGGACTTGAAACCCCCATTTTATCAGCCTCTTTTTCCTCCTTACCCTATACTCGAACCCTAATTCCATGCTTGTGTGTTTTTTTATCTTAGAAGGTCATTTTAAGGTGGATTTTAGTGTTTTGAAGGAAGGTGGTCAACCTTGAAGCTTCATCAGAGGAGTGAAGGCTTATAGATCCAGAACCCCTATCAACATTTGGCACTTATTTGAGTTATAAAGTCTTAAACTTGATGCTTCTTAGCTTATATCTCTTTTGATTTGAGTTTATGAACCCTTTTTGGTTATAGTGATGAGATCTTATGAGTTCATATTGTTTCTGAAGCTTAGAGTTGCCACTCTTGGTGTTATTTTGCTCCTTGAGTCATAAGGTTGCCATTTATGGGGTTAAAATCCATTAATGCATGAGTTAGGGCCATTTTTATGATAATAGAATGTTATATTTTGAGTTTGGGTTCATTTAGGGCATGCAAAGTCACCAAGTCAGAGACTTTACGGGTCTAGATGTTGTTTAGGACTCAGATATGTGGCTTAGACATTCGGGCTAAGCATTAAGTGCTTACTGGAAAAATTGGGCTTAATAGAGGATTACATTGGGTGTACAAGCCTATATGCACAACGTACAAACGATCAAACGTGTACGCGCATCGTACAACTGGGTACGCCCTAATTACTTAGTCAGAATGGACTTCGCATTTGTGGGCCTCTGTTTGGGCCATTTCTTGGACCTAGTTGTTGTGGGCCTTGATAGGCCATCTGAAGCAGGCTTTTGGACTAAGGAAATTATTGGGCTTTAGGGTAAGGCCCATTGGAGAGTTCTGGGCGTAATTTGGAAAATTGGGCCATAATTGGGCTTTAGATGATTATTGGTTAATAGGCCACAGAATGCAAAGTGTATTTGACTAGAAAGAATGGTTGGGCTTAAAGGTAAGGCCCATGTAAGGGGCTTGGGACTAATTTGGAATATTGGGCCGTTGGTTGATTAATTGGCATTTGGGCCTTTTAGATTGTAGTTTGGGCCATAGATTTGGTTAAGGCTAGGTTAGGGGTAAAGTGGTCTTTTTACCCCAGGTAGGGAGTTATGGTTATGGATTGGAACCCAACTGTTAATTGGGTATTGTTTTGTTATTGGTAGTTTGAGGATCTGTCAGCCAGTAGCCAAGGGTTTTCTATATGATTCAGCAGTGGGAGGTGAGTCTTCTCACTATATCCATGGGTCGAAGGCACCAATGTCGGCCCATTACGTGTTATGTGGTATGCTAGTTGTTTCTGTGACACTTGGATGGAAGACCCCGGGGGGAGCCCGTGGTAATTAGATATCAGACCATGGGGTGCTACCCATGGCATTCCAGGTAAAGACCATGGGAGGAGCCCATGAAATATCAAATAAAACCATTTGGGGAGCCCTTAGCAACTATATGTATGTTGCATGACTATTTGTGGTTGTATGTTGTATGGTATTTTGGGGAACTCACAAAGAATTGTGCTCACCGTTTTTAGTTTATGTTTTAGGTACTCCGGTTTTCAAATGAAGGGCTCGGGATGATTGTAGAGCACACACTGCATGTTTCCGCCTTTTGTGAATTACTCAGGTTTCATGGGAAAGACATGTGTTAATGATTTATTATTTTTAAAAACAAAAATTTTTATGTTGTGTTTTCCGAGACGTTACACAAAGTCAAACTACACATGGTCAATGCCTCATGAACGCTGAAGACCCTCGTGAATGTAGGGTCAAAAAAATATTAAAGAGAATCCTAAGAATGTCATAATTATAGTTCTTATTGTTATGCATATAAAGACTAGCTGAGTGATACACACGCAAACACTTCCACTACTACTTCATCTCTAATTCTCTCGAAACTTGAGTAGATTTAGTTCATTTATAAGACCAACTAGCACTTGTAACTATATTTCAGTTTAATATAAGTTTTAAGTCAGGTGATTTCATCTCCTCCCGAGGTTTTATGTCGAATACCCAAAAGGATTAAGGACTTTCCTCGTAACTCACTATGTTCTGACACTTACTTTATTTACTTTTTGTTGTTCAATTGAAAACAATCCATTCCTTTATTCATTTGTTTATTCATCTGTTTACATTGCTAAAATCGTTTAAGTACCTTCTGGTATCTTAATAAAAAATTTAGTTTCTTGAACTTTATTGTATGAACTTTTTATTAGTTTTCTTTAATGCTATTTTTTTCCCTAAAATATAATTATTCCTATTACGAGATAATACGTTTTAACCAAACTCTTTTTTGAAAATTATACTTTTATTTACATTATAGGTTTTTTCCCATGATCCTGGGAACGACCAAGATCTTTGGTGCATTTGTAGATCTTAAGCACTTTACTTTTATTTACATAATTTCAATCATCACACCACATTTAATAATTTGGTTAAATTAGTTTGTTAATTTTTTAACAAAATAATTATATAGTCTGTAAAATATACGAAGAACAATTGTCCTATTTGAGAATTTGATAATATGGATAATCATAACCATTATCTCTTAAATGTCTAGCCCGAAATTGCGGGTGTTACAAAAGTATCGTGAGGTAGTATCTTGGAATAGTATCTTGGGATGATATTTTAGATGGAAGATACTTCGTCTGATATCTTGGACAAAAGATACTTCGTTTGATATATTAGGATACCCACATTGTTTTGAATCTTTGATTTTAATAAGATATCTTAGATTTGTGATATTAAGATATTTCATATTTCTTAGCTTAGTGAACACGACCATGTCCAAACCAATAGAGAACATAACAATGTCGTAGATCTTGATATAACCTCATCCTAAGATTGTTCCCTTTGGACATTCCATATCCTTGGGATATTCCATTGATTATTTGGTTAAGTACTAACATATATTTAGTAATATGGAGGTTGTCGGTTACTAAGGCGTAAGTCGTTCCCCATATCCTTTGACTATTACTAGAATTCATGCGTCCAAGCGAGATGTCTTGACATAATATCGTAGAAAGACTTTAGTCTTTAAACCTTAGAAGGTATATTGGATACAATGGATCTTAGGAGGGATGATGTCACACCCTGCTAAAGTGGAATCACGAGGCATGACAGCAGTAATGGTTTCATAGCAAAAGTTAAAGATAAATCACCATCATAAAAACATATATAGTTTACAGTACAAGTTTAAACACACATCAAAGACAAGTCTCAAAATAAACATCATTTTTCAAAAGCTAATAGCACAAAAACATTTTCCACTTGATGCAACATAATTATAATGATGAATCTTTCAACCACTTACTAATTATTTCCTAAAACAGCACGTAAAACGAGTGTCAACTATAAAGATAGTTGGTGAGTTCATAGGTTTAAAAAAATATAGTTTCATCAATCATAATCAAAGTTTTGATAGAAGTTTCGATAAGATAAATCACCAGAAACTTCACCCGGGTCACTCTAAACACTCGATATAGAGTGTTTTCGCGTCTTGGAATGTTTAAGTGTATCTAATTAGTGAATTTAAATCTAATAAAATATATTTGTGTATTATTTAATATTACATAGGAACCTCGCTCGTATTCAAGCCTTGATCCGACGTTTAGCATTCTAGTCGTCACATTCCGCGTTCGGTGAGTTCGTACCCCTACCCTTTTTCAATGGTTTTTCAATGTTTTCAGGGGGGGGGGGGGGGGAATACAAGCAAAAAGTACAAGAATATCTTGTACTTAAACTCATATTTTCATTTAAATGGTTTCATAATTCATACCCTTTTTAAGAATTAAAAACCTATTAACAAACTGTTTTAGCTTGCAGAGTTGTTTGTTCAAACCGATTTTTAATTCTTAATATATACTGTTATGTTGTATACTTCACAATTGATTGTTCACACTTATATTGATAGAGATCATAGAACATTTGTAATGTCTGTAATAAAACACCCTAGGCTCGAGTGTAAAAGACAGACACCATTAGAAAACATAAAACATTCGTAATGTCCTTAATAAAACACCTAGGCTCGAGTGTAAAGGACAGGCACCATTAGAACTTAGTTAGTCATAGATACTACTTCCCTTAGGCACGAGAAGTAATGAGAAATCTTAAATATTGGAGACACGTCCTCTGTAACACTTCCTTGGCACGAGAGTGTCGAGGACTAACCCTGTAACCAGAATCTCCAAGAGGGAGAACGTGGCTTGAGTGTATAGATCTATACGGGACTGACAATCCCGCACCTGGCTGCTAGCTACAGTCGAACCGAAAGGTTCAAGGGTGACGAAAGTTATAAAAAGGATACTGGCCCTCGCCCGAGTCATATCTAGTCTGAAGTATGGTTAAGGACTCGCAATCAAGATTATGAACACTTTGCACTTAATTATTAGTTTTATGTACGTAATAAAACTAATGTACATTTAAGGATAGTTAGACTTTCAGGAGATTTCGTACACACACATTTAGGAAAATATAGGATTTTCCTGGGTAACAGTAGTATGTAACTAGACACGTGTGAAAATTCAGATAACTAAACTTTACAATTCACAAGAACAATCATGTTTTTAGTGTACATCTTTTACATGAATTTTTGGATTTGGTAACTAACTGTTTCACATAAGAAAATATGGGATTTTCTTGGTTAATCACTTTTTCAGGAAACAAAAAGGAACTCGTTCATTTCATAAAACAAACCGCTTATGAACTCACCAGCTTTATGTTGATTTTCAAACTGCTTGTATTCTCAGGTTCTCCTTAGACAGGTACCCCGCATCCTTTTGCTGAAGACGGAGCGAATGGAAGTCACGTCTTTCTTTTGTTTAAACTTATGTATCTATGAAACTTGTACTACTTTACTTTTCAACTGATGTAACAAAATCTATGTAATGTAATGTTTTTTGTTTTACTTCGCTTACTATGTACATTGGTTATGATATTCCCATGAAGTCACCTCCGCCCCGAGACGTTTTCGCCTTCGGTTTCGGGGTGTGACAGTGTAGTTACTTTATATAGATTCATTATACTTATTAATGAAGAGAGGATTTCTCTATCCTACCCGTTCGGCTAACGACCCTCCACCAATCAAGGAAGCGGTGGGTAAGAATGGATACCCGTTAAATGGCCATTTTATAGGCCATAACCTTATACCCCCCTTATAGATTGGCTTCGTGAATGAGGCCTACTTACGGTAAGACTAGCATTTTAGTTATACATACATATATATATATATATATATATATATATATATATATATATATATATATATATATATTAATCTTGTAATAATATTATAGTATAGGGTGTATTTTAAACATTTTAAAATACTAGGGTTTTAATTTCAATTTAAAATTTTCGAAATTTATAACCTTTAAATTAAAATTTTAAATATTAAAACTCTTGATTTAATAATTATCTAAATTAAACAATTAATTTAAATTACTAAATCATAAAGGATTATCTTAAATTAAAAAATTAATTTCTTCCTAATCCCTTAAATCCCTCTAGATTTCGAAAATAATGGGATGGGATAATTCAAAATCTTTAATTACCATATTTAACCATTAAAAGATAATTACAAGATATGGGATTATCTAAATCCCTAAAATTTAGCATCTAATCTTGGGGAGGAGGCATATTTCGAAAATCCTAGGGTTTGCAAACCCTAGATTTCGAAATCTTGGGCAAAAAGGAAAGGGTTTGAAAACCCTTATCAAAAAATTCGAAAACTACGGTTCAAGAACCCTAATTTCGAAATCCTTGCCTCCTAGGGTTTATTGGCCATAAACCCTAAAGTGTCAATTTCATACAATTGTATAATTCTAATTGAAAACAAATAACCATAAGCTCTGATACCACTCATGGGTGTTATACAAACAATCATATGTGTGCATGCAACCCTAGATTTGGATCTATGTTTTCTCTATTAGATACACAACTTTATGAGCACAAGAAGAACCCTAGCATACACCTAGGTATTTCGAAATCTATGTAGTAGAAGTGATTACATACCTCTTATTGTTATATTGCGATAACAACACAAATCTTCAATCTCTTAGTCTTGAAAGTAAGTACCACAAGTGTAGTACCTCTAATGGCTCACAAGCACCACAAGCAAATGAAGAAGCAAGAGAGAGAGAGAGAGGGGGGGGGGGAGAGGCAGGAAATCAGCTCTAAGCCTTCTAGGGGTCAAGTGGCCGATTTCCTAAGGCATAAGGGGTCTTTATATAGGGTATAGATTAGGGTTTCAGTCCTTATCCTTATCTAGTTACTTGCCCACCAAGCAACCCATAAGATAAGCCTAGAAGCCTTATCCTTGGATGAATTCTAAGGCCCTATCACCTTGAATTCGTCCACCCTATCCATGGGGCATCCATTGCCCTAATTTGCAACTATCACATAATTACTATTTAGCCCCTCTAGTTTAATTAATTACATTTGATCACAAAATTAATTCTTAATTAATTATTAACCAAGATTAATTAAACAAATATGATTTCTCCTTTAATATATTATTCTTATAATATATTAATAAATCATAATAACCTCTTTCTCTATTATTTCTCTAGTCAAGTTGTTTTGGTGAAGGCAAACCAAAAGGACCATGCACAACCGCGTCAAGTACTTACCAAATATGGTTACGGGCTTAGACACTAATCCAACAAAGTCCCGTATAGTATGTATAAATATCTATTCATATAGTATGAATAGTATCTCTTCCTATATCATGCATTAGTATCTAGTATTCTCTGTTATAGTATGCTCTGTCTAGTATTCTCTGTTATAGTATTCTCTGCCTAGTATTATCTGTTATAGTATTCTCTGTTATAATATTCTCTGTTATAGTATTCTCTGTTATAGTATTCTCTGTTATAGTATTCTCTTTTATAGTATTCTCTATTATAGTATGTAATACTATTAGTATAGACTCATGAATGAACTGACTCTTGTGTGATTCCTTGTACTTGGAATAGTAAGTAGTATCTCCTAACTATACTTATTATAGTTACTAGTAATGTACGTGTATGCCTTTGCTATCCAAAGGTACTGAACTGACTGATGGAACTTTTATGTCCATATATGTATACATGATATATAACTAATATTTAGACGACATTCGGACAATTAACCGATACCCTAAGGGCACATCCAAACGAGGAAAAGGAATTAAAGTGAGCTAGTCATCCTAAGTCCTTTAAACATTACTTATATAACTATACATATATAGGCATGCATTTGACAATATAAAAGTATAAAAGAAGTTTTGTAAAACCTTTGAAAAGTTTAATAACTAAGAAATGATGACTTGATGTCAGTTTATAAAACGATTTGTAAACAGTTTGTTTGATAAGAACAGTTTTAAGTATAAGAAAAACCTTTGATTGAAACACAATTGTAACAGAGTTTGAAAGGAAACATACAGTATGTAAGATAGTTTGATAAAGAGTTTTAACATGTAAAAACGATTGAGGAAATCATTTGGAGTAATCTATTTGGTAAAACAGCTAAAAGTGTAGTAAATCCATTTGTATGCTAGTTATTAATCACATGTGATTGATGTACTAAATAGCATGATTCAAATTGTAATCCCCCCATAAAAGAATTTATAAACATTTAAAACGTTAATTAAGGGGTATCAACTCACTTGTAGTGAATGGTTCGTATGGAAGTGTCGGACAAGTGCTAAGTGTCGAGTGAAGACTTGAACACACACAAAGATCCTAATAACATATAAAGACATATGTATATATACAATTAGTGATTATAACACTAATTAGGCAATTTTAAACACCCTAATGTGTGGAAAACACTTTGGTCAAAGTGTTAGGAGGCCATTGGGTTGCAACAAAGGAGTGCAAGGCATTGTTATTGAGTTTATGGTCCATGGACCATACTTAATGGAGTTTACGGTCTAGGGGAGTTTACCCCTGGCCGTAAACTCTCTAAAGGGTCTCCATTTGAGGCTTAAAGGTATGATGTATTAAGTGGTTAAGTGTTCCAAGGCTTAAACAAGAGGCTAGGTGAGTTTAAGGTCCAAGAAATGACCTTAACTTGTGTTTACGGCCTGGGGACCACTTCCCCATGCGTTTACAGCTGTAAAACTCATGGTGTGAAGTACCATTTCGTTGTTTGAAGTCCCTACTTAATTGGTTTATGGTTCTAGACTAAGTTCTGGGCACAAGGAAGGAGAAAAGGGCATCATTGCACCCTTATAGGGAGTTTACGGCCTTGGGAGATCCTTGGTCGTAAACTCTCATTCATCCGTTGTTTCTTGATGTTTCTAAGCTCTAAAGATGTTAAACCTAGTGTACAACGAGTTAGAACTATTGGATAAGGTGTCTAAGTCCATAACTTATTTGGTATATACTTGACCCGACCCGGCATGGTCCATTTGGGTTGCATTTCACCCGAACAATTTATGGATAATTTTATGAGAGTTATACACATATGTTTATTAATATATTATAAGTTATAATATATTAATATGAAGTTATGTTATTTAATTAGTCTTAGTCTTAAATTAATTATGAATTAATTTAGAGATTAAAAGGAAGACTAATTAGATTATGGGCTATTGGTTTTATATGGTGTGGGCTAACACTCATTTGTTAATGGGCTAGGCTTGGATGGAAGTCCATGGATGATCCATGGAGCTTTTAACCCATGGATCCTTGGAAAAGGAAAGGTCATGGGTTATTAGGGTTTCACCCTAACCATGTACACTATATAAGCATGCTTATGTTGCATGAAATAGCCACTAGTGTATATATGCTTGTGTGTGGCCGAAAGTATAAGTGTGTGTGTACTCTCTCAAAGTTTTCCAAGAGTTTGTGGTGATTTGTGATCCATTTGAGGCATTCACACTATTGGTGCTTGGCCCTCAAACTCCTCAAGAATCAAACTCATCAAAAAGGTATGTAATCTCTTCTAACTCTTTTATGTTGAAATGTTCCCCATGCCATGTTAGATAGGTTATAAACCTTGGAAAATTATTATTTTGCATGTATTTAGACAAACATAGATCCAAGGTTTATTAGGGTTGCATGCACACTTAGGAAGTGTTAGATTGCTCAAAACCCAACAGTGGTATCAGAGCCTAGGCTTGCTTGTTTGATACTTGATGCAAAATAGTTGAAAAAGTCGAAAAACTTGCTGTCTGCCTGATGAACTCGCCGAGTCCATGGGGGGACTCGCCGAGTCCATGTGTATCTTCAACCTACTCGCCGAGTAGGTTCATGCACTCGACAAGTAGGAGCGACAGAGTGCAAATTTTCGACTTTGGTTGCTGGAAATGGACTAGAAACATTACCCTAAACTGTTTTGGTGTTTTAAAACTTGTTTTAGTTGGTGTAATGGTTGTTCTAATCCATTTACAATAGCATATATCAAAATTCCATGATTTTTATGTGTTCATATAATTCTTGAAATTTTGATGATCATGTTCATGTCCTTATGAATTTAGAAGATGATAGGAATTATTTGCTGAATTGTTTAGAATTAATTCTTGATCATTTATGTGTTTTAATGGAGTCCATAATTTGTCCTCAAGTTATGGATATCCAAAGGTCACCTTCTTTAACACACACATTTAAACACATAAGTTACATGAAAATGAAGAGTTTTCATTTTATGAACCTTTAATTCATAAGTTATGAAATGAAAAGTTTTGGATAGTTACAAAACTTGCCCTCAAGTTTTGGAATTTGTAAAGTTTCACACACTTTAATAAACTTTAATTCCAACCCTTAGATTTTTAATAGTTAAAATTCAACCCTTATACTATTTATAACATTAATGGTTAATTATTATATATATGTATAAGAATAAGTCGTTCTATCGTTAGTAGGCCTCATTCACGAAACCGGTCTATAAGGTGGGTATAAGGTTGTTGCCTATAAAATGGCGACTTAATGGGTGTCCACTCTCACCCACCGCTTGCTTGACTGGTGGAGGGTCGTTAGCCGAACAGGTAGGACAATGACTTTAAATCCTCATTAAAAGTATAATGATTATTATAAAGTAACTAAACCTTTTTAATTCCCAATCTTAGTTATTTTAGGAAAATGTGAACATGGTGCTAGTCCATGGAATTCACACTTTGTACCTTACCAAGTCGTTGGTGGAGCGTGTGTGGTTAAACGGCACACTAACTTGGACTAGTAAGGATCACGAAGGGTGACTTAATGTTTGTCATAGATCAATAGAGCGTGTGTGGTTAACCGGCACATTGATTAGGTGATAATATTAAGGGTACCAAGTGAATTATCATGGTTATTCACACCTTGTTTTGTGATCCTCGGCATCCCAGTCACAAAACTTGAAGGGCACAATCGAGATTGAAACATGCCATTGAAAAGTTCAATGAATCTCAAAAGAATCTAGGAATTTCAAATCCAATTAAAACTAATAATACATTTTGTTTTCATGGTGGAAATTGGTGAATCGTCATTCACCTACCTTTCAAATATATTATTACTTAGATTACGGCATCCCTCTTCTAAGTATAATATATTGTGATTGGGTCCTAGCCTTAATATTACATTTGGGTGTCTTATTAAGGATTCTATATATCTAATCTAAACTTGCTTTCTTCTTTCAGATGTCTTCCAACACTAATGCTTCAGGCTCTAACCTAATTGGTTCTTTCTCTCTCATGAATCTTTGTGGGAGGGTCATCTTTGATGGTTCCAACTTCATGGATTGGATTAGGAACATCAGGATGGTTACTCATTATGAGGACAAGGAATATGTCCTCGATAAGGAGTTAAAAGAGCTTGATGAGTCTACTGCTACTCCTGAGGAGATCGCTGAATTCAGGACACATGAGAGAGATGCTACTAAGGTGGCATGAATCATGATGGCCACGATGACAGTCGAGCTCCAAAAGTCTTATGAAGATTTCTACCCTTTTGAGATGCACCAGGACCTGATGGAAAGGTACCATCAGAGTGCTCGTCAGGAGCGGTATGAAATAATCTCCTCCATAATAACTACCCGCATGAAGGACGGCGATTCCGTCACGGCTCACATGCAAAAGATGCAAAGGTATGTGGACCGTTTGCTGAAGCTGAATGTGAACATCCCTGAGGAGTTGGCAATTGACATCATTTTGCACTCCTTACCTTCTTGTTATGACCATTTTCGTATGACATATCATATGAACAAGGAGGAAGTCACCCTCAGCAAGCTTCAAGGACTCTTGAAGACCGCTGAAACCGGTCTTAAGGGCAAGGCGGTTGTTACCTCTACTACTCCTACTCCAACATCTACCCCTGTTTTGGCTATCGGGCAAGGCAAAGGGAAAAAGAGGAAGCACCCTTCGAAGGGTACCAAGGGAAAGTCTCTTGAAGGCTCCTCATCGAAGACCAAGAGCGGTTCTGTCACTCCTTCTGCCATTCGCAAGGATGCTGAATGCTTTTATTGCCATGAAAAGGCACACTGGAAGCGAAACTGCCCTAAGTACTTGCAGGATCTAAAGGATGGGAAAGTGAAACCCACCCATGCAGGTATTTACACTATATTGTCTAATTACTCAACATATTCTAACTCTTGGGTGCTTGATACAGGATGTGGTATTCACATATGTTCTGATTTGCAGGGCCTAAGAAGAAGTGAGGATGTGGAGCATGGGAAGATAAACTTGATCATGGGGAATAGGAAGGCTTCACCTGTTTCCAAGATTGGAGTTTATACTTTGTTGCTTAATAATGGGTTAAAATTAGATTTGAATAAATGTGTGTACTCGTCTGAAATGGCGAGGAATATTATTTCTTTTCATGCTTTGTATAAACAAGGTTTTACCTTTTCGTTTGATAATGAATGTGGTGGTATTAATGCTTTCTTTAAAAATGTGTTTTATTTTAAAGCATTACCTTGTGATGGTGTGTATGAAACTGTGTCGATTGTAGACAACTTAGGAAATAATGTATTGTATATTGATTCTTCTACTAGCCTAGATAAAGCATCATTGTGGCATTGTCGTCTTGGACATGTAAACAAGAAACGCATAGGCCAACTCCAAAAGAGTGGAGTCTTGGAATCATTCGACCTTAAATCGGATGATAGTTGTGAATCTTGTCTACTTGGAAAAATGACAAAATCACCCTTCACTGGAACTTGTGAAAGGGGTGAGGGTTTGTTGGACCTAATACATACTGATGTATGTGGGCCATTCAAAACCGCCACAAGGGATGCTAATCGGTATTATGTGACTTTTATTGATGATTTTAGTAGATATGGGTATGTCTACTTAATCAAACATAAGTCAGAAACCTTTGAAAGGTTTAAGGAATTCAAATAGGAAGTAGAAAATCAATTGGGCAGGAACATTAAGATGCTTCGATCCGATCGAGGTGGTGAGTATCTTAGTACCGAGTTCCTTGACTATCTTAAGGAGTGTGGGATTGTCTCACAATTGACTCCTCCCAGGACACCACAGCTGAATGGTGTAGCTGAGAGGCGTAATCGAACCTTGTTGGACATGGTTCGCTCTATGATGAGTCGAGTTTTGCTACCAATCTCTTTTTGGGGGTATGCCTTAGAGACTGCCGCCCATATCCTTAATCTAGTCCCTACAAAGAAGGTTACCAAAACACCTCATGAGATGTGGACTGGGAAGGTTCCCAATTTGGACCACATCAAGATTTGGGGTTGCGAGGCTTTCGTGAGGCTTGAGACTCATGATAAGCTCGAACCCCGAAGTGAAAGGTGTATTTTCATCGGCTACCCACATAAATCCTTCAGTTACCTCTTCTACAGACCCAGTGAGAATGTGGTCTTTGTAGCAAGAAGATGGGTCTTTCGTGAGAGAGAATTAATAAGCCAAGGAGACAGTGGGAGGCAAATTAATCTTGAATGAATTCAAGAAGCAATTGGTGAAGGAACCTCAGACACTAGCAATCAACCTGAGGAGGAAACTCCTCTTGAGCAAGCTGACATGTCTGTACCTCCGAGGCGTTCCACACGGGTTAGGAACATACCTTCGTTTTATTATGGCTTTCATATTTCTACGGAAGGTGATACATTTATCAGTGATAGTACACTGGTAAATTTAGATGAACCTAGCAGTGTTAAGGAAGCCATGGCAGGCCCAGAGTCTGCTAAATGGAAGTAGGCTATGGACAACGAGATACAGTCCATGTATGACAATCAAGTTTGGAACTTGGTTGACAATGTACCAGGCCGTAAAACAGTCGGGTGCAAATGGATCTTCAAGAAGAAGACCGACATGGAAGGAAAGGTGCATACTTATAAGGCTCGACTGGTTGCGAAGGGTTTTACTCAGACTCAGGGTATTGATTATGATGAAACCTTCTCGCCGGTAGCAAAGATTAAGTCTATTAGGGTTATGCTAGCCATTACTGCATTTCATGATTATGAAATATGGCAAATGGATGTCAAAACCGCTTTCCTTAATGGAAAGTTGGCTGAGGATGTGTACATGAATCAGCCAGAGGGTTTTGTCAGTGCAGAGTACCCTAATAGAGTATGCAAGCTTGAGAAATCCATTTATGGATTAAAACAAGCATCTCGTAGCTGGAATCTTTGTTTCGATGAGAAGGTCAAAGAGTTTGGCTTCTCGAGAAGTGAAGATGAGTCTTGCGTGTATGTCAGAGCTAGTGGGAGTATAGTTAGCTTCTTGGTACTGTATGTGGATGACATACTACTTATAGGAAATGACATCCCAACCTTGCAGGAGGTTAAGTCCTGGCTTGGGAAGTGCTTTGCTATGAAGGACCTAGGGGAGGCTGACTATATCCTAGGGATAAGGATATTAAGAGAAAGGAGTAAAAGATTAATTGGACTTAGTTAGAGTACCTACGTGGATAAGGTGTTGAAAAGGTTCAACATGCAGAATTCCAAGAAAAGAGATTTACCGATCCAAAGCAATGCCAAACTGAGTAAGACTCAAAGTCCGAGTACAGAGGCAGAGATAGCTGAGATGAGCCAATTACCGTATGCTTCCGCTGTTGGCTCGATCATGTATGCTATGACTTGTACCCGCCCTGATGTGGCCTTTGCTTTGAGCATGGTCAGCAGGTATCAGGGGAACCCTGGCAAGGCTCATTGGACCGCGGTAAAGAACATTCTCAAGTACCTGCGGAGGACTAAGGATTGGATCCTTACCCTTGGTGGGAGTGATGACTTGAGAGTATTAGGGTATAGTGATGCTAGTTTTCAGACTGATAGGGATAACCTCCGCTCTCAGTCGGGCTGGGTCTTTACCTTAAATGGAGGGGCAATTTCTTGGAAGAGTTCCAAGCAGGAGACGGTGGCTGATTCGACTTGTGAATCAGAGTATATAGCAGCGAGTGAAGCAGCGAAGGAGGCGATATGGCTAAAGAACTTCATCGGAGACCTTGGAGTTGTACCAGCTATTAAGGAACCTATGGAGATTTTCTGTGACAACAATAGTGCGATTGCTTTAGCCAAGGAACCAAGAGATCATGGCATATCCCGACACATTGACAGAAAATATCACTTCATAAGACACAAGATTGAAGAAGGGCTCCTCGTGACAAGGAGGATATTGTCGGATGAGAATCCTGCAGATCCCCTTACGAAGGGACTGAAGAGGGTTAAGCATTTTCAGCATGCGAGGCGCATCGGGCTGAGGGACGATATTAGTTTTACAGATTAGATAGTTTTCCTGAAACTTGTAAAATGTAATCGACGTTTGATGATGAATAAAATTTGTGATTTATTTATGAGTAAAGTGTTACTGTCATTGTCAATTATTTACTATTGTTTCAGTTTTGCATGTTTTGACTTCCAGAATAATTAATTTATTCAAACCTCCACAATCGATCATACGTTGGAAGTAGGTATGAATCAAGATTGTCATGAATTTGGTTTGTAGATGGCTAAAGGTGTTTAGACATGGCAATGGTTGCTGCAACATTCATGAGTACTCATAAGTTATGAGTATTGGTATAAACCCACGCTCACTTGTATCACTTCATGGAATTTATCTCCAGTGATCGTGAGATGATAATATCATATAAATCTTCAAACCTAGAGATATGAGTTGTTACCTATGAGTTGGTTGTGCATTGATTTCACGTAAACGCATCAGTAACTTGATGTTATAAAACGTGCCTTTGTGTACAATTTAACAAGTAGTAGAACAAGCATATGAGTCGAAGTTTATCTGTTCCTTCTAGAAATAGAAGCGATATTTGGGCCCCTCGATGATTTTGTGTTGACCCATGTACCGGGCCCGGTCAAAACTAAACTGATGTGTTCAGTGAAGTTCTTTGTCAAACAAATCGGAAATCGAGAAACAACTGCCAGACAATAAGCAAGACATAGTTCCATGTGTTTGTCCGGCTAATATCATGAGAACAGAGGATTATATGATCACTTGTCTTAAAATGGCGCTTCATGGTTCAACGGAGTTTTTGAGAGCTACGATTGCTGGTTGGTTCCTGAAGTTATATAGGAAAATACAGTTATTAGACTTATCCAAGTGGGAGTCTGTTGGATAAGGTGTCTAAGTCCATAACTTATTTGGTATATACTTGACCCGACCCGGCATGGTCCATTTGGGTTGCATTTCACCCGAACAATTTATGGATAATTTTATGAGAGTTATACACATATGTTTATTAATATACTATAAGTTATAATATATTAATATGAAGTTATGTTATTTAATTAGTCTTAGTCTTAAATTAATTATGAATTAATTTAGAGATTAAAAGGAAGACTAATTAGATTATGGGCTATTGGTTTTATATGGTGTGGGCTAACACTCATTTGTTAATGGGCTAGGCTTGGATGGAAGTCCATGGATGATCCATGGAGCTTTTAACCCATGGATCCTTGGAAAAGGAAAGGTCATGGGTTATTAGGGTTTCACCCTAACCATGTACACTATATAAGCATGCTTATGTTGCATGAAATAGCCACTAGTGTATGTATGCTTGTGTGTGGCCGAAAATATAAGTATGTGTGTACTCTCTCAAAGTTTTCCAAGAGTTTGTGGTGATTTGTGATTCCATTTGAGGCATTCACACTATTGGTGCTTGGCCCTCAAACTCCTCAAGAATCAAACTCATCAAAAAGGTATGTAATCTCTTCTAACTCTTTTATGTTGAAATGTTCCCCATGCCATGTTAGATAGGTTATAAACCTTGGAAAATTATTATTTTGCATGTATTTAGACAAACATAGATCCAAGGTTTATTAGGGTTGCATGCACACTTAGGAAGTGTTAGGTTGCTCAAAACCCAAGAAGAACAAGAGTACTTACGATCTAGGAGCTTGAATGGTCGGTTTTGGCCAAGAACACTAGTGTGTGTTCTTGGTGAAACTTGAAGATCTACACAAATGGAATGATTTCACAGATGAAATCATGTAAGATCACTATATCAAGTAAGGTATCAACTAATTAGGACAAGAAACTTACGAGTTTTGAAGATCGGGGACGAAGATCGGGATGATACTTGAGAGGATTTGGGAGGAAACATCTTTCAGGTTGTGTGACAACCTGAAATTTCTAGTTTACATTTTTCATTTTTATCAAAGTTAGCTTCGTTTTGCTATTTTATAATGAAATCTCGAGTCTAAAAGAATGCTTAAGGTTTAGTATAATTGAAATACATGTCGGAGGATGGGTTAGTTTGGGTGTAGCATTTGAAAAACGAGCCAAACACACCAAACCAGGTGTGTGCGGCCGCACACTAGTGTGTGCGGCCAGCCAGCCGCACACAGGCCAACCACACACACCTCCAACTGCACACACCCTCCTATATATACTATCCTTGGTCATTTTGATCATTTCTTACACTCTTACAAAGCTAGGACTCGAAAATCCTCTCAAGTATCATCTGGAAAGGTAACATCTTTCACCAAGAACACCAGGAACACCATGTTTTCTGGCAGCACACGCTTCTGCCAGCACACCTGGCCGCACACATGGCCGCACACACGTGCTGGCAGCACACATGGCCGCATACACACATATAGTGTGTATTCAGGCCATACACTCTCTTGTATAGCCTTTTAACCCTTCGTATAATCATTTATGGTTGTAACACTTCAATATAAGTGTTTACTAGTCCCTAAAGTGGTCCCAATTCAATAGTTAGTTGTTCATAACACTAATTATATTCATATATGTATCAATATGTGCTAAATAGGATTCGCGTGTGTACTCAAGTCACCACTGGATACTTAGCAACAGATCCAACATTGTCATCAGAATCACTCACTACAGGTGAGTTCATACCCCTGAGTGAACCTTTTAAATGTTTTTACATGTTTTATAGGGGGGGGGGGGGAATACAAGTTAAACATGCCATTTATCATATCAATCACATGTGATTGATAATCCGCATGCACAAGATTTTACCACTGTACACTATTTTACCGAGTAGGACACTATAATGGTTTTCAATTGTTTCAAAACTCTTACTTACACTGTTTTATCTAAATTCATTCTAAACTGGTTTATGAAAGATTTCTAAGGTTTTCAACATATTTTACAAAAGAATGCAAATTGTGATTTTCTCCAGATATAAAGGTTTTTCATCAAAGTTTCCCTTTTTCGACGTATACTTTTACTTGTTAAATATTGCTGCTTCGCTTATACTTATTTTATACTCCTACTCTGTAACGCTTTCACTTATACTTGTAGTCGCTTATACCTGATGGACGCTTATACCTTACAAGATGTATCTTTCATTTGATACTGTCTGGGGTCTGTCTCCTCTGTTTTGACCTTACAAGACGTATCTTTCATTTGATGCTGTCTGGGGTCTGTATCCACTGTATTCACTGTGTTCATTGTTTTAGACCTCGCTAGACGTATCTTTCATTTGATATTGTCTGCGGTCTGTATTCACTGTTTTAGACCTTACTAGTTGTACCTTTCATTTCGTACCTTTTAGGGTCTGTGTCTCCACTTGTTAGACTGAATTAGGCGTGTTGTTCGTTTGATACTTTCTTGGAGTCTATGGTTCCTTGCCTTAGTCTGTAGTCCTCACTGCTGAGGCATATGATATTCCCTGATGTCGTTTGTTTTCCTGAATAATCAAATTCAGTATTTTGATAATGATAGCAACTTAGGAAAACTACTTTTACCACACATCACTGACCAGTCTTTGTAGAAGGCTGCTTTTATTAAAGAAAATATAGGATTTTCTGGAAAGGACTCTAATACACTGGAATCTCTTAAACTATTACTTTATTAAGTTATTTGAATGAAATGTCACTAAATGCTTATGAACTCACCAGCATTTGTAAAAATGCTGATACTCGCTTTTCAAATAACTTGTATTCTCAGGTTAGCATTAGACAGGTACACCTCGGAGTTGTTGATGAAGATAGCTTAGTGCCATGCCGTACTTGCTTATATTTACTTGTATTACTTTGATACCTTGTAATGTAACCATGTAAAATATTCTATTAATACAATGTTTTTTTGTACTTTGATTACTATAGTGCATGTGTTGTGATACTTGACATGACGTCATCCACCCCAGAACGTTTCCGCCATTCCGGTTTTGGGGTGTGACAGATTGGTATCAGAGCCTTGTTTATAGTGAGCTAAGTATATCAATTCATAAAAGATATACAACCTATAAACACATAGGGATAAAACACTCTGACCAAGAATTATACTTTAAAATATAACCATATTTTACCAAAGTATAATAACATCCAGAATCTAAACACTTGAACAAAAGTATCACAAGAAGAACAATAATAAAAGTCTTCGGATGTTGAGCACTACAGTCAAACCTGGGCAGTTATGTAATCGTAAGCTGGGATAAATATAACCTGGTCAACTAAATTTATCCGAGATGCGATGGACGTGTGCTCGGGAGTGATAGTGGTGTACAACAGGTCTAAACTTACCAAATAGGAATGCTAGAGCCAAACATAAAGTTAAAATACTATAGGAGTATTTTAGAACGCTAAAAGATTCACACTAATCCCAGAATGAAACTCAGAAGATAAGAAACAAACAAGAATTAAAATACCATAGGGGTATTTTAGAATCCACAAGCAACCTTGCGTGAATAACTAAAAAGATCCTTATTGATATACCTACAACTACAGAGGGTATACTCCCAAGGTTATATATAATAAGGATCCCATAGGATGAGAATGTGTGGTTTCGCTCTATTTCCTTTTCCTCGTTGGGATGTGGTTCTAGAGTAGTATCACATATTCGAAGGCCTATCGGATCTAAGCTATATATGATTTGTATACCCTGTGTAATCGTAGCAGGACTCGATATGGATCATACAGTGAAATGTTAATAATCTCTTAGGATTCTTTAGACATTTCCATTCTCGCACGAATCCTGTAGACAACCCTAACCACTTCAGTGCTCGGCAGACGAGTTGATTCCGACCTATAGGAGGTTCATTGAGAAGATTTCCTGTTCGGAAATAAATGAGTTGGGTCGAGACTATTGAATTCACCAAGTGCCTATGTCTTTTAGGGACATTGGTGAGAAATTTGCCTAAACTTCCGAGATTCCCAGTCATCCACCATGAAGTGATGACACCCAGAGTCGGAATCAGAAGGAAGGCGGAGTAGAAATTCAATATGTCCATACGAGAAGAGAACCCTAGGAAACTACCCGAAGGAAACCAACGCCGATTTCAGTCAAAGATACGAGGCAGACCGAGGGAGCCAGTACATGGAACCCGGGAAGTGTCTTTTCCTCGTGCTCGTCACGCTAATACACCCATAAAATAATACAATTTAGTGAGTTA
Organism: Lactuca sativa; assembly: GCF_002870075.4. Taxonomy (NCBI): domain Eukaryota; kingdom Viridiplantae; phylum Streptophyta; class Magnoliopsida; order Asterales; family Asteraceae; genus Lactuca; species Lactuca sativa. Next base: position 176,006,848 of record NC_056623.2, read on the forward strand.
GTGATTACACTACTCACGCTATGTGTTAGGTAAATCGTCGTTTCTCGTTGCCAGATACACGATTAGAGCGGATCCCCGCACCTTTATTGAGAGTGTTTAGCCATGAGCTTTCATGAGCCTCTCTTTCTGCAAGTTTCGTTTCGAACTGTTCTCAAATCTCTCCAGGACAGAGAGTGAAACCTTTCCCAGTATAAAGGTAACTTAGTAGGAACGACTCGCACTTATGGCCTTTTTCCGATACTCATACACCCACTTCGATTACCAGGACTACATCATAGGGATGTAGGTCGACACTCAGACGACCAGTACCCCAGGCACGGGAAAAATTTATGCCTAATACGTTCGGGACAGAAATGTCCAGGGTTAACCATCGTCTCTCATTACCTTTTATTCCTTTCCGTGTAGGAAAACCATGCCACTGAAGAAGCGTAACCAATCCACAAGCAAGAAACCTGCTCTCTTATTCGATGAAGCTACGTTCCAAGCTGCAATCTCAGCAGCCGTAGCAGCTGTCATGGCTCACCTGAATGCTAACACCGCCAATGTTAGCAAGGGCCCTATCGAGATTTCTGATCCTGGCGATGGACAGCCGCAACCAACACTTCCATACCCAGTCACCCAAGAACCTCAAACGAACCCACTAAAGAGAAAACTCAAGATTGAGGAGGGAAGTACCTCGGCTCAAGGACCTTTTGAAAGGCGACGAGCTGAGGCAGTCTATACCCCTGTCAATCCTTCCCTCCCGACCTCAAGAAGACCATACCTAGGAGACCTTCCCCACTACAGCAAGTGCAGCTACCATCATCATGGCGCCTGCCGGGAACTCTTATGTGCAAGGTGCAACATGAAGGGGCATACTGCTCGTGTATGCAGAACTCCGGTGGAGCGTATTGCATCAATCACCAAAGTGACGACCAATCCAGTTTGCCGTCTATGTGGTGCGATTGGACACTTCGAAAGGGATTGCCCAGCTGAAGGAAACAACAAGGACACAGGAGGAGCCTGACTCTACTGCTTAGGAAGAAGCGTCAAGGAACTTAGTAGATTTTTGGTACGTCTCTCGATCTCGGATAGCTAAACTAAAGACAAATTCAAATGTAAATATTTCCCCAATAAGGCGAAAGTCGCAGCACTGTTTTAAAATTTAAAAATTCATTAGGTAAAACTATAATGGCTAGACATATACGTTACGGCCACGTATATTTAAGATGGACAAACCTAGAGTGAGCGAATGCCGCCTCATTTCCTGTTCCTCGTTTGGTTGTGGATTTAGGGCGGGGTCGCTCAGTCAACAATCCTCCCCACCTTAAATATACATGACTAGTATATGTGAGGCGATTATAGAAATGCCTTGTGAGAATCCACTCATGAAAAAGGTACTCTATTCATAAACACTTAGAACTCTCTATAGTTCCGCGTCAACTCTATCGGTCCAAGTATCCGTGGTAGTGATACATAGGATGAAACCCGTGACGCCTAGAACTTGTGTGCCTGTTCGGCATATGACTCTATCGATCTTCATTATATATCATGTCGGAGGGTGCCAACTTCGATGACTCTATTGATCGTGGTTTGACTTCGTGCAACCATGTGTACATCCTTGGTGCTGTGTAAAAAGAACTTTCTTCGTAGCCATGTCGGCAAATAAAGGTTCTTCCGAACCTAAACCTAACTCAAATAATCAAACCTAATGCGAACCGTCGATCGTCCCTCTTATCTCAAACCTTCTGAAGTACCCAAGAAAGGGTACCGATTGCCGTTGACCGACCCCCCGTAGTCAGGTGGACACCGAAGCGAAGGACACTGTAGATACTCCAGAAGACGACCACCAACCGAAGGATACTCCGTAGATTTCCCCGGGAGACCCTTCGCACCTCGCACATTAGGTTCGTGAACCCAGAGGACAGAACTCATGAGACTGACCACTATAACTAGGTATATGCATAAAGGTGACATATAATTGAGATCAAAAAGATTTAGGGTGTGTCTTTCCTCCCTATTCCCTGTTCCTCGTTGGGTTGTGGGTTTGGGGTGGAGTCGCACAGCTGAACATCCTGCTGACCTCAATTATATACTGCTTGCATACACCCGGTATTTGTAGTTAGTCTAAGCGTGAGCTCTACCACGAACCTCTTAGCAAAGCCCTTCACCCTATTCCATAACATAGGAACCGGAGTCAAGAGAATCACTGCGGGTTAAGCTAGTAAAGTTCCGAGTGATGAGACCCTATACTCACTAGAATTGACCTAGGCCGAGGAAACTCAGAACCTTCGGAAGAGTAGTTGCAGTAGGTGCTCGCACTAGTCAGGCACCTCGTCCACCCAGTTATAGACAAGTGGTGCTTATCATTCTCCACCCTCTCGCAAGGAGGAAATCGTCGCCGCCCTGTAGACGATGAATTACACTTTCCGAAGTGAACACTAGGATACCGAGGACCACAGGGTAACCTCCGCAGCCAAGAATCCTTGATCAAAGTGCGATAGTAGTTGCGTTGAGCCTCATGACCCAGATCCCAAAGAGATTATACACTTGACACCAGCCTTGGTGTTAGTCGAAGGGTTATGCAAGAACATGCACTTTCCATGCTAGAATAAACAAAAGTCTTAGAGATTCATTGGACTATTAGGTGTTCCACGAATACTATCTCACGTAGAGGTAGTAGAACCACCTCCCGAGATAGTCCAACACTCGTCTGGTGAAACCTTATCTCCCCGACCCTCAGGGTTTCCGCATCTCAAGATTTGTTAGTGCAGGTTCATTTGCACAGACTTGAGATAGACACTCTATGGAAAATAGATAACCATAGTCACGCAACCCAATCGACAATCTAGAAAGTCTCTATCAGCCAGTTGACAGGAAACACGAAACCAAAGACCACTCGAGATTCCTAAGAACTAACCTGAAGGACTACACTACCAGTACGGGAGAGAACGATAGGAACTTCGGAGTGGCGATCACGCCAGTGATGATCTTCCCATAGAAGTACACTATGTTCTGAGTACTGAAAAGCTCTACCATTCCGAGAGCTAAGGACCATATGGGAATCCCCATGGAGACTTGGTCCAACCCTTTTCAGGCCGCTACTACTTTCGGATATACCACAAGATTCACACCTGATCGATCCACTTCTTAGACTTGATATGAGATTTCCCGACATCACTTCACTCATCTTGATAGAAACTATCGAGAACCCTGACTTCATATATACACCAGTTGGAACCCACTAGCTACACTAGACGGAATCCGCATCCCGTACGTGAAGGTCTGTCGGAATGACAAACACAGACTAGAGTTCACTTGAGAATGCGAGGACAACCGTTTAGGAAGTACTCTTTTAACTCTACTTGGCCATTCATACCTACTTCCTTGCCTAAACCTGAATTTCGGGACAAAATTCCCTCTAACGGGGAGATGATGTGACAACCCGAAATTTCTAGTTTACATTTTTCATTTTTATTAAAGTTAGCTTCGTTTTGCTATTTTATAATGAAGTCTCGAGTCTAAAAGAATGCTTAAGGTTTAGTATAATTGAAATACACGTCGGAGGATGGGTTAGTTTGGGTGTAGCATTTGAAAAACAAGCCAAACACACCAAACCAGGTGTGTGCGGCCAGCCAGCTGCACACAGGCCAACCACACACACCTCCAACTGCACACACCCTCCTATATATATTATCCTTGGTCATTTTGATCATTTCTTACACTCTTACAAAGCTAGGACTCGAAAATCCTCTCAAGTATCATCCAGAAAGGTAACATCTTTCACCAAGAACACCAAGAACACCATGTTTTCTGGCAGCACACGCTTCTGGCAGCACACCTGGCCGCATACATGGCCGCACACACGTGCTGGCAGCACACATGGCCGCACACACACATATAGTGTGTATTCAGGCCATACACTCTCTTGTATAGCCTTTTAACCCTTCGTACAATCATTTATGGTTGTAACACTTCAATATAAGTGTTTACTAGTCCCTAAAGTGGTCCCAATTCAATAGTTAGTTGTTCATAACACTAATTATATTCATATATGTATCAATATGTGCTAAATAGGATTCGCGTGTGTACTCAAGTCACCATTGGATACTTAGCAACAGATCCAACATTGTCATCAGAATCACTCACTATAGGTGAGTTCATACCCCTGAGTGAACCTTTTAAATGTTTTTACATGTTTTATAGGGCGGGGGGGGGGGGAATACAAGTTAAACATGCCATTTATCATATCAATCACATGTGATTGATAATCCGCATGCACAAGATTTTACCACTGTACACTATTTTACTGAGTAGGACACTATAATGGTTTTCAATTGTTTCAAAACTCTTACTTACACTGTTTTATCTAAATTCATTCTAAACTGGTTTATGAAAGATTTCTAAGGTTTTCAACATATTTTACAAAAGAATGCAAATTGTGATTTTCTCCAGATATAAAGGTTTTTCATCAAAGTTTCCCTTTTTCGACGTATACTTTTACTTGTTAAATACTGCTGCTTCGGTTATACTTATTTTGTACTCCTACTCTGTAACGCTTTCACTTATACTTGTAGTCGCTTATACCTGATGGACGCTTATACTTATTCATACTCTTACTTAGAGACACAATTCTACTTCGCTTATACTTGATATCGCCTCTACCTCACTTTTACTCGATCCACTCTTACTTCACTTATTGTCGTCTGTACTTCGTGATACGCTTATACTTGTTTGACACTCTTACTTCACTTGCGACCACTCCTACTTCACTTGTTAGACACTCCTACTTCACAAAGATCACTTCTACTTGATACACACTCAGTCATAGTTAGATGTATGTCTGTGCTTATATAGGTACATATAAGTAATGATTGAAAGACTTAGGAAGGCTCGTCTGCCCTATTTCCTTTTCTTCGTTGAGATGTGGTCTGGTGGGATCGGATAGCCGTCCGAAGGTTGTTTGACTCATTAGTTATATATTATGTATATGAGTATGGACATATAGGAATTCTCTAGTCAGATCAGTTAAGAGCCTCTACCTCTAGTCTACACTTACATTAGAAACCCACTATTGGGAAGTCTCTACCTCTAGTTCAGCACTTACACACTACCCACTATTTGGAAGTCTCTACCCACTATTTGGGATGCATCTTCAGGACACGGCCTTCTCCGTCATCTAGTTGGTAACCAGAATCTCCTGTAGGGAGAGCGGACATTGTGTGTATAGATCTATACGGGATTGACAACCCTGCACCCAGACTGCTAGCTACAGTCCCAGCCTACCAAGCCAACGGGTGTCAAATGTCACATTTTAGACGCTTGTAGGGCGTCTGGTACTCTAGTCAGTACGGTTACGAGTATCCCGGGTTACCTTATAATACATGGCTTTAAGGTAACGGTATTTCGCCAACTATTTACACTGTATGCTGGTAACTCATTTTCAGAGTCACACTGTTTTGACCTTACAAGACGTATCTTTCATTTGATACTGTCTGGGGTCTGTTTCCTCTGTTTTGACCTTACAAGACGTATCTTTCATTTGATGCTGTCTGGGGTCTGTATCCACTATATTCATAGAATCCACTTTATTCACTGTGTTCACTGTTTTAGACCTCGCTAGACGTATCTTTCATTTGATATTGTCTGCGGTCTGTATTCAATGTTTTAGACCTTACTAGTTGTACCTTTCATTTCGTACCTTTTGGGGTCTGTGTCTCCACTTGTTAGACTGAATCAGGCGTGTCGTTCGTTTGATACTTTCTTGGAGTCTATGGTTCCTTGCCTTAGTCAGCAATCCTCACTGCTGAGGCATATGATATTCCCTGATGTCGTTTGTTTTCCTCAATAATCAAATTCAGTATTTTGATAATGATAGCAACTTAGGAAAACTACTTTTACCACACATCACTGACCAGTCTTGGTAGAAGGCTGCTTTTATTAAAGAAAATATAGCATTTTCTGGAAAGGACTCTAATACACCGAAATCTCTTAAACTATTACTTTATTAAGTTACTTGAATGAAATGTCACTAAATGCTTATGAACTCACCAACATTTGTAAAAATGTTGATACTCGCTTTTCAAATAACTTGTATTCTCAGGTTAGCATTAGACAGGTACACCTCGGAGCTGTTGATGAAGATAGCTTAGCGCCATGCCGTACTTGCTTATATTTACTTGTATTACTTTGATACCTTGTAATGTAACCATGTAAAATTATTCTATTAATACAATGTTTTGTTGTACTTTGATAACTATAATGCATGTGTTGTGATACTTGACATGACGTCATCCACCCCAGAACGTTTCCGCCGTTCCGGTTTTAGGGTGTGACAGGTTGCAACTCTACCTGTCAATCTTTGGACATATTTGGTAGAAGATGGGAATTGTAAATTCAAGATAACATTAATTTGCTCTATGTTGGCTTCAGTTCCTCTCTTGATTAACATGTATCACATAAACTTCCCAACTTTGATACCAAAATGGCATTTGGAAGGGTTACGATTCATGTTGAATTGGCCTAAGATATTGAATTCTTCTTCAAGATCTTGGAGATGGTCCTCACTTATTACGTCCCAATATACAAGGTAGAATTTTCATTTTTAAATCAATCAAATCATTTATTCATTACTTCCAAAAGGTATTCAGAGTATCAAAAAGTGTTTCAAAATAACATCAGAGTAATAACAGAATCATAAGTGCAGAAAATCTAGTTGATACGATGCAATAATGTCGAGCCATTCCTTTTGGAACCAGAAGTACCTGAAACATTCATGTTGGGATTTGAGCATTCTAACACTCCTAAGTGTACATGCAACCCTAAATACCTTGGATCTATGTTTTCTCTATTATACATGCAAATAAGAACTTCCAAGGTATTATCCTAATCTAGCATACAAAACAATAACTATAGCAAGATAGAATACATACCTCTTTGGTGTAGAAAGTCTTCATGAAGCTTGAGTGCCAAGTGTCCCAAGTGTGACACCTCAAATGGTTCACACAACACCAAATACACTTGGAATGACTTGAGAGAATTCTACACTTCATGAAAATCGGCTAGCCCTTTCTAGAATAATACTAGTGCCGATTTTGCCAAGAATAATATCTTTATATAGTGTTAAAATTAGGGCAAACCCTAATTGTCATGACTTTCCATTTCCTTGGATCCATGGGTTCAAATACACCATGGAGAATCCATGGAGCATCATATGGGTTTTGGCCCAACTAGATAATCCATGGAGCATTAGCCCACTATACAAGTATGGATGATTTACACAATCAACCCATATATTTAATTAGTCTTCTTTTGATCACTTAATTAATCCTAGATTAATTCTCGATCAATACTAATTAAATAATCTTATTATTCTTATTATTAATATACTAGAACTTATAATATATTAATAACCATAAGTGTCTTATTTCTCTCATTTAGTCTATCCAAGTGCATGATGCATGCAACCCAAATGGACCATGCCGGGTCGGGTCAAGTCTTACCAATTATAGTTATGGACATAGACATTAATCCAACAGTCTCCCACTTGGATAAGTCTAAAACTATTATTGCGTATGACTTCAGGAACCAACTGGCAATCGTAGCTCTCAAAAGCTTTTGTCGAACTCTGACCTTGTAGATGAACTCTGACCTTTGTCAATGACTTGTCCATTAGATAAGGGATCATATATTCCTCCATTCTAGATATCATATGGACTGAGACATGGATTATAATCATTCTCTCTGTCCATTTGTTGTTTCTCGATTTTCGACTTATGACGACTGACTAATTGAACAAATCAAATCAGTCCTGGCCCGGCCGAGCACTTACATTTGTCATCATCAAATCATCGAGGGGCCCACAGATATCGCTTTTATCCCGAAGGTAAAAGGAATGGATAAACTTCGACTCATATGGCTTGTTCTACTACTTGTTGAATCATACACAAAGGCACGTTTTATAGCACCGAGTTACCAAATGCGTTTTCGTGCAATCAATGTACAACCAACTCATAGTAACAACTCATATCTCTAGGTTTGAAGAATATAAGATATTATCGTCTCATGATCACTCGTGATAAAATCCATGAAGTGATTCCAATGAGCGCGGGTTGAATCCAATACTCAGAACTTATGAGCACTCATGAGTGTTGTAGCCCTTTGTCCAACACCTTAGACCTCTACGAGCCAACCCATGACAGTCTTAATTCATATCTACTTCCAACATATGACCAACTATGGATGGTTTGAATAACTTAGTCATTCCGAAAGAATAACCCAGTTTATTCGGGAAGTCAAAACATGCAAAATGAAACACAATAATAATTGAATCCAATATGGTATCAACCCTTTGAACATAAATAAAACACCTTTTATTTATCACCATATGATTACACATTATTCATTGTATACTGTTTCAGCTATCAACTTTATTCTTGAATTTAAAACAATAGTTGTCCCATGCTCCAAGCATGTACACTATGTTTTCTTAAACACTAGTCATGCCACACACCAAGTATGCATACTATGTTTGTCTATGATCTTTACTTTGTGAACTAGATCAATTGAACATAACTTCAATGATTCTCTTTTCACACTCCCAAATCCTTACTGCAAATGCAAGAATTCCAAATTCATGACATTTACTGAAATCTGTTAGATTCTCAACTTATATGCATTGATCTTCTTGTAATGATTATGTACAAAATCAGAAAAACTTGACAACAATCATTACAGAGCATTCCAAAGGAGATCAGCTCCTTGGAAACGTCCTTCTTGCATTAAGTTTCCTTAATCTTACACAGATTGAAAAATCTAACTTTGAAACATTTCCAGATTCCATTTTGACTATCACTTCTGAACAAGAGTTGCCTCCTTACAGATTATGTCAATATGGTCCTTCCAGAATTATCACTATACTTCCAACTGTCCTTGAGCAACCAATCTTTGGTAAATCTTAGATTGTTCTCGACAATTGTTTAATCCTTTTAGTCATATCCAGTTCTAAACCTTTTCCCTTCTTAATGCCCCAGGCATTTGGAAAATTTTAGAAAGGATGAATATAGCACATGTAATCGATCCTATATCCGAAGCATATGGGACACGATTCATGATGTCTCACATAAAGACTAAACCAGTCTTTTGCTATAATATGTCCATTTCAATTTGCCAAGTTCTCATAATTCATATTATGAAAAGGGATGCCGTAATCATAACCGAATTTTAGAACGCAAATAATGGACCCATATACAAAATTTCCTTATGTTGAGCCATTCCAACGTGAAATTCATATATATCCTTGACTAAATGATTAAAACCTCACGATCTAAGCTTATAGATTTGAGATGAAGTATAATTTCCTCTCCCTTAATTACAGCAAAACAACCTTTTCCCAATTGAAACCTTTTGTTTTCTATAATTAACATTGCTAGCTTGCAATACTTATCATAATTATCATGCTCCCACTAACATGATGATTATTAGCATAACACTTATGCTCCCACTAGCTTTGACATGTTCTCAGAAATCACCTGGACTTCTAGAAATCAATACTTCATTGACTTTCTTACCAAAGTTCAGATTTCTGATACTAGATTGTTTTGATAAAACTTTATCAAAATCATACACCTTCCCTTAGATAGCACACTTGTGTGTCTAAACAATTATGAAGAGGTATGCCGTAATCATAATGGTTAGACCTTTTTGCCACTTCTCACAAGTCCAGGTTAGTGTGCCGGTAAACCACACACACTCCACTAACGACTTTGAGAATGCAAATATCACAATTGCTATCTAGCTAAAATCTACTTAGTGAAAGTGCTTCCTCATCATCATTTTTCATGAATCGGAGAGAAACCTTATGACACTTAGATTTTTAATGGTGTATGTGTTCTTATCCATGTGAATTGTCAAAACCTTAGTCACAGGGCAAGGGTAATGACAAATCCAAACTCATATGGACTGAACTCAATCTTAATTTCTTGCCACCTGGCAGCTCAAGGGCCTGCCATTGCTTCCAAGTTGTTGTGCAACAAATTGAGAACTCTAAGAACTCATATGCAAAGTCAAGTTTAACTGGAATGGGCACAGAATATGTCAACACGATAGGTTATGAACCTCAAGTTGTGTGCTAGTGAAGAACTTTAGGTTTTATTCTTGATTAGTTCTTGAGACTTTCAAGACTTTTAAGACTCCCACTGTCCTCTTGACCTATAAGACTCCCTTGTCAAATATTCAAGAGATAGTGTGGATTCTAATCAAGAAAAACACTTCACACAATTGGCCTAAGTTGGTCTTTGTTTTATCCAAAACATCACAACTCACCAATTTCAAATGTACTAGAGTAGAAAACTTTTACTCTTACATTTGACAAGTGTTTTAAACCTTCTTTAAGACATGTCACTCAAGTTACAATCTTGGAGTATGACTCTAAGACTTGTATTAGAACGAAGTATGACTCATCTTCTTGATTTAACCATTTCAACAATTCAAGATCCCTCTTCTTAGTCATAAGAATGCACTAAGATTTCCTTAGAGAACTAATTGTGCTATGGTTTCTTAATCATTAAGATGATCACAAAACTGATACTAAAGTACTCTCCCATCTTTTCAGATTTGAGAAACTTTTATCCTTCTGCCTAAGTTGATTCTTCTTATTCGCTCTGCCATACATTGGGACCTTTTCCAATGTCTCAGAGTTACACTTAAGCTTGTAAGTATAATCATATTTACTGAGCTTTAGTAAACTATGACGAATAGTCTTATCAATCTTTTGTGGTGGACTTGACCAGTGCACAAGACTATGTACTCGATCCCTTAGTCCATTACTTGACTCACACATCCATGTGATCGAGTAATTAGTCTTAATTTTTCCAATACTTGAAAGTTCTCATTCATCATGCTATACAACTTGCAAGATTCCAAGTTCCGGTCCAAATGAAACTTGGGTGATGAGAATCTTTCCCTATTTGGTAAATTTAGACATTACCACAAATGAAAGAATCAATTTCATATTTCCACTCTTGCTCTTAATGGAATCATATAAGCAACAATTTTTCCTCAAAAGCCATTGTAAGGATATTTTAAAATAAATAAAATCAAAAAATTTTCTTTTATTTTAAAACTTTGTGGAAAAACTTATCCTTACAATCCATATGAAAACTTGTTGTTATCTATTCCTTAAGCAATATCTCATAACTCCCAAGAAGTAGCTCAAGAATCCGATTTTTCAAACTATGCGATAGAAGTCCATCTATGCGATCAGATTCAGCATATTCTTTCTTTAAGTTTCTTCACTTTTTCTTTGATTCTTAAAACATCACCATGTGACCCAGTCACATCATGTATCAAGAATTTCAGAATAGAAACTTAACAGAGTTAGACAGTGGAATTTACCTGAAGTAGAGTCAAACTTATTGACTTTAACATCCTTAGGTAAATTTGGCAGCTTCGCAACCAATTCCCCTTCCTTTGGCAATATAAACATATGGACCCTTTGATAATGGTACACGAGACTATCACAGACTTAGCTTTTCTCTTTACCATTTGGTCAACCGAGTTGACTATGGCCGATCCCTTTCCACTGGGAAGAGAGAGCTTTACTAGATATCCAATGTCATCATTGTCAATGTCCATAAAGATTTAGGAAGTTGATCTTAGCAAATAGATAAGATCATTAAGGGTCTTGTCATAGTCTGTTTCATAGGTGTCCCAAAGGAACTCACTATGTGACTTAGAAAGTGATTGAACCACCAACTTTCTCAAGACTTTGACACCAACTCTCCCGGCTTGTCAATATGTGACTACATCTCCAAGATGTGTTCACACCTAGACCTTGCCTTGCCAATAGGGCTTGAGTGACCTTAAACTTTTCAAGAACTTGTGGGTTGGGGAGAATAATTGGAGGAGGTGAAAGAAGTATGATATCCATGGGACATCATCTTCATTAGGAAACCTTGTTTCAAGAGATTTGGGAAGATCATAGGTGTCTATTACAGACATCTTTTGGGAGATATTCAAGATAGTTGATTTAAAGTCCTTAATATGACACCCAATATGAAATATTAAGGCTAGGACCCAACAAACTATTTTATAACTTAGAAGAGGTATGCCGTAATCCAAGCTATAAAATATTTGAAGGTAGGTGAATGACGATTCACCAATTTCCACCAAGATAAACGAAATGTATTATTAGGTTTTAATTGGTTTTGAAACTCCTAGATCTTTGAGATTCATTGAACTTTTCAAAGGCATGTTTCAATCTCGAGTGTGCCCTTCAGGTTTTGTGACTGGGATGTCGAGGATCACAAAACAAGGTGTGAAGTAACCATGCAAATTACTTGGTACCCTTAAGTGTTTACCCCTTAATCGATGTGCCGGTTAACCACACACGCTCCATCAATACTATGATAAACATTAAGTTACCCTTTGCCTACCTTGTTAAATACGCGTTAGTGTGCCGGTTAACCACACACGCTCCACTAACCGACTTAAACAATGTGCAAAGTGTAATTTCATGGATTAGCACCTTATTCACATTTTTAAGAGTTTAGTTACTTAGTATTATCATTAATACTTTTAATGAAGGGAGAATTATAGTCCTGTCAAACCCGTTCGGCTAACGACCCTCCACCAGTCAAGCAAGCGGTGGGTGAGAGTGGACACCCATTAAGTTGCCATTTTATAGGCAACAACCTTATACCCACCTTATAGACCGGCTTCGTGAATGAGGCGTACTAGCGGTAAGACTGACCTTACTCTTATACATATATATATATTATTAACTTATAATATTATAAAGTATAAGGGTTGAATTTTAACTTTTAAAATTCTAAGGGCTAACTTGGAATTAAAGTATTCATAAGTGAAAACTTTTCAAATTCCAAAACTTGAGGGCAAGTTTTGAAACTATTCAAAACTAATTAATTCCATAACTTATGTGTTTAAAGTAGTTTTAATCCAAAAACTCTTCAAGTTCCATAACTTGAGGACAAGTTATGGAAGACTTTAAACTAATAAAAGAACTAACTTTTTCTTTATTTTATAACTTATGGATTTAATTATGGTTACATATTTTTCTTTTAATGAAGTGACTCTTGAACTTCCATAACTTGAGGACAAGTTATGGAGTCATAAAAAAAAATTATTCAATGACACAAGACTCTTCATTTTGTAACCATTGCCAACTTTTATGAGTTTTATGAGTCTTTAATGTGACTCTTCATGTAACTTGAGGACAAGTTACACAAACACATTTTATACTCAACTCTTAGATTAAAATGGATTGAAAACAACTATTTCACTCAACATTTCTATTAATCTAAGCAACTCATAAGAACAAGATAATTCAAATCAAACTTTTTCATGTAATTAGTCTAAACCTTAAACTAATACAAGACATGAATCTATTGACAATTATCTTTGAAAATGGATTAGCATGAACATTACCACATCAAAAACAAGTTTATAAGTTCAAAAACAACTTAGGGTAATGTTCCTAGTCCATTTCTAGCCAAAAAACTCGAAAATATGCTGTTTGGGGGTCCAACTCGTCGAGTGCATGAACCAACTCGGCGAGTTGGATCGATTTGATCACTTTTTAGGCATGGACTCGCCGAGTCTCCTGATGGACTCACCGAGTCTGATGATCAGACAGCAACAAATTCGTTTTTTTTTTCAGCTTCTATTGCAGGTATAACAAGAAAACAAGCCTAGGCTCTGATACCACTGTTGGGATTTGAGCATTCTAACACTCCTAAGTGTACATGCAAACCTAAATACCTTGCATCTATGTTTTCTCTATTATACATGCAAATAAGAACTTCCAAGGTATTATCCTAATCTAGCATACAAAACAATAACTATAGCAAGATAGAATACATACCTCTTTGGTGTAGAAAGTCTTCATGAAGCTTGAGTGCCAAGTGCCCCAAGTGTGACACCTCAAATGGTTCACACAACACCAAATACACTTGGAATGACTTGAGAGAATTCTACACTTCATGAAAATCGGCTAGCCCTTTCTAGAATAATACTAGTGCCGATTTTGCCAAGAATAATATCTTTATATAGTGTTACAATTAGGGCAAACCCTAATTGTCATGACTTTCCATTTCCTTGGATCCATGGGTTCAAATACACCATGGAGCATCATATGGGTTTTGGCCCAACTAGATAATCCATGGAGCATTAGCCCACTATACAAGTATGGATGATTTACACAATCAACCCATATATTTAATTAGTCTTCTTTTGATCACTTAATTAATCCTAGATTAATTCTCGATCAATACTAATTAAATAATCTTATTATTCTTATTATTAATATACTAGAACTTATAATATATTAATAACCATAAGTGTCTTATTTCTCTCATTTAGTCTATCCAAGTGCATGATGCCATGCAACCCAAATGGACCATGCCGGGTCGGGTCAACTCTTACCAATTATAGTTATGGACTTAGACATTAATCCAACAATTCAATCCCAAGTTGATGTTATGAGCAAATCATAGTCTTACTTCCTCCCATGGGTTGAATCATGGTCTTTACGTGTACAAGTTCCAGGGGCCAGATCCTGGTCTTTCATATAATTGCAAGGTTGCCAAATCCTATTCTTTCATACAATTGCCAAGGGCCAAATCCAAGTCTTTCATACAAGTATCATAAAGACAACTAGCATCCTACATAGTATAATGAGTAGACTTACCTCACACTCAAATTGGATCAACCTCAACTCAAACTGGAAAGAAACTGGTGTTGCAAGCCATCTATCAAATTATTCAAGTTTAACCCTTAGTCTATACTACAAACTAGCCATTTGACCAAAAGTCAACCAGATCAAAAGTCAATGGTCAAAGTCAAAAATCAAAATCACCCAAGACGAGCTCCATGTTGTGGCCACCCATTGGCCATGTCGTGGCAACTTCACGACAAAACTGTTGTGACCAAACCATCAACCACGTCGTGACCAACATGCCATTATGTCGTGGAAACTAAACATAAACTACTTAATGGATTAAACTCTAATCCCTTTACCCCAATAGCTCAAAAACTCGTATATGAATGTCCTCATGGTTTTGATGGATAAATTTTCCAACTTTATCCACTAAGACATTCTAATAATTCAAGATCTTTGATCCTAAGCTCTTAATAGTTAATAGTTGAATCAAATGCATAAACGCCAAACCAAGTCATGCAAGACCACTTTCCAACCAACACCATGGTCTAAAAGCTAAATAATGCACTCAAAGGCTCTGGAGTTCACTCAAACTCCAAGGACAATAAGATTGGGACCAAAAAGCTCATAAAATGACCTAGAATAAGATCTAGAGATGTAATGAGCAAGGTTGAGACTTTATATCTCCACATGGTCTAACATGAGATGAAGATGTTGGATCTAAGTTGAAACCAAGCTTACAAACTACAAGATGGACTTCTTCTTCAAGCTTCATACAGATGGCTTCACACACTCAAAATACACACAAATAGGCTAGGTTCTGAATGGGGATCGATTTATGAGGATAGAGGCCGTCAAATGAGTTATCCCATGGAGTTAATGTCACACCCCAAAACCGAGAATGGCGGAAACGTTCTGTGGCGGAGGACGTCATGTAAAGTATCACAACACAGTATAACAGTGAACAGGCAAACAACATCATCCATTGCATTAAATATATAATTTTAATACAAGCGTGTTCCATACAGTTATAGAAACCTAAAAGTATATCAAAATAATAAGATGAGTCTTGAACGCGCTCCATCTTCTCAAAAGCTGGCCTCGGTACCTGTCTACTGACGACCTAAGAATACAAGTTATTTTGAAAGAGTTTATCAGCATTAAGCTGGTGAGTTCATAAGTATTTTAGTGTCGGTGTTTGTATCAAAACGTTTGAACATGGTTTTAAGTATGAGTTTGTAAACATTGGTGATAAAAGTATGTGAATGTTTGTAAGTGTTTCAAAAAGTTTGAATCTCTTAGAAAAACCTATATTTTCTATTAAAAGTAGCCTTCTACCAAAGCGTAACTGTTTTGTATGTTCCTTTATTGTAAAAGTGTGTAATTTTCCCAATTGTAACTATCATTGTCAAAATATAGTTTGTACATTAATGTTTAAGTGAAATGATCACTAAATATATGTAAAGGGTAAATTAATGTAGTACTGTAGTGTTGTATTATAGGAACTACTGCTGTACTAACTACCTTAAACCGGATTTATATTAAGGTATTATGTGATTAATTGTACCATACTATCGACTAGGTAACACGACAATGTAGGTCGTAATAAGGTATGACTTTTGGCACCCGCAGACCTGTAGGTCCGACTATAGCTAGCAGCAAGGTGTAGGATAGTCAATCCAGTATAGATCTATACGCAAACTTACGCTCTCCCTCCAAGAGACTCTGGCTACAACTCGGGCCATGACATTGAAGGCATGCTCCGATACAGTGGATCACAATTATGTTAACGTATTCATGTATATGTAATGTATTGTTACTCGTTCTAGTATCGTTGTATATGTTCTCTTTCTAGTATAGTTGTAAATGTTCTCTTTCTAGTATAGTTGTATATGTTCTTCTTCTAGTATAGTTGTATATGTTCTCTTTCTAGTATAGTTGTATATGTTCTCTTTCTAGTATAGTTGTATATGTTCTTCTTCTAGTATAGTTGTATATGTTCTCTTTCTAGTATAGATCTATATGTTCTCATAGTAATATAATGTATATGTTCTCATAGTAATAAGTACTGACTCATGAATGAACTGACTCATTGAACATCTCATTGATCTAACAATAGTATAAGTATTATCCTGTGCTACCCATATGGTAACATACTAATGATGTAACTGGTACGTATGAATATGGAAGAACTTTTATGACTATATATGTACACATGATATATAATTAATATTGAAACGACCTTCGGGCGGATACCCATACCCCACCAGACCACATCTCAAGCGCGAAAAGGAAATAGGACGGACGACCTTCCTAAGCCTTTTAAACATTTCTTATATAATTATACATATATGGTCATGCAATTTATAATAAGTATAACAGAGTTTAAGTAAAAGTATTTGATAAGTAAAGGAATTTGTAAAACAATTTGAACAGTAATAAAATCATTGGTTTTGTAGTTATTAATCACATGTGATTGATGTAATAACTATAAGTATTCAACTTATATTCCCCCCCCCCCCACCATAAAAGCATTTAAAACATTTAAAAGTAGTTCAAAGGTTAGTTAAAGGGGTATAACTCACATGTGGTGGGTGGGTTGGATTGAAGTGTCGGATACAGTGCTAGGTGACAAATGGAGACTTGTACACACGCACGAGCCTAGTTATCATATAATTAACATATATATAACTAATTAGCCAAATTCTAACTAATAAATTAAGTTGGGACACTCTAGAACATGAAAACACTTTGTTTCAAGTGTTAAAGATCACAAGGGTTGTATCCAAGTGTTTGTAGGGCAAAGTTAGGGTGTTTGGAGTTCAAGGGTAAACTCTTTTAGAGTTTACGGTTTTAATGACCTTTACCCAAGGAGTTTACGGCAGTAAACTCAAGGGTTTACGGTCGTAAACTCTACTCCTTGTAACCATGTGTTGTTTTGAGGTTTGACAAGTCTTTTGAAGCATTTCTACTTGGTGGTTTGGCCTTTGGAATGGACTAGGGCAACAAAAACACACCTTGGAGGAGTTTACGGCCTCATGGTCATTTCGCTTTGGGTTTACTACCGTAAAACCTTATGTAAAGGGTATTGCCATGTTTTCAAATCCTTAACACAACAAGGTAATTGTCTAGGTTCGTTTTTAGGCCTAAGGAAGGAATATGACCCATATAAACACACTTTAGGGTGTTTACGGTTTTGGAAGATCCCCAAACCGTAAACACCTAAAAATGGTGGTCTTTGGTGTTTTTCAAGGCTTAAACACATAAAGGGAAGGTTTAAACATGTCAAGGTAAGGCTTAAACATCAAACTAGGGCTAAATAAGGGACTTAGGCACACTTTGGTGCCTTTCTTGGTGTTTACGGCCCAAGAACATTCTTGGACCGTGAACACCTTAAACCTTGTGTTCTTGGCATATTTTCTTGATGCTAACATGTAATACTAGCTTAATAAGACCCAAGGATGGAAGTACTTACTATAAGGAAGCTTGATTTGAGCTAAAAGTCCAAGAACACTTAGTGTGTGTTCTTGGTGTTCTTTGTGTTTTTGGAAATCTAATCAAAATACAAAAATGAATGGATGAATAGATGCACAATCACTAGATTAAGTGTTATACCAACTTGAAATGATTAGAACACTTACTAGTTTGAAGATATAGAATAAAATCTAGGATGATACTTGAAAGGATATTTGGAGTTTACTCTTTTGGTGTTTAGGGAGTAAACACAAAGTGACTAGCTTTTGGGGAGTAAACTCATGCATATGCATGAGTTCACGGTTTTTGGGTGATTTTTCGACCCGAACATAAAAGTTTGGCCGCAAACTTCTAAGACACGAGGTGTTTGTGGTTTTTTTAAAAATCAAAACCCGAGACGGCACTTTCTTTCACCCGTTCATTTAAAAATAATATTAAAATAATCAAACAAACTTTAAATTTATTAAAAATAAGGAATAATGACATTAACGTATAATAAGAAGTGGTTGACTTTTAAGGTTTGACCGAATGGAAATTTCGGGTTGTCACAGTTAATGCCTTTAAATGGTGCACTAATCCAAGAATCTAGGGTTTTGATCCCTATCCTTGCCACGTCGTAGCCAAAGCCTTGCCACGTCGTGGTGGTTCATGGATGTACATTTTTTGAATCGGGCTGCCACGTCGTGGTCATTGCATCATCATGTCGTGTCACACCCCAAAACCAAGAATGGCAGAAACGTTCTGGGGCGGAGGACGTCATGTATAGTATCACAACACAGTATAATAGCAAACAAGTAAACAACATCATCCATTGTATTAAATATATAATTTTAATACAAGTGTGTTCTGTAGTATATAAGACACCAAAATATGAATCAAAATAAAGATGAGTCTTGAATGCGCTCCATCTTCTCAAAAGCTAGCATCGGTACCTGTCTACTGATGACCTGAGAATACAAGTTATTTTGAAAGAGTTTATCAGCATTAAAGCTGGTGAGTTCATAAGTATTTAGTGTCTATGTTTGTATCAAAATGTTTGAAACGGTGTTTGAAGTACGAGCTTTGTAAACGTTTGTAGTAAAAGTATGTGAATGTTTGTAAGTGTCTGTAAAAGTTTGTAACTCCAAGAAAATCCTATATTTTCTACTAAAAGTGGCCTCCTACCAAGGCACAACTGTTTTGTATGTTTGTTTCTTGTAAAAGTGCGTAATTTTCCCAAGTGTAACTATCATTATCAAAATATAGTTTGTACATTAATGTATAAGTGAAGTAATCACCAAATAAATATAAAGGGTAAATTAATGTAGTATTGTAGTGTTGTATTATAGGAACTACCGCTGTACTATCTACCTTAAACCGGATTTATATCAAGGTATTATGTGATTAATTGTACCATACTATCGACTAGGTAACACAACAATGTAGGTCGTAATAAGGTATGACGTTTGGCACCCGCAGACCTGTAGGTCCAGCTGTAGCTAGCAGCAAGGTGTAGGATAGTCAATCCAGTATAGATCTATATGCAAACTCACGCTCTCCCTCCAGGAGATTCTGGATACAACTCGGGCCATGACAATGAAGGCATGCCTGATACAGTGGATCACATTTATGTTAAAGTATACTTGTATATGTAATGTATTGTTTCTCATCATAGTATCGTTGTATATGTTCTCATCATAGTATAGTTGTACATGTTCTCATCATAGTATAGTTGTATATGTTCTCATAGTAATAAGTAATGACTCATGAATGAACTGACTCTTGTATGCTTCTTTGAACTAGAAGTAGTAAGTAATATAACTCTAAACTATACCTATTATAGTTTATTAGTAACTTGTTTTTATGGTTGAATGTACTGGACTGAGATAAAAGTCTTTATATCTATACATATATACATAATATATAACTAAGGATTCAACAACACTCGGACAAACAACCGGGTACTTTAAGACCACAACCAAACAAGGACAGGAAGTAAAGTGGGTTATATCTCCTAAGTCCTTCAAACCTTATTTATATAACTATATATGTAGTAGACATGGTTTTAACAATATATAAGTTTGAAAACTGCAAAAGAAAGGTTTAGTATTCAAAACTGAATTCGATAAAGAGTTTGACATGTAAAATAGTTTGATAAACAGTTTGAAGTCATTTGTTTGGTAAAACAGTTTAAAGTATGAAAAATCCATTTGTATGCTAGTTATTAATCACATTTGATTGATCTAATAACTAACATGATTCTACTTGTATCCCCCCATAAAGCATTTAAAAACATTTAAAAGCATTTCAAAGGTTAATTAAGGGGTATGAACTCACCTGTAGTGAGTGGTTTGTTCGGAAGTGTCGAACAAGGTGCTAGGTGTGAAGTGAGGACTTGAACACACACAATGGTCCTAGTTATCATATAATAAACATATATGTATCTAATTAGTCAATTAACAACTAATTAATCATGTTAAGACACCCTAGGTCATGAAAACACTTTGATTCAAGTGTTATAGGTACCAAAGGGTTGCATATAAGGGTTGTATGGCATGGTATTGGAGTTTATGGCCCATGGACCAATCCTTATGGATTTTACGGCCCATGACCATTTCTCCATGAGTTTATGGCCGTAAAATCATGGTACTAAGTGCCAAGTTGTGTTTTGAGGTCTTACAAGTCATGATTTAGCATCCGATGATCAAGTCCAAGCCTTAGGAAAGCATTAGGGGCATAATAAGACTACCTTGTGGAGTTTACGGCCAAAGGACCATATCCTTAGGTGTTCACGGCCGTACACTCTCTTGGGGACATGTTTTGATTGTTGTTTAAGGTCTTAAACACTTCTAGGAAGGATCAAGGTTGGCATCCAAGGCTTAAGAAGGGACTAAGGTCCATTTTACCACCTTAAGAGGGGTTTACGGCCCAAGAACATCCTTGGCCATAAACTCCTTTGTTCTTATGATATTTGATGATTTTCAAGTGTTATCAAGTTCATATTAAGCACACAAGAAGCTAGGGCAAGTGTACTTACAAGATAGAAGCTTGATTTGGTGTTTAAGGTCCAAGAACACTAGTGTGTGTTCTTGGTGTTCTTGGTGTTTTGAAGAACACTTGAAGATCTAGCTATAAATCAATAATGAATGGATGAAATGATGTATAACTACTAGATGTTAGGTTATAAAAACAAATCAAGTCGGGAAACACTTACGTTTTTGGAAGATCGGGTGAAGACCGGGATGATAGTTGAGAGAGAATAGAGGGTGTTCTTGAGAATGGAAGTTAGAAATGAAGAGTTTGGGGAGTAAAATCATGCCTAAGGCATGAGTTCATGGCCATGGAAGAGTTTACGGCCCAAAATCCAAAATTTTGGCCGTGAACTCTCTATTAGGGTGCATTGGGTGGGTTTGCTACTTCATGACCCGAGACGGTACTTCCTTTCCTTCGTTCGTTTAAAGAATAAACACTAAAAATACTCAAACGGACTTTTAAATTGGCTAACAATTATTAGAAATGCAATTGACTTTTAATTGAAGTGATTGACTTTAGAATTTGTCCGAATGAAAATTTCGGGTTGTCACATGTCGTGGCCAAGACAAAATCCAAAAAACTTTATATTTAATGAAATTAAATTTGGAAGAAACATACGAGGAAACGGATGTTACAAATCTCATCGAATTGAATCAAATTTTGTCCTCGAAATCCATAGCTGAAAATAACTCAAGATCATGCTCCCTTATCTCATCCGCGGGTTCCCAAGTCTCCAGTGCTACCATTTCACCTACACCAAACCCACCACCTTGTTATGCAAAGTATTTGTCTTCCTGTCTTGAACAAAAACTAGTTTCTCCATATAGTTCAAGCACTCATCAACATCAATGCCATTCAAGGATACTGTTGTGGAATCATTGGCCAAACACTTCCACAACTGAGAGATATGAAATGTATTGTGAATATGGCTAAGCTTGGCAGGTGGATCCAGATGATACACAACCTTGCACGGCCGACGACAATCCTAAAAGGTCAAATGAGCTTGGGGCCCAACTTGCCCTGCTTCTGAAACCTGATGACACCTTTCCAATGTAACACATTTAGAAGCCCGAGATCTCCCACCTGAAAATCATGGTCAGAATGATATTGGTCAATGCAACTCTTCTACCTACTTTGTGAGGTCTGCAACCTATCATGCACCTGATGAATCAACTTCATGGTCTTGAGCAGTACTTGATTGCTCCCCATCACTCACTAATCGACCTCACCCCAACAAATCAAAGTCTGACATCACCACCCATAAAGTAGCTCAAAGGGAGGAATCACAATGTTGGTGTGATAGTTAATGTTATGGGATAACTTTGCTAAAAGAAGATAAGTATCCCAGCTCCCACCAAAATTCAACACATATGCATGCAACATATCCTGAAGTGTCTGAATGGTTCATTCGATTTGACCATTGGTTTGAGGGTGGTAAGCGGTACTAAAGAGTAATCGAGCACCCAACTCCTCATGGAACTTCCTCCATAACCTGGAAATAAAATGGACATTGCAGTTGGAAACCATTGAAACTGACACTCCATACTGTGCAACCACCTATTTGATGTAGATCTCATATAACTTCTCTGCGGATGAACTCTCCTGAATCGGGATCAAGTAAGCGCTCTTGGTCAAACGGTAAACAATAACCCATATAGAATCAACCCCACATTCCATCCTTCGTAACTTCGTGATGAAGTCCATAATGATCTCATCCCATTTCCACATGGTAATGGGTAATAGTTTCATCTTACCAAGGGGTCTCTGATGTTCAACCTTGACTTTCCGACAAGTCAAGCACCACTCTACGTACCATAATATAACTTCATACATCACCACTAATAGCTCAATTTCAGGTCTCTATAGATCTTCATGACCCCTGGATGGATTGAAAACTTTGATTTTCCGAGCTTACTCCAACGAAGTCTGCCTAACCCAACCAGAAGCAGGAACCCATACCATGTCATACTAAGTCAACAAGCCTCGACTGTCTCTGGAAAATAAAGGAATCTAACCCTTAATCTTCTCTTTCTTCCAATTCTCTTTCTTCAACCCATCAACTTATACCTCTTTGATCAAATCTAACAATGGTGAAGTGATAGTCATCCTCAAATATAGGTCTTAGATAGAAGCTTTGGTATCCTTGCAGCTCAAGGCATCATCCACTACGTTGGCCTTCCCATAATGATACATAATCCCATAATCGTAAACCTTCACCACATCCAACCATTTGTGTTGCATCATATGCAAATTCAACTTATCCATCAAGTACCTCAAACTCTTTTTATTAGTGTAGATGGTACACTGAACCCATACAAATAATGCCTCTAAATCTTGAGGGCAAAAACCACACCCCCAACTCCAGATCATGAGTAGGATAATTCGCCTCATGAGGCTTATACTACCTCGAAGCGTAAGCGATCACGTGACCCTTTTCATAAGCATTTCCCCTAACCCTAAGATAGAAGCATCACAATAAACCACAAAATAACCCACACCCTCGAGAAGGGTAAGTATAGGAGCCTCACAAAATCTCAGCCTCAAGGCCTCAAATGTTGTTACTGCTCAGGCCCCAAGAAGAATATGACATTCTTCTTTGTTAGCCGGGACAAAGGAACAACAATCTTGGAGAAATATTAAATGAATCTCTGATAATACGCTACCAAATCCAAGAAACTCCGAATCTCGGTTTGAGACCTCTGGACCTCCCACTGCATCACGAACTCAACCTTGGACAGATCAACCAAGATATCATCCTGATTGACGAAGTGACCTAAGAACTGCACCTCGTGAAACCAAAACTCACATTATGAGAACCCTACATAAATCATCTCCTTCCTCAAAGTCCTCAGAACCTCTCGCAAGTTCTCCTCATGTTGCTCAATGGTCTTAGAATAAACCAAGATATCATCAATAAACACAATAACCGATCACTCCAACGTCGGCCTGGACACCCGATTCACAAAATCAATGAACGTAGTCGGTGCTTTGTTGAGCCAAAAGGTATCACCACAAACTCATAATGACCATAACGAGTCCTAAATGCTATCTTTTGTACATCCTCATCTCTAACCCCCATCTGATGATAACCTGATGTAACACCCTAAAATGTAAGACTATGTTCTTAAATTAATAAATTAATAAATGAAAAATGAAGTATTTAAATAATTCATCAAGGTTATATCATTAGTTGTATGAAGTTTAGAAAGCTAGAAGTGAAAATAATAACATTTTAAATGTTAAATGGCTAAAAGTGCCAAATTGGAAAAGTGTGTTGACCAAAGGGATGACTTAGTTAGTGGAAAGGAGTACCAATGTTATATAATGCATGGATGAGGACTTATTATATTAATCTTTTAAAAAAATGTGAAGAGAAATAAATAAATGGTAAATTTGACAAAAGTTGTAAACTAGAGGGACTAAATTGTCTAAAATCTAAAAATAAGAATGGAATATCTTCATTTTCAATCAAATGAGAAACAAGAGGAAGTAGAAGGCTGTGAAATGGCGATTCTTCGCTCCTTAGCACCTAGGGTTTAATTGAAGTGTAGTTTTGAAGCATCTAAGCAAGAGGGGAAGCAATCAAAGGCTTAAGAAGGTATAAATCCTTCTGCACTAACTATATTTTTTGAGCTCACCATTGTCGAGTGAACCCCAATGTCGATTTTTGCTTCAACATATGATTAGGGTTTGTTTTTCTAACCTACCTTGAGTGGTTTCCATGGTCCTAATTGTTGAAATAATAAACTTAAGATCAAAAGATTCTTTAACAGAAAAGTAAATTAAACCGAAGAACAATTGATCAAGAAGATGTCGAATGATTAATAATTAATGTCTTAGAAGATCTCGATGAAGAACTTCTACTATAAAGGCATGGTAGGGAATCACCAAAATGATTAACCCTAATACAATACATACATGCAGTATTTAAAGCCTAACCCTAGCATCATAAATATGGATGGACAGGCCCAAACCATAAAAGGGCTAACTACATACATAACAAAATTTGACATAATCTAATAAATGACCTAACAATCTCCCCCTTTATATCAAATAAGGAAGGCAGATTCTTCAGTTCTGTTGTCGCTTCTAGACCTTGAAGAGCTTTGGCATGAGACTGAGCAAGGTGCTGCGAAATACAATTTACCATATGATCATATCTGCGAAGCATTTCTTACTCGCAGCATCATTCGCTTTAGAATGCCCACTTAACTCCAAAATGTAGTTTAAGCATGAAGTGGAATAAAGATGCTTGTCTGAGAGATAGAAGAAACACCTTTGAGCATTTGACCCATCTCTGGCACTCTGTTGAAAAACCAAACTCCAATCGTCTTTATAGATCCTTTCGTGCTTCACCTTGTAAACATCATACAAAGCTTCTTTAGGTTTAACAAAGGCTTTCTTTCAGAGTACTGCCGCTATCTCTACATCCATTTTGCCGACTTTGTAGATGTACGAGAACAACATCCTTTTGAGATGCACCACAAGAGGTTCATATTTATGTTCATCCTTTAGCAAGAGATGTAAAAGAGTTATCAAGTCATAAGGGTTAAGGCATGGCAGGTCTACGAGTGTAAATTCAAACACCAAACTCACAGCACCTCGACCAGTTTTAAGACGATCACTGAGGAAGCTTTCGGTTTCAATCGACCCAACAACCTTCACTGCTGTAATCTTCTTTGAACTCCAGGTTTGATATTGGGGCTTGCCATGCTTCAAATAAAAAGAGATAAGCATAAGATTGACATTGTTATCAGAATCAAGAGCTTTCTCAACTTTGTCAAAACTCCGAAACAATAACACCTTCGGAGTCATAGGAAAATCAAGTTGCGAATCCAAAGTGTTTTCTAATTCAAAAGAAGTAACTGACTCTAGCCAGTAAACACTTGGATTGTCGATGGCTTCGTTCAAGATTCGTTCCATTGACCAGGTAGGAAATAGAAGTTTTTGAGTTTCCATGGTGACTTTTGCGTCACGGGCTTCCATTTCTCTTTCTTCGGCTTCCTTGGCATTTCGCAGATTCTCATCAATCTCTGCGTCATGAGACTTGCATTTAAGTTTTGCATTTTCATCCTCTTATTCCTCATCAACATCACCAAGCTTTTGTTTACCTTTTGATCCCGAAGCTTCATTATCCTTCGGATCATTTGACTTTGGCTTTTTCTCATGTTCATCAGAACCTTTCGCAGTTGTTTGCATTTCCTCTCCTCCTTTTTTCAGAAGTACACCAGACTCTGAAACACCTTTAAGTCGATTCAGCATAGAAAATACCGGTTTGAGTTTATCAGCCAAATGTTGTCGAACTAAAACTGTGAGAAGAGAATCACAAGTCTCAAGGAGATAGTATAGAAATGAGTTGATATCAGCAACACAACTTTTCATTATTGCTTTCTTAGATTTGAGCTCATTAATCTATGAGTTTGCATGCGATAATTTCAACGAGAGAACCTTCGCCTTCTCAGTTTTCAAAGCGAGTTCATCCATGATCTTGTTCTTAATGGCCAAAGCCTTTTGAAGCTTGTCAAACTTGGAAGTAATGGTCGTCTGCAACTTTGCATTATCAGCTTGGATACCAGTGCGAACCTTGGAAAGAGCTACTTTCTCGGTTTGGAGTGTTCCGCTAAGGTTCGTAATTGCCTTGTTCGCAGCAACTGTGTTTCATTCCGAAGAGGTTCGGAAGTCTTCCATAAACTTTTTATCATCTGAAAGATGTTTATCAACTTTTTCGGTCATATCCTTGCAAGTTTTCTTAGAATTAGCAACTTCTTTGTTTGTGAGGGTAAGATTCGCAGCATGCTCCTTTTTAAGTGTTTCAGGGAAGGATTTGACAGATACATGGGAGTATTCACTGCTAGATGAGGTTTTGGAGGACTCAAGCAGAGAATCCAACTTGGTATTTAGGGCCTTGAATTGCCCTTTTATCATTGAAGCATCATCTCCATCACTCTCTTGTTTTACAAAAGGGGCTGGAATGGAAGTCTTGAAATTCATCAAAACTATCCCCAAAAACTGTATTTGGATCATTTGTTCATAGAGGAGAGATAGGTGGAGAAATCGGACTAACAATGACACCAGAAGCACCTGCCCCCATATCAGATACGTTGACGGTGACTGTAGGTGTATTGGTCATAGTTTTTGTTGTTGCAGTAGATTCACTGAAAAGGGGAGTTGATTGTGTAATATTTATATGGGGTTGCAAAATTTCCACAGATACATTCGGACAAGGAGCAATGGTGATCGGTGTGGTAGTTGCAGTTGGAGATAATAGAGGAATAAAGTTCTGAAAGAAGTCATCAGTGAGTGGAACTGAAGTAGGCATGGTAAAGGTTACCTCTGGATTGGTATGAGTAGGATACGAAGACAAAGGTTGCGAAGATGTAGTTGTGTCTTCATGTTCGTTTCGGGCTTGGAGATCCTCTGAATGAGTGCGAGAATTTGATTCCTCTTGAGCAACCGATGAAAGAGACCTTGGCTTACGAGCCGATTTCTTTACTTTATTCATCGGAACCTGATGCAGGTTGCTTCCGATAGTTGTTGATGATGACATTGTCTGCTGGAGGATAATTGAGCATTGCCTCAGGAAGCGAGCCGATAAATGCGAACCTCGTAGGAATAGCTATGATAAAGTGCAAAGTGTGAAAAATGGGGATGGCCGCCATAAAAGAACCTTCTATCACAAGAATGTTGAGGCGATTGATGGCCCTTTGAACGATGATGGACCAAAATTGAGCACACGAAATTTATGAGTGTCGAGTCGTGGAAAGTGTACTCTGAACCAACTGAGCCCAAAGGACAGAGCCATAATCCATATTAATTTCGTGATATAAACCGTAGAGAATGGTGCAGAAGAGTTTTCTTGCACTGTCCGAACCTGTAACCCTCTCCGAAAAACTTTTAAATATTAGAGTGAATAGACCATTCCACATTGGAGGAAGATTGGGCTTCTTGAACTTGGACAAGATAGTTAGGTTTCCCATATAACCCATCTGATAAAACATCTCAAGTATAGCAGAAGAGGAAATGGATTCTAGATCGACAAGATCCCTACCCCGAGCAAACCCTAACAGTCGACTGATCCTTGACTTGGAGATGTGGGTTTTCTAAGTATCAATTTTGAAGGTTATGCTGGCTTCACCCTCTTGATAGCTAGCAATGGAGTATGCTTTGGAGAGGTGAACCAGAGGAACATCCTCAACCATTGTGAGCACCGGTGCCAAGGGTGAGTGACAAAGACACTCGATCATTATATTTTGGTGAGTCAAGATCGAGGATCATATTTTGGTTGGCCTTGATGTTAAGCACTGTCGATTAAGCCATTTACTTAGCCACGAAAGGAGTTTCAGAGGAGGCAACCATTGCTGCAGGTGAAGAAGATGAACAGTGCTCGAGAGAGTTTTTGCCGGGAGAAATTTGAAGTTTCTAAAAGTGGTAACTGATAATGAAGCATCGATTTCCTTTTTATACGGTATGATAGGAGAGAGAAATCCGATGTTTGGCGCTCCACAATCCCGATAAAGTAGCCTAGAAAAGCATGACTGTCAGGCGTGACAACTGATGTGTGTCAGACGGCATAACTAACAACTTGATGTCAGGAACAGTGTGAGAAAATCATGCGCTTATATTCAAATCTTATCCCTTCAAGACCGCCCTTTCAGTTCTGCACATTCGGAGTACAACAACATTCGTAATTTAATAAGTTTCGCTATAATCTACTTTTCGGTGTTGAAAGTAATCACTCGGAGTAACGAACCAGACATTGGAAAATCACTAGGATTTGCATGCAAAAGTTTGCCATAGATAAAGAAACAAATCAAAATAATTATGTGGGATTCTAGTGATGTGACAATGGACATAAAGCAGATGGATCCCGGGCAACGATCTCTTCTTTCGTGTCAAGAGAGACTTAAAAGTGTCTGTGTGGTATCCCGTTGAATTACGATCATTTTTTTGTTGAGAAACAGTGAAAGGATTCTTTTCATTTAGGCTTAATGGTGGCTTTGTCTTCAACCAAACTCTGAAACTCAATATAAGTCCGAACGTTCGGAAGAAGTACTTGCTTGACCAATGTAGCCATAAATACAAGTATGGTTTGGGATTATTTCAATGACATGATAAAATAGAAATCTCAAGAAAAATAAACTGGATCTAATGGGAAGAAATGTCTTAGGCCTAGAACATTTCATGAAGATCTCGCAAAAATAAAGTAAAGAGATTTCAAGGTACAAGCCACGAAGGTGGATTCTCGTTAATTCCATGGTGAAAAATCTAGAACATGTCAATTGTTCAACGTCAATTTAAAAGATAGTTTTGGATTTTAGGTTTCACTCAATTCATGGTGATAACGAGATTAAGATCATTAACACAGAAGTTGTGTAACCATAAACCTCAATGGTAATTTTTGAGAGTCTCAAAGGTTACGAGTGTGAAAGCGAAAGAGATATGGAGAATAAATAAAGATGGTTCCAAAGATAAAAATGTACCTCTACTATGAAAGAATGACCAAGCCGCCAACTCTTAACTCAATGTGAGAAAAGTAAGGTAGCTCAATGACTTATGTGAATATTAGCCTGATTGGGAAGAATCGATTTGCATTATCGATTCGTTAAGGCTTCAAACATAGAGTCTCAGAGGCTTAGGACAACATGCATTAGCATGTTTCTATGGACTCTTAGCTGGTACAAAGATTCGGAGATATATACCTGCCCCATTATTCCGAATTTGAGATGAAATAACACCTAAAAATAAATTAGAAAAGCAACATACAAATAAACAAAATATTTTTGGTGATTTTAAATTTTTTGAAAAGATAAAACGTAAACAAGAAAATTAAAATATTTTTGTGTTTTGTGAATTTTCTGACAAATAAATAAAAACAGAAAATTAAAATATTTTTGTGTTTTGTGAATTTTCTGAAAAAAAAATAAAAACAGAAAATTAAAATACTTAAAATACATAATATACAAAGGATATATGATGTTCCGAATTTAGAAGAACATGGGACCGCGAGCTGTTGCGAGCCTTCGGACCTATTCGCAGTGTGAACAGTGGACTACGAACCGCTCCGAGCATTCGGACCCATTCGGAGTGTGAACAGTAAGTTGCAAGTACCTCCGAGGGTTCGGACCGGTTCGGAACTTAAGAAATGCTCTTCAATTGCAAAGATGGTTTCGGAACAAATTTTGCTTCTACCATTCCTAGGCCTTGAAGAATACGATTGAATGTTTGTTTAGGTAAGGATTTTATAAAGATATCAGCCGGTTGATTATCAAATCTTACAAAGTGAATTTCAACATTGCCATCCTCCAAATGATCCTTTACGAAGTGATATCTCTTTGTAATATATTTAGTCTTGGAATGTTGCGCTGGGTTGTGGCAAATGCGAATTGCACTTTCGGAATCACAGTATAAAGGGATTCTCTTCAAGTTAATTCCATAATCCCTTAGCTGACTTTGGATCCAAATGACTTGCGAGGTGCTTGAGGCGGCTGCTATAACTCAGTTTCAGCAGTGGACACATGTTTGCTTTTTCAATTGCCAACTTTTGAGTTTTCCATCAAGAAATTGACATCCACCAGTTGTACTTTTGCGATCAAGACCGCATCCACCAAGATCAGCATCTAAGAATGCTTGCACAAAGAACCCTGAGCTAGAAGGTTACCAAATTCTGAGCGAGGATGTTCGTTTAAGGTATCAGAAGATGTTTTTAACTACAATCATGTGGGGTCGATGAGGATTTTCTTGAAACCTGGCACAATAGGAAACAGAAAACATAATGTTAGGACAACTAGCGGTTAGATACATCCATGAACCTATCATTTGTCGATATAGAGTCATATAAATAGCTAGTTTGTCTAAAGACGGAGTTAGATTCGTTCCAAATGCCATTGGAACCTTAACCTTCGAATCCCCCACCATTCCGAACTTCGCAAGTAAGGTCTTCGTATAAGCCTCCTAATTTATGAATATACCCTCTTGACTCTGTCCAATATTCAAACCAAAGAAAAAGTTAATCGGACCCATGGAGCTCATCTCGAACTTAGTTTCCATCAGCTTTCAGAACTCAGCAGTTAAACTGGGATTGGTTGATCCGAAAATGATATCATCAACGTAAATTTGGACAATCATTAGATGGTCACCATCTTTCTTGGGAAAGAAGGTTGGGTCGATCGATCCTTGTTTAAATTTAGCCTGTTTTAAAAATTGAGTGAGAGTTTCATACCAGGCCCATGCAGCTTGCTTCATACCATACACATCCTTATCCAAAATATAGCAATGGTTTGGATATTTCTCGTTTACGAACCCAGGTGGCTGTTCCACATAAACTATTTCTTTTAGTTTCCTGTCAGAAAAGCACACTTGACGTCCATTTCATAGACTTAAAAGTTCTTACGGGTTGCATATGCCAAGAAGATGCGAACAGAGTCCAGTCGTGCTACTGGCTTATTCCAACACTGGGGACTTGGGTGATTGGTTGTGCTGGTGCCCTATAGAAACGGGTAGTGTGCCCCTTTCTGTTGCAGTTTTTACTGTGCATTTCCCAACAAACTCCGGTGTGATGGAGGTTGCACTTGTTACACTTTAGAAGGGTTCCAGCATATCGATTGGGGGGTGATGGAGTAGCAGGAATAGTAGCAGTGTGAACTGCCACGGTTTGTTGCTTCTTTGAGGACTCTTGTGACAATTGTCCCTTTATTTTGTTCCAAAACTTCTTTTTGTTGCCACCTTCTTTGGGTTGCTCGGGAATGGTTGTCATGAAGCCTTAGCGGACTCCATGATCCACGAGTGTTTGTGCCAAATGTTTGGCACTGTCAAAGGTAAGTGGGTTTGCAACAGTCACGTTTCCTAGGATATGAGGAGATAGTCCCCAGATGTACCTTTCCACTTTCTTACTTTCCGGATGACCATCGCGGGACATAGTATAGCCATGTCACTAAATTTGGCAGTGTAAGCTGCAATGTCGGAGTCCTTCATCATCATACCCCAAAGCTCTTGCTCTAACATTTGCACTTCGCTCCTCGGGCAGTATTCTACCAACATCAGAATCTTTAGGTCTTCCCATTTCATGGTGTTGGCTACTGGGAGAGTCAACGATTTGACATAGTCGTTCCACCACGAGAGGGCTCTGTCCATGAAAGTGCAGGTTGCAAATTTGACCTTGCTAGTGTCAGGGCTTTCGTGAAGTCTTTATAGGAACACTCCCTTGGGTATCCGTGGCTTTCTCCATGGTTAGAATTGTTAGAAACACTATCCGCCCCACTAGCAGCACTTCGTTGATTTGTGTCATGGCAGCTGCCACAACGGCTGTTACTGCTTCTTGGAAAACAGCAGAGTCAAACAGTGGAGGTGGTGGCTGTGGTGGAGTTGGTGGTGTGTTGTTAAAACGCCTGTTTGATTTACGTGGTGGTATCTTTTTCTATAAGGTTTTAATGAGGAAGTGATGATAAGTACTCTATAGTGGTCATGAGTCAGGTGATATTAAACAAGATATATCTTAGTTCTCAACTCATCATATCCTGACTTTTATAGTGTTCTATTAAGCAATTTACAATAGAAGTCTACTAATATAAGTAAACAATCGCAATTTCAATTTATGAAATTTATAGCAACACTTCTAATGAATTTGTATAGTGTGACCCATACCGGGTCCTCTAATGATCACATAGTGTATACAAATTATATATAACCAAGATCAAATAGACATTCGAATAAGTGATCCTACTCTAAGTCCACAACCAAACAAGGAACTGTCTATAAAATCTTAGTTATATATAACCTTAACGTATACACTTAGCATTTATAGATCTACTAGCAAGGGTCTTTTGTTTTCACGTGATCGATTATGGTAAGAAGAACCTTCTAGACTATTAGTTTATATAACTATCGAGGCCTAAATATTGTTGTTCTAGTGTTATAGTTCCATAAAATACTCCTATAGTATTTTAATTTCACTTCTGGTTCTATAGTTTCCTTTTGTATATAGAGTTGGGAAGTTTTAGACTTGTTGCAACACCACGATCATTCCTAAACACATGTTGGTCTTATCTCAAATAAATATAGTTGATTAGGCTATATTTATCCCATATATGATTACATAACTATACAGGCATAACTGCAGCGTCCAACTCATCTAAATACTTTAATGTAGTTCTTACTGTGATACTGTTTCTAGTATGTATGCATGTTCTTATACTTTTACAAAAATACTTGTATTTTTAAAAGTAGACTTGTAGCCAGAGCTTTTCAGCCCCATTGTATTTATAGTTGTATATCTTGTGTGGTTTGATATACTTAGTTCATTATAAACAATGCTCTGATACCAATCTATCACGCCTCCAAACCAGAACGGTGGAAACGTTGGGGGGCGGATGACGTCATGTATAGTATCACAACAATGGAATAATAGCAATCAAAGTACAACCATCATATTGATAATGTATACTTTTTACATTTGTGTTTAAATCATTGTATATCTGACAGTTGACACCAAAATGTATAGCAAAACCTAAAAGATGTGACTCTATGAAGCTCCGTCTTCTCAAAACCTGTGTGGATGCCTGTCTACTGATTCCCTGAGAATACAAGTGGTTTTGAAAAGAGTGTCAACAATTGAGTTGGAGAGTTCATAAGCATTTTTGTATTAGAAGTCTATTATTTGTTCCTTGTAAATGTTAGTGTGTTCTTCCAGAAAATCCAATATTTTTTGTTGTAAATGAGTTGTAGTCTTAATACCATAAGACCAAAATGTGTAACTGTTGTTGTACTCTGAAATAGTATAATGTAATTTAATTCACATAAACCAACGAATGAATGTTTCTAGAAATGTAAGTTTCTTTGTTCTGAAAATAGTATATTGTAATTGTACTTGTATAAAACTCTGTGAATGTGTGTGCTTGGATCCACCAGCTGTACTGTAAAATATTGTATTGTAGTTTTATTATCAAATAAAACTATTTGAAGTTATTTATGTATTCATACACTAATCGTATTGTTAATACCAAATTGTGAGTTATTATAACCATGCTTGATGACCTAAGATGGCATGATACGATGTTCTTCAGGCGTCGAAATTGGTACGCCATTTGTCTCCCCAAGTCTGCCAGCCTAATTGTAGCTAACAGTTTCGATGCAGGATTGTCAGTCCCGTATAGATCTATACACAAGTGTCACGCTCTCCCTCAGGGAAACTCTGGTTATAAAGTTAGGACTTTCGTTGGTACGTAGATAAGTACTTGAAGTGTGTCTCACAAAGTTATATTTACGGTTACGTGTAGAATAATGAAAATCCATTTTTGTAATGAATAAATTGTATGTATGTCTCCTTTCTTAGTGTAATCGTAATGTAAATAATTATACTTTTATATAATTATTTTTGTATTGCATCTCTGACTAGTAAAATGATATGTAAATTCCATAAACTATACCTATTATAGTTTAAAATGTATGTCCTACTGAAATGAAAACCGTTGTATTTTTAACAACTATATATGTTTATAATCGTAAATCTCTAATAATGTCACAACTAGAAATTTTGTGTCTTGTAATCACTACATTCAGGTAAAAGTGTAGAATCAAAAACCTAAGAGCATGTATGATACTTACTCTATGACAACAAAATTTCAATCCAATACACCATACAAATACTACTAACAGTCAATAAGCAATTGGAAACCCTAGAAGTTCTTGTTAGGTCCATTTTGGACTAGGACTTCCTTATTGGACTCATTGGGCCAATAAGCCTCCAATTTGACTATCATGGGTTTAGAACCTTTTAATGGGCTCTAATTCGACCTACTTTCATTTATTCCAACAAAATTTGGGCCACATTAGGCCTAGAATGGAATAAATCAACTTCATGAAACATTATGGGCCATAGTTAACTTAAACTAGCCCAACAAAGTATAAAAATCACACTTATATCTTACAATCATCAAACCTAACTCTAATATTAGGCTTAGGGGCATTAAAGCCCAATACTCTCTTTTTCTTTCCAAAATTCGGCCCAAGACAAGCCCAAGAAGAAAGGAGTTGACTTCTTCATGCCACCTCATTTATGTCCACCATACTTCCATGCATGGACCAACATACATCTATGTATGTCAACTCAACCCTCTCTTCTTCTTCCCCTCTCTCATTCTCGGCCGAACACCCTCCTACACTCACCAAAAATTCATTCGAAACCTCTCTAAGTCTTGAAGAGCATTCCTCCCTCCCTCTCTTAAAATTTCCGAGATTTAAAGGCATTCCAAGGAGATTTTTCACCAAAAATCACCCTCCAAGGTAAGGTTATACTAAATTCTATGATCTAGGTTCCTTGATCTATCAAAAATCTCTTCTTAACTCATGAGAAATCATGATCTTGTATCTTAGAAACACCTCAAGGCCGAGATCTTCATCAAGGGGTGCTAGGGCCGAAAATCACCAAACTTTCTTCCATTTCTCCTCCAAAACCGAAACCACACCCTAAGGTGAGCTTCATACCCCCTTATTTTCGGTTTTTATAAGTTTTGTGGGGGGGGGGGGGGGGAATACAAGCAAATGTGTAGATCTATCATTATGTGTATGCCTTGTATGATTTCTATGTTTATTTATATACTTTTGTGTGTTTATGGTGTTGAAACTAGTCAAAAGGACCTAAAAATCGAGATTTGGGTTATGATGCATGAAACAAGTGCTAAAACATATCATTATACATATGCCATTACTAGAAAAACAACCAAGTTGGTTTACATGAACATCTTAGACTAAAAATCACATTTTTGGACTTAAAATGCTAAGAATATGAAGTTTAAGGGCCCAAAATGTCCAAATACAAATTCTGGAGGTTAAGAAGTGTCAAAACAGTTTCATAAAGGAATTTTTCCAGAAATATACACTTTAGAATGTTTAAAATGTAAATTTCTAAACTTAATGGGCTAAAAATGAACTTTTCGGCCCAATAGGGCCCAATATGCGAAATTTTCCAATTTGAGGGGCTGAAACTGTGTTTTTCCGTAAAACAGTGGACTACTAGTGTTCCAAGTCCTTTTAAAAGGTTAAAAATGCTTTTCATAATTAAAAAGGACCAAAGTTGCAAAAATTTTCCAATTCAGGCCAAAAGTGTAAAAATTGCGAAAAAGAGAGGTTACAGCCGAGAAAACTGTATTTTGAGGGACTAAAACTATTTTCAACTAAAAATGTGCTGAAAAATATCAATTTCAATAAGTTTTGGTGTTAGAATGCCAAGAAAAATGGTTTAAGGACTAAACCGGAAATTAATTTATTCAAAGGGTTGAAAAAGTAAATTTACAAAATAAAGAGGGGCTGTAAACAGAAAAATTTCAATGTTAATTCAATACATCCGTTGTGATCAAATATTGACACTACGACTACCGACGAACTACAACACACAACAACACCAAAAATCGTTATCAAACGAATTGATTCAGTCTCGAATCAATAACAAATCCGAAACTACTAACACGACGACAACTCGATTCATACACGGAAAATTTGGGAATTCCATACACACGTGAGAGTGCACAGACGTCGATACACCATCTTTGGGCCCAAAAGTGTAAAATCTTGTTTGTTGGGCCTAGCTAGCCCAATGACCTGATCTTTAGGCCCGAAGACATCAACCTTACGAGTTGTTGGGTCTTACATGATCCAACACAGCGTAAAAGGACTTTCAATGGCAACGTGCTGCTGGTCCCCAAAGGTCCTTCGGTACTGCTAGCAAAGTCGAGAATTCACCAATGCGAGTTGGGCTAAGGGCCCTTCGCATTCACTATAGCCTTGAACGACGTACGGAATTACCTGGGGCTTCGCACTCACTTTTTCCCCTCGGTCGTGGGGCTACATGAGTCCGGGTGGTTGGGTTAAATGAATAGTGCGAGCGACGCCTAAGGGAATCGTTTGTACGGTTGTCAACTGGTCATTTTCATTAATGTACGTTTACAACAATTCACAATCCACAATTAATCCAACGTCCCCGGAGCTCAACGGATACACCTGTCGTAACGAAATAACGAAACATAATTTTTTTTTATGCAAAGTAATGGGGAAACGTCGGGTTTTCCTAGGGTTTTCAATTAATACACCTACGAATTACATACCGAGTTTTACAAATCGTACTCTTACATTTATAAAAACAAACAAGCATACTTTCGGATCTTCACACCTTTTATACTAAGTCTTTTAAGAAAATATCGGATTTTCTGGTGGTTTTCAAAACAATACAAAACATTGGATTTCAAACATTACTTATGAACTCACCAACATTTCATATGTTGACATTTTTCAAAATACTTGTATTCTCAGGTAACAGATAAAGTGAAGGAAGAATTGTACTCTATGACGTTTTGCTGTTGTTTAATTAATATCGAACAATTTACTTTTGGGAATGTAATATTTTGAAACTATGTACTGAATATAACGCTACCAGTTGTAATATTCTAATGCTTGGTATTGTATGATGTTATGTTTCATGTATATTCATTGTGATGGTATTCAATTGAGTCACGACAGCCCCCGGACGTTTCCGCCGTCTGGTTCGGGGGTGTGACAAATAAAGATATTCCATGAAATTTAACATTTTTGTACAAACGGTAATAAAATAAGTTGCGAAAATATTCTTCTTGTTTAACATGTTGAAATCAAAGTTATACTTATACATATATAAGGCATATATAATTAAGATTGAAAAGACAATCGAATAAATGATTATACCCTAAGCCCACAACCAAACAAGAAACAGGAGTTAAGGCGAAATCACAAATTCTAAGATGTAGAATCTTGCTATATATATATATATATATATATATATATATATATATATATATATATATATATATATATATATATATATATAGGGTTAGGTTATTTTGTTTTCACTATCTATTGTGTGCATGTATGATTGATTCTAGACCAATCATTTTAGTTATTTTAAGAAAGTAATTAATGCATATTATATGTTGAAGATATAATGGATATTAATTACATCTTTAGTATTTAATATGCATTAATTACTTTCTTAAAATAATTAAAATGATTGGTCCATAATTAACCATACATGCACACAATAGATAGTAAAAATATTTGAACCTAAGTATATATATATATATATATATATATATATATATATATATATATATATATATATATAGGTAAAAACGATAGTTTAAATGATTTGAAATAGTTTAGATATTAACATAAGATTTCTTTTGTTTTACTTATATTCCCTTCCTAAAACAATGAAAAATCATGAAAAAGTAGGGGTATAAACTCACATCGAGTGTGTGTTCTTGGTTGGGTACGATGTGGTAGTGACGTTCTTCGTGTTAGAACACACGGATTCGTTAGTTTCGTTTTCAATAAGGGGCGGGAAGAAGCGAGCCTAGAGTAGCAGCGCAAGCTCTTACTTTTTCATGCCCCTTTTCTATTCTATTAGTAAAGTGCTAGCGCCCTTATAGAGTCAGGATATTCTACTATCAATGAAACCGAAAGAAAGAACTCGAAATCCTAATAGTATTTATACATGATATTGTATTTAAATTAGTGGAATAGTCAATTTAAGTGTTAAATAACACTAGTTTATATATAAATACTTACAAAAATCCTTAGAGATGTTTGGAGTTGTTCCTGGAAATTGGATGAAGATATGAAGTGTTCTTGAATGAAATATGAAGATTTGAATATAATCTGGGAAACTGCTTGAAGATGTGAAGATTTGAAGATAATTTGACATGTGCATTGGGATGTCAAATTATCTAATTGGAATATGTGTCACCGCCTAAAGAAATGAGTTTTCGGCCTATCATCTCAATCGAAAAAGGGAGTTTTCGGTAAAGGTTCTCAGTCCGAAGAGGGTTTGCAGTCTGAGGGTTTGGGGTCTGGAGGCTGATTTCGGTCGAAAGGTGTGACAACCCGAAATTTCCATTCTAAACAAACCATATCAAGCCAACAGAAGTTAGATCAGTTACAGTGAAAATTCAGACTTCGAGTATAAGTTTGGCAATTTTTCAGGATTTACACTTAAGGAGATATCAGGAGAGTGGATGCACTAGGGTTTTGTGCAACACTATTATTCCAATACTCTAGGATATTAAAGTTCATTCCGAGAATAAAAATATTTTCTGCCAAAAATCTCAGGACTATATATAGAAATCTGAACCAAAATAGTTCATTAGTTACATTTACAACTAGAGAAAAGCCGAATTCTCTCTCACGGATCTTCGGGTTTTTATCCCAAATTGTGAGTACTTCGATCTAGTTATGTTATATAGCTTAGAATGTGTTTATAAACATCAAAATCGGACCAAAACACAAAGATTTGGGAGTTTACCGCCCAAGAACACTTGGGGAGTAAACTCCATTTTAAGGGCCAAAAGTGTCCCAAAGTCCCCCAAAACCTTAGAACTCAAACTAGAAGCCTTTTATTACAATGTTTAGTCCACAAAACAATTAAGAATCAAGGGTAAAAGTGAGTTCACGGCCAAGGAAGTTCTTGGGCCGTGAACTCCATTTTAGGTTGCCAAATTGCCCTAAATGACTCCATTAAGCCAAGAGACTAGCATAGCACATTACCTTGATGTATCTAGGACCCAAAACAATCAAAATACCAACACCTATGGGTGTTCACGGCTGCAAACACATGGCCAAATGGTTCATGGGCCGAAAACACAAGTTAGGGGTGTTTTGATGCCACAAACACTACCTAAGGCTTAGGCTTGAATTTATACATGTACCCTAAAGTGTTTAAAGCCTAGAAAACATAAGGAATCACAAGTATTAAGGAGTTTACGGCCAAGACAAGTTCTTGGGCCATAAACCCCTATAAAGGGGTCAAATGACACCCTAACTCCTTCCTTATGCCTAGAACCCAACATAGATCATAACCTTGAAGTGTTAGGGACTTGAAAACACCATAAACCATCCTCCCAAGGGAGATTAAGGCCGTAATCTCCAAAAAGGAGTTATATTATGCCCTAAACTGTTCCATATACCAAGCCATTAAGTAGAAATGCTTATTAGGGCCTTATAGAGCATCAAACATCAAATGGACACATAAGTATGAGTTCACGGCCATAAACTCATGAGTTTACGATCGTAAACTCATTTAGTGGTGTCTTTAGGGTCGTGAACTCCCTTATGGAGTTTTCCTTGAGCCCTATACACAATAGATTCCCCTACAAACACTTAGATGCAATCCTAGAGGCTAATAACACTTGGTAAAGGTGTTTAGCATGTCCTAGGGTGTCTTGATTTGTTTATTAGTTGTTTATAGACTAATTTGTTACATATATGTGAAATTATATGTTAACTAGGATCATAGAGTGTGTTCAAGACTTCACTTGACACCTAGCGGTCCTACCTCTTCAGTTCATCCGTATCACCCACAACAGGTGAGTTCATACCCCTTAATCAATGTTTTAAACTGTTTTTAAATGTTTTATGGGGGGATACAAGTAGAATTATGCTAATTATTATATCAATCACATGTGATTAATAAGCAGCATTCAAATGATTGGCTACTCATTAGTCGTTTTACCAAACAGTTTCCTTCAAATATTTTTCATAAACACTTTATGTGTTTTAAACTCTTTATTACACTGTACATTTTAATCTGTATATTACATTTCAAACTTATTTACAATTGTGTTTCAAAGACATGTTTCTTTATACTAAACTATTTTATCAAACCCATGCCTTCAAAACCGTTTTATAGATCGACATCAAGTCGATCTTTTCTTAGAAAATATTTATGTTCAAAGGTTTTACAAATCTTATTTTATGCTTTTATATTATAAATTGCATGCCTATATATGTATAATTATATAAGAAATGTTTAAAAGACTTAGGAAGGCTATCCACCCTATTTCCTTTTTCTCGATTTGGATGTGGTCTGGTGGGATATCGGGTACCCGTCCGAAGGTCGTTTAAATATTAATTATATATCATGTGTACATATATAGTCATAAAGGTCCTCCTAGTTCATCAAATGCCCTTGGGTAGCAAGGGTATACATCCATGTCCATACGTACCAGTTAGATTACTAGTAAACTACCATATGGGTAGTTTAGGAAGATACTAGAACTATTACTAGAACGCAATATAATACAATGAGTCAGTTCATTCATGAGTCAATACTTACTACTATGAGAACATATACAACTATACTAGAGAAGAACATATACAACTATACTAAAGAAGAACATATACAACTATACTAGGAAGAGAACATATACAACGATACTAGAACAAATAACATTACATTACATATACATGAATACGTTAACAATTGTGATCCACTATATCGGAGCATGCCTTAAATGTCATGGCCCGAGTTGTAGCCAGAATTCTCTTGGAGGGAGAGCATGAGTTTGCGTATAGATCTATACTGGATTGACTATCCTACACCTTGTTGCTAGCTACAGCCGGACCTGCAGGTATGCGGGTGCCAAACGTCATTCCGTTTTATGACCATTCATATGTCGTTGTTACCGGTTAATAGCATGGTGCAATTAATCACATGATGCCTTAATATAAATCCGGTTTAAGGTAGTTAGTACAGCAGTAGTTTCTATAATACAACACTACAGTACTACATTTATTTTCCCTTTACATATATTTAGTGATCTTTTCACTTAAACATTTAATGTAAAAACTATATTTTGATAATGATAGTTACACTTGGGAAAATTACATACTTTTACATGAAACGAACATTTAGAACAGTTAAGTCTTGGTAGAAGACTACATTGAGAACAGTTAGGTCTTGGTTGAAGACACCTTTATATAATAGTAGGAATCATAGGGCTTTCTAGGGTTTTTCAAACGTTTACAATTGTTTTACAAATATTTTTACACTTACCGTTCATATACATTTTCCATACTTACAGTTCATATACATTTTCAAAACTTACAATTCATTTACATACAAATTAAGACACTAAAATACTTATGATCTCACCAGCTTCAAAGCTGATACTCGCTTTCAAAATTACTTGTATCCTCAGGTCATCTATAGACAGGTACCGATGCAAGGATTAGGGAAGATGGAGCTTGTTCAAGACTCATCTTTCATTTTGATTTATGCTTTAGTGTTTATCAAAATTTGACAGAACACATTTGTATAATAATTATATTATTAATGCAATGGATGATGTGGTTGCTTGTTTACTACTTTTCGTTGTTGTGACAAAAGGGTGGGTCCTTGCATAGTGATTTCGGTTGGGGAGTTTTCGGTCCAATTGTTTTTCAAATTATGTTTTCGATTTTGGTTTGGAATAAATATGGGATAAATTTCCTAATTTAATTTAAACTAATAGACTTTTGTTTGCAACATTGACTTTTAGTTAGACATTATTTGACTTTTATTGACTTTCTTTGACTTTTATTGAATGGAAATAACTGGTTGTTACAAGGTTCAATAAAGGAATCGTCATTGGATTTTTCATGGGAAAAATCTCCTCATATTCACGTTCGAATGTCTAATACTTCTTTAAATAGTTATCTTCGAACGTGACATAGTAGGTTTCTTCAATCCGTTTGGATTTCTTGTTGAGAACTCGGTATGCCTTAGAAATCAGAGAGTAGCCCAAGAAGATTCCTTCGCCTGCCTTCACATCAAATTTGGTTCGTTGCTCCTTAGAGTTGAAGATAAAACCCCAGGAACCAAATACATGAAAGAACTTGACATTAGGTTTGCGTTTATTCAGAATCTCATAGGGAGTTATTGAAAATCGTTTATAAAGAAGAGATCGATTTTGAGTAAAACAATTCGTTCCAATCGCCTCAGCCCAAAAGTACAACGGCAAGTTCGCAAATTATAACATGTTCCTCGCAGCTTCACACAGAGAGCGGTTTCGTCTTTCAACGACTCAATTCTGTTGAGGAGTGTTTGGAGCTGAGAAGTTATGCACAACTACCTTTTCGGTAAGGAATTCTTCAAACAATTGGTTTTTGAACTCCAAACCATTACCACTGCAAACATTCTGGACTAGCTTTCACAGTTGAAGCTCGATTTGCTTGATAAAGTCCTTAAGCTTAAAGGTGGCTTTAGATTTCTGTTTAAGAAAATAAATGTGACAACCGTCAAAATTCGAGTCGGTTCTAGATTTGAATAAAATTAGTTGCACATATAGGCACGACACATACTAGACTTAGTAACTAGAAGTTAAGATATAACCTATTAGAAACTTGGAAACAATTAGAAACAATGGATAATATGCTTCGATTTCACATTGGTATGTGAATTCTACCACTACTTAACTGTAGAGGATATCCATATTCGAGTCACTCTTTGACTCGAACACCATTTCATGAATCATACACACATCATGCACTTGACCTAGAAGTAGGAATTAGGTCAAAGTCTCATAGAAACTTAAGTCGAAGTTGAAAACTAGGACTAGTATACTTGATTCCTCAATTTCGCTTGAATCTCGGAATCACTACATAGAATGCCAATAAACCGATAAACATAAATTACAAACATTATTTATAACTATAAAAGAGTTATAATATCATAAGATAATTTAAAGTCTCAAATATTATATTTATTTTGATATTCAAAGTTTATTAAACTCCAAAACCATAAATACCTAAGTTTATAAAATTTAAACTAAAAAGTTATATGAAAATAATTATGAACCTTACAATATCAATTTAAAATAATATAATTTAGGAAAAATATAATCAATGGAAAATAAAATTTAGGTCATTGATATTAATCTTATTCCACAAGTTAAAATAATCATGAGTAAAGAACCAAATTCTATTTAAAATGCAAATTTTATAAAAATTTGGAAAAAAATTTATAAAATTTAAAAGAAACAATTTAAAATAATGAAAATAAGAGAGAATCTCCTCTCTCCTCTTTAATTTTTGGATCTCTTCTCTCTCCTCTCTCTCCTCTTCCCAACACACTCAATCACTTTCCCAATACACCCACTCCATCTCTTTCCCTCTCATTTCTCTCTCACACTCTCACACACATTTTCTCTCTTCCTCTCTCCATCAACCACGAAATTCTCCAGAAAATGGGTCATAGAACACACCTTGAACTCTAAATCTTAATCATCTTGAGGTGTGCTTAAAGGTAAACCTAAAAATCATTCATTTTCCTTCTCTTTTCCTTTAAGTTTTACTTGTTTTCATGGATTTTCTCCATCTTCTACTCCATTCTATGGTAAAATCATGAACACTTGATCAAACTCACGGTTTTGATGATGATGGTGGTAGGATTTCATCCAAAAACAACATGCATGTTGTAAATGGTGAAATCCAAGGACCAAAACCTAAGTAGAAATCAACATAATGCAATTTTTCTACAAGTTTTGGGGTGAAAAACACCACATGCATCCAAAATTTTCTATCAAAAACGATTTTTGAACATTTCAAAATCATGAATGGTCTTCAAACAAAGATGCTTGTGATGATCTTCAAGCTTAGATGCTAGATCATCAAATGATGTTGTTAAAAGCTTTCAAATATGTTCATGAAGGATTTATTTCCAAATAAATATCTAAAACTCCTTTTCTGAACAAATCCGATTTTTCCCAGATTCCCATCAACAAAATGAGATGTCCAACAAATTTTCAGAAAATAATTCATTTCT
The DNA here is from genome assembly GCF_002870075.4 of Lactuca sativa. Taxonomy (NCBI): domain Eukaryota; kingdom Viridiplantae; phylum Streptophyta; class Magnoliopsida; order Asterales; family Asteraceae; genus Lactuca; species Lactuca sativa. The sequence goes on from NC_056623.2 coordinate 176,051,589, forward strand.
CTCGAATTATTATAATTATTGAAATAAAATAGGGCAATAAATCATATAAAATACTTTCTGAAGTCTATAAATCCTAGTTAAATTCTTGGAGGACCCCTATGCTAAATAATGACCCCACATTAAATTTCATCGGTTTTTGTTACTGTTTAATATGGTTTTTAATTTTCTTTTTGTTTGGATCCAATAAATCATAAAACCACTTTAGAGAATGTCAAAATTATACTCCCTCCGTCCCAAAATAATAGTCCACAGACAAAAAACACATAGTTTAAGAAAACATTAATTACCATTAACTTTATTAAATGAAATGACAATCTTATCCTTATGTTGCATTTAATTCTATGGTAGTTGCATTTAATTTTATGGTAATTTAACTAATAATGAGGGGTATTATGGTAAAAGATATATTTATTTTTAGAGGTAGGCAATTATTTTGGGACAAACCAAAAAGGAAACATGCACTATTAATATGGGACGGGGGGAGTATATAACATTTTTCACAGTTGCTACCAAATGTATAAGACTCAAAAAAATATTTTCAGAATTTCCTATATTGCACTCTTAATTTTTCCCGATTTTTGTATTTATAATGGCCTAAAAATAGAATAAATAGTTCTGATCATCCAAAATTCATTAAAATTTACCAGAACACCTTGTAGTACATGAGGATGCTACATAAAACATTTTATGATTTTTCTATTTTGTATACTATTTTTCTTCTATTTTCCCAAGATTAAATACACTTAAAGCCAATTTTTATTAGAATAAATACACAAAAATCTTAAAATTGGGTTAAAGAGTTTATAAATGCATTTTAATTTTTTTCCCAGCTTAATAATTTTTAATAACAGTGTTACAAAAATTTTGGGCAATTTTAGAAACTATTTTCTATTTATTTCAATTTTTAATAGAATAAATACACAAAAATCATAAAATTTGGTTAAACATTTTATAAACTTATCAGCTTAATAATGTTTAATAACAGTGTTACAAAAATTTTGGGCAATTTTGGAAACTACTTTCTATTTATTTCAATTTTTATTAGAATAAATGCACAAAAATCATAAAAATTGGGTTAAACAGTTTAGAAATCTATTTTTATATTTTTCCCAGCTTAATAATGTTAAATAAAAGTAATATAAAAAGTTTGGGAAATTTTGGAAACTGGTTTCTATTTATTTCAATTTTTATTAAAATAAATGATCAAAAATCATAAATTGGGTTAAATAGTTTGTAAATCCATTTTTTTATTTTTCCCAACTTAAGTATGTCTAATGGAAGTATTATAAAAAGTTTGAGAATTTTTATGATCTGGATTCTATTTTTCACAAATTTATATTGTTATGAAGGCTTAAAATATTGGAAAAATAGTTAATCATATCAAGAATTCAAAGGAAAATTTATGGACTCCCTCTACTATATTTAGAATGAAAATCCAAAGTTTGACAATTTTTCGAAACTTTTTGGTAATATTTTAGATTTTTAGGAGCTTAAAACACATTTAAATTTGTTGAAATACCCTCAATTAATATTACAAAAATCTGGAAATTAATATCCAAAATTATCTTAATCACATGAGCTATAAAATTTCACCATTTCAGAAAAATGTTTGTAACTTAACAATATGAAATTCTGACACATTATTGGCATAATTGTATTGTAGTAGTAAGTATACTGGTGTTAGATTTCTATTAGAGACTCACTAGCGAATACCATTATTGTAGGAATCGGTAGTGGTACACGTGGAACGTAGTCAAGGCACCATTTGCATCATCTCAATGCATTGTGAGTATTCACGCACTCCCCTATTTTTGGTTTTTATGTTTTGGGGTGGAAAAGCATGTCCAAAAAACTATTTATTTGTTCGTTGTATTTTAATTGATTTGTATCAAACATGATTGCTATTTTATTGCTATATCTCTATATGTATGTCTATGCAACACGAAACATGAGAACTTATCATCTTAAGGCCCTTCCCTTACACTTTTCTCTAACCATTAACTCTTTAAGCCAATGGTCATTGTGGATAGCACTATTAGGAATTGACAACTCCTCACTCGCCCGATTGCTGGAGTGCATGATACCATATAATCTATGGAACGATAAGCATAGATCTTGATAGGGCTTCAGTCATAGGCTTGGTTGAGAACTCATTGTTTGCTCATACACATACAAACTCGTTACTTATTATAGCAATAAACTTTGTATCTCATTATAACAACGAACTTTTGTTACTAAATACTTATTTACTTGTTTTAGCAACAAACTTGGTTGCTTCTTATAGTAACAAACTTGTTTGCTCCTTGTAGCAATGAAACTTGATTACTCATTTTAGTAACAAACTTTATTTCCCATGAGGATATAAACGTTGCATCTCTTTTGGGCAACATACTTTATTTCTCATGATGACAACGAACTTTGTTTACACAAACTTATTTACTCATTTTAGCAATATATTTTTATCTATGGAAACTTATATCAAAATTTAGATTTCGATTCATGAAACCAATATTATTTTTAAACTTGTGAGTACTCACCAACTATTTTTATAGTTGACACTCGTTTTACATGCTTTTTCAGAAATCATCGAGTAAGTGGCACTTAGGGACACTTCACTTTTAGGAGCATTCTCATGTGTTGTATTTCAATTTACATTGTAATTTCTTTTAAAAGTTGTTCAAACCCATTGTAAATTTGTAATGATTTTTAATACTATGGTTGGTGTTGTCTTTTAACTTTTGCTATGAAACCCTTTATACTGCCACGCCTCGTGTTTCCGCTTTAGTGGGGTGTGACAATAAACCCAATTGAATCTTGAATAATTATCGACAATAACTAAAATGTATTTGTTACCACCAATACTTTCGATGGTTGATGGACCACAAAGATCTACATGAAGTAGTTCAAGTGGCTCAATTAATTTGGTATTTATGATTGTCAAATGACTCTTCCTACTATGTTTCCCAAGTTCGGAGGCGGCATAGAGATGTTCCTTCTCAAACTTTAGAAGTGGAAGTCATCGCATGATCGCCAAGTACAAGTTTGTTGAGATCCTTGAAGTTGAGATCCTTGAAATCCTTCAATGCCAAAGCCAACTATCATCCGAAGTTGCTTTAGTCAGAAGGAAAATAGAAAGCTTTCCTTTGATAGGATTCAAATTCAATGGGTACATTTCGCATTTTCGCTTGGACTTCAGAAGCACTTTCTTGGACTGCTTTTTGATAATCTCTGATCCCTCATCATCAAACAAAACTTTCAGACTAGTACCTACAACCAGTTGAGATCCTTGTTTTGAATGCTCTTTCGCTTTTCCTTTCCTTAAGGATTATGCCATTTTGGAGTTACTCCATGATGCATTGGATCCAGGATCCTGAAGTCAAGGAAGGAGCATGGACGTTAGGATCCTGACGTTGGACCGTTAGTCGAGATCTACAATTGCTGCCACGTCAGTAGTCTCCCTAAGATTATGGAAACCTATAAGTTCCTTGGTCTGATCCCTCATCTTCTAAACACCTAAGGTGTGGTCCTGCCACAGATTTTTTATACAACTTACCTTGGATTAGAACGAACCTTGAGATCCTTGTTTTGAATGCTCTTTCGCTTTTCCGTTCCTTAAGGATTGTGCCATTTTGGAGGTACTCCATGATGCATTGGATCCAGGATCCTGAAGTCAAGGAAGGATCATGGACGTTAGGATCCTGACGTTGGACCGTTAGTCGAGATCTACAATTGCTGCCACATTGGTAGTCTCCCTAAGATTAAGGAAACCTATAAGTTCCTTGGTGGGATCCTCGATTTCCAGGGTTAATATGTGGATTATAGGGATCCTGATTTTTGGCAGTGTCCTTAAGAAGGATCCTAGATTGGCTAAGGCATCCACTTCAACATTTTCTTCTCTAAGAACCTAGTTTAGGTTGAATGTTTTGAATTCTAAGGCCATGTTTTTGAGGACTTGGAGATACAGAGCTAGCTTTTCTCCTTTCACTGCTTAGGATCCATTGAAATGGTTAGTTAGTAGTAAGGAATCAAAAAATACCTGAAGATCCTTGATTTGAAGATCCTTGGGCTAACTGTAGTCCCATGATTAGTGCCTTGTATTCTGCTTCATTGTTGGTTGCATTGAATTCACAACTAATTGTCAGGGGTAGAATGTCCCCCTGTGGCAATTTTAGTATGATCCGTAAGTCGTTTCCTATTTGGTTTGATGCTCCATTGTAAACAATGTCCATCTTCCCATGTTTTCCTCTTCTAGAAGTTGTTTGGCTTCTATTTCGACTTCAACTCTTAGATCATCACTAAAGTCAACCACAAATTCTGCCAATGCTTGGGACTTTATGGCGGATCTTGGTTCGTACTTTATTTCATACGTGTTTAGCTTCAAAGACCATTTCGCCATTCTTCCTGACATTTCTAGTTTTCTCATAACATTCTTAATTGGATAGTTAATTCTTACGATTATAGGGTCTGTTTCAAAATAATGTCTTAATTTAGTAGAAGTTGTTACCAATGCAAGTATGATCTTTTCAAGGTGAGAGTACACGGTCTTAGGATCTAGGAGACTCTTACTTACTTAGTATATGGGATGTTGGTTCCCATCGAGATCCTTGTCTAGTACAATGCTCACCGCATTTGGCTATACTGAGAGGTAAAGAAGGAGTGGCTCCCCATCTAGTGGTTTGCCAATAGGGGTGGTGAGCTTAAATATTTTTTAAGCTCTTGGAAATCATCTTCATGTTCCTGGGTCCACCCGAATCTTTTGTTCTTATTCAAGATGTCGTAGAAAGGCTTGCATCTTTCTAAGGATCTTGAGATGAATATGTTTGGTGCTGCCACTCTTCCTATTAATCTCTTAATATCCTTTGTCGAGACTAGTGATTTCAGATCAAGGATGGCCTTGATTTTTTCTGGGCTTGATTCGGTTCCTCTTTTGGCAACCATATATCCTAGGAACTTGCCCGGTCTCATCCTAAAGTGGCACTTGTATGGATTCAGCTGCATGTTGGATTTGACTACCATGTCATTGATGTAGACTTCCATTTTGTCCCCCAGTTTCTCTTTGAACATCTTATTCACCAATATTTGATATGTTGCTCCTACATTTTAAGACCAAATAGCATAGCAATTTAACAATAAATACATGTTGGGTTATGAATGTTTTGTCCTCTTGATCGGAGGGTTCCATTTGGATTTGTTGGAATCCTGCTGATGCGTCCATGAACGTTAGTAATTCGTGACCCGTTGTTGCGGTAATCATGAAGTCGATGTATGGTAAAGGGAAAGGATCCTTGTGACAGGCCTTGTTAAGATCTGTATATTCCACATATACTCTCCATTTACCGTTATTCTTTTGTACCATGACCACATTAGTTATCCATCTTAGGAACTTCACCTCCTTGATCATGCTAGTTTTGAGAAGCTTTTCTACTTCTTCTTATATAAATTCGTTTCTTTCGGGGGTAAATTTCCTTTTCTTTTGGTGTATTGGCCTGAAAGATGGGTCAATGTTAAGTTTATTGGTTATTATGTTTTTGTCAATACTTGTCATGTCCTCATGTCTCCATGCAAATGTTTTGCTTCTATCCTTTAGGAACTTTGTGAGATCCTATTCTATTTGTTCAGGCATTGAGGATCCTATGAGAACTTTGGCTTCAGGATCCTCTAGATTTAGGGGAACTTCTCTTATGGCATGCTCTCTTTCTTCCATCACGCCTAGTGCCCCCTGCCTTAATTGTTATGCTTGTCATGGTATTGTTGAGGACTTCATCGAAGTCTTGTAGCATTCCTTGGATTCTTGTTGGTCTCCTATGATCTTCACCATCCCCCATGGGTTGGGCATCTTTACATATTGATGATACGTTGATGGAACGGCCTTCATTTCATGGATCCATGGTCTACCTAGTATGACATTATAAGAAGATAATGTGTCAATCACACAAAAATGTTGAACACAATTTACTCTCTCTATGTAGATTGGTAGCTTTATCTCGTTGATGGTGTGTTTAGTTTCTCCGCTTAAGCCAATTAGTACTGAGGATCTTCCAACTATTCTAGTCTTTGGGACGTTCATCCTTTTTAATTCATCCAAGAGTATGATGTTAACTGAGGATCCTTCGTCGATGAGGATCCTTCTGACGAAGTAGTTAGCAATGTAGAGAGTAATCATTAGTCTGTCGTGATGAGGATCCTGAGCGTCCTGTCTATCTGCTTCGTCGAAGATGATCTCCTTTTGGTTGGCGATCGTTGTGTTTTTTTGTGGTCCTTTTTGCTTCTCCGTTTTGGACACCTTGGCATGTCTTTTTGATGGGCTTTTGAGCATTACAACATTCCTATGGTGCACATGCAACCCTAATTGCTTTAGATCTAAGTTTTGCTCAAGTTAAACATGCAAATTAATTTTCCAAAGCAAAAACCTTATCTAGCATACAAGAAAACAAAATCTAATCATATTACGGTTAGAAGAATACCTTTCTTGTTGATTGCTTGATCTCGACCGTTAAGAGCTTAGTGCCACAATTGATGCACCTCTAATGGAGTCACAAACACCACTTAGCAATAGATGAACAAGAGAGAGAGAGAGAGAGAGAGGTTACAAGATTTCGATCGGGGTTTCTTCTAAGGAATCAAGTGCCCGATTTCAAGAACCTTGAGGTTCCTTTTATTGTGGAGGCTACTAGGGTTTTCAACTGGAAACCCTAATTCCCTTGCTTAGGCCCTAAGCAATCCATAGACCCCCACATGATAGGCCTTGGACAAAAATTCTATGGGTTTCCCATAGATTTTTGTCCACCCCCTTATCAATAGGATCCATTAGCCCAAACTACAACAATCATTGATTTACATAATCAGTCCCCGTTCTTTTAATCGGTTTCTTTTGATCACTAAATTAATTTTTAATCAATAATAATTAAATATTATGATTTATCAAGTAATATATTATTCTTATAATATATTGATAAATCATTTATAACCCTCTTTCTCCATAATTCATCCTATCAAATTGCTATGGTGAAGGAAACCCAAAAGGACCATGCTACTATCAGATCAAGTACATACCAATTATAGTTATAAGTTTAGACACCTAATCCAACAATCTCCCACTTGGATAAGTCTAATAACTATAACTGCTAATGCAACTTCAAAATCCGATTAGCAATCGTAGCTCTCAAAAGCCGTTGTCGAAATCTGACCTAACCAATGACGTGTCCTTTAGATAAGGGCTCATATAATCCTTCATTCTGCAAGATATCATGTGGACAAAGACATGGAACATAATCATTCTCTATGTCCAACAGTTTGTTACCTGACTTCTAATTTGTTTCACATATAACTTAATTGAACACGTCAATTATGTGACAACCCAAAGTTTATTCCGTCATATTACCCCGTTTCCGTTAACGGAATATTCCATTTTATAAAAGTTCCATTAATTTGAGGTCGGCAAATAAATAAATGTTTTATTTATTTATTTATAACTTATGTCATTATCGTCGTGATAAAATAAATAAAGACAAGTAACTTACATTTCCATTTGATTGGAAAAAGTTAATTTTTATTACGACCATTTAACCCGGGTAAAAAGTTTAAACCTCGCTAAGCTTTTGTATCGGGTAGTTGTATACCGGTTGCAGCACCCAAGGTATATATATAGGGAGTTGAACTCCCCATAGAACTCTTTTACCACCCTAAACCCCTTTCCTCAATCTACCCTCTCTCTCAAGCTCGTTTTCGACTCAAAACCGTGAGTTTTTGCCTCCAAAACGTAAGTCCCCCTACCCTAACTTGTTCTAGACATCATTGGGTATGATTATAACCCAAAAATCGAACATGAAAGCTGTTAATGAGGAGTTTACGGCCTAAGAACCTCCTTAGGCCGTAAACCCCTAAAATAAGGCCAAATGTCCCAAATTTCCTTCCTTTAAGCTTAGAAACTAGTTGGGGATTTAACCTAGGAGTGTTTAAACCATAAAACAATAATTTTTAGGGCATAAAAGAGAGTTTACGGCCCAAGCACATGCTTAGGCCGTAAACACCCTCTAACCATGCAAAAATGCCCAAAAACACTTCCAAATCATGTTTAAGCTTGAGATATGACTTAGGGGATTTCCATTTCGAGTTTGGAACAATTAAACATCATCATTTGAGGGGCAAACTAGAGTTTACGGCCCAAGCATATGCTTAGACCGTATACTCCCCCAAACCATGTCAAATGAGAGTTTAAGTCCCCTAAATGGCCCTATACCTTCACTAGAAATTGTTGGGGTTGAAACAAGGACCTTAAAATCAAAGATTGGAGGGTGCACAAGAGTTCACGGCCTAAGCCATGGGGCTTACGGCGGTAAACTCCCAAAGAGTGGCCTTTGGGCTGTAAACTCCAAGGGAGTAAACTGTTGGACCCTTAAACACCCCTATAGCCTTGTACAATTTCTTAAAACTATTTCTAGAACATCATGGGACTTGAAATCATCCGAAAACACTCCTCCCATGAGTTTACTATCGTAAATGTTGGATTAATGTCTAAGTCCATAACTATATTTGGTATGTACTTGACCCGACCGGGCATGGTCCATTTGGGTTGCACTTCACCGACACAATTTATATGGATAATCTTTTGAGAATAGTATGTTTATGATTAATATTAATATATTATAAGTTCTAATATATTAATATGGAATCATATTATTTAATTAGTATTGATCAAGAATTAATTTATAATTAATTAAGTGATCAAAATGAACTAATTAAATATGGACTCTTGTATATATGGAATGGGCCAAGTTCATTTAGGTTGGGCTAAGCTTTCATGGATAGTCCATGGAGTGTTTAACCCATGGATCATATGAAATGAAAGGTCATGGGTTTAACCCTATTCTCCATACTATATAAAGATGTCCTTGGTTGGTGAAATTGGCACTAGTGTGGATACACTAAAAAAGGGCTAGCCAATTTCACTAGAGAGAACCAAGTAATCATATTCTCTAAAGTATTCCAAGGTGTCTTGGTGATTTGTGATTCCACTTGAGGCTTCCACACTATTGGGGCTAAGCTCTTAAAGCTTGAAGACATCAAGCTACATCAAGAGGTATGTATTCTATCTTGTTACATTCATAGTTTTTGTATGCTAGATTAGGATAATACCTTGGATGTTCTTATTTGCATGTATAATAGAGAAAACATAGATCCAAGGTATTTAGGGTTGCATGTACACTTAGGAAGTGTTAGAATGCTCAAAACCCAACAGTGGTATCAGAGACTAGGCTTGTTTTCTTGTTATACCTGCAATAGAAGCTGAAAAAACGAATTTGTTGCTGTCTGATCATCAGACTCGGCGAGTCCATCAGAGAACTCGGCGAGTCCATGCCTAAAATGTGATCAATTCGATCCAACTCGCCGAGTTGGTTCATGCACTCGACGAGTTGGACCCCCAGACAGCATATTTTCGAGTTTTTTTTTTGCTAGAAATGGACTAGGAACATTACCCTAAGTTGTTTTTGAACTTATAAACTTATTTTTGATGTGGTAATTTTCATGCTAATCCATTTTCAAAGATAATTGTCAATAGATTCATGTTTTGTATTAGTTTAAGGTTTAGACTAATTACATGAAAAAAATTTGATTTGAATTATCTTGTTCTTATGAGTTGCTTAGATTAATAGAAAAGTTAATTGAAATAGTTGTTTTCAATCCATTTTAATCTAAGAGTTGAGTATAAAATGTGTTTGTGTAACTTGTCCTCAAGTTACATGAAGAGTCACATTAAAGACTCATAAAACTCATAAAAGTTGGCAATGGTTACAAAATGAAGAGTCTTGTGTCATTGAATAATTTTTATGACTCCATAACTTGTCCTCAAGTTATGGAAGTTCAAGAGTCACTTCATTAAAGAAAAATATGTAACCATAATTAAATCCATAAGTTATAAAATAAAGAAAAAGTTAGTTCTTTTATTAGTTTAAAGTCTTCCATAACTTGTCCTCAAGTTATGGAACTTGAAGAGTTTTTGGATTAAAACTACTTTAAACACATAAGTTATGGAATTAATTAGTTTTGAATAGTTTCAAAACTTGCCCTCAAGTTTTGGAATTTGAAAAGTTTTCCTTATGAATACTTTAATTCCAAGTTAGCCCTTAGAATTTTAAAAGTTAAAATTCAACCCTTATACTTTATAATATTATAAGTTAATAATATATATATGTATAAGAGTAAAGTCAGTCTTACCGCTAGTACGCCTCATTCACGAAGCCGGTCTATAAGGTGGGTATAAGGCTGTTGCCTATAAAATGGCAACTTAATTGGTGTCCACTCTCACCCACCGCTTGCTTGACCGGTGGAGGGTCGTTAGCCGAACGGGTTTGACAAGACTATAATTCTCCTTCATTAAAAGTATTAATGATAATACTAAGTAACTAAACTCTTAATAATACCCAATCTTAGTTACTTAGGAAAAATGTGAATAAGGTGCTAACCCATGAAATTACACTTTACACTTTGTCTAAGTCGTTAGTGGAGCGTGTGTGGTTAACCGGCACACTAACTTGGACTTAACAAGGTAGGTAAAGGGTGACTTAATATTTATCATAATATCGATGGAGCGTGTGTGGTTAACCGGCACATCGATTGAGGGGTAATTTATTAAGGGTACCAAGTGATTTGCATGGTTACTTCACACCTTGTTTTGTGATCCTCGGCATCCCAGTCACAAAACCTGAAGGGCACACTCGAGATTGAAACATGCCTTTGAACAGTTCAATGAATCTCAAAGATCTAGGAGTTTCAAAACCAATTAAAACCTAATAATACATTTCGTTTATCTTGGTGGAAATTGGTGAATCGTCATTCACCTACCTTCAAATATTTTATAGCTTGGATTACGGCATACCTCTTCTAAGTTATAAAATAGTTTGTTGGGTCCTAGCCTTAGTATTTCATATTGGGTGTCATATTAAGGACTTAAAATCAACTATCTTGAATATCTCCCAAAAGATGTCTGGTTTAGACACCTATGATCTTCCCAAATCTCTTGAAACAAGGTTTCCTAATGAAGATGATGTCCCATGGATATCATACTTCTTTGTCCTCCTCCAACTATTCTCCCTAACCCACATGTTCTCAAAAAAGTTTAAGGTCACTCAAGCCCTATTGGCAAGGCAAGGTCTAGGTGTGGTCACGTCTTGGAGATGTAGTCACATATTGACAAGCCGGGAGAGTTGGGTGTCAAAGTCTTGAGAAAGTTGGTGGTTCAACTACTTTCTGAGTCACATAGTGAGTTCTTTTGGAACACCTATGAAACAGACTATGACAAGACCCTTAATGATCTTATCTATTTGTTAAGATCAACTTCCTTAAAACTTGATGGACATTGACAATGATGACATTGGATATCTAGTAAAGCATTCTCTTCCCAATGGAAAGGGATCGGCCATAGTCAACTCGGTTGACCAAATGGTAAAGAGAAAAGCTAAGTCTGTGATAGTCTCGTGTACCATTATCAAAGGGTCCATATGTTTATGTTGCCAAAGGAAGGGGCATTGGTTGCGAAGCTGCCAAATTTACCTAAGGATGTTAAAGTCAATAAGTTTGACTCTACTTCAGGTAAAATCCACTATCTAACTCTGTTAAGTTTCTATTCTGAGATTCTTGATACATGATGTGACTGGGTCACATGGTGATGTTTTAAAAATCAAAAGAAAAGTGAAGAAACTTAAAGAAAGAATATGCTGAATCTGATGGCGTAGATGGATTTCTATCGCATAGTTTGAAGATCGGATTCTTGAGCTACTTCTTAGGAGTTATGAGATATTGCTTAAGGAATAGATAACAACAAGTTTTCATATGGATTGTAAGGATAACTTTTCCGCAAAGTTTAAAATATAAGAAATTTTTATTTTATTTATTTTAAAATATCCTTACAATGGCATTTGAGGAAAAAATTGTTGCTTATATGATTCCATTAAGAGCAAGAGTGGAAATATGAAATTGATTCTTTCATTTGTGGTAATGTCTATATTTACCAAATAAGGAAAGATTCTCATCACCCAAGTTTCAATTGGACCGAAACTTGGAATCATGCAAGTTGTATAGCATGATGAATGAGAACTTTCAAGTTTTGGAAAAATTAAGACTAATTACTTGTTCACATGGATGTGTGAGTCAAGTAAAGGACTAAGGGATCGAGTACACATTCTTGTGCACTGATTAAGTCCACCACAAAAGATTGATAAGACTATTCGTCATAGTTTACTAAAGCTCAGTAAATATGATTATACTTACAAGCTTAAGTGTAACTCTGAGACATTGGAAAAGGTCCCAATGTATGGCAGAGCGAATAAGAAGAATCAACTTAGGCAGAAGGATAAAAGTTTCTCAAATCTGAAAAGATGGGAGAGTACTTTAGTATCAGTTTTGTGATCATCTTAATGATTAAGAAACCACAGCACAATTAGTTCTCTAAGGAAATCTTAGTGCATTCTTATGACTAAGAAGAGGAACTTGAATTGTTGAAGTGGTTAAATCAAGAAGATGAGCCATACTTCATTCCAATACAAGTCTTAGAGTCATACTCCAAGATTGTAACTTGAGTGACATGTCTTAAAGAAGGTTTAAAACACTTGTCAAATGTAAGAGTAAAAGTTTTCTACTCTTGTACATTTGAAATTGGTAAGTTGTGATGTTTTGGATAAAACAAAGATCAACTTAGGCCAATTGTGTGAAGTGTTTGTCTTGATTAGAATCCACACTATCTCTTGAATATCTGACAAGAAAGTCTTATAGGTCAAGAGGACAGTGGGAGTATTAAAGGTCTTGAAAGTCTCAAGAACTAATCAAGAATAGAACCTGAAGTTCTTCTCTAGCACACGACTTGAGGTTTATAACCTATCGTGTTGACATATCTATGCCCATTCCAGCTAAAGTTGGCTTTGCATACGAGTTCTTAGAGTTCTCAATTTGTTGCACAACAACTTGGAAGTAATGGCAGGCCCTTGAGCTGCCAGGTGGCAAGAAATTAAGATTGAGTTCAGTCCATATGAGTTTGGATTTGTTATTATCCTTGTCTTGTGACTATGGTTTTCATAATTCACATGGATAAGAACACATACACCATTAAATCTAAGTGTCATAAGGTTTCTCTCCGATTCATGAAAATGATGGTGAGGAAACACTTTCACTAAGTAGATTTTTGCTAGATAGCAATTGTGATATTTGCATTCTCAAAGTCGTTAGTGGAGCGTGTGTGGTTTACCGGCACACTAACCTGGACTTGTGAGAAGTGGCAAAAAGGTCTAACCATTATGATTACGGCATACCTCTTCATAATTGTTTAGCCACACAAGTGTGCTATCTAAGGGAAGGTGTATGTTTTTGATAAGGTCTTATCAAAACAATCTAGTATCAGAAATCTGAACTTTGGAAGAAAGTCAGCTGATTTCTGAATACATGTCAGAGCTAGTGGGAGCATAAGTGTTATGCTAATAATCATCATGTTAGTGGGAGCATGATAATTATGATAAGTATTGCAAGTTAGCAATGTTAATTATAGAAAACAAAAGTTTCAATTGGGAAAAGTTGTTTTGCTATAATTAAGGGAGAGGAAATTATGCTTCATCTCAAATCTATAAGCTTAGATCGTGAGGTTTTAATCATTTAGTCAAGGATATATATATGAATTTCATGTTGGAATGGCTCAACATAAGGAAATTCTGTATATGGGTCCATTATTTGCGTTCTAAAATTCGATTATGATTACGGCATCCCTTTTCATAATCTGAATTATGAGAACTTGGCAAATTGAAATGGAAATGTTATAGCAAAAGACTGGTTTAGTCTTAATGTGAGACATCATGAATCGTGTCCCATATGCTTCGGATATAGGATCGATTACATGTGCTATAATCATCCGTTCTAAAATTTTCCAAATGCCTGGGGCATTAAGAAGGGAAAAGGTTTAGAACTGGATATGACTAAAAGGATTAAACAATTGTCGAGGAAAATCTAAGGTTTACCAAAGATTGGTTACTCAAGGACAATTGGAAGTATAGTGATAATTCTGGAAGGACCATATTGACATAATCTGTAAGGAGGCAACTCTTTTTCAGAAGTGATAGTCAAAATGGAATCTGGAAATGTTTCAAAGTTAGAATTTTCAATCTGTGTAAGATTAAGGAAACTTAATGCAAGAAGGACGTTTCCAAGGAGCTGATCTCCTTTGGAATGCTCTGTAATGATTGTTGTCAAGTCTTTCTGATTTTGTACATAATCATTACATGAAGATCAATGCATATAAGTTTAGAATCTAACAGATTTCAGTAAATGGCATGAATTTGGAATTCTTGCATTTGCAGTAAAGATTTGGGAGTGTGAAAAGAGAATCATTGAAGCTATGTTCAATTGATCTAGTTCACAAAGTAAAGATCATAGACAAACATAGTATGCATACTTGGTGTGTGGCATGACTAGTGTTTAAGAAAACATAGTGTACATGCTTGGAGCATGGGACAACTATTGTTTTAAATTCAAGAATAAAGTTGATAGCTGAAACAGTATACAATGAATAATGTGTAATCATATGGTGATAAATAAAAGGTGTTTTATTTATGTTCAAAGGGTTGATACCATATTGGATTCAATTATTATTGTGTTTCATTTTGCATGTTTTGACTTCCCGAATAAACTGGGTTATTCTTCCGGAATGACTAAGTTATTCCAACCATCCACAGTCGGTCATATGTTGGAAGTAGATATGAATTAAGACTGTCATGGGTTGGCTTGTAGAGGTCTAAGGTGTTGGACAAAGGGCTACAACACTCATGAGTGCTCATAAGTTCTGAGTATTGGATTCAACCCGCGCTCATTGGAATCACTTCATGGATTTTATCACGAGTGATCATGAGACGATAATATCTTATATTCTTCAAACCTAGAGATATGAGTTGTTACTATGAGTTGATAGTACATTGATTGCACGAAAACGCATTTGGTAACTCGGTGCTATAAAACGTGCCTTTGTGTATGATTCAACAAGTAGTAGAACAAGCCATATGAGTCGAAGTTTATCCGTTCCTTTTACCTTCGGGATAAAAGCGATATTTGTGGGCCCCTCGATGATTTGATGATGACAAATGGAAGTGCTCGGCCGGGCCAGGACTGATTTGATTTGTTCAATTAGTCAGTTGTCATAAATCGCAAATCGGGAAACAACAAATGGACAGAGAGAATGATTATAATCCATGTCTCAGTCCATATGATATTTAGAATGGAGGAATATATGATCCCTTATCTAATGGACAAGTCATTGACAAA
This sequence comes from Lactuca sativa, assembly GCF_002870075.4. Classification (NCBI taxonomy): domain Eukaryota; kingdom Viridiplantae; phylum Streptophyta; class Magnoliopsida; order Asterales; family Asteraceae; genus Lactuca; species Lactuca sativa. The sequence continues at coordinate 176,066,883 of NC_056623.2, forward strand.
GGTCAGAGTTCGTTGACAAGATCAGAGTTCGACAGCGGCTTTAAGAGCTACGATTGCCAGTTAGGTTTGAAGTCATACGCAATAATAGTTTTAGACTTATCCAAGTGGGAGACTGTTGGATTAATGTCTAAGTCCATAACTATATTTGGTATGTACTTGACCCGACCCGGCATGGTCCATTTGGGTTGCACTTCACCGACATAATTTATATGGATAATCTTTTGAGAATAGTATGTTTATGATTAATATTAATATATTATAAGTTCTAATATATTAATATGGAATCATATTATTTAATTAGTATTGATCAAGAATTAATTTATAATTAATTAAGTGATCAAAATGAACTAATTAAATATGGACTCTTGTATATATGGAATGGGCCAAGTTCATTTAGGTTGGGCTAATCTTTCATGGATAGTCCATGGAGTGTTTAACCCATGGATCATATGAAATGAAAGGTCATGGGTTTAACCCTATTCTCCATACTATATAAAGATGTCCTTGGTTGGTGAAATTGGCACTAGTGTGGATACACTAAAAAAGGGCTAGCCAATTTCACTAGAGAGAACCAAGTAATCATATTCTCTAAAGTATTCCAAGGTGTCTTGGTGATTTGTGATTCCACTTGAGGCTTCCACACTATTGGGGCTAAGCTCTTAAAGCTTGAAGACATCAAGCTACATCAAGAGGTATGTATTCTATCTTGTTACATTCATAGTTTTTGTATGCTAGATTAGGATAATACCTTGGATGTTCTTATTTGCATGTATAATAGAGAAAACATAGATCCAAGGTATTTAGGGTTGCATGTACACTTAGGAAGTGTTAGAATGCTCAAAACCCAACAGTAAACTCATAGGGGATGTGGCCTCCCAACCGTGAACTCACATAAAGTGAGTTTTAGGAGAGTAAACTCCTTATCCGAGCCATACACACCCTTGAATGTCACCCGGGACACCCCTAGCACTTAATCAAAGTGTTTTTTTTGCACTTATGATGTGTATACCTGTTTAATTAGTATTATATGTACTACTTGTATGTAAACATATGTTATCATATGTTAATAGGTCACTAAGTGTGTTCAAGTCTTTACTTAACACCGAGCACCCACCCGGCACCTTCGTCGGATCCACTTACGACAGGTGAGTTCATACCCCTGAATGAACTTTTAAATGTTTTTACATGCTTTTATCGGGGGGGGGGGGGGGGGGGATACAAGTTAAACATGCCAGTTATCATATCAATCACATGTGATTGGTAACCCGCATGCACAAGGATTTATTACACTGTTAATTGTTTTACCAAATTTGATACTGTAAATGTTTTTCTAAAATATCTTACTCGTTCAAATCTTTACTTATACTGTTTATCAAAGTTATAACCAAATGCGTTTATGAAAGGTTTTCTAAGGATTTGTAAAGGCTTACAAACTCAATTTACAAAAGAATACCAAGTCGTGATTTTCTTAAGTATAAAGGTTATTCCTAAAGTTTTTCATCAAAGTTTTCTCCCATGTTTTTATACTCCTACTTGGTTAAGATACTACTGCTTCACTTCTACTTAGTTTAAACTCCTACTTGATAACGCTTTCACTTCGTGATGCGCTTATACTTGTTAATACTTATACTTATTAACGCTTTTACTTCACTTATACTTATTAACGCTTTTACTTCACTTATACTTGTTAACGCTTCTACTTCACTTATACTTGTTAATACTTCTACTTCACGATATGCTTATACTTCACGATACGCTCCTACTTCACGTTACGCTTATACTTCACAATACGCTCATACTTCACGATACGCTTATACCTCACGATACACTCCTATTTCACGATACGCTTATACTTCATGATACGCTTCTACTTCATGATACGCTCCTACTTGTTAACACTTATACTTTGTGAAACACTTCTACTGCGTTAAACACTTAAACTTCGTTAAATGTTCATATTTGTTAAATGTATGCCTGTGCTTGTATAGATATATATAAATAATGTTTGAAGGACTTAGGAAGGCTTGTTCGCCCTATTTCCTTTTCTTCATTGAGATGTGGTCTGGTGGGATCGGATGTCCGTCCGAAGGTCGTTTGATCATTAGTTATATATTATGTATACAAGCATAGACATATAGGTTTACATTAATCAGTTTAGTTGTGAGTCTCTATCATCAGTCCAGAATTTTACCTCAGATCTCACTACACGAGATACATCTTCAGTACACGGCCTTCTCCATTGTCAAGTTGGTAACCAGAGTCTCTTGTAGGGAGAGTGGACATTGTGTGTATAGATCTATAGGGGATTGACACCCCCGCACCCCCACACTTACACAGACGCTTGCAGGGCGTATAGTTCTCTAGTGTCTATCAGTATGGTTACGAGTATCTCGGGGTTACCTTATAATTCATGGCCTTAAGGTAACGGGTTTTAACACTGTATTCATTGTTTTTTGACCTTGCTAGACATATCATTCATTTGATACTGTCTGGGGTCTGTATTCACTGTTTTTAGACCTTGCTAGACATATCATTCATTTGATGATGTTTGGGGTCTATATTTCACTGTTTTTAGACCTTGCTAGACGTATCATTCAGTTGATACTGTTTGGGGTCTGTGTTTCACTGTTTTTAGACCTTGCTAGACGTATCATTCAGTTGATACTGTCTGGGGTCTGTGTTCACTGTTTTTGGACCTTACTATACGTATCTTTCATTTGATACCATCTGGGGTATGTGTCTCCTTTTGTTAGACTAATCCAGGCGTACCGTTCATTCGATACTCTCCTGGAGTCTATGATTCCTTTCTGCCTTAGTCAGCAGTCTTCACTGGTGAGGCATATTTTATTTTCCCTGATATTCTCCTACTTTCTTTAAAATCAAACACCGTATTTTGGTAATGATAATGTTAAGGGAAAATTACTTTTTACAACATAACTCTGTCAGGTCTTAGTAGAAGACTACTTTTATTTAAGAGAATATAGGATTTTCTGGAAAAGACTCTAATTGACTGTATACTTTAAAACTACTACTTATATAAAGTTATTTGGATAAAATGACACTAAATACTTATGAACTCACCAGCATTTGTAAAAATGCTGATACTCGCTTTCAAATAACTTGTATTCTGAAGTCAGTGATAGACAAGTACATTCCAGGAGCTTTTGGATGAAGACAATTTAGTACCAAGCTGCACCTATATAATTACTTGTATTACCTGATGTTTTCTATGTAATGTAAACCATGTAAAACTATTACTATTAATGCAATGGTTGTTGTACTTTGATTACTATACTGCATATGTTGTGATACTTGACATGACGTCATCCACCCCAGAACGTTTCCGTCGTTCCGGTTTTGGGGTGTTACAAATTCAGTCCTGCCCGGGCCTGACACATAAGTCAACACAAAATCATTGAGCGGCCCAAGATATCGCTTTTACCCTCATAGGATAAAAGGAACAGATAACCTTTGACTTATATGCTTGTACTATTTACTAATCATATTATACACAATAATACGTTTTATAACATCATGTTACTGATGCGTTTACGCACTGTCAATGCACAACCAACTCGTAAACAAAAACTCATATATCTCGGTTTAAAGATTATACGATATTATCGTCTCACAATCACCCATGATAAATTCCATCAAGTGATTCACATGAGTGTGGGTTTAATCCAATACTCAAATATTATCTCAGAAGTACTCATGAACGTTGTAGCAAACCTTTGTTATGTCTAAGCACTTAGACAATCTACAAACCAATTCATGACAGTCTTGCCTCATTACTTACTTCGAAAGTATGATCGACTGTAGATAATTTGAACAATCTAATTATTCAGGAAGTAAAACATGCAAAAGTGAAACAATAGTAAACAATCGACACAAAATAGTAAACTTTAATAATAAATAAATCTCCATTACTTAATCATCAAATGTCAATTACATTTACCTATTACAAGTTTCTAAACGTCTATTTAATCACAAAAACTAATATCGTCCTTCAGACCAATGCTCCTCGCATGTTGTAAGTGCTTAACCCTGCTCAGACCCTTTGTGAGGGGATCTATTGGATTCTCCTCTGACGATACCCTCTTGACTATGAGGAGTCCCTCTTCTTGTTGGGTTTTGAGCATTCTAACACTCCTAAGGTGTTCATGCAACACTAAATACCTTGGATCTGTGTTTTCACTAATTATACATGCAATGGTGGTTCCAAGGTATTAAACCTATGACTAGCATACAATTAACATATACCACAAATGAAACTAGTTAGGATAACATACCTTATAGTGGACATTGAAGTCTTAATGTATCTAGCCTTAAGTGCTTAGCCCCAATAGTGTGGAAGCCTCAAGTGGAATCACAAATCACCATCAACAACTTGGAAGAACTTGAGGGAATATGGAGCTCACTAAAATCGGCCACCTTTTCTTTCACACACACTAGTGCCAATTTTGTGAGCCAAGGACCCCTTTATATATTATGGAGGATTAGGGTTACATCCATGTAAACCCTAATACCAATGACCTTTCATTTACATAGGATCCATGGGTTAAAAGCTCCATGGACTTCCATACACTTTTAGCCCATCCAAAATAAACCTTGGCCCATTCCACACACACACACACACACATATATATATATATATATATATATATATATATATATAAGAGTCCATATTTAATTAGCCTCTTTTGATAACTAAATTAATTCCAAATTAATTCTTGATCAATACTAATTGAATAATATGATTTCATATTAATATATTATAACTTATAATATATTAATAAATCATAAATATCCTTTTTCTCATAACTCTATCCATACAAATTGTTTTGGTGAAGTGCAACCCAAATGGACCATGCCAGGTCGGGTCAAGTCATACCAATTATAGTTATGGACTTAGACATCGATCCAACATTCTCCCACTTGAATAAGTCTAATAACTATTATTGCAAGTACGACTTCATAACCCGACTAGCAATCGTAGCTCTTAAAGCCGCTGTCAAACTCTGCAAAAATCAAATGACGCGTCCATTAGATAAGTGATCATATATTCCTGCATTCTAGATATCATATGGACTGAGACATGGATTATAATCATTCTCTCTGTCCATTTGTTGTTTCCCGATTTTCGATTTATGACAACTGACTAATTGAACAAATCAAATCAGTCCAGGCTTGGCCAAGCACTTTGGGGTGTCATCACTAAATCATCGAGGGGCCCACATATATCACTTTTACCCTTATTAGGTAAAAGGAATGGATAAACTTTGACTCATATGCTTGTACTAACTACTTGTTGAATCATACAAAAAGGCACGTTTTATAACACCGAGTTACCAATGCGTTTTCGTGCAATCAATGTATAACCAACTCATAGTCAACAACTCATATCTCTAGGTTTGAAGAATATAAGATATTATCATCTCATGATTCACTCGTGATAAAATCCATAAAGTGATTCAAATGAGCGTGGGTTTAATCTAATACTCAGAACTTATGAGCACTCATGAATGTTGTAGCAACCATTGCTATGTCTAATGCACCTTAGACAAATCTTATAAGCCAGATTCATGACAGTCTTGATTCATATCTACTTCCAACATATGACCGACTGTGGATGGTTTGAATAACTTAGTCATTAAGGAAGAACGACCTATTTATTCTAGAAGGCAAAACATGCAAAGTGAAAGACAAGAATAATACTTAATCCTATATGGACCCAAACTCTTGAGTGTAAATAAAAACTCTTTTATCTAAGCACCGTATTGATTACTCATTATTCATTGTTTCAATTTATCAACTTAATACTTGAATTGAAACAATAGTCATGCCATGCACCAAGCATGCATACTATGTTTACCTATGGTCCTTTCTTTTGTGAAATAGATCAATTGAACATGACTCCAATGATGCTCAATTCACAATCCCAATCCCTTTTGTAAATGTAAGAATACCAAACTCTTTCCATTTACTGTAATCTATTAGATTCTAAACTTATATGCAATGATTCTCTTGTAATGACTATGCACAAAAGTCACAAATACATGGCAACAGACATTACAAAGTATTCCAATGGAGATCAATTCAATGGAAACGAAGTCTCATATTCAAAGTACATTCCTTTGAACATCCTTCTTTGCATTAAGTTTTCTAATCTTACACAGATTCAGAGAATAACTTCCACCTATGGAAACAATTCCATATTACCATTGTGACTATCACTTCTAAAAAAGAGTTGCCTCTTTTCAAAATAGTTCAATATGGTCCTTTCCAAAGTTTAACACTATACTTCCAATTGTCCACGAGCAACCAATCTTTGGTAAACCTCAGATTGTCCTCGACAATTGCTTAATCATTTTAGTCATATCCGGTTCTATTCCTTTTTCCCTCTTAATGCCCTAAGCATTTGGAAAATTTAGAATGGATGTAATCAATCCTATACCCGAAGCATATGGGACACGATTCATGCTATAAAAAATTTTATTTGCCATGTTCTCACAATTCGAACTATGAAGAGGGATGTCGTAATCATAATCGAATTTTGAGAGCGCCACGTAAATAGAATTTCCTTATGTTGAACCATTCCAATATAACATTCATAAATATCCTTGACTAAAGCTCATTAAGATTTGAAGCTTGTAGAATTGGAATAAAGTATAAAATCCTCTCTCTTAATTATAGCAAAACAACTTTTCAAACCCGAATTGAAACTTTTGTTTTCTATAATTAACATTGCTAACTTGCAACACTTAACATGATAATCATGCTCCCACTAACATGATGACTATTAGCATAACACTTATGCTCCCACTAGCTCTGACATGTATCCAGAAATCAGTTGGATTTCTTGAAATCAATACTTTATTGACTTTCTTCCCAAAGTTCAGATTTCTTATACGAGACACTTTGATAAGACTTTATCAAAATTATACACCTTTCCTTAGATATCTCTGTTGGCTTTTTTAGCATTCTAACACTCTTAAGTGTACATGCAACCCTAAATACCTTGGATCTATGTTTTCTCTATTATACATGCAAATAAGAACTTCCAAGGTATTATCCTAATCTAGCATATAAAACAATGAGTGTAACAAGATAGAATACATACCACTTTGATGTAGAAAGTCTTCATGAAGCTTGAGTGCCTAGTGCCCCAAGTGTGACACCTCGAATGGTTCACACAACACCAAATACACTTGGAATAACTTGAGAGAAATCTACACTTCATCAAAATCGGCTAGCCCTCTCTAGAATGATACTAGTCGCTGATTTTGTCAAGAATAAGATCTTTATATAGTGTTACAATTAGGGTAAACCCTAATTGTCATGACTTTCCATTTCCTTGGATCCATGGGTTCAAATACATCATGGAGCATCCATGGACCATCCTATGGGTTTTAGCCCAACTTGATTATCCATGGAGCATTAGCCCACTATACAAGTATGGATGATTTACACAATCAACCCATATATTTAATTAGTCTTCTTTTGATCACTTAATTAATCCTAGATTAATTCTTGATCAATACTAATTAAATAATCTTATTATTCTTAATATTAATATACTAGAACTTATAATATATTAATAACCATAAGTGTCTTATTTCTCTCATTATAGTCTATCCAAGTGCATGATGCCATGCAACCCAAATGGACCATGTCGGGTCGGGTCAAGTCTTACCACTTATAGTTACGGACTTAGACATTAATCCAACAGTCTCCCACTTGGATAAGTCTAAAACTAATATTGCGTATGACTTCAGGAACCGAGTAGCAATCGTAGCTCTCAAAAGCTTCTGTCGAACTCTGACCTTGTAGATGAACTCTGACCTTTGTCAATGACTTGTCCATTAGATAAGGGATCATATATTCCTCCATTCTAGATATCATATGGACTGAGACATGGATTATAATCATTCTCTCTATCCATTTGTTGTTTCCCGATTTCCGATTGATGACGATTGACTAATTGAACAAATCAAATCAGTCCTGGCCCGGCCGAGCACTTCCATTTGTCATCATCAAATCATCGAGGGGCCCACAGATATCGCTTTTATCCCGAAGGTAAAAGGAATGCATAAACTTCGACTCATATGGCTTGTTCTACTACTTGTTGAATCATACACAAAGGCACGCTTTATAACACCGAGTTACCGAATGCGTTTTCGTGCAATCAATGTACAACCAACTCATAGTAACAAATCATATCTCTAGGCTTGAAGAATATAAGATATTATCGTCCATGATCACTCGTGATAAAATCCATGAAGTGATTCCAATGAGCGCGGGTTGAATCCAATACTTAGAACTTATGAGCACTCATGAGTGTTGTAGCCCTTTGTCCAACATCTTAGACCTCTACAAGCCAACCCATGACAGTCTTGATTCATATCTACTTCCAACATATGACCAACTGTGGATGGTTTGAATAACTTAGTCATTCCGGAAGAATAACCTAGTTTATTCTGGAAGTCAAAACATGCAAAATGAAACACAAGAATAATTTAATCTAATATGGTATCAAAACCTATGAACATAAATAAAACACCTTTTATTTATCACCATATGATTACACATTATTCATTGTATACTGTTTCAGCTATCAACTTTATTCTTGAATTTAAAAACAATAGTTGTCGCATGCTCCAAGCATGTACACTATGTTTTCTAAACACTAGTCATGCCATACACCAAGTATGCATACTATGTTTGTCTATGATCTTTACTTTGTGAACTAGATCCATTGAACATAACTTCAATGATTCTCTTTTCACACTCCCAAATCCTTACTGCAAATGCAAGAATTCCAAATTCATGCCCTTTACTGAAATCTGTTAGATTCTAAACTTATATACATTGAACCTCTTGTAATGATTATGCACAAAGTCAGAAGGACTTGACAACAACCATTACAAACCATTCCAAAGGAGATCAGCTCCTTGGGAACATCCTTCTTGCATTAAGTTTCCTAATCTTAAACAGATTGAAAATTCTAACTTTGAAACATTTCCAGATTCCATTTTGACTATTACTTCTAAACAAGAGTTGCCTCCTTACAGATTATGTCAATATGGTCCTTCCAAAATTATCACTATACTTCCAACTGTCCTTGAGCAACCAATCTTTGGTAAACCTTAGATTGTCCTCGACAATTGATTAATCCTTTTAGTCATATCCAACTCTAGACCTTTTCCCTTCTTAACGCCCCATGCATTTGGAAAATTTTAGAAAGGATGAATATAGCACATGTAATCGATCCTATATCCGAAGCATATGGGACACGATTCATGATGTATCACATAAAGACTAAACCAGTCTTTTGCTATAACATTTCCATTTCTATTTGCCAAGTTCTCATAATTCAGATTATGAAAAGGGATGCCGTAATCATAAAAGAGTTTTAGAACGCAAATAATGGACCCATATACAGAATTTCCTTATGTTGAGCCATTCCAACATGAAATTCATATATATATCCTTGACTAAATGATTAAAACCTCGCGATCTAAGCTTTTAGATTTGAGATGAAGTATAATTTCCTCTCCCTTAATTATAGCGAAACAACTCTTTCCTAATTGGGACTTTTGTTTTCTATAATTAACATTGCTAACTAGCAATACTTATCATAATTATCATGCTCTCACAAACATGATGATTATTAGCATGACACTTATGCTCCTACTAGCTTTGACATGTACTCAGAAATCAGCTGACTTTCTGACCAAAGTTCAGATTTCTGATACTAGATTGTTTTGATAAGACTTTATCAAAATCATACACCTTCCCTTAGATAGCACACTTGTGTGTCTAAACATTTATGAAGAGGGATGCCGTAATCATAATGGTTAGACATTTTTTGCCACTTCTCACAAGTCCAAGTTAGTGTGCCGGTAAACCACACACGCTCCACTAACAACTTTGAGAATGCAAATATCACAATTGCTATCTAACTAAAATCTACTTAGTGAAAGTGCTTCTTCCCCATCATTTTCATGAATCGCAGAGAAACCTTATGACACTTAGATTTAATGGTGTATGTGTTCTTATCCATGTGAATTTTCAAAACCATAGTCACAAGACAAGGATAATGAAAAAATCCAAACTCATATGGATTGAACTCAATCTTAATTTCTTGCCACGACATTGGAATTTGCCTTGGCGATCACTTCCTTCATCTCCACGATATGCTCCTCTTCCTTTTTGGCCTTCTCCTTTCTCAAAAGCTCCATCCTTTTCAGGAGGTCCTCGTTGATTTCTTTCCATATTTTCTCTTTCTCTTTGAGGACTTGCTCAACTTTTTCAACACGAACCCTCAACTCAGCAGAGCCACAGTTAGAAACCTGAAACAAGAAAGATGTAAGAGGTAGATAAGAATAAAAATATAAAGGGAATGGGGATATTTATTCTTACAGCCTGAGAAAAGGAAACCTATTTCTGGAGCGCATCTTCCGCCCCAAGATTCTGCAAGCTAAATTCAGCGGAACTCGTATTCTTTCTGTTCTTAGATCTCGGAGTTTTCATGGTCAGATCTATGGGGGCTCTCATGATGGGGGGAAGTCTTATCTCTCATCATCATCAATTAACCACTGGACATCGTTGTATCCAAGTCATCAAGGGTAAAATGGGAGCCAGAACGAATACTTTTGGATCCTAGACAGAAGAAGTCAGGACCCTCATGCGATATAGACAAAGAATTTAGGATCCTTACATTTCGACATGGAGACGATGGTAGATAAGCTCTCTTGAATAATGGATTGGATAAGCTTGAATTACCTCTATGATTCGGACATAATGGAAAAGAGTTGGATCATGTTCTCTATGTCTTCAGCAGGAGGAACCAAGATGTCGAACTTTAAAGCTGCAAAAACATCGGAAAAGATAAGAAAAGTGGATATCGAGATCCTCAATATAGAAACATGAAGTCCCACCCTTTCTAACCCAAGATTGAGGTAATATGAAGAAATACTTCCCTTTCCAAGCACCATCATTTTGCTTGGCTTGGATTTCAATACAAGTGGAAACCAATAAGCTTTTACCTTCAACGGAAAGCGGGAATTCCCAGAAAGTTGTAAAATCGTAAACATAGGCTAGCTCATTTAGACTGATGGAAAAATACCTGGAATGATTCATGTAATAAATCCAATAGATGATCCTCCAAATCGCTGGCATGGCTTGGATGTACGAGATCTTTGTGATCTCAAAAAATTCTGAAACGATTCCAGAGAAAGGATAAGAAAGCCCTAGGGTGAAGGGATACTCGGGGAGACAAAACCAAGTAAAAGAAACGAAATCGAGTTGAATCCTAGCGTCAAAAGCCCTAAACACCTGCCAATGAGAAAGGTTCCAGATGACTTCAACATCTAAATATCATCATCAGTGAAGGTGCAGGTTCCCTCGTAAGATAAGATCCTCTGATTTGTGAAATCATCATCGGGTATGGAATGATGTTTCCACGAGATCAAGTTGTTTTTCTGCCTATGATCGAAACCAAATAGGAACAAAAAGAAAAAATAAATGAGAAAAGTACCTTCAAATGATAGACGTCAAGAAATAGGGGATAAAAGAGTAAGGAAAAACTAAATTGTAGGATGTCATATTTATACAGGAATCACGGAGAGGTAAAAGGTTGATGTGACCTACTCCAACGGCTAGAATTCAAACTGTTAGGATTTAGAAAAACTACCCTATCCGATTATCATTTCACAATCTTATCACTTTTGACTAAATTATACCTTTAAAATTTGATAGACTAACCTAAAATATTTTGCATGACTAATTTGGGGGCAATTGTTGGGGCCAGGATCCCGAAATTACATTCAGGATCCTGACTATTATAAATTATTCTCCTAACGTTTATACCAGTAATATGCTTTGTTATTTTTTTCACATGTGTAGAAATAATCCGCCAAAGACTTATTATCAACGAATAATCATTGTGACCATGCAAAAGACCCATAAGACCAAGTCAAGTAACATCTATAAGTTGATCTTGGAGGATCTTCCGATTGTTGGAATTCTTGGTATTAGCTTAAGACTGTAAAAAGCACCTGTATTCATCACACTACACATGATACCTAGCAGAACAACAACACTTGTACTTATATGTTGGGTTTTGAGTATTCTAACACTCCTAAGTGTACATGCAACCCTAAATACCTTGGATCTATGTTTTCTCTATTATACATGCAAATATGAGCATCCAAGGTATTATCCTAATCTAAGCTATAAAACAATGAATATAACAAGATAGAATACATACCTCTTTGATGTAGAATGTCTTCATGAAGCTTGAGTGCCTAGTGCCCCAAGTGTGACACCTCAAATGGTTCACACAACACCAAATACACTTGGAATAGCTTGAGAGAATTCTACACTCATGAAATCGGCTAGCCCTTCTTTTTCACACACTAGTGGCCGATTTTGTCAAGAATAAGATCTTTATATAGTGTTACAATTAGGGTAAACCCTAATTGCCATGACTTTCCATTTCCTTGGATCCATGGGTTCAAATACACCATGGAGCATCCATGGACCATCCTATGGGTTTTAGCCCAACTTGATTATCCATGGAGCATTAGCCCACTATACAAGTATGGATGATTACACAATCAACCCATATATTTAATTAGTCTTCTTTTGATCACTTAATTAATCCTAGATTAATTCTTGATCAATACTAATTAAATAATCTTAGTATTCTTATTATTAATATACTAGAACTTATAATATATTAATAACCATAAGTGTCTTATTTCTCTCATTATAGTCTATCCAAGTGCATGATGCCATGCAACCCAAATGGCCCATGTCGGGTCGGGTCAAGTCTTACCAATTATAGTTATGGACTTAGACATTAATTCAATAGTCTCCCACTTGGATAAGTCTAAAACTATTATTGTGTATGACTTCAGAAACCAACTGGCAGTCGTAGCTCTCAAAAGCTTCTGTCGAACTCTGACCTTATCGATGAACTCTGACCTTTGTCAATGACTTGTCCATTAGATAAGGGATCATATATTCCTCCATTCTAGATATCATATGGACTAAGACATGGATTATAATCATTCTCTCTGTCCATTTGTTGTTTCCCAATTTCCGATTTATAACGACTGACTAATTGAACAAATCAAATCAGTCCTGGCCCGGCCGAGCACTTTCATTTGTCAGCATCAAATCATCAAGGGGCCCACATATATCGCTTTTATCCCGAAGGTAAAAGGAATGCATAAACTTCGACTCATATGGCTTGTTCTACTACTTGTTGAATCATACACAAAGACACGTTTTTATAGTACCGAGTTACCAAATGCGTTTTCATGCAATCAATGTACTATCAACTCATAGTAACAAATCATATCTATAGGTTTGAAGAATATAAGATATTATCGTCTCATGATCACTCGTGATAAAATCCATGAAGTGATTCCAATGAGCGCGGGTTGAATCCAATACTCAGAACTTATGAGCACCCATGAGTGTTGTTACCCTTTGTCCAACATCTTAGACGTCTACAAGCCAACCCATGACAGTCTTAATTCATATCTACTTCCAACATATGACCGACTATGCATGGTTTGAATAACTTAGTCATTCCGGAAGAATAACCTAGTTTATTCTGGAAGTCAAAACATGCAAAATGAAACACAATAATAATTTAATCCAATATGGTATCAAAACCTATGAACATAAATAAAACACCTTTTATTTATCACCATATGATTACACATTATTCATTGTATACTGTTTCAGCTATCAACTTTATTCTTGAATTTAAAACAATAGTTGTCCAATGCTCCAAGCATGTACACTACGTTTTTCTAAACACTAGTCATGCCATACACCAAGTATGCATACTATGTTTGTCTATGATCTTTACTTTGTGAACTAGATCCATTGAACATAACTTCAATGATTCTCTTTTCACACTCCCAAATCCTTACTGCAAATACAAGAATTCCAAATTCATGCCATTTACTGAAATCTGTTAGATTCTAAACTTATATGCATTGAACCTCTTGTAATGATTATGCACAAAGTTAGAAGGACTTAACAACAACCATTACAGACCATTCCAAAGGAGATCAGATCCTTGGGAACATCCTTCTTGCATTAAGTTTCCTAATCTTAAACAGATTGAAAATTCTAACTTTGAAACATTTCCAGATTCCATTTTGACTATCACTTATGAACAAGAGTTGCCTCCTTCCAGATTATGTCAATATGGTCCTTCCAGAATTATCACTATACTTCCAACTGTCCTTGAGCAAACAATCTTTGGTAAACCTTAGATTTTCCTCGACAATTGTTTAATCCTTTTAGTCATATCCAGTTCTAAACCTTTTCCCTTCTTAATGCCCCAGGCATCTGGAAAATTTTAGAATGGATGAATATAGCACATGTAATCGATCCTATATCCGAAGCATATGGGACACGATTCATGATGTCTCACATAAAGACTAAACCAGTCTTTTGCTATAACATTTCCATTTCTATTTGCCAAGTTCTCATAATTCAGATTATGAAAAGGGATGTCGTAATCATAATCGAATTTAAGAACGCAAATAATGGACCCATATACATAATTTCCTTATGTTGAGCCATTCCAGCATGAAATTCATATATATATCCTTGACTAAATGATTAAAACCTCACGATCTAAGCATATAGATTTGAGATGAAGTATAATTTTGTCTCCCTTAATTATAGCAAAAACAACCTTTTGTTTTCTATAATTAACATTGCTAGCTTGCAATACTTATCATAATTATCTTGCTCCCACTAACATGATGATTATTAGCATAACACTTATGCTTCCACTAGCTTTGACATGTACTCAGAAATCAGCTGACTTTCTTACCAAAGTTCAGATTTCTGAGACTAGATTGTTTTGATAAGACTTTATCAAAATCATACACCTTCCCTTAGATAGCACACTTGTGTGTCTAAACAATTATGAAGAGGTATGTCGTAATCATAATGGTTAGACCTTTTTGCCACTTCTCACAAGTCCAGGTTAGTGTGCCGATAAACCACACACGCTCCACTAACGACTTTGAGAATGCAAATATCACAATTGCTATCTAGCTAAAATCTACTTAGTGAAAGTGTTTCCTCACCATCATTTTCATGAGTCGGAGAGAAACCGTAAGACACTTAGATTTTTATGGTGTATGTGTTCTTATCCATGTGAATTGTCAAAACCATAGTCACAAGACAAGGATAATGACAAATCCAAACTCATATGGGTTGAACTCAATCTTAACTTCTTGCCACCTGGCAGCTCAAGGGCCTGCCATTGCTTCCAAGTTGTTACGCAACCAATTGAGAACTCTAAGAACTCATATACAAAGCCAACTTTAACTGGAATGGGCACAGAATATGTCAGTACGATAGGTTATAAACCTCAAGTCGTGTGCTAGTGAAGAACTTCAGGTTTTATTCTTGATTAGTTCTTGAGACTTTCAAGACCTTTAAGACTCCCATTGTCCTCTTGACATATAAGACTCCCTTGTCAAACATCCAAGCGATAGTGTGGATTCTAACCAAGACAAACACTTCACACAATTGGCCTAAGTTGGTCTTTGTTTTATCCAAAACATCACAACTTACCAATTTCAAATGTACAAGAGTAGAAAACTTTTACTCTTACATTTGACAAGTGTTTTAAACCTTCTTTAAGACATATCACTCAAATTACAATCTTGGAGTATGACTCTAAGACTTGTATTGGAACGAAGTATGACTCATCTTCTTGATTTAGCCACTTCACCAATTCATAGCTCCTCTTCTTAGCTATAAGAAAGCACTTAGAGGATGAATTGTGATAAGGTCTCTAAATCATTAAGATGATCATAAAAACTGATACTAAAGTACTCTCCCATCTTTTCAGATTTGAGAAACTTCTATCCTTCTGCCTAATTTGATTCTTCTTATTCGCTCTGCCATACATTGGAACCTTTTCCTATGTCTCAGAGTTACACTTAAGCTTGTAAGTATAACCATATTTACTGAGCTTTAGTAAATAATGACGAATAGTCTTATCGATCTTTTGTGGTGGACTTGACCAATGCACAAGAATGTGTACTTGATCCCTTAGTCCTTCACTTGACTCACACATCCATGTGAACAAGTAATTCGTCTTAATTTTCCAATACTTGAAAGTTCTCATTCATCATGCTATACAACTTGCATGATTCCAAGTTCCGGTCCAATTGAAACTTGGGTGATGAGAATCTTTCCTTATTTGGTAAATTTAGACATTACCACAAATGAAAGAATCAATTTCATACTTCCACTCTTGCTATTAATGGAATCTTATAAGTAACAAAAATTTCCACAGATGCCAGTGTAAGGATATTTTAAAATAAATAAAATCAAAATTTTCCTTTTATTTTAAAAAACTTTGCGGAAAAACTTATCCTTACAATCCATATGAAAACTTGTTGTTATCTATTCCTAAGCAATATCTCATAACTCCTAAGAAGTAGCTCAAGAATCCGATCTTCAAGCTACGCGATAGAAATCCATCTACGCGATCAGATTCAGCATATTCTTTCTTTAAGTTTCTTTACTTTTTTTTTATTCTTAAAACATCAACATGTGACCCAGTCACATCATGTATCAAGAATCTCATATTAGAAACTTACCAGAGTTAGATAGTGGACTTTACCTGAAGTAGAGTCAAACTTATTGACTTCAACATCCTTAGGTAAATTTGGCAGATTCGTAACCAATGTCCCTTCCTTTGGTAATATAAACATATGGACCCTTTGATAATGGTAAACGGGACTATCACAGACTTAGCTTTTCTCTTTACCATTTGGTCAACCGAGTTGACTATGGCCGATCCCTTTCCACTGGGAAGAGAGAGCTTTACTAGATATCCAATGTCATCATTGTCAATGTCCATAAAGATTTAGGAAGTTGATCTTAGCAAATAGATAAGATCATTAAGGGTCTTGTCATAGTCTGTTTCATAGGTGTCCCAAAGGAACTCACTATGTGACTTAGAAAGTGATTGAACCACCAACTTTCTCAAGACTTTGACACCCAACTCTCCCGGCTTGTCAATATGTGACTATATCTCCAAGATGTGATCACACCTAGACCTTGCCTTGCCAATAGGGATTGAGTGACTTTGAACTTGTGGGTTAGGGAGAATAATTGGAGGAGGTGAAAGAAGTATGATTTCCATGGGACATCATCTTCATTTAGGAAAGCTTGTTTCACGAGATTTGGGAAGATCATAAATGTCTAAACCAGACATCTTTTGGGAGATATTCAAGATAGTTGATCTTAAGTCCTTAATATGACACCCAATATGAAATATTAAGGCTAGGACCCAACAAACTATTTTATAACTTAGAAGAGGGATGCCGTAATCCAAGCTATAAAATATTTGAAGGTAGGCGAATGACGATTCATCAATTGTACCAAGATAAACGAAATGTATTATTAGGTTTTAATTGGTTTTGAAACTCCTAGATCTGTTGAGATTCATTGAACTGTTCAATGGCATGTTTCAATCTCGAGTGTGCTCTTCAGGTTTTGTGACTCGGATGCCGAGGATCACAAAACAAGGTGCGAAGTAACCATGCAAATTACTTGGTACCCTTAAGTGTTTACCCCTCAATCGATGTGCCAGTTAACAACACACGCTCCATCGATACTATGATAAACATTAAGTTACCCTTTGCCTATCTTGTTAAATACGAGTTAGTGTGCCGGTTAATCACACACGCTCCACTAACCGACTTAAACAAAATATAAAGTGTAATATCATGGATTAGCACCTTATTCACATTTTCCTAAGTAACTAAGATTGGGTATTATTAAGAGTTTAGTTACTTAGTATTTATCATTAATACTTTTAATGAAGGGAGAATTATAGTCTTGTCAAACCCGTTCGGCTAACGACCCTCCACCAGTCAAGCAAGCGGTGGGTGAGAGTGGACACCCATTAAGTTGCCATTTTATAGGCAACAACCTTATACCCACCTTATAGAACGGTTTCGTGAATGAAGCGTACTAGCGGTAAGATTGACTTTACTCTTATACATACATATATATATATATATATATATATATATATACATATATATATATATATATAAATATATTATTAACTTATAATATTATAAAGTATAAGGGTTGAATTTTAACTTTTAAAATTCTAAGGGCTAACTTGGAATTAAAGTATTCATAAGTGAAAACTTTACAAATTCCAAAACTTGAGGGCAAGTTTTGAAACTATTCAAAACTAATTAATTCCATAACTTATGTGTCTAAAGTAGTTTTAATCCAAAAACTCTTCAAGTTCCATAACTTGAGGACAAGTTATGGAAGACTTTAAACTAATAAAAGAATTAACTTTTCTTTATTTTATAACTTATGGAATTAATTAAGGTTACACTTTTTTTAATTTATTATTTAATGAAGAGACTCTTGGTCCTCCATAACTTGAGGACAAATTATGGAATCATAACACCATTTAATTAGAACTAGACTCTTCATTTTGTAACCTTTGCCAACTTTTATGATTTTTATGAAACTTAAATGTGACTTTTTATATAACTTGAGGACAAGTTACAAAAACACATTTTAGAATCAACTCTTAGATTAATTTGGATTGAAAACAACTATTTCACTCAACTTTTCTATTAATCTAAGCAACTCATAAGAACAAGATAATTCAAATCAAACTTTTTCATGTAATTAGTCTAAACCTTAAACTAATACAAAACATGAATCTATTGACAATTATCTTTGAAATTGGATTAGTATGAACATTACCACATCAAAAACAAGTTTATAAGTTCAAAAACATCTTAGGGTAATGTTCCTAGTCCAATTCCAGCCAAAAAAGTCGAATTTATGTTGTCTGGGGGTCCAACTCGTCGAGTGCACGAACCAACTCGGCAAGTTGGATGCTTTTTGCCTTGGACTCGGTGAGTCCATTCATGGACTCGGCGATTCTGTTGGGCAGCCAGCATCAAAACTCGATTTTCCAGCTTCTTTTGCAAATATAACAAGAGAACAAACTTGGGCTCTAATACCACTGTTGGGTTTTTGAGCATTCTAACACTCTTAAGTGTACATGCAACCCTAAATACCTTGGATCTATGTTTTCTCTATTATACATGCAAATAAGAACTTCCAAGGTATTATCCTAATCTAGCATACAAAACAATGAGTGTAACAAGATAGAATACATACCACTTTGATGTAGAAAGTCTTCATGAAGCTTGAGTGCCTAGTGCCCCAAGTGTGACACCTCGAATGGTTCACACAGCACCAAATACACTTGGAATAACTTGAGAGAAATCTACACTTCATCAAAATCGGCTAGCCCTCTCTAGAATGATACTAGTCGCTGATTTTGTCAAGAATAAGATCTTTATATAGTGTTACAATTAGGGTAAACCCTAATTGTCATGACTTTCCATTTCCTTGGATCCATGGGTTCAAATACACCATGGAGCATCCATGGACCATCCTATGGATTTTAGCCCAACTTGATTATCCATGGAGCATTAGCCCACTATACAAGTATGGATGATTTACACAATCAACCCATATATTTAATTAGTCTTCTTTTGATCACTTAATTAATCCTAGATTAATTCTTGATCAATACTAATTAAATAATCTTAGTCTTCTTATTATTAATATACTAGAGCTTATAATATATTAATAACCATAAGTGTCTTATTTCTCTCATTATAGTCTATGCAAGTGCATGATGCCATGCAACCCAAATGGACCATGTCGGGTCGGGTCAAGTCTTACCAATTATAGTTATGGACTTAGACATTAATCCAACAATCTCACATGTTTGTCTAAAGAATTATGAAGAGGGATGTCGTAATTATAATGTTTAAACCTTCTGCCATTCTCACAAGTCTATGCTAGTGTGTCGGTTAACCACACACGCTCCACTAATGACTCTGAGAATGCAAATATAACAATTGCAATCTACTTAAAATCTACTTAGTGAAAGAGTTTCCTCACCTTCATTTTCATGAATCGGAGAGAAACCTTATGACACTTAGATTTTATGGTGTATGTGTTCCTATCCATGTGAATTTGTCATAACCATAATCATAAGACAAGGTAAGTGACAAATCCAAATTCATATGGACTAAACTTGCTCAATCTCATTTTCTTGCCACCCGGCAACACAAGTGCCTACCAATGTTTCCAGGTTGTTATGCAAACAATTGAGAACTTATAGAACTCACAAGAATAGTCAACTTAAACTGGAATGGGCACAAAAACAAAAATATGTCAACACAATGGGTTACAAACCTCAAGTTGTGTGCTAGCGATTAAACAATAGGTTTTATTCTTGATTAGCCCTTGAAACTTCTCCAAGATCTTTAAAACTCCCACTGTCCTCTTGACATATGAGATTCTCTTATCAAGAACCATTCCTTGACAAAACAAATATTCAAGAGTTAGTGTGGATTCTTATCAAGATAAACACTTCTCAAAATTGGTCTTAGTTGGTCTCTATTTTATCCAAAACATCACAACTTTCCAATTTCAAATGTACAAGAGTAAGAAACAAGTTACTCTTACATTTGACAAGTGTTAGCAACCTTTCTTAAAATTATGTCACTCGAGTGACAATCTTAGAGTATGACTCTAAGACTTGTTTTGGAACGAAGTATGAATTATCTTTTGATTTAACAATTTCAACAATTCATGATTCCTCTCCTTAGTAAAAAAAATGCACTACGGTGTCCTTAGAGAATCAATTGTTGTGACAACCAGAAATTTATTCCGTCGCTGTAACCCATTTCCGTTAATAGAATATTTTTATTATTATTATTGTTATTAAAATTTCCGTTAACATTTGGGTTAGACAAATCAATTAATGTTTTATTTTACTTTTAGTGTCGAAATGAAATAAATAAAAACACGTGTAATACCCTCAAAATTATTTGGGAAAAATTTTAGTTTACGACTAAGCCGGGTTACGACCATTTAATCGGGTAAACTTTTAAATTCCGTTTAACGTCGGTATGGGGTGGATCCCCACCTGGTCGCCAACTCAAGCCCTATATAAGGGTTGAGTGGCTTTCACTTGAACCTTTTCTCGCTCCTAGAAGTTTTCTCTCTCTACTCTCTCTCTCTCTCTACAAGTGGGTTTAGCCAAGAAACACCTCATTCAAGCTCCAAAACCGTAAGTAATCCTTCCTATATTGTTGTTTAGCTTTGTATCCATGAAAATTCGGGATTTAATCACTCACATAGCTCGAAAACCGTGAACTCCCTTAAGGGGTTTTTTTTGAAGCCCCAAAATCCCTCCAAAATCCTTCTAATGCTCATCTTTGACTAAGAAACTTGCCTGAATTAAGGTAGAAACCCAAAAATCGCACCTTTAGGGGAGTAAACATGAGTTTACGGTCCATGAACATTCATGAACCGTAAACACCAAAACCGTAAACACCATAAAGGGTGTTTTGGTGTCCCTAACTCCTTCCTTAGCATGTTTAATGGACTAGAAACTTGTATGAATGAGCCTAGGACCACAAAATACAAAGGAAATGTTGTGCCCAAGGGTTTACGGCCGTAAACCCTAGTGTTTACGACCGTGAACTCCCAAGGAGTGGTCCAAGGACCGCAAACTCCAAGGGAGTACCCCTTTTCAACCCTAATCACTTCACAAGCCTTGGATGTGATCTTAGAACCCTTCTTAGTGATGCAAGAGACCTTAAAGCACACAAATACACTCCTCCCATGAGTTTATGGCCCTAAACTCATGGGGGAATTGGTCCTTCAACCGTAAAGTCACCTAGGGTGAATATTTGAGGAGTAAACTCCATAGTGAGGCCTTACACTCCTTCATTTCAACCCAATAGCCTCCTAGCACTTGACCAAAGCGTTTTTCTTCGCATTAGGACGTCTATACGTGTTTAATTGGTGTTTTAATCACTAATTATATGTAAACATATGTATTCATATGTTATTAGGGTCATTAAGTGTGTTCAAGTCTTCACTTGACCCCAAGCACTCAACCGACACTTCCATTCGATCCACTCGCTGCAGGTGACTTCATACCCCTTAATTAACCTTTTAAATGTTTTTATGGGGGGGATACAAATTGAATACAACAAGTTATAGTATCAATCACATGTGATTTGTAACTTACAATCAAAAAGGATTTCTATACTTTTAACCGTTTTGCCATCAAAACTGCTTGCAATGTTTATCAAACTCATTTTCATATTAATTTGTTATAAAAACTATTTTCAAACTCTTTTAAACTTCTTATGTTTCTAAAATATATCCACACTAATATATTTATATAAGTAAGACTTGGAGGACTTAGGACTGATAACTCGCCTTATTTCCTGTTCTTGTTTGATTGGGGTCTTGGGGTATATTGTTATCTGTCTGAATGTTGTTGAATTCTTAGTTATATATTGTATGTATTTGTGTTGGATATAAATACCTTCACTCAGTTCAATACTTATGAGTATCCAAGAATGACTGCAACATGCCAGTTAACTATAATAGGTATAGTTAAGGTTTACCACTCCTCACTACCATTACTATGATACTTACCACAGTTAGTGCTATTATGAGTCGCTACATGTTAAGTACTATACAGGAAGAATACTACATGCTATACAGAAGAATACTAATTACATTATACCGAGAAGCACACTATACACTAATACAAGAGAACATACTAAAACAGAATGTGAGACACTATCTCTCAATACGGCACTTTACTGCGCCTTCACCGTGTAACCTTAGTCTCCTGGAGGGAGAGCGGGCTCTACGTGTATAGATCTATACATGGCGAACACTCATACATCCCGACTGCTAGCTACAGTCCGAGCCGACTAGGCCCAGGGATGATAACATGCTACCACACTACGTATGACCTGGAGGGTCATGATACATTCAATCGCCTATCCGCCTAGTTACACACAGATTCACATTCGGAATCCTAAATTAACAAATTTAGAATTAAAGGTAAAGTAGACTCCCTGAGGTGTGTCAAATACATATCGCTACTTAGAGTCTGCAGTTAATTACTATCCAGTCGGCAGTAATACTGCTGGAATAATACATTATTTTTCGCATTTACTTTGTTCAAACGAAGTCCAAAATACATTTTTATAATAATTAAGAGTCTAATGGGGAAAACTTTTACATACTCAAAGGATCAAACCTACAAGTAACCAAGTCTTGGCAGAAGATTACATTTAGTAGAAATTATCGGATTTTCTAGAGATTCACACTATTTTCAAACTTGATAGCAACTTTCATGTTTTACGATTGTAAACACTTTTATGCAAGCAATGACACTAAAATCTTATGAACTCACCAGCTTTATGCTGATACTCGTTTTCAAAATAACTTGTATTCTCAGGTCGGCAATAGAGAGGTACAGATGCAGTTTTTGAGAAGACGGAGCGCACACAAGACTCCTCTTTATTTTTTATTATACTTTTGGTGTCTAACAAATTGTACTGAACACACTTGTAATACAATTACTATATTAATGTAACGGATGTTGTTGCTTGTTTTTACTATTATGCATTGTTACGATACTGTATATGACGTCCTCCACCCCAGAACGTATTCTGCAGTTCTAGGATTTGGGGTGTGACAAATTGGTATCAGAGCATTGTTTATAGTGAATCAAGTATATCAACCCATAAAAGATATATGAACTATAAACACTTCGGGACTAAAACACTGTGACCAATAATATATACTTTTAAATATTAAAATATTTAACTAAGTATATATATACACATCCCTTAATACAAAGGATCAATATCATACTAGAACAGAACAAAAGTATTAAGATTGTTGAACAACACAATTGGGCTTAGAGACATATAGTCACATCTGGGTGGATGTAGCCTGATCAACTACATTTCCCTATGAGTGACTAGCATGTGTCTAAGAGTGATTGTGATGTTGCAACAAGTCTAAAAACTTACCAACACTACCACAAGAACATTAGAACAAGAATAATATAGGAGTATTCTGCATTCTATTAACTACATATGTGACAACTAAAAGGGTCGTTATTAGTAGGGCAATAGTTGCTAAGTGGATACACCACGGTTACATGTGACTAAGGCACTATAGACTTAGAATCTGTGACCTTTGCTTCATTTCCTATTCTTGTTTGATTGTGGATTTAGAGTTAGGGTCACTTATTTGAAGGTCTATCCTGCTTCGATTACATGTAATTGGTATGCAGTATGCAAGTATTGGGTCGGCTAATAACGATCATCTTATAAGTATCCTAGATTAGTGCATCTATTAACCTTCCTTTCCCCATTCTCGCGTAGATAGCATGGTTGGTTTCCACCATCCCGGTGACTCGTACTATCCAAACCAAGGCATTGGAGGATGGCTCGAGGAAGAGTCAAAAGATGATCACCCGATCCCTTTGGATGATCATCGTGCATAAGGCTTTCCGGATAGCTCTGATTCCGAACCAGAAGTCAGCAACCTGCTCCCAGTAGCTCCGAACCCTAATCCCCGCCCAAAATTTCAAGGTCCCACTCCTATGTGGGCAATAACCTTGAACTGATGGAGTGATGAGCAGGGTCAGCCTTTACCTTTCAACGGAGACCGAAGCTTCTACAACATAAGAGAAGGAGGTTCGGCGGACCGAGTCTTGCCCATCATGGTCTGTAGGATTTCCAGGAACGTCGAGCAAGGTCAAGCAGCCATTGGCAGAGTTGTAGAAGTTGATGCCAACTCTAACCTTAACCCTGTTCCCATCCGCCAACTGGAAAAATCTATGGATAGGACGAGGAGGACCAATGAGGCTCTGCAGCAACAGCTAGCTGCATCCCAAGCCGAAGTTAGGGAACTCCGAGCACGTCAGAGGGCTCATGAACGACATCTTCAGGAGGTTGTGCGCCAACTAGCTAATCTGAGGGTTCGCCCAATGGGTACCCGTCGCCAGTAGGAGATGTCAAATCATCTCTCTCTTTTGTTTAAGGACTAGCCTTTCCTTTTCTATGCTCGATAGAGAACTTGTCTGTAAACATTCCTAACTTTGAAAGTACTTTACCTAGGCTCCTAGACTGCTAACATTTTCCCTTATGGTTTGATGTAAGACCTACTGTTTGGTCATTTTTCCCGAACTCATATTACATCATTAATACTAGTAATATTGTCAGTTACATACTCTATTGCTATGACTCTCTCTGATTATTGGGCTATGTTGATTTAGTCCATGAAACGCTCTTATCATACTTGCAATAGACTCTTACTAATTACATCATCTCTATGAACTTTCACTAAAAGATGCCTCCTCGCAAGCGCCCGAACAGAGGCAGACCTGCGACTCAAACCCCACCTCCACCACCTCCTCTTCCATAGTTCGATCCGGTGTTGTTTCAGACAGCTGTGACCGCAGTCCGCAGCTGTGATAGCAGGATTAGCAGCCATGGCCCAAATGAATTCTTACGATGCTAGTGGAGCCGGAATGGGCACCAACTGCAGACATGGTGAAATCCATCCACGTACGCAGGGGTGTACTTATAAGGATTTCATGAACTGCAAACCGACATTTTTCAATGGGACCGGAGGGATCCTTGCTCTATCCCAATGGATCGAAAGAACTGAAGTCGTCTTCGAAATGTGCTCATGCCCCGAAGAAAGCAAAATAAAGTTCGCTGCTGCCACTTTCACTGAAAGGGCCCTGACATGGTGGAATGGCCATGTCAATTCACTCTCTTTAGTAACAGCCAACGCCATGGCCTGGGACACGCTAAAGGACCTACTGAGAAGGGAGTATTGCCCTAGAGGTGAGGTTCAGAAGCTCGAGGAGGAACTCTGGAACCTCAAGATGAAAAGGGACAGACATAGTGGCTTATACTGCCAGGTTCTGTGACCTGGTAGCTATGTGCCCTAACATGATCCCCCTGAAAGCAAGAAAATTAAACGATACATTTGGGGTTTAGTGCCCCCATATCGAGGAAACGTTTTATCTTCACATCCTGCAACCTTTGACAGCGCCAAGGAATTGGCCCACAGGTTGATGTATCATGAAATAACTTCCACTCCATCAACAGCAACAACAACTGCGACTGCACCAACTGTCACACCCCAAAACCAAGAACGGCGGAAACGTTCTGGGGTGGAGGACGTCATGTATAATAACAACAACAATGTAAAGTAGTAAACAAGCAACAACATCATCCATTGCATTAATAAAATAATTATTAACAATTGTATTCTGTCAAATTTTGGTAAACACTAAAGCATAAATCAAAAGGAAAGATAAGTCTTGAATAAGCTCCATCTTCCTTTCTCCTTGCATCGGTACCTGTCTATGATGACCTGAGGATACAAGTAATTTTGAAAGCGAGTATCAGCTTTGAAGCTAGTGAGATCATAAGTATTTAGTGTCTTATTTTGTATGTAAGAATTTATAAGTCTTTGTAATTCAAGAATTTGTAAGTGTATAAGAATTGTGAATATTTGTAAGTGTAAGTATTGTAAGTGTTTGAAAAACCCTGGAATCCCTATGATTCCTATTAGTATGAAGGTGTCTTCTACCAAGACCTAGTTGTTATGCGTGTGTGTCTCTTGTAAGAGTATGTATTTTCCAAAGTATAACTATCATTATCCAAAAATATAGTTTGTATATTTATGTTTAAGTGAGGTTATCACTAAAAATATGTAATGGGAAAATAAATAGTACTATGGTGTAGTTTCGAACTACAACCGTACCTATTACCTTAAATCTAGGGTAACACTTCCAAGTACCATAGTATTTGATATATATATATATATATATATATATATATATATATATATATATATACACATCAGTACATCAATACTCAACTTGCCTTATTTGAGGGATAAGGTATAATGTGATGTCTAGATCCCAGACTATTACGCTCCCCTATCAAAGGGATTTTGGGACCTACCCACGACCCCTGCATGAATGCAAGCCGTGAGCATCCATATTACTAATGATCATGTATACTCGATATAACAATCACAATTGCGGTGTGATTTATCAGTATAGTTAGATCCTGAACTGGTTCCGTGCTATAGCCCCTAGTGACGTCTATTCTATGTATATGTAAGCGTACTCATGTAAGTGTGATCATGTAATTGTACTCATGTAAGTGTGATCATGTAATTGTACTCATGTAAGTGTGATCATGTAATTGTACTTATGTAAGTGTGATCATGTAATTGTACTCATGTAAGTGTGATCATGTAATTGTACTCATGTAAGTGTGATCATGTAATTGTACTCATGTAAGTGTGATCATGTAATTGTACTCATGTAAGTGTGATCATGTAATTGTACTATAATGTTCTAAGTGTGCTAGCTGTAATGTGTGTTCTCTCTGTCTAGCAAGTATAGTATTGAAATCATTCTAGTATAGTTGTATATGTTCTCGTCCTAGTATAGTTGTATATGTAATGTACAGTAATGTTCTAGAAAGTATAGACTCATGAATGAACTGACTCATTGTATGATATCGCGTTCTAGTAATGGTTCTAGTATCTCCCTGAACTACCCATATGGTAGCTTACTAGTAATCTAAGTGGTACGTATGGACGTGGATGTATACCCTTGCTACCCAAGGGCATAGGATGAACTGGAAGGACCTTTTATGACTATATATGTACACATGATATATAACAAATCTTTAAACGACCTTCGGACGAATACCCAATGTCCCACCAGACCACATCTCAAGGCGCGAAAAGGAAATAGGGTGGATAGTCTTCCTAAGTCTTTTAAACATTTCTTATATAACTATACATATAGAGGCATGCAATTTATAATAAAATAAAAGCATAAGTAAGTTTTGTAAAACAATTGAAACAGAACTATTATTTTTAAGAAGAGATCGACTTGATGTCAATCTATAAAACAATTTAAAGGCATAAGTATGATAAAACAGTTTTGAGTATAAGGAAAACATCGTTTGAAACACAGTTGTAAATAAGTTTGAAAGGCAATGTACAGAGTAAGATGTACAGTGTAATAAGTAGTTTAAAACATATAAAATGTTTATAAAAATCATTTGAAGGAAACTATTTGGTAAAACGGCTAATGAGTAGCCAAATCTTTTGAATGTTGTATATTAATCACATGTGATTGATGTAATAAGTAATAATGTCCTACTTACTAATCACATGTGATTGAAATAATAAGTAGCATGATTCTACTTGTATCCCCCCCCCCCCCATAAAACATTTAAAATAGTTTAAAACATTAGTTAAGGGGTATGAACTCACCTGCAGTATGTGACTGGAATTGAACGGCTGTTATCGTATGGAAGGATCGGACAAGTGCTTGGTGTCAAGTGGAGACTTAGACACACACAATGATCCTAATTACATATGAAGACATATGTATATAAATAATTAGAGATTAAATCACTAATTATACAAGTATAAACATTTAAGCGTGAGGACAACACTTTTGGTCAAGTGCTAGGAGGCTAATGGGTTGCAACAAAGGAGTGCAATGCCCCTAATGGAAGTTTAAGGTCAATAGACCATTTTCATTAGAGTTTACGGCCCAGGGGAGTAAGCTCCTGGCCGTAAACTCTCAAACAAGACATGAAATGGTGCATAGAAGTACTACAACCTTAGAGGGGAATTGTTTCTAGGCTTAACAAGAGTTTAAGGTACCATATTGACTCCTAAGGGGAGTTTACGGCCCAAAGACCCTTTTCCCTTGGAGTTTACGGCCGTAAACTCCCTTGGGAGGGTTCTTATTGTCCTTTCAAGTCTCTAATATTTCTAGGAACAAGTCTAGGCTTCAACACATGGCTTAAGGAAGGTTTAAGGCACTAAATGGGACCATTTGATGGAGTTTACGGCCATAGAACTCTTTGGGCCGTAAACTCCCTCACACATGAGGTCCTAAGAATTTTAACTAGACCATATCTCATCTAGGTACTTGCCCTAAAAGTCTCTTGGCCTAAGGAAGTGTCTAGGGTGCTCTTTGACCCCATTAAAGGAGTTTACGGCCCAATTAATACTCTTGGCCGTAAACTCTTCAACACTTATGCTTTTCATGTGTTATCTAGGTCCTAAACACATTAAGGTACTTGCCAAAAATGAAGACTAAGCCTTAGGAAGAGTTTGAAGTGGTTTTTGGCACTAAATCTTGGAGTTTATGGCCTAAGGAGCATCTTGGCCGTAAACTCCCTTCCAAAGTTGGTTTCTAATTGTTTTGTGGGTCTAAAACACTTGCTTAAGGCTTCTAGGTTCTTGTTCTAAGGCTAAAGGATCACTAGGCACTCATTTGTGCTCTTTACTTGGAGTTTACGGCCCAAGAGGTGGTTCCTTGGCCGTAAACTCCTCAAACTACTTGCTTTTGATTTGTTTCTAGCCTCTAATGATCATACACTAAGTCCTTAGTTAGATGCCTAACACGGAAATGGGACTAGGTGGCCTTTAGGCTTGATTTTGGAGTTTACTCCCCAAGAACGTTCTTGGGCGGTAAACTCCCGGATCTTGTGTTTTGGACATGTAAACAATGTTATAAAGCATATAACAAGTATTAAAACACATTTAGGGAAGTAGACTCACAATCTGGGATGAAAACCCGAAGATCCGTGAGAGAGTATTTGGCTTTTCTCTAATTGGAAATCAAATAATGAACCAATTTGGTTCAGAATTCTATTTATAGTCCTGAGATTTTTGGCAGAAAATATTTCTATTCTTGGAATGGATTCTAATGACCTGGAGTAATGGAATTACAGTGTTGCACAACATCCTAGTGCAACCACTCTCCTAATAACTCCTTAGGTGTAAAACCCTAAAACTGCCAAACTTATTCCAAAAGTTTGAATTTTCACTGTAACTGCTCTACTACTATTGGATTGCAATGGTTTGATTTAGAACAGAAATTTCGGGTTGTCACATCATCCCCCTGTTAAAGGGAATTTCGTCCCGAAATTAGAATTTAGGCAAGGAAGTATGCACGAATGATCGAGACGTGAGGAGGAAACTTCCTAATCGATTGGTTCTAGCGCACTTAAGTGAAATCGGGCTCTTGGTTGGTAACCCAACGAACCTTCACTAATTGGCGATGGCGTTGCTTTGTCCACTTGACCTCTCGGTCGAGGGTCACTACGGTTCTGATACGAAGGCAAGGATCTCGACGAATGGACTTGTAAGAGTCCTAACGGAAAGGTATGGTTTCTCGATCGAGATGCTAAAAGTAGAAAGTATGTTACTGAGTTCGCGGAGTAGGTCTAGTTTGTGCGAGGCATAGGACAGATTCCGATAAGAATCTCGGAGGTCCTAACTAACTTGGATTTAGCTTTTCACGCTTTACGAAGCGTATAAAGCCATTCCCCAAGTGAGTTATCCTAAAGATTTTGGTCACTCACTTGGAATCTCAAAGGTTCCTTTTCTTGCGTAACTTCCCAGTCAAAGGCCACCCCTCGCTGGGTCAAAGTCGTACGAGTTTCTGAAGCTTGCGAGGAGTTCTGAATGAACTAAGGCGGTAGGTCGGTAAGACCTAAAATTTGGCGAAAGTTGTCGGCTTCTCTGGTGTCGATGAATACTCAAATGTTTTGGCAAATTGAAAGAGTACTCAAAATTTCCCACATTACTAACAGTGTGTCCTAGAAATTTGACTCTTCAATTTCCAAATCTCGTGCTTAGAGAACTTTGCTAAAAGTTCCTCTGTAGGAATTGTTTTCATGGGTTTTCTTCTTACTACGAGGGTAGATAAGTAAGTCATTTCATGGAGAAATAACGAATCGATCCAAGTAAGAAAGACGTAACCCTAATCATTTATCTCATGAAAACCATGGGTGTACTGGTCCTATCCGAAAGGTATCACTACGGACTCGAAGTGTCCGCATCGAATTCGAAAGATAGTCTTACTGACATCCTTCCCTAACACATCGAACTGGTGATATTCGGATCTCAGGTCCATTTCTGAAAGTAGATTCTTTCCTTACGTTTGCTCAACCATTTTGTCTATGTGAGGCAGAGATAACGATTTCTATGAAAATCTTGACGGATTCCTCGATAACCGAGGCACATACGATGCGATCCATCGATCTCTGGAAGAATCTGACCGGGGTTCTCTAGGGTGAGAAACCTAGTCTTGTAATTCTATTTCTGTGTGGTTCGCCAAGTTGCTCGTGTTGTTCTTGTATCTCCGTGGGTGTTTAAACTATAGGGTGATCTGTTTTCGGGAGTTGTACTGGGTTCTAAGTTTGTTCACATGACGATGTGATTACTCGTATACTTAGGCAGTTTATCCGTCCTGAAGTCCATTTTAGAATTCATACCGGGCTTCACGATCACAATTTCGTGTATACGAGTCGTATATAATTAAGATTGAAAAGGTAGTCGAATAACTGATTCTTCCTTACCCTTACATCCCAAGGAGGAAAAGAGTTAAGGCGGAGTCATTAATTCTAAACCTGTAGAACCTTGATTATATAACACTCTTATGTATACCTTCCTCAGTGATAGATCATCCGCATGAATTCCTGGATCGAACTTGACGTACTGCACGAGTGGTACTTCGGGGATTTCTTCGGAAAGAAAAATAACTAAGAGGTACTCCTGGAATTAGCACTTCCGAGGATTTCTTTGGAAAGAAAAAATAACTAAGGGGTACTCCTGGAATGAGTACTTCGGCGTTCTGATATTACGGCTTCGCTGGAAAAGTGATCTAGAAGATAGGGACGTACGTATGAAGTTGTTTTCGCGTCGATCAAATGGAATCTGATTGTATGATAATGTCGGAATCATACAGAAACTTTAAAGACATTAGAATTAAACATAAGACGTTTACAGATAAAACACAACCGTGCAACCATGAACAAGAGTTACAGTACTTTAGATTTACCACAAGACTATTGCTGTGAATAAGATATACTACAAAAGACAAGTATACGCAGCACGAGAATTCCTATACAGACAAGATCTCGCAAAAGGTAAGACTCTAGTTGCACTAGTTCTAGATAGTTTATAAGTCTGTTACAACGAAACGCCTTAAATACATTAACGTGGTTCCTGAGCAGGCTCTCCTGCAGCTGTGATCCTGAGAATCTTCCCGTCTGCGCCAGAGTTCTGCGTTATCGGGAAATCCCTCTGGAGGTGTCCAATTTCACCGCATTGGTGACATATATGGACAGTACCCACATTGGTGGTGGAAGTGAAACGTCGGGTAGGAGTTATGGGAACGTAGGTTCTTTCCTTTTTCGGGCAATCTCTTTTATAGTGCCCATACTCACCACAGTGATAGCAAGTCGGATTTCCATCGGCGTTGGGCGAGTTGTTGATCGGTTTTGATAGACTCTTGCGGTAACGTTTGGTGTGCCTCTTTTTGTTGCAGTTTGAGCACTGCTTCCCCCGACAAGGTCCAAGGTGGTGATAATTACATTTGACGCAATTTGGGAGATTTCCAGCATATTGTCGGGCTGGGTTAGGGACAACTGGTGTTTCCGAAGGGATGGTAGTAGGAGGTATAGATGTCGTAGTTGTGAAGGTCGTTACCCGTGGTTGTTTCTTGTTCGTCCCTTTACGCGATTTGTACTTCATTCTATCCCAAAACTTCCGTTTGTTACTCTTCGTCTTGGAAATCGGGGTGTCGTGGTAGTTTGCTGCTCGTTGCGGTATTTGATTGTTACTCGGATTGGAATTGTTGTTAATAATCCCGCTAACATTCACATTGTTAGCGTGAAGGTGGGTCAGAAAAGCTGACACGGCAGCCGAGACTGCAGCTTGAACGGTAGCTGCATCGATCTGGAGGGTTGGTGCTTGGTTGATGGGTTGCTCGTTTTTCTTTGGCGACATGATTCTGTAACCCGAAAGAGTAAAGATTTGTGAGCGATTCTGGTTGACCCTGATGTACTTAGATTGTTCATGAAAAGAGTAAGAGTATGATCTCGAAAGTTCGACCTACATCCCTATGATGCAGTCCTGGTTAAAGAATGAAAGTATGTTCGCGAAGGTTTGACCTACATCCCTATGATGCAGTCCTAGTACGGAATGGAAGTATGTTCGTAGAATGGTCTCAAGACGTTTGTCGTTCGAGCTGAGGTATCGTGGGTTGGTGAATAACAAGATCCAACCACTGAAAGAGACTTGGAAGTGTCTCTTGGAATGAATCTGTCACACCCCCAAACCAGGCGGCGGAAACGTTCGGGGGCTGTCGTGACTCAATTGAATACCATAACATTGAATATATATGAAACGTAACAACTTTCGTCACCATGCATTAATATAGTACAACCAGTAGAGTTTACATAAAGTACATTGTTTAAACATTACATTCCCAAAATAAATTGTTCGATTCGTACATAAATAAACTGCAAGCCATCACTGAATATGATTTCCTTTGATTCACTGGTTCCCTGAGAATACAAGTATTTTGAAAAACGTCAACATATGAAATGTTGGTGAGTTCATAAGTTGTATTTGAAAAACAATGTTTCGTATCGTTTGAAAATCACCAGAAAATCCGATATTTTCTGAAAAGAGAAGCTTTTGAAAACATTTGTGAAGATCCATAAGTATGCTTGTTTGTTTCTATACTTGTAAAAATTGTGCATTGAAGTTGTATGTATTTCGAATCTGTATGTATTGAAAAACCCTAGGAAAACCCGATGTTTTCCTAATTCTTTGAATTCCATGAATTTACATTGAAACCATTGCAACGCATGAAGTTATCATGACCAGACGACATTGGATTATGATTATCTTCTACAAACACGCGTTACACAAACGACTCGTCTATAGCAATACTAACGATCCCGTAGGCGTCGTCCGTACTAATCACGTTATCCAACCGCCCTGACTACGTGTAGTCCCACATCCGAAGAGAAAGAGGACACGAAGGCCTCGATGACTCCATTAGCCGGTTGGGGATAAAAAGGTACGAGGGGTCCCAGACCCGCCTCGCATAAAAGGCAGACTCTACTAGCGACACTAAAGGACCCTTAGGGACCAGTAGTCTACAAGCCATTGAAAGTCCGGTTACGTCGTGTCGGATCGGTAAAACCCAACACTTCGTAAGATTGAAGTCTTTGGGCCTTAAGATCAGGTCGTCGGGCTAGCTAGACTCAACGAACAAGATTTTACACTTGTGGGGCCCAAAGATAGTGCGTAGACGTCTGTGCACATTCGCATGTATAATGAATTCCAAATCGTTAGTTGTATGAATCGTAGTGTTGTAGTATCGTAGTGTCGTCGTGTTAGTAGTTTCGGATTTTTTTTTATTGGTTCGAGACCGAACCAATTCGTTTAACAACGACTTTTGGTGTTGTAATGTATTGTATTTTGTCGATAGTCGTGGTACCATTACTTGGTCAAATTGCATGTATTGAATTAGTCTTGAAAATTTTCTGTTTTCAGCCCCTCCTTGTTTGTAAAATTTACTTTTTCAACCCTTTATTCAAATACTTTCCGGTTTGGTCCTTAAATCAATTTTCTTGACATTTTAACACCAAAAATTATTGAAATAAATATTTTCCAGCATATTTTTCATAGAAAACAGCTTAAGTCCCTGAAATTTCAGTTTTCTCGGTTATAACCCTTCTTTTTCGCAAGTTTGACAATTTTGGCCCAAATTGTAAAATTTTTGCAACTTTGGTCCTTTTTAATTTAAAAAGCATTTTAAACCTTTGAAAAGGACTTGGATCACTTATGGTCCACTGTTTTACAGAAAATCACAGTTTTGGCCCTCCAAAACAGAAAAATTCGCATAATGGGCCTCATTGGGCCGAAATTGTCATTTTTAGCCCATTAAGCTTGAAATTTATATTTTTAATCCTCTAAATGAGTATATTTCCAGAAATTGTTTTATTGAAACTGTTTTGACACACTTCATCCATCAGAATTCGTGATATGTCAATTTGGGCCCTTAATTTTGTATTTTTCACATTTTAGGCCCAAAATTTGTGTTTTTAGCCCAAAGAAAATTGTTACTAAACCACTTAGCTATTTTTCTTGAAATACTTTGTATGTAGCAATATATTTGATGCTAAAATCATTTAACATAAGATATATCTCGGTTTTGAGGGGTTTTATGGCTAGATCCAACATTATAACACACAAAAGCATACATGTAAGCATGGAAACCATACAAGCATATAAAACACATATAGATCTACACTTTCACTTGTATTCCCCCCCCCCCCCCCACAAAACTCATAAAAACAGAAAATAGGGGGTATGAAGCTCACCTTGGGTGTCGGGGCTCGGTTTTGCAAAGAAAATGGAAGGAAAATGAAGTGATTTTCGGCCTTAGCACCCTTCCTTGGTAGATCTCGAGTTTGGTGACTTCTAAGGTGTATGATCACAAGTTGGAATAGATTTAGAGGAGGTTCTTGATGGAATGAAATAGCTAGATCATATATATAAGTAAATACTTACCTAAGATGGTGATTAGCTTGAAAGATCCTCTTGAAAGCTTCTTAAAATCTCGAAATTATGGGGAGGAAAGGAGAGAGTTTTCTTGAAGGTTCCTTGAGAGAATTTGTGAAATGTGTGTGTGTTTGAGATGTGGCCGAGAGTGAGAGAGAGGAGAGGATAGAAGTGATTTTGAAGTGATGCTTGCTTGGAAACATGAGTTGTGTGCATGGAAACCCAACAAATAAAAGTGAGGTGGCAACCCCAAAGTCAACTCTCCCTTGGGCTTGATTTGGGCCGAAAACATGGAGGAAAAAAAAAATTTGGGCCTTTGCCCCTAAGCCCAACATTAGTGTTAATTTGGGTGAATTTTCTCATAAAAGAATATAGTATGATTTTTCCATTTTTGTTGAACTAGTTTAGGGTATTCATGGATCAAAGCTTTCAATTCATTTCATTCTAGGTCCAACATAGCCCAAAATGTTGAAACAAATAGATGTGGGTCCAATTAGAGCCCATTTAAGAGTTCTAAACCCAAGATAGTCAAATTGGAAGTTTATTGGTCCATTAGGTCCAATAAGGAAGTTCTAGTCCAAAATGGACCTAAATAAGAACTTCTAGTGTTTCCAATTGTTTGATGACTATTTGTAGTACTTGTATGATGTATTTGATTGAAGTTTTTGATGTCATAATCATAGGTGTTACACATGTTCTTAAGTTTTTGCTTCACATTAGCTTGGATGTATAGATTACATGACACAAAATTTCCAGTTGTGACAGAATCACCATAGTCTAATGACTTGACTAAAGTATGATTCAGATAGACTCCATTGAAAGTAATATAAAAGTACTTGGATGAAGAATGACACAGAAGTTAGTCGGTTGTCAATATCTTTGATATTCACGATGTAAAGATTCGGGAAAATGACCTTGTAAAGGTCTTACATCATATCCACAGAAGATAGTTCCTGACAGCATAAAGACCTAACTAAAGTACTTACGGTAAAAGATAATTTCATAGAAAATACCACATCGGGCATAGACAGAAAACGCGATTTCTTTTTATAAGGGAATTAAAGTAAGGCGTCTACTACTGGCGATGGTCATCCCTCTGGTGAACTCTTAGTTCAACCAATTGACGTTCCTTGTCAAGTAGGTGTCTTTCGAACACCATCTGGCGTACTCGGAGCTCTATGACTTCGGCTCGTGATTCAGCCAGTGCTTGCAACAGGGCTTCATGGTTTCTCTCTGATCTCTCGTGAACATCCTCTAGATGAATGGTGTGGAGGGTGTGCGTTCTAGCATAGGCGACTACTTCTGTAATCTGATGTAGGGCTGTCCTGCCTTGAATCTCATTTCTGGCCTCTCTGCGGACCAAGATTGGCAAGACTATATCTGCTAAGCCCTCATTGCTCAAGTCGTAAAAGCTTCGGTCGCCCTTAAATAGCATAAACTGATGTTGTCCTTGGCTCCCTGTTTCCAAGCATTCCACTCACTCAGGGTCGGGCCATGAAAAGCCGCAAGAGGGTTAGGAATTGAAACGGAAGCTACTCGAGGTAGGTTCTCAACCTCTGGTTCGGGGTTAGCATCATACGAAAAGTCTTTATCACGGTGATCATCCAGGGAATAGGATGATCATTCTCTGGTTCTTCTCCAAACCAACCAGCTATGACTTCATCCGGAAGATACTGGTTGTCAAGGGGATGGAGTCCAGTTATGATCTCTATGCGAGAATTTAGGGTAAGAAGATAATTATTAGACGAACTATCTAGATAATTATTTAGAAAACCTTCATTAGTTACATCGCTATTTGTGAAGTGCATACCAGCTATGTGTAATCTAAATAGGATAGACCTTCGAATAAGTGACCTTAACTCCTTATTCACACAGAATAGGGGTAAGGCAAAATTATCACAGATCCTGAGTCTATAACATCCTAATAACATGTAGCCTCAGTGTATCCACTTAGCAACTATTAACTTAGTAATGAAGATCCCATTTTAATTCTCAAGTATAAAGTACTTATAGTAACACCAAATACTCCTACAGTATTTTAAATTTTTAATGTTATGTTCTATTGTTCTCATTATGGTAGGGTTGGTAAGATTTTAGCATTGTTGCAACCACACACTTAAACTTAGGCACATGCTAGTCAACCCTCGGATAATATAGGTGATCAGGCTATATCTTCCCAGTTTTGACCATATGTCTCTAAGCCCACTTGTGTTGCCCAACAATCGTAATTCTTTTGTACTGTCCTAATGACATTGATTTTAGTATGAATGCAGCACGTATACTTACTTAAATATTTTACTATTTAAAGTATAAAATCTTGGTCAGAGTATTTTTAATCCCTTATGTATTTATAGTTAGTATATCTTTTATGCGTTGATATACTTAATTCACTATAAACAATGCTCTGATACCAATCTGTCACACCCCAAAACCAAGAACGGCAGAAACGTTCTGGGGCGGAGGACGTCATGTATAATATCAACAACAATGTAAAGTAGTAAACAAGCAACAACATCATCCATTGCATTAATAAAATAATTATTAACAATTGTATTCTGTCAAATTTTGGTAAACACTAAAGCATAAATCAAAAGGAAAGATAAGTCTTGAATAAGCTCCATCTTCCTTTCTCCTTGCATCGGTACCTGTCTATGATGACCTGAGGATACAAGTAATTTTGAAAGCGAGTATCAGCTTTGAAGCTGGTGAGATCATAAGTATTTAGTGTCTTATTTTGTATGTAAGAATTTATAAGTCTTTGTAATTCAAGAATTTGTAAGTGTATAAGAATTGTGAATATTTGTAAGTGTAAGTATTGTAAGTGTTTGAAAAACCCTGGAATCCCTATGATTCCTATTAGTATGAAGGTGTCTTCTACCAAGACCTAGTTGTTCTGCGTGTGTGTCTCTTGTAAGAGTATGTATTTTCCAAAGTATAA
Organism: Lactuca sativa; assembly: GCF_002870075.4. Taxonomy (NCBI): domain Eukaryota; kingdom Viridiplantae; phylum Streptophyta; class Magnoliopsida; order Asterales; family Asteraceae; genus Lactuca; species Lactuca sativa. The sequence goes on from NC_056623.2 coordinate 176,105,212, forward strand.
CTATCATTATCCAAAAATATAGTTTGTATATTTATGTTTAAGTGAGGTTATCACTAAAAATATGTAATGGGAAAATAAATAGTACTATGGTGTAGTTTCAAACTACAACCGTACCTATTACCTTAAATCTAGGGTAACACTTCCAAGTACCATAGTATTTGATATATATATATATATATATATATATATATATATATATATATATACATCAGTACATCAATACTCAACTTGCCTTATTTGAGGGATAAGGTATAATGTGATGTCTAGATCCCAGACTATTACGCTCCCCTATCAAAGGGATTTTGGGACCTACCCACGACCCCTGCATGAATGCAAGCCGTGAGCATCCATATTACTAATGATCATGTATACTCGATATAACAATCACAATTGCGGTGTGATTTATCAGTATAGTTAGATCCTGAACTGGTTCCGTGCTATAGCCCCTAGTGACGTCTATTCTATGTATATGTAAGCGTACTCATGTAAGTGTGATCATGTAATTGTACTCATGTAAGTGTGATCATGTAATTGTACTCATGTAAGTGTGATCATGTAATTGTACTTATGTAAGTGTGATCATGTAATTGTACTCATGTAAGTGTGATCATGTAATTGTACTCATGTAAGTGTGATCATGTAATTGTACTCATGTAAGTGTGATCATGTAATTGTACTCATGTAAGTGTGATCATGTAATTGTACTATAATGTTCTAAGTGTGCTAGCTGTAATGTGTGTTCTCTCTGTCTAGCAAGTATAGTATTGAAATCATTCTAGTATAGTTGTATATGTTCTCGTCCTAGTATAGTTGTATATGTAATGTACAGTAATGTTCTAGAAAGTATAGACTCATGAATGAACTGACTCATTGTATGATATCGCGTTCTAGTAATGGTTCTAGTATCTCCCTGAACTACCCATATGGTAGCTTACTAGTAATCTAAGTGGTACGTATGGACGTGGATGTATACCCTTGCTACCCAAGGGCATAGGATGAACTGGAAGGACCTTTTATGACTATATATGTACACATGATATATAACAAATCTTTAAACGACCTTCGGACGAATACCCAATGTCCCACCAGACCACATCTCAAGGCGCGAAAAGGAAATAGGGTGGATAGTCTTCCTAAGTCTTTTAAACATTTCTTATATAACTATACATATAGAGGCATGCAATTTATAATAAAATAAAAGCATAAGTAAGTTTTGTAAAACAATTGAAACAAAACTATTATTTTTAAGAAGAGATCGACTTATAAGTCTTTGTAATTCAAGAATTTGTAAGTGTATAAGAATTGTGAATATTTGTAAGTGTAAGTATTGTAAGTGTTTGAAAAACCCTGGAATCCCTATGATTCCTATTTGTATGAAGGTGTCTTCTACCAAGACCTAGTTGTTCTGCGTGTGTGTCTCTTGTAAGAGTATGTATTTTCCAAAGTATAACTATCATTATCCAAAAATATAGTTTGTATATTTATGTTTAAGTGAGGTTATCACTAAAAATATGTAATGGGAAAATAAATAGTACTATGGTGTAGTTTCGAACTACAACCGTACCTATTACCTTAAATCTAGGGTAACACTTCCAAGTACCATAGTATTTGATATATATATATATATATATATATATATATATATATATATATATATATATATATATATATATATATACACATCAGTACATCAATACTCAACTTGCCTTATTTGAGGGATAAGGTATAATGTGATGTCTAGATCCCAGACTATTACGCTCCCCTATCAAAGGGATTTTGGGACCTACCCACGACCCCTGCATGAATGCAAGCCGTGAGCATCCATATTACTAATGATCATGTGTACTCGATATAACAATCACAATTGCGGTGTGATTTATCAGTATAGTTAGATCCTGAACTGGTTCCGTGCTATAGCCCCTAGTGACGTCTATTCTATGTATATGTAAGCGTACTCATGTAAGTGTGATCATGCAATTGTACTCATGTAAGTGTGATCATGTAATTGTACTCATGTAAGTGTGATCATGTAATTGTACTTATGTAAGTGTGATCATGTAATTGTACTCATGTAAGTGTGATCATGTAATTGTACTCATGTAAGTGTGATCATGTAATTGTACTCATGTAAGTGTGATCATGTAATTGTACTCATGTAAGTGTGATCATGTAATTGTACTATAATGTTCTAAGTGTGCTAGCTGTAATGTGTGTTCTCTCTGTCTAGCAAGTATAGTATTGAAATCATTCTAGTATAGTTGTATATGTTCTCGTCCTAGTATAGTTGTATATGTAATGTACAGTAATGTTCTAGAAAGTATAGACTCATGAATGAACTGACTCATTGTATGATATCGCGTTCTAGTAATGGTTCTAGTATCTCCCTGAACTACCCATATGGTAGCTTACTAGTAATCTAAGTGGTACGTATGGACGTGGATGTATACCCTTGCTACCCAAGGGCATAGGATGAACTGGAAGGACCTTTTATGACTATATATGTACACATGATATATAACAAATCTTTAAACGACCTTCGGACGAATACCCAATGTCCCACCAGACCACATCTCAAGGCGCGAAAAGGAAATAGGGTGGATAGTCTTCCTAAGTCTTTTAAACATTTCTTATATAACTATACATATAGAGGCATGCAATTTATAATAAAATAAAAGCATAAGTAAGTTTTGTAAAACAATTGAAACAAAACTATTATTTTTAAGAAGAGATCGACTTATAAGTCTTTGTAATTCAAGAATTTGTAAGTGTATAAGAATTGTGAATATTTGTAAGTGTAAGTATTGTAAGTGTTTGAAAAACCCTGGAATCCCTATGATTCCTATTTGTATGAAGGTGTCTTCTACCAAGACCTAGTTGTTCTGCGTGTGTGTCTCTTGTAAGAGTATGTATTTTCCAAAGTATAACTATCATTATCCAAAAATATAGTTTGTATATTTATGTTTAAGTGAGGTTATCACTAAAAATATGTAATGGGAAAATAAATAGTACTATGGTGTAGTTTCGAACTACAACCGTACCTATTACCTTAAATCTAGGGTAACACTTCCAAGTACCATAGTATTTGATATATATATATATATATATATATATATATATATATATATATACACATCAGTACATCAATACTCAACTTGCCTTATTTGAGGGATAAGGTATAATGTGATGTCTAGATCCCAGACTATTACGCTCCCCTATCAAAGGGATTTTGGGACCTACCCACGACCCCTGCATGAATGCAAGCCGTGAGCATCCATATTACTAATGATCATGTGTACTCGATATAACAATCACAATTGCGGTGTGATTTATCAGTATAGTTAGATCCTGAACTGGTTCCGTGCTATAGCCCCTAGTGACGTCTATTCTATGTATATGTAAGCGTACTCATGTAAGTGTGATCATGTAATTGTACTCATGTAAGTGTGATCATGTAATTGTACTCATGTAAGTGTGATCATGTAATTGTACTTATGTAAGTGTGATCATGTAATTGTACTCATGTAAGTGTGATCATGTAATTGTACTCATGTAAGTGTGATCATGTAATTGTACTCATGTAAGTGTGATCATGTAATTGTACTCATGTAAGTGTGATCATGTAATTGTACTATAATGTTCTAAGTGTGCTAGCTGTAATGTGTGTTCTCTCTGTCTAGCAAGTATAGTATTGAAATCATTCTAGTATAGTTGTATATGTTCTCGTCCTAGTATAGTTGTATATGTAATGTACAGTAATGTTCTAGAAAGTATAGACTCATGAATGAACTGACTCATTGTATGATATCGCGTTCTAGTAATGGTTCTAGTATCTCCCTGAACTACCCATATGGTAGCTTACTAGTAATCTAAGTGGTACGTATGGACGTGGATGTATACCCTTGCTACCCAAGGGCATAGGATGAACTGGAAGGACCTTTTATGACTATATATGTACACATGATATATAACAAATCTTTAAACGACCTTCGGACGAATACCCAATGTCCCACCAGACCACATCTCAAGGCGCGAAAAGGAAATAGGGTGGATAGTCTTCCTAAGTCTTTTAAACATTTCTTATATAACTATACATATAGAGGCATGCAATTTATAATAAAATAAAAGCATAAGTAAGTTTTGTAAAACAATTGAAACAAAACTATTATTTTTAAGAAGAGATCGACTTATAAGTCTTTGTAATTCAAGAATTTGTAAGTGTATAAGAATTGTGAATATTTGTAAGTGTAAATATTGTAAGTGTTTGAAAAACCCTGGAATCCCTATGATTCCTATTTGTATGAAGGTGTCTTCTAGCAAGACCTAGTTGTTCTGCGTGTGTGTCTCTTGTAAGAGTATGTATTTTCCAAAGTATAACTATCATTATCCAAAAATATAGTTTGTATATTTATGTTTAAGTGAGGTTATCACTAAAAATATGTAATGGGAAAATAAATAGTACTATGGTGTAGTTTCGAACTACAACCGTACCTATTACCTTAAATCTAGGGTAACACTTCCAAGTACCATAGTATTTGATATATATATATATATATATATATATATATATATATATATATATATATATATATATATACACATCAGTACATCAATACTCAACTTGCCTTATTTGAGGGATAAGGTATAATGTGATGTCTAGATCCCAGACTATTACGCTCCCCTATCAAAGGGATTTTGGGACCTACCCACGACCCCTACATGAATGCAAGCCGTGAGCATCCATATTACTAATGATCATGTATACTCGATATAACAATCACAATTGCGGTGTGATTTATCAGTATAGTTAGATCCTGAACTGGTTCCGTGCTATAGCCCCTAGTGACGTCTATTCTATGTATATGTAAGCGTACTCATGTAAGTGTGATCATGTAATTGTACTCATGTAAGTGTGATCATGTAATTGTACTCATGTAAGTGTGATCATGTAATTGTACTTATGTAAGTGTGATCATGTAATTGTACTCATGTAAGTGTGATCATGTAATTGTACTCATGTAAGTGTGATCATGTAATTGTACTCATGTAAGTGTGATCATGTAATTGTACTCATGTAAGTGTGATCATGTAGTTGTACTATAATGTTCTAAGTGTGCTAGCTGTAATGTGTGTTCTCTCTGTCTAGCAAGTATAGTATTGAAATCATTCTAGTATAGTTGTATATGTTCTCGTCCTAGTATAGTTGTATATGTAATGTACAGTAATGTTCTAGAAAGTATAGACTCATGAATGAACTGACTCATTGTATGATATCGCGTTCTAGTAATGGTTCTAGTATCTCCCTGAACTACCCATATGGTAGCTTACTAGTAATCTAAGTGGTACGTATGGACGTGGATGTATACCCTTGCTACCCAAGGGCATAGGATGAACTGGAAGGACCTTTTATGACTATATATGTACACATGATATATAACAAATCTTTAAACGACCTTCGGACGAATACCCAATGTCCCACCAGACCACATCTCAAGGCGCGAAAAGGAAATAGGGTGGATAGTCTTCCTAAGTCTTTTAAACATTTCTTATATAACTATACATATAGAGGCATGCAATTTATAATAAAATAAAAGCATAAGTAAGTTTTGTAAAACAATTGAAACAGAACTATTATTTTTAAGAAGAGATCGACTTGATGTCAATCTATAAAACAATTTAAAGGCATAAGTATGATAAAACAGTTTTGAGTATAAGGAAAACATCGTTTGAAACACAGTTGTAAATAAGTTTGAAAGGCAATGTACAGAGTAAGATGTACAGTGTAATAAGTAGTTTAAAACATATAAAATGTTTATAAAAATCATTTGAAGGAAACTATTTGGTAAAACGGCTAATGAGTAGCCAAATCTTTTGAATGTTGTATATTAATCACATGTGATTGATGTAATAAGTAATAATGTCCTACTTACTAATCACATGTGATTGAAATAATAAGTAGCATGATTCTACTTGTATCCCCCCCCCCATAAAACATTTAAAATAGTTTAAAACATTAGTTAAGGGGTATGAACTCACCTGCAGTATGTGACTGGAATTGAACGGCTGTTATCGTATGGAAGGATCGGACAAGTGCTTGGTGTCAAGTGGAGACTTAGACACACACAATGATCCTAATTACATATGAAGACATATGTATATAAATAATTAGAGATTAAATCACTAATTATACAAGTATAAACATTTAAGCGTGAGGACAACACTTTTGGTCAAGTGCTAGGAGGCTAATGGGTTGCAACAAAGGAGTGCAATGCCCCTAATGGAAGTTTAAGGTCAATAGACCATTTTCATTAGAGTTTACGGCCCAGGGGAGTAAGCTCCTGGCCGTAAACTCTCAAACAAGACATGAAATGGTGCATAGAAGTACTACAACCTTAGAGGGGAATTGTTTCTAGGCTTAACAAGAGTTTAAGGTACCATATTGACTCCTAAGGGGAGTTTACGGCCCAAAGACCCTTTTCCCTTGGAGTTTACGGCCGTAAACTCCCTTGGGAGGGTTCTTATTGTCCTTTCAAGTCTCTAATATTTCTAGGAACAAGTCTAGGCTTCAACACATGGCTTAAGGAAGGTTTAAGGCACTAAATGGGACCATTTGATGGAGTTTACGGCCATAGAACTCTTTGGGCCGTAAACTCCCTCACACATGAGGTCCTAAGAATTTTAACTAGACCATATCTCATCTAGGTACTTGCCCTAAAAGTCTCTTGGCCTAAGGAAGTGTCTAGGGTGCTCTTTGACCCCATTAAAGGAGTTTACGGCCCAATTAATACTCTTGGCCGTAAACTCTTCAACACTTATGCTTTTCATGTGTTATCTAGGTCCTAAACACATTAAGGTACTTGCCAAAAATGAAGACTAAGCCTTAGGAAGAGTTTGAAGTGGTTTTTGGCACTAAATCTTGGAGTTTACGGCCTAAGGAGCATCTTGGCCGTAAACTCCCTTCCAAAGTTGGTTTCTAATTGTTTTGTGGGTCTAAAACACTTTCTTAAGGCTTCTAGGTTCTTGTTCTAAGGCTAAAGGATCACTAGGCACTCATTTGTGCTCTTTACTTGGAGTTTACGGCCCAAGAGGTGGTTCCTTGGACGTAAACTCCTCAAACTACTTGCTTTTGATTTGTTTCTAGCCTCTAATGATCATACACTAAGTCCTTAGTTAGATGCCTAACACGGAAATGGGACTAGGTGGCCTTTAGGCTTGATTTTGGAGTTTACTCCCCAAGAACGTTCTTGGGCGGTAAACTCCCGAATCTTGTGTTTTGGACATGTAAACAATGTTATAAAGCATATAACAAGTATTAAAACACATTTAGGGAAGTAGACTCACAATCTGGGATGAAAACCCGAAGATCCGTGAGAGAGTATTTGGCTTTTCTCTAATTGGAAATCAAATAATGAACCAATTTGGTTCAGAATTCTATTTATAGTCCTGAGATTTTTGGCAGAAAATATTTCTATTCTTGGAATGGATTCTAATGACCTGGAGTAATGGAATTACAGTGTTGCACAACATCCTAGTGCAACCACTCTCCTAATAACTCCTTAGGTGTAAAACCCTAAAACTTGGTCCATTCCGTGTGATCGCGAGGGTAGGCCGGGTTGCCTATCGTTTGGATTTGCCAGCAGAGTTGCGGCAGATTCACGACACTTTTCACGTGTCGCAGCTGAGGAAGTGTATAGCCGATGAGTCGGTACAGGATCTCACAATCATAATCCTTGACCACATCCAACCACCTTCTCTGTCGCATATTTAGGTTGGGCTGATCCATCAAGTACCTCAAACTCTTATGGTCCGTGTAAATCGTACACCGAACCCCATACTAGTAGTGACGCCAAATCTTGAGGGCGAACACTACTGCCCCCAACTCAAGATCATGGGTGGGATATCTCGTCTCATGAGGCTTCAGCTACCTCGATGCATATGCTATCACATGACCTCTCTGCATCAGCATTGCTCCCAGCCCCAAAATCGATGCATCACAATATACCACAAAGTCCTCCATCCCTTCCGAGAGAGCCAATACCGGGGCTTCGCACAACCTTTGGCGAAGTGTCTCGAATGAGGACTGCTGCTCCGGTCCCCACGAAAAAGCAACACCCTTCCGGGTCAATCTGGTGAGAGATACTACGATCTTGGAGAAATCCTTGATGAATCTCCGATAATACCCTGCCAACCCTAGGAAACTCCTGATCTCAAAGGGTGACTTCGGCACCTCCCAACTCATCACCGCCTCAACCTTGGCCAGATCGACCAGAATCCCTTCCTGGTTAACAAGATCTCCTAAGAACTGGACCTCCCGCAACCAGAAATCACATTTGGAGAACTTTGCATAAAGCTTCTCCGATCTCAGAACCCCAAGGACCTCCCTCAAATGCTCTTCATGCTGCTCCCTAGATCTCGAATATATCAGAATGTCATCGATAAATACAATCACCGACCGATCCAACATCGGCCTACATACTCGGTTCATGAGATCCATGAACACAGCCGGGGCATTGGTGAGCCCAAAAGGCATCACCGCAAACTCATAATGCCCATAACGCGTCCTGAACGCTGTCTTCTGGACGTCCTCATCCCGCACTCTCACCTTATGATACCCAGACCTCAAATCGATCTTGGAGAACCAAGATGCTCCCGGCAACTGATCGAACAAATCGTCGATCCTCGGTAATGGGTAACGGTTCTTGACCGTCAGCTTGTTCAACTCCCGGTAATCAATGCACATCCGGTGTGAACCATCCTTCTTCTTGACGAACAGGATAGGCGCTCCCCACGGCGAGCTGCTCGGCCGAATAAACCCCTTCCCCAGCAGCTCCTGAAGCTGTGAGGATAACTCTTGCATCTCTGGAGGTGCAAGACGATAAGGCACCTTAGCAATAGGCGCGGCCCCCGGAACCAAGTCAATACTGAACTCCACTTGCCTCACAGGAGGCACACCCGGCAACTCCTCGGGAAAAACATCTGGAAACTCACGCACCACCGGAACCTCCTCAACTGAACTCAGCCTCTCGGAAGCCACCCGCGTATCCATCACATACGCCACAAAACCCTTACAGCCCTGCTGTAGACACTGCCTCGCCCTAGCGGCCGAACAAAAAGCTGATCCCGAACGTGTACCCTCGTCGTACACCGAAAGAACTCCCCCACTAGGGTCTCGTATGGTCACCAGTTGACGCTCGCAGTCGATAACTGCGCCGAATCTGCTCAACCAGTCCATGCCCACAATGACACAGACATCACCCATCGCAATAGGAACCAGATCAATCGGAAACTCAACCCCGAAAATCTCTAACACACATCCTCGGAGAATCTACGTGGCACAAATCACTCTCTCGTCAGCTATGGAAACTCTCAGAGGCCGACTCAACGCCTCACGACTAACACTGATGTGCTGACTAAAGGTCAGAGATACAAAAGACCGACTCGCACCCGAGTCAAATAACACTAAAGCATGTACAGAATTCACAAGAAAAGTACCTACGCATAAACATGAAATAAGCATAACATCCCATAAAGAATAATAATTACATGAAAGAATACATACCAGCCACAACGTCAGGCGCTGCGCGGACCTCCTCCGCGGTCAACTGGAAAGCTCTCCCACGAGCCCTCGGGGCCTCGGCCTTCACTGGTCGAGTCTCAGCAGCCCTAGCAGCAGGTGTAGATCCCTGGAGAAGCTGAGGGCACTCGGCCTTCCGATGGCCGGTCTGGTTGCAATGAAAGCAAACCGTAAACCCCTTGGGGCAATCCCTAGCAATGTGCCCCTCCTTGCCACACTTGTAGCAAGCACCTGATCGACATGTCCCCTCGTGACCCTTGCCGCACTTTCCGCAAGTGCGGCCTTTCGGACCTCCCGTCCTCGAATCGGCGGACTTAGTCCGCTTGGCTGCCGGCTGAGACTGAACCGACCGCCGATCCACCCGTTGAGACTCGGCCTCCTCCCTGGCCTGGGTCTCCAACTCGATCTCGCGCTTCCTAGCATTCGCCTGAAGCTCAGCAAAAGTATGATATGTCGAGTTTGATACGAACTCCCGGATATCCCTCCTCAACACACCCAAATACCGGCTCATCCGAGCCTGCTCCATGGACACCTGCTCGAGGCAAAACATCACCCTCTCATGAAACTTCCGCGTGATCACCGTGACAGAATCATTACCCTGCTTGAGGGTCAAGAACTCCTGAACCAACCGTTCCCTCTCCACCGGGGGAACGTACTCGTCTCTGAACATAGTGGTAAACCTCTCCCATGTCACATCTGAAACCTCTGTCAGAGTGAAGTTCGCCATCACGAACTTCCACCAATCCTTTGCTCCCAGGCGGAGCTGGTTCAAGGCGAACCGTACCCTCAGATGCTCCGGACATGAACAAGTGTAGAAGCACCCCTCAATATCAGCAATCCATCTCATCGCAGCGATCGGATCCTGCGTCCCGTCAAACTCAGGTGGCTTCGTGTTGCTGAACTCCCGAAATAGCAACGAGTCACCTCCCTGTGGTCTGGAAGCGGCCACAGCTGCAGCGGCTGCAACCTCAGTCAACGCGGCATACCGCTCATCAAAGGTCTCCATCAGAGTGGTCTTAATAGACCCAAACATCTCCGGAATCTCAGCCCGGATCGCTGCAGCCACCTCCTCATGAATCATCTGACGAATCTCCTCGTCACTCACACTGCTCGTACTAGGTCTGTGGCGTGGTCCAACCACGATGTCTCTGAAATACAACATAGAAATATCAGAGACTCTATCGAGCATAATCGCACTCGATAATGCAACCCTACTCAATCTCCGATACCCAGGGATTCTTACTTGGGTCGCCCACTGACCCGGTGCCTTCGGTAGTACGGGCCTAATACTACCGACTACACCGCATCAGTATTCATCCCAAGTCCTCCTCCCCAAACCCTGGATCCTGAGTACTCTACTCTTGCCATGCACTACTATCCGCTCGCTCTCGAAGCATCTCATAGTAACAAATTTCCCTAGACTAACGCATCACAAATCAGGCCACTCTAGTCCTAATATGAATACCTAGTCTTCTAGCATGCATATCATATCATATCTCATAACACAACATTGTAAGGGTATTTTGGGGATTTTTACCGTTCGGGCGCTGGCTGATCGTACACACTGCTTCATTCTTATTTACCGCAAAATCCTTTATAAAAATTTTATGCCTTTGTTTTTAAATGTTTTCCTCAAATCCTCGGTTTGATTTCAGTTACGCTCGAAGGTGTACCCGAATCCCTCAAACCAAGGCTCTGATACCAACTTGTAACAACGGAAATTTTAAAACAATTTTTTCATTTCTCAAAAATGTATTTCCATCAAATTAAGGCATAAAAATCCAATGTATCATGTCATAATACAAATTATATAAATCCCAAGATCATAAATCCTCCATCAGTGTGTACAGATCACGTCGGCGCCTTCCCACGGTCCTCGCTAGTACCTGAAACACATACACAACAACTGTAAGCATAAATGCTTAGTGAGTTCCCCAAAATACAACCTACACACATATGCCTTTCCAGGCCCTGACCTTCCGGTCCATGTGTCTCAGGGGACTTCCGTCCCGACTGGTTAAACCTTCCGGTCCTACCCACACCAACCTTACGGTCCACAATACAACGCCTTCCAGCCCATAACATATTCGCCTTCCGGCCCATAACATAATGCCTTCCGGCCCATATCAAGCATATCATACATAGCATATATAACAATTAACTTATCACACATAGCACATATGTCTCATATCATATCCGACCTTCCGGTCACACCGTCAAAACCCTTCCGGGTATAGTATAGTGAGAAGACTCACCTCGTGAATCTCGACAGCTCGCAAATCCTGGAATCACTCGCTCGATCCTCCGAGCTACAAACCCCCTATAACAATCATATGTCTCTAATTAATACTTTTACCACTAAGGTTGACTACCCCTATCAAGTCAACACTAGTCAGCTCTGGTCAACGGTCAACGGTCAACGGTCAACTTTGACCGGACTCGGCGAGTGCACTAGGGCGACTCGGCGAGTCTAGACGTTTTCACCAACTCTCTAGGATTCCCTTTTTGACACGTCGAGTATTCCCCTGACTCGACGAGTTCCATCTAGTAAGAATCACGGGGCCACCCCGACTCAACTCGCCGAGTCTCAAGAACAACTCGACGAGTTCCAATTCGACTCAGTCCACCTGTCAACTTCTAACTCGCCCTGACTCACTGAGTCAACCTATAACTCGGCAGGACCACTCACTGAGTGGTTTGGGACAATCTTCATGCTACTCGCCGAGTTTGTTCGTCGGACTCGGCGAGTCCATGCCATGCATCAACGCAAACTTGCTTCTAAGGTCAGATCCGCTCCAACAATTCATAGATCTGGCCTTCCTAAGCTTATTCATCACGTAAAGTCCTTATCTTGGAGTTCATAACACACCCCATGACTCATAAATGGTGTTTTGACCTTAGGCATAAGGATCTCAATCCAAAACCCCCATGGATTCACAAAAAGTTTGGGCAAAGGAACACTCTGGACCTCCAAGGGTCCAGATCTATAATCTAAATCGCTTAAGGGACCAAGGGAACACTAGATCTAGCCACAAAAGGGCTCAATAAGCCCTAAATCAAAATAAACATCAATATAACAGAGAATAGCTCGAAGATAGTACCTCAAATATGATGTTCTAGACCTCAAACTTTCAAGAAGTGGCTCCTCTTGTTTTCCCTTAGCTAATTCTTCCTTGCAATATGACACTTCCAAGGTCAATAATGGCTTCCTACTTTGCTCCAAACGCTCACACTCGCTAGGGTTTCACTCAAGGGACTGGTGAGCACAAATGACGGCCTAAAGGCCCTTTAAATAGGTCCCAAACCCGAGAAATTAGGGTTTCATTAAACACCTTGGACTCGCCGAGTCCAGGCGCGAACCCGCGTCCAGAACCGCGATCCTACTCGGCGAGTCTGAGCTCCAACTCGCCGAGTCTCCTCTCAAAACATCAAAATCATAAGTATAAAAGATACCTGGAAATCCGGGCTATTACACCATCCAAGATTAAAGCTATCGTGAACCGGTCAGCACCGAAGACGCCTACATAAATTCGTCAATTTCTAGGCCTCGTTGGCTACTACCGCAGATTCATTCAGAACTTCTCTAGGATCGCGAAACCCCTTACCACATTGACCCAGAAAGGCATCACCTTTGACTTGGGAGAGAAACAGGAGAAAGCATTCCAGACCTTGAAACGAGCCTTATGCACCGTACCAATACTGTCCCTCCCCGAGGGGACAGAAGATTTTGTAGTATACTGTGATGCGTCTAATCAGGGGCTCGGTTGTGTCCTGATGCAACGAGGTAAGGTCATTGCCTATGCCTCGAGACAGCTGAAGACACATGAGGTTAACTACACCACGCACAACCTCGAATTAGGAGCAGTTGTATTCGCTCTAAAGATCTGGAGACATTACATGTATGGTACGAAGCGCACGATATACACTGGCCACAAAAGCCTCCAATACATACTGAACCAGAAGGAGCTCAATATGAGACAACGACGGTGGGTCGAGCTACTCAATGATTACGACTGCAAGATTCGTTATCACCCGGGAAAAGCCAATGTAGTAGCAGACGCCCTAAGTCGAAAGGAATATTCCGGTCGAAGAGTCAATTCATTAATAATGACTATCCATTCGCATCTATCCGCACAGATTAAGGAGGCTCAGCTCGAAGCTTTGAAGCCTGAGAATGTGGCAGGAGAATCCCTATGAGGAATGGATAAGAATTTGGAGGTCAAGGGTGACGGAGCCTTATATCTCATGGACCGAATCTAGAGACCGCGACACGGTGGCTTCAGAGACTTGGTCATGAAGGAAGCCCACAACACTCGGTATTCCGTGCACCCAGGTTCAGATAAGATGTATCTGGACCTTAAAAAGTCTTATTGGTGGCCTAACATGAAAGCAGAGATTGCTACCTTCGTGAGTAAATGCCTTACTTGTGCCAAGGTCCAGGTCGAATACCAGAAGCCATCAGGGTTATTACAGCAACCGGAGATACCTGAATGGAAGTGGGAGCGGATCACTATGGATTTCATAACCAAGCTACCCAAGACAACATGTGGGCTTGATACCATATGGGTCATCGTCGACAGATTGACCAAGTCCGCGCACTTCCTACCCATCAAAGAGATATATAAGATGGAAAAACTCACAGGAACATACATTAAGGAAATCGTACGACTGCATGGTGTCCCTATATCTATAATCTCCGATAAAGATAGTAGGTTTACTTCGAGATTTTGGCTATCACTACAAAGCGCCTTAGGGACGAGGCTGGACATGAGTACAGCCTACCATCCGTAGACCGACGGACAAAGTGAGAGGACTATCCAAACCCTGGAGGATATGCTGCGAGCCTGTGTGATCGACTTTGGTAAGGCATGGAATACCCACTTACCCCTTGTCGAGTTTTCCTACAATAATAGTTATCACACGAGCATCAAGGCAGCTCCGTTCGAAGCCCTCTACGACCGAAAGTGTAGATCCCCTCTGTGTTGGGTTGAGGTGGGTGACACATAGTTAGCTAAAGGACGAGTTCCTGACAGCGCTCTCACAGGTCCGGAAATCATTCGAGAGACGACCGAGAAGATCATACAAATTCACGAACGATTAAAAGCTGCTAGAGATCGACAGAAAAGCTGCGCGGACAAACGAAGAAAACCTTTGGAATTCCATGTGGGAGACCGAAACCTTTTGAAAGTCTCACCCTGGAAAGGCATGATATGCTTTGGAAAGGGTGGAAAGTTGAATCCAAGGTACATAGAGCCTTTCGAGATTCTTGCCAAAATCGGCCCCGTAGCCTACAAACTCAATCTACCTCGCGAACTCAGTAACATACACCCTACCTTCCACGTCTCGAACTTGAAAAAGTGCCTATCCGACGAGACTCTCATACTTCCACTAGATGAGATCGAGATCGACGAGAGCCTTAACTTCGTGGAAGAACCTGTGGAGATTATGGACCGAGAGGTCAAACGAACGAAACAAAGCCGCATCCCAATTGTGAAGGTTCGCTGGAACGCCAAGTGAGGACCGGAGTTCACTTGGGAGCGCGAGGATCAAATGAAACTTAAATATCCTCATCTCTTCGCTTAGTTGTGTTGTAATAACTTAGCTGCTTGAATTCTAAATTTCGGGACGAAATTTCCTCTAACGGGGGGATGATGTGACAACCTGAAATTTATTCCGTCGCTGTAACCCATTTCCGTTAATAGAATATTTTTATTATTATTATTGTTATTAAAATTTCCGTTAACATTTGGGTTAGACAAATCAATTAATGTTTTATTTTATTTTTAGTGTCGAAATGAAATAAATAAAAACACGTGTAATACCCTCAAAATTATTTGGGAAAAATTTTAGTTTACGACTAAGCCGGGTTACGACCATTTAATCGGGTAAAATATTAAATTGCGTTTAATGTCGGTATGGGGTGGATCCCCACCTGGCCGCCAACTCAAGCCCTATATAAAGGTTGAGTGGCTTTCACTTGAACCTTTTCTCACTCCTAGAAGATTTCTCACTACTCTCTCTCTCTCTCTCTCTACAAGTGGGTTTATCCAAGAAACACCTCATTCAAGCTCCAAAACCGTAAGTAATCCTTCCTAGCTTGTTGTTTAGCTTTGTATCCATGCAAATTCGGGATTTAATCACTTACATAGCTCCCAAAACCGTGAACTCCCTTAAGGGGTGTTTTTTGAAGCCCCAAAATCCCTCCAAAACCCTTCTAATGCTCATCTTTGACTTAGAAACTTGCATGACTGAAGGTAGAAACCCAAAAATCGTGCCTTTAGGGGAGTAAACATGAGTTTACGGTCCATGAACATTCATGAACCATAAACACCAAAACCGTAAACACCATAAAGGGTGTTTTGGTGTCCCTAACTCCTTCCTTAGCATGTTTAATGGACTAGAAACTTGTATGAATGAGCCTAGGACCACAAAATACAAAGGAAATGTTGTGCCTAAGGGTTTACGGCCGTAAACCCTAGTGTTTACGACCGTGAACTCCCAAGGAGTGGTCCAAGGACCGCAAACTCCAAGGGAGTACCCCTTTTCAACCCTAATCACTTCACAAGCCTTGGATGTGATCTTAGAACCCTTCTTAGTGATGCAAGAGACCTTAAAGCACACAAATACACTCCTCCCATGAGTTTACAGCCGTAAACTCATGGGGAATTGGTCCTTCAACCGTAAACTCACCTAGGGTGATTATTTGAGGAGTAAACTCCATAGTAAGGCCTTACACTCCTTCATTTCAACCCAATAGCCTCCTAGCACTTGACCAAATCATTTTTCTTCGCATTAGGATGTCTATACGTGTTTAATTGGTGTTTTAATCACTAATTATATGTAAACATATGTATTCATATGTTATTAGGGTCATTAAGTGTGTTCAAGTCTTCACTTGACCCCAAGCACTCAATCGACACTTCCATTCGATTCACTCGCTGCAGGTGAGTTCATACCCCTTAATTAACCTTTCAAATGTTTTTAAATGTTTTTATGGGGGGGGGAATACAAGTTGAATACAACAAGTTATAGTATCAATCACATGTGATTTGTAACTTACAATCAAAAAGGATTTCTATACTTTTAACCGTTTTGCCATCAAAACTGCTTTCAATGTTTATCAAACTCATTTTCATATTAATTTGTTACAAAAACTATTTTAAAACTCTTTTAAACTTCTTATGTTTCTAAAATATATCCACACTAATATATTTATATAAGTAAGACTTGAAGGAGTTAGGACTGATAACTCGCCTTATTTCCTGTTCTTGTTTGATTGGGGTCTTGGGGTATATTGTTATATGTCCGACTGTCGTTGAATTCTTAGTTATATATTGTATTTATTTATTTGTGTTGGATATAAATGATGGGTTTTGAGCATTCTAACACTTCCTAAGTGTACATGCAACCCTAATAACCTTGGATCTATGTTTGTCTAATTATCATGCAAAGTTGAATTTCCAAGGTTATATTCCTATCTAGCATACATGGGGAACAATTTTAACTTGAATGGAAGATAGAATAACTTACCTTGTTGTTGCTTATGTTCCTTGAAACCTTGTGAGCCTAGCACCCCAAGTGTGATGCCTCAAATACTTCACACAACACCAAATGCTCTTGGAAAGACTTTTGAGAGAATACACACTTCTTAAAATCGGCCAAGCCCTCTAGTTTCTTATGTGTAGCCGATTTTGGTGGAGAATGGGACTCTTATATAGTGTTGACACATCTAGGGTTACACCATGTAAACCCTAATGTGTCATGACTCTTCATTTCCATGAACCATGGGTTTGTAACTCCCATGGAGCATCCTATGGGTGGAACCCAACTTGATAATCCATGGAGCCTCTTAGCCCACTATACAAGATATGAATGATTTATATAATCAACCCATATATTTAATTAGTTATCCTTTGATCACTTAATTAATTCTAAATTAATTTTTGATCAAACTAATCAAATAATATTATTTATATATTAGAACTTATAATATATTAATAATCTCCAAGTGTTATTACTCTCATCTAGTCTATCCAATTGCATGGTGCCATGCAACCCAAATGGACCATGCCGGGTCGGGTCAAGTACTGACCCGAAATAGTTATGGACTTAGACACCTTATCCAACAGTCTCCCACTTGGATAAGTCTAATAACTATAACTCCAGTACTTCAGGAACCGACCGGAAATCGTAGCTCTTTCAAGGTCTCTCGGAACTGAGAAGATGATGGTACGCCATTTAAGATAAGGGATCATATAATCCTCCGTTCTAGATATCAGCCGGACAAATACATGGAATAATGTCTTACTTATTGTCCAGCAGTTTGTTTCTCGATTTCCGATTTGTTTGACAAAGAACTTAATTGAACAAATCAACTTAGTTCTGACCGGGCCCGGTACATAGGTCAAAACAAAATCATCGAGGGGCCCAGATATCAGCTTCTAATCCAAGAAGGAACAGATAAACTTCGACTCATATGTTTGTTCTACCACTCATTGAACTATACACAAAAGCACGTTTTATAACATCGAGTTACCAATGCGTTTTCGTACAATCAATGCACAACCAACTTGTAAGTAACAAATCATATCTCTAGGTTTCAATACTTATATGCTATTACCGTCTCACGATCACTCGAGATAAATTCCGTGAAGTGATTCCAATGAGCGTGGGTTAAGTCCAATGCTCAAAACTTATGAGCACTCATGAGTATTGTAGCCATGTCCAACAACTTAGACCTCTGCAACCAATCATGACAGTCTTGATTCATACCTACTTCCGACATATGACCGACTGTGGAGGTTCGAATAATATGATATACCAAACATAATTATTTTGGAAGTCCAAACATGCAAAAGAAATATAGTAAACGATCGACAAGAGATAGCAACACTTTACTCATAAATAAAACACCTTTTATTCATCATCTAATGTCAATTACACTTTACAAATTTCTGGGTTATCTAACTACTAAATCTAATATCATCCTTCAGCCCTATGCTCCGAGCATGCTGGAGATGCTTAACCCGAGTCAGTCCCTTCATGAGGGGATCTGCTGGGTTCTCATCCGATGATACCCTCTTTGCCACGAGGAGTCCTTCTTCTATTCGATGTCTGATAAAATGGTATTTTATGTCGATGTGTCTGGATCTCCCGTGATCCCTTGGTTCCTTGGCTAAGGCAACAGCACTTTCACTATCACAGAAAATCTCCATTGGCTCTTTAATAGCTGGTACAACTCCAAGGTCTCCAATGAAGTTCTTCAGCCATATCGCCTCCTTTGCCGCCTCGCTAGCTGCAATATACTCTGATTCACAAGTTGAATCAGCCACTGTCTCTTGCTTGGAACTCTTCCAAGAAATTGCTCCTCCATTTAGGGTAAAGACCCAGCCCGACTGAGAGCGGAAATTATCCCTATCAGTCTGGAAGCTAGCATCACTGTACCCTACAACTCTCAAGTCATCACTCCCACCGAGGGTAAGGACCCAGTCCTTAGTCCTCCGTAGGTACTCGAGGATATTCTTTACCGTAGTCCAGTGTGCCTTGCCAGGGTTCGCCTGATACCTGCTAACCATGCTCAGGGCAAAGGCTACATCAGGTCGAGTACACGTCATAGCATACATGATCGATCCTACAGCCGAAGCATAAGGTATTCGACTCATTTCTGCTATCTCAGCCTCAGTGCTAGGGCTTTGTGTCTTACTCAATCTGGTGTTGCTCTGGATGGGTAACTCTCCTTTCTTGGAATCCTGCATGTCGAATCTCTTCAGCACCTTATCCAAGTAGGTTCTCTGACTAAGTCCAATTAGTCTTTTACTCCGATCTCTCAAGATCCTTATCCCTAGAATATAGGTAGCTTCTCCTAGGTCGTTCATAGAGAAACACTTCCCAAGCCAGGACTTAACTTCCTGCAGAGTTGGGATGTCATTTCCTATGAGTAGTATGTCATCCACATACAACACCAAAAAGCTAACTATACTCCCACTAGCCTTGACATACACGCAAGACTCATCTTCACTCCTAGAAAAGCCAAATTCCTTGACCTTTTCATCAAAGCAAAGATTCCATCTGCAAGGTGCTTTCTTCAATCCATAAATGGATTTCTCAAGCTTACACACTCTATTAGGGTACTTGTTGCTGACAAAACCCTCTGGCTGACTCATGTAAGCATCTTCAGCCAACTTTCCATTAAGGAAAGCGGTTTTGACATCTATTTGCCATATTTCATAGTCATGAAATGCAGCTATGGCTAACAGAACCCGAATAGACTTAATCTTGGCTACTGGAGAAAAGGTCTCATCATAGTCCACTCCAGGAATTTGAGAGAAACCCTTTGCAACTAGTCTAGCCTTATATGTGTGTACATTACCATCCATGTCGGTCTTCTTCTTGAAGACCCATTTGCACCCTACTGTCTTACGACCTGGTACATTCTCAACCAAGTTCCAAACTTGATTGTCATACATGGACTGTATTTCGCTGTCCATTGCCTCTTTCCACTTGGCTGACTCAGGGCCTGCCATGGCTTCCGCGTAACTGTTAGGTTCATCCAGACCTATCAGTGTCTCATCACTGATAAGTGTATCTCCTTCTGCAGTAATATGGAATCCATAGTAATGCTCAGGAGCATTCCTAACCCTTGTGGAACGCCTCAGAGGTATAGACTTGTCAATTGTCTCAACAGGAGTTTCCTCCTCAAGTTGAGTGCTAGGGTTTGAAGTTCCTTCACCGCTTGACTCTTGAATTTCTTCAAGATCAACTTGCCTCCCACTGTTTCCTTGGCTTATGTACTCTCTCTCTCTAAAGAAATCCCTCCTAGCTACAAAGACCACATTTTCACTAGGTCTGTAGAAGAGGTAACCAAAGGATTGCTGTGGGTAGCCGATGAAAATACACCTCTCGCTTCGGGGTTCAAGCTTATCATGAGTCTCGCGTCTCACGAAAGCCTCGCAACCCCAAATCTTGATGTGGTCTAGTTTGGGTACTTTACCAGTCCACATCTCGTGAGGAGTTTTGGCAACTTTCTTTGTAGGGACTAGATTAAGGATATGGGCGGCAGTCTCTAAGGCATATCCCCAGAATGAGATTGGTAGCGAAGCTCGACTCATCATGGAACGAACCATATCTAACAAGGTTCGATTACGCCTCTCAGCCACACCATTCCACTGTGGTGTCCTGGGAGGTGTCAATTGTGAGACTATCCCACATTCCCTTAGATAGTCAAGGAACTCTGAACTAAGATAATCACCACCACGATCGGATCGAAGCATCTTAATGTTCCTGCCCAATTGATTCTCGACTTCCTGTTTAAATTCCTTAAACCTTTCGAAAGTCTCTGACTTATGCTTGATCAAGTAGACATATCCATATCTACTGTAATCATCAGTAAAAGTCAAATAATAACGATTAGCATCCCTTGTGGCATGTTTGAATGGTCCACACACATCCGTGTGTACAAGGTCCAACAAACCTTCACCCCTCTCACAAGAACCTGTGAAGGGTGACTTTGTCATCTTTCCAAGTAAGCATGATTCGCAACTATCATCTGACTTTAGGTCAAATGACTCCAAGACTCCATCCTTTTGGAGTTGGCCTATGCGTTTCTAGCTTATATGTCCAAGACGACAATGCCATAATGACGCTTTATCCAAGTTATTATTATTAAAAGAATCAATACACAAAACATTATTTCCTAAGTTATCTATAACAGATACAGCTTCATACACACCATCACAAGGTAATGCTTTAAAATAAAGAACATTATTAAAGAAAGCATCAATAGAACCAACTTCATTATTAAACGAAAAGGTAAACCCTTGTTTGTACAAAGCATGAAAGGAAATAATATTTCTTGCCATTCCTGGCGAATAACAACATTTATTCAAATCTAAATTAAACCCACTACTTAGCGATAAAGTATAAACTCCAATCTTGGTAACAGGTAAAGCTTTCCTATTCCCTATGATTAAGTTTATTCTTCCTTGCTCCACATTCTCACTTCTTCTTAGTCCCTGCAAGTCACAACAAATATGAATACCACAACCGGTATCAAGGACCCAATATTTAGAATGGGGTGAGTTATTAGAAATGATAGTGTAAATACATGTATGGTTGGGTTTAACTTTCCCATCCTTCACATCTTGCTGGTATTTTGGGCAGTTCCGCTTCCAATGTGATTTTTCATGGCAATAGAAGCATTCAGCCTCTTTTGGGTCAGAAGAAGGAGTGATGAAACCTTTCTTGGTTCCACTTGAAGAAGAGCCATCAAGGGTCCGAGCCTTGGTACCCTTCGAAGAGCTCTTTCTTTTCTTCCCTCGATTTTTCCCGATTGCCAAAACCGGAGTAGAGTTTGGAGTAGGAGTGTTAAATACCGACTTCCCCTTAAGACCTGTTTCTGCGGTCTTGAGAAGTCCCTGAAGTTTGCTGAGTGTGACCCCTTCCTTATTCATGTGATATGTCATGCGGAATTGATCAGAGCACGATGGTAAGGAGTGCAAAATGATATCTATTGCAAGCTCCTCAGGGAAGTTCACATTAAGCTATAGCAAACAATCCACATACCTTTGCATTTTCTGCATGTGGCTCGTGACGGATTCCCCGTCCTTCATCATGGCTGTTATCATGGAGCAGATGATTTCATACCTCTCTTGTCGTGCACTTTGATGGTATATTTCCATCAAATCCTGGTGCATTTCATAAGGGAAGAAATCCTCATAAGACTTTTGGAGTTCCGCTGTCATCGTGGCCATCATGATGCATGCCACTTTCGTAGCATCCCTTTCATGTGCCTGAAAGTCAGCGATCTCCTGAGGAGTTGCAGTGGTCTCATCAATCTCCTTAAGCTCCTTGTCAAGGACATATTCTTTGTCCTCGTAGCGGGTAATCATCCTGATGTTTCTGATCCACTCATGGAAGTTGGATCCATCAAAAGTGACTTTCCCACACAAGTTCATAAGGGTAAAGGAGCTATTAGGGTTAGAGCCAGAAGCAACATTGTTTGAAGACATCTGAAAGAAATGGACAAGATTAGTTTAGATATTAGGAGAGTCCTTAATAAAACACCCAAATGTAATATTAAGGTTAGGATCCAATCACAATATATTATAACTTGGAAGAGGTATGCCGTAATCCAAGCTATAACATATTTGAAAGGTAGGTGAATGACGATTCACCAATTTCCACCACGAAAACCGAAATATTAGATATTAGGTTTTTGATTGGTTCTTAGAAATTCCTAGATTCTTTGAGATTCAATGAACTTTTCAAAGGCATGTTTCAATCTCGAGTGTGCCCTCCAAGTTTTGTGACTGGGATACCGAGGATCACAAAACGAGGTGTGAAGTAACCATGCAAATCACTTGGTACCCTTAAAGTTTATCACTCAATCGATGTGCCGGTAAACCACACACGCTCCACCGATACTATAATAAACCTTAAGTCACCCTTTACCTACCTTGTTAAGTCCAAGTTAGTGTGTCGGTTAACCACACACGCTCCACCAACGACTTAAACAAAGTGTAAAGTGTAATTTCATGGATTAGCACCTTATTCACATTTTTCCTAAAGTAACTAAGATTGGGAATTTAATAAAACATTTAGTTACTTTATAATATTCATCATACTTTTAATGAGAATTTATAAGTCCTTGTCTTACCCGTTCGGCTAACGACCCTCCACCGGTCAAGCAAGCGGTGGGTGAGAGTAGACACCCATTAAGTTACCATTTTATAGGCAACAACCTTATACCCACCTTATAGACCGGTTTCGTGAATGAGGCGTACTAGCGGTAAGACGAATTTGTTCTTATATATATATATATATATATATATATATAATTATTGAATCATAATAATATAAGTATAAGGGTTGAATTTTAACTTTTAAAATTCTAAGGGTTGGAACTAAAGTTTTTAGTTTGACTTTACTTGTTCCAAAACTTGAGGGCAAGTTTTGTAAACTTTCAAAACTTTTCACTTCTTGTAACTTATGAGTTTAATAGAGTAATAAAATGAAGACTCTTCATTTTTCTAACTCTTGTGTTCTTTTAATGGTTTTTTAACTCAAGTGACTTTTGGTTTTCCATAACTTGAGGACAAGTTATGGATACCATTAAAACACATTATGATCAAGAATTAAACTACCACATAGGTTACAAATAATTCCTATGATCATCTAAACATTATAAGATCAAGAACATGAACATAAGCACTTTCATAAATCAAAACTACACTTAAAACTTTGTAATTTTGATAACTAGTTGTTGTAAATGAATTAGCAAGACATTACATCACCTAAAAAAAGTTTTCAAGTACCAAAACAGTTTAGGGTGATGTTTCTAATCCATTTCCAGCAACTAAAGTCGAAAATCTGCACTCTGTCGACCCTACTCGCCGAGTGCATTAACCTACTCGACGAGTAGGTTGAAGATACAAGTGAACTCGACGAGTCCCCCCATGTACTCGACGAGTCCAGCAGTCAGACAGCAAGTTTTTCGACTTTCTTCAACTTTTTAGCACAAATAACAAACAAACAAGCCTAGGCTCTGATACCACTGATGGGTTTTGAGCATTCTAACACTTCCTAAGTGTACATGCAACCCTAATAACCTTGGATCTATGTTTGTCTAATTATCATGCAAAGTTGAATTTCCAAGGTTATATTCCTATCTAGCATACATGGGGAACAATTTTAACTTGAATGAAAGATAGAATAACTTACCTTGTTGTTGCTTATGTTCCTTGAAACCTTGTGATCCTAGCACCCCAAGTGTGATGCCTCAAATGCTTCACACAACACCAAATACTCTTGGAAAGACTTTTGAGAGAATACACACTTCTTAAAATCGGCCAAGCCCTCTAGTTTCTTATGTGTAGCCGATTTTGGTGGAGAATGGGACTCTTATATAGTGTTGACACATCTAGGATTACACCATGTAAACCCTAATGTGTCATGACTCTTCATTTCCATGACCCATGGGTTTGTAACTCCCATGGAGCATCCTATGGGTGGAACCCAACTTGATAATCCATGAAGCCTCTTAGCACACTATACAAGATATGAATGATTTACATAATCAACCCATATATTTAATTAGTTATCCTTTGATCACTTAATTAATTCTAAATTAATTCTTGATCAAACTAATCAAATAATATTATTTATATATTAGAACTTATAATATATTAATAATCTCCAAGTGTTATTACTCTCATTTAGTCTATCCAATTGCATGGTGCCATGCAACCCAAATGGACCATGCCGGGTCGGGTCAAGTACTGACCCGAAATAGTTATGGACTTAGACACCTTATCCAACAATAAATACCTTCACTCAGTTCAATACTTATGAGTATCCAAGAATGACTGCAACGTGACAATTAACTATAATATGTATAGTTAAGGTTTACCACTCCTCACTACCATTACTATGATACTTACCACAGTTAGTGCTATTATGAGTCGCTACATGTTAAGTACTATACAGGAAGAATACTATATGCTATACAGAAGAATACTAATTACATTATACCGAGAAGCACACTATACACTAATACAAGAGAACATACTAAAACAGAATGTGAGACACTATCTCTCAATACAGCACTTTACTGCGCCTTCACCTTGTAGCCTTAGTCTCCTAGAGGGAGAGCGGGCTCTACGTGTATAGATCTATACAGGGCGGACACTCATACATCCCGACTGCTAGCTACAGTCCAAGCCGACTAGGCCCAGGGATGATAACATGCTACCACACTACGTATGACCTGGAGGGTCATGATACATTCAATCGCCTATCCGCCTGGTTACATACAGATTCACATTCGGAATCCTAAATTAACAAATTTAGAATTAAAGGTAAATTAGACTCCCCGGGGTGTGTTAAATACATATCGCTACTTAGAGTCTGCGGTTAATTACTATCCAGTCGGCAGTAATACTGTTGGAATAATACATTATTTTTCCCATTTACTTTGTTCAAACGAAGTCCAAAATACATTTTTATAATAATTAAGAGTCTAATGGGGAAAACTTTTACATACTCAAAGGATCAAACCTACAAGTAACCAAGTCTTGGCAGAAGATTACATTTAGTAGAAATTATAGGATTTTCTAGAGATTCACACTATTTTCAAACTTGATAGCAACTTTCATGTTTTACGATTGTAAACACTATTATGCAAGCAATGACAGTAAAATCTTATGAACTCACCAGCTTTATGCTGATACTCGTTTTCAAAATAACTTGTATTCTCAGGTCGGCAATAGACAGGTACAGATGCAGTTTTTGAGAAGACGGAGCGCATACAAGACTCCTCTTTATTTTTTATTATACTTTTGGTGTATAACAAATTGTACAGAACACACTTGTAATACAATTACTATATTAATGTAATGGATGTTGTTGCTTGTTTTTACTATTATGCATTGTTATGATACTGTATATGACGTCCTCCACCCCAGAACGTATTCTGCCGTTCTAGGTTTTGGGGTGTGAAAATTGTGATATGATTTCATAATCACTAAGATATTCATATAACAAGATACTCAAGTACTCTACCATCTCTTCAAATTGGAGAAACTTTTATCTTTCTTCCTTATTTGATTCTTCTTATCCGTTCTGCTATACATTGAAACTTTTCCAATGTTTCAGAATTACAGTTAAACTTGTAAGCATAACCATATTTATTAAACCTTAGTAAATCATAACGAATAATCGTATTGACCTTTGTGGTGAACCTGATCAGCGCACAACCAAGTATACCTAATCCTTTAGTCTTTCACTCGACTCACACATACATGTGAACAAGGTCTTAATCTTAATTTCCCAAAGATGAAAATTCTCATTCATCACACAATACAACTTGCATGATTCCAAGTTTCTATCCAACTGAAACTTGGGTGATGAGAATCTTTCCTTATTTGGTAAATTATGACACTACCATAAATGAAAGAATCAAATTTTATTTTCTAATATTGCTTTCAATGGAAACATATAAACAACAAATTTTCACAAATGCCATTGTAAGGATACTTGAAATAAATAAATCAAAACCTTTTTTTATTTGAAAACTTACAATGCAAATACATATGAAAATTATGTTGATATCTATTCCTAAGCAATTTATCATAACACTTAAGCAGTTGCTCAATATTCTGATCACCGAACCATTTTCTCGATCAGAATCAGTATACTCTTTCTTTAAGCTTCCTTTGATTTTCTAAAACATCAAAATGTAATTAGATTACATTATGTATTAAGAATCTCCAAAAGATACTTAATAGAGTTAGATAATGGACTTTACCTGAAGTAGAGTCAAACTTTTGACTTTACCAGATCTTTCAGGTAAATATGGCAGGTTCGCAACCAATGCCCCTTCTTTTGGCAAAAGAAACAT
The DNA here is from genome assembly GCF_002870075.4 of Lactuca sativa. Taxonomy (NCBI): domain Eukaryota; kingdom Viridiplantae; phylum Streptophyta; class Magnoliopsida; order Asterales; family Asteraceae; genus Lactuca; species Lactuca sativa. The sequence continues at coordinate 176,132,178 of NC_056623.2, forward strand.
ATGGACTCTTTGGAAATGGTACATGAGACTATCTCAGACTTATCCTTTCACCTTACCATTAGGTCAAATGACTTGACCATGGCCGATCCCTTTCCATTGGGAAGAGAAAGCTTTTCTGGACTTCTAATGTTACCATTGTCAATATCCATGGAAGTTTGGCAAGTTGATCTTCCAATAAAAATTTTCTTTACCAGTGCCCCAAATCATTGTTGATTTAGCAGCATCAAGCAAACAGGTAAGATCATTAAGGGTCATGTCTTGATCTGTCATCAAGGTGTGACTGAAGAACCAAGTCAACAGCCAGCTACCTCGAGCTTCGACACCCGACTCTCCCGAATTGCCAATAGGGATTGAGTGGCCTTGAATTTTTCAATTATTTGATCGTGTGGGATAAGGAGAATAATTGGAGGATGTGGAGGAAGTGAAGCATGATTTCCAGTCCCATTAATGCACAACAAAGGGATTAATCTTTCACCTTGATTGCCATGTAGGATATCATCTTCAATATGATAGCTTGTTCCTAAAGACTTGGGAAGACCATAGTTGTCTTAACTAGACATTTATAATGGGAGAAATTCAAGTTTAGTTGATTTAAAGTCCTTAATATAACATACAATATGAAATATTAAGGCTAGGACCCAACAAACTATTTTATAACTTGGAAGGGGGATGTCGTAATCCAAGCTACAAAATATTTGAAGGTAGGTAAATGACGATTTACCAATTTCCACCATGAAAAACAATACAAATTATTAAGTTTTAATTGGATTTGAAACTCCTAGATCTTTTGAGATTCATTGAAATTTCAATGGCATGTTTAAATCTCGATTGTGCCCTCTCAAGTTTGTGATTGGGATGTCGAGGATCACAAACAATGTCTGAATAACCACGCAAATTGACTTGGAACGCTTAATTTTATCACCCAATCGATGTGCCGGTTAACCACACGCGCTCCACCGATCTATGATAAAACTTAAGCCACCCTTTGCCACACATTGTCAGTCCCATGTTAGTGTGTCAGTTAACCACACACGCTCCACTACCGACTTAACAAGGTGCAAAGTGTAATTTCATGGTTTAGCACCATTTCACATTTTCCTAAGTAACTAAGATTGGGAATTTATAAGTGTTTAGTTACTTAGTATTTATCATTATAATTTTAATGAAGGGAGAATTACAGTCCTTTCCTACCCGTTCGGCTAACGACCCTCCACCAGTCAAGGAAGCGGTGGGTGAGAGTGGACACCCATTAAACTGCCATTTTACAGGCAACAACCTTATACCCCCCCCCCCTTAGAGACTGGCTTCGTGAATGAGGCCTACTAACGGTAAGATTGACTTTACTCTTATACATACATACATATATATATATATATATATATATATATATATATATATAAGTATTAACTTTTAATATTATAATAGTATAAGGGTGTATTTTACACATTTAAAATACTTGGTGGTTTAATCTTATTAATTAAACTACTCTTAATTTAATTAAACTTAAACCATGTCATTACGGAACTATTAACTCTTTTAATTAAACACTTTAATTAATTTAATGAAGTCCATAAAGTTTGAATTTTAACTTTTAAAATTTTAGAGTTTGGAATTAAAGCATTAATGTGTGTGAGACTTTACAAATTCCAAAACTCGAGGGCAAGTTTTGAAACTAATCAAAACCTTTCATATTCATAACATATGAGTTTAATGTTTCTTTAATGGCAAGACTCTTGAAAATCCATAACTTGAGGAGAAGTTATGGAGATCATAAAACAATTTATGGAAAAAAGATTCTTCATGTTTTATAACTTATGACTTTTAATGATCCATTTAAAAGAAAAACCTTTGGAATAATGATCCTATCCATTTGGGGCCAAAAAAACGCTTTTCTGCACTCTTCCCAGCCAACTCAGCGAGTCCATGAACATGACTCGTCGAGTAGCACATTTTGTACATGGACTCGTCGAGTCTATCAGTGGACTCGGCGAGTTCATCACCCATAACGCAGAAAACTCGATTTTTTCAACTTTAAACAACAATTAGCATCAAGTATAATTGAAAACAAGCTTAGGCTCTGATACCACTGTTGGGTTTTGAGCATTCTAACACTCCTAAGGTGTTCATGCAACCCTAAATACCTTGGATCTGTGTTTTCACTAATTATACATGCAATGGTATTTCCAAGGTATTAAACCTATGACTAGCATACAATTGACATATACCACAAATGAAACTAGTTAGGATAACATACCTTATAGTGGAGATTGAAGTCTTGATGTATCTAGCCTTAAGAGCTTAGCCCCGGTAGTGTGGAAGCCTCAAGTGGAATCACAAATCACCATCAACAACTTGGAAGAACTTGAGAGAATATGGAGCTCACTAAAATCAGCCACCTTTTCTTTCACACACACTAGTGCCAATTCTGTGAGCCAAGGACCCCTTTATATATTATGGAGGATTAGGGTTACATCCATGTAAACCCTAATACGCATGACCTTTCATTTACATATGATCCATGGGTTAAAAGCTCCATGCACTATCCATGGACTTCCATACACTTTTAGCCCATCCTAAATAAACCTTAGCCCATTCCATATGTATGTATATATATATATATATATATATATATATATATATATAAGAGTCCATATTTAATTAGCCTCTTTTGATCACTAAATTAATTCCAAATTAATTCATGATCAATACTAATTAAATAATATGATTTCATATTAATATATTATAACTTAAAATATATTAATAAATCATAAATATCCTTTTTCTCATAAGTCTATCCATACAAATTGTTCTGGTGAAGTGCAACCCAAATGGACCATGTCGGGTCGGGTCAAGTCATACCAATTATAGTTATGGACTTAGACACCGATCCAACACTTCTACCCGATGTCTGATGAAGTGGTATTTTTGTCGATGTGTCTAGATCTACCACGATCCCTTGGTTCATTTGTTAAGGCAACCTCTCATTCGTTATCACATAGAATCTCCATAGGCTCCTTTATGGTTGGTACAACTCCAAGGTCTCAAATGAAGTTCTTTAACCATGTTGCCTCATTCGATGCTTCGCTCACTGCTATGTACTCTGATTCGCACATTGAATCAGCCACAATCTCCTTCTTAGAACTTTTCCAAGTAACTGCTCCTCCATTTAGGGTAAATACCCAGTCTGACTGAGAGCGGAAGTTATCTTTGTCGGTATAAAAGTTGGCGTCACCCTCAAGTCATCACTCCCACCAAGTGTAAGGAACCAGTCCTTAGTCCTTCGCATGTACTTAAGAATGCTCTTAACAACTATCCAATCAGCTCTACCTGGGTTCACTTGATATCGGCTAACCATGCTCAACGCAAAAGCCACATCAGGGCGAGTACATGTCATAGCATACATGATCAAGCCAACGACGGAAGCATATGACACTCGATTCATTTATGCTATCTCGACATCGGTACTCGGACTTTGAGTCTTACTCAACTAGGTATTTCTTTGGATTGGAAATTGCCCTTTCTTGTAATTCTCCATGCTAAAACGTTTCAGCACCTTGTCCAAGTAAGTACTTTGACGAAGTCATATCAATCTCCTACTTCTATTTATCAAACTCCTTATCCCCATAATACAAGTAGCTTCTCCTATATCCTTCATAGCGAACACTTCCCAAGCCATGACTTAACCTCCTGCAAGGTCGGGATGTCGTTTCCTATGAGCAGTATGTCGTCAACATACAAAACTAGAAAGCTAACTATACTCCCATTAGCCTTGGCATATGAGTTCTCTTTCACGTAAAACCCCTATCCTTGCTATGAAGACCACATTGTCACTGGGTCTATAGAAAAGATATCCAAAAGATTTATGTGGGTAGCCAATGAAAATGCATCGCTCACTATGAGGTTCAAGCTTGTCATGAGTCTCTCGTTGAAATCCTCGCAACCCCAAACCTTGATATGTGCCAATGAGGGAAGTTTCCCTATCCACATCTTGAGAAGTGTTTTGGAGTTGGGCTATGAGCTTCTTGTTGACATGTCCAATACAACAATGCCACATGCATGCCTTGTGTAAACCATTAGACGAATCGATATGCAACACATTATTTCCTAAGTTATCTACAACCATCACAGTTTCATATACACCATTACAAGGCAATGCTTCAAAATATAAAGTACCATTTTAGAAAGCATTAATATAACCAACTGCATTATTAAATGAAAATCTAAAATCATGTCTGTACAAATCATGAAAAGAAATAATATTCCTCATCATCTATGATGAGTAGCAACAATCATTCAACTCTAATTCAAACCCACTACTAAGCACTAAAGAGTAAATCCCCATCTTGGTGGCAGGCAACGATTTCCTATTCCCCATTATCAGGTTCATCTTCCCATGCTCCACATCCCTACTTCTTCTTAGCCCTTGCAAATCAAAACAAATTTGAAAGCCACATCCTATATCAAGGACCCAAGAACTAGCATGTGATGAGTTATTAGATTGAATAGTATAAATACCTATGAATGAGGGCTTTATCTTCCCATCCTTAATGTCCTGCAAGTATTTCGGGCAACGTCGTTTCCAATGCACCTTGTCATGACAGTAGAGGCACATTGCTTCTTTAGGATCGGATGATGGAGTGGCAGAACCGGCTTTACCTTTGGATCCATTTGAAGAGGATCCATAATGGGACTTTCCCTTGTGTCTCTTAGAGGGAGATTTCCTCTTTTTCCCCTTTACCATGTCCTATAGCGAGGATCAGAGCAGCAGCAGTATGGGTGGACTCGACAGCTTTGCCTTTAAGTCCACTTTCAGCAGTTCTTAACAAACCTTGAAGCTTGCTCAAAGTGGCTTCCTCCTTGTTAATATGATAAGTCATCTTGAACTGATAATAACAAGGAGGTAAAGAGTGTAGGATTATATCAATCGCTAACTGTTCGTCAAAGTTGACATTCAGCTTGAGCAGACGATCCACATACATTTGCATCCTTTGCAAATGGTTCGTGATCGACTCTCCATCTTTCATCTTGGTTGTTATTAGCGAGGCGAAAATCTCGTACCTTTCTTGACGCGCACTTTGATGGTACTTTTCCATCAAATCTTGGCACATGTCATAAGGCCAGTAGTCCTCGTAGAACGATGCAACTCAGGAGTCATAGTGGCTACCAGAATACACGACACCTTTGTCGCGTCTTTTTCATGAGCCCTATACTCAACTATTTGTTTAGTAGTAGCTTTGGTTTCATCTATATCTTTGAGTTCTTTGTCAAGGACGTATTCTTTCTCCTCGTATTGCAGGGCCATTCGAATGTTGTGAATCCAATCATTGAAATTGGATCCCTTGAAAGTGTCCCTCCCACAAATGTTCAAAAGAGAAAAGGAGTTTGAGGAGTTGGAGTTCGAGCCAGAAGCGTTGTTTGAGCCAGACATCTGGAAAAAGAAAATAAACAAAATTTTGATAAGATAAAGAATCCTTAATATAACACCAAAATGAAATACTAAGGCTAAGACCCAACATAATAATTCACAATTCGGAAGATGTCACACCCCCAAACCAGAACGGCGGAAACGTTCGGGGGCGGAGGACGTCATATTCAGTATCATAACAGTTCATAGAAAGGAAAGTACACACCACCATACATATATAAAGGTTTTAAAATGTTTACATCATTGTATTCATTACATTCTCAAAAGATAAATGCATAAACATCTTTCAAAAGAAGTAATTAACGCCAGTGCGTTAATCCCCAAAAGTTGATTTCCAAACCTGCTTAACGGTTCCCTGAGAATACAAGTTATTTCAAAGAAAAAGTGTCAACAATTAAGTTGGTGAGTTCATAAGTGATTTAGAAACATTGAATGCCATTCCAAAATGAGTGTATATTTTCCAAGAAAATCCCTTATTTTCTTATAAAAGTATGTAGTGCATGAGAGTATTTGTGTTGAAAAATGTAGATAGTTGAACCAAGAAAATCCCTTATTTTCCTAATAGTTGTTTGGTTTGTATACGGGAAAATCCCATATTTTCCTAAAATAGTAGTTTGTTTAATGTCTAAGACTAAAAATTGGAAGCAATCCACATGCTTTAGAAGATTTTAAACATAGATTTATATAATAAACCTATCGGAAGATTTCAGTTTGTTAGATAAAGAATAGTTTTAATAGCTACTCGTTCATCAATCAGAAGTACTATAATAGTTGTGTATCCGATGAGTTTTATAACCATACTAAACATAATATGCCTGTAGCGACGTTCTTCAGGCATCGTAGCGTTATGACAAATTGTCACCCCAAAGGAAGGACTGTAGCTAACAGTCAGGGCGCGGGATCATGACTTCCCGTATAGATCTATACACATTTGACACGTTCTTCAAACGGGAGACTCTGGTTATAGACAGGACTTGTAGCGATACCTTCTAATAAAAAGGCAGTATTTGAAAATGTACATGTCTCATGGATTCTCAACTAAGTCTGTATTAAAGTAATAGTTTTGTATGCAAAGTTTATCCTTTTTCACAATGTTTGACAAAACATAAATCATAAGTTTTTAGAATGTATAAAACGGTTTAGCGACGAAGGATACTTTGGAATTACTAAATACTTTGTATCAATCTAGTGCATGCAAAGTATGACAAGAGTTTTCACATAGTAGTACTAAATCATAAGTGATTCATTTGATAAAAACGAGTATGTGAAATTTTATGAATTACACAATAATAACCGTATGTTTACTTATATTCCAAAACCCTAAAAGAGTATAAAAGCATTTAAAATGTATTTAAAGTGTGTTGAAGGGGGTATGAACTCACTTGAAAGTTTGAAGATAGCGAGATGGAAAACCGGGCAGCGTTTCGTCTCGGGAAACGGATTTTTCTCGGGATTCTCGGGAATCTCGGGAGAAAAATCGACCTTCGGGACTTGAGCAAAATGATCAGGGCTTCGGGGTAGTGCGGGCACGGAAAACGAGGCAAAACGCAAGAGAAATGAGAGGAAATGAGCAAATTTTCCGGAAACCCTCGCATCCCTTTTATAGGGGCTGAGAGGCCTCGGTACGCGGGGCGTACGGGCATACGCAGCGCGTACCCGTGCGTCATGCATGAGCGAGTCCTCGACTGCCCCGGAGCTCGGATGGGACGGATTCGCATAGGCTCGCATAGGGGCGACGTGGACGGATCGAGACCAAGGCCCTCGCGTACGCGGGGCGTACGAGGCTACGCAGTGCATAACCCGGATGAGGACGTTGACTCCTCCTTCGGATATTACTAGAATTTTGATTTAAATTTAATTATAATTTATTTAATAAACTTCAAAAAATCATATCTTCTTCATACGAACTCCGTTTTCGATGGTGTTTATATCCACGCGTAGGTGAGACTATGCTCTACAACTTTCGTTTAGACTCCGTTGGCAAATTATGAAATTATTTTTATTATTTATTTATTAAAATGACGTGATTAAGGAATTTCTTTAAAAATTCATAACTTCTTTATCTGACGTCGGTTTTTGCCAGACTTTTTACCGCTGGAATACCATTGTCGAGGCCTTCGATTCTCGTTTAGGTCATTCCGGCCAAAAGTCGCTCGATCTCTGATTCGAGTTTTTAACTGTCTGCTGCTAAGCCGAACTTGGAAAAATCTTAACTTCAATATACGAAGCCGGATTTGGGCATCCTTCTTACGTACGATCCCGGTTTAATGATATTAAACATAGTAGGAATTTAAATAGATACTTTTTGGGCATTTTATTATCAAAGTTAATTTTACTAACTCCAAGGTGGTTACAATACTTGACTTTTTAGGTCATTACAAAGGGTTGAAATATCGGGTTGTTACATCATCCCCCCGTTAGAGGGAATTTCGTCCCGAAATTTTTATACAAAAGAGAAGTCTTAGGGGCTGAGGAAGAGGTGCGGATACTTCTTTTGCATTTGGTCTTCCCGTTCCCATGTGAACTCTGGTCCTCTCTTAGCATTCCATCGAACCTTTACTATTGGAATGCGACTCTGTTTAGTTCATTTAACTTCCCTATCCATGATCTCGATGGGTTCTTCCACAAAGTTAAGATTTTCATTTAGTTCGATTTCTTCGAGTGGAATTACAAGTGTTTCGTCGGACAAACACTTCTTTAGGTTCGATACGTGGAATACTGGATGTACTTTGTTAAGCTCGATTGGAAGTTGGAGTTTGTAGGCCACTGGACCAACTCTTGAAATGATTTCGAAGGGTCCAATGTACCTAGGATTTAGTTTTCCACGCTTTCCAAAGCGTATCATGCCCTTCCAGGGTGAGACCTTCAGTAGTACACGGTCGCTCTCGTATTTGCACGATCTTTTCAGTCGTTCTCGTATTTGCACGATCTTTTCAGTCGTTTCTCTGATGATCTCCGGACCAGTGAGGGTGTTATTAGGGACTAGACCTTTTGCCAATTGCGTGTCGCCCACTTCCGTCCAGCACAGAGGTGATCTGCACTTACGGCCGTAAAGGGCTTCAAATGGAGCAGTCTTGATACTAGAATGATAACTATTGTTATAAGAGAACTCGACCAAAGGTAAGTGAACATCCCATGCCTTACCAAAGTCGATTACACATGCTCGCAACATGTCTTCCAAGGTTTGGATCATCCTCTCACTCTGTCCGTCAGTTTGTGGGTGGTATGTTGTACTCATATCCAACCTTGTTCCCATTGATTTTTGCAATGATTGCCAGAATCTGGAAGTGAATCTGCTGTCTCTATCGGAGATGATGGACATCGGTACTCCATGAAGTCGTACGATCTCCCGGATGTAGGTTCTTGATAGTTTTTCCATCCTATCAGTTTCCTTGATCGGTAAGAAATGAGCGGACTTGGTTAATCAGTCAACGATCACCCAAATAGTATCTTGGCCACCCTGAGTTTTGGGCAGCTTCGTTATAAAGTCCATAGAAATCTGCTCCCATTTCCACTCAGGTATTTTAGGTTGTTGGAGTAGACCTGAGGGTTTCTGGTGTTCTATTTTTATTTTGGCGCAAGTCAAACACTTGCTCACATCGGAAGCAATCTCCGCTTTCATGTTTGGCCACCAGTAGAGTTGCTTGAGATCTAGATACATCTTGTCCGACCCTGGGTGTACGGAGTATGGAGTCCTGTGTGCCTCGCTCATAACTACCTCTCTGAATCCACCAAACTTGGGTGTCCAGATCCGGTTCATGAGGTAGCGTGCTCCGTCATTCTTGATTTCTAAGTTCTTGTCCATTCCCCTAAGGGCCTCACCTGTCACGTTTTCAGGTTTCAAGGCCTCTATTTGAGCTTCCTTGACTTGCGTTGATAGGTGCGAATGGATCGACATGGCTAATGACTTCACTCTTCGGCCAGCGTACTCCTTTCGACTAAGTGCATCGGCCACGACGTTTGCCTTTCCCGGATGATAGCGAATCTCACATTCGTAGTCGTTGAGCAATTCGACCCAACGTCGTTGTCTCATGTTTAACTCCTTCTGGTCGAAGATGTGTTGGAGGCTCTTGTGGTCTGTAAAGATAGTGCACTTCTCTAGATTTTAAGAGCGAAGACCACTGCTCCAAGTTCTAAGTCATGACTGGTGTAATTGACCTCATGCGTTTTCAGTTGTCGTGAGGCATATGCAATAACCTTTCCCCTCTGCATTAGTACACAGCCCAGTCCTTGCTTCGAAGCATCGCAATACACCACAAAATCTTCGGTCCCCTACGGAAGAGAAAGGATAGGTGCACTGCAAAGGTCTCGTTTCAAAGTCTGAAATGCAGCATCTTGCTTTTCTCCCCAGTTGTAGGTCACACCTTTCTGGGTTAAAGCGGTAAGAGGCTTTGCCATGCTGGAGAAATTCTGGATGAACCTTCGATAATAACCAGCAAGACCTAGAAATTGGCGAATTTCGGTTGGTGTAGTTGGTGCAGACCAGTTTTCGATAGCCTTGATCTTTGAGGGGTCCACGTGGATTCCTTCTTTGCTGACCACGTGGCCGAGGAAGTCCACCTTTCTAATCCAAAACTCACATTTTGAGAATTTTGCATAAAGTCTCTCAGTCCGTAACGTCTCTAAGACTTGTCTCAGATGTTGACTATGTTCTTCTTTATTCTTTGAATAAATGAGTATGTCGTCTGTGAATACTATCACAAATTTATCCAAGAATGGACGACATACCCGATTCATTAGATCCATGAATACGGTCGGGGCATTGGTTAGTCCGAACGGCATCACTACGAACTCATAATGTCCGTATCTCGTTTGTGTTGGGTTTTGAGCATTCTAACACTCCTAAGTGTACATGCAACCCTAAATACCTTGGATCTATGTTTTCTCTATTATACATGCAAATAAGAACTTCCAAGGTATTATCCTAATCTAGCATACAAAACAATAACTATAGCAAGATAGAATACATACCTCTTTGGTGTAGAAAGTCTTCATGAAGCTTGAGTGCCAAGTGCCCCAAGTGTGACACCTCAAATGGTTCACACAACACCAAATACACTTGGAATGACTTGAGAGAATTCTACACTTCATGAAAATCAGCTAGCCCTTTCTAGAATAATACTAGTGCCGATTTTGCCAAGAATAATATCTTTATATAGTGTTACAATTAGGGAAAACCCTAATTGTCATGACTTTCCATTTCCTTGGATCCATGGGTTCAAATACACCATGGAGCATCCATGGAGCATCATATGGGTTTTGGCCCAACTAGATAATCCATGGAGCATTAGCCCACTATACAAGTATGGATGATTTACACAATCAACCCATATATTTAATTAGTCTTCTTTTGATCACTTAATTAATCCTAGATTAATTCTCGATCAATACTAATTAACTAATCTTATTATTCTTATTATTAATATACTAGAACTTATAATATATTAATAATCATAAGTGTCTTATTTCTCTCTTTTAGTCTATCCAAGTGCATGATGCCATGCAACCCAAATGGACCATGCCGGGTCGGGTCAAGTCTTACCAATTATAGTTATGGACTTAGACATTAATCCAACAGTCTCCCACTTGGATAAGTCTAAAACTATTATTGCGTATGACTTCAGGAACCAACTGGCAATCGTAGCTCTCAAAAGCTTCTGTCGAACTCTGACCTTGTAGATGAACTCTGACCTTTGTCAATGACTTGTCCATTAGATAAGGGATCATATATTCCTCCATTCTAGATATCATATGGACTGAGACATGGATTATAATCATTCTCTCTGTCCATTTGTTGTTTCCCGATTTGCGATTTATGACGACTGACTAATTGAACAAATCAAATCAGTCCTGGCCCGGCCGAGCACTTACATTTGTCATCATCAAATCATCGAGGGGCCCACAGATATCGCTTTTATCCCGAAGGTAAAAGGAACGGATAAACTTCGACTCATATGGCTTGTTCTACTACTTGTTGAATCATACACAAAGGCACGTTTTATAACACCGAGTTACCGTATGCATTTTCGTGCAATCAATGTACTATCAACTCATAGTAACAACTCATATCTCTAGGTTTGAAGAATATAAGATATTATCGTCTCATGATCACTCGTGATAAAATCCATGAAGTGATTCCAATGAGCGCGGGTTGAATCCAATACTCAGAACTTATGAGCACTCATGAGTGTTGTAGCCCTTTGTCCAACACCTTAGACCTCTACAAGCCAACCCATGATAGTCTTAATTCATATCTACTTCCAACATATGACCGACTGTGGATGGTTTGAATAACTTAGTCATTCCGGAAGAATAACCCAGTTTATTCGGGAAGTCAAAACATGCAAAATGAAACACAATAATAATTGAATCCAATATGGTATCAACCCTTTGAACATAAATAAAACACCTTTTATTTATCACCATATGATTACACATTATTCATTGTATACTGTTTCAGCTATCAACTTTATTCTTGAATTTAAAACAATAGTTGTCCCATGCTCCAAGCATGTACACTATGTTTTCTTAAACACTAGTCATGCCACACACCAAGTATGCATACTATGTTTGTCTATGATCTTTACTTTGTAAACTATATCAATTGAACATAACTTCAATGATTCTCTTTTCACACTCCCGAATCCTTACTGCAAATGCAAGAATTCCAAATTCATGCCATTTACTGAAATCTGTTAGATTCTAAACTTATATGCATTGATCCTTTTGTAATGATTATGCACAAAATCACAAAGACTTGGCAACAATCATTACAGAGTATTCCAAAGGAGATCAACTCCTTGGAAATATCCTTCTTGCATTAAGTTTCCTTAATCTTACACAGATTGAAAATTCTAACTTTGAAATATTTCCAGATTCCATTTTGACTATCACTTCTGAACAAGAGTTGCCTCCTTCCAGATTATGTCAATATGGTCCTTCCAGAATTATCACTATACGTCCAACTGTCCTTGAGCAACCAATCTTTGGTAAACCTTAGATTGTCCTCGACAATTGTTTAATCCTTTTAGTCATATCCAGTTCTAAACCTTTTCCCTTCTCAATGCCCTAGGCATTTGGAAAATTTTAGAAAGGATGAATATAGCACATGTAATCGATCCTATATACGAAGCATATGGGAATCGATTCATGATGTCTCACATAAAGACTAAACTAGTCTTTTGCTATAACATTTCCATTTCAATTTTCCAAGTTCTCATAATTCAGATTATGAAAAGGGATGCCGTAATCATAATCGAACTTTAGAACGCAAATAATGGACCCATATACAGAATTTCCTTATGTTGAGCCATTCCAGCATGAAATTCATATATATATCCTTGACTAAATGATTAAAACCTCACGATCTAAGCTTATAGATTTGAGATGAAGTATAATTTCCTCTCCCTTAATTATAGCAAAACAACCTTTTCCCAATTGAAACCTTTTGTTTTCTATAATTAACATTGCTAACTTGCAATACTTATCATAATTATCATGCTCCCACTAACATGATGATTATTAGCATAACACTTATGCTCCCACTAGCTTTGACATGTACTCAAAAATCAGCTAACTTTCTTACCAAGTTCAGATTTCTGATACTAGATTGTTTTGATAACACTTTATCAAAATCATACACCTTCCCTTAGATAGCACACTTGTGTGTCTAAACAATTATGAAGAGGTATGCCGTAATCATAATGGTTAGACCTTTTTGCCACTTCTCACAAGTCCAGGTTAGTGTGCCGGTAAACCACACACGCTCCACTAACGACTTTGAGAATGCAAATATCACAATTGCTATCTAGCTAAAATCTACTTAGTGAAAGTGCTTCCTCACCATCATTTTTCATGAATCGGAGAGAAACCTTATGACACTTAGATTTTTAATGGTGTATGTGTTCTTATCCATGTGAATTGTCAAAACCTTAGTCACAGGGCAAGGGTAATGACAAATCCAAACTCATATGGACTGAACTCAATCTTAATTTCTTGCCACCTGGCAGCTCAAGGGCCTGCCATTGCTTCCAAGTTGTTGTGCAACAAATTGAGAACTCTAAGAACTCATATGCAAAGCCAAATTTAACTGGAATGGGCACAAATATGTCAACACGATAGGTTATAAACCTCAATTCGTGTGCTAGTGAAGAACTTCAGGTTCCATTCTTGATTAGTTCTTGAGACTTTCAAGACTTTTCAGAGTCCCACTGTCCTCTTGACATATAAGACTCCCTTGTCAAACATCCAAGAGATAGTGCGGATTCTAATCAAGACAAACACTTCACATAATTGGCCTAAGTTGATCTTTGTTTTATCCAAAACATCACAACTTACCAATTTCAAATGTACAAGAGTAGAAAACTTTTACTCTTACATTTGACAAGTGTTTTAAACCTTCTTTAAGACATGTCACTCAAGTTACAATCTTGGAGTATGACTCTAAGACTTGTATTGGAACGAAGTATGACTCATCTTCTTGATTTAACCATTTCAACAATTCAAGATCCCTCTTCTTAGTCATAAGAATGCACTAAGATTTCCTTAGAGAACTAATTGTGCTATGGTTTCTTAATCATTAAGATGATCACAAAACTGATACTAAAGTACTCTCCCATCTTTTCAGATTTGAGAAACTTTTATCCGTCTGCCTTATTTGATTCTTCTTATTCGCTCTGCCATACATTGGGACCTTTTCCAATGTCTCAGAGTTACACTTACGCTTGTAAGTATAATCATATTTACTGAGCTTTAGTAAACTATGACGAATAGTCTTATCAATCTTTTGTGGTGGACTTGACCAGTGCACAAGACTATGTACTCGATCCCTTAGTCCATTACTTGACTCACACATCCATGTGATCGAGTAATTAGTCTTAATTTTTCCAATACTTGAAAGTTCTCATTCATCATGCTATACAACTTGCATGATTCCAAGTTCCGGTCCAAATGAAACTTGGGTGATGAGAATCTTTCCCTATTTGGTAAATTTAGACATTACCACAAATGAAAGAATCAATTTCATATTTCCACTCTTGCTCTTAATGAAATCATATAAGCAACAATTTTTCCTCAAAAGCCATTGTAAGGATATTTTAAAATAAATAAAATCAAAAAATTTTCTTTTATTTTAAAACTTTGTGGAAAAACTTATCCTTACAATCCATATGAAAACTTGTTGTTATCTATTCCTTAAGCAATATCTCATAACTCCCAAGAAGTAGCTCAAGAATCCGATCTTCAAACTATGCGATAGAAATCCATCTACGCCATCAGATTCAGCATATTCTTTCTTTAAGTTTCTTCACTTTTCTTTGATTCTTAAAACATCACCATGTGACCCAGTCACATCATGTATCAAGAATCTCATAATAGAAACTTAACAGAGTTAGATAGTGGACTTTACCTGAAGTAGAGTCAAACTTATTGACTTTAACATCCTTAGGTAAATTTGGCAGCTTCGCAACCAATGCCCCTTCCTTTGGCAATATAAACATATGGACCCTTTGATAATGGTACACGAGACTATCACAGACTTAGCTTTTCTCTTTACCATTTGGTCAACCGAGTTGACTATGGCCGATCCCTTTCCACTGGGAAGAGAGAGCTTTACTAGATATCCAATGTCATCATTGTCAATGTCCATAAAGATTTAGGAAGTTGATCTTAGCAAATAGATAAGATCATTAAGGGTCTTGTCATAGTCTGTTTCATAGGTGTCCCAAAGGAACTCACTATGTGACTTAGAAAGTGATTGAACCACCAACTTTCTCAAGACTTTGACACCCAACTCTCCCGGCTTGTCAATATGTGACTACATCTCCAAGATGTGTTCACACCTAGACCTTGCCTTGCCAATAGGGCTTGAGTGACCTTAAACTTTTCAAGAACTTGTGGGTTGGGGAGAATAATTGGAGGAGGTGAAAGAAGTATGATATCCATGGGACATCATCTTCATTAGGAAACCTTGTTTCAAGAGATTTGGGAAGATCATAGGTGTCTATTACAGACATCTTTTGGGAGATATTCAAGATAGTTGATTTAAAGTCCTTAATATGACACCCAATATGAAATATTAAGGCTAGGACCCAACAAACTATTTTATAACTTAGAAGAGGTATGCCGTAATCCAAGCTATAAAATATTTGAAGGTAGGTGAATGACGATTCACCAATTTCCACCAAGATAAACGAAATGTATTATTAGGTTGTAATTGGTTTTGAAACTCCTAGATCTTTGAGATTCATTGAACTTTTCAAAGGCATGTTTCAATCTCGAGTGTGCCCTTCAGGTTTTGTGACTGGGATGCCGAGGATCACAAAACAAGGTGTGAAGTAACCATGCAAATTACTTGGTACCCTTAAGTGTTTACCCCTTAATGGATGTGCCGGTTAACCACACACGCTCCATCGATACTATGATAAACATTAAGTTACCCTTTGCCTACCTTGTTAAATATGCGTTAGTGTGCCGGTTAACCACACACGCTCCACTAACCGACTTAAACAAAGTGCAAAGTGTAATTTCATGGATTAGCACCTTATTCACATTTTTCCTAAGTAACTAAGATTGGGTATTATTAAGAGTTTAGTTACTTAGTATTTATCATTAATACTTTTAATGAAGGGAGAATTTATAAGTCCTTGTCTTACCCGTTCGGCTAACGACCCTCCACCGGTCAAGCAAGCGGTGGGTGAGAGTGGACACCCATTAAGTTGCCATTTTATAGGCAACAACCTTATACCCACCTTATAGACCGGCTTCGTGAATGAGGCGTACTAGCGGTAAGACTGACTTTACTCTTATACATATATATATATATATATATATATATATATATATATATATATATATATATATATATATATATATATATATATTATTAACTTATAATATTATAAAGTATAAGGGTTGAATTTTAACGGTTAAAATTCTAAGGGCTAACTTGGAATTAAAGTATTCATAAGTGAAAAGTTTTCAAATTCCAAAACTTGAGGGCAAGTTTTGAAACTATTCAAAACTAATTAATTCCATAACTTATGTGTTTAAAGTAGTTTTAATCCAAAAACTCTTCAAGTTCCATAACTTGAGGACAAGTTATGGAAGACTTTAAACTAATAAAAGAACTAACTTTTTCTTTATTTTATAACTTATGGATTTAATTATGGTTACATATTTTTCTTTTAATGAAGTGACTCTTGAACTTCCATAACTTGAGGACAAGTTATGGAGTCATAAAAAATTATTCAATGACACAAGACTCTTCATTTTGTAACCGTTGCCAACTTTTATGAGTTTTATGAGTCTTTAATGTGACTCTTCATGTAACTTGAGGACAAGTTACACAAACACATTTTATACTCAACTCTTAGATTAAAATGGATTGAAAACAACTATTTCACTCAACATTTCTATTAATCTAAGCAACTCATAAGAATAAGATAATTCAAATCAAACTTTTTCATGTAATTAGTCTAAACCTTAAACTAATACAAGACATGAATCTTTTGACAATTATCTTTGAAAATGGATTAGCATGAACATTACCACATCAAAAACAAGTTTATAAGTTCAAAAACAACTTAGGGTAATGTTCCTAGTCCATTTCTAGCCAAAAAACTCGAAAATATGCTGTCTGGGGGTTCAACTCGTCGAGTGCATGAACCAACTCGGCGAGTTGGATCGATTTGATCACTTTTTAGGCATGGACTCGCCGAGTCTCTTGATGGACTCGCGGATTCTGATGATCAGACAGCAAGAAATTCGGTTTTTTCAGCTTCTATTGCAGGTATAACAAGAAAACAAGCCTAGGCTCTGATACCACTGTTGGGTTTTGAGCATTCTAACACTCCTAAGTGTACATGCAACCCTAAATACCTTGGATCTATGTTTTCTCTATTATACATGCAAATAAGAACTTCCAAGGTATTATCCTAATCTAGCATACAAAACAATAACTATAGCAAGATAGAATACATACCTCTTTGGTGTAGAAAGTCTTCATGAAGCTTGAGTGCCAAGTGCCCCAAGTGTGACACCTCAAATGGTTCACACAACACCAAATACACTTGGAATGACTTGAGAGAATTCTACACTTCATGAAAATCGGCTAGCCCTTTCTAGAATAATATTAGTGCCGATTTTGCCAAGAATAATATCTTTATATAGTGTTACAATTAGGGCAAACCCTAATTGTCATGACTTTCCATTTCCTTGGATCCATGGGTTCAAATACACCATGGAGCATCCATGGAGCATCATATGGTTTTTGGCCCAACTAGATAATCCATGGAGCATTAGCCCACTATACAAGTATGGATGATTTACACAATCAACCCATATATTTAATTAGTCTTCTTTTGATCACTTAATTAATCCTAGATTAATTCTCGATCAATACTAATTAAATAATCTTATTATTCTTATTATTAATATACTAGAACTTATAATATATTAATAATCATAAGTGTCTTATTTCTCTCTTTTAGTCTATCCAAGTGCATGATGCCATGCAACCCAAATGGACCATGTCGGGTCGGGTCAAGTCTTACCAATTATAGTTATGGACTTAGACATTAATCCAACAGTTTGGAAGGCCGTCTTGGGAACATCACTCTCCAGGACTCATAGCTGGTGATATCCCGACCTCAGATCGATCTTGGAGAAGTAGTTGGCTCCTTGGAGTTGATCGAATAAGTCGTCGATTCGGGGTAGGGGGTATCGGTTCTTGATGGTAAGTTTGTTGAGTTCTCGGTAGTCGATGCACATCCTGAATGATCCATCCTTCTTTTTCATGAACAACACAGGTGCTCCCTATGGCGAGAAGCTTGGCCTGATGAATCCCTTTCCAAGTAGTTCATTCAGTTGGCTGGATAGCTCCTGCATCTCTGTCGGGGCTAATCGATAGGGTGCTTTGGCTACTGGGGTAGCTCCAGGAACCAGATCGATTCTAAACTCGACTTGTCTTGCGGGTGGTATTCCTAGAAGGTCCTCGGGAAAAACGTCGGGAAAATCGTATACGTCGGGCACATCCTTGACGTCCTGGACTTCGCGCTTCACATCCACAACATGTGCCAAAAACGCGTGACACTCCTTGCGTAGGTACTTTTGATCTTGTATGCTTGAGATGATACGAAGAGTGGTACTAGGTTTGTCGCCCAAGACAAGGAAAGTTTCGCCGGTTGGCAGATTAAGGCGAACGGCCTTATCGTAACATAAAATTTCCGCATGATGTGAACTCAGCCAATCCATGCCAATGATGACATCGAAACTCTTAATCGAGACTGGCATGAGGTTGATTGGAAAGGGATTATCGTTTAGAGTTAGGGTGCAGTTTAAATATATCTCCTTAGTGCCTTCGGTTTTCTCGTTGGCCATTTCTACTATGAATGGTTCACTTAATGATTGTGGTATTGGTTTTAGCATGCCTTTAAAGTCGTGACTCACAAAACTCCTTTCCGCTCCACTATCAAACAAAATGCATGCATACGAGTTATCGAGAAGAAACGTACCCGTAACAACAGTAGGGTCCGCAACGGCTTCATCTTGTCCCATTGCGAAAACTCGCCCCCTTCCGTCGGTATTCCTGTTGTTTGCCTTCGGGCAGTCCCTACGGTAGTGCCCCGTGTCTCCGCACTCAAAGCAGGCGTGGCTTACTCCGGTATTAGTAGTGGGGGTGGATTGTTGGGTTGGCTCTTTGCAATAGCGGGTTGTATGACCCTTCTTATTGCACCTGGTGCATTGAAGGTCACGGCAGAGACCGTGGTGGTGGAAGTTGCACTGGTTACATTTCGGAAGTTTTCCATTGTATGAACTTGTGGGAGCAGTGGTGGTAGGTAAAGTAATAGCGTGGGTCGCTACCACTAGTTGTTTCTTGGGGTTCTCCTGGAGGGCTTGACCCCTCCTCTTGTTCCAAGGTCTACTCTGGCCCTGAGCCTCCTTAGGTGGATTTGCGGTTGCTACAATGGTACCCTGTTTTACTCTGTGGTCGATAAGTCGCTGAGCCAGGCGCTTAGCGCTGTTGTAGGTAATAGAGTTGGAAGCTAGGACATGCCCTTGAATCTGGGGTGACAACCCCCAAATGTACCTTTCGACCTTCTTTGATTCTGGGTTGACCATGGTAGGGCACAAAGCAGCGAGGTCGTTGAACCTAGCTGTGTAGGCGACTAGATCAGACCCAGTCATTTTTAGATTCCAGAGTTCCTGCTCAAGCTTTTGCACTTCGCCTCTTGGGAAGTATTCTTCCAGTAGTAGAACCTTCAGATCTTCCCAACTCATGGCGTTAGCGACAGTGAGCGTCACTAAATTCACATGGCTTTTCCACCAAGTGAGGGCTCGATCTATGAAGGTGCAAGCAGCGAACTTAACCTTGCTTGTTTCTTGGAACGAGCAGATCTCAAAGACTGTTTCGATATTTTCGAACCATTGCATTAGTGCAATGACTCCCCTAATGCCATTAAAAGTCTTTGGCTTTGAGTTGGAGAACTCCTTGTAAGTACATTCCCTTACATGACCCTGGCCAGTGCCACAATTGGGATGATTCGTGCTGCTTCCTGTACCTCCATTTGCATTAGAGTTTATTTGCGAGAGAGCTACTATTACTGCTGCTGTGATAGCAGCCTGGACCATGGCCGGATCATATGTTAGTGGTGGAGGTGGTGGTGGGGTTGCGTTTGTACGTGCTGATCTACGAGGAGGCATTGCGTTGCCAAAAGAAAAATGAGAGATTATAAGTTTTGGTGGTTGCAAGTTGAATGATATTGAGTTAACTTCCTTTAATAGTTCAAGAATTTGGTTTAGCCAACACAGGGTTTTGAGCTTGATTCATAAATAACGTTTGAATAGATGTACTTGTGAATTGAACGGACTACACATAATTAAAACAAGAAAGAGATATACCCTATATATATTAAACATATAGTTGTGTTACATCCGAGTTTAGACAAAACTTTTTGACCTTTCTAAAGGTCTCCGATTACAGAAAGTTTTAAAGAAAATTATATTCTTATCCGAAGTCCTAATTTATAACAAAATTTGAAATCCTGGCCAGCACTATTTGCGATGTAGGTTGCACTTGGAGCTTGACTCCGCATCTGATTGCTTCGATTCCATTAGACGCCTATCAAAAGCGGCTTGTTGCTCCCTTAACTCGGCTAGGGCTGCAATCATTTGTGCCTGAAATGCCTCAGTTTGGAGTTGGGCATGGTCCTGAATCCCATCCAGCCTACGGATGTCAGAAGTGTGAACCTGTACTTCTACGTTGATCTCGCGGATCCGGTTAGCTTGAAATCCGGATTGATAGCATTGGTTGGCTAGTTTGCCAACCATGACCGGAAGTGCTCGGTCTGCCGATCCCCCGCCTCTGACATCATAAAAGTCTCGGCACATGCCGTAGGGAGGGCGTAAGCTTTGTTGTCGGCTCCAATGGTGGAGGTGACTTCCTCACACAGTAGTGGGTCCTTGGAAGTTCCTCACATGGACAGGAGGTTGTGGGGTCGGTGGATTGATAACCTCTGGCTCTGAATCTGTACCAGAGTCATCTCCCTTATCCAATTCTATCGTCTCTTCATCTTCTTCAGGATCTTCTTCAATCCATCCTCCATTACCTTGGTTGGGGTAGTAGGGGTCATTGGGGTGATGGAATCCAGCCATTTAGTATGTACGAGAATAGGGTTAAGAATTTACTATAAGCTAGAGCACATGAAATTTACCCTTAAGTTTAATGGTTGATGACAACACAAAAGCTCCCTTAGTATTATGTAATGATGTGAGTTTGGTAAGTTTTTAAAATTGTTGTCCACTGCAGACACTCCTTGGCACATGTTAGTCGACTCTCGGACAAATATAGTTGATCAGGCTATATTCCTCCCAGTTCCGATTACATGTCCCAAGGCGTACATGTACTGCACAACTTATTTATCATACTTCTAAAATTATCCGATATGAAACTGTTATTAGTATGAAATGAGTGCATGCCTACTTTAAAAACTAATTAAATTTAATTTCAAAAGTATGACTCTTCTCAGAGTGTTTTTGCCCAGCTGAGTTTATAGTTGTATACCAAAAAGAAATGGTTTTGATATACTTAATTCCCTATAAACAAAGCTCTGATACCAATCTGTCACACCCCCAAACCAGAACGGCGGAAACGTTCGGGGGCGGAGGACGTCATATTCAGTATCATAACAGTTCATAGAAAGGAAAGTACACACCACCATACATATATAAAGGTTTTAAAAATGTTTACATCATTGTATTCATTACATGCTCAAAAGATAAATGAATAAACATCTTTCAAAAGAAGTAATTAACGCCAGCGCGTTAATCCCCAAAAGTAGATTTCCAAACCTGCTTAACGGTTCCCTGAGAATACAAGTTATTTCAAAGAAAAAGTGTCAACAATTAAGTTGGTGAGTTCATAAGTGATTTAGAAACATTGAATGCCATTCCAAAATGAGTGTATATTTTCCAAGAAAATCCCTTATTTTCTTATAAAAGTATGTAGTGCATGAGAGTATTTGTGTTGGAAAATGTAGGTAGTTGAACCAAGAAAATCCCTTATTTTCCTAATAGTTGTTTGGTTTGTATACGGGAAAATCCCATATTTTCCTAAAATAGTAGTTTGTTTAATGTCCAAGACTAAAAATTGGAAGCAATCCACATGCTTTAGAAGATTTTAAACATAGATTTATATAATAAACCTATCGGAAGATTTCAGTTTGTTAGATAAAGAATAGTTTTAATAGCTACTCGTTCATCAATCAGAAGTACTATAATAGTTGTGTATCCGATGAGTTTTATAACCATACTAAACATAATATGCTTGTAGCGACGTTCTTCAGGCGTCGTAGCATTATGACAAACTGTCACCCCAAAGGAAGGACTGTAGCTAACAGTCAGGGCGCGTGATCATGACTTCCCGTATAGATTTATACACATTTCACACGTTCTCCGAACGGGAGACTCTAGTTATAGACAGGACTTGTAGCGATACCTTCTAATAAAAAGGCAGTATTTGAAGATGTACATGTCTCATGGATTCTCAACTAAGTCTGTATTAAAGTAATAGTTTTGTATGCAAAGTTTATCCTTTTTCACAATGTTTGACAAAACATAAATCATAAGTTTTTAGAATGTATAAAACGGTTTAGCAACGAAGGATACTTTGGAATTACTAAATACTTTGTATAAATCTAGTGCATGCAAAGTATGACAAGAGTTTTCACATATTAGTACTAAATCATAAGTGATTCATTTGATAAAAACGAGTATGTGAAATTTTATGAATTACACGATAATAACCGTATGTTTACTTGTATTCCAAAACCCTAAAAGAGTATAAAAGCATTTAAAATGTATTTAAAGTGTGTTGAAGGGGGTATGAACTCACTTGAAAGTTTGAAGATAGCGAGATGGAAAACCGGGCAAAGTTTCGTCTCGGGAAATGGATTTTTCTCGGGATTCTCGGGAATCTCGGGAGAAAAATCGACCTTCGGGACTTGAGCAAAATGATCAGGGCTTCGGGGTAGTGCGGGCACGGAAAACGAGGCAAAACGCAAGAGAAATGAGAGGAAATGAGCAAATTTTCCGGAAACCCTCGCATCCCTTTTATAGGGGCTGAGAGGCCTCGGTACGCGGGGCGTACGGGCATACGCAGCGCGTACCCGTGCGTCATGCATGAGCGAGTCCTCGACTGCCCCGGAGCTCGGATGGGACGGATTCGCATAGGCTCGCATAGGGGAGACGTGGACGGATCGAGACCAAGGCCCTCGCGTACGCGGGGCGTACGAGGCTACGCAGTGCATAACCCGGATGAGGACGTTGACTCCTCCTTCGGATATTACTAGAATTTTGATTTAAATTTAATTATAATTTATTTAATAAACTTCAAAAAATCATATCTTCTTCATACGAACTCCGTTTTCGATGGTCTTTATATCCACGCGTAGGTGAGACTATGCTCTACAACTTTCGTTTAGACTCCGTTGGCAAATTATGAAATTATTTTTATTATTTATTTATTAAAATGACGTGATTAAGGAATTTCTTTAAAAATTCATAACTTCTTTATCTGACGTCGGTTTTTGCCAGACTTTTTACCGCTGGAATACCATTGTCGAGGCCTTCGATTCTCGTTTAGGTCATTCCGGCCAAAAGTCGCTCGATCTCTGATTCGAGTTTTTAACTGTCTGCTGCTAAGCCGAACTTGGAAACATCTTAACTTCAATATACGAAGCCGGATTTGGGCATCCTTCTTACGTACGATCCCGGTTTAATGATATTAAACATAGTAGGAATTTAAATAGATACTTTTTGGGCATTTTATTATCAAAGTTAATTTTACTAACTCCTATGTGGTTACAATACTTGACTTTTTAGGTCATTACAAAGGGTTGAAATATCGGGTTGTTACAGAAGAGGGATGTTGCAATCCACTTGAAAATTATTTGAAGGTAGGTAAACGACGATTTACCAATTCCACCATGAAAACGAATTTTTAAATGAATTATGTTTTGAATGAAATGAAATTCCTAGATCTTTTGAGATTCATTGAACTTTTCAATGGCATGTTTAATCTCGATTATGCCCTTCAGGTTTGTGATTGGGATCTCGAGGATCACAAACAAGGTGTGAATAACCATTCAAATTAGCTTGACACTCTCGATGTCATTTATCACCTAATAAATGTGTCGGTTAACCACACACGCTCCATTGATCTACGGTAATTCTCGAGCTAACCTTTGCCATCCTTGTTAGTCTAAGTTAGTGTGGGGGTTAACGACACACGCTCCATTAACAATTTGACAAGGTGCAAAGTGCAATTTCATGGACTAGCATCATTTTCACATTTTCCTAAAGTAACTAAGATTGGGAATTTATAGAAAAATTTAGTTACTTTGTAATATTCATTATACTTATTAATGAGGAATTAATGTCCTATCCTACCTGTTCGGCTAGCGACCCTCCACCGATCAAGGAAGCGGTGGGTGAGAGTGGACACCCATTCAACCGTCATTTAATAGGCAGTTTCCTTATACCCTCCTTATAGATCGGCTTTGTGAATGAGGCCTACTAACGGTAAGACTGACTTATCTTATACATATATACATATTAATCTTTTAGTATTATAATAATATAAGGGTTGTATTTTAACCTTTTAAAACACGAGGGTTTTAGAATTTAATACTTCAAAATTAAAACTTTTAATCAAATTTTAAATTCTAAAACTTGAGGGAAAATTTTGAAACTTTCCAAAACTTCTAGATCAAATTTTAAATAATTAAACTAACCACATAATTTGAACATTAGCTTAAAATTTGACCATTATCTTTCAATCGGATGAGGATATTCATTACCATAACAGAAAATTCGTTTTTAAAAAGTTAAAACAATTTAAGGTAATGATCCTTATATAATTTAGGCTTGAAATCCGAAAAATTTGCCAACAGACGAACCAACTCGTCGAGTCAAGGCATGAACTCGTCGAGTTGATCCAACTCGTCAAGTTCATCAAGTAGAGACCAAAAACAAATTTGATTCAGATTTGAACAAATTCCAATTACATCATATATAACAGAAAAACACCCTAAGCTCTAATACCACTGATGGGTTTTTTTAGCATTACAACATTCCTATGGTGCACATGCAACCCTAATTTCTTTGGATCTATATTTTTTCTCAAGTTATACATGCAAATTAATTTTCCAAAGCAAAACCCTAATTTATACAAGAAAACGAAATCTAATCATATTAGGGTTAAAAGAATACCCTTCTTATTGATTGTTTGATCTTGACCTTCAAGAGCTTAGTGCCTTAATTGTTGCACCTCTAATGGAGTCGCAAACACCACTTAACAATGAATGAACAAGACATATATATATATATATATATATATATATATATAGAGAGAGAGAGAGAGAGAGGTTACAAGATTTCGGCCAGGGTTTCCTCTAACGAAGCAAGTGGCCGATTTCAACAACCTTGGGGTTCCTTTTATTGTTGAGGCTACTAGGGTTTTTAACTAGAAACCCTAATTCCCTTGCTTAGGCCCTAAGCAATCCATATAACCCCACATGATAGGTCTTGGACGAAAATTCTATGGGCTTCCCATAGACTTTCGTCCACCCCCTTATTAATAGGATCCATTAGCCTAAACTACAACTATCACTGATTTACATAATCAGTCCCCGTTCTTTTAGTCAGTTTCTTTTGATGACTAAATTAATTCCAAATCAATACTAATTAAATATTATGATTTATCAAGTAATATATTATTCTTATAATATATTGATAAATCATTTATCAACCTCTTTCTCCATAATTCATCCTATCAAATTGCTATGGTGAAGGCAACACAAAAAGACCATGCTACTATTAGATCAAGTACATACCAATTATAGTTATGGACTTAGACACCTAATCCAACACTTTTTTTCGTAGAGTAGGAGGTACCACAAATGTCAGATCCTCCAGAGATCATGTTGATCACCTTGGCGTCGGCTGGGGGGATCCTGGTCTTTCGAGGGTCTTCTGAGGATCCTGGTCTTTTTCTTTGGGTTTTTATTTTCTTCTCCCAAGGATCTCTTTGAGATACCCTTTCCCATAAGGTAGTTGATTTCCTTTCTAAGAGCTATGCAATCCTCCGTGACGTGACCAAAGTCCTCATGATATGTACACCATTTGGACTTGTCCTTCCAAGCAGTGGATTTTTCTCCTTTCCTTGGCCACGTAGCTTTGTCTCCAAGATCCTGCATGGCAAAGATTACACCTTAAATATCCATAGAGAACAATACTCAATAGTTCTAGGTAAATATTCCTACCCCCCCCCCCTCATCTTCAAGGGCATTAACCCTGTGATGGTCGAGTTTAGAGTAAGGTTTTGACTTATAGGATCTTTGGGCTGAGGAGTCGGCCTTCCTATTGGGGTGATAATAGGAGCTTGGTGGGTTTCTCCTTTTCTGTTTCTTCTTGTCTTCTTCGGGTCTGATGAATCTCAATGCCTTGCTCCTAAATTCGTCCAATCTCTTGCATGGGGTCATTACGAGATCCTCGTATAAGGGAGAATCTTTCTTTAAACCCATTTTGAAGGCTTTGACTGCAGTAGCCATGTCAATGTTAGGATGCTCAAGGATTCCCTACCAAACCTGTTCACAAAAGTCCTAAGGGATTTATGAGGATCCTAAACCACTCGACAGAGATCACTAGTGATCTTTTCGAATGTCCTGCTGTAAGAGAACTGGTTATTAAATAAATTAATCAAATGAGCGAATGATGTGATTGAATAAGGAGGAACATTAAGGAGCCATTTTAGGGCGGATACTATGAGGGCAGAACCAAATCCCTCGAATAGACAAGCTTCTTGCAAATGTGTGGGGATAGGAATGATTTCCTTCCTCTCATTATAATGTGCTACATGCTCCTCAGGGTCCGTGGTTCCATCGTTTGGCTTCATGTTGGGGGTATGCAGGTGTTTTGGAACTTTAGTGCCAGCTATCGTTGGGATGAATTTAGAGATCATGTGCTTTGTGGGGGATGCTTCTGGCACCGGTTGAATTACTCCAGGCATACTTGAGATCATCTGTCTTAGCTGTTGTAGCTCCTTGGCCATGATCGAGCTCATACCTGGTTCAAGATCCATTTAGTTAGTTGTAAAATTATTATTAGTGATAGAGTTACCAGGATCCCTAATATTGGAAGTAACAAACGTTTCGTTAGGATCCTGATTCTCGCGATAGATCACTGAGGATCCTAAGTTGTCGAAGTTCAGGATCTTGGGCTGCAAGACTAAGGGCACTGCCTCCTGAGGCTTATGGAATTTCATCCTCATTGTATCCATTTCCTTGAGGATCGTCCTATTATCTTCCTGTTGTTGGACAACCTGTCACTCCAGTCTCTTCATTATAGCAAAGATCTCGCTGTTGGAAATCAGCACAGGAGGATCCTGGAGTCCCGAAGTAACCGGAGAGGTGTTTTTCTTCAGAGTTTCATATAATTTCTTGGGAGCTCCAGCTGGTGGTGCTAGAAGGTTTTTAAAGGAAATAGGAGGAGACAAGGAAGAGGAGATGGTTGATTAAGTAAACAAAATTTTATGAGGGATTTTGAACACCACCTCCCTACGGTGGGCGCCAAATTGTTTTGGTCAAAAAATAATTGAACTAAAATGGACCAAAGTGTATGAGAGGTTGTGATGTTCAATGTAAAACAAATAAGTAAAATGAATCAAAGCAACACAATTTGTTTACAAGGAAAGCCTTTGATCCTTGTTAGGATCTCCGACATAAAACCTTAGGAGGTGATAATGATCACCTGCCTTGATGTTTTTATTAATTGAAATGATAAGTATAGAGAAAATAGAATGAGTATGAGTACAAGTGACAGTATTTTGCCAGAAAATCGTGTGTAGTGTGATGATTACAAGTGTTTTATATAGTCAAACCTAAATAACTATAACTCCGAGAATTTCGGGATCCTCCGAGATTAACCGTTTGCTTGACTTGGTCCTCCGGGTCTTTTGCATAATTGTGATGACTATCCGTTGAGTATATTACTTTGACCAGTTATTTTTGCACATGTGAGAAAGACAAAAGAGTATATATATATATATATATATATATATATATATATATATATATATATATATATATCCATTATAAATAATAATAAAAATAATAGTCAGGATCCTGAAGTATTTTCGGGATCCTGAGGTTTGAGGATCCTGAGCTTTTGAGGATCCTATAGCATTTTTAGGATCCTAAACCTAACAGTGGGTAAATTGCCAGTAGCTCCTGGAGAAAAGGTCTTTATGCTAGTGATGACTGACTAATTCTCAAAATGGATAGAATCCAAAGCTTCCGTCCATGTAAGAGATAAAGAAGTAGTTTCCTTCATTAAACGTAATATTTTGACCAGGTTCGGGATCCTCGTTGAAATTATATGCGATAATGGATCCCAGTTCATAAGCAAAAGGACAAGAGACTTTTGCATAAGTTGAAGAATCAAGATGGTGATGTCCACTCCTTTGCACCCTCAAGCCAATGGTCAAGCAGAGTCCAACAACAAAACCATAGTCAACAACTTGAAGAAAATGTTGGATGAGAATAAAGGAAGATGGGAAGAAGAACTTCCTTTCGTATTGTAGGAAGATAGGACCACTTCCAAGGTAGCTACAGGCCAAACCCCATACTCCTTAGTGTTTGGAATGAACACAATGATTACCACTAAAGTGATAATCCCAACAGCAATATACCTACTTCAAAACCAAGAGAACAATGACAGGATCCTAGCACAAGATCTCGATACTATAGATGAACTTAGGAATCTTGCCACGATTCACATCGCTACTCGTCAACAGAGGATCACCAAGGCGTACAACAAAAATATAAGAGTCAGAAGGTTCCAAACATGAGACTTGGTACTAAGGAAAACTTTCCAAAATACCAAGGATCCTAATGCAGGTAAACTGGCACCTAAAATGAAATGACCATATCACATAAATGCCAAAGCAGGAAAGGGGGCATATTGGTTGGCTACCCTTGATGGAAATATCCAGCCAAGATCTTGGAATGTTATACATCTTAAAGCTTATTTCATGTAAGTAAGATTAGTCATTTCCCAACACACTCAAAGTACACATGTTATTTACCTTTACCCACTATTTTTATTACTATTTATTCTCTTCAAATACCATTACTGACTTAAGCATCAGATGGGCGTTAACTAGGATAACGCCCATCCCTAGCTAATGTTTGTTGTGCGCAGGGACTCAAGGATCATGACACTTAAGGATCTTGACAGATGAATATTCAAGGATCGTGATAAACAAGGATCCTAACATTTAAAAGACCACTGGCACCAAAGATTTCATAACTACAAACATCCTATGATTCACAATATGGATTTCCTAAGAATGGAGACTGATCATCTCTCCTACGAATAGGAGTACTGTAGCACATGGTTCCTGGTATGTATGATTTATCTGAGTATTTTACATTTTTAGCCTTGGACTCGGCAAGTCGTCGGCTAGACTCGTCGAGTAGGGACGGGATTTTGAGCACGTCTAAGTTGGCGACTCGGCGAGTCCATCATTTGGAAGAAACCCTAATTTCAATGGTTTTCACCCTATTTAAACCCCCTTTATGCGCCCCAAGTTAGCCTCCTTCACCCTCAGAGCATCATATACCGAACCCTAACACTCTCCTTGTGATTTGAAGTGTTCTTGTGCTTGTTCCTTGAAGTTTGAATAAGATAAGGAAGGAAAGACCAAAAGAGAAGGTGGAGAGCAAGAATATAGGACTTAATACAGAGTTCATTGAGGTACAATTCGGATCTATTCTGTTTTTATGCTCAAATCCCCATTAGAACACCATTACGCTAACTTTGATCCATTTCCAAGCTTGTTAGTAGTATAGGGATCATAATGGGCTGAATAGCTGCTAGATCTGGCTATGTTCGAGTTCCAGAAGCCTAGGTCTAATACCTTTATGGGGCCATATTGCATGAAATCCCTAAATCTACCCCTTTTAGTGTGTTTTGAGCCTTAGAAACGTAAAGTTGGAAACTTTATGTGTTAAACGAGTCCTAGGAACCCAGATCTATGAATGGAATGCACTAGATTCAAGCAGAATCGAGTGTAGAGAGATTGCATGTATGCGACTCAGCGATTTGTTCTTAGAACTCGGCGACTCGAGTCGCGAGTCCCAGACTTTTCCCCTTTTCAAGTAGGCGAGTAGAGAAGTGAGCCATAGGTGGACTGAGTGAGTCAGAAGCCAGACTCATCAATGGAGGGACTCGGCGATTCAAAGCCCTGACTTGGCAGGTCCAAGGTAATCTTCATAGAACTCGGCGAGTTGTTCATCAACTCGGCGAGTCGAGGACAGAACGTGTTCATCGGATGAAGATTAACTCGACGAGTTGTTCATACAACTCGGCGAGTTGGATGAAGGACCATTGAGTATTCAATTAGGAAGAGAACTCGTCAAGTAATTGCCTAACTCGACGAGTAGAGACGGGAGTAAGCTCATGTTGGATAAGGTGTCTAAGTCCATAACTATTTCGGGTCAGTACTTGACCCGACCCGGCATGGTCCATTTGGGTTGCATGGCACCATGCAGTTGGATAGACTAAATGAGAGTAATAACACTTGGAGATTATTAATATATTATAAGTTCTAATATATTAATAATATTATTTGATTAGTTTGATCAAGAATTAATTTAGAATTAATTAAGTGATCAAAGGATAACTAATTAAATATATGGGTTGATTATGTAAATCATTCATATCTTGTATAGTGGGCAAAGAGGCTCCATGGATTATCAAGTTGGGTTCCACCCATAGGATGCTCCATGGGAGTTACAAACCCATGGGTCATGGAAATGAAGAGTCATGACACATTAGGGTTTACATGGTGTAACCCTAGATGTGTCAACACTATATAAGAGTCCCATTCTCCACCAAAATCGGCTACACATAAGAAACTAGAGGGCTTGGCCGATTTTAAGAAGTGTGTATTCTCTCAAAAGTCTTTCCAAGAGCATTTGGTGTTGTGTGAAGCATTTGAGGCATCACACTTGGGGTGCTAGGCTCACAAGGTTTCAAGGAACATAAGCAACAACAAGGTAAGTTATTCTATCTTTCATTCAAGTTAAAATTGTTCCCCATGTATGCTAGATAGGAATATAACCTTGGAAATTCAACTTTGCATGAAAATCAGACAAACATAGATCCAAGGTTATTAGGGTTGCATGTACACTTAGGAAGTGTTAGAATGCTCAAAACCCATCAGTGGTATCAGAGCCAGGTTTGTTTGTTTGTTATGTGTGCTAAAAAGTTGAAGAAAGTCGAAAAACTTGTTGTCTGACTGCTGGACTCGTCGAGTCCATGGGGGGACTCGTCGAGTTCACTTGTATCTTCAACCTACTCGTCGAGTAGGTTAATGCACTCGGCGAGTAGGGTCGACAGAGTGCAGATTTTCGACTTTAGTTGCTGGAAATGGATTAGAAACATTACCCTAAACTGTTTTGGTACTTGAAAACTTGTTTTAGGTGGTGTAATGACTTGCTAATTCATTTACAACAACTAGTTATCAAAATTACAAAGTTTTAAGTGTAGTTTTGATTCATGAAAGTGCTTATGTTCATGTTCTTGATCTTATGATGTTTAGATGATCATAGGAATTATTTGTAACCTATGTGGTAGTTTAATTTTTGATCATAATGTGTTTTAATGGTATCCATAACTTGTCCTCAAGTTATGGAAAACCAAAAGTCACTTGAGTTAAAAAAAACCATTAAAAGAACACAAGAGTTAGAACACAAGAGTTAGAACACAAGAGTTAGAAAAATGAAGAGTCCTCAAGTTATGGAAAACCAAAAGTCACTTGAGTTAAAAAAAACCAAAAGTCACTTAGGAAATAATGTTTTGTGTATTGATTCTATTAATAATAATAACTTGGATAAAGCATCATTATGGCATTGTCGTCTTGGACATATAAGCAAGAAACGCATAGGCCAACTCCAAAAGGATGGAGTCTTGGAGTCATTTGACCTAAAGTCAGATGATAGTTGCGAATCATGCTTACTTGGAAAGATGACAAAGTCACCCTTCACAGGTTCTTGTGAGAGGGGTGAAGGTTTGTTGGACCTTGTACACACGGATGTGTGTGAACCATTCAAACATGCCACAAGGGATGCTAATCGTTATTATTTGACTTTTACTGATGATTACAGTAGATATGGATATGTCTACTTGATCAAGCATAAGTCAGAGACTGTCGAAAGGTTTAGGGAATTTAAACAGGAAGTCGAGAATCAATTGGCCAGGAACATTAAGATGCTTCGATCCGATCGTAGTGGTGAGTATCTTAGTTCAGAGTTCCTTGACTATCTAAGGGAATGTGGGATAGTCTCACAATTGACACCTCCCAGGACACCACAGTTGAATGGTGTGGCTGAGAGGCGTAATCGAACCTTGTTAGATATGGTTCATTCCATGATGATTCGAGCTTCGCTACCAATCTCATTCTGGGGGTATGCCTTAGAGACTGCCGCCCATATGCTTAATCTAGTCCCTACAAAGAAAGTTGCCAAAACTCCTCACGAGATGTGGACTGGTAAAGTACCCAAACTAGACCACATCAAGATTTGGGGTTGCGAGGCTTTCGTGAGACGCGAGACTCATGATAAGCTCGAACCCCGAAGCGAGAGGTGTATTTTCATCGGCTACCCACAGCAATCCTTTGGTTACCTCTTCTATAGACCTATTGAAAATGTGGTCTTTGTAGCTAGGATGGCTTTCTTTAGAGAGAGAGAGAGAGAGTTCATAAGCCAAGGAAACAGTGGGAGGCAAGTTGATCTTGAAGAAATTCAAGAGTCAAGCGGTGAAGGAACTTCAAACCCTAGCACTCAACTTGAGGAGGAAACTCCTGTTGAGCCAATTGACAAGTCTATACCTCTGAGGCGTTCCACAAGGGTTAGGAATGCTCCTGAGCATTACTATGGATTCCATATTACTGCAGAAGGAGATACACTTATCAGTGATGAGACACTGATAGGTCTGGATGAACCTAACAGTTACGCGGAAGCCATGGTAGGCCCTGAGTCAGCCAAGTGGAAAGAGGCAATGGACAGCGAAATACAGTCCATGTATGACAATCAAGTTTGGAACTTGGTTGAGAATGTACCAGGTCATAAGACAGTAGGGTGCAAATGGGTCTTCAAGAATAAGACCAACATGGATGGTAATGTACACACATATAAGGCTAGACTGGTTGCAAAGGGTTTCTCTCAAATTCCTGGAGTGGATTATGATGAGACCTTTTCTCCAGTAGCCAAGATTAAGTCTATTTGGGTTCTGTTAGCCATAGTTGCATTTCATGACTATGAAATATGGCAAATGGATGTCAAAACCGCTTTCCATAATGGAAAGTTGGCTGAAGATGTTTACATGAGTCAGCCAGAGGGTTTTGTCAGCAACGAGTACCCTAATAGAGTGTGTAAGCTTGAGAAATCCATTTATGGATTGAAGCAAGCACCTCGCAGATGGAATCTTTGCTTTGATGAAAAGGTCAAGGAAATTGGCTTTTCTAGGAGTGAAGATGAGTCTTGCGTGTATGTCAAGGCTAGTGGGAGTATAGTTAGCTTTTTGGTGTTGTATGTGGATGACATACTACTCATAGGAAATGACATCCCAACTCTGCAGGAAGTTAAGTCCTGGCTTGGGAAGTGTTTCTCTATGAACGACCTAGGAGAAGCTACCTATATTCTAGGGATAAGGATCTTGAGAGATCGGAGTAAAAGACTAATTGGACTTAGTCAGAGAACCTACTTGGATAAGGTGCTGAAGAGATTCGACATGCAGGATTCCAAGAAAGGAGAGTTACCCATCCAGAGCAACACCAGATTGAGTAAGACACAAAGCCCTAGCACTGAGGCTGAGATAGCAGAAATGAGTCGAATACCTTATGCTTCGGCTGTAGGATCGATCATGTATGCTATGACGTGTACTCGACCTGATGTAGCCTTTGCCCTGAGCATGGTTAGCAGGTATCAGGCGAACCCTGGCAAGGCACACTGGACTACGGTAAAGAATATCCTCGAGTACCTACGGAGGACTAAGGACTGGGTCCTTACCCTCGGTGGGAGTGATGACTTGAGAGTTGTAGGGTACAGTGATGCTAGCTTCCAGACTGATAGGGATAATTTCCGCTCTCAGTCGGGCTGGGTCTTTACCCTAAATGGAGGAGCAATTTCTTGGAAGAGTTCCAAGCAAGAGATAGTGGCTGATTCAACTTGTGAATCAGAGTATATTGCAGCTAGCGAGGCGGCAAAGGAGGCGATATGGCTGAAGAACTTCATTGGAGACCTTGGAGTTGTACCAGCTATTAAAGAGCCAATGGAGATTTTCTGTGATAGTGAAAGTGATGTTGCCTTAGCCAAGGAACCAAGGGATCATGGGAGATCCAGACACATCGACAAAAAATACCATTTTATCAGACATCGAATAGAAGAAGGACTCCTCGTGGCAAAGAGGGTATCATCGGATGAGAACCCAACATATCCCCTCATGAAGGGACTGACTCGGGTTAAGCATCTCCATCATGCTCGGAGCATAGGGCTGAAGGATGATATTAGATTTAGTAGTTAGATAACCCAGAAATTTGTAAAGTGTAATTGACATTAGATGATGAATAAAAGGTGTTTTATTTATGAGTAAAGTGTTGCTATCTCTTGTCGATCGTTTACTATATTTCTTTTGCATGTTTTGACTTCCAGCATAATTTTGTTTGGTATAACATATTATTCAAACCTCCACAGTCGGTCATATGTCGGAAGTAGGTATGAATCAAGACTGTCATGATTGGTTGCAGAGGTCTAAGTTGTTGGACAAGGCTACAACAATCATGAGTGCTTATAAGTTCTGAGCATTGGACTCAACCCACGCTCACTGGAATCACTTCATGGAATTTTATCTCGAGTGATCGTGAGACCGTAATATCATAAGTCTTCAAACCTAGAGATATGATTTGTTACTTACAAGTTGGTTGTGCATTGATTGTACGAAAACGCATTGGTAACTCGATGTTATAAAATGTGCTTTTGTGTATAATTCAATGAGTGGTAGAACAAACATATGAGTCGAAGTTTATCTGTTCCTTCTTGGATTAGAAGCTGATATCTGGGCCCCTCGATGATTTTGTTTTGACCTATGTACCAGGCCCGGTCAGAACTAAGTTGATGTGTTCAATTAAGTTCTTTGTCAAATAAATCGGAAATCGAGAAACAAACTGTTGGACAATAAGTAAGACATTGTTCCATGTATTTGTCCGGCTGATATCTAGAACGGAGGATTATATGATCCCTTATCTTAAATGGCGTACCATCATCTTCTCAGTTTCGAGAGACCTTGAAAGAGCTACGATTGTCGGTCGGTTCCTAAAGTACTGGAGTTATAGTTATTAGACTTATCCAAGTGGGAGACTGTTGGATAAGGTGTCTAAGTCCATAACTATTTCGGGTCTGTACTTGACCCGACCCGGCATGGTCCATTTGGGTTGCATGGCACCATGCAATTGGATAGACTAAATGAGTGTAATAACACTTGGAGATTATTAATATATTATAAGTTCTAATATATTAATAATATTATTTGATTAGTTTGATCAAGAATTAATTTAGAATTAATTAAGTGATCAAAGGATAACTAATTAAATATATGGGTTGATTATGTAAATCATTCATATCTTGTATAGTGGGCTAAGAGGCTCCATGGATTATCAAGTTGGGTTCCACCCATAGGATGCTCCATGGGAGTTACAAACCCATGGGTCATGGAAATGAAGAGTCATGACACATTAGGGTTTACATGGTGTAACCCTAGATGTGTCAACACTATATAAGAGTCCCATTCTCCACCAAAATCGGCTACACATAAGAAACTAGAGGGCTTGGCCAATTTTAAGAAGTGTGTATTCTCTCAAAAGTCTTTCCAAGATCATTTGGTGTTGTGTGAAGCATTTGAGGCATCACACTTGGGGTGCTAGGCTCACAAGGTTTCAAGGAACATAAGCAACAACAAGGTAAGTTATTCTATCTTTCATTCAAGTTAAAATTGTTCCCCATGTATGCTAGATAGGAATATAACCTTGGAAATTCAACTTTGCATGATAATTAGACAAAAATAGATCCAAGGTTATTAGGGTTGCATGTACACTTAGGAAGTGTTAGAATGCTCAAAACCCATCAGCTCAATCGACTGGATATGGACTCGACGAGTTGGCAAGCCAACTCGGCGAGTCGGGTCAACTGGAAGTTGACTTTGACTTGACTTTGGTTTGGAATCGGTCAGGGGTAAAGTAGTCATTTTACCCTGGGATTAGTATCAATGTTTGATTAAGTTTTTTATTGGAATATAGCCGGGGAATCACCGGAGCAGCTGTCAAACATTTGCGGATCAGCTTTTCAGCAGTCAGCCTTTTGAGGTGAGTTACCTTCCAGTAAGGGTGGGTCTGAGGCCACAATGTCGGCCCACCAAGTAGGAGTATTTTAGAAGATGATTGTCTTTGTGATAATTATCTTGGTATGGATACGTGTTTGGTTATGAGATAGATCTGTATGATATGTTACGTGTATGGTAGGGATAGTTTTCCCCTGACAGTGGTCTTTAGGACCGAAGAGTAGGTCAGTACTCGGATATGCCTGATTGTATGCTTATAACTTGTTGTTGTATGCTAGTAGTAGGGGTGGAATAGACCCCAATTACTGGTTGAAAGATACCGATGATGATTACCGGTTGAAAGATACCGATGATGAATACCGGTTGAAAGATACCGATGATGAATACCGGTTGAAAGATACCGATGATGATTACCGGTTGAAAGATACCGATGGTATTGTATGATATGCGGTATGATGGGGGAACTCACTAAGCTTTGTGCTTACAGTTTTAATTGTGGTTTCAGGTACCTCTTTGTCAAAGGGGAAAAGAACCGGCGGCGTAGCGGCGCATCACACACATGATTTCCGCACGGTATTTTCTGGGATCGTACTCTGACTTTCTTGTTTCCAATGATATCGTTTTGAGACAAGACCTTATGTTTTATAATTAATGTAACTTTGACAATGTATTAGCAACACGCTTTATTACATGCTAAATTCTAAAAATGAAATTTTTGGCCTCGAAATTTGGGATGTTACAAGTACTTAATCCCCTCTAAGGTTTGAATAGTTAATTACCTCTTTCACACGAGTTAAGGTTTATACACCTATCTTGGACGCATGTTATCTAAATATGGAATGTAAATAAGGGGATCATTTCACGCTGCAGTGACTTGGCAACCCTCTTTTTTTAACATAAGTTAAGATCCTGGAGTTGAAACCCAATGTTTATAACATTTTCATGTTATCTCAATTTGGGATCCTCCCCAGATAATACAAAAGGTTTATAACATTTTCATGTCATCTCAAGTTGGGATCCTCCCCGAATAATACACAAGGTTTATAACATTTTCATGTTATCTCAAGTTGGGATTTTCCCAATAAAACACACGAGGTCCATAACATTTTTATGTTGGGATCTTCCCTAGAAAATAATAAAATTTATAACATTTTTATCATATGATTTGGGATCCTCCCTATAAATTTACTAAGTTTGGAATATTCCCAAGGTTATTCAAGGGTTACGATACCAACATATTACTTGGAGATGGGACACTCCTCAGAAAATATGTAAAATTTGTAATATTATAATGTTGCAAAGGTCCTTTCAGTAATTTTCCAAGTTAGAGTCATTAACAGCCGACTCCGTAAAGTTCACTAAATTAGAAACAATCAAGGATCCTTCTATGAACGGACCCTAAGATTCTGTAGAGCGAAAAAAAAATTGTAACTTTACGCTTCTCTTGAAATTGGGTCCCAAAGGTCACAAGGTCCAAAGATAATCATGTTCTATCTATCATTATTCTTACTTGTATTTCTTATCGAAGATTTATCCTAAATAGATCTCCACTATTTTGGGATCCTAAATGAGATACTAGTTGTTTTCATGTTATTAGGATCCTAAGAGTTCTTGTAAACCCTGGTCTACTTAGGATCCTGATTGTAAAAATCCTTTGAAAATCCTACTACTACATCCACACAATCAAGCATGCAAAGAGATATTAAAACAACCATATCAATAAAAGGGTTATCTATCAACCCCGCAAAAGAACATAACATCAAATTGTCTTACATCCTTTGAAACCAAAAACTACTTAATCTACTCCTTTGCAGGCCCAACCCTTAGACTGGTCATCATCGCCTGGGATTTCCTCCTCCTCGCCCACCTTTGGCTGCTGCCTTTCGGGATCCTGTCCAGTCTTAGCAGATTCACCATTCAATTGGGCAAGAATGGTGTGCCACCCTGTCAAGTCCCAGGATCCTATATTAGCCACGACTTCAGCCAGTTTGATCTTGGCTTCCTAGACGGTTACAACGGCATTGGAATTTGCCTTGGCGATCACTTCCTTCATCTCCACGATATGCTCCTCTTCCTTTTTGGCCTTCTCCTTTCTCAAAAGCTCCATCCTTTTCAGGAGGTCCTCGTTGATTGCTTTCCATATTTTCTCTTTCTCTTTGAGGACTTGCTCAACTTTTTCAACACGAACCCTCAACTCAGCAGAGCCACAGTTAGAAACCTGAAACAAGAAAGATGTAAGAGGTAGATAAGAATAAAAATATAAAGGGAATGGGGATATTTATTCTTATAGCCTGAGAAAAGGAAACCTATTTCTGGAGCGCATCTTCCGCCCCAAGATTCTGCAAGCTAAATTCAGTGGAACTCGTATTCTTTCTGTTCTTAGATCTCGGAGTTTTCATGGTCAGATCTATGGGGGCTCTCATGATGGGGGGAAGTCTTCTCTCTCATCATCATCAATTAACCACTGGACATCGTTGTATCCAAGTCATCAAGGGTAAAATGGGATCCAGAACGAATACTTTTGGATCCTAGACAGAAGAAGTCAGGACCCTCATGCGATATAGACAAAGAATTTAGGATCCTTACATTTCGACATGGAGACGATGGTAGATAAGCTCTCTTGAATAATAGATTGGATAAGCTTGAATTACCTCTATGATTCGGACATAATGGAAAAAAGAGTTGGATCATGTTCTCTATGTCTTCAGCAGGAGGAACCAAGATGCCGAACTTTAAAGCTGCAAAAACATCGGAAAAGATAAAAAAAGTGGATATCGAGATCCTCAATATAGAAACATGAAGTCCCACCCTTTCTAACCCAAGATTGAGGTAATATGAAGAAATACTTCCCTTTCCAAGCACCATCATTGTGCTTGGCTTGGATTTCAACACAAGGGGAAACCAATAAGCTTTTACCTTCAACAGAAAGTGGGAATTCCCAGAAAGTTGTAAAATCGTAAACATAGGCTAGCTCATTTAGACCGATGGAAAAATCCCTGGAATGATTCATGTAATAAATCCAATAGATGATCCTCCAAATCGCTGGCATAGCTTGGATGTACGAGATCTTTGTGATCTCAAAAAATTCTGAAACGATTCCAGAGAAAGGATAAGAAAGCCCTAGGGTAAAGGGATACTCGGGGAGACAAAACCAAGTAAAAGAAACGTAATCGAGTTGAATCCTAGCGTCAAAAGCCCTAAAGACCTGCCAATGAGAAAGGTTCCAGATGACTTCAACATCTAAATATCATCATCAGTGAAGGTGCAGGTTCCCTCGTAAGATAAGATCCTCTGATTTGTGAAATCATCATCGGGTATGGAATGATGTTTCCACGAGATCAAGTTGTTTTTCTGCCTATGATCGAAACCAAATAGGAGCAAAAAGAAAAAATAAATGAGAAAAGTACCTTCAAATGATAGACGTCAAGAAATAGGGGATAAAAGAGTAAGGAAAAACTAAATTGTTGGATGTCATATTTATACAGGAATCACGGAGAGGTAAAAGGTTGATGTGACCTACTCTAACGGCTAGAATTCAAACTGTTAGGATTTAGAAAAACTACCCTATCCGATTATCATTTCACAATCTTATCACTTTTGACTAAATTATACCTTTAAAATTTGATAGACTAACCTAAAATATTTTGCATGACTAATTTGGGGGCAATTGTTGGGGCCAGGATCCCGAAATTACATTCAGGATCCTGACTATTATAAATTATGCTCCTAACGTTTA
This sequence comes from Lactuca sativa, assembly GCF_002870075.4. Taxonomy (NCBI): domain Eukaryota; kingdom Viridiplantae; phylum Streptophyta; class Magnoliopsida; order Asterales; family Asteraceae; genus Lactuca; species Lactuca sativa. The sequence continues at coordinate 176,172,290 of NC_056623.2, forward strand.
TACCAGTAATATGCTTTGTTATTTTTTTCACATGTGTAGAAATAATCCGCCAAAGACTTATTATCAACGAATAATCATTGTGACCGTGCAAAAGACCCATAAGACCAAGTCAAGTAACATCTATAAGTTGATCTTGGAGGATCTTCGAATTGTTGGAATTCTTGGTATTAGCTTAAGACTGTAAAAAGCACCTGTATTCATCACACTACACATGACACCTAGCAGAACAACAACACTTGTACTTATATGTTGGGTTTTGAGCATTCTAACACTCCTAAGTGTACATGCAACCCTAAATACCTTGGATCTATGTTTTCTCTATTATACATGCAAATATGAGCATCCAAGGTATTATCCTAATCTAAGCTATAAAACAATGAATATAACAAGATAGAATACATACCTCTTTGATGTAGAATGTCTTCATGAAGCTTGAGTGCCTAGTGCCCCAAGTGTGACACCTCAAATGGTTCACACAACACCAAATACACTTGGAATAGCTTGAGAGAATTCTACACTCATGAAATCGGCTAGCCCTTCTTTTTCACACACTAGTGGCCGATTTTGTCAAGAATAAGATCTTTATATAGTGTTACAATTAAGGTAAACCCTAATTGTCATGACTTTCCATTTCCTTGGATCCATGGGTTCAAATACACCATGGAGCATCCATGGACCATCCTATGGGTTTTAGCCCAACTTGATTATCCATGGAGCATTAGCCCACTATACAAGTATGGATGATTACACAATCAACCCATATATTTAATTAGTCTTCTTTTGATCACTTAATTAATCCTAGATTAATTCTTGATCAATACTAATTAAATAATCTTAGTATTCTTATTATTAATATACTAGAACTTATAATATATTAATAACCATAAGTGTCTTATTTCTCTCATTATAGTCTATCCAAGTGCATGATGCCATGCAACCCAAATGGACCATGTCGGGTCGGGTCAAGTCTTACCAATTATAGTTATGGACTTAGACATTAATCCAACAGTCTCCCACTTGGATAAGTCTAAAACTATTATTGCGTATGACTTCAGGAACCAACTGGCAGTCATAGCTCTCAAAAGCTTCTGTCGAACTCTGACCTTATCGATGAACTCTGACATTTGTCAATGACTTGTCCATTAGATAAGGGATCATATATTCCTCCATTCTAGATATCATATGGACTGAGACATGGATTATAATCATTCTCTCTGTCCATTTGTTGTTTCCCAATTTCCGATTTATGACGACTGACTAATTGAACAAATCAAATCAGTCCTGGCCCGGCCGAGCACTTTCATTTGTCAGCATCAAATCATCGAGGGGCCCACGGATATCGCTTTTATCCCGAAGGTAAAAGGAATGGATAAACTTCGACTCATATGGCTTGTTCTACTACTTGTTGAATCATACACAAAGACACGTTTTTATAGCACCGAGTTACCAAATGCGTTTTCATGCAATCAATGTACTATCAACTCATAGTAAAAACTCATATCTATAGGTTTGAAGAATATAAGATATTATCGTCTCATGATCACTCGTGATAAAATCCATGAAGTGATTCCAATGAGCACGGGTTGAATCCAATACTCAGAACTTATGAGCACCCATGAGTGTTGTTACCCTTTGTCCAACATCTTAGACCTCTACAAGCCAACCCATGACAGTCTTAATTCATATCTACTTCCAACATATCACCGACTATGCATGGTTTGAATAACTTAGTCATTCCGGAAGAATAACCTAGTTTATTCTGCAAGTCAAAACATGCAAAATGAAACACAATAATAATTTAATCCAATATGGTATCAAAACCTATGAACATAAATAAAACACCTTTTATTTATCACCATATGATTACACATTATTCATTGTATATTGTTTCAGCTATCAACTTTATTCTTGAATTTAAAACAATAGTTGTCCCATGCTCCAAGCATGTACACTATGTTTTTCTAAACACTAGTCATGCCATACACCAAGTATGCATACTATGTTTGTCTATGATCTTTACTTTGTGAACTAGATCCATTGAACATAACTTCAATGATTCTCTTTTCACACTCCCAAATCCTTACTGCAAATACAAGAATTCCAAATTCATGCCATTTACTGAAATCTGTTAGATTCTAAACTTATATGCATTGAACCTCTTGTAATGATTATGCACAAAGTTAGAAGGACTTGACAACAACCATTACAGACCATTCCAAAGGAGATCAGATCCTTGGGAACATCCTTCTTGCATTAAGTTTCCTAATCTTAAACAGATTGAAAATTCTAACTTTGAAACATTTCCAGATTCCGTTTTGACTATCACTTATGAACAAGAGTTGCCTCCTTCCAGATTATGTCAATATGGTCCTTCCAGAATTATCACTATACTTCCAACTGTCCTTGAGCAAACAATATTTGGTAAACCTTAGATTGTCCTCGACAATTGTTTAATCCTTTTAGTCATATCCAGTTCTAAACCTTTTCCCTTCTTAATGCCCCAGGCATCTGGAAAATTTTAGAATGGATGAATATAGCACATGTAATCGATCCTATATCCGAAGCATATGGGACACGATTCATGATGTCTCACATAAAGACTAAACCAGTCTTTTGCTATAACATTTCCATTTCTATTTGCCAAGTTCTCATAATTCAGATTATGAAAAGGGATGTCGTAATCATAATCGAATTTAAGAACGCAAATAATGGACCCATATACAGAATTTCCTTATGTTGAGCCATTCCAACATGAAATTCATATATATATATATATATATATATATATATATATATATATATATATATATATATATATATATATATCCTTGACTAAATGATTAAAACCTCACGATCTAAGCATATAGATTTGAGATGAAGTATAATTTCCTCTCCCTTAATTATAGCAAAAACAACCTTTTCTTTTCTATAATTAACATTGCTAGCTTGCAATACTTATCATAATTATCATGCTCCCACTAACATGATGATTATTAGCATAACACTTATGCTTCCACTAGCTTTGACATGTACTCAGAAATCAGCTGACTTTCTTACCAAAGTTCAGATTTCTGATACTAGATTGTTTTGATAAGACTTTATCAAAATCATACACCTTCCCTTAGATAGCACACTTATGTGTCTAAACAATTATGAAGATGGATGCCGTAATCATAATGGTTAGACCTTTTTGCCACTTCTCACAAGTCCAAGTTAGTGTGCCGGTAAACCACACACGCTCCACTAACGACTTTGAGAATGCAAATATCACAATTGCTATCTAGCTAAAATCTACTTAGTGAAAGTGTTTCCTCACCATCATTTTCATGAGTCGGAGAGAAACCATAAGACACTTATATTTTTATGGTGTATGTGTTCTTATCCATGTGAATTGTCAAAACCATAGTCACAAGACAAGGATAATGACAAATCCAAACTCATATGGGTTGAACTCAATCTTAACTTCTTGCCACCTGGCAGCTCAAGGGCCTGCCATTGCTTCCAAGTTGTTGTGTAACACATTGAGAACTCTAAGAACTCATATACAAAGCCAACTTTAACAGGAATAGGCACAGAATATGTCAAAACGATAGGTTATAAACCTCAAGTCGTGTGCTACTGAAGAACTTCAGGTTTTATTCTTGATTAGTTCTTGAGACTTTCAAGACCTTTAAGACTCCCACTGTCCTCTTGACCTATAAGACTCCATTGTCAAACATCCAAGAGATAGTGCGAATTCTAATCAAGACAAACACTTCACACAATTGGCCTTAGTTGGTCTTTGTTTTATCCAAAACATCACAACTTACCAATTTCAAATGTACAAGAGTAGAAAACTTTTACTCTTACATTTAACAAGTGTTTTAAACCTTCTTTAAGACATTTCACTCAAGTTACAATCTTGGAGTATGACTCTAAGAATTGTTTTTGGAACGAAGTATGACTCATCTTCTTGATTTAACCACTTCAACAATTCAAGTTCCTCTTCTTAGTCATAAGAATGCACTAAGATTTTCCTTAGAGAAATAATTTTGATATGGTTTCTTAATCATTAAGATGATCACAAAACTGATACTAAAGTACTCTCCCATCTTTTCAAATTTGAGAAAATTTTATCCTTCTACCTAATTTGATTCTTCTTATTTGCTCTGCCATACATTGGAACCTTTTTCCAATGTCTCAGAGTTACACTTAAGCTTGTAAGTATAACCATATTTACTGAGCTATAGTAAATTATGACGAATAGTCTTATCGATCTTTTGTGGTGGACTTGACCAGTGCACAAGAATGTGTACTTGATCCCTTAGTCCTTCACTTGACTCACACATCCATGTGAACAAGTAATTAGTCTTAATTTTTCCAGTACTTGAAAGTTCACATTCATCATGCTATACACCTTGCATGATTTCAAGTCCCGGTCCAATTGAAACTTCGATGATGAGAATCTTTCCTTATTTGGTAAATTTAGACATTACCACAAATGAAAGAATCAATTTCATATTTCCACTCTTGCTCTTAATGGAACTATATAAGCAACAATTTTTCCTCAAATGCCATTGTAAGGATATTTTAAAATAGATAAAATCAAAAATTTTCTTTTATTTTAAAACTTTGCGGAAAAACTTATCCTTACAATCCATATGAAAACTTGTTGTTATCTATTCCTAAGCAATATCTCATAACTCCTAAGAAGTAGCTCAAGAATCCGATCTTTAAAACTACGCGATAGAAATCCATCTATGCGATCAAATTCAGCATATTCTTTCTTTAAGTTTCTTCACTTTTCTTTGATTCTTAAAACATCACCATGTGACCCAGTCACATCATGTATCAGGAATCTCAGAGTAGAAACTTAACAGAGTTAGATAGTGGATGTCACACCCCAAAACCGAGAACGGCGGAAACGTTCTGGGGCGGAGGACGTCATGTATGCATCACAACAAATGTAAAGTAGTAAACAAGCAACAACATCATCCATTGCATTAATAGTATAATTTTAGTTACAAGTGTTTTCTTTCATAGTACAAGACATGAGAATAACTTATCAAAATAAAAGACGAGTCTTGAGTGCTCCGTCTTCTCTAAACCTTGTATCGGCACCTGTCTATAATTGTAACCTGAGAATACAAGTTATTTTGAAAGAGTAGATCAGCATTTAAGCTGGTGAGTTCATAAGTATTTAATGTCATTGCTTTGATTAGTTGATATGAAAGACTGGTGAATGATTGATGAAACATTTAGTATAAGTATGAAAACTCTAGAAAATCCCATATTTCCTACTAGTATAAAAGTAGTCTTCTACCAAGACCCGAATGTTTTGAAAGTAGTCTTTTACCTAGACCTGACTGTTTTGAAAGTACGCATCTCTTGAAAATGTGATGGTTTTTCCCGGTTTAACTCTTATTAGTTAGTCCCTTAAGTATACCTGAAATGGTATCAACCTAAAACATCCATAGATTGTTCATTTACCTCTGTTGCTAACAGACGGGTTTAGGAATAGTTAGTCCCTTATGTATACCCGCGATAGTATCAACCTAAAACATCCGTAGATTGTTCATTTACCTCTGTAGCTAACAGTGGTTGTCGGAATGGTTAGTCCCTCAAAGTATCATGTGGTACTAGGAGATAAAGTCCCAATCTATCTCGTCGATGATGTGATTGAATCACAAGGTAAAGATAGAAAGGCGAACGATATAACCGTATCTTAGACATATAACATGTAATAGTAATTTGCCATATAATGTCTATGTAAAAGTATTCATGTAAGAGTATTTCTTCATATAACATGTAGTAGTAATTTGCCATATAATGTCTATGTAAAAGTATTCATGTATAGTATTCATGTAAGAGTATTCTTTCATATAACATGTAGTCTAGACTCATGAATGAACTGACTCCGGTGTAATTTCTTGTAGTAGGGAAAATGTTTTGTTTACTCTAAACTATTCCTATAATAGTTTATTAGAATGTAATTGATGAGTGACCAAGTAGGTTTATACACGATTGCTATCTAAGAGTATCGGAACTAAGTTAACTGATGGAATATTTATGACCATATATGTATACATGATATATAACTAATATTTAAACGACTTTCGGACGAATACCCAATATCCCACCAGACCACATCTCAAGGCGCGAAAAGGAAATAGGGTGGATAGCCTTTCTAAGTCTTTTAAACATTTCTTATATAACTATACATATAGAGGCATGCAATTTATAATATAAAAGCATAAGGAAGTTTTGTAAATCCGTTGAAAAGTCTAATAAAGAATCTGTGACTTGATGTCAGTTTATAAAATGATTGAAAGTATTTTATTTGATAAGACAGTTTAAGTACACGGAAAACCACTGTTTGAAAATACCTTTGTAACCGAGTTTGAAAGGAAGCTTACAGTATGTAAGACAGTTTGATAACGAGCTTTAATCATGTAAAAACGTTTAAGAAAGTCATTTGAAGTAATATAATTAGTGAAACTGTTAAACTTGTAGTAAATCCATTTGTATACTAGTATAAATCACATAAGATTGATTTATTAACAAGAAGTACCCCAAAATATTGATGGTTTTCGTGCCAAAATAATCGTATGTTTGTAGTATGATAGGTGGACACATATACATACAGTATAAGCGGAGTGTTTGATTTATATATAAATAACAACACTTTTCATTTCCAAAAGATATGATGTTATCGTGATACATTTTGCATACGAAAGTTTCTTTATAATAATTATAAATCACATGCGATTCCGTTGAATAAAAGTGTATAATGAAACTTTATATAACATACGATAATCATCGTGTGTTTTACTTGTATTCCCCCCCCCCCCCCCCCCTTAAAAGCATATAAAAATATTTATAAAACATTTAAAAGTGTGGATTATAGGGGTATGAACTCACCTGAAAGTTTGAAGATAGCGAGATGGAAAACCGGGCAGAGTTTCGTCTCGGGAAACGGATTTTTCTCGGGATTCTCGGGAATCTCGGGAGTAAAACCGACCCTCGGGACTTGAGCAAAAAGGCCAGAGCTTCGGGTTTGAACGGGCACGGAAAACGAGGCAAGACGCAAGAGAAAAGAGAAGAATTGAGCAAATTTTTCGGAAAGCCTCGCATCCCTTTTATAGGGGTGCTAAACAGCCTCGGTACGCTGGGCGTACGAGGGTACGCAGCGCGTACGAGACGTCATCGCTTACATATTTCGGATGGAGCGGGTCGGATGCGACGGCGGGTCGGACGGGTCGGATAGCTTCGCATAGGGGCGACGTGGACGATCCGAGGCCTTCGATCTGGGTACGCAGGGCGTACTCCGGTCCTATCCGATGACTCCCCTTCGGATAATACCGGGAGTTTTTATTTAAATTTATATTTATTTTAAATAAACTTCAAAAATTCATATCTCCTTCATACGAACTCCGTTTTCGACGTTCTTTATATCCACGCGAAGGTGAGACTAAGATCTACAACTTTCGTTTAGATTCCGTTGGCAAATTATGAAATAATTTTTATTATTTATTTATTAAAATGACGTGATTAAGGAATTTCTTTAAAAATTCATAACATCTTTATCTGACGTCGGTTTTTGCCAGACTTTTTACCGCTGAAATACCATTGACGAGACCTTCAATTCCCGTTTAGGTCATTCCGGCCAAAAGTCGCTCGATCTCCGATTCGATTTTTTACGTAACTTCGTATTGCCGTTTTTCTGTTGGAAAAACTTAGAATGGTCATAACTTCTTCGTTATAACTCGGATTTTAGAGTTCTTTATATGCTTGGAAACCTTGATACGATTCCTTCTACTTTATTTAACCCAAATAAGATTTTAGGAAAGTTAAATTTTGACCTAAATTTGACTTGCGTCCCATCATATCGTCTTGAAATATCGGGTTGTCACAGTGGACTTTACCTGAAGTAGAGTCAAACTTATTGACTTCAACATCCTTAGGTAAATTTGGCAGCTTCGCAACCAATGCCCCTTCCTTTGGCAATATAAACATATGGACCCTTTGATGATGGTACACGGGACTATCACAGACTTAGCTTTTCTCTTAACCATTTGGTCAACCGAGTTGACTATGGCCGATCCCTTTCCATTGGGAAGAGAATGCTTTTCTGGATTTCCTGTGTCACTATTGTCAATGTCCATCAAGTTTTAAGGAAGTTGATCTTAACAAATAGATAAGATCATTAAGGGTCTTGTCATAGTCTGTTTCATAGGTGTCCCAAAGGAACTCACTATGTGACTTAGAAAGTGATTGAACCACCAACTTTCTCAAGACTTTGACACCCCACTCTCCCGGCTTGTCAATTTGTGACTACATCTCCAAGATGTGATCACACCTAGACCTTGCCTTGCCAATAGGGCTTGAGTGACCTTAAACTTTTCAAGAACTTGTGGGTTGGGGAGAATAATTGGAGGAGGTGAATGAAGTATGATTTCCAAGGGACATCATCTTCATTTAGGAAAGCTTGTTTCAATAGATTTGGGAAGATCACAAATGTCTAAACCAGACATCTTTTGGGAGATATTCAAGATATTTGATCTTAAGTCCTTAATATGACACCCAATATGAAATATTAAGGCTAGGACCCAACAAACTATTTTATAACTTAGAAGAAGGATGCCGTAATCCAAGCTATAAAATATTTGAAGGTAGGTGAATGATGATTCACCAATTTCCACCATGAAAAACGAAATGTATTATTAGGTTTTAATTGGTTTTTGAAACTCCTAGATCTTTGAGATTCATTGAACTGTTCAATGGCATGTTTCAATCTCGAGTGTGCCCTTCAGGTTTTGTGACTGGGATGCCGAGGATCACAAAACAAGGTGTAAAGTAACCATGCAAATTACTTGGTACCCTTAAGTGTTTACCCCTCAATCGATGTGCCGGTTAACCACACACGCTTCATCGATACTATGATAAACATTAAGTTACCCTTTGCCTACCTTGTTAAATACGAGTTAGTGTGCCGGTTAACCACACACGCTCCACTAACCGACTTAAACAAAGTGCAAAGTGTAATTTCATGGATTAGCACCTTATTCACATTTTCCTAAGTAAATAAGATTGGGTATTATTAAGAGTTTAGTTACTTAGTATTTATCATTAATACTTTTAATGAAGGGAGAATTATAGTCCTGTCAAACCCGTTCGGCTAACGACCCTCCACCAGTCAAGCAAGCGGTGGGTGAGAGTGGACACCCATTAAGTTGCCATTTTATAGGCAACAACCTTATACCCACCTTATAGACCGGCTTCGTGAATGAGGCGTACTAGCGGTAAGACTGACTTTACTCTTATATATATATATATATATATATATATATATATATATATATATATATATATATATATATATATATATTATTAACTTATAATATTATAAAGTATAAGGGTTGAATTTTAACTCTTTAAAATTCTAAGGGCTAACTTAGAATTAAAGTATTCATAAGAGAAAACTTTACAAATTCCAAAACTTAAGGGCAAGTTTTGAAACTATTCAAAACTAATTAATTCCATAACTTATGTGTTTAAAGTAGTTTTAATCCAAAAACTCTTCAAGTTCCATAACTTGAGAAGAAGTTATGGAAGACTTTAAACTAATAAAAGAATTAATTTTTCTTTATTTTATAACTTATGGAATTAATTAAGGTTACACTCTTTTTTTATTATTTAATGAAGAGACTCTTGGTCCTCCATAACTTGAGGACAAGTTATGGAGTCATAAAACCATTTAATTAGAACTAGACTCTTCATTTTTGTAACCTTTGCCAACTATTATGAGTTTTATGAAACTTAAATGTGATTTTTCATATAACTTGAGGACAAGTTACAAAAACACATTTTAGAATCAACTCTTAGATTAATTTGGATTGAAAACAACTATTTCACTCAACTTTTCTATTAATCTAAGCAACTCATAAGAACAAGATAATTCAAATCAAACTTTTTCATGTAATTAGTCTAAACCTTAAACTAATACAAAACATGAATCTATTGACAATTATCTTTGGAATTGGATTAGCATGAACATTACCACATCAAAAACAAGTTTATAAGTTGAAAAACATCTTAGGGTAATGTTCCTAGTCCAATTCTAGCAAAAAAAAAGTCGAATTTATGTTGTCTGGGGTCCAACTCGTCGAGTGCACGAACCAACTCGGCGAGTTGGATGCATTTTGTCTTGGACTCGGCGAGTCCATTCATGGACTCGGCAAGTCTGCTGGGCAGACAGTATCAAAACTCGATTTTTCAGCTCCTTTTGCAAGTATAACAAGAAAACAAGCCTAGTCTCTGATACCACTATTGGGTTTTGAGCATTCTAACACTCCTAAGTGTACATGCAACCCTAAATACCTTGGATCTATGTTTTTTCTATTATACATGCAAATATGAACATCCAAGGTATTATCCTAATCTAAGCTATAAAACAATGAATATAACAAGATAGAATACATACCTCTTTGATGTAGAATGTCTTCATGAAGCTTGAGTGCCTAGTGCCCCAAGTGTGACACCTCAAATGGTTCACACAACACCAAATACACTTGGAATAGCTTGAGAGAATTCTACACTCATGAAATCGGCTAGCCCTTCTTTTTCACACACTAGTGGCCGATTTTGTCAAGAATAAGATCTTTATATAGTGTTACAATTAGGGTAAACCCTAATTGTCATGACTTTCCATTTCCTTGGATCCATGGGTTCAAATACACCATGGAGCATCCATGGACCATCCTATGGGTTTTAGCCCAACTGAATTATCCATGGAGCATTAGCCCACTATACAAGTATGGATGATTACACAATCAACCCATATATTTAATTAGTCTTCTTTTGATCACTTAATTAATCCTAGATTAATTCTTGATCAATACTAATTAAATAATCTTAGTATTCTTATTATTAATATACTAGAACTTATAATATATTAATAACCATAAGTGTCTTATTTCTCTCATTATAGTCTATCCAAGTGCATGATGCCATGCAACCCAAATGGACCATGCCGGGTCGTGTCAAGTCTTACCAATTATAGTTATGGACTTAGACATTAATCCAACATTATATTCTTTATATTTTCTTTGTAATTGACCTTTCCAATCAATAAAATTATAGAGGCATGTGATCATTATCACCTTCCAAGGTTTTATGTCGGAGATCCTAGCAAGGATCAAGGGATTTCCTTGTAAACAACTTGTGTCACTTTGATCATCATTTTATACTAGCATTATTTTGAACATCACGGTCTCTCATACACTTTGGTCGATTCTTGATTGTTCTTTTTTTTTACCAAGACAGTTGCGTGGGCATCTTGTTCACTAGTCTTTGATATATAGCACCTGCATTTGGATCTATTGAAATCCGGTTGAGCATCCATGAAGGTAAGGATTTCATGACCTGTAGTTACATCTACCAAAGAGTTTATATATAAGAGGAAATAGATCCTTAGGATAGGTTTTATTAAGATCCGTGAAATTCGCACACACTCTTTACTTTCCACTCTTTTTTTCGACTATCACCATGTTGGTGAGCTATCTTGGGAATTTTACTTTGAAGAGTTAAGAATTCAATCAAGTTAGGATTTCAATAAAGAAATGAACACAAGATGTAAATAATTTCGTTTAAACTCGGATATAGTCTGGAAGCAATCAAGTTACAAACTACGAAATACGTCATGTAAAAAGCGAACAAGTAACCTAGACAACAACGCTATTTAGAGTTGTGATAACCCATAAAATATGTCACCAACCACCGTTAGTATTTTTTATCTCAAAATCATGTAATGAGGCAACAATGTAATAATTCAATATATGAAAGAGTATATTCAATTTTTGTCATTAACTCGCATATTACATCAAATAACAGGCTAAAAAATAAATGCGCGGAAAATCGTGTCATCTTAGGAGTAGGTTGACATTTTTAGGATGTACACACCAATGAGATTTCGAAAATATAAACTTCGTAAAAATCCGACTCTGTGTGGGAGACATATGGTTTTTATGGTAAATAAAAATCTACCACACATAAAAAGTTACAACGACAAAAACTACGAAAAGAATAGTTGTCTTTTAGATAAAGCCATCAAATGGAAAATCATAGTACTTCTCAAGGTAGGAATTTTGATACAAAGAACACCTAAAACAGAACCCGAACGAAAGAGTTGTCATTTTTTGATAATCATAATGGTTATAAAATACATACTAAAAATGGAAGTAAAAATTAGCAAAAACAACCTAAAGGAAAGTAGTAGTATGTCGAGACCTACACAGGGATATAAGAATCATCGAAAACGAAGCTCATATGCGGGAGTTACGAAATTTAGAAATCGAATTATCGTAACGCATACACTACTGCGTGTGTTTTGACGTCTACGATTTGTCAGGCTACGCGTGACATGGCACACTGTATGGAGGACACATGACATCTCCCTGATGGACCCACGCGCATAGCTTCCATGGCGTGACGCACTATGTGCGCCCCCAAAACTTGGTATAAATAGAAAGCTTCAGAAGTCCATTTCTCACACCTCCATACAACTATCTCTCTCTCTCTCTTTCTCTCTCTCTCTCACACACTCTCTCTCTCTCTCTCTCTTTTAATTTCTATGCCCTTACCTCCCGAGAGATTCCCGAGTTTTAGCTTCCCGATTATACCCTACATCAACGGTTCACGCTTCAAGGGTGAGTTCACGACCCCACTTTTACAGTTTTCAAACCTTTTACATGGGTGGGGGGATACATGTCAAACTAGTACTGATTTCACGCTAACTTACCCACCTATAAAACAAGAGAAATTATTAATAGTTGTATAACCTTAGTGATATAATCATGCCTAGTATATTAGGGCAACATTATGCCTTGTAGGTATCCTGCCAACTTTTGTGGATAATATTATGCCTAGTTATCACGCTGACTTACCCACCTATAAAACATGAATAACAAGTTGCTACGTAGGCCAAAATTTTAGGGAACACTATACCTAACTGTTGCCCTGGCCAAACTATTTGATAACTTAGTACCTAGCAGTTACTATGCCCATAACATCCAACCAAAGTAAACATTCATGACTTAGTTATATATATATATATATATATATATATATATATATACACACACACACACACACACACATAGGTTCATGTGAAAACATAAATATTTTACGAAAATGCGCAAACAAATTTGATCTTATAAAAATCAAACACATGTAATTTTGAAATTAAATTTATTAGCAATAAATTAAAGATAATAAGTTTACATAGGAGAGTGCTATGATAATATAGATTTAAAGGTGGTTTTAACCACCGTTTCTCATTTTTTTTCACGTCCTTAACCACTTTAAAATTAAAGCTTACATAATAAAAATGTCAAAAAACATGGTTTTCTAATATGAAACAATTTCTCATGTATCATCGATTATCATCATGTAGTTCAAAGTTTGGATTGATTCTTATCCAAAATATAAGTTTGAGGTGACACAATTTGTAACATCCCAAAATCGAGACCCAAATTTTTTGGTTTTAAAGTATATTACTTGTAAAAACGGTTAACGGAAAACAACATTGACATCCTTTCAATCATAAAGTCACAAATCACAAGTCTCAAACTCATATGAACAAATAGTATAATATCAAAGTACAATCTCAGGTTTCTCAAATGTGGAATATCATGTGTGAATGTGTGATGCGCTGCTACCCCACCAGCTCTTTCCCCTTAGATGAAGAGTTACCTGAAACCAAAACTAAAAACCGTAAGCACAAAGCTTAGTGAGTTCCCCTATTATACCCATACCAAATAATGCATAATCTTCGGTATCTTTCAACCGGTAATTGTCGGGCATAGCCGGGAGCTGGACTCCTCCTCGGTATCTTTCAACCAGTAACCAGGAACTAACCTCCCCTTAGGTATCTTTCAACCGGTAACTGGGAGCTGCCCTCCCCTTCGGTATCTTTCAACCTCTAACCGGGGACTATTTCACCCATACTACCACTAATACATATCAAGCACAATAAACATATGAGGCACAATAAACATAACTCATATCAACAATAGATAATTATCACAAAGACAATCATCTATCTAACACTCTTACTTGTGGGCCAGCATTGTGGCCGTAGACCCACTCCCACTAGGAGAAAACTCACCTCAAAGTCGTGTAGTGTTTGCACTGATCTCGGTATGAAAACCAACTATCCTCGAATCCTCAATCCCTACACAACAACTTTTCTAACGTATAAATTCATAATCGTAACCCTTACAAGGGTCAACTCAAGTCTGAGACAAGGTCAATGTCAACACCTTGGTTAATGGTCAATCATCTGGTCAAAGTCAACACCTGGTTGAATCGACTCGCCGAGTTGGTCCGCCAACTCGCCGAGTCCCCATGTTCACCTACTGCCATAATCCTATCCTTACTCATCAAGTATAGCAAGAGCTCGACGGGTTCGCCTTCAACAACACATCTGACTATCAACCGACTCGCCGAGTTCGTCCTTGAACTCGTCGAGTTCATCTTCATCCATATGAAGATGTTCAGTCTATGACTCACTGAGTTATCCTTGAACTCGTCGAGTCCATCTTCAAGTGGTTGGGACATTGTCTTGAACTCACCAAGTCTGCTCATCCACTCGCCGAGTCCTATGATTTACAGGTCTAAAATAAATCCTTAGCAGGCTGAGTGTTCCTTCCACTCAACCAAAACCATTTCCAAAAGACGTTTGGGGGAAAAACGTCCCGACTCGCCGAGTCACCCAATCGACTCGTCGACTCCCTCCTAGTCCAAAACTATACAGTCGATTATTGTGACAACCTGAAATTTTTTGCTTTGAAAGCTCAGTCAGTTAACTCAACTCAATAACAGGCTCACTCCTGATAACATTTGGAATTGTTGTAATTGTTGGATTAGTGTCTAAGTCCATAACTATTTTGGTATGTACTTGACCCGATGGTGCATGGTCCTTTTGGGTTGCCTTCACCAAAGCAACTTGATAGGATGAATTATGGAGAGAAAGGATTAAATATGATTTATTAATATATTATGAGAATAATATATTAAAGGAGAAATCATATTGTTTAATATTAGTCAAGAATTAATTGGTAATTAGTTTTGTGACTAAAAGAGATTAATTAAACTTAAGGGACTGAAATTGTAATTATAAGATAATTGCAATTTGGGCCATGGATTGCCTTATATTAAGGAATGGACGAATTCTATGGGGAAGCCCATAAGAAATCGTCCAAGGCCTTAAGGAAAGGGCTCCATGGGTTGCTTAGGGCTTAAACATCCAAATTAGGGTTTCCTTGTTAGATAACCCTAATAGTCTCACTATATATAGAACCCTTAAGGCTCAAAAAACGTGGGGAACTTCTTTTCTAGGGTTAGAACACGTTTTGGGCAACCTTTATCCTCTCTCCTCTTCATCCTCTTGCTTATGGTGTTTGTGAACCATTAGAGGAGTGACATTTGTGACTCTAAGCTTTCTAAAGTCAATACAAGGAGGAATTGTGATTGTTATTGCTACATAACAATCAAGGTAATATCTTAAACCCATTCTTATGTTAATATGATTACTTGTATGCTAGAATTAGGGTTTATAGTCTTGGATAACTTGCATGTACAATAGAGAAACCTAGATCCAAGCATTAGGGTTTGTATGAGCACATAGGATGTTCTTAGGACCAAAACCCATCAGTGGTATCAGAGCCTAGACTGGTTTCTATTGTATTGATGCATTATATGATTGAAAAAATTTGATTATTTGGTTTCTGGAGGCTGGAGTCGCCGAGTCCATAGCTGAACTCGCCGAGTCCATGCTGACTTGACGAGTCCATGCTTGACTCGACGAGTCAACTTGTCAGATGGGGCTATCTTCGCGATTTCTTGTTGTTTTTGCTTATGGAAAGTTGCCTTATCACATTAGATCAATATAAATCCGATTTTTTTGATATATATGAGTATATTCTTGATCTAATTGAAGATATTTATCAATTAATAAAATATTTGTTTCCTTATGTGATAATTGATTAATTATTTTGATTAAATTAGTAAATTGTTTTGCAATAAATCATTAAATAAATCAAATATGGATAATTATGTGATTAATTGTTAATTTAGATTATTTGTTATTTGATCCTTGTGTTATGAAATGTTTCATATTTACCCCTTTAGGTTTTATAGTTTAAATTTGAACCCAAAGGTTTTGTTGTTTTGAAATTTAAATAGTTAAAACCCTAATGTTTTGAAAAAGGTTTCAAAACTTGCCCTCAAGTTTTGGAATTTAAATTTTTATTAATTGTTTAATTTTGATGTATATCTAAATTCTAAACCCAAATGTTTTGAAATGTTTCAAAACTTGCTCTCAAGTTTTGGAATTTAAAAGTTGATTAAAAGTTTAATTAGGAATGTTAAATTCTAAAACCCTAGTATTGTTTTGAAAAGTTCGAATCACACCCTTATGGTTTTATTAATTAATTAAGGTGTATAATTAAAAGAGGTTTAATAAATCCATAAAAGTTTAGGCTTATGTTTTAATTGAATTAAAAGTATAATTGTTAAATTAGACCACCTAGTATTTTAAAAGTGTAAAATACACCCTATACTATATATAACATTAAAAGTCTAACATTATATATATGTATGAGTAAAAGTCAGTCTTACCGTTAGTAGGCCTCATTCACGAAGCTGGTCTATAAGGGGTGTTTAAGGAAATTGCCTATAAAATGGCGACTGAATGGGTATCCACTCTTACCCACCGCACTCTTGACTAGTGGAGGGTCGTTAGCCGAACAGGTAGGATAGGACGAAACCTTCCATTATAAGTATAATGAAGTATAAAAGTAACTAAATGTTTTCATAAAATTCCCAATCTTAGTTACTTAGGCAAAAGTGACTTGATGCAATTCCATGAAATTACACTTTGTGCCCTTGCGAAGACGTTAGTGGAGCGTGTGTGGTTTACCGGCACACTAAATGGTTCTAAGCAAAGGTAGCAAAGGGTGACTCAATGTTTGTCATAGTTCGGTGGAGTGTGTGTGGTTTACCGGCACATCGAATAGGTGATTGTAACATGTGAGGGCACCATGTAAGTTTGCATGGTTATTCACACCCGCTCTGTGATCCTCGGCATCCCAGTCACAAACAAGAGGGGCATATCAAGATTTAAACATGCCATTGAAACGTTCAATGAATCTCATAGGATCTAGGAGTTTTCATAGATTTAAAACTTAAATTTCTTTTTCGTTTTTCATGGTGGAAATTAGTGAATCGTCATTCACTTACCTTCAAATATTCTGCAATTAGGGTTACGTCATCTCTCTCCCGAGTTGTGGAATATTGTGTTGGGTCCTAGCCTTAGTATTTCATTTGGGTGATGTACTAAGGACTCAATCTATCAACTAACTTGAATTCGTTTTCTCCCATTTTGTAGATGTCAAAGTACGACAACTATGGTCTTCCCAAATCCCATGGAACAAGCTTTCCACATGAAGATGATATTCCACAATTCGATCGAGGAACAAGAAATCATGCTTCACTTCCTCCACCTCCTCCAATTATTCTCCCTAACCCACAAGTTCGAAGACTTGAAAAAGTTCAAACTCACTCAAGCCTTTTTGGCAAGTAAACAGAAAGAAGGAAAGTCGGTGTGTGCACACGTCCTAGGGATGAAGTCACACATTGATAGGTTAAGAATGTTGGGATATGTTGTCTATGAGGAGATGGCTATTGATTGGGTTCTTCATTCACTTCCTAACTCGTATAGTGAGTTCGTAAGAGAGTACTATATGATGAACTGCGACGTGACCCTTATAGATCTCACATATATGCTTATTGTTGCTGAATCAACAATGTTTTGACGCAATAGAAAAGCAAAGTTGTTTGGTGAATCTGCTTTCAAGACCTCTATGGATATAGACAATGGCAACAAAAGACATGCTATGATCGAAAAGTTTGATCATAAGAGAAAGGCAATGTCTGAAGTAGTTTCATGTTCTGTTCGAAAATAGTCAATTTGCTTTTATTGCCAAGAGAAGGGGCATTGGAGACGAAGCTGCCCTATTTACCTAAGAGATCTAAGAGATGGGAGAGTCAAAACGTATGGCTCTGCTTTAGGTAAAATCCATTGACTAACTCTTTTAAGCTCCTATTCTAGATTCTTAATACATAATGTGATAAGATTACAGTTGATGTTTTGTATGATCGAAGAAAAGAAAGGAAGCTTAAGGGAAGAAGTGAGCAGAATCTAACCGTGAAGGAATGGATTTCGATCAGATTACTTGAAGATTAGATTCTCAAGCTGCTACTTAGAGTTAGAATTAGATTGCTAAGAAAGATATATTAGCATAGTTTTTCAATGAATTGCATTATAAGGACAAATTTTTCCGCAAATAAAATAAATTTTGATTTTATATTATTTATTTATCCTTGCAATGGCATGCATGAAAATTGATGTTTGAGGTTTTCTAATATTAGCAATAATGGATTTGATTCTTAATTATGTTGTTTATGGAAATGTCGAGAATTTACCAAATAGGGAGAGTTTCTCATCGCCCAAGTTTCAATTGGACAGAAACTTGGAATCATGCAACTTGGTTGCACGATGAATGAGAAATTTTATATTTGGAAATTAGACTAATTTATTGACAAAGTGTCAAGTGAAGGACTAGGAGATCGAGTACACAAAGTTATGTGTTGATCAAGTCCACCATAAGAGTAACAAAGATATTCGTCATGATTTACTAAAGCCTTAGTAAATATGATTATACTTATAAGATTAAGTGTAATTCTGAATTGATTGAAAAAGTTTAAATCAATAGCATAACGAATAAGAAGAATCAAGTAGGCAGAAAGATAAAAGTTTCTCCATTCTAAGAAAAAGGGAGAGTACCTTTTATGCTTTATGATAAGTATTAATGATTAAGAACCATATCTCAATTGATCCTCTAAGTGAGTCTTAGTACAATTGCATGTCTAAGAAGAGGAATCAAGAATAGAAGAACCGGTTATATCAAGAAGTCAATCATACTTTGTTCCAAAACAAGTCTTAGAGTTAAGAGTGTGACATTGAGTGATAACTATTAAGAAGGTTTATAACATTCATCAAATGAGGAAAGTTGTGATGTCTTGGATAAGACAAAGACCAACTAGGACCTATTTATGAAGTGTTTTGATAAAAACTACACTAACTCTTGAATATTTGTTTGTCAAGAAATGTTTATTGACAAGAGAGTCTTATATGTCAAGGAGTCAGTGGGAGTCTTAATGGTCTTGAAAGGTTTCAAGAACAAATCAAAAATAGACCTTATTGATCATCACTAGCATGCGAGTTGAGGCTTACAACCTATCGTGTTGACACTATATTGTTTCTGTGCCGTTCCAATTGAGTTAATTATGCATGTGAGCACTATGAGTTCTCATTCGAATGCATAAAAGGCAAGGACCTTGATCAATGAAAAGTACATTGATAGGAAAAAGTGAGCTGCTTAACTACTTGGAAGACATGGTGGGCAGCTGTGTTACCATAAGGCAAGAAATCAAGATTAAGAAAGTTCGGTCCATATGAGTTTGAATTTGTCACAAACTTTGGATAGGAACACATACACCATTAAAATCTAAGTGTCATAAGATTCCCTCCTTCATGAAAGTGACTGTGAGGAAATGCTTTCACTAAGAAAGATTCTAAAAGGATATTGATTGTGAAAAAAAATTTGTATTCTCGAATTCGATTATGGTTACGGTATCCCTTTCCATGATTTGAATTGTGAGGTTTGGCAATTAGTCTGAATTGTTTAGACACACATATGAGCTATCTAAAGGAAAGGTGTATAAGCTTAGATAAAGGATTATCAAAGCATTAGGTATTAGAAACATGAACTGAAGAAATTCGATAAGTATTGTTTTTCTGAAAGTTTAAGTTGTTTTTTAATACATGTCAAAGCTAGTGGGAGCATAAGTGTTATGTTTTATAATAACCATCATGATAGTGGGAGCATAAATGTTATGATTGCATGATTATTATGGAAAGTATTGCAAGTTAGCAATATTAATTATAGAAAACAATAGTTACACTTTGCAAAGTTGCAAGAGTTAAAAAGTTGTTTTGCTATAATTAAGGGAGAGAATATTATGCTTCATTTCAAATTTAAAAGGTTTAGGTTGTGGAATGTTAATAAATTAGTCAAGGAAACATAGTGTGTTCACAAATTTCGATTATGATTACGGCATTCCTCTTCATAGTTCGAATTTTGAGAACATAGCACATAAAATATTATGGCAGAAGATTGATAAAGTATCAAATCTTTATGTAAGACGTTATGCATCGTGTCCCATACGCTTCGGGTATAGGATCGATTGCAAATGCTATAATATTTGACCATTCTAAAATTTTCCAAATGTCTAGCGCATTTAGAGGGAAAAAGGACAAGAATCGGTTTTGACTAAGATAATTAAACAACTATCAAAGGACAATCCAAAGTTCGCCTAGGATTGGTCGCTTGTGAGTAGTTGGAAGTATAGTATTGGATGGACCATATCGACATTATTATGAATAGATAAGATTCTATTGAGAATGAGTTGTCATATGGTAAGTATGGAAAGTTTTCCATATTGGGAATTGAATATTGAAAATCTATGTCTAGATTAGAAACTTTTATGCAAAAGGATGTTCAAAGGAATGTACTTTGAGTGAGAGACATCATATCTAAGGAATTGTATTGTAACAATCTCCGATAGAGGACTTTGTAATATCGTTGGCAATAGTCTTTGTGATTTTTTGTGCTATGATATTACGAAAAGGATCATTGCATAAAATGTTAGAATCTAACACATTCTATAAGTGGCAAGGATTTGATATTCTTTCACTTATGAAAAAGAATTAGGAATTGTGAAATGAGTATGATTGGAAATGTGTTCATTTGATCTATTTCACAAAGTAAGAACCATAGGTAAACATTGTGTGCATGATAAGAGCATGGAACAAGTGTAATAATTCAAGTAAGAAGTTGATTACCAGAAACAACAAATAATGAGTAATCGATATGGTGATAAATAAAAGGTCTTTTATTTATGCTCAAAGGTTTGAGGCCATATGGGATTAGTATTATTCTTGTGTTTCACTTTGCATGTTTTGACTTCCTGAATAATTTAATTGGTTTAATTATTCGAATGGGCCACAGTCGTTCGTATGTTGGAAGTAGGTATGAATAAAGACTGTCGTGAATTGGTGTGTGGATTGTCTAAAGAGCATTAGACATAAGCAAATGTTTGCTGCAACGTTCATGAGTGCTTATGAATATGATTTGAGCATTGGATTAAACTCACGCTCACTTGGATCACTCCATGAATTGTATCACGAGTGATTGGTGAGACAATAACATCTTATATTCTTGAAATCGAGATGTGTGAGTTGTATCTTGCAAATCGGTTGCACAATGATAATATGTAAACGCATTAGTAACTTGGTGTCATAAAACATATTGTTGTGTGTGATTCAGTGAGTGAGTACAAGCGAGCATTGAATCAAAGTTTATCCGTTCCTTTTATCCAAAGTAGGATAAAAGCGATATCTTTGGGCCCCTCGATGATTTAGTGATGACAAACGTAAATGCTCAGCCGGACTAGGGCTAATTTGATTTGTTCAATTAGTCAGTCGTCATAAATCGGAAATTGAGATATAGTACAAAGAGAATGATTTGAAATCATATCTCATATGATATCTAGAATGGAGGAATATATGATCCCTTATCTAAGGACACGCGTATCTGATAGGATCAGAGTTGACATCGACTTTGGAAAGATACGATTGCAGATCAGGATCTGAAGTCATACGCATAATAGTTATTAGACTTATCCAAGTAGGAGACTGTTGGATTAGTGTCTAAGTCCATAACTATTTTGGTATGTACTTGACCCGATGGTGCATGGTCCTTTTGGGTTGCCTTCACCAAAGCAACTTGATAGGATGAATTATGGAGAGAAAGGATTAAATATGATTTATTAATATATTATGAGAATAATATATTAAAGGAGAAATCATATTGTTTAATATTAGTCAAGAATTAATTGGTAATTAGTTTTGTGACTAAAAGAGATTAATTAAACTTAAGGGACTGGAATTGTAATTATAAGATAATTGCAATTTGGGCCATGGATTGCCTTATATTAAGGAATGGACGAATTCTATGGGGAAGCCCATAAGAAATCATCCAAGGCCTTAAGGAAAGGGCTCCATGGGTTGCTTAGGGCCTAAGCATCCAAATTAGGGTTTCCTTGTTAGATAACCCTAATAGCCTCACTATATATAGAACCCTTAAGGCTCAAAAAAACGTGGGGAACTTCTTTTCTAGGGTTAGAACACGTTTTGGGTAGCCTCTATCCTCTCTCCTCTTCATCCTCTTGCTTATGGTGTTTGTGAACCATTAGAGGAGTGACATTTGTGACTCTAAGCTTTCTAAAGTCAATACAAGGAGGAATTGTCATTGTTATTGCTACATAACAATCAAGGTAATATCTTAAACCCATTCTTATGTTAATATGATTACTTGTATGTTAGAATTAGGGTTTATAGTCTTGGATAACTTGCATGTACAATAGAGAAACCTAGATCCAAGCATTAGGGTTTGTATGAGCACATAGGATGTTCTTAGGACCAAAACCCATCAGTAACATCCAAAAATACGACCCAAAAATTTTGTTCTAATAATAATAAAAACCATATACTTATCGTCACATCATAAAACCATGTGTCAAATATCTCAACCCATAATAAAATGTCATGAACATTCGTGCCAAATCAAACTATGAATCAAAACAAACTCCCAGGAAAAAGACTGAAGTTGTGGTGTGTGCGATGCCATCATCCCGAGCTCTTCCCTTTACTTGCGGAAGTACCTGAAACCAAAACTAAAACTGTAAGCACAAAGCTTGGTGAGCTCCCCCAAACTACCACATACCATACATAACATATAAAGCATCTACTGGGCCTTGCTCACTGCATCGAACCGAAGTCCGAAAACTAACCAGGTCCTTGCCATCTGCATCGAACCGAAGTCCGAAACTAACTGCATCGGACCGAAATCCGGAACTGATTAGGACCTTGTCCCATGCATCGGACCGAAGTCCGGAACTGACTGAACATAACAAAGAATAAACATATCAGCTAGCATGGATACATATACTGCATACTGCATCGGAACATAGTCCGGAACACATAAAACCAAACATGCTTGAATCACAAAGACATCAAGCACCCTAACTACTGCATCAGACCGAGGTTCGAAACTACTACTAACTAAACGGGTTGGCATGGTGGCCGCAGACCCAATCCTACTGGAAGGAAACTCACCTCGTAGCCTAGCTGCTGAAAGGACTGCTCCGGAATCTGTCTGCTGCGGCTCTGGTTTCACCCCAGCTACAATTTCCATAAGCACCATCAATCAAATACTGATAATAATATTGGGGGTAAAAATGACTCTCTTACCCCTGGTCCACGTCAACCTAACGGTCAAAGTCAACATTCATTTGGCCTGACTCGTCGAGTTGGGTCACCAACTCGTCGAGTCTTTACTCTTGCTTTCTTGTTTCTACTCGCTACTACTCGTCGAGTTTTAGCACAAACTCGGCGAGTTCCTCTTTGTTACTAACACTCCGACAACCTGCATCTGACTCGCCGAGTTGTATGAACAACTCGTCGAGTTCTCCTTCATCAGATGAACACTCTAGCTGTGACTCGCCGAGTTGTATGAACAACGCGTCGGGTCTGTTCTTGAGTCATGAAGATTACCTTGGACTTGCCGAGTTCTTCCACTAATGAGTCTAACCCTCTAGCTCACCGAGTCCATCTCTCACTCACTGGTTCCACTTGGCATAACTCGAAAAAATGAAAAACAGGGGACTCGCGACTCGACTCGCCGAGTCTGAAGAACGACTCGCCGAGTTGTATACATGCAAACACTATATACTCAATTCTGCTTGAAACTAGTCCATTCCATTCATAGATCTGGGTTCCTGGTTGCGAATCTGCCAATTTACTTAAGGGTGTTAAAGTCAATAAGTTTGACTCTACTTCAGGTAAAGTCCACTATCTAACTCTGCTAAGTTTCTATTCTGAAATTCTTGATACATGATGTGACTGGGTCACATGGTGATGTTTTAAGAATCAAAGAAAAGTAAATAAACTTAAAGAAAGAATATGATGAATCTGATCGCGTAGATGGATTTCTATCGCATAGTTTGAAGATTGGATTCTTGAGCTACTTCTTAGGAATTATAAGATATTGCTTAGGAATAGATAACAACAAGTTTTCATATGGATTGTAAGGATAGTTTTTCCGCAAAGTTTTTAAAATAAAAGGAAAAATGATGATTTTATTTATTTTAAA
Source organism: Lactuca sativa (assembly GCF_002870075.4). Taxonomy (NCBI): domain Eukaryota; kingdom Viridiplantae; phylum Streptophyta; class Magnoliopsida; order Asterales; family Asteraceae; genus Lactuca; species Lactuca sativa. The sequence goes on from NC_056623.2 coordinate 176,196,667, forward strand.
AATATCCTTACAATGGCATTTGAGGAAAATTTTGTTGCTTATATGATTCCATTAATAACAAGTGTGGAAATATGAAATTGATTCTTTCATTTGTGGTAGTGTCTAAATTTACCAAATAAGGAAAGATTCTCATCACCCAAGTTTCAATTGGACCGAAACTTGGAATCATGCAAGTTGTATAGCATGATGAATGAGAACTTTCAAGTATTGGAAAATTAAGACTAATTACTTGTTCACATAGATGTGTGAGTCAAGTGAAGGACTAAGGGATCGAGTACACATTCTGGTGCACTGGTCAAGTCCACCACAAAAGATCGATAAGATTATTCATCATAATTTACTAAAGCTCAGTAAATATGGTTATACTTACAAGCTTAAGTGTAATTCTGAGACACTGGAAAAGGTTCCAATGTAAGGCAGAGCGAATAAGAAGAATCAAATTAGGCAGAAGGATAAAAGTTTCTCAAATCTAAAAAGATGGGAGAGTACTTTATATCAGTTTTTATGATCATCTTCCTGATTTAGAGACCTTATCACAATTCATCCTCTAAGTGCCTTCTTATAGCTAAAAAGAGGAGCTATGAAATGTTGAAGTGGTTAAATCAAGAAGATGATTCATACTTCGTTCCAAAAAAAAACAATTCTTAGAGTCATACTCCAAGATTGTAACTTGGGTGACATGTCTTAAAGAAGGTTTAAAACACTTGTCAAATGTAAGAGTAAAAGTTTTCTACTCTTGTACATTTGAAATTGGTAAGTTGTGATGTTTTGGATAAAACAAAGACCAACTAAGGCAAATTGTGTGAAGTGTCTGTCTTGATTAGAATCCACACTATCTCTTGAATATTTGACAAGAAAGTCTTATAGATCAAGGAGACAGTGGGAGTCTAAAAGATCCTGAAAGGGTTTCAAGAAGTAATCAAGAACAAAAAAAAAAACCTGTATTTCATCACTAGCACACAACTAGAGGTTTATAACCTATCGTGTTGACATTTCAGTGCCCATTCCAGTTAAAGTTGGCTTTGCATATGAGTTCTTAGAGTTCTCAATTGGTTGCAAAACAACTTGGAAGCAATGGCAAGCCCTTGAGCTGCCAGGTGGCAAGAAGTTAAGATTGCACAAGTTCAATCCATATGAGTTAGGATTGATTTGTCACCAACCTAGTCCTGTGATTATGGTTTTGACAAATTCACATGGATAGGAACACTTACACCATAAAATCTCAGTGTCATAAGGTTTCTCTTCGATTCATGAAAATGATGGTAAGGAAACTCTTTCACTAAGTAGATATCAATTGTGATATTTGCAGTTCTCAAAGTTGTTAGTGGAGCATGCGTGGTTAACCGGCACACTAACATTGACTTATGAGAAATGGCAAAAGGTCTAAACAATTTAGACTATGATTACGGCATCCCTTTTCATAGTTCTGAAATTGTTTAGACACACTTTTGATCTATCTAAGAGAGGTGTATGATTTTGATAAAGTCTTATTAAGGCAATCTAGTATCAGAAATCTGAACTTTGGTAAGAAAGTCAATAAAGTATTGATTTCTAGAAGTCCAGTAGATTTCTGGGTACATGTCAAAGCTAGTGGGAGCATAAGTGTTATGCTAATAATCATCATGTTAGTGGGAGCATGATAATTATGAAAATATTGCAAGTTAGCAATGTTAATTATAGAAAACAAAAGTTTCAATCCGTGAGGCTGAAGGGGTTGAAAAAGTTGTTTTGCTGTAATTAAGGGAGAGGAAATTATAGTTCATTTCAATTCTAAAAGATTAGATTGAGGTTTTAATCAAATTTAGTCAAGGATATATATGAATTTCACGTTAGAATGGCTCAACATAAGGAAATTCTATATATGGGTTCATTATTTGCGTTCTAAAATTCGATTATGATTACGACATCCCTTTTCATAATCTGAATTATGAGAACTTGGCAAATAGAAATGGAAATATTATAGCAAAAGACTGGTTTAGTCTTTATGTGAGACATCATGGATCGTGTCCCATATGCTTCGGATATAGGATCGATTACATGTGCTATACTTATCCTTTCTAAAATTTTCCAAATGCCTGGGGCATTAAGAAGGGAAACGGTCTAGAATTGGATATGACTAAAATGATTAAGTAATTGTTGAGGACAATCTAAGGTTTACCAAAGATGAAGTATAGTGTTAATTCTGGAAGGACCATATTGACATAGTCTGAAAAGAGGCAACTTTCGTTCGGAAGTGATAGTTAAAATGGAATATGGAAATGGTTCAAAGTTAGAAAGTATTCAATCTGTAAGATTAGGAAACTTAATGCAAGAAGGATGTTTCCAAGGAGTTGATCTCCATTGGAATACTCTGTAATGATTGTTGCCAAGTCTTTGAGAATTTGTGCATAATCATTACAAGAGGATCAATGCATATAAGTTTATAATCTAACAGATTTCAGTAAATGGCATGAATTTGGAATTCTTGCATTTGCAGTAAGGAATTGGGACTGTGAAATGAGAATCATTGAAGTTATGTTCAACTAGTCTATTTCGCAAAGTAAAGATCATAGAAAAACATAGTATGCATACTTGGTGTGTGGCATGACTAGTATTTAGAAAACATAGTGTACATGCTTGGAGCATGGTACAACTAGTGTTTTAATTCAAGTATAAAGTTGATAAAACCGAAACAATGAATAATGAGTAATCAATATGGTGATAAATAAAAGTGTTTATTTATATTCATAGGGTTTGATACCATATCTGATTCATTTATTCTTCTGTTTCACCTTGCATGTTTTGACTTCTAGAAAAAACTAGGTTATTCTTCCGGAATGACTAAGTTATTCAAACCATCCATAGTCGGTCATATGTTGGAAGTAGATATGAATCAAGATTGTCATGGGTTGGCTTGTAGAGGTTTAAGATGTTGGACAAAGGGCTACAACACTCATGAGTGCTCATAAGTTCTGAGTATTGGATTCAACCCGCGCTCATTGGAATCACTTCATGGATTTTATCACGAGTGATCATGAGACGATAATATCTTATATTATTCAAACCTAGAGATATGAGTTGTTACTATGAGTTGGTTGTACATTGATTGCACGAAAACGCATTCGGTAACTCGGTGTTATAAAACGTGCCTTTGTGTATGATTCAACAAGTAGCAGAACAAGCCATATGAATCAAAGTTTATCCATTCCTTTTACCTTCGGGATAAAAGCGATATTTGTGGGCCCCTCGATGATTTAATGATTACACATGTGAGTGCTTGGCCAAGCCAGGACTGATTTGATTTGTTCAATCAGTCAATCGTCATGAATCGGAAATCAGGAAACAACAAATGGACATAGAGAATGATTATAATCCATGTCTCAGTCCATATGATATCTAGAATGGAGGAATATATGATCCCTTATCTAATGGACAAGTTCGTTGACAGGATCAGAGTTCGACAGCGGCTTTAAGAGCTACAATTGCCAGTTAGGTTTTGAAGTCATACTCAATAATAGTTTTAGACTTATCCAAGTGGGATACTGTTGGATTAATGTCTAAGTCCATAAATATATTTGGTATGTACTTGACCCGACCCGGCATGGTCCATTTGGGTTGCACTTCACCGACACAATTTATATGGATAGTCTTTTAAGAATAGTATATTTATGATTTATATTAATATATTATAAGTTCTAATATATTAATATGGAATCATATTATTTAATTAGTATTGATCAAGACTTAATTTAGAATTAATTAAGTGATCAAAATGAACTAATTAAATATGGACTCTTATATATATGGAATGGGTCAAGTTCATTTAGGTTGGGCTAAGCTTTCATGGATAGTCCATGGAGTGTTTAACCCATGGATCATATGAAATGAAAGGTCATGGGTTTAACCCTAGTCTCCATACTATATAAAGATGTCCTTGGTTGGTGAAATTGGCACTAGCGTGGTTACACTAAGAGGGCTAGCCGATTTCACTAGAGAGAACCAAGTATTCATATTCTCTAAAGTCTTCCAAGGTGTTTTGGTGATTTGTGATTCCACTTGAGGCTTCCACACTATTGGGGCTAAGCTCTTAAAGCTTGAAGACATCAAGCTACATCAAAAGGTATGTTATCTAACTAGTACTTTGTAGTATAAGAACTTCATAATATGCTAGTTAGGATTAAAGCCTTGGAAAGTTCTTATTTGCATGTATAATAGAGAAAGCATAGGTCCAAGGTTTATAGGGTTGCATGTACACCATAGGAGTGTTAGAATGCTCAAAAACCCATCACCAAGATCTTCCTTGGCCGTAAACTCAATGTTAGGGCATGATTTAGCCCTAAAACCTATAAGATGCAAAACTAGTAACCAAGAACCCTTACTTGATGATTGTAGGACCTTAAACTACTCTCATAAAAATAAATGGTCATGAGTTTACAGTTGTAAACTCATTTGGGCCGTAAACTCATAAAAAGCCTCAACGAAGGTGGTCTTTCTCATCCTAATGTAGAGCAAAAGTCCCTAAAGCTTCCCTAACCTTCAAACTTGCACTTATACATGAGTGACCATGAGTTTACGACCGTAAAGTCCCTTGGTCCGTAAACCCATGGTAGTAAACTCATGTTGGTGACATTCTACTCTCCTTTGATGAATCACATGTGATTCCAACACTTGGTCAAAGTGTTTCCTAGTCCCGGAAGGTGTTTCCTTTCATATAGTTGCTTATAAACACTATATTCATGCCAATATATGTCATTATATGTCATTTATTGATGAATCACATGTGTCTCAGGACTTCATTCGTGAAACTTCTCATCCTTACACGCATACCCGTTTGAATTAACCACATCAGGTGAGTTCATACCCCGTAATGAATCTTTTAACTGTTTTAAATGCTTTTAAGGGGATGGGGGGATACAAATTGAACACAATGACAATTGTGTAATTATTTGTTATAAACATCTTTCAAAATGTTGCTTATGTCTTCTATAAGTGGTCAAAACATTTCAAAAATTGTTTCACGGTTATGTTGCTTTATAGTTTAACAAAACTCCGTTTTTAAAGTACAAGCATAACTTGGTAGTAAAATGAGTCTTTTCAATAACAGTTCAGGTACTAGTAAACTATAATGGGTATAGTTTAGGGGTTCAGTTCATACTAGATACAATACACGATAACATAGAGAACATATTATACACTAGTACATACTATTCATACATACTACATACTATACGAGAAACAAAACATACTAAGATACTATAACAAGAGAAGATACTAAGATACTAAAACAAAACGAACACACTAACTTGCTATAGCATGGAATACTTATAGGATCTAACTATACCAATGAATCACTAACGCATTGTTTTAAACAAAAAGGTGATAGTTATATTGGGTATACATGATCGTATAATTTTAATGTGGATGTTCACGGCTTGCAATTTATTGAAGAGGTCGCGTTTGGTTCCCATAATCTTTTGACAGGGAGAGCGTTTAGTATGGGATCTAGCCATCACATTATACCTTAATAATCAATTTAAGGCAATTAGTACAATAGTAGTTACTGTCACACCACAAAACCAAGAACGATGGAAACATTCTGGGGCGGAGGACGTCATGTAATGTACCACAACAATGTAAAGTAGTAAACAAGCAACAACATCATCCATTGCATTAATAGTATAATTTTAATTACAAGTGTGTTCTTTCATAATATACAACAATAACATGAATAATCAGAAAATAAGACGAGTCTGGACTGCTCCGTCTTCACAAAACTTGGTCGTCGTACCTGTCTATTTGTGACCTGAGAATACAAGTTATTTTGAAAGCGAGTATCAGCCAAAAAGATGGTGAATTCATAAGTATTAATGTGTCTTTGATTTGTAAAACTTGTAATGAAAGACTTGACATTGTTCTGAAAGAAAGTTAGTATAAGTGTGGAAATGCTTGTAAGTAATTGAAAGCGTTTAATAAACCCTAGAAATCCCTATGATTCCTATTAGTATAGATGAAATATTCTACCAAGACCTAACTGTTTTGAAAGTAGGCTTCTACCAAGACCGGACTGTTTTGAAAGTAGTCTTCTACCAAGACCCGACTGTTTGACTATTATTATTATTATTATTATTATTATTATTATTTCTTATTATTATTATAAGAAATTGTATCCTTTGGTACTAGGATACTCAAATATAATTCACCTCATCGGTTATGTGAATGAGTCACAAGATAAAGGTAATAATATAACTAACTTAAGTATTATCCTTTTATACTAGGATAACTAACAGTGTTAACTGAAGACATCCGTGGATGCACATTTACCTCTGTAGCTAACAGCTGGGTGTAGGAATAGTTAGTCCCTTAATGTATGCCTATAATGGTATCAACCGTAGACATTCATAGATGTGCATTTACCTTTGTAGCTAACAATGGTGATAGGAATGGTTAGTCCCACAAAGTATCCTTTGGTACTAGGATATTAAGTCCAATCTATCTCGTCGATTATGTGATTGAATCACAAAATAAAGATAAGAAGGAGAATTATATAACAGTATCTATACATATAATATGTAATAGTAACTCATCATATATTATCTATGTAAAAGTACTCATGTATGCGTATCTATGTGAACGTACTCATGTAAGCGTATCTATGTAAACGTACTCATGTAAGCGTATCTATGTAAACGTACTCATGTAACATGTAATGTACTAGTATAGAATCATGAATGAACTGACTCTTGTGTGATTCCCTGTACTTGGAATGGTAAGTGGTATCTCCTAACTATACCTATAATAGTTATTAACCATGTACGTGTATAACCTGAAGTATGCCTTTGTTACCCAAAGGTACTGAACTGACCGAGGAAAACTTTTATGTCTCTATATGTATACATGATATATAACTGATATTTAAACGACCTTCGGTCGGATACCCGATACCCTACCAGACCACATCCCAACAGGGAAAAGGAAATAAAGCAGGTTAGCCTTCCTAAGTCCTTTAAACATTATTTATATAACTATACATATACAGGCATGCAATTGACAATATAAAAGCATATAAGGAGTTTTATAAAACCTTTGAAAAAGATTAATACCTAAGAAAATATCGACTTGATGTCAGTTTATAAAAAATGGTTTTGAAAGTATTTGTTTGACAAAAACGGTTTAAGTATAAAGGAACCTTTGTTTGAAACACAAATGTAACAGGGTTTGAAATGAACATATAGTGTTTAATAAATAGTTTAATAAAGTGTTTTAAACACCTAAAAACATTTAAGATAAACATTTGAAGAAATCTGATTGATAAAACAGTTAACGTATAGTAAAGCCATTTGCATGTTAATTATTAATCACATGTGATTGATATAATAACTAAACATGATTCAACTTGTACCCCCCCCCCATAAAGCACTTATAAACATTTAAAAACATTTAAAAGGTTAATTCAAGGGGAATGAACTCACATGTAGTTGGTGGTTTGGATGAACTGAAGATGTAGGATTGCTAGGTGTCAAGTGAAGACTTGAACACACTCTATGATCCTAGTTAACATATAATATCACATATATGTATCCAATTAGTATTTAAACAACTAATAAAAAAAGTTAAGACAACCTAGGACATGCTAAACACCTTATACAAGTGTTATTAGTGCTAATGAGTGCATCTAAGTGTTGTAGGACCAAGTTATTGAGCTTAGGGCTCAAGGGAACCCTCTAATATGAGTTTACTCCCTAAAGACCATAACCCATTGAGTTTACAGTCTAAACTCATGATTTTACGGCCATAAACTCACACTTCTTTGACCACTTTGAGTTTTGAAGCCTTATAAGCATTTCTACATATAAGCCTATGGAAGTATTTGTGGCATCAAAACACCCCTATATGTAGTTTACGGCCCATGGACCACTTCTCTATGTGTTTGCGGCCGTAAACACATATCATTCATGTTCTTTTGATGTTTTCAAGTCCCATACATATCAATGAATAAATCTAGACTAGTTTCCTAAGCTTGTGAAGGGACTAGGGCCATTTTTGACCCCTTAAGAAGGGTTTACGGCCCAATGTGTTCTTGGACCGTAAACACCTTTAATCTTGGTGTTTCCTTGTGATTTTCTTGATGTAAGGACGTATACTAAGCAGTATGATACTCTAGGATAGAAACACTTACGATATAGAAGCTTGAAATGAGCCAAAAGTCCAAGAACACTAGTGTGTGTTCTTGGTGTAAATTGAAGATTGACCCTTTTGGAATGATTTCACGGTTAGAAGTGTGTTAAAACACTAGATTAAGCCATATAACAACTTAAGAAAGCTAGAAACACTTACTAGATCGAAGATCTCGAAAATTTTTTGGATGATACTTGAGAGAGAAATGGGACTTGGATCTTGAGATTTGGAAAAAGTGTAAATAATGACCAATTCTCATATATATATACCCCCAAATTCAGGGTTTTTGGCTGAAAATATTATTCTGGCTATAAACTCAAATTTCTTGGAGTTTTGGAATAACAGTGTTGCACAATAAATATTAGGGCATCCTCTTTCCTGATATCACCCGAAGTGTAAATCCTACAATACTCAAACTTGTTCCAAAAAGTTTGAAACTTAACAGCAACTGTTCTGACTTATATTGAATCAAAGGGTTGTAAAGAATAGAAATTTCGGGTTGTCACAGTTACTATATACAATATTACAGTACTTACATTCTACAAACGACAAACAAAGCAGCCGGGTCTAGTACACTCAGTAGAAAGGGACCATAATGGTAACTTTATGATTCCTTAATGTATACATCAAGGGATATATATATATATATATATATATATATATATATATAAATATGATCCGACAAGTAATAGGATGTGTGCTCTCCGCTTTATTTCCCGTTCCTTGTTTGGTTGTGGGCTTAGAGCATATTCACCCAGCCTATTATCTATTCGATCTTAGTTATATATATGTTTCGTATACATTAAGTCATCATAAAGGGTACCAGGTATGGGTCAAGTCATAGGAAACTAATTCAATGCATAGTTTTCTAGTACAAAACATACTTTTCAAACAGAACTTTTGGTATACAAAACTAGAAACTTACTAGTAGAGGGTTTAATCCATTTTATTAAACCAGTGGAAACTTAAAGGACTTTGGGTGATTGACTCTATAATACCTTAGTTTATACACCATGGTTATATATCACTAATCCCCAACAGGTAGTTTGATGTGTGCTTTCCGCCTTATTTCCTGTTCCTTGTTTGGTTGTGGGCTTATGGCAGATTCACCCAATTAGTTATCTATTCGATATTAGATTATATACAGCGAGTATAAACTAAGTGATTATAGAAGTAGTCACTGTGGTCACGATTTTATTATAAGAAATAAGGGTTTTCTTAAAGGATATTTTCATTAAATATAAATGAACTATTACACTTAACTCCATGAGTAACAAGTGAATACACCAGGGTTATATACAACGAGGACCTAACAAACAATGGGAGTGGGCTATCCGCCATACCTCCTACTCCTTGTTTGGTTGTGGACTTAGGGCAGATGCGCATAATCAATTGTATGTTTACTCTGAGTTTTATATACTTGTATCCATTTAGTACTCATAGAAAGGAATGTAGAATCATTTTTATGTATCTTTCATCAAATTAGGAAATATATGATTTTCTAGAGGAACAGGCGAACTTTTCTAAAAACAAAACGTATAACTTACTACATTTCAACTACATTTTTCAACAACTTTCTACAACTTACTTACATCACTAAAATCTTATGAACTCACCAGCTTAATTGCTGATAAACTCTTTCAAATAACTTGTATTCTCAAGAAACTAGTAGACAGGTACTCGCTCTGGGAATTCAGAAGATGGAGCAGTTTAGGAGATATATTGAATGTATATGGTGTTACAAAAAAGGATCTAGATCTAGACTACATAATTAACACACACTTACACACTCACTTTTACATCTCTCAAGCACACCTCTACGAGTGGTATGAACCCACTATTTATAGAGGTGTTTACATGTCTCTCTCTCTCTCTAACATGTAAATGGGTCTAAAGGCTAAAGCACCACATGCAAGTGGGTTTTACAAAAGTCAAACATTTACAAAGTCATGAATGAATAACTTTGCAACCCCAACATTCTCCCCCTCAAAGTTAGGAATGAATGACCCACTTCAAATCTTCCAAAATCAAGCACTACGCGGTTCGAGCCTCAAAGGTGACACATGTCGAAATGATCTTCAATCTTCAATTCTTCCATGACTCTTCAATTTGGGCTCTAGGATGTGAGACCATACAAACCAAGCAACAACGAATGATTAATTCCAAATAATCACCCTAAAGTTGCGCATAAAAACACACCCCAAAAATCTTCAATAATACCAAACCCATTTCGAATACATCACTTCCGAACTTCCAATTGCATCATCTCGTAGCTTCAAAACTCCAAGATCACTTCGGTCTTCAAATCCGCATAATATGAAAAATTCAAGTTCGAATTTCCATATAAAACTTCTCCCCCTTTTTATAATCGAAATTTGATTATAAAACTCCATGGAAAAAGAACGTGCTCTATTCGGAATTTTTCATGTCAAAACTCCCCCTTAACATGTGGCATAAACAATGTGCTTCAATCCGAAAATCCAAAAAAATATTAAATTTTTAGCTTCGTTCACGGATTGCCTTTGACAAAATTTCTCAAAAATGGGTAGAAATCGTCAATTTCAAAATTCTGCAGTGACCCGTTGCGCCAAAAACAGCAAAATATGCAAAACTCTCCCCCTTTTCCAAAGCTGGGTAGAAAGCGTCAATTTGCACAAACTGCAGGGACCAGATTTGAAAATTCTGCAATTTCAGCATTTTATGACCCCATTTGCGAAGTTGGGTACAAACTGTCAAAAATGCGAAACTACAGGTATTCGTTTTGATAATTTCTGCATGTGCTTCAAATTTGCGAAGTTGGTCAGCTTTTGTTATTTCTTGAAAAGAGCAGGGACCAAAATGCGAAATAAGTGTGTTTCTTCCCCAATTTGCATTTTACTGTAAGAGCTTTCCCAAATCACAGACTTCACATTCTTTAACTTCGCATTTTCATTCTTATACACTTCGCATCCCTTCGCATGTTTCAATCACCAAAATGCGAATACCTTTTCTTTTACAAGTGAACTGCTCCAAATGCGAATTAAACCATCCTTGCATATGCAATTACACAAATGCGAATTTGACAGCAAAATGCGAATCAAAATTTTGTTCTCTGTAACCAAATGCGAATTGTCTTTGATTAAAATATGCGAACTCGTCTTGATCAAAAAAACTTTATTATTCGCATTTAATCAAACGTGTGAACTCAATTCAATATGCGAACTCGATTTTAATCAACCCTTTTTCCAATTCATCCCAAACTTCACAGTGGAACCATTCGCAAATCAAAAGATCAATCGATCGATTTCTCAAAAAAAATCGACTATTGACAATCGATCCTTTGCGTTTTGCTTCAACTGGTAATCATCTATCGTTCACAATCGACTACGATCATTCAAATGCGAACAATAGTCAATTCCAAAATCCGACTCCAATCACAACAATCGTTCTTCATTCTTTTCATTACAGAAACCCCAAAATCAACAACCATTCCAAATAATCAAAACCATCGATCAACGAACTCAAAATAATCGATTCCAGTTACTTAGCTTTTCAAACACAAACCCAAACAATGACCTCAAAACAATCGACTCTCAATTCCAGTTTCCAGTAAACACACTCAAAATCAAAAACGAATTCGCAAGTTTCACCAAATGCGAATCCATTCAAAATCTAAATTCCAAACGATATCATCTGTTCATATCATCTGTTCGTTCTCGGTGCATTTCCTTCCATCATTCATCAACATAATCACAAATCCAACCAATTAATCTCCAAATTAAACTCGATTTCTTCTTTCAAATCACATATTGAACTCAAATCCATCTATTTCTCCTTTCAATTCCATGAATTAACCCATAGAAAACATGGTTGACTTTTTCTGTGATTGACTTTTCAAAGTCAAAGATCAAGAAACGCGAAATTGACGAGTATAATCACAAATTTCAGATCAAAACTTATTCAACCAATTGTTCTTCAAATATTCTTCACAAAAATTCGAAAGTTCTTGATCAATTTCATCAAAATCAAAAAAAATAATCTCCGACTTCTTCACTAGAACTTGTTTAAGATCGAGTTCATCATCTTCCAAATCAGAAGCAATCGACAATCATTTTCAGATATTCATTCAACATCGATCGAGAAAAGAAAAAAAATAATGAGAAGTCGAGATTAAGAACTGAAGAACAATTGATTTTGAATAATCGATAAAACGCAATTGCAAGCTGACCGATTCAATACTAGATGAATCGATAGAAGAACAATGAATAATATTCATCAAAGAAACTGATTTGATGCTACCGACGTTCGATTCAATCATACAACATCTTGGTTATTGATTTGCTTAGAACAAGAAGATAGATGTCGGTCATTTGAAAAGAATCAGATACCACGAATATATCAATTGGATTATAAGATTGGGCTCAATATGTTTGAATGAACAGTATATGATTCACTTTTTGGGCTAAATAACGAAATGAATCAGTATCCAATCAAGATATTGCATTGATGAACAGTATTCGACAATTTTGATTGGGCTTGGACATTTGAACAATGAATAGTAAACAAATTTTGATTTTATTTTTGGTTTGGACTTGATCTAAACAAAAATTGATTGGATCAACAATGAGGTTTGAAACGAATTAGATCCAATGAATCAAAACGATCAAAAATCAAAAACGTTACGCACAATTTCAACGAAATTAAGAGAGATCATAGAGAGAGACTCACCAAAATTGATCAAATTGCGACAAAAATTGCCAAACCGAGAATCGTTCTTCAAAAGTCACGTTGATCGTGAAAACCAAGCTCTGATACCAATTGTAGTGACAAAGAACATGGTTTGACATGCAGAATTAAAGCTTGCACAATTGAACATGGTGATTTGGGTGTTTAAGAGATATATTGAATGTATATGGTGTTACAAAAAAGGATCTAGATCTAGACTACATAATTAACACACACTTACACACTCACTTTTACATCTCTCAAGCACACCTCTACAAGTGGTATGAACCCACTATTTATAGAGGTGTTTACATGTCTCTCTCTCACTCTAACATGTAAATGGGTCTAAAGGCTAAAGCACCACATGCAAGTGGGTTTTACAAAAGTCAAACATTTACAAAGTCATGAATGAATAACTTTGCAACCCCAACAAGCTTCTACTCGTCGAGTTGGTCCCCTGACTCGTCGAGTAGATCACTAAAACCCCCGCATAAAGACGAGTCTACTCCCCGAGTCCTAGAGTAGAACACCAAAACACTTGAAATTAATTATGTACCAGGAACCGGATGGTTATCATAGTTGGCACATTTTTTTATATAATTCATGTAATTAATTCATCTTTTAATCTATAGAGTGTTGATTACATATCGAAATGAGTTGATAATTATGGGTTGTGGGCGTGATCAATTTTCTATATATGAGTTTATTTTTCAGCTTAATCCAAAAAAATGTTTTGTATTCATTTTTACATAATGTATTGTTTATCATAAAATCTGTTTATTATTTTGGTGAAATACAAATCATTACTATTTTTTCTTAAGTCATAATGTCATAATGCATCCGTTGCTGAGAGAGTAATTTTGTAATATTCATGTTTTTTTCGATTTCTTTGGTGTGTCCAACTCCGGAAAGTCGAGTTCTTCCCTAGTTTACAATTAATTCCTTAAATGTTGGATTGCCATAATGATTCAAATAAACCTCCATGTATACAGAGGGATATATTTATTATACCAAAATCCAAAATTAAGTATGTGCATTTATTTAAAAGCGCGGGAAATTAAACGTGTAGAGGAAGGGCATCATAACAAATTAACATTGGACGAAATCTAGAAGGAGATGAATGACACGTGGACAATGAGTCTTTTATTATAATAGGGATGTAGCGCGTGTTTGGCAAAAGTAATTGTTAACTGGAAGCAGGTAGCGGTTAGCTGATAACGGGTAGCTGGTAGCGTGTAGCGGGTAGCTGAGAGTGGGAAACTGTAACTTTTATTTGTTATATGAATATTTGACAAAAGTAACTGGAGCTTTTGGAATATATAAAATTACATAAAAGGACAATTGATTAAAAATAAATAAATATATAAGTATATTTTTAAGGGTAATATGTAAATTAATTTCAAAAACCCAGTAGCGTTTTGTTAAACGATACACGGAGTAGCTTTTTGAATTGAAGCGTTTTGTTTAAACTAAAAGCTAAAAGCTCGTAATGCCAAACAAAACTTTTTGTTTAAACTAAAACGTTTTGTCAAAAGCTAAAAGCTATAAGCTTTCAAACGCTTTAAAAAACTCCATGCCAAACACGTCGGTAATATATGAAAATTACGATATATGGTTAAAGCAATAATTCTACCACACAACTAGACCAAATCACACATCATTTTAGGAATTATTATATTATTTTAATTTAGCAATAAATCTTCTCCAACTATAAACTAAAAAGTAATTCATATTTTATTTATGGGAATTATGAATTTATGATATATGACTTTAATTTAGCAATTAATCTTCCACAACTAACAATTAATTCGTATTTTATTTATAGAGATTATAAATATATGATATATGATTTTAATTTAACAATAAATCTTCCACAACTAAAAAGTAATTCATATTTTATTTTTAGGAATTACGAATTAATGATATATGCAAATGATATAAAAGTCTTTAAACCTGATAGAAATATACAAATTTTCCTTTTGCGTATTATAGGTTCATTGAAGTCAGAAATTTGCAATTTTTTTTCTCAATTTACGTTTTTGTAGGTTTACCCGATCTAACCAAACATTTTTGCTAAAATTTAAAAGCTTTTTAATGAACTGGAAAGAGATAAAATCAAATATTTTTACCAAGAGAAATTAAATATCCTTCTACCTTTTATCCTACATATCCTCATACCCATTTAAATGATGACATCTGTAATATTAGTATCCTAAAACATCATTAAATCTCATTAAATGAACATTAAATGTTATACATGTCACCATTTCATTGGGTAGGAAGATATGTAGGAACAAAAAGTAGGAGGATATTTAATTTCTTTTTTACCAAACATAAAAGTTTTAACGAATCAAAAATACAAAAAGGTAAAATTAAACAAAAAAGTTACAAACTTCCAATGTTAGTGAACCTAAATAAACACAAAAAAAATCGTATACTTCTAGAAAAATAAATAAAGGCTTTAATGTATTTATGTCATATATGTCTTTTGCCATACGATACATGATTTTAACTAGGAAAATGTCCGTGCGTTGCACGGGTGAAAGTTTAGTGACAAAAATATAAAGAAATAAAAATAAAGTGTCAAAATTATAAATAGGAAAATTTTGTTGAAACTTTAGTGGCAAAATTAGTAAAAATAAAGTACAAAAACTATAAAGAGAAGAAGTTTGTTGAAACTTTAGTGGCAAAACTATAAAAAAAGTAAAAATAAATTGGTAAAATTATAAAAGAATAAAAAAAAAAGGGTTTTAAAGAAGTAAAAGTGAAAGCTTAGTGGCAAAAATATGAAGAAGTAAAAATAAAGTGGTAAAATTATAAAATAAAAAGTTTGTTGAAACTTTAGTGACAAAATTAAGAAAAAGTAAAAATATAGTGTTAAAATTATAAACATGGAAAGTTTCCTATTGAAACCTTTCATTCGCTTTAATATATATATATATATATATATATATATATATATATATATATATATATATATATATATATATATATATATATATAAGGCGAATGCCCGTGCGTTGCTTGGGATATAAAAAAATATTTTATATTAAAAATAACTAAATCATTGTTATTAACAATTAAATAATAATTTCATAAAAAATATAAAAAGTGATTTTTACTATTGGTATTATGTTGAACTATATTATAAGAGATAAAGTTGAAACTTGAAGTTGTTTTGCATATACAAAGTTATATGATTAAAATAGAAAAAAAAAATTAAAAATAAATAAATCGTTATTGTTATCTATTAAATAATAATTTTATATTAAATTAAAACGTTTATATTAAATATTATCATTATATAGAAAATACAATAATAGATAAGTCTTTTATATATCTTAAATTTTATCATTCTGTATAACATATGATAATAAAGACAACTTTTTATCTTAAATAGATAAAAAAAAATGTTTTGTATCATAAATATTACAATAATTATGTAGAACATATGATAATAGTGACGTATTTTATAAGGTTACAACTTTAAATTGTACTACAGGGCTGTAAAACTTGGTTAACACAAACCAAATACTCGACATGTTACTTAAACTCGGCCTCCAATGGAAACGAGTTTGCCTAACTCAGCGAGAAGACACTCAAATCCTTATTAAACTCGATCCAAATCTAAAAGATACGATCCAAAATCATTTTCGAAATTCTGAAATTTAATTGGTCACTTGTCGACAAAGACAATCTCATCAAAGAATACACTCAACGTCCTACAAAGTTAGATGCAAGGAAGATCTCTTGGTTTAGTCTCTTTAAAATATTTCACGGCCTTTCCTATTTATAGAGGAAAATACATTCTCTTGTTTACTCTCACGATCAATGTGGGATGAAGACATTTTAATTGAACTCATTTCTTTATTTGCCAATAATTTCATTTTGTTAAATAAAATATTAAATAATAAAAATAAAACGTTATCCAAAAAATTTATTATTCAATAGTTCCATTTTCAGTAATCTCGTAAGTTGCTATAAAAAAAAATTATTAAATAACTTTTTGTTAAATTCTAAAATCATAAATTAAGTTAGGTACTTAATATAGAAAGTTTGTTTATATGTATTTTCATGATTCAAAATGTCATTATAAAATGAATTCATTTATAAAATATAATCGAGTATATAATTCGTGTTTTTTGAATCAAAGTGATTTTCAAACAATTATAATTTTATGTTTAGGTAGATTTTTTTTATATTTATATAACATTATGTAACTTATAATATTATTATAAACAATTTGAATAATCATGAGAGTTTAAAATGTATGTGGTGAAAGGAAAATGCTTCATTTATTGGTCCAAATTGATCAAACTCGGACCGATTCAGCTTAATATACCAAACTAAATAACATTTTTTCTACTGAAACCCGGTTTGTATATATTTTGTGTTTTTGAATCAAATTTATTTTTCTAACAATTATAATTTTATGTTTATGTAACTTATTTATAATATTATTAGAAATAATTTGAAAAATCATGGGAGTTTCAAATGTATGTGCTGAAAGGAAAATGCTTCCTTTATCGGTCCAAATTGACCAAACTTAGACCGATTCAACTCAATATACCAAACTACATAACGGTTTTCAATTGAAACTCTGTTTGAACCTAAAAAAATCTTGTTCAAAACCATTTTTGGGATTCTAAAACTTAAATGGACAGTTGCCAATAAAGATAATCTCACCAAAGAATACCCTCAACATCCTAAAAAGGTAGGCATAAGGAAGTTCTCATGGTTTGGTCCCTTTGAAATATTTCACAATCTTTCCTATTTATAGAAGAAGAAACGTTCTCTTGTTTACTCTCACCATCGATGTGGGATGAAAACATTGTAATAAAACACGCTTTCTTGTTAATAAAACATTATTCAACTTATTTAGTAAAACACTCTTTCTTTTGTTTACCCTTTCTTTATTGTTCAATGATTTTATTTTCTATAATCTCGTAAGTTACTATCCAAAAAAGTAAGTTTTTATTGAATAACTTTTTGTTCAATTATAAAATCATAAATTTAGTTAGGTACTTAATATAAAAAGTTTGATTATACGTATTTTCAAGATTCAAAAGTTCATTATAAAAAGAACTAGATTATAGCCCGCGTTAAACGCGGGAAACGCATAAAAAAACATATAATCGTTTATAGATATTGTATAATGATTATAAAAAAATATATGGTTATTGGTATTATTGAAATGTGTAGAAAATACATTGAAAACGATAAATATATATAATCATTGAAAGATCTCTTTGTAGACATCATTTTTTGTTTTATTAGTTGAACGACTTTCCTCATCTTATATAGTTATTATATTTATATATTTATAAGCATTTTGAATAATTTTAGTATATCATCAATGTAATTTGATATATCTTTCAATTATATGAAATATCAAATAATGACATTTCATTACTATTGTGATAATTTAGTTTATATATTGTATTTTCACTAATCTTAACGGTCTTATTTTTTTTAATAACCGTAACGCTTTTACTAAATGTACTTTTAACAAATCTCCTAATATCTTATAATTTTTATCTTACTTTATAATTTTTCATAACTATGTTATTTTCAAGATTGACTGCTTTAATAATGTTTTTTTTTCAGTTTATTCAATTTTATATTTCATTGTACAACATCATCGTTTGTATGTATTCTAAAATTTCACTTTAAAAATGCTTAATGTTTACACATTGATATTAATTTTTTTTAATAAACTCATGTAATAATTATGGAATATATATCTCATTTTAATTAACATTCACTTCCTTTATTATATCAAATTCCTCATTAAACGGATATATTTTTGGAAAATAATAATTATAATAGGGCAGCATTATCTAAGACGTAAATGTTTGATATACTTTTGGAGAAAAAAAAATCAGGATCATTAAAAAAATTTATATAAAGAAAATACAAATTTAAATTTGTTGAAATTATGGATGAAATTACTGGCGAAAATTTATTTTGGAGGGAGTTGTATTTTGTAAGGTATAATAATATTACAAAATTTGAAATATCTATATTTGTTGTGTAAATTAATAAATTTTATTGTTATTATATAAAGATAAAAAAAAGTAGGTTTGTAACAGCCCGGAATTCCAAGTATTGTAATAATTATGTTTTGGGGTGTTTTAAGAGGGGACTCGGCGAGTTGGAGCCTAGACTCGCCGAGTAGGATCGCAGACCTGGTCGCGGGTTCGCGACTGGACTCGACGAGTCCAGATATGGACTCGGCGAGTCTGCGCTGTTTAGCGAAAACCCTAACCGTTCAGGTTTGGGACGTATAAAAAGGACTCATTGGCCGTCATTGTTCAGTTTAGTCTTCTGAGAAGAACCCTAAATCGATTGTGTGCATCTGGAGCAAGGATTATAGGCCATTGTTGATTATAGAAGAGTGGTTGTGCAAGGAAGAGAAGGGATTGGCTAAAGGAGCAGCAAGGGAGTCACATTCTGAGGATTGGGGACACAGAGAATACATCATACAGGTAAGAATTCGAGTATACTCTGCTATGTTGATGTGTTTATGGAATTAGGGTTTGTGGAACCCTTTTGTGATTAGATTGAATGCTACCCTAGTCCCCCAAACGATTGTGACTCTGTATTGGGACCTTTGGAGGTCCAGAATGTCCCATGCCTGTACATTTCGGGAATTGATGAAGGTTTTGGATTGGAATCCTTATGCCTTAGGTCAATATGTATGTTATGAATCATGGGGTGTATCATGAGCACCAAAATGGGGACCTTACGTGATGGACCAGTCTAGGAAGGCCAGGCCTATGAATGGTCGGAGCAGTTCTGCCATTAGAAAGCAGTTGGAGCGGTTGCATGGCATGGACTCGCCGAGTCCGATGAACAGACTCGGCGAGTAGCTTGAAGAATAACTGGGACTCGTCGAGTTGTTCTTCAGACTCGGCGAGTTGAGTCGGGGTGGCCCCGCGATTCTTCCAGGAGGAACTCGTCGAGAAAAAGGGGATACTCGACGTGTAGAAAGGGTGTCTTAAGGAATCGGTGAGTTAAGGGCGAGTGGACTCAGAGTCGTTGAACTCGGCGAGTCTTGGGGTGACTCGGCGAGTTAGATCGCGGGTTGAGTGAAGTTCTGAGTATGGGGACTCGGCGAGTCATAGGGTTGACTCGGCGAGTAGGGTCAGTCAGGGGTTGACTTTGACCTTGTCTTTGACCAAGGATTGACCAGTGGTTCCAGGGGTATTTTGGTAATTGTTGTTATTGTTTGAGTTAAGTGCATTGGTGACTGTCCAGAGGTGGAGATCGTATCAGTGATCGGAGCAGCTTGAGCTATCTGTTCAGTCGGCAGTTTTGAGGTGAGTTATCCTCACTATATCGCTAGGGTTTATGGCACCAATGCCAACCCTTTTATCGGATGGAAATCCGGGTAGTTGTCAGTTGTTATATGTTATGGGCCGGAAGGCAACACATGTTATGGGCCGGAAGGCATTACTATGTGGACCGGAAGGTCATGGCCTGGAAAGGCGTATGTATGCATTTAGTATGTTGACTGATTCATAGGGTAATGTTATGATAGTGACCGGCTAGACCGGTATCTTGTTAGAGTAATGCTATGATATGTAATCTGTTGATCGATTGTTGTCTATGAACTGCTATATGATTATTCGTTATGTTGTATATGCATTTTATGCTTATGGGCCGGAAGGCAATATATGTTATGGGCCGGAAGGCAATATGTCATGGGCCGGAAGGCAATATGTTATGGGCCGGAAGGCGATTATGTTGTGTGATGGACCGGAAGGTCGGCGTGGGTAGGACCGGAAGGTTTACCCAGCAGGGACGGAAGTCCCCTGAGACACAGGGACCGGAAGGTCAGGGCCTGGAAAGGCGTATATGTGGTTGGTATTCTGGGGGTATCTCACTAAGCTTTCGGGCTTACAATTGTGGTTTTATGTTTCAGGTTCTCAAGAGTCTGTGGCAAGGCAAAGGCGTGATCGTACCGTTTCACGCGTTGGTGTTTTATGACATGAACCTGGGAAATTACTCTGCTTAATAATGTATTGAAAACCTTTTTACAACAATGTTAATAAAATGGGTGATTTTGAAAAGTTTTAATTGTTTTGAAATTTTGGATGTTACAAGTTGGTATCAGAGTCTTGGTTTGAGTGAATTGGGGAAACATTCGTGTGACTCCAGTCTCAAATCGAGGAGGATTTTAAAAAGAGAAATTAAAATGAGAAATTAAAATGGTTTTCAAATTTAGTAAAAGGAGGACGCGGAGGTACGATCAGCCGGAGCCAGTAAGTAACCCCAAGATACCATACGTGATATTTGTTTTATTGAGCTTGATAGAACAGCATGCTAGAGTTAGGCTAGGGATCTTCAGGAATTCATGATAATGTTGCCTGATTTGTGATGCCTGTAGCCTAGGGTCCCTTATGGGATATTCTCAGTGTTCCTCTAGTGGTGAGGGTTGATAGTTGTTATGCATGTTCCCTAGGGTATTGTGGTAGTACTTCATACAAATATGGGTAGGTGTGGAAGGTAGTATGGGCCCGTACTACTGAAAGCACAGGACCCATACGCGTATCAGGGAAACCATGGTCTCTAGGGTAGGATTGCGAGGGTTGGATCCCAGGATTGTGGGAAGTGTCTGAGATTGGTAGGGTGCCTTCAGTATAGAGATTTCGAGGCATGATGATAGTGGATCCGGATCAGGATCGGGAGCGGGGGAGCGAGTTCCGGGTGAATCGGTGCCGTCGGAGGTTATCGATCGGACGAGCACGAGCGAGCGGGATGCGAGGATTCGCGAGATCCTGCGTGATGAGGTTGCTGTATTGTTACGGGCTGAGTTGCCAGAATGGTTTGGGTCGATCAGGACCGCCATGGTTGAGGAGTTTAATGAGCAATATGCGGCTCTCGCAGAGACGGCTGCCGCGGCGGTTACAACGGCTGTAGTAGCGGCAAAGGGAAGACCTAGTCGGGGTTTCAGTATCGGAACTTCTATTATACGAAGCCTCCCACATTCGATGGAGTTTAGGACCCAATTGTTGCTACGAGATGGTTATAAGACGTGGAGGGGTGTTTCTCCACGAATTATGCCCTGCTGATCAGAGGGTGAGGTGTGTTCTGAACCTATTGAGGCTCGGAGCGAAGGATTGGTAGAGATTGACTGCAGGGTCATTTTTTTTCCGATGTGCAAAGAGCTGCGGTTTCATGGGATCAACTCAGAGAGATGTTCAGTACTCGCTATGTTCCGCGGGATGAAAAGGAGAGATTGGCTCGGGAATTCCTTGAGCTGAAGCAGGATTTGGAGTCGGTGACTGAGATCACCAGGATGTTTATTGAGAGGGCGATGTTTTGCCCTGAGTTCGCTTCGGAGCAGGCTCAGATGTCCTGATATCTGAGTATGCTCAAGAGGGATATCAGACAGTTCGTGTCTGCGCAGAGGTGTGAGACCTTGTTGGAGTTGCAGGAGGCCGCCATGTGGTGTGAGTTAGAGGTTGAGTTGCAGTTGCATGAGCTGAGGCAGGCCCCGATGCAGTCGCAGTCGGCACCGAAACGGTCCAGGACCGTAGATGTTAGAATGGGGGATCGAAGCGGCCACACTTGTGGGAAATGTGGGAGGGGTTACACCGGAGCTTGCTGGTCCGGTGGTGCACGCCGCAAGTGCGGAAAGGAGGGGCACAGTGCACGGGATTGTTGGCAGTCAGTGCCAATTCGGGATTTGAGGATTTGTTATCAGTGTCGGCAGGATTGACATTTGAGGGTCAACTGTCCACAGCTTTCTGCAGGACCGGTGCAGGCTCTAGCACCGGCCACCTTGAGGAGTTCAGGAGGAGGACAGGATGGAGCGGAGCCCCAAGGGCTCAGGGTCGTGCTTATCGGCTTGCGGCAGAGGGAGACGGAGCAGTGCCGGAGGCAGCTGTGGGTATGATGCTTTCTTGATGTCTTGATTGTCTTGCATTGATTGTGGCGTATTGTTTTGTGCTGGTATCTTGTGTGGATTTCGATGCGGTATTCGTTGTTTCGCGGGTTTGGCATGGTTATGGATTGGTGCTTCAGGTTTTCGCTTTGGCATTCGTTGTTCCCTGATGGTTTGGTATGGTTATAGTTTGGTGTTTTGGTGCCGATAGCCTAGTGCGGTTTTCGATGTGGTATTCATCCTTTGGCAGGTTATGGGTTTGGTTACGGGTTATTGTTGGGAATTCCGTTGGTTATCGTTCGTGAGGGTTGTTAGTGGAGATGCGGCACTGGGTTGAATGTCGGGTAGCATCTGCAGTCATAGAGTGGATAATTGAAAGACCGGATTCTTTTGAGTGGATTGATCAGGGAGGAGATGTGTTTTGCTGAGGGTTGCTTATGCTTGTGGGAAGCAGTCAGTGGGTAAATGTTCTCTTTGTGCAGGATTGTTCTGAAAGGTCGTTAATGACGATCGGTGGCAGTTAGTTAGTGCTTTAGTGGGGGAGAATTGGAGAATTCTCCGGGAGATCGATGAGTATGTGAGGGTGCTTAGCTGTTGGGATTCAGCAGTGTTTGTCAGCTCAGAGTATAGGCCGACGAGAGCGAGTGTCGGGTATGCGGGGCGGGATACAGACCTAGGGCATTTGATTTTGGAGGCCTGAGAGAAGGCCGGGATCAAGCTTGAGTAAGTTACCGGGGTTATGCGGTCAGAGTATTTGTATGCTTGAGGTACGTGATGGGTTGTACTGCATTAATCCCACGGGATTATGTTGTGCATGTTT
The DNA here is from genome assembly GCF_002870075.4 of Lactuca sativa. Classification (NCBI taxonomy): domain Eukaryota; kingdom Viridiplantae; phylum Streptophyta; class Magnoliopsida; order Asterales; family Asteraceae; genus Lactuca; species Lactuca sativa. The sequence continues at coordinate 176,220,237 of NC_056623.2, forward strand.
CTAGAGCTGGAACCGGAAGGTTCCCAGAGTTAGAACCTGAGGGTTCGCAGAGTTTGGGTGTACGGACCCACAGGGATATAGCCTCGAGTGGCTAGTATGTGTTATGAGAGTCGGTCCAGTCATGCTGGAGACTCTGTTGGTATTGCTGGATCAGATTGAGATTGCGGATTGTGTATGTTGCAGTGTAATCGCATTGGAAGGTCTGGCCCCGGGTTAGTGATCTTGTTTAGCTGAGGCAGTGATTTGATGAGTGGAGAGAGTGCATGGGATTGAGAGCCCCTGCAATGAGAACCAGAGTATGTGAATAGCGGTTACACAAAAAGGGTGGTGTCGCTTGGAGCGAGCACCATGACACTGGTTGGAGTGGCATTATGGCCAAGAGGGTTCTTTGGAAAAGGAAAAGAGAAAGGTGTGTAACTCCGAAGGGGAGTGCAAGTTCATGAAAGTGAAAGTTGCGGAACAGAAGTTATGGTTAGAGTGTTTCGAGTATGGCTTTGAGCATCGTGTTCGCGGCAGCGAAGTAGGAACCCATCCGGTTTGGGGATGTCTGTTGAGGCTCAGAAGGGATGCAGGGGGAGAAAGAATCTTAAATTCTCAGTGTGATTCTGATCAGAGTGTAGGGTGGATGTAGTGGTTCATCTTGGGAGATGTTCGAGGATATCATCAGTGTATCGGGTCTTCCAACCTGCGGGTGTTGGGGCTAGTTCAGCATGTGTATGTGATGGCAAGAGGAGAACTTGTGAGAGTTGCTCTGAGAGTGAGGATGGATCTCTCGGTCGGTCCGGAATGGACAAAGTGGGCTTTGGATCGGGGATCCGGTGGTTCATGGTTCCTAACCCTTATGGGTCGAGTGATCGTTGAGATTTAGAGCAGAGTTGCATCTTGGGTAATTTTCGGTTACAGAGAGTGATGTGCAGTACAGAGATCGTGCTTCAGTCGGCAGAGCAGGTTCAGCAGGTTAGACAGAGGTTATTGACCGCCCAGAGCCGACAGGAAAAGTTATGCAGACAGACGCCGGTCCGAGCTTGAGTTTCAGGTCGGCGACCTCGTACTCCTGAAGGCCTCTCCTTGGAGAGGAGTGATTCGATTCAGGAAGAGGGACAAGTTGGGGCCCCGGTATATTGGGCCTTTTCATGTGATTGCGGGGGTAGGCCGGGTGGCCTAACGGTTGGAGTTGCCCACGGATTTGAGACAAATCCACGATGTTTTCATGTGTCGCAATTGAGGAAGTATATAGCCGATGAGTCGGCAGTGGTTCCATTAGAAGACATTCAGGTGGATGCAAGCCTGAATTATGCTGAGAAGCCAGTGGTCATCAGAGAACGGGAGATCGAGGTTCTGAGGAATAAGGAGATACCTCTGATGTTAGTTCAGTGGCAGCACCGGAGGGGATCGGAAATGAACTGTGATCTGGAACGTGATATGTGGGAGCAGCATCCGGGGCTATTTTCAGAGTGAGACTTCGAGGGCGAAGTCTAATCCTAGTGGGGGAGAATTGTAACAGCCCGGAATTCCAAGTATTGTAATAATTATGTTTTGGGGTGTTTTAAGAGGGGACTCGGCGAGTTGGAGCCTAAACTCGCCGAGTAGGATCGCAGACCTGGTCGCGGGTTCGCGACTGGACTCGACGAGTCCAGATATGGACTCGGCGAGTCTGCGCTGTTTAGCGAAAACCCTAACCGTTCAGGTTTGGGACGTATAAAAAGGACTCATTGGCCGTCATTGTTCAGTTTAGTCTTCTGAGAAGAACCCTAAATCGATTGTGTGCATCTGGAGCAAGGATTATAGGCCATTGTTGATTATAGAAGAGTGGTTGTGCAAGGAAGATAAGGGATTGGCTAAAGGAGCAGCAAGGGAGTCACATTCTGAGGATTGGGGACACAGAGAATACATCATCCAGGTAAGAATTCGAGTATACTTTGCTATGTTGATGTGTTTATGGAATTAGGGTTTGTGGAACCCTTTTGTGATTAGATTGAATGCTACCCTAGTCCCCCAAACGATTGTGACTCTGTATTGGGACCTTTGGAGGTCCAGAATGTCCCATGCCTGTACATTTCGGGAATTGATGAAGGTTTTGGATTGGAATCCTTATGCCTTAGGTCAATATGTATGTTATGAATCATGGGGTGTATCATGAGCACCAAAATGGGGACCTTACGTGATGGACCAGTCTAGGAAGGCCAGGCCTATGAATGGTCGGAGCAGTTCTGCCATTAGAAAGCAGTTGGAGCGGTTGCATGGCATGGACTCGCCGAGTCCGATGAACAGACTCGGCGAGTAGCTTGAAGAATAACTGGGACTCGTCGAGTTGTTCTTCAGACTCGGCGAGTTGAGTCGGGGTGGCCCCGCGATTCTTCCAGGAGGAACTCGTCGAGAAAAAGGGGATACTCGACGTGTAGAAAGGGTGTCTTAAGGAATCGGTGAGTTAAGGGCGAGTGGACTCAGAGTCGTTGAACTCGGCGAGTTAGATCGCGGGTTGAGTGAAGTTCTGAGTATGGGGACTCGGCGAGTCATAGGGTTGACTCGGCGAGTAGGGTCAGTCAGGGGTTGACTTTGACCTTGTCTTTGACCAAGGATTGACCAGTGGTTCCAGGGGTATTTTGGTAATTGTTGTTATTGTTTGAGTTAAGTGCATTGGTGACTGTCCAGAGGTGGAGATCGTATCAGTGATCGGAGCAGCTTGAGCTATCTGTTCAGTCGGCAGTTTTGAGGTGAGTTATCCTCACTATATCGCTAGGGTTTATGGCACCAATGCCAACCCTTTTATCGGATGGAAATCCGGGTAGTTGTCAGTTGTTATATGTTATGGGCCGGAAGGCAACACATGTTATGGGCCGGAAGGCATTACTATGTGGACCGGAAGGTCATGGCCTGGAAAGGCGTATGTATGCATTTAGTATGTTGACTGATTCATAGGGTAATGTTATGATAGTGACCGGCTAGACCGGTATCTTGTTAGAGTAATGCTATGATATGTAATCTGTTGATCGATTGTTGTCTATGAACTGCTATATGATTATTCGTTATGTTGTATATGCATTTTATGCTTATGGGCCGGAAGGCAATATATGTTATGGGCCGGAAGGCAATATGTCATGGGCCGGAAGGCAATATGTTATGGGCCGGAAGGCGATTATGTTGTGTGATGGACCGGAAGGTCGACGTGGGTAGGACCGGAAGGTTTACCCAGCAGGGACGGAAGTCCCCTGAGACACAGGGACCGGAAGGTCAGGGCTTGGAAAGGCGTATATGTGGTTGGTATTCTGGGGGTATCTCACTAAGCTTTCGGGCTTACAGTTGTGGTTTTATGTTTCAGGTTCTCAAGAGTCTGTGGCAAGGCAAATGCGTGATCGTACCGTTTCACGCGTTGGTGTTTTATGACATGAACCTGGGAAATTACTCTGCTTAATAATGTATTGAAAACCTTTTTACAACAATGTTAATAAAATGGGTGATTTTGAAAAGTTTTAATTGTTTTGAAATTTTGGATGTTACAAGGTTGATATGATATACAAAAACATAATAATTTCAACGATATTTTATAATCATGCCAAAATTAACCGGATTCTTATGACATAAAAATTTAAAAAAAATCATAATTATCTCTAATATATAAAAGTAACATTTTCGTAATTAATGTCAGTTCTCAATATAGTTAATTTTTGTTTTGTTAAAGGTACCTAATATCTTTTCATGTTTATTTGAAAAGTTTCAGAAAAAGTAGTTAACTAATTTCATGTAATTTGTGACAAAGAAAATCGAAATATATGAATACATACATTTGATATGGGAACAAAAAATAATCGAAAAAAATATAAAAGCGAAAGAAGGTACTGACCTTCTAACGCACAATAGCGAATGTTTATAGTAGAGAATGATGATGGAAGTTATAAGCAATATTAACGATGTTGTAGGAGAAGATTTGATGAAAAGAAACGATTGAAAATAAATGTAAGTCGCGGATTCAATGATGAATCGTATATGTATGTGATAATTTGAATATGATTTTTAGGTATTAATGATTTCCTAATAAAAAAAGATTTTATATTAATGGTTTACTAATATAGATGGATTTATATTAATGGTTGATATTAAGGTCTTGATTGAAATGATTTGTTAGTAATATGTTTTTAAATTGACCATATTAAAATTTTCATAACTAAAAATTCAAGATGTAAAATATGGAAAACTTTTATTGGAATTAAATATATTTCATTTCAATGAATGTAAGTTATTAATTGATGATTGAAAAACATTTATTGGAATTAAATACATTCCATATGGGGAAGATGATGTCAGCAATTTGATCTAAGGGTGAAACAATAAGATTGAAATACAATCAATGGTCCAGATTATTTAAGATGATGTAATAAGGTTTCTCTTTTAGTAATATTTAAGATTAATTTATAAAATATAATATGCATATATATTTCGTGCTTTTGATCAAATAGAATTTTCAAACAATTATAATTTTATGTTTAGGTAAATGTTTTTTATATTTATATAACATTATGTAACTTTTTTAAAATATCATTGGAAACAATTTGAAAAATCATGGGAGCTTCAAATGTATGTAGTGAAAGGAAAATGGTTCTTTTATAGTCCAAATAGATCAAACTCGGACCGATTCAACTAATATACCAAACTACATATATATCTTTTTTCTAGTGAAACCCGGTTTGTATATATTTCGTGCTTTTGAATCAAAGTGATTTTTCAAACAGTCATAATTTTAGGTTTAGGTAGATGCTTTTTTATATTTATATAAAATTATGTAACTTATTTATAATATTATTAAAAATAATTTGGAAAATCATGGGAGTTTCAAATGTTTGTTGTGAAAAGAAAATGATTCATTTATCGGTCCAAATTGATCCAGCTCCGGTTCAACTCAGTATACCCAACTACATAATTTTTTTTCCAACTGAAACACGATTTAAACCTAAAAAAATTCGATTCAAAACCATTTTGGAATTCTAAAAGTTAATTGTACACTTGGCAATATAGACAATCTCACCAAATAATACATTCAAAATTCTACAAAGGTAGGCATGAAGAAGTTCTTATGGTTTGATCCCTTTGAAACATTTCACAACCTTTTCTAATTATAGAAGATGAAACATTATCTTGTTTACTCTCACCATCGATGGGGGATGCAAACATTGTAATAAAACACAATTTTATTGTTTATAGAACATTATTTAACTTATTTATAATATTATTATAAAGAAATTGAAAAGTCATGGGAGTTTCAAATGAATGTGGTGAAAGAAAGTTAAAAAAAAAGATTTTAAATGAATGAGATTAAAAAAAAATCTAGCTTTATATAATAATTTACGCATTTAGCAATAATAAAAAGGAAACTCTACTTTTCTGGCCCAATAACGGTCCAGCCCATGTCGTATTTCAAAACGTAATCGTGTCACATTTTCTCTTTAATGGCGCCAATTCTTTCCCGCTCCCCGAAAACCTCCCCCTAAATTTTAACCCTAACTCCGTTTCTCGAGCAGATAATCTTCTTCTCCCCCAGTTGTCTCTCTAAAATCTCACAGTAGGTACAAAAAAAAGCTAACTTTGAAAATGTTCTATTCGCACAATCTACTTGCAAGAAAAGGTCCATTGGGCACGGTGTGGTGCGCCGCCCATCTCCAAAACAAGCTCAAGAAATCCAACTATATCACCGTCAATATCCCCTCTACTGTTGGTTCGTTCTTGATTTCAACTTTTCTTTCTGTTTAATCTGCAACTTATGTTATATTTTATGGTTGAAAGTTGCGTACTTTAGTATTTTATTTGGGTTTCTTTATCAGTTAGTGTTGCTGAACATTTTGTTTTCTTATTTCAATTGGATGTAACATCGTTCTCATTGTACTTAGGGTCTCTTAAGCTATGGCCTATTTTGTGTTTCAGTTATCTTTAGAAACATTTTTTTTATTTGCACGAAAAATCTCAAGGACGCACAGCTGTTATCTGGTTATGGGCTTTCTGCCTGTAAATTTATTTTTTGAAATATACGTACATAGGTAAATACAATAACTTTCTGTCAAGATCACATGAACTTCCATGCTCAGATGTTGAATCATTATATTATGGCTACTTTTTTTTTTCTTTTTCTTTCTGATGTATCAATCTAACATGTTTTTGTAGAGCAAATAATGAATCCACAAGTACCAATTGCATTAAGAATGTCTGGTCATCTCCTGCTTGGTGTTGTTCGGATATATTCAAAGAAAGTCGAGTATCTCCAGCATGACTATAATGTCCTACGTATAGACATAAGCAAGGTCTATGCAAATGCAGACATTAATCTGCCAGAAGATGCCAATCAAGCAAAATTTGATTCCATCACATTGCCTGATAGATTTGATCTCGACTTAATGGATGTTGATGACTATGATCCATTTGGGTATGAACTGCATATTTTCTTTAGAATGAAATCAGTGTCATTTTGATGATTTACGACATAGTTTGACTCTTTTTTTTTTAAAATAAATTTATAGGTCCCCCGACACCCACTTAAGGCGCCATGAAGATATTACACTCTCAGGTAAGATGTTATGTGAGCTTGCATACAATTTCTGAAAGTTTATGTCAAAATGTTTAGCTTATCCCCACAAAATGTTCCTTGTACCAATATCAGAAAATAGAGATCAAATTCCTTCAGGATATATTGTGATTTCATTTGGCGAGGTAAGTGTGATAGCTGTATTTTATTGTGACATTTATTTCTTTTTCATGAAAGCCTAACATCAGATACTAATGCTTTTGTAGGATGCCTCCAGCAATCCATCTCTCTCTGGGAATGATTCACAGTCAAGAGGGATGCCAGTTGTCGAAAGGTATGCTTATGATATAAATTACTTTCAATAAAAAAGCTATCATTTAGATTAATCAAACTACTTTTCAGTGCCAATGTGGTATGATTTTTTTTCATAGTATAGTTTTTGCATATTTAATGTTTGCAGTGCTATTCCTGAAACTCCACCTGTAAGAATTACTACTACTGGTTTTCAAGATCCTGGTCCTAGTCATCAAGGGCAAAGTAGTGACATGTTCAGCAATGAGAATGATACAGCTTCACCTGAAGTGATACGTGATGCTGCTGCTGATGCTATTCATAATAATGATTATTTTCATATGAGTCCGCCAAGTCATGTAAGTCTTCCAGACAGGGTGGAACCAGACCCAGAGTTGGTGAATGAGATAGAGATATCAAATCAAAGCGCTCTACCAACAATGGATGAAGCTGATGGACTCTTTGTGCCACCTCACCAAACTCCTCCGCTACATTCAACTTCAACTCATTCAGAATCAGTCAATCATAACTCCGACCCACCTGTCTTGTATGGTGAGTAGCCTTTTTAATTAATTATTTTATGTCAAAATGCTTATATTACTGGTAAATTTGATATAATAAAGTTATAGATGAATCCTAAGATAAGAGGTAACAAGGTTAGTTTGGAAAAATGTTTGAAACTTTTATGTTTTGAAATTCTTAGTGGTTAAACCACAAAGTTGCCCAATGTGTAGTGGTAATGTTTGTAGTTTGCTTTTAAAAAACTCTTTTTCCTGCTTAGAATACAAAAAACACAACATACATTCATCATTTTTTTTGATTTAGCTACTTCAATGTTCTTATACTTATTATCATAATAGTTAAGTGGCTAAATCAATAAAAGTAATAGTTCAATAGCTAAATTTATAAAATAGTGAAAGCGTGTTGTGCTTTTCTCATGTATTTAGCCACACATAAACTTAAACTCAAATAACTTCCTTTTGGTACATTGTCCTAAAATGGTTTTTCTAAATAGCCTGGGAAAAGTGGCTGAATGAATAAAATGATGAAACTTGAAAGTGCAATTGTTTCTCTGTTTTTTTTTTTGTACATAAATATGCAAGACCTGACTTATAAGTGTGTGCAGAGGTAGCACCAACTCCACCAGTTGAGCCTGAGCCTGAGCCTGAGCTAGCTCTTGTAGCCAAACAGCCAAGAGCAAAACGGAGAAAGATAAAATATGATGAAGCTATAGTCTTAACTAATGAGTATGGAATCTTATCTATCTACATTTCATGTAAAAACATTAATATATTTATGGTGTTTGTGAGGACTGATGAGATGGTTTTTATGGTTAATTTAGGTTCATGGAAAAATCTTTAAAAGATCACAGCAACTTGTTACGGAAGAGAAAAGGAGTCGCCTGTTCTTCTTTGGATGTTGGGAGGGTAAACAATATCCGTAAAAAGGAAAAAGTCTTGTTTGAACCTGTATTTACTGGTTAGTAGTGATTTATTTATTTTAATTAAAAGAAATATTATTTAATAAAACATGCATGCATGGTGCAGGACTGTCTGATAATCTTTGTAAACTTTTTGATGGTGGCTACATGTCATCAAGAGCTCATGAGATTCGCATCGAAGAAGAAGCTGAGATGGAAATCGAACATGAACATCAACCTGAGAATGTGGGCTCAAGAGCTCATCAGATTCACATTGAAGAAGAAGCTGAGATGGAAATCGAACATCAACGTGAGAATGTGGGCCCTGGCCCCAATGATGTCAATATGATACCAACATATTCTCCGGATCATAATAATAATACATCATTCTCTTCTCCACCTCCAATGGACGAATATACCCCTGCCATGACCAATACCACTGATGTAGGAGGGTCCAGATCATATCCTTTTCAGACAACAATAGGGTCCACACCAGACCCCACATCATCTACTGGATCTTTTCTATCTGACGTGGAAACGCCTGCCACATTCTTCCAAGATCATCATGGCTTTGACAACACTGGAGCTCTATCTGATATTCCTGAGCTTGATGATGCTGATGCTGGAGTAAGTCAAATTTAATCTTTCAAATACCATCAATTCAATTGTTTTTTTTTTTAAAAAAAATTTGGGTTAATATAGCAATGCATCTTCTTTGATGTTTTTATAACAGTGTTCTACTTATATTTCTACATATTACAGTATTGTACTAGAAAAATTCAGAGTAATTATACCAATCTCATCGCAATACAAAGCAAACTTCACTGCTATAACTGGACTGATTTTTCAATTTATAACAAAAAAGTGAAAGAATGCTTTTTTGGCTACTTCTTTTAAAGTACTATGCTTGAATAAGGTTACTTGGTTGAGTATTTGAAACTCACTACTACTGCATTTCTGTTTCAGGAGCTGGCTTTTATTGAAGAGGATGGTGGTTCACCAATGAGTAAGTGGAGTTTTTAGCATTGCATTGTTTATATTTTATTTTCAACTGCAATTTCTTTAGGGTAAAAGAGTACATTTTTGACTTATGAGAATCAATTGAGTTGTTTTAAAATGAAAAAGGAGAAGAGATTGTTTTCTTTTATTCAGGAGAAATTGTAACTGTGTGCTTACCACCAATATATGTGCGATATACCAGAAAATTTACCTTCATATGGAAAGGACTATGTGAGAAAATCTTTAGTCTAAAATAGGTGATTAAAAAAACTAATGAAATGCTATAGGCATTTGTCATCAGAGGAGTTATTTTTTTTTATCTAAATTGACATGATTTTGTTTGTGGTTTGAAGATCAGCTTCTTTGCAACCAACATCACTTGTATTTGTACATACATTGTTAGTATTTTCTTGAAGGCTAAATTCAAGATATAGCAATGTGCTTTCACCCAACAGACTTTCATTTTTTTTTCTTATCATAAAAAAATCCAACAAATTATAGCATTGTGATTTTAGCTTTTTTCTTTTTCATACTATTATACTTTGAATTTTTTTATTTTCGAGTTAAAGCAGTAAAAATTGATCTATATATGGATGTCATTGCTATAATTGGGTAGGTTATTCAAATTACAATGCTTTAGTGTAATAGGAAGAAAAAGTAAAAATTAAAGATTCTATAACGTACAATTAATGGAAGTACATTGCTATTTTCTTTGTTTGACTTGAAATTCAGCATACCACATGTTTCTATGATGGTTGTGAATTGTAATAACATATATATATATATATATATATATATATATATATATATATATATATATATATTATGTCTCACTCACCATGATTTACAGGTTTAAGGGGTACCCCTCAATCAGATTATTCATCTGCTAGACAAAGATCACCACCAGAAATTGGTTCATTGCAAGCAAGAACTAGGTAATTAATGTTCTTGAACGTAAATAAATTTATACTGTTTAAGTTTTTATTTATTTAATTAATTTGGTGATGGTGGTTCAGAGCTGTGGCACAATATATAAAGGAAAAGTCATCAGCCACCCCTTCTTCTTCTACACTACAGAATGCAGGATCTGTTAGTTTGAACACCATTCTTGAAGGAAAAAGAAGAAAAGTATGTGCTCGAATGTTTTATGAGACACTGGTAAGTTTCTTTTTTTTTTTTTTTAAAATTATATATTTGTTGACTTTGAAAATCGGATGACTTTTTGAAGCATTGTGTTTAGTGTTTATAAGTTCATTCTAAACTAAATCGTTTTATAAGGAAGGAATAACACAAGAAATAGCCATGTGCTTTCATTTGTTTGTGTGTTATCGCATTTTACTTTCATTTATCTACTTTTTATTCTTTTTCAACAAGACACTCTTTGAAGATTCTACAAAAATATAGCATTATACTTTTACATTTTTCTTTTCCTTATTAAGACATACTTTGGAAAATGTAGCATATAGTTGCAGTAGAATTACTTTGTAGTTGGACCACATTGCTGTTATCATGATAGTTTTTCAAAGTACAATAGTGTAATAAGAATAAATAAAAGTAGGATGTAGGTGATATCATTCTGAAGGTGACCTCTAAGCTTGATAAAATTCAAACTTTCTTGTTTGATTGTTTTGGTATTTTTAAACCATGAATGATTCAGGTCTTGAAGAGCTGTGATCTTGTTGAAGTAAAGCAAGATGAACCATATGGTGATATCATTCTGAAGGTCACCTCTAAGCTTGCAAAGCATCAGTTCTCCAACTAAATAAGCTCCAAGGCTATGGGTGCATATATTGGTAAGATATTTGTATTCTACAGTTGAATTTAAAGTTGTTGAATGGAACAAATAGCAATATACTTTGAATTTTTTTTTTTAATCATTTCTTATTAAAACCATATTAATGAATTTGATTTCTTTTTATTTTTTACAATTTTCCAAAAACCAACATCTTGTTGTGTTTTGATATTGCAGTTGATTTGAATGCTGCATGATCATACATCTGTGTAAAGTTTGGATGGATGATTACTGGAGGAAGCCTGATATGATCAAGTTAAGTTATTGTCTTCTACAGTTTGCTCAATAATTCTGTTGTTCTTCCTCCATTTTGGTTTTTACGTTTTGTTGAAGTCTTTGGAAGCAATTTAATTTATTTTTTGGTGTAGGGTATTTGGGTTTTTAGCTGAACTTAAGTTGCCGGATAACTACCTAATGTTTAACTTTATTTGTAAATTTTATGAATGATAAATTATCAAGGTTTTGTGGGATTTTGAAGCTTTGTTTCATAGGATACTTTCCCTGTTACTGGAATAATGCCTAGATGAGATTGTTTCGTTGTTTAGTAAATACTAACTTAAGATTATGAAACTAAAATTTAACATTGATATTGGTTTATGGCATGATACTAACTTAAGATTATGACACCAAAATGGAAATTTTTCCGGAAGATAGACATCCTTTCATCCATTTTCTCCATTTGTCCCCAAAGATCATTTGATCAAGAATCGAATCTAAATAACTCCAATTAAAAGCGTCAAATGCTTTCTCAAAATCAACTTTAAAAATAAGAACTTGATTTTTAACTTTCTTCGCCCAAGAGTAAAGTTCATTATAACAAGGGGGCCATCGAGTATGCTTCTACCTTCCACGTAAGTCGATTGCTCTAAACTAATGGCATTACTCAAAACCTTCCTAAGTCTCAAGGCAAGAAGTTTGGAAAGAATTTTATACATGCAACCAATAAGATTTACTGGTCTATAATTATTTAAAACTAGAGGATCCGACTTCTTCGGAATTAAAGAGATAAAAGAAGCATTACAACCATTACTTTTCAATCCCGTGTCTTCGAAATCTTTCAAATATCTAAAATATCATCTTTTAAAAGATCCCAAAACTCCTTCAAGAACTTGAAAGTAAGGCCATCTAGGCCCGGTGCTTTATCATTGCCACAACTCCAAACTGCATTCTTGACTTCGTCTAGCGAAAAAGAAGCCTCCAACATAACCTTTTTATTTTTTTTTTTATTTTTTGTGTTTTTTAGAAGAAAATGATGACATTGTATTTAATATGATTTTCACACATTTTAGGCCTGAATTCCACAGCCTGAATTTTGACAAATGGTTTTTCATCTCTAGCATTGAGCATTTAAGCAACAACATGAAGCGAAGAAGAAACTTCCACTATGAAGGGGAATTCAGAAGTCAAAAGCAGGGGCAAAATTGTCAACAAGGGCTTTCCAAAAGTCCCGATAGCAAACTCCAACAATATCTTCAATATTCACTGCCTCCCAATATCAAGGGTAAATCCGTCAAAAACTAAAAAACACTAAAAAATTCAACATTTTTATTTAATACAAGATTGTAGTTCCAAAAAAAATGTAAACTAACAGAAACAACTTTAAGCAAAACATGTCGAAAATGTCATATAGTACTCTCAGAAAATTGGATTTTTAGTAGTTTTCCAAAAATGAAAATTACCAATACAACTTGAAAAAATCTCTCCAAAAAATAACTTTTGACTTTAAGAAAATTGGATTTTCAGCATATTTCCCCATAAAAGGAAAATTGGCAATAAAATCAATTATCGTGGTCATCAATCCCATGGTGCTGCTTTGGGTACCTATAAGTAGGTTGCTATAAGTGGTGTTACAGTCTTACATGGTTGCCATTATTGGCTTTGGTGATGTTTTTTTTAGCTTAGTATGTACATTTTTTGGTTTCTTAGTTGTTTGTTTGTTTTTTTGTGACTTTTATAAACTATGTAATTAAACGAGTAGTAGTGTTTGTATTATAATTTTTAATTAAACTTGTATCGTAGAGAGTGTTTTTAGACACTATTAATTGTATTGTGTTGAGTGTTTAAGTGCAAATTTGAGAAGTTTTTAGAACGTTAATGTTATTTGTATGTATTTGATGATGTTATAGCAAACTAATGCCAAAAGAACATATTAGTGTTTGCATTATAATTTCTAATTAAAATTTTAAATATTTTAAAAATTATGAATAATATTTTAATTTCTATTTAAAATTCTAAAGATATTTTTTTTAAGGAAAACAACTTCGACCCTAAAAACCCACACAATTAAAAATTTATGGTTACTTTCACTATCTTTCAAAACCATTGTAAATATGCTAAATATAATCAATAAAATTAGTTATTTTTTTTTTTTTATTATTTTTCAAATATAGCTCAATTTAGTTTTGTATCATCATATTTTATAAAACAAATATAGAATAGAAATATAAACATTCAATACTATTCCATCTAATTTAGCAAATAAAATATGAATAATGAGGTAGTTCTTCATATTTATTTGAATATGTAATCATTTATTTGATTAAAAGAATAAGTGAAACTGATTAAAAAAATATTAAAATCAATATCATTGTTACTCAAATGTTTTTTAAATAAGTCTTTATAACTATTAAAGAAAAGATAAATTGTATCCTTGCACTTGAAAGCTACATCTCAAACCGTAAACCCTATGTTTTAAACTCTAACCCGTAAACCTTAGTTTCTAAAACCTAAACCTTAAACCCTAATCCTCAAAACAAAACATTTTATGCAATAATATAATGATGACCACACCTAAGGTCGTAACAAATCAAACAAACACGAATGATGGTTGTTTTATATTCGTTTGTTTACTAAATAAACAAACTTTCCGTCGAACGGTTCACGAAAAATTCGTTGAACGTTCAGTTCGTTTACAGCCCTAATCGCATTTACAACTAATTTCTGAAAGAAATTATTCGTACATGTCGCTTGGCGTTGTTGGGTTAATCGGTTTGTTTAACGGGTTAACGGGCGAGCGGGTCATGGATCACGTGTCATTGGTTAGATTTGGATCAACAGAAAACCTAATCTTTAGTTGACCAAGTTTGGAGAAAATAACATGGATTAGTAGCCACCTGATTAGTCTCACATGTGTTGCTATCTTTTAGCTTTTTCTGTTATTTCGTATATGTTAAATAGGTGCAACATTTTCTCTTTTGTAGTATCATATAATAAGAAAACTAGAAAGTTTCTCCATCTCCTTATATATGTTGCAACTTTAATTTCATATACATATGTGAGTGTTGTATGGAGCGGGGACCTTAACCAACATTTGGTATAATAGCCCTAAGATCATGGGATCATCTAAAGAGGTTCTATGTGAACCATAGAGTCCAGTAAAAGTCAAAGCTCCGAGTGAAGTCGAACAAAGTTATGTGTGAGCCGAGTTCAAAACAAGAAAATCTATGTGATTAGAATTATCTATGTGATCAAGTTTTAGAGATTAATCTGTGTGAGTTGAAAGAAAGGGTTGTGTATGATGGGTTATGAGCATTACATCATTCCTATGGTGTACATGCAACCCTAATTGCTTTGATCTAGGTTTTTCTACTATGAACACTACAACAATGAATACCAAAGCAATGATCCTATGAACTAGCATATAACAATCAAATTGACATATAAAATAGGGTTTAGATCATACCTTTCTTGTTATGTAGTAATAACAAGTTCTCCTTGAATATCCTTGATCTTTGAAAGCTTAGTGCCTCAAATGTTGCACCTTTAATGGAGTCACAAACACCACTAGAAACAAGATGACTTAGGAGAAGGGAGGAAATCGGCTAGGGAAACACCAGGAAGCATAAGCATAGGGCCGAATCCCTTATGTTAGGGGGTCTATTTATACTTGTGGCTGCTAGGGTTTTCAGGTGGAAACCCTAATATGACTGCTTAAGCCTTAAGCAACCCATGGACTCCCTCTAGAATATCCCTTGGACGAATTCCTTATGGGCTTCCCATAGAATTTGTCCAACCTATATTTCAAGGTGACCCATCAGCCCAATCGCAATTATCTTATAATTACAGTTCCAGTCCCCTAAGTTTAATTAATCTCTTTTGACCACAAAATTAATTCTTGATCAATATTAATTAAACAATATGATTTCTCTTTTAATATATTATTCATATAATATATTAATAAATCATAATTAATCATCTTTCTCCATAATTCATCATATCAGTTGCTATGGTGAAGGCAACCCAAAAGGACCATGCTCATAATCGAGTCAAGTACATACCAAAATAGTTATGGGCTTAAACACCTAATCCAACAGTGTATTGAATCCAAGTTATGGATGAACCAAGGAGATAAGTAACTTGTGTGGAGAAGCAAGTCAACGTGAGAAGAAAATAACTCTGTGTGATCAAATAACGAGAACTTTATGCACGTGCAAGTGTAAGATCCATAAAATTCTTGAAAAATTTAAACTTTTTAAAACAACCCAAAAATCATCATTGTTTACAAATTGTTTTCAAAACAAGTCCAATATCAGAGTAATCCCAAAACCATGAAACAAAACATGAGGAGGTGCACGATCACGCCTTCGCCTTCCTGCGATCCTCTAAGGTACCTGAAACATAATCCAAAACAGTAAGCCCAAAGCTTAGCGAGTTCCCCCCAAAATACCAATACACAAACAAATAACACAAATATAATAACAACATGCAATGTGGGTCCACAAACTAACATACTGGATTACCTCTGAGCCCACATCATAATTCTGGCTTGCCCTTGGCCCACAACTTATGTCTAGCTTGCTCCTCGGCCTAATCAATCATTGGACTGAATACCACTAAGCCCTCAGTACGAGTCTGGCATGCCTTTCCCGACCCTCAAATCGTATTAGGAATGCTCAGGAGCCCTCAGAATAAGTCTGGCATGCCCTCCCTTGCCCTCAGCTCATATCTGGTATGCTCCAGGGTTTTTTTGGCTACAATACGGAGTAGTACAACCTCAACCCAACCCATACAATATGTCGATATATAACAAATAATATCATATACAGATAAACAGACAATATCACAGGTAGTACTACAAACCTACCAAACTAGCATATCAAAAATAACATGCATATCTATTCCATACTAAACATATCAACAATATCAGGTTATCAAACCAATGGGCCGACCTTGATGCCTTCGACCCGAAAGTATAGTGAGGAAAACTCACCTCATAAGTAGCACATAACTGATAAGGCCCGACTCTGAAACTCAGATCTTAACTTAAATGCCTACAACCACCAAGTGACCAATTCCATCAAAATCCCACCAATACCCAAAATACCCTTAAAAGTCAAATCCGGTCAAACTTGGTCAAACTCAAAGTCAATCAGTCAGAGTCTATAAACCCCACTAAGTCAACCCAATTGAGTTAACTCGAAAATGGCCGATCTATGCGAGTACGCGGGGCGTACTTTGGAGGTACGCACAACGTACACAAGGCTTCGCAGAAACCACCATCGGGGTGGCTGACCGGGTGTGCGGGGCGTACGCCAGTCTATGTGGGGCGTACTCTAGTAGATCCATTTCCTTCATTAAGTGCTTAATGGCTTTAGCACTTGAGCTCATACTTCATATCCATGGTCCAGAGGCATACTAGGGTCATAAAGTTCCCAAATTTATGACTTTCCATGTCCAAAAAGTCCTTAATGCAAGGTATTAATCCATTAAGACCTTCTACAAGAAGCATGGAGCCAAACTAGCTTAAGGGACCTCATTTTTATGGCTTAGAACCCTTTCTAGGGTCTGAAAGGACAGCCCAAAACGTCTAAAACCAAACATGCATAGAAATGTGACTTTTGAGACAAAAAGAACATCATAAAGCTACCAAGATGAAATCCAAGCAAACAAAGCATCAAGGTGGAAACTTTTTACTTTCTAGAGCTTCCCAAGAAGGTGATGATCAAAGATCCACAAGCTTGCTTCAACTTCTAATCTCCTTGATGCAACTCCTTCTTCCTTAAGCCCACAAAGAACACACTCTTAGCTCAAAAAACTCTCTTATGAGGGTTAGGGTTTTCCAAAAACGACTCAAGGTCTTAGAGGCTTAAAACATGGGAGTAAATGGTCCATAAAGATGCTTAAATACTCCAAAAACCCTAAAAATTAGGGTTTCACTCGGACATAAGTACGCCCAACGTACATATGTGTACGCTACGCGTACCCACATGTACGCGTAGCGTACACCTCCTGCCCCAAAATTACCATTTTGCCACTAGGGCTTCTTAGGGATACATCCTTACAATCCAAGGACCAAAATGAGATAATTTAAAACCAAAGGAAGGATTTGAAAATACCTGAAAACTTGGGTGTTATAACTCTCCCCCACTTGAACTAGACTTCATCCTCGAAGTCCGCCGCAGAGAACAAATCTAGATAATGCTCCCGCATCTCAGCCTCCGGCTGCCAGGTCCACTCGGAGCCCCTCTGATGCTGCCATCGTACCTTTACTAAAGGTACTTCCTTGCTACGCGAAACCTTTACTTTCCTCTCCAGAATAGCTACTGGTCTCTTAACATAGTTTAGGTGCTCATCAACCTGAATATCATCCAAAGACACCACTGCATCCTCATCTAATACGCACTTTCGCAGATGCAAAACATGGAAAGTGTTATGAATCTGACTGAGCTCCTCAGGAAGATCTAATCTGTAGGCGACCTTGTCAACCCTGACAATAATCCGGAATGGCCCAATATATCGGGGGAGCCAATTTCCCCCTCTTCCTGAAGCAAATCACACCATTCCAAGGTGAGAACTTTAGTAACACCGTGTCGCTAACCTGAAATTCCAACTCGGATCGACGCCGGTCGGCATAACTCTTCTGCCGACTCTAAGCAGTCTACAATCTCTTCCTGATCTGCTGAATCATTCCGTAGTCTGAAGGACCACCTCGGTCCGCCCCATAACCCTGTGGCCAACCTCGCCCTAGCAAACCGAGGTATGACATCTCCGCCCATACAAGAGCTCGAAAGGCGGAGCACCATTGCTGGAGTGAAAACTATTGTTGTAGGAGAACTCTGCAAGAGGTAGGTAAGAGTCCCAACTCCCACGGAAATCAATGACACAGGACCGCAACATATCCTCAAGGGTTTGTATCGTCTGCTCACTCTGGCCGTCGGTCTACGGATGATAAGCTGTGCTGAAGTGCAACCTCATGCCCCGTTCCTCATGGAACTTCTGCCAAAAACGGGAGGTGAACCGAACATCACGGTCTGACACAATGGAGACTGAAACCGCATGGCGAGCAACGATCTCGCGAATATACACATTAGCCAACTTATCGGCCGAAGAACTCTCCCAGATCGCCATGAAGTGGGCACTCTTGATCAATCGATCCATGATGAACCAAATAACATCAAAACCCTTTGACGTCTTCGACAACTTGGTGATGAAATCCATCGAAATCTGGTCCCATTTCCACATGGGAACCTCCAAAGGCTCCAACTTGCCATGTGGCCTCTGATGCTCGACCTTGACCATCCTAGAGGTCAAACACCTCTCCCTCTTCATACATAGCCACCAATAACTCAATCTCAGATCCCGATACATCTTGGTGGCCCTCAGAATGATAGAAAAATGAGACTTATGAGCCTCCTCCAACACAATCTGTCTAACCCCAGCAGACATAGGAACCCATACCTGACCACAACGGGTCAACAATACACGAATATCCAACACAAATCTGGAGATCGTGATCCTCTCTATCTTCCCGTTCGCTTCCGAGACACCCTTGGCCTGAGCCTCCCTAATCTATCCCGAAAGTGGAGAATCCACTGATATCCTCATACACGATACCCCATCTGTAGACTTAGCCGACTTGCAGCTCAAAGCATCCGCTACCACATTCTCTTTTCCCGGATGGTAAAGGATCTCTCATTCTTTATCCTTGACTATGTACAGCCACCAGCGCTGCCTCATGTTCAGCTTCGACTGATCCATAATATGCCTTAAACTCTTGTGATCCGTGTAAATAGTATAGCGGACCTTATAAAGATAATGCCTCCAAATCTTGAGGGCAAAAACCACTGCCCCCAACTCCAGATCATGCGTGGGATGCCTCCTCTCGTGCAGCTTTAGCTGTCGCGATGCATATGCTATCACCCATCCTCTCTGCATGAGGGCTGCCCCCAAACTAGTGATATAAGCATCACAGAATACAACGAAATCCTTAATTCCCTCTAGGAGGGTCAAAACCGAGGCCTCACATAATCTCTGCTGAAGGGTCTAAAATGCTAACTGTTGCGCAGGACCCCACCGGAAATCCACCCCTTCCTCGTCAGACGAGTGAAGGGTACTATAATCTTGGAGAAATCCTGAATGAATCTCCAATAGTACCCTGTCAACCCCAAGAAACTATTGATATCCGAGGGAGATTTTGGAACCTCCCACTGCATCACCGCCTTGATCTTGGCCGGATCGACCAATATCCCGTCCTGGTTAACGAGGTGTCCAAGGAATTGAACCTCTCGTAACCAAAACTCGTACTTAGAGAACTTAGCATGAAGCCGTTCTCGCCTCAAAACTCCCAGAAGCTCGCGAAGATGCTCCTCATGCTGCTCTCTGGTCTTGGAATATACAAAGATATTATCAATAAATACAATAATTGAACGATTGAGCATCAACCTGCATACCCGATTCATCAAATCTATAAATTCCGAAAGCGCATTGGTGAGCCCGAATGGCATCACCATGAACTCGTAACACCCATAAAGAATCCGGAATGCGGTCTTCTCCACCTCCTCCTCTATCATCCTGATCTGATGGTACACACACCTCAGATATATCTTGGAGAACCAAGAAGCACCCTGCAATTGATCAAAGAACTCATCAATCCGCGGAAGGAGATAACGGTTCTTCACCATTAGCTTGTTTAACTAATCAATATACATCCATTGTGAACCATCATTCTTCTTGACGAATAAAATCGGTGCTCCCCATGGAGAAGTACTCGGTCTGATGAACTGTTTGCCTAGGAGCTCCAGCAGTTGAGATGACAACTCCTACATCTCAGGTTGTGCCAAGCGGTACGACGCCTTGGCAATTAGGGCCACGCCTGGCACAAGGTCAATCCTGAACTCGACCTGCCTCTCAGGAGGCACACCGGTTAACTCCTCGAGATACATCGACAAACTCCCTGAAAACCGGGACCTCTAAAATTGAGACCTGATCCTCAACATGCGTATCCAACACATAAGCTAAATAACCCGCACACCCTGAATATATTGCCGAGCTCTGGCTGCAGAACAAAAACCTGAACCCATCCTGGTGCCCTCTCTATAGATAACCTATTCTCCTCCACTTGGGGTTCGAACTACCACAAGTTGGACCTCATAATCAATCATAGCACGAAAACGACTCATCCAATCCAAACCCAAAATCACACAGACATCCCCCATGGGGATAGGGATCAAATCGATTGGATAATGCACCCTAAGAAATATAACCCTGATATACTGATGATACTGAAACCCCATGTTCGTTGGTGATAGATACTCGCAACGGACACTCTAGCTCCCCAATGGGCATATTAAACTCCCTATTGAATGATCGAGACATGAAGGACTGATGCGCACCTGAGTCAAACAACACTTAAGCAACCAAAGAGTTCACTAGGAACATACCTAACAGAGGTACAAACATAAGCATAACACAAAACATAATCAACATAATAAGGGATAGAAACATACCATTCACAACATCTGGAGATGCTCTAGCCTCCTCTGCAGTAAGCTGGAAAGCGCGACCTCGAGCCCTCGGGGGCTCCACCCTGCCATGACTCCCATCAGTGATCCTTAAAGTAGCCGGCGTTGGAGCCTACGCCGGCCTAGCAAAAAGCGATGGGCAGTTGGTCTTCACATGTCCAACCTGGTCGCAATGATAACAAATCCTGGATCTGAGTGCTAGGGCCAGCTAGCAGAAATTCCTCGCCATATGGCTCTGCCGGCCACAATTGTGGCACCCAAATGATGATTGACAAGCACCCTCATGCACCTTGCCGCGCTTCTCACAAGTTCAGACCTTCCAACCCCTAGATCTGACATTAGTGGTCTTAAACTGCTTTGGTGTAGGCTGCAACTGCACCAGGGCCGACCTCTGCTCATTCGTCTACAAATCAATCTCAATCTCATGCCGCCTGGTGGCTTCCTGCATCTCCAACAATGTACCATAATTCCGAGTAGAAACAAAATGTCTGATCTCCGTCTTGAGCATGCTAAAATAACGGGTCAACTGAGCCTATTGAGATGCAACAAACTTGGGACAAAACATAACCCTCTCCGTGAACATCTTGGTGATTTCAGTCACTGTCTCAGAACCCTGTCTTAAATCCAGGTACTCTTGAGCCAACCTCTCTCGCTCCACCAGCGGCACATAATGAGAGCGGAACATCTCAGAGAACTGCTCCCAAGACACAACAACTCTCTACTCAGCAGAATATGAACTACTAGCAAGCCTCCACCAATCCTTTGCTCCGGTCTTGAGAAGGTTCAAAGTGCACCTGACCTTCTAGTCAGATGGACAAGAGCAAGTGAAGAAACATCCCTCCACATCAGGTAGCCACCTCATGGCGATGACCGAGTCTTGCACCCCATCGAAAGCCGGGGGCTTCATAATGTCGAAGTCCCGATACTGAAAAATCCGACCCGAACCAACCCCTACAGCCGTAACGGATGCAACAACAGCAGCCTCAAACAAAGTAGCATAGCGCTCATCAAAGTACTCAATCATGGCAGTCCTTATATACCCAAACATCTTTGGCAACTGAGCTCGGAAACGATCAACAACATCCTCTTGTAGGATCTCTCTAATCCTGTCATCCAACGCAGCTGACTCACCCTGACGGCCAGCTCCTGATCCTGAACCGGGCCCAACCTCAACTCGACGCGTAGTCACCATACTAAAAAAATAAACCATGAGCATATCAGCTAACACACATATCATAATGAGGAACCAACTCCCATCAAAGCCTTAGGGTATGTGACTTCCTTCTTACACGTACAAGTCCTGTGTTTTCAGTAGTACGGACCCATAATACCTTCCACACCTACCAATATTTGTCTCAGAGGATCATCACAACACCCTAACAATACTCTCTAGCATAATCATACTCTCAATCCCCACACCCTAGAGGAAGGCTATATATATATATATATATGTGTGTGTGTGTGTGTGTGTGTGTACACCAAACTGGCCGGCTGACCCCACACCACTCATCCATGAAACTTCCACCAACCCTGCAGTACCCGTGTATGCTAGCCATACATAACACTGGATCCTATAGACAGTCGGATATCTTATCCTACCCTAACCCCTTCATCAAACAAGAATAGGAAATAAAGCAAGACCAAACATTCTCAGGCTATAAAATCTTGGTTATGCATGACCATGATGCATACACTAAGAAACTATAGTAACGATGTCAATTCCATTAGAGAAGAACCCTACGCTATCAGACATCATATAATCTGGCAATTCTATCATGCAAGATGGAATTTCACCGCGAACCCTTTTGTAACTTGACCTGTTGAGTTTTAATGCATGTTTTGGAAAATATATAGTTTAAATATAATTGCAACAAGATGTGAAATGGTATCTTATTTCCCGTTGTGGGAAATCTCTAACAAATCACAAACACAAACTGTAATCTAGTTAATATGTCTGAAAAATTGAAATTCCGTATTAAGCGTTTGTGAGCGAAGAAAAAACACTCTAGTCTCGTAGTTTATGTTTAGCTAAGTTCGAAAATATAAAGAAGGTCCAAAATGGAGTTCATATGCAAAACATCCGACTGTTTTAAGAAAACAAACCGGTATAACACTGATTTTACCTGATCTGCATAAAGCGTTTTAATCCGTTTAGGCACTTGTACAACTCAGATGGAAATTCCGAGAGCGTTTTGGGACTTAGACTACAGTCTAATATTTGATTTCATACTCGAAATATTTTTAGTAAAAATATTTGTAAAAGTCGAAAACTCAGACGTTTCAGACAAATTAGACGTGAAACTTTAAACGTAATATACCGGAGTTCTACAGATCGAAAAATTTATCCGTTCAGGTTTTTGAAAACCTCGAATTAAATTCTATCATTCGCCGCCTTTGGAAAAATTATTTGACGACGGGATTAGACGTGCGAATTGAAAACCATTTTTGTGACATTTCAATGCCACAAGTGAACCACCCATTTTAATATATTAAACTAATTTTGGAGGACTTTAAAATGCCCAACCATGCATCCCACATATATATATATATATATATATATATATATATATATATATATATATATATTATATTATATATCTCCATTCCTCTCCACCTTGGACTTTTGTTGAAGTATTAGGGAGAAAGTCCAACAAATTGCTTTATACAAGGCCAAAAGAATCACATACAAAAGGGTGAAAGATACTAATGTATTGTTTGTTTTTTTGTCTGCAAATCTTCTTGGCCTCTTCTGTCTGTGACGCGCAGACATTAGGCTTCCCAGACTGTTTTTTTTTTTTTTGAAGACTGTAGACCTAAAAATGTATGCGCTTACTTTTCTTGGCATAGATGTGGACGAGAATCTTCAAACATCTTCTAGCCTAAAAACACATATATCTTAGTGTTTTTTTAAAATTTAGATTCATTTGAATTTTTTTTACAATATTTAAAGTAAAAAAGTTCGACGACACAATCATGACTTTTGTAACAAATTTATAAATAAAAATTTAATCACAGTAATGTTCGTTAGAGCAGTTTATACAAATTTGAAAAAAATCATAATATTGCCTTATATTTTTGTACCAAATTTTACAAAACATTATTTAATGCTATACTATTCATTTATTGAAATAAATATTTATGGCCAATTTTGATTGATTTAATTGAAAAAGGTAAAATGAAAATTTTGAAAATTTCATTTAAAATCAAAGTTTCTTTCCATCAATTTTGTATGTTAAATAATATAAGTGTTTAGCCGAAAAGTCAATTCATTTCTCACTTTTCAAACCGTAAACACCTTCAATTTGCTCTCAAGTATCATTAGAAAACCTTCATATCTTCATAAAATATTATCCAGATCTTCAAAATTCGAACAAGAACACCAAGAAAAATCTTCGTATCTTCAAGTTTTCCTCAAGAACACCAAATACACCACCAAATATTCATATCCCACCGAAAACCCCAGGAACACCAAAAACACCAAGAAACCCCATCAATTAATTCTTGATACTTTTTGTAAGTATTTCTTACATAATTAAGTGTTGTATAAAACTTAATTTATTATTTAATTTAATTAAATTAATATCTTATTAATTTAAGTACGATATCGTGTACAATTATTATTAGGACACGACTACGTACACGAGTTCTAACCCGAGGATCATCGCTACCACTTCGCATCCAAACACGAACTTACATTCGAGGTGAGTTCATAGCCCTACGTTTTCATTATTTTTCAATGTTTTTAGGGGGAGGGGGGGGGATACAAGTAAAATGAAAGGACTCTTGTGTTAACATTCAAACGATTTCAAACCGTTTCTAACCATTTGCAATTGTTTCAAATTGAATTATTGCTACATTATATATATATATATATATTATATATGTGTGTGTGTGTGTGTATATATATATATATATATATATATATATATATATATATATATATATATATATATATATATAAAGTTCAACAGACTTAGAATTTGCAATTCCGTCCAAAATCCTGTTCCTTGTCTGGTTGTGGGTTTATGATAGAATTACTTATTCGACTGTCTGTTCACTCTTAATTATATATGCTGTGAATATAAAATATAATTCATTATAGTGTTAACCCTTTTGTAACATGTCAAGAAAAAAAATACTTTTTTTTCACAAATCTCTTACTATCGCTTTATACACACTGTTAAATTGCAAAGTTTTTCAGTTCATTACAAGAACGTACTTTTAAACTATAATAGGTATAGTTTGAGAAATACTACACTAATTTACAAGCTCAAGAACACTATACAAAAACAAGTATATAAACTATATTAGGTATAGTTTATGGAACACTACTCTATTTCACTAATTCAAGGATACACTACTAAAATAATTATTTAAGTATAATTATTTTACATTACAAAGTACACTACTACAAAGTAATACATATAGTTTCAAGTACAAGAGAGCTCTATAACATTATACGTAAACTAGTTAATACAGGGTTGTGAGGCACTATTTCGTCATACCCATTAGAGTAGAGGTTCAAGTCCTATAAGTTATAAACAGAGTCACTTGGAGGGAGACCGCGAATTTGTGTATAGATATATACGATACTGACAATCCCGCACTTGAGCTGCTTGCAACAGCTAGGCTGACAGGCCTGGGATGACAAATGTCATAACATTCCGGCGCCTGAAGAACGTCGTAGAGGCCACTAGTCATTTTAGAATGGTTATATGAAAATCACAATAGTATCAACTAAAACATTGTTTACGGGATTTAAACTACTTCAATGGTTTTATTTTTATAATAGAACTACCTTACAATACACTATTTTACAGTACAACTGGTGGATTCTTGGCACTTTCATACAAAGGGTTTTCATACAAATACAATACAGTATACTATTTCCTTAATACAGTACAACATACAGTTTAAGGGAAACATTCATGATATATTCTTATTTATTAATAAGACTACAATATACTATTTCAGAGTTCAGTAACAAACATACATTTTGGTCTTAAGGCCTAAGACTACATTTCATTTACTAAAGAACATATTGGATTTTTTGGAGGAACATAGTAACGTTTTTCAAGGAACAATGACAAGCTTTCCATCACAAAAACATACTTATGAACTCACCAACTTAAATGTTGGTACACTTTTAAAATCACTTGTATTTTCAAGGAACCAGTAGACAGGTACACTACAGGTTTTTGAGAAGACGGAGCATTTATGGTGTCTCGTCTATAGTTTTTGCTATACATTTTGATGTTGTAAAGACAATGTTGCAAACACAATGTAAACACTATATTATTAATGCAATGGTTGTTTTTACTTTGATTACTATTATTCAATTGTTGTGATACTATACATGACGTCCTCCGCCCCTAACGTTTCCGTCGTTCCGGTTTAGGGGTGTGACATGTTAGCATATGCCGGACTTAGGTCCGATACCGGGGTTAGCCCGATGTAGATTATATGTTTCCGGACTTCATTCTGATGTCGGGGCATGTGACATCCCCAAAATCACGGCCGGAAAAGACCGGTTTGTTTATGCTTTATAAAAATCAGAGTACTTCATTTTATAAAAAGGTTGCGGAATTTGTTCCCAGAAAAACATGGTAAATACGTTATTAAAACATTTTCGAAGAAACGTATTTATTTCATTTTAAAACGTTTGGGATGTCATCGTTAATACAGAAACATAAGCATAAACATAACTTACAATTATTTACACTAGTGATCTACATCTCTTTAAATCTCTCTGTGTAATGTGACTTCATATCAACACCTGTGATATAAATAAACTGAGTGGGTCAGGTTGGGAAACCTGGTGAGTACATAGGGTTTTCAACCCACAATAATATAATTATTATTTTTAAACATCAAACAATCAACCAAATTACCCATTCCCGTTATCCTCACAGTACGTCCCTAAAACATCTAACACAAGGGACCTAGTCAAAGGACTATCATTGGGATGGAGTATACCTGGTGAGCACACAGTTCACACAGTTCGAATAAACACACAGTTCGGTTAAACACACAGTTCGAATAAACACCTACAGGTTGCGAGCCTGCTAGTGTTCCACTGGACTGTCTAGAATAGTCCGTGGTCGTCATCTATACTCCGCTAGATGACTAGATCATCAAGAACAGCTATAACGAGGCCTCTCATTATTTTATTTTGTCACACAGCAACTATTATATCTACCCGTGTTTTACCCCGCACATTATGTAGATATAAAATTCATATACAGTTTGGATCACTGAAAACATGTATAAAACGTTCTTCCAATATAGATAGCAAGTATACAGATAATATACACACACAGCACGTAAAATACTTCATATCTATGTGTAAGCTGAAAGTAACTATGCACTCACCTGAGTAGGTGGTGACTCAGCACTCGGACAGCGCTTCGATACTCTCAAAACGATATTCCTTCGATAAAACCTAGTACCGATACCACTAGGGTTTAGTTTAACGATAACCGCGACAAATTAATTATTCTGACTATTATTAAGCGTTAATAACGCTCAATATAACTCATAATAATAGCTCAAATAATTATTTTAAGGACCTAATAACATTCCTATAATTATTTGAAAGCTATATGAAAAATTGCGTAAGCGTAGCACACTTACAGCGAATTTTATCGAAAACCGGGACTTAATTGGAGCAGCGTTTCGAAACCGAAAAACTCTTTTTTCTCGGGACTCCGGGAGCCTCGGGGCTTCCCTAGGGTGTTAGGGGTTTAACTAGGGCTTAGGGGAGGTTTGGAACTCTAGAAAGAGAAAGAAACTAGAGAGAGAAGTTATTTTTGGTGTGAAAATGTGGGCAGCCTCGGTCCCCTTTTATAGCCTGGTCCTCGGACGTACGCTGGGCGTACAGGTCCTCGGACGCGGGGCGTAGCTTCGGATCAGACCTCCAGGTGGCGAAGGCTCGGTGGTGCGACGTGGCTTCTTTTGGACTGAGAACGGCTAAGCGAACGCGGCGCGTACGAGACCGAACGCTGGGCGTAGCGAGGGGCGACGCGTCACTCATCCGAGGCGACTTCAGCGATCATCATCGGACGGCTGGGAAAGCGCCACGTCAGCGAATTCGTATCAGATCTCGCAAAAACGAGTACAAACTTTAAAAATTCGTAACTTTCTCATACGAACTCCGTTGTTGACGTTCTTTATATCCACGCGAAGTTGAGAACGTACTCTACAACTTTCGTTTAGACTTCGTCGGCTAATTTTGGCTCGATTTTAAATTTTATATTATTAACGGGCCGAGACACGATTGGTCCGTTAAATCCTCATAACTTCTTCATCTGACATCCGTTTTCGCCCATCTTTTTCTCGTTACGCTATTCTCAACGAGATCTTCGATTCTTGTTTAGGTCGTGTCGGCTAAAAACCGCTCGATCTAATATTCGAATTTCGGGCTGTACACTGCTAGTCCAAAACTTCGAAAAATCATAACTTCTTCATACAAAGTCAGATTTGGACGTTCTTTTTATCGATGTTCTTAGTTTAACATATTCTACGACTTCCGTTTAGATCGCTAAGGCTAAATCTCGCTCTATCGTAAATTCACTATTTACGCTTCCCGGTGCCGTGCCGGTTTTGCCGTAAAACTTCGACGGGCCATAACTTCTTCGTTATAACTCGGATTTCGGCGTTCCTTATATGTACGGAAATCTTGTGACATACTCTACAACTTGGTTAAGATTATTTATTCTAAATAATCGTTTGTCGAAAAGTCGTTTTCGACCCCTATTGCCTCTAAATTGACTAGCCCGGATTTGCGGGCGTTACAATTATCTCCCCCTTAGGATGATTACGTCCCGGAATCATCAACGAAACATGGTCGTATAATGACTCCATACGTCGTCTCTTCATCCTAGGTAATAATTATAACTTCTACATTCCTTCAAGTCTATCTCTCAGACTTATTGACTGTATGCAGTACTCGATCGTGCACCTGCTCTCTACCTCAGGCTAGACTCCAAATTATGATCTTCAAGTCAAAATCTCGATCCTTACTGGATACGAACTTGAGATGACTTCTTTTATTACTACTATGGATTGATGGGTCATATTCTAATGACCTATCATCGTATGTTGCAACACTTAGACTTAGGTCTCTTAGAGTTAAATTCTAAAACAGACTATGCCTTCCTTCATGTTCTAATGTGATATAATCACACTTTAACATTAGGCATTTCTAGCTACCAACTTCTTTAACAACGAGTGCGATACTTCTATTGATCGCTTTAATTTCAACCGTTTGGTTTAATGTCGGACGCTACATCAAACTTGTTTCTCTGAACCACACAACATACTCATCGTAGTCGGACTCGATTCGATATGACCACAAGGGTCGAAATATCAACAATCTTCTTAGTCATTACCGAAATGATGGTAACAACACACTTGAATAAAACGAAATCAATTACTAGCTTCTTGGTAACCTTGTGATGTAACACCGTGATTTCCAAAAAAACAAAATTTTCATTTAAATAATCAATTTAATATTAATAACACTTGTTTAAAATCTTATTCCCATTCGAATTACAAAACATAGTTTCATTTTCATTATAATAGAAGACCAGGATCCTCCAAAACACAACTCTTTCTTCGGTGTGTACAATCGAACCGTTGCCATCCCACGTTACTGTAAGAACCTGAAACAACATAACATAAACAACGTAAGCACGAAGCTTAGTGAGTTCCCCAATATACACCTTACGCACGTACGCCTTTCCAGGCCCTGACCTTCCGGTCCACTACACAATGCCTTCCGGCCCATGAGATAAATCGCCTTCCGGCCCATAAGATATTTGCCTTCCGGCCCATGAGATAATTGCCTTCCGGCCCATAAGTTAATTGCCTTCCGGCCCATAAAATAATTGCCTTCCGGCCCATACACATATATAACACATAATACGAATACTCTAACACATAAAGCACATATATCATATATCAACCTGCCTTCCGGCCCGTAACATACTCTAACACATAAAGCACATATATCATATATCATACCTGACCTTTCTGTCACATAATACTTTGCCTTCCGGCCCATATATAAACATGTATATCACGCGTAGCAGCTAACTTTCCATTTATAGCATATAAACATAACACATAACATACTTGACCTTCCGGTCACACAATCAAACCCTTCCGGGTGAAGTATAGTGAGAAGACTCACCTCGCGGACACTGGAAGATAGCAACTCCTGAAATCCCTTGCACTTGATCCTCCGAGCTACAAGCTCCTCTCTGTGTCCCCAAACCTCAGAACTCGATCCCCTTGATCTTCCTTTGGCCAAAATCCTTCCTCTTCTTGCACCACAATTCCTTCAAAGTCAATAATGGCCTTCAAGCTTGCTCTGGATGCCACAGTCGTTTAGGGTTCTCCTCAATCGGCCAAAAGACGAACAATGACGGCATAAGATCCCTTATATACGTCCCAAACTGAACGGCTAGGGTTTTCCACTGAACAGCGTCGACTCGCCGAGTCCATACCTGGACTCGTCGAGTCCAGTCGCGAACCCGCGACCCAAGCTGCGACCCCACTCGGCGAGTCTGGCTCCAACTCGCCGAGTCTCCCCTTTAAAACACCCCCAAAATGCAATTAAATAATACTTGAGATTTTGGGCTGTTACAAATCTCCCCCACTAGAATTAGACTTCGCCCTCGAAGTCTCACTCTGATAATAGTTCTGGATGCTGCTCCCGCATCACACGTTTCGGTTTCCCTAGACACTTCCGATCTCTTCCGAGGTTGCCACTGAACCAATACCAGAGGTACCTCCTTGTTCCTCAGAACCTTGATCTTCCGACCCCTGATGGCCACTGGCCTCTCGGCGTAACACAGGCTCGCATCCACCTAATCGTTCTCTAGTAGAACCACTGCTGACTCATTCGCTATACACCTCTTCAATTGCGACACATACCAGTGTCATGGATCCGTCCCAATTCCGTTGACAGGTCCAAACGATAGTCCACCCTTCCTACCTTCGCACCTTCACAAAAAGACCCAACATACCAGGGCCCCCCACTTACCCCTCTTCCTAAATCGAAACACCACGTCAGAATACGAAGTCGCCGACCTGAATCACATGCTCGCAACGGCGTCTGCCTGCATAACTTTCCTGTCAACTCTAGACGATCACTAACTCTCTTTAACCTGCTGAGTCTGCTTGTCAACTAAAGCACGAACTCTGAACTGCTCATCACTCTCTGTAATCGGAATTTACCCAAAATGCACTCTGCTCCAAATCTCAACGATCACTCAACCCATAAGGGTTAGGAAACCCTGAACCACCGGATCCCCGATCCAAAGCCCACTTCGCCCATTCCGGACCGACTGAGAGATCCATTCTCCCTCTCAGATCAACTCTCACAAGTACTCTCTTGCCATCACATACACATACTGAACTAGTCCCAACACTCGCAGGTTGGAAGACCCGATACACTGATGATATCCTCGAACATCTCCCAAGACGAACCACTAACATCCGTCCTATACCCTGATCAGAATCGCACTGAGAATTCAAGATTCTCTATTCTCTTGCATCCTTTCTGAGTCTCGTCAGTCATCCCAACCCGGATGGTTCCCACTTCACTGCCGCATACACGATGCTCGAAACCATACTTGAAATACTCTAACCATAACTCTGCTCTGCAGCTTTCACTTTCGTGAACTTGCACCCCTTCGGAGTTACACACCTTCCTCTTTTCCTTTTTCCAAGGAACCCTCGTGGCCATAATGCCACTCCAACCGGTGCCACGGTGCTCGCCCCAAGCGACACCACCCTTTTTGCGTAACCGCTATCCACATACTCTGGTTCTCATTGCAGGGGCTCTCAATCTCATGCACTCTCTCCACTCATCAAGATCACTGCCTCAGCTAAACAAGATCACCAATCCCGGGGCCCGACCTTCCAATGTAATCACATTGCACATACACCATCCGTAATCTCAAACTGATCCAGCAATACCAACAGAGTCCCCAGCATGACTGGACCGACTCTCATAACACATACTAGCCACTCGAGGCTATATCTCTGTGGGTCCGTACACCCAACTCTGCGAACCCTCAGGTTCGAACTCTGGGAACCTTCCGGTTCCAACTCTAGAAACATGCACAACATAAATCCCGTGGGATTAACGCAGTACAACCCATCACGTACCTCAAACATACCAATACTCCGATCACATAACCCCGGTTACTTACTCAAGCTTGATCCCGGCCTTCTCTCAGGCCTCCACAATCGAATGCCCTAGGTCTGTATCCCGCCCCGCATACCCGACACTCGCTCTCGTCGGCCTATACCCTGCGCTGACAAACACTGCTGAATCCCGGCAGCTAAGCACCCTCATATACTCATCGATCTCCCAGAGAATTTTCTAATTCTCCCCTCACTAAAGCACTGACTAACTGCCACCGATCGTCATTAACGACCTTACAGAATAATCCTGTACAAAGAGAACAATTACACACTGACTGCTTCCCACAAGCACAAGCAACCCTCAGTAAAACACACCTCCTCCCTGATCAACCCACTCACAAGAATCTAGTCCTTCAATCATCCACTCCACGACTGTAGATGCTACCCGACAATCAACCCAGTGCCGCATCTCCCCTAACAACCCCCACGAACGATAACCAAAGGAATCCTCGACAATAACCCATAACCAAACTCACAATCTGCCCAAAGGATGAACACCACATCGAAAACCGCACAAGACTACTGACACTAAACACCAATTATAACCATACCCAACCATCAGGGAATAACGAATGCCCAAGAGAAAACCTGAAGCACCAATCCATAACCATGCCAGACCCGCGAAACAACGAATACCGCATCGAAATCCATACAAGATACCAGTACAAACAATACGCCAAATCAATGCAAGACAATTAAGACATCATGAAAGCATCATACCCGCAGTTGCCTCCGGCACTGCTCCGTCTCCCTCTGTCGCACGCAGATAAACAGGACCCTGAGCCCTCTGGGGCTCCGCTCCATCCTGTCCTCCTCAAATCCCGAATTGGCACTGACTGCCAACAATCCCGTGCACAGTGCCCCTCCTTTCCGCACTTGCGGCATGCACCACCGGACCCGCAAGCTCCGATGTAACCCCTTTTTACTCGATCGTCGACACCTATGGTCTCATGCTTTCCTACTGCATCTCTATACTCCACTTATTACTACTCCTGACAATTCTTGCTTTCTTACATACTGCACCCGGTTCTCCCCCACTAAGGTTCGAACCAACAGCAATTTGTATACAATCAACCCACGACTACCTTTCACCAGCGAAATCGTACCTGCCCCAGCAAAGTGCTGTGCAACACCCGATAGTCCCTCCCCTTATGGAGTCAATCAATCCCCTATACTCTGAACCTCTAGCCAACTCTTCAAGAACTTCTCATCACGGCTGCCTCTAATCGTTCCAAATCCCATACTGATCTAATACTAAGCACCTGCACTGCTCGATAACATATCTGACTCGTAGAATGCACCGCAGCATCATCGTTTCTCTCATCTCAACTCATCAATCCGTATCCAACGCCGGATTTGACCCAAGAACAGGGACTTACCCTCAACATAGACGACAACTCTCCGCACTGCAAAACTCATCCGAACTCTTCACTGCTACCACTATAAACCAACCTGTTATTCTCAATTAGGTGTGGTGTGGTTCTCGACTACCTCAGCCCCAACTGACTGTCTATTCACGGTAAATCTCTGTCTCGCGGTACACCCGCTACCTGATGCTCTGAGGGAAGTCATTATCGATAACTACCTGCAGGGTGTACTCCCAAATCCAGAACTGAAACACCAGACCTCTCGCGTCTTGCACACGAGCATAAATGACACTACCCACCCAAAAGGTGACCTCTCCTCTGTCGTCTGATTGCTCGACTCAACTGAAAATCTCCCCTGGCTTTGACTCTTACCAAAATACTCCGATAGGCACTCGCCTTTCCCCTTGAGGAACGCCTCTCCGTACTCAATCGTGGTCTACCGGCCTGAAACCCATAGCGTCCAATCTCTACCTCATCGGTCATAACCGGATAACAAGATAGCCACAAGCATCATCCACTACGAACCATGGTACTCATCCCATGACATCCCTCCTCAACATGCTTCAGTGTATGGTACCTGAACCATAGCACCACTCCTCAATCTGCTCCAATGTATAGCACTCGGACCACAACATCTATCTCAATCTGTTCCGATGTATGGTGCCCCGGGCCATAACATCACTCTGTATCCGCTCCGATGTATGGTATCCGAACCATAACATCACCCCTCAATCTGTTCCTTAGGACCTTTAGGATGCTCCCTGTATCAAGTATGGGTCCTCTGCTTTCAGTAGTACGGGCCCATACTACCTGCCACATCTACCCATACTTTCCACACGGACCATCCCAGAGTTCCTAAATAGCTGATAAACCTGCTCTTTCACCCATCTCATCGCGCGTGCTCGCTTTCCAGCGGAATCCTCTACTCTACCAGCGCACTCATCTGGCTAGGTTTACTCCCTGGTCCCTTCCGCTGTCCTCCCACTCCTTTGCTATCAGCTGCTGAAGAGTTCCTAATGATGCCAGCCCTCTACCTCCTGAGTATCGTCATACTCACTTAGTAGCTGACTCCCATCATCGATAACTCCACAAAGCACAAAGCAAGCAGCATTCGAGCATTGAAGCATACATAGGACTCCCCACCTGTGGTAGCTCCACCTTCTCGGCTCATCCTCGGAAGTACCACTGTACTCTGTAGCTCTACCCCTCGTGCGTTCTAACTAGATACTCTCACTCATCACATACACACAAAAGCATAACGCACATATAACAGCAAACCCTAGACTAAGGCATCACAAATCAGGCCACTCTAGTCCTAAGATGTGAAATACCTAGCCTGTCTCTAGCATGCAACAATGTCTCATAAAGTGCATAATAGATATTTCATAATACAAAAGTAAGGGTATTTTGGGAAATCACCGTTTGGCTCTGGCTGATTGTACACACTGCTCCTTCTTGCTTTCTCTTTGAACTCTTATTCACTTTTAGAAAACTATTTATTTGAAGACCTTTTCTTAATTCCTCAGTTTGAGTCCAGACTCGCCTGTAGGCGCGTCCGAATCCCTTAAACCAAGGCTCTGATACCAATTTGTAACACCGTGATTTCCAAAAAAACAAAATTTTCATTTAAATAATCAATTTAATATTAATAACACTTGTTTAAAATCTTATTCCCATTCGAATTACAAAACATAGTTTCATTTTCATTATAATAGAAGACCAGGATCCTCCAAAACACAACTCTTTCTTCGGTGTGTACAATCGAACCGTTGCCATCCCACGTTACTGTAAGAACCTGAAACAACATAACATAAACAACGTAAGCACGAAGCTTAGTGAGTTCCCCAATATACACCTTACGCACGTACGCCTTTCCAGGCCCTGACCTTCCGGTCCACTACACAATGCCTTCCGGCCCATGAGATAAATCGCCTTCCGGCCCATAAGATATTTGCCTTCCGGCCCATGAGATAATTGCCTTCCGGCCCATAAGTTAATTGCCTTCCGGCCCATAAAATAATTGCCTTCCGGCCCATACACATATATAACACATAATACGAATACTCTAACACATAAAGCACATATATCATATATCAACCTGCCTTCCGGCCCGTAACATACTCTAACACATAAAGCACATATATCATATATCATACCTGACCTTTCTGTCACATAATACTTTGCCTTCCGGCCCATATATAAACATGTATATCACGCGTAGCAGCTAACTTTCCATTTATAGCATATAAACATAACACATAACATACTTGACCTTCCGGTCACACAATCAAACCCTTCCGGGTGAAGTATAGTGAGAAGACTCACCTCGCGGACACTGGAAGATAGCAACTCCTGAAATCCCTTGCACTTGATCCTCCGAGCTACAAGCTCCTCTCTGTGTCCCCAAACCTCAGAACTCGATCCCCTTGATCTTCCTTTGGCCAAAATCCTTCCTCTTCTTGCACCACAATTCCTTCAAAGTCAATAATGGCCTTCAAGCTTGCTCTGGATGCCACAGTCGTTTAGGGTTCTCCTCAATCGGCCAAAAGACGAACAATGACGGCATAAGATCCCTTATATACGTCCCAAACTGAACGGCTAGGGTTTTCCACTGAACAGCGTCGACTCGCCGAGTCCATACCTGGACTCGTCGAGTCCAGTCGCGAACCCGCGACCCAAGCTGCGACCCCACTCGGCGAGTCTGGCTCCAACTCGCCGAGTCTCCCCTTTAAAACACCCCCAAAATGCAATTAAATAATACTTGAGATTTTGGGCTGTTACATGTGACTTTCCCTGATCCAAGTGTGAGTCCTGTGCTTCCGGTAGTATAGGCCTCTACTACCATTCACACCTACTCATACTCGTCCCAAGTATTGTCTCGCAGTTTCCCAAGTCACCATGCAGCAAATCATACAATCATTCAACACATCAGATAACAAAACAAAGGTTTCATATTATTTCTTGAAACGGTTACATAGGTGTTCAAGTTCACCCTAGACTATGCCTCTAATAGGCTACATCATATGACACTATCTATATGGCTTCTTTATAACTTGATCTCTATATATCCATCCTTACTC
Organism: Lactuca sativa; assembly: GCF_002870075.4. Lineage (NCBI taxonomy): Eukaryota > Viridiplantae > Streptophyta > Magnoliopsida > Asterales > Asteraceae > Lactuca > Lactuca sativa. The sequence continues at coordinate 176,256,651 of NC_056623.2, forward strand.
CTGATTCCTTGCATCGTCAGCTGCTTCGTCAAGGATCATTTGAAATGCTCTTGCCTTTGGCGGAATGTTTGGTTTTGCCGCCTCTTTCTTTTTCGGGCAATCCTTAGCAACATGCCCTTCTTCACGACATTCATAACACACCCTTTTGCACTCGTTGGCGTAATGTCCGGTCTTCCCACACTTGTAGCAAGTCACTTCTTCGCTACATTTTCCAAAGTGATTCTTCTTGCACTTCTCGCACCATTTCACTTTGTTTCCTCCTCCGCTAGACTCCTTTGAACCATACTTGATCTTCTTATTGGGCCTCGTAGATTCCTCAAACTTCCTCTTTTCGCCAACCTCAATCTTGTTGGCAGCTCTTCCCTTAATCATATCTTCCACAGACTTGGCAGCCCAGATAGCTGCCTCCAGAGTAGGTGCCTGACGCACTGGCACCGCGTACTCCCATGGAAGTCCTTTAGCATACTTGTCGACTTTCGTCAGCTCATCTGGAACAAGACGTAAGGCGAACTCCATCTTCTCTGTGAAATTGTTGGTGTATTCATTAACAGACATGCTTCCTTTCTTCAAGGTAAGGAATTGGTTTTCCAGCTCGAGCAGATTTTGGGCTGAGCAGTACCTACGTTTGAACTGCACCAGAAATTCTGCCCATGTTAGTTGCAGGGGCTCATTGGGGCTCAGAGTTTTCCCCAAGGTATTCCACCAACGTACAGCGCCTCCTCGAAACTGACGCACTGCAAATGTGGTCTGTTGTTTTCCTCTGCAACCGCACGTCATGAAAGCTAACTCCATCTCCGAGATCCAATCCATGACCCCGATCGGATCCTCCTTTCCAGTGAAAGTCGATGGCTTGCAAGTCAGAAAATCCTTGTACTTGCATCCATTCCTCTCGACTTTGTCATCTTGGTTGTTTTGTCGAACCATTGGCGGGTTGACTTGACCAACAGTCCCACTGTAGTTCTCCTCCTCAGTCTGCCCTTCATTCAACTCGGGCCGTTCGATCTGAATAGTGGCTTCCTCTCGATTTTGCTGGAGCAAACGTCTAGTTTCCTCCATTTGACGATCCAACATCGCTTGGATCATCGCTTGCACTCCGGCCATTGTGACTGGCTCAACAATGGCTTCCATCACCGGTATTTGCTCAATCAATGGGGGCTGATCTCGCTTCCCATTTGCATTCACGTTCCCGCTACGTGTTCTTACCATCTCGATCTATACACCGAATGAGGTGAATCTAGACCTTTACTTAGGATTGACGTTTAAATCATCCTTATCACTCTGAAACGTTTATATGCTAGTTCTAATATCGTAGTCGTACGTTTAGAATCCTACACACATAAGGTTTCCAGATCCGGTCGGCAACAGACCATAGATCCGAACAACTAACAGCATATCAGGCACAAGTATTTAGCACATAAAAGCATTTTAGGCATAATTCCTAAAATAATCTAGTGCTCACACCTCACAATCATCGCTTAGCATTTTAAGTTTAAGTCTAGAAATAAATCCATATTCCTAGTTCGCTTAAACTAATGCTCTGATACCAACTGTGACATCCCCAAAATCACGGCCGGAAAAGACCGGTTTGTTTATGCTTTATAAAAATCAGAGTACTTCATTTTATAAAAAGGTTGCGGAATTTGTTCCTAGAAAAACATGGTAAATACGTTATTAAAACATTTTCGAAGAAACGTATTTATTTCATTTTAAAACGTTTGGGATGTCATCGTTAATACAGAAACATAAGCATAAACAGAACTTACAATTATTTACACTAGTGATCTACATCTCTTTAAATCTCTCTGTGTAATGTGACTTCATATCAACACCTGTGATATAAATAAACTGAGTGGGTCAGGTTGGGAAACCTGGTGAGTACATAGGGTTTTCAACCCACAATAATATAATTATTATTTTTAAACATCAAACAATCAACCCAATTACCCATTCCCGTTATCCTCACAGTACGTCCCTAAAACATCTAACACAAGGGACCTAGTCAAAGGACTATCATTGGGATGGAGTATACCTGGTGAGCACACAGTTCACATAGTTCGAATAAACACACAGTTCGGTTAAACACACAGTTCGAATAAACACCTACAGGTTGCGAGCCTGCTAGTGTTCCACTGGACTGTCTAGAATAGTCCGTGGTCGTCATCTATACTCCGCTAGATGACTAGATCATCAAGAACAGCTATAACGAGGCCTCTCATTATTTTATTTTGTCACACAGCAACTATTATATCTACCCGTGTTTTACCCCGCACATTATGTAGATATAAAATTCATATACAGTTTGGATCACTGAAAACATGTATAAAACGTTCTTCCAATATAGATAGCAAGTATACAGATAATATACACACACAGCACGTAAAATACTTCATATCTATGTGTAAGCTGAAAGTAACTATGCACTCACCTGAGTAGGTGGTGACTCAGCACTCGGACAGCGCTTCGATACTCTCAAAACGATATTCCTTCGATAAAACCTAGTACCGATACCACTAGGGTTTAGTTTAACGATAACCGCGACAAATTAATTATTCTGACTATTATTAAGCGTTAATAACGCTCAATATAACTCATAATAATAGCTCAAATAATTATTTTAAGGACCTAATAACATTCCTATAATTATTTGAAAGCTATATGAAAAATTGCGTAAGCGTAGCACACTTACAGCGAATTTTATCGAAAACCGGGACTTAATTGGAGCAGCGTTTCGAAACCGAAAAACTCCTTTTTCTCGGGACTCCGGGAGCCTCGGGGCTTCCCTAGGGTGCTAGGGGTTTAACTAGGGCTTAGGGGAGGTTTGGAACTCTAGAAAGAGAAAGAAACTAGAGAGAGAAGTTATTTTTGGTGTGAAAATGTGGGCAGCCTCGGTCCCTTTTTATAGCCTGGTCCTCGGACGTACGCTGGGCGTACAGGTCCTCGGACGCGGGGCGTAGCTTCGGATCAGACCTCCAGGTGGCGAAGGCTCGGTGGTGCGACGTGGCTTCTTCTGGACCGAGAACGGCTAAGCGAATGCGGCGCGTACGAGACCGAACGCTGGGCGTAGCGAGGGGCGACGCGTCACTCATCCGAGGCGACTTCAGCGATCATCATCGGATGGCTGGGAAAGCGCCACGTCAGCGAATTCGTATCAGATCTCGCAAAAACGAGTACAAACTTTAAAAATTCGTAACTTTCTCATACGAACTCCGTTTTTGACGTTCTTTATATCCACGCGAAGTTGAGAACGTACTCTACAACTTTCGTTTAGACTTCGTCGGCTAATTTTGGCTCGATTTTAAATTTTATATTATTAACGGGCCGAGACACGATTGGTCCGTTAAATCCTCATAACTTCTTCATCTGACATCCGTTTTCGCCCATCTTTTTCTCGTTACGCTACTCTCAACGAGATCTTCGATTCTTGTTTAGGTCGTGTCGGCTAAAAACCGCTCGATCTAATATTCGAATTTCGGGCTGTACACTGCTAGTCCGAAACTTCGAAAAATCATAACTTCTTCATACGAAGTGAGATTTGGACGTTCTTTTTATCGATGTTCTTAGTTTAACATATTCTATGACTTCCGTTTAGATCGCTAAGGCTAAATCTCGCTCTATCGTAAATTCACTATTTACGCTTCCCGGTGCCGTGCCAGTTTTGCCGTAAAACTTCGACGGGCCATAACTTCTTCGTTATAACTCGGATTTCGGCGTTCCTTATATGTACGGAAATCTTGTGACATACTCTACAACTTGGTTAAGATTATTTATTCTAAATAATCTTTTGTCGAAAAGTCGTTTTCGACCCCTATTGCCTCTAAATTGACTAGCCCGGATTTGCGGGCGTTACAGGGCAAGCCCGAGGAATGTTTGTATGCTTGGTGTCTTTGTGATTGTTGCATGTATATGTTTATATGTTCCGGGCTTCGGTCTGATGACGGGGCAAGCCCGAGGAATGTTTAGCTTATATGTTATGCATTATATGTTCTGGGCTTTGGTCCGATGCTGGGGCAAGCCTGAGGAATGTTTATATGTTTATGTTATATGATTGTTGATATGTTATATGTCTACCGGACTTCGGTCCTATGTCGGGTGGGGCCCGATGCCGGATTCGTCAGATGACGAGCGGGGCCTGATGTAGTGGGAAAGGCCCAATGTATGCTATTATGTGATTATGTGTATGGAATGTGGTAGTTTGGGGAGACTCACTAAGCTTCGTGCTTACAATTTTCAATTTTGGTTTCAGGTATTTCCACTAGCAAGGGGAAGAGTTCGGGATGACTGCATGGCACACACCACAACTTTTAGCCCGGGATGATTTACTCTGATGTTTGACATATGATTTGATATATTGACTGTTGTTTATAATGTTTATGAGATACACAATTTATGATTTTTATATGATGAATGATACTTATGGTTTTTATTTATGATTTAAAATGAAAATTTTGGACTGTATTTTTGGGAGATTTCAAGTTGGTATCAGAGCCTTGGTTTGAGGGATTCAGGCGCACTCTCAGGTGTATCTGGACTCAAACTGAGGACTTGGTATGGAAATTTTCAAAAGAAAAATCATTTTTATAAAAAGAACTTTGAAAAAGAAAAGAAAAGAATTTTGAAAAGAGAAAAGAGCTTTGAAAAGAGAAAAGGGTGTGATGCATGCAATCAGCCGAGCTCAAGTAAGTACTCTCAAATTACCCATACAAGTTTATGTTATGATACGTTTATGAGAACTGCATGATAGATTAGGGCTAAGGATCTAGGAATGATGCCTTATGTGCCTGTTATATGTATATCAGCTTTATGAATTGAATGCTAGTACAAATTAGTCAGTGATATGATGGCCTGATTAGGATATGCTTGATTATGTTTACTCAATGCTCGAATGCTGCTTGCTTTGTGCTTTTAGGAGTTGTAGTTATCTCTAACTAACTAGTAAACGAATACGTTAAGTTACATATTGCGAGGACTAAATAATTTCAGAAGGTTAGGTTTAGCCTTATTTTGTAGCTCTTGTTTGAGTCCAACCGTTGTAGGGTAGGACCTCTCATTTGAAGAATTATCTAGTCTTAGTGGTATGTAATGGTATTCACGAGCTAGTTAGGGAAGCTAGCAGGGACTTCTTATGTCGCTGATGACGAAGAGTGGGATGGTGATTACCTTAGGGTAAGCCTAGGATGAGATTAGCGCGTAAAGAAGTAGTAGTAGAAGGGACTTGGTGAAGTCAAGGCAGTTCTTGAGGAAAGTACGGATAGATGTGGAAGGTAGTATGGGACTGTACTACTGAAATCATAGGATCCGTACTCGAATCAGGGAAGGCTGAGATGAATCTGGGGAACTTGTATTAAATGTGATCCCTCGAGATCTAATGAGTATTCTGACATTTGTTATGATGTGTTTTTCAGTATGATGGTACTGTTGGATAAGGTGTCTAAGTCCATAACTATATTTGGTATGTACTTGACCCGATTTAGCATGGTCCATTTGGGTTGCATGACATCATAACAATTGGATAGAAAAAATGAGAAAAAGGACACTTATGATTTGTTAATATATTATAAGCTCTAATATATTAATATGAAATCATATTATTTAATTAGTATTGATCAACAATTAATTTGGAATTAATTTTGTGATCAAAAGAGACTAATTAAATATATGGGGATTGATTATGTAAATCATTCATTCTTATATAGTGGGCTTATGATCCTTGATTCACTAGATTGGGCTAGGTCCCATTGGGTGCTCCATGGATGCTCCATGGAGGTTAATACCCATGGATCATGGGGGAAATGAAAAGCCATGCATATTAGGGTTTACATGGTGTAAACCTACATGTGACACACTATATAAAGAACTTCATATGGAGAAAAATCAGCAACTAAGACATAAGAAAGGAGGGATAGCTGAATTTGTGCACAAGTGTACTTCTCTCAATTTATTCCAAGAGTTGTGGTGTTGTGTGGAGTATTTGAGGCATCAAATTTGTGGTGCTAGGCTCACAAGGTCTTAAGGAATCCAAGCAACAAGCAAGGTGTCACACCCCAAAACCATGAACGGCGGAAACGTTCTGGGGCGGAGGACTTCATGTACAGTATCACAACAATGAATAGTAGTAAACAAGCAACAACATCATCCATTGCATTAATAATATAATTTTATACAAGTATGTTCTGTCAAGTTATATAGACACCAAAAATACATATCAAAATAAAAGACGAGTCTTGAACGAACTCCATCTTCTCAAAAACCTGGCACCTGTACCTGTTTACTGGTGACCTGAGAATACAAGTTATTTTGAAAGCGAGTATCAACTTTAAAGCTGGTGAGATCATAAGTATATTAGTGTTTGTATTTGTATGAAAGTATTTGTATGATTTTTTGTAAGATGTTTCGAACTCTCCTAGAAAACCCTATGTTTCCTACTAAAAGTAGCCTTCTACCAAGGCATCTAGTATCTGTGTGTGACTCTTGTAAGAGTGTGTATTTTCCCAAGTCCGACTATCATTAACCAAAAATATAGTTTTTACATTACCGTGCATCGTGTGAATGTTCACGAAGTGAATGTAATGGGGAAATAATATAGTACTGTAGTATTGTAATAAGTAACTATAGCTGTACTAACTACCTTAAACCAATTGAATTTAAAGTAACATGTGATCGGCCTGTATCCTGCTACCGACTCTAGTAAAACGACGATGTAAGACGCCGTAAGAAATGACATTTGGAACCCGTAGAGTTGCAAGTCCCACTATAGCGAGCAACAAGGTGTAGGATAGTTAATCCAGTATAGATCTATACGCAAACTCATACGCTCCCCAATTAAGGAGATTCTGGATACAAAAACTTGTCATGGCAGGTAGTTCCATGCCCCGTTTAATGGCTCACATAACTGCATGAATGTATATGTAATGAATGTGCTACCTGTATTGTGTGTTCTTTCTCTATCTAGCATGTATGTACTGTAATGTTTTGCGTGTACTAGCTGTAATGTGTGTTCTCTCTCTCTCTATCTAGCATGTATAGTAATGTATTGTGTGTACTAACTGTATTGTGTGCTCTTTCTCTATCTAGCAAGTATTGACTCATGAATGAACTGACTCATTGAATGATTCTTCGTTATAGTAATAGTATTAGTAACTTCCTAAACTACGCCTATTGTAGTTTACTAGTAATCTGACTTGTACGTATGAACGTGAATGCATACCCTTGCTACCCAAGGGTATTGAATTGACTGATAAAACTTTTATGTCTATATATGTGACAACTCGAAATTTTCATTCGGTCAAACCCTAGCAGTCAATCACTTCATATTATAAGTCAAGTTCACTTTTACTTGTTTTTGGGAAAAATAAGTTTGTTTTATTATATTAATATTATTTTTAAACGAGCGGGTGAAAGAAAGTGCTGTCTCGGGTTTTGAATTTTAAAAACCGCAAACACCTCGTGTCTTAAAAGTTCACGGCCAAACTTTTATGTTTGGGTCGGAAAAACTTCCAAAAATCGTGAACTCATGCTTAAGCATGAGTTTACTCCTCAAAGTTGTCACTTTTCACTTTTCACCCCAAAAGAGTAAACTCCAAAAGAGTAAACTTAAGAAAACCTCTCAAGTAGCAAACTAGAAACAATTCAAGATCTTCAAAGTTGTAAGTGTTCTAGCCATTCCGAGTTGATACAACACTTAATCTAGTGTTTGTGCATCTATTCATCCATTCATTTTTGTGTTTTGATTAGATTTAAAAAAACACCAAGAACACACACTAAGTGTTCTTGGACTTTTAGCTAAATCCAAGCTTCCTTATAGTAAGTACTTCCATCCTTGAGTCTTATTAAGCTTGTATTACATATTAACATCAAAGAAAAGTCCCAAGAACACCAAGATCAAGGTGTTCACGGTTTTGGGAGGCTCCCAAAACCCTAAACACCATTTATGGTGCAAAGTGGTGCCTTAAGGTGCCTAGATGCTTCACCATGCCTTAGGGACTTGTCTAGCTTCATCCTTGATGAGTTTATCACACAAAAAGCACCAAATACTTACATTTTTATGTGTTTATGGTTTGGGGATCTCCCAAAACCGTAAACACCCCAAAAAGTGCATAAAAGTCCCATAAAAGTCCAATGTTTATTCCTTATGTCTAAATCTGACCTAGACTATTGCCATGATTGAGATAAGGACTTGAAAACTCCCAAATACCAAACTTATGGGTTTAAGGTAGTAAACTCATGAGTTTATGGTAGTAAACCCAAAGAGAAATGACCATGAGGCTGTAAACTCCTCAAAGGAGTGTAATGATGCCCTAATCTCTTCCAAAGGCCAAACCACCAAGTAGAAATGCTTCAAAGGACTTGCAAAACCTCAAAGCAACTTATGGTAAAAAAGAGATGAGTTTACGACCGTAAATGCATTAGGTCAAAGTCATGAAAACCGTAAACTCCAAGGGAGTTTACCCTTGAACCCCAAACACTATAGCAAGGTCCTTTAGCACTTAGATGCAATCCTTAAGACTTGTAGCACTTAAATAAGGTGTTTTACATGCCTTAGGATGTCTTAACTTTGTCAATTAGTGGTTTAAAGTCTAATTAAATACATATATGTGTGATTATATGTTAACTAGGATCATTGAGTGTGAACAAGTCTTCACTTGACACCTAACAATCCTACCTCTTCAGTTCATCCGCATCACCCACAACAGGTGAGTTCATACCCCTTAATCAATGTTTTAAATGATTTTAAATTCTTTAATGGGGGGGGGGGGAATACAAGTAGAAAACAACATGTTATTAAATCACTCATATGTATTTATAACTGTGTTTCCATCCAGTAGATTTCACATACTACAAAATGTGATGCATGAAATGGTTTTATATCTTAAAAATACCTTGATAGCAAAAGTATTACGTTTAAAATGTTTATTAAAATGACATCAAGTCATTGTTAATTATTGTTCAAAACTCTTAGACGTCTTACAAAACCATTTTTACCTCCTTGAACAAAAGTATATCTATACACTTGTGTTCTTTTATATGTATTGATGTTATAGTTTTCATCCTTCATTCAGTTTCCCACACTCTTGTGTAGAAAGGGTGTATAAACCTGTTTGGACAATCAGTTACCTTCCAGTTAACTATTATAGGGATAGTTAGGAAATACATAACATTATTCCTATTACAAGTAATTACATCAGAGTCAGTTCATTTATGAGTCTATACTATACATTACATGTTACATGAATACGCTTACATAGATACGCTTACATGAATACGCTTACATGAATACACTTGCATAGATACGCTTACATGAATGCCATACATGAATACCTTTACGTAGATACATCTTCCTGTATACATTTACATGGATACTTGTACCTCGATTCACTAGGATGATTTATTAGTACCTTCTGTGTAAATTGTCCAGCCTATCCCAGTTCAACGGGATATCTAGACGGGACTAACCATTCCGAAGCCCAGCTGTTAGCACCAGTGGTTGATGAATATCTACAGATGCCTACGGTTATTACTTATACTAGGAGTACCTTTACGGGACTAACCATTCCTTGGGCCTACTGCTTGCCACAGAGGTTGATGAACATCTATGGATGCCTACGGTTAATACTTATATTAGGAATACTTTTACGGGACTAACCCTTCCTCCCACCTGCTGTAGCTACAGAGGAAAATTGAACAATCTACGGATGTTCAAAGGTTATACATTTCGCAAATCGCGATGTCGTGTTAATCCTAATACAAAAGGATAACACTTACATGATTATATTTTTCCTATTTACTTTATTTTGTGATACATTCACATAAACGATGAGTTAGACTAAGTACTGTTTGTAATAGTCAAAAAGAAGGAAAACTATCATTATCATAGCAAAACATTCGGGTCTTGGTAGAAGACTATTATATTCTTTTCCTATTTACTTTATTTTGTGATACATTCACATAAACGATGATTTAAGGAGTTACATATAATGACACATATATGTATCCAATTAGTCTTTAAACAACTAATTAACAAAGTTAAGACATCCTAGTACATGCTAAATACCTTATATAAGTGTTATAAGTCCCAAGGATTGCATCTAAGTGTTGTAGGACCTTGCTATTGTGTTTTGGGGTTCAAGGGTAATCTCCCTTGGAGTTTACGGTTTTGTGACCATAACCCCATGGTTTTACGGCTGTAAACTCATGTTCTTTTGACCATTTTTTGTTTTGAAGCTCTACAAGTCCTTTAGAAGCATTTCTACTTGATGGTTAAGCCTTTGGAAGAGATTAGGGCACCATTTCCCTCCTTTGAGGAGTTTACGGCCCTAAGACCATTTCCTTTTGGGTTTACTACCGTAAACCCTTATGGAATATGGTATTTTGATGTGATCAAGTCCTAAACATATTAAGGAATGAGTCTAGACTAGTTTCCAAAGCTTGTGAAAGGACTAGGGTTACTTTGGCCCCTAAATTAGGGTTTACGGTCCAAGGTGTTCTTGGACCGTAAACACCTTTGATCTTGGGTTTCAATGGTGTTTTCTTGATGTATGAAAGTGTAACAAGCTTTACAATACACTAGGGTAGGAGTACTTACTAGTTAGAAGCTTGAAAAGGTACCAAAAGGCCCAAAACACTAGTGTGTGTTCTTGGTGAAACTTGAAGAATCAACCTTTTGGAAAGATTTCATGGATAGAAATGTGTTAAATCACTAGATTAAGTGATATACTAACTTGAAAGGGATAGAAACACTTACTAGATGAAGATCTTGAAGAATTCTTTGGATGATACTTGAGAGAGTTTGAGATTTGGATCTTGAAAGTTGGAAAATGGTAAAAATAACTAAGTGTCACTTTTATACCACTTCCCTTTAGGGTTTACGGCCGTAAACTCCTTGTTTAGGCCGTAAAATCTAAACTTTTGATGTGTCGGGAATTTATTGTTGCACAATAAACCCCAGGGCATCCTCTCTCCTGATATCTCAAAAGTTGTTAATCCTAAATTACTCAAACTTATTCCAAAAAGCTTGAAAGTTTCCAAAAACTGTTCTGAATTCTATTGAATGGAAATGTTGTACAGAATAGAAATTTCGGGTTGTCACACAAGGTAAGTCATTCTACTAGTTTTTATATTACAAGTACCCCATAACATGCTAGTTATGATGAGAACCTTGGAAAAATCAAATTTTCATGTATATTAGAGAAAACATAGATCCAAGGATTCTAGGTTGCATGTACACCATAGGAGTGTTAGAATGCTCAAAACCCATCAGGTACTTCGCACTAGAACAGTAGGTGGTTCAGGCGCCGGTGAGGGATCAGGCTCGGGCTCTGGAGCTGGGCAACTAAATGACTAGATGAGGGAGTTCATCTCCTATGAGATCACGCATAGTATTCTGGACCAGACTCCTATGATCTTCGGCACGATCAAGGAGGGTATCTTGGAGATTTTGGATGAGAGATCGAGTGCATTCTGCACTGAGGTGGCAGCCATGATGGGGCCGCACACACTGACATTCATGGAGTTTAGAACTTGTGGAGCTCCTGACTACCATGGGGCTCGGGACCCCATTGCTAGCACCAGATGGTTGGCTGATGTCGCCAACGCATTCCGTACCAACAGATGTCCCGAGGAGGACAAGGTCCGACTTCCTTCCTGTCCACTGAAGGACATGACACACGACTGGTGGGAGGAGGTTGGGCATGCTGTGGGTGACGCTGCCCTTGACACTATGACTTGGAGTGATTTCTCGGCTAGGTTCAGAGCCGAGTTTGCATGTGTGATAGTAGTATAGCACCTTGCTAGGGAGTTCCAAGATCTCCAGCAGATGACTGAGAGAGTGACTGAGATCACCGCTATGTTCAGGGAGAGGGTCCTTCTCATTCTGTTGTACGTGGCAGTCAAGGAGATGAAGAAGGCCCGATATCATGAGATGTTGCGGAGTGATATCCTCCAGTTTGTGAGCCTGTCCAACTACAAGATGCTGGAAGACATGATTGCTAGGGCGAGAGAGAGAGAGAGAGAGAGAGAGAGTTCGATTTAGAGTTGGAGAAGAAGAGGAAAACAGAGGGGGTTCAGTAAGGGAACGTAGTCAAGAAGCCCAAGGTATCAGATCATCGACCTAGGAGCCAGCAGGGCCGCATCCGATGTGGCAAGTGTGTCAAGTTGCATGAGGGAGCATGCAAGGCGGGGAGTTCAGGCTGCTTTAAGTGTGGCCGAACTGGTCATGTTAGCAGGGATTATATAGCTACTACCACCACCACAACAATATCAGACCTGATTTACTTTCAGTACAATCAGAGGGGACACAAGCGGTCCCAGTGCCCAAGTTTAGCAGCAGCAGGGCAGGTGGTAGCACCCGATCATGCTACATTAAGGATTACAGACGACCGTTAGGGCCGGCCAGAGGCGCCTGTGGTGAAGAGCAGGGCCTTTCAGTTGACAGTAGAGGAGGCACGTGTGGCACCCAACGTGGTGACGGGTATGTATCTACTCCTTATCTCTTTATTTCTATGATTATTGCTTATGTTTATGTGTTTTGCTATAGGATCATTCTTAGTGAATGGTATATCATCTTTGGTACTGTTTGATTCGGGTGCTACCCGATCGTTTGTGTCGCTCGCACTCAACAATCAATTCGTAGGGGGATCCAGGGGAGTTAGATTGCCCACTTGACGTAGAGATAGCAGATGATAGGACCGTTCGGGTCGCAAGGGTTCACGGAGGATGTACACTACATTTATTGGATGGACAATTTTTTGTGGATCCAGTCCCTATTCCTCTATGAGGGAATAAGGTTATAGTTGGTATGGACTAGTTGAGCCCTAATGCAGCAGTGATCGATTGCGAGCAGAAACTAGTGAGGGTTCGGAGTCCTAGTGGGGGAGGATTAGTGATTCAGGGCTAGAGGCCGCAGGGTGGACTGACCCTATGTTCAGCAGCGAGAGCGAGGCGCTACCTTCAGCAGGGTTGTGCAGGGTATTTCGCCTATGTCATGGATACCCAGGATAAGGTAAGGCGACAGTGGATAATGTACCGCTCGTGTGAGAGTACCCTGGCGTATTCCCAGAGGATTTTCCTGGGATACCTCCGGAGAGACAGGTTGAGTTCAGGATTAACCTAGTCCCAGGTGTGGCCCCGATAGCCAAGGCACCATATCGGTTGGCTCCTCCCGAGATGCAGGAGTTATCTACGCAACTGCAGGAGCTGCTAGACAATGGATTTATCAGGTCGAGCAGTTCGCCATCGGGAGCCCCGATCCTGTTTGTGAAGAAGAAGGACGGGTCACATTGCATGTGTATAGACTACCGGGAGCTAAATAAGGTAACGGTGAAGAACCGTTATCCCCTCTCGAGGATTAATGATTTGTTTGACCAGCTACAGGGTGCATCTTGGTTCTCCAAGATTGATCTGCAATCGAGTTATCACCAGATGCGATTCAGAGACGATGATGTACAGAAAACAACTTTTAGGACTTGCTATGGTCACTATGAGTTTATGGTGATGCCGTTTGGGCTCACCAATGCTCCTACTGCGTTCATGGACCTCATGAACTGTGTGTGCAGACCGATGATGGATCAGTCTATGGTAGTCTTCATCGATGATATCTTGGTTTATTCCAAGACTCAGGAGCAACATAGAATGTAACTTCCCGTTATTTTTCTACTTTGTAAAAGTCAAACTTAATGATATGTTATTTTCATAAAGTTAAAAATTTATATATTTAATACATTTAAACACTTGGTAAAATGTTTTTTAAATAAGAAGTGAATAACTAAAAGGAAACAAGAAGCCTTGCTAGGACCAAAAACCCTCGCAAGGGCTGTAAACTCCTCGGACCGCAAACGGCCTTCGCATCCGCAAACCTTGGGCTGCAAACGGCTTACGGTAGCAAACCATTAAGACCGCAAACTGCGAGGCAGTTTTTAGAAGGTTTATCTTCTCGGGGAACTGAACCATATCTTGTCGGGATGAGTTTATAGCCAAGAACCCTCGCTTTGGTTTGAGTTCCCAGCCGCACACGAAGCCTCGGTCTGTGTTTACAGCCGAGAACTCGCACCTATATATATATATATATATATATATATATATATATATATATATATATATGAAGTACGAAATCTTCTCTCATTTCTACACTTTCCAGCCGAAATCACAAGATTTTCTTTCAAGAACTTCAACCGAAAACCCTTATTCTCTCTCAAATATCATACGAAACCACTTGAATCATCTTCGGATCTTGCTAAGAACACAGATTATTCATCATTTCTTCAAGCTATCACCTTCCTTTTTGGTGATCTTCAACCGAAAACACTTGAATCTTCTTGGTTTCACCAAGAACACCAAGATCTTCATTGGGCCAAAAACCCAAGGAGTGGCCGAAAACTCAAAGCAGCCTTCCAAATCACTTCTAACACTTCTTTTTGTAAGTAAATCTTACAAATTAGTGTGTTTCCTTAGCATACTTATCCTGATATTCACTAAAAGTATATATATATATATATATATATATATATATATATATCTTACATGAAATGCTTATAGGACTCGTTTTGTCTTGGGATCTAACTTGTGGAAAAAATCCTATATCGAATCTACAACCGAAACCACTCACTTAAGGTGAGTTCATACCCTTTCATTTTTATGATTTTAACTGTTTTAGGGGGGAATACAAGTGAAACACAATAAAAATTGTGTTAATATCTAAAATGCTTTTAAATTGTTATCATTTGCAAAATTACATATTTATATATGTGTAAATTATATAATTTGGATTAAGAAGATTTAGAATATGTAATTTGACCGCATTTCCTGTTCCTTGTGTGGTTGTGGGCATGGGGTAAAGTTATTTATTCGAATGTCTAATTAATCATAATATTATATTTTTATAAGTATAAAATGGTTTTCAAACTGTTTAGTACTATTTGAGTACCAACAGTGGATTTCATAGAACAATAGTATTACAGATTCTTCTAAAATTTAACAAAGGTTTCCATTACAGTAAAACTAACATATAAACTATAATAGGTATAATTTATGGAACTTATTCACTGATTTCAAGGTTCAGATAACAGAAAACAAATAGAGTACATTACAGAAAACAAACATAGTATCTTACTGAAAAGAAACATATAAACTATATTAAATATAGTTTATGAAATTTACTTACAGTATATTTATTACAAAGTAACTTTTCATTATTCTACATGTAATCATTAATATGGCATTTGTGAGACAACCTTCACGTACTTTTCTAAGTACCCACCAAGTCTTGAAATTATAACTAGAAACTCCTGGAGGGAGAGCGCGAAACTTGTGTATAGATCTATACGGAACTGACAATCCCGCACCAGAGCTGCTTGCAACAGCTAGGTCGGCAGACTTGTGGTGACAAATGTCCTATCAATTGTGACCCCTAAAGAACATCGTGTTCAGGTGATCATAGGTCATCAAGCATGGTTATTATAACTCACAATTTGGTATTGAACACGATGATTAGTGTATGAATAAGTAAACTTCACATAGTTTTATTTAATTATAAAACTATAACACAATATTTTACAAGTACAGTTGGTTATATTAGCCAATTACAAATACATGAGTTACATACTATTATAAGAACATAATACTATTTCAGTATAGAGAAAACATACTTTTCATGGTTTTGTGTGAACTAAACTACCTTTTACTACTTCAGAGTATAGTAACTTTCACATGTTTTTCTTACAATATAACATAGCAGATAATATAGGATTTTCTGGGAAAAACATGTTTACAATATCAAGGAACAAGAAAACAGATTTCAATTACAAACATACTTATGAACTCACCAACTTAATTGTTGACACCTTTTCAAAACTACTTGTATTCTTAGGGAAACGGTAAGACAAGTACAACCACAACTTTTGAGAAGACGGAGATCTATAAACTCATGTCTTTTAATCTTGTATTTTTTTGGTGTCATGTATACTATGTTTTGAACACAGATGTAAAACTTATAACTTTGTAAATACAATGGTTGTTGTACTATGATTACTATTATGCATTGTTGTGATACTGTACATGACGTCATCCGCATCTGAACGCTTCCGCCATTCCGGTTTGGGGGTGTGACAGAGGAGCACCTGAGGGAGGTGCTGGAGACTTTGAGGAGGGAGAGACTTTTTGCAAAGCTCTCCAAGTGTGAGTTCTAGTTGCACGAGGTGCAGTTTCTGGGGGACCTTGTCAACCAGAAGGGTATTCTGGTCGATTCGGCCAAGATAGAGGCAGTTGATGACTTCGTGGTTTACTGTGACGCTTCGATCACTCGCATGAGTGCGGTTTTGATGCAATGAAGTCACGTGATAGCTTACGCTTCGAGGCAGTTGAAGCCTCACGAGGTGAACTATCCGACACATGATTTAGATTTGGGGGCTGTGATTTTTGCCCTCAAGATTTGTCGGCATTACCTCTATGGGGTTCGTTATACCATTTACATGGACCACAAGAGCTTGAGGTACCTCATGGATTAGCTGAATTTGAACATGAGGCAGCGTCGGTGGTTAGATGTGGTGAAGGATTACGACTGTGAGATCCTTTACCACCCGACAAGGCCAATGTGGTGGCCGATGCTCTGAGCCGCAAGGAAGTGGTGTCCCCAATTCAGGACATATGTATGAGAATGACAGTGATTACTCCATTGCTAGAGCAGATCTGGGAGACGCAGGTCGAGGGCCTGAAGGAGGAGCGCCGAAAGTGCAAGCGGATCATAGGCTAGGTGGCCTCCTTTGATTATGATAGCGGTGGTTGTTGACCCTGCATGGGAGGGTCTGGGTTCTGTATTGGGGTGGAGTACGACAGGTTCTGATGGATGAGGCCCACAAGTCGAGGTTCTCCATCCATCTCGGGGAGACGAAGATGTATCGGGATCTTCTCCCTAGTTTCTGGTGGCCCTGCATGAAGAGGGACATAGCATGGTACGTAGAGCGGTGCTTGACTTGCAGGAAAGTCAAGGCCGAACACCAGCGCCCACACGGGAGATGTAGCTGTAAGACATTCCCGGGTGGAAATGGGAAGATATCTCTATGAACTTCACCATGAAGCTTCCCAGGACCGCACGTGGTGTAGATTCGATATGGTTCATCGTGGATTGGTTAACCAAGAGTTCTCACCTTTATCCCGATTCAGGAGAGTATATCGACTGAGAAACTGGCCGAGATCTACGTACATGAGGTAGTGACATGACATGGAGTCCCTGTGTCGGTTGTGTCAGACCGGGTTGTTTGTTTCACTTCCAGATTTTGGAAGCGGTTCCACGACGAGATGGGTACTCGTATCCACTTCAGCACCACTTACCACCCTCAGACAGATGTGCATAGCGAGAGGACGATTCAGACTCTCGAGAACATTCTACGCACGTGTGTTTTGGATTTCGGTGGCAGTTGGCATATGTATCTTCTGTTAACAGAATTTTCTTATAACAACAGTTACCATGCCATCATAGACCGACCTCACTTAGAGATGCTCTACGGGAGGAAATGTAGGACCCCAATCTGTTGGGGAGAGGTCGGTTAGAGAGTCATGGGGAGTATTGAGGTAGTACTTAAGACTACTGAGAGGATCCAGCAGGTCTGAAGCAGGCTCCGGACTGCTCAGAGTCGAAAGAAGAGCTATGCTGACAAGCGACATTCAGACTTGGAGTTTCAGGTGGGTGACATGGTCCTCTTGAAGGTGTCACCCTAGAAAGGTTTCATCCGGTTTAGGAAGCGGGGCAAGTTGGGCCCCAGATACATCGGTTCGTTTAGGATTTTGGCTCGGGTGGGCCGGGTTGCTTACCGTTTGGGTCTTTCAGCAGAGCTCATCCAGATCCACAACACTTTCCATGTGTCTCAGCTGCGGAAGTTCTTAGTGGATGACTCGGCGGTTGTGCTCCTAGAGGATATTCAGGTTGATGACAGCCTGAATTACATCAAGAGACTGATTGCTGTTCTCGACAAGAAGACGAAGAAGCTAAGGAACAAGAGGGTGGAGCTAGTAAAGGTGCAGTGGTAGCACTGCAAGGGCTCAGAGTGGACTTGGGATCTCAATGAGGAGATGAAGGAGCACTACCCGGAGTTTTTTCCCGACGCAGCAGACTTCAAGAATGAAGTCTAATACAAGTGGGGGAGAATTGTAACGCCTGGTTCCTGGTACGCATTTAAATAATAATTCATTCATTTTTATAAAACAACTCGACGTTTTGGTAGCCCCAAACTCGTCGAGTAGAGATTAGAAGGGACGCGGGTTTTTAAGCAACCTACTCGACGATTTGAGAGCCCCCAACTCAACGAGTAGGGCTGCCAAAATGAAACCCTAATTTCGGGGTTTTGCACCCTATTTAAGCATCTTAATCCCCACTTACTGGACTCATTTCCAGCCTCCAAGTCCCAAACCCTAGATTCAGAAACCCTAATGCATTTGTGAGCTTGTGAGCCATTTGTGAGTGAAACTTTGTGTGTTTTGAAGCTTGTGAAGAAAGGAGAAGCTTGAGAGTTCAAGAAGAAGATAGTAGATCCAGAGACTTCGTTTCTTCCTCATCACTTTCTGTTAAGCAAGTCTCAAACTTGCATGGTGGCATCTTAGATCTCTTTATCATCATTTTATTGGGTTTTTGGTCAAAGAATCTTGATCTTTGGGACATGGACGTCCCAAGTGAGTATACTTTCATATCTCGAATCATGGAGGGCTTTCATGGCATAAAGGTGCAAACTTTATGACCATTGAAGCCCCATGCAAGCCATAAGATGTCATTTTGACCTTTTAAGCTCCAAAAGGCCATGCATGGAGTGAAAGGTGGAAGCTTCACATGTTCTTGTAGTATTTAGGGTCTAGATCTCTGTTTGTATGCGTTAGCTTAGTGTATGGATGGCTTGTGGACCAAGATCTAGGTCCTAAAGGGTTAGGGTTTAAGCTAAACCCATGAAGTAGAGGTATTAACGGGTAAAGATGGAAATTTTACCCTTAAAAGGATGTTTTCAGTGTGCATGAGAAATAAGAAGCTTAGATCTGAAGAGTAGGGGCTTAATCAATTAAGAAGGCCTAAATAGACTGAGGAACTCATTGAGTCCATAGAGAAACTCGATGAGTTGAGTCGATTTGTCCCGATTTTGTACCAGGTAGAACTCGACGAGTTGACTCGCTTTATCACGACTACAAGTAGCAAGGGAAATCGAAGAGTCAGGGGATGACTTGACGAGTTGGATCGCGATTTCAGGATTCCTGATTTATAGAACTCGGCGAGTTGACGGGTCAACTCGGTGAGTTGAGTCAACGATGAACGTTGACTTTGACCAGAATGTTGACTTTGACCAGAGGTTAAGTAGTCATTTTAACCTAAGAAATATTTTGGATATTGATTAAGTGTTATTGTGATGATGTTAGTTGGGGAGTCGTGGAAGCAGCCGATAGAGATTTCCTTACCGAGAGATTCAACAACCAGCTTGTGATGTGAATTTTCCTCCAGTAGGAACGGGTCGAAGGCACCAATGCCGACCTGTTTATGTATGTTATGTCACAATTGGGAAATTTTAGACCTGACAAAGTCTAAACCTGACCTAGTACAAGTGAAACCACATTTCAATCCTAGTTGCATTGTATCAACTATAACCTTAGAGGCATGTTTATAAGCTAGTAACTAAGTATGGTTTAAGACCTAAGTTGATTTAAGCTAATATATGTCAACATAAATTAAAGGTTTAAAGTTTAAACCATATAATAACCCATATATAAGTTTTCGGTCCAAAGATCCAAGGATCTTTGGGTTTGCGGTCCAAGAAATTAAAGCAAAAGGGTTTACGATTTTGAAATAAAGATCATAGGGGTTTTCGGTCTATGTGTGGCCGAAAACACAATGTAAAGCCCATTAAGGGACTGAAAACACAAGGCCTTGGCCCATTATGAACCGTAAACACAATCCTATATATAAGTCTTTAGCCGCAAACTCAATTCATTTCTCACCTTTCAAACCGTAAACACCTTCAATTTGCTCTCAAGTATCATCCGAAAACCTTCATATCTTCATAAAATATTGCCTAGATCTTCATAATTCCACCAAGAACAATCTTCAAATCTTCAAGTTTCCTCAAGAACACCACCAAATATTCATATCCCACCGAAAACCCCAGGAACACCGAAAACGCCAAGAAACCCTCTCAATTAATTCCTAACACTTTTTGTAAGTATTTCTTACATAATTAAGTGTTGCCTAACACTTAATTTATTATTTAATTTATTTAAATTAATATATTATTAATTTAAATACGATATTTTGTATAACTATTATTAGGACACGACTACGCACGCGGGTTCTAACCGGATGATCATCGCTACCACTTCACATCCAAACACGAACTTACATTCGAGGTGAGTTCATACCCCTACGTTTTCACTATTTTTCAATGTTTTTAGGGGGGGGGGGGATACAAGTAAAACACAAAGGACTCTTGTGTTAACATTCAAAAAATTTCAAACCGTTTCTAACCATCTGCAACTGCTTCAAACTAAATTATTGTTACATTTTATCAAAATATATTTATATATATAAATAAGGTTTAACAGACTTAGAATTTGCAATTCCGCCCTAAATCATGTTCCTTGTCTGGTTGTGGGTTTATGATAGAACTACTTATTCGACTGTCTTTTCACTCTTAATTATATATGTTGTGAATATATATGAATATAAAATATAATTCATTATACTGTTAACCCTGTTGTAACATGTCGAGCAAAATGATATTTTTTTACAATTCTCTTACTACCGCTTTATACACACTGTTAAATTGCAAATGTTTTTAGTTCATTACAGAGCATACATTTAAACTATAATAGGTATAGTTTGTGAATCACTACACTACTTTACTAATTTCAAGAAACAATACAAGAACATACTTTTAAACTATAATATGTATAGTGTAGGGTTTCAAAGCACTCCATGGATGATGGCAATGGGCCCCTTTGATGAATTCTAGGTTAAAAGCCCAAGACTTGTCTTTTCCCTATAAATAGTCATGTATTATTCATTATTAGGGTTAAGAGTGAGGCAAAATGTAGCCGCCACGTGAGGTTTCTTGTAGAGTTAGATTCTTATTTCTTAAGTGTAATTCGTTCCTCACAATTCAATAAATCGATTGATCATTCGACATAATCTTCATTATTTGTGTTTGTTCTTATTTTCCGCATCTTGTTCATCAAATCACAATTAGGGTTTTAATTCCAACAAGTGGTATCAGAGCGGGTCTTTGAAAATCTATTGATTTTTGAAGTATCGGTTCTTGATTTGGTGATTTTCTACATATATTGAAGATTATTGGTGTTTTGGCGGTATGGAATCAATATTTTGTTCAAGCTACTGCTCATGGAAATTCATGCTGTTCATCACTGTTCATCTGATTTTTTTTTATTCGTTCTTCTGTTCATCTTAGATCTGGTGATTGCTTAATCCAAAAATCAGTTGATTTCAATCATTTGTTTTGACCCATTTGGATCCATTCGTGTTTTATCTTGATCTGGCCCAATCCTTTGGCCGATTCACTGTTCATGATCCATTCGCTTAGTGTCGATCCAAGTTTCTTTGGCTTTAATACTGCATCCGAGTCTCCAATTGCATCTTCATTCAGTGTTCAATTTGATTCTCCCTTGCCTGTCAAAATGAACAAATCGATGATTGACCAATGCTATCGTTTGTAAGCGTTTGAATATCGATTGGCTTAATCGACCCATCTGGAAAAGACGCATCTTGAATTCGTTATTCCTTTATTCTTTATTCATCGTTTTTTTTTGGTTCTTACTGATTGACTCGATTTTATTTGCTTCTTCAAATTACTAATGATTCATAAATGAAATCGATCTGTGGTGTATTGACTTGGTGTTGGCTGAATGCAATTTTTGTAGTCATATGATACACTGCGTTGAATCTCAATTTGAATTGTCAAACAGAAAAGTCAAAATTGAGTTAAATGGTCGAGGGTAGTTGGTGCGATGCTATGAAGATAGTCGGAACATAGGCTGTCGGAGCGTTGGTATCTTAATTGGTTGTTCTTGATGGTCAAAATTGAAAAAAAAAAATCAAAATTGGAATGCGAACGAGTGTCGATCTTGATTCGGTATTTCTTTTGAAAGCATTCGGAACTAGAAACCGATTCCCTGTTGGTAAAATCTTGATTGGATTGAGCAGATGTTCTTGTGAGTCAAACCTCAAAAGTCAAAATCGACTCATACAAACGAAGAACTGTGGGTTGTTGATCTGGAATCAAATTGGAATCAGGTTCTTAATCGCCAAATGGGTCTTGCCTTTGGGGCTTAATTCATTGTTTCAAATGAAATTGAGTTCGCTTTGTCAAGTCTAAACTGGTTAGAAAAGGCGTTTCCTGAGAATGTATGAGATCTGAATCGTAACTCAATCGGGTGAACATGAGAGAAAGATTAAGGGTTCGGTGATTGTGATTCTGTGTTCGCGCTCGTTCTTCTCCCACGATCGTTTGATTCGGAAGTGAACCTGTGATTGGGTTCGTGTTTGAAATTGGTTCGCTTTGGGTGAGATTCCTGGTGTTCAGTACTCAGGGCTCGGTATGAAGGCCTGTGCTCAAAACGAACGGGGAAATAATCTTGGGGTCATTTGTTAGCACTTGGAACGAAGGGGGGGAGATTCGCTTTGGTAGCTATTGGAACGAACCTCGATCTTGGATTCGCGTGTTTAAGCTGGGTTCGGTTGTTAATGGTTGGAGCGATCGAAGGATGAACCGAAAGCGAAAGGGGTTTCGCCTGATGAAGCTTGATATGAAACGAACCGAACGTTCGGTTCGCGTGAATAGATGGCAATCTTGAAACGAACCTTGGTTCGGTTGTTTGTGCTTGAAACGAAAGTGTGATCTGCGTGTTTTAGATTTTGGGGTCTAGCACTTGTTCCAGTTGCGCATTCCTTTTATCAGCGTCTAATTTGGGGAAGAAGATAGTAATGTTTCATTTTTGCTCCCTGAAGCTTCAACGATCTGACACTTTTGGTACCTGTTGTTTTCACAGCCTGGTAATTTTGGCTAAATTTCAGAAATTGTTACGAATCAAGGAGAAATTGATGCAGAATTTCTATCTAGTCCCCTGTCTTTCAGAAAGTGACAGTTTCGGCCCAATTTTCAGAAAAGTTACTACATTGAGGGCCGGTGAACAGTTTTGGATTCTTTAACGCTCATATTTTTTTGTGAACAGAAAAATAATGATTCCATCAAGTCTTGGCGGTTCGGAAAGTCGTTTTTTTTTAACGTCAAGTTTTCACGATTTTTTCGGATTTTTTTTTTATATCTTTTTGTCGCGGGGGAGCATAGTAAATTTTTATCCATTCAAGATCATTCTCATGACCTTTTGAAGGCTTTATAATCATGTTTTTGATTATAAATCGGGGGAGAATTTGGTATGGCCATTCGAAATTGGATTTGTGACTTTTCAAAGTTGAAGATTTTTGATAAAGCTTGTGGGAAAATTATGAAGGTAGCTTTTTTTACAGAAGTTCTTCATCGAGGTCTACTAAGGTTTTTACAGAGAAGTATCCTTTACAGCAAGAGTTCTTCATCGAGCTCTGCTAAGGACTTGTTATATCTCCGACTTCTTGTATTTTCTCGATCAAGTGGCGTTACGAATCTTAAAGTTTGGGTTGTTACATGATATTTTTTGATGGCTTATATCATTAGCTTATTTGAAGATCGTTGTGACTTGGAGGGGGAGCTCTTCAAAGACAAGAAGTGATTCAGTTTCTTTGTTCTGAAATGGGTTTTATGGCGGGTTTGGTTTTCATGAAGATTCTTTGGGATTACATTCGAAAATGAAGTTTAAAGACATTACTTCAGTGCTTGATTTATATATCCTAGAGCCCGTGTTTGAAGACCATTGAAGAATCAAGATTCGTGGATTGCTTCATATATTCCTCGTTGCAGATCTTTTTATTTGCTAGATGCTTGTTTTGGAAGTTAAAGCATTGTCATCCATTCCATACTTTGAGGGGGAGATTGTAGGGTTTCAAAGCACTCCATGGATGATGGCAATGGGCCCCTTTGATGAATTCTAGGTTAAAAGCCCAAGACTTGTCTTTTCCCTATAAATAATCATGTATTATTCATTATTAGGGTTAAGAGTGAGGCAAAATGTAGCCGCCACGTGAGGTTTCTTGTAGAGTTAGATTCTTATTTCTTAAGTGTAATTCGTTCCTCACAATTCAATAAATCGATTGATCATTCGACATAATCTTCATTATTTGTGTTTGTTCTTATTTTCCGCATCTTGTTCATCAAATCACAATTAGGGTTTTAATTCCAACATATAGTTTGAGAAATACTACACTATTTTACAAGCTCAAGAACACTATACAGAAACAAGTATATAAATTATAATAGGTATAGTTTATGGAACACTACTCTATTTCACTAATTCAAGGATACACACTAAAATAATTATTTAAGTATAATTATTTTAGATTACAAAGTACACTACTATAAGGTAATACATATAGTTTCAAGTACAAGAGAACACTATAACATTACACGTAAACTAATTAATACAGGGTTGTGAGGCACTACTTCGTCGTACCCATCAGAGTAGAGGTTCAAGTCTTATAAATTATAACCATAGTCTCTTGGAGGGAGAGCGTGAATTTGTGTATAGATATATACAGGACTGACAATCCCACACCTGAGCTGTTTGTAACAGCTAGGCCGGCAGGCCTGGGTGACAAATGTCATAACATTCCGACGCCTGAAGAACGTCGTAGAGGCTACTAGTCATTTTAGCATGGTCGTATGAAACTCGCAATAGTATCAACTAAAACATTCTTTACGGGATTTACACTACTTTAATGGTTTTATTTTTATAATAGAACTACATTACAATACACTATTTTACAATACAGCTGGTGAATTCCAGGCACTTTCATACAAAGGGTTTTCATACAAATAAAGTGCAATATACTATTTCCTTAATACAGTACAACATACAATGTAGGGAAACATTCATGATATAGTCTTATTTATTAATAAGACTACAATATACTATTTCAGAGTTCAGTAACAAACATACATTTTGGTCTTAAGGCCTAAGACTACATTTCATTTACTAAAGAAAATATTGGATTTTCTGGAGGAAAATACTAACGTTTTTCAAGGAATAATGACAAGCTTTCCATCACAAAAACATACTTATGGACTCACCAACTTAAATGTTGATACACTTTCAAAATCACTTATATTCTCAAGGAACCAGTAGACAGGTACACTGCAGGTTTTTGAGAAGACGGAGCATTTATGGTGTCTCGTCTATAGTTTTTGCTATACATTTTGATGTTATACAAACTATGTTGCAAACACAATGTAAACACTATATTACTAATGTAATGGTTGTTGTTACTTTGATTACTATTATTCAATTATTGTGATACTGTACATGACGTCCTCCGCCCTCGAACGTTTCCGCCGTTCCGGTTTGGGGGTGTGACATGTTAGTACTTAGTATATGCCGGACTTAGGTCCAATGTTGGGGTTAACCCTCCGATGTAGATTATATGTTTCCGGACTTCAGTCCGATGCCTGGGAAAGCCTGAGGAATGTTCGTATGCTTGGTGTCTTTGTGATTCTTGCATGTGTATGTCTATATGTTCTGGGCTTCGGTCCGCTGATGGGGCAAGCACGATGAATGTTTAGCTTATATGTTATGCGTTATATGTTCCGAGCTTCGGTCCGATGCTGGGGAAAGCCCGAGGAATGTTTATATGTTTATGTTATATGCTTGTTGATATGTTATATGTATACCAGACTTCGATCCGATGTCGGGCGGGGCCCGATGCCGGATTCGTCCGATGCCGGGCGGGGCCTGATGTAGTGGGCAAGGCCTAATGTATGCTATTATTTGATTATGTGTATGGTATGTGGTAGTTTGGGGAGACTCACTAAGCTTCGTGCTTACAGTTTTCAATTTTGGTTTTAGGTACTTCCGCTAGCAAAGGGAAGAGCTCGGGATGACTGCATGGCACACACCACAACTTTTAGTCTGGGATGATTTACTCTAATGTTTGACATATGATTTGATATATTGACAGTTGTTTATAATGTTTATGAGATACACGATTTATGATTTTTATATGATGAATGATACTTATGGTTTTTATTTATGATTTAAAACGAAATTTTTGGACTGTATTTTTGGGATGTTTCAAGTTGGTATCAGAGCCTTGGTTTGAGGGATTCAGGCGCACTCTCAGGTGTATCTGGACTCAAACTGAGGACTTGATATGTAAATTTTCAAAAGAAAAATCATTTTTATAAAAAGAACTTTGAAAAAAAGAAAAGAATTTTGAAAAGAGAAAAGAACTTTGAAAAGAGAAAAGGGTGTGGTGCATGCAATCAGCCGAGCTCAAATAAGTACTCCCAAATTACCCATACAAGTTTATGTTATGATATGTTTACGAGAACTGCATGCTAGATTAGGCTAAGGATCTAGGAAGGATGCCTTATGTGCCTGTTATATGTATATCAGCTTTATGAACCGTATGCTAGTACAAATTAGTCAGTGATATGATGGCCTGATTAGGATATGCTTGATTATGTTACTCAATGTTCGAATGCTGCTTGCTTTGTGCTTTTAGGAGTTTTAGTTATCTCTAACTAACTAGTAAACGAATACATTAAATTACATATTACGATGACTAAATAATTTCATAATGTTAGGTTTAACACTTTTGGTCCTTATATGGGTTTTGCTATTATGCACCTTGTCTATTTAGTTTATCATAACTCATAAGTTAGATACATTTTGCTCACTTATTAAAAAATCATTTACTTACGATTTTTGTTTTTAATTTTTGTTGTTTTAAACGATTTTTAGGTTTGTTTTTTTTTTTTTCTTTTCTTTTTTTTTTTAAGAAAAAAATCTTGGACGAAGCCTGAGATCACGTAATAGTTTAAACTAATTTACGACATTAGAACTTTATTTTATTATATATTCAAAATATATCTTTTACATTGTTTTAAATACCATAATATTCTAACCACAGATACATATTACATTAATTCTGATTATATAAAAGATTTTACAATTAAAAAGAAAGGAAATAAAAGGGTCAATGATTCGTATTGACAAAAATATTATAACTTGGTTTTAACTATTCCAATGTATTAGTTTCATTTTTATTAGTTTTGTTTATTAAGATATTTTTTATTAATTTCATTTATTTATTCAATTGTATTTTAATTTTACTTTAAAAATTAAAAGGAAGTGAAGTGTGACATTTTCTAGGCTTTGAAATATGAAAAAAAATATAATGATATTGAGGTAGCAAAGAAAAAGTGAGCTAAAATAACCACACGTAGCAAAGAAAAAGTGAATGTTATAATGAAACTATGAAAGTATACGCTCCGGCCTAATTAAGCAGTCCGATGTGAATAATTGTTTTTTTCATGGGGATCTTTCTAAGGGTGTCAATTTGATCCAATACATCCTCACCATATTCTTTGCTTTGCTTAAGAAGGCTGTTAACGCTGTGTTTTTGATACGTTACTGTTTTACTCTATAAATATAGTCCGAAAGAATAAATGAATTGAATAAAGATTTGGTGTCGTATAATGATGTATTTATGTACATTTTAGTGATCTATGTATGATTCACCTGTGTAGTAAAAAATAATGAACCAATCAATAAGAAGCTCGGGATCGAAGAAACAAAAAGACGAATATACCCCTGATCGAAAAATCAATTGCGCATGCATTCTGGTATCGGATACTTTGTGACATCACGTCCCGCCTTGCTGGTTCTAATAGCAGGCTGCCCCATGGAATCACGGTGCAAATCAAAGATAATCTGATTAAACTTGTTTTCAGGAAGCAAAGGGTTCAAGAAATATGATAACATCTGTCTTTTGTTGGGCGTAATGGTCTTTTTATGCCCTGCGTATGCTCTGTGTCCTTGGATGGCATGCCCCATGTTTCCACCATGAGAAGGCATGAACACATCACTGTTTTCAGAAACAATGTAGTCAAGGGCAGCCATAATTGAAGCTTTTCCAGCAAAGGGTTCTAATTCCCCTGGTAAAGCAAGGTCTTGTTTGTTGTAAAAATGAGGGTATTCCTTTGTTAATGGAAGCAATGCTTCTTTCCCTCCTAATGGATCTCCTCCTGCCCAAAAGATCCTTGCGTTCTTTGGAGCTCGTAGAGCTTTCAACAGCCTGAGATATATTCATCAAAGCATAATACATCAAACTGCAAGTCCAATATATGATGGAAACAAAAGCCTTAAATAAAAGAAATAGCGATGAAGCTTACCGTGTGACCTCAACAGCGTTTAAAGGACATAGACCGGCTAGCTTTCGGTCATGATAAGTCATGTTGGATCTTGAAGTTAGGAGTTCGGGGCGAAGCTTTCTCTCGTTGTAGATTATTTCATCATACTTTGAACTCAACCCTGGAAGACATCCGGTTCTCACCCAAACATCCTTCTCCATTCTAAGGTGAAGAGCAAGATAAGGCCCTTTGCTTCTCATCCTCTCTGTAATCTTTTTTCCTAGTTCAAAGATTGGTGGGGCAAACCTCAATGCGTGAAATGCAACCTACAAAAATAATCATACGCTGGTTAATTAAATTGTTTACGCAAAAAGTTTATTTTTTTTTACAAGGCCTCACAGCTGACACATGGGTCCACTAGGTGGCTGCCCACAAAAAGCCCAATCCACGTTGGATTAGGAACTCCCACACTGCAGTCTGGAGTTGGTAAGACTCCAACCCTTGACCACACCCCAAAACAATTGTGCTACAAAGTCACATGCATTCATTCATTGTACCTTGCATCGAAGCTTTTGGAGATCGGAAGGAAGATCCTTGGAGAGTCTTGAATCTAGACCCCGTAAGAGTAGAACACCTTCTCTTCTCATCTATATAAACAAACAAAAACTACCCTCATTAAAAACGAAAAAGAAAAACATCCATTATCTCGTTGACTCATTAGGCAAATCAAGAAATTGGCTAAAAACAACAAAAGTAGATGCTTTTTATCAATTCAAACTTGGGCGATTATACTTGGATCTTCTATGTTAATTGTGGAATCTTGACCAAGTAAACAAACATAATCAAGCTATTGATGGAATTCGTAGTTATCTTAGATGATTTGTAATATGATACATAATTTGAATGAGAAAGAAAGAAAATCCACATACCCTTCTGTGGTAACGAGAGCGAATCCATTGAGGGGAAACGTGAAGCGGAGTGTGTTTTTCCTCCACTGGTCTTGACATCAGATGGTTTGATGGCAAAGACGAAATGATTCTAACATCATCTGCTAGAGTTCTCTTGAAGTGCTCAACATCAAATATATCAGAGAATTCACTGCACCCACAAATTAGAAATCTAATTAACACACATATCACGGAAACTCTCCAATCATTCTATTTTAGGACAACTGAATTTGATAAATTTGGGTGTCTAAACACAAAAAACGTGTTATGGATGACTTTTCTCAAACAAGTAGACTGCCACAAATATTGTTGTTAACGCATCGCTGCATCCAAGGACAGCACGAACCAAAATTCGTGATGGAAAATGAAAGACTGATATTGCTATAGGAAAAAAAAATACGAACAAAAACACAAACCTTTCATCTCCCCAAATAACATTGACTTGTAAGATTGGAACGACAAGAGTTGCACCAAGGATCCTAGCAATCACAACAGCATCAACAATCTGATTCCTTTGTTGATTCATACCACCAGAAACCACCACCACCAAATACTTTGTTCTGTCTTTCAAAATCTCAACGCTTGATTTCTTATACTCTTCACTAAAATCTAAACAAGGCCTGTACCCAAGCCCATCTGGCTGTTCCCAGAAATCACTATTTTCCTCATATTTTTCTTCAAGTTTGACCGGAGCACTCAGAACCCCGCTTGAGATTATGCTCGAATCGTCATTATTTTCGCTATTCCCACATGGGTATGGTGCAAAAGGGTCGAAATTATACATTTTCAACATAAAAAAGAACCCACATATAGAAAGTAACAAAAACCAGATCCTCGGGTTCTTAAGAATCTTCGATCTCGAAAAAGTACCAATCTTCCAAGCAGCACTTGCCTTTTTGGGTGAAACAACCAGAGATTGAAGAGAAGTAGATGAGAGAGAGCTTATGATCTCAGAAGGTACGGAGATGTAACAGTGATGCTGCTGCTGCTGCTGCTTCTTGTTATTACCACTCTTTGAAATCGCCATAGAAAAATCAGGAAAATAAGCTTGAATCAAGGAAGAGCACCGGTATTGTTGGTTTTATGTATATGTTATTGATGATTTCGTGGAAAGTTTTAGAGAGAGAAAGAGAGCGGCCGGAAGAAGAAGACCAATCACCAAAGAATCCGCGTTGTGTTTGGAGTATAAAGGAAGGAGAGAAGAAATGAATGTTTGACTGTTTGTGTTCTGTTAGATAGATATCGTGTGAAGGAGTTTATTATGTAATATTGTAATGTAATTGTATATAACCCCATTATCCTATGATAGAAACCTACCTAATCTTCGTTTATTTAAAAACGACAAAGAAGGAAGGCTTTGCGCCTTGCGGTGGGTAGTTTAAGCCTTGAACTTCGCCTTCATAGTATTCGATCATTTTCCAGTTTTTTTTTTTTATTATTTTTTTTCATATCACGTCTCATGTCATTCTTTACATCTCCCCACAGGCCCACACCATCATCCACTTTAGGCCACCCGGTATGGGGTAGTTTCACGCGTCTTGGGCTGAGGTGGCAACCTCTCCCACACGTGAACACCGCCCCCAAGTCCGGTGGGTTGCTTGTGGCGTGGGGCAGAAGACGGACGAAGACGATGTGTTTGATTGGCCAATTGATTTTCGAACGTTATAATATGACCGTTTAATAAAAAAAAAATAATTTTCAAATTCTCTATATATACATCCATTTTATTCATAATTTCCACTAAACCACGCCCACATTTTTTCAAAACAAACACACACATCAAACCAAAAAATAGATAATTTTCCACCTCCAATTATTTCGTCTTCCAATGATAACGATTCCGATGACGATTTTATTTTGTATACGCTGTTATCTGCGACACGAGACGTGGTACGTGAGAGGGGCGAAAGTTCAAACGTCGACAAGAAGCATAGAAAATGGATCAACCGGGATTGAGAGGCGGCACATGAATTTTTGGTATGTGATTATTTTGCCGTTGATAGTTTATATGATCTATCTAAATTCGAAGAACGTTTCTGTATTGGTAGAACTTTATTTTTACGTATAGCTAGAGATTTGACACATAATTATGAATTTTTCAATTACGATGGGATGCTAGAGGTAAACGCGGTTTTACCACAATACAAAAATATACGACCGCTCTTAGACAGTTGGGATATGGTATAACCGTAGACGCATCATATGAGTATCTGAAAATGTCTAAGAGGACGGGTCGATAGTGTAAATATTTATTTTGTGAGCATGTCATAGAGCTTTACCGTGACATATACTTGCGACATCTGACTAAAAACGATGTCGAACAGTTGTATGTCGCACATCAAGCGAAACATGGTTTTCCAGGGATGCTTGGTAGCATTGATTGTACACATTGGGAGTGGGAAAATTGTCCCAACGCGTGGTGTAACGCCCGCAGATCCGGGCTAGTCAATTTAGAGGCAATAGGGGTCGAAAACGACTTTTCGACAAATGATTATTTAGAATAAATAATCTTAACCAAGTTGTAGAATATGTCTTAAGGGTTTCGTAGATATAAAGAACGCCGAAATCCGAGTTATAACGAAGAAGTTATGGCCCGTCGAAGTTTTACAGCAAAACCGGCAAGACACCGGGAGACGTAAATAGTGAATTTATGATAGAAGACTTTTTAACCTTAGTGATCTAAACCAAAGTTGTAGTATATGTTAAACCGAGAACATACAAAAAAGAACGCCCAAATCTGACTTTGTATGAGGAAGTTATGATTTTTTCTAAGATTTGGCATAGCAGTGCACGACCCGAAATTCGAATTTTAGTTAGAGCGGTTTTTGGCTTACGCAACCTTAATGAGAGTTTAAGATCTCATTAATAGGAACTCAACGGTAAAAAGACAGACGAAAACGGAGTCCGTATGAAGGAGTTACAAACTCTTCGCGGTCATTTAACAATCTAATCTCCTCCTACTGTTAAATTTAAAATCCGTTGAGAATTAGCCAATGGAGTCAAAAGGAAAGTTGTAGATCTTGTTTTTACCTACGCGTGGATATAAAGAACGTCAAAAACGGAGTTCATATGCGAAAGTTATGAATTTTTAAAGATTGGCTGTTTTACCTGCGTCCGGCGCCACTTGTCAGCACCAGACTTCGCCTTGGAGCCTACGCAAAACTCACGATGTGAACACCCTTTTTCACGACGTGAATTGGCCCAGACAACCTATAAATAGAGTTGTAAATCACCCCCAAAGCTCACACCTTTCATACTCTTTCTCTCCCATTACCCCCAAACCATCTTCCCCTTTCCCTAGCACCTCCTAGGTACTAGAGGCGAGTCCCGGAGCGCCAGACGGCTCCAAGAAGAAGAGTCTTTCGGCTCGGGAACGCTGCTCCAGCGGAGCCCGGTTTTCTTTAAAACCCGCTGTAAGTGAGCTACGCCTATACTATTTTTAATATAGCTTTCAAATAATTATAATAATGTTATTAGGTCCTTAAAATAATTATTATGAGTTATATAGAGTGTTGTTTAATGCTTATATAATAATAATAATAATAATAATAATAATAATAATAATAATAATAATAATAGCTAGACTATTAATTTGTCGCGGTTATCGTCAGACTAAACCCTAGTAATATTGGTACTAGGTTTTATCGAAAAAAAAATTGTTTTGAGGGTATCGAAGCGCTGTCCGAGTGCTGAGTCACCACATTTCAGGTGAGTGCATAGTTACTTTCATCTTACACATAGATATGAAGTATTTTATATAAATTACGTGCTATGTGTGCATATTACCTGAGTACTTGCTGTCTATGCTGGATGAACGATTTTATACACGTTTTAAATGATTTAAACTGTATATGTATTTTATATCTACGAAAATGTTGGGGTAAGACATGGGGAGATGTAATAGATGAAATATGAGTTGGATGATGAGTTGAGAGGTGAAATAGACTGTGAGGTGAGGGTGAGAGGTGGACGATGTGAGAAGCCTTTTTCCCAAATGATGGCCCTGTCATTCAGCAGAGTATGGATGACAACCACAGACTATTCTAGACAGTCCAGTGGAACACTAGCAGACTCGCAACCTGTAGGTGTTGTGAACGATGTGTTCACCAGTGTACTATAAAAACCCATTGATATGTATTGCGAGTGGACTATCGAAAACGATACTGTCAATAAAACCCTGGCAGATGCGCCTAAATGACTCTACCGACAGATGCGCGCCTAAAAGGACTATTCCGGCAGATACGCGCCACAGAGAATGTCACAATTTTGGCAGCTGCGCCTAAGTGACAGAACTAGCAGTTGTGCTTGATAGATGTGTCATTTACAACGATGGAATTCATACATATTCCTTAGGATACTCCTTAGGAATTAATGAACAAGAAATAGCTGATTCTTAGGGTAGATCCTTAAAAATAAAGAAGATAATGAGGATGGGTAATTGGGTTAATTGTTTGATGATTAAACATAATAATTATATTATTGTGGGTTGAAAACCCTATGTACTCACCAGGTTTCCCAACCTGACCCACTCAGTTTATTTATATCACAGGTGTCGATATGAAGTGACATTACACTGAGAGATTAAAGAGATATAGATCACTAGTGTAAATAAATGTAAGTTCCATTTATGCTTATGTTCCTGTATTGACAATGACATCCCAAACGTTTTAAAATGAATAAAATACGTTTCTTCGAAAATGTTTTGATAACGTATTTATCGTATTTTTCTGGGAACAAATTCCGCAACATTTTTATGAAAAGAAGTACTCTGATTTTTATAAAGCATAAACAAAAATCGGTCTTTTCTGGCCGTGAAAATGGGGATGTCACACGTGACGTGGCCAGTTCACGCAAGGTGATCATGGGGTGCCGACTGTTATTTTGGAGGCGGTGGTTTCAAATGACCTATGGTTTTGGCATGCATTCTTTGGTATGGTCGGGTCAAACAATGACTTGAATGTGCTCCAAGCATCTCCGATATTTAACGATATTTTACAGGGCAAAGCACCAGAAATGTCATATGTTGTCAATGGAAATGAATACAAATATGGGTATTACCTAGGTGATGAGATATATCCATAATACACTACGTTTGTCAAGTCATACACATTTACGGCCGACGATAAACGGAAAATGTTCAAGTTAGCACAAGAATCTGCAAGGAATGATGTAGAACGGGCGTTTGGAGTCCTCAAACAAAGGTGACACATAATCAAACATCCGGCACGAACATGGGACAGAGAAAAATTGAGGACCGTGTTTACTGCTTGTGTTATTTTACATAACATGATAATAGAAGAAGAGGGTAGGGCTATTTGCTCATATACCACAAACGATATACTTAACCTACCCGCAGTAATACAAGTTGGGAGTCCGACATACTTCTCAAGGGTTTTGGAAATACAAAACCGTGAAACACATCACAATCTACGACATGATTTGACCGAATACATATGAGAACGACAATTTCAAGGGCAAAATGACGGTGAAGACGACGATGATGACGATGGTGACGATGAGGAGGATAACGATGGTGGAGACGAGGCGGATGATATCGGTGACCACAACGACGACGATTAGAATTTTCCTATGTTTTTAATGTTTTTTTAATATTTATTTTATTTAGACAATGTAATGTTATTTTTCTATGTTTTTTATGTTTTTTAATTTTTATTTTATTTAGACAATGTAATGTTTAATTTTACTAATTTATGTTTTAAATTTCTATGTTTTAATTGATGAAATGTGCTCTTATTTTTTTATGTTTTAAAAAATTAATGTATGTTATAAATTGTGTTTTTTAATTAATATAATGGTCAAAAAAAAAAAATAAAAAAAAAAAAGAATTTGTGGAGTGGTAACCATTTCCAGTCTTTAGTGTGTTAGTGGTGGGTTGGGTGTGAAGTTGACATGACGCATATGTGACAGTACTTTTCCGGTGGGGTAGGTGTGACCACTCCCCATAGCCTTATAGATCAACATAAAAAAAAAATTGACTGATGCTTTTCTTTTTAACCGACCATGATCGATGTTGAGACTTCGTATATTGCCACTAAGGTTGTTCATTATTTGGATAAAACTGAATTATCCAATTGGACAATTTGGATTGGACTATTTAGTTCGGATATTCGGATTTTTGGATTTTTGGATTGGTTTTCAACAAAACTGAATTATTATTTTGGATTTCGGATTGGTTTTGGTTTATAAAATGAGAACCGAATAGTTCAAAAAAACCGAATAAACATTTATTATTTATCTATTTATAATATATATTCATAGTTATTTATTAGTTTTGTAATTTAATTTTTTAAATAGGTTCAAAACGTTTCACCCGATAAAAAAACATTAATAAATATTTTCTCTTAAATGTTTTCTATCTATAAAATATTTAACTATAATATATCTTCTTATTAGTTGTTTATTAATTTCAAAAATAATTTGTTTTTGTTTCTTGCGTAAAGTTTGGTAATATTATAATTATATATCGTTTTAAAATGTTTTGCTTTTTTAAAACCGAATTATAAAAACTGATCCAACCGAATTGTAATTGGATCGGATCGGATTTGAATTTAGTTTGTACTATTCGGATCCATGTTTTGAAAACCTAAATCAATTTAGATTCACTTGATTACACGTTATTTTTTTTTGTTTTTGTCGCAAGTTGTAGAGAAACAGGGGCAACAAAGAAAAGTAAAAAACAAATTTATTTCCTCCTACTTTCATTTAGTTGGTCTTTTCATTTGTATCATTTAGTATGCTACTTACTTATTAATTGGACTTTTATATTAATTAGAAAAAGGCCCGTGTGTTGCACTGGTCATTCTTTATAGAAAAAAGAATAGAGGATAGAAGAATATGTCAGACGAAAATTCCAAAGAATAAAATAAATTGATTGAATTTAACAACTTTTTAAAAAACATGTGACGAAAGTCTGAATGTTAAAAAGTTTGGGTTGATAATAGAAAAAAAAGTATCAAAATAAAACAATGTTGAAAAATAAGAGACAAAACTGTAAATGGATTAAAGAAACAGAGCATTTTTTAGAAAATATAAAAAACATGTGAAAAAAGTCATAATTGAATCTTTTTAGAAAAAAACAAAGGATAAAAGAATACGGTAGACAAAAATGATGAACAATAAAGAAAAACGGTTGTAAAAAAATAAAAGTGAAAGTTTAGTGACAAAAATATAAAGAATAAAAATAAAATGGAAAATTTATAAAGATAAAAATTTTGTTGAAACATTAGTGGCAAAACTATAAAAAATAAAATAAAATGGTAAAATTATAAATAACATAAAATGGTAAAATTATAAAGGGGGAAGTTTGCTGCTCAAACTTTCCATGTCCTTTAATATATATATATATATATATATATATATATATATATATATATATATATATATATATATATATATATATATATATATCTTAAAACATTTTTTTTCTTTTGTACTTTTTTAAAAAGCTCTTAAATTTTTACAAATTTTTAAGTTTTCAAAAGATTTTAACCTATACATTATCGATAAATAAATGTATTTTTTAGAATCTCTTACCGTTTATTTTTAGTTATAACTTGTATTTAGAATTTATAATATTTTCGTTGGGAGGGCCGACATGATTAATGGGTTGGGCGTGGAGCTCAATGAATTTCTTCTCAACCGTAGTGTTTTATTTTAAAACTAGGCGAATGTCTGCGCGTTGCGTGGGATATAAAAAACTATTTTATATTAAAAACAACTAAATCATTGTTATTAACAATTAAATAATAATTTCATAAAAAAAATGATTTTTAGTATTGTTATTATGTTGAACTATATTATAAAAGATAATGTTGGAACTTGAAGTTGTTTTGCATATACAAAGTTATATAATTAAAATAGAAAAAAATTAATTTTTAAAAATAAATAAATCGTTATTGTTATCTATTAAATAATAATTTCATATTAAATTAAAACATTTATATTAAATATTATCATTATGTAGAAAATACGATAATAGAGACATCTTTTTATCTATCTTAAATTGTATCATTGTGTACAACATATGATAATAGAGACAATTTTTTTTATCTTAAATAGTAAAAAAAATGTTTTGTATCATAAATATTACCATAATTATGTAAAACATATGATAATAGTGACGTCTTTTATAAGGTTAAAACTTTAAATTGTATTACATACATGGTTGTAAAACTTGGCTAACACAACCAAATACTCGGCATGTTACTTAAACTCGGCCTCCAATGGAAGCGAGTTTGCCTAACTCAGCCAGAAGACACTCGGATCCTTATTAAACTCGATCCAAATCTAACAGATACGATCCAAAATTATTTTCGAAATTCTGAAATTTAATTGGTCATTTGTCGACAAAGACAATCTCACTAATAAATATACTCAACGTCCTACAAAGTTAGATGCAAGGAAGATCTCATGGCTTAGTCCCTTTAAAATATTTCCCAATCTTTCCTATTTATAGAGGAAAATATATTCTCTTGTTTACTCTCACGATCAATGTGGGATGAAGACATTTTACTTAAACTCATTTCTTTATTTGCCAATAATTTCATTTTGTTAAATAAAATATTAAATAATAAAAATAAAACGTTATCCAGAAAATTTATTGTTCAATAGTTCAATTTTTCAGTAATCTCGTAAGTTGCTATAAAAAATCAAGTTTTTATTGAATAACTTTTTGTTAAATCCTAAAATCATAAATTCAGTTAGGTACTTAATAGAGAAAGTTTGTGTATATGTATTTTCATGATTCAAAATGTCATTATAAAATGAATTCATTTATAAAATATAATCGAGTATATATTTCGTGCTTTTGAATCAAAGTGATTTTTTAAACAATTATAATTTTATGTTTAGGTAGATTTTTTATATTTATATAACATTATGTAACTTATAATATTATTATAAACAATTTGAATAATTATGGGAGTTTCAAATATATGTGTTGAAAGGAAAATGTTTCATTTATCGGTCCAAATTGATCAAACTCGGACCGATTCAACTTAATATACCAAACTACATAATGTTTTTTCTATTGAAACCCGGTTTGTATATATTTTGTGTTTTTGAATCAAATTTATTTTTCAAACAATTATAATTTTATTTTTAGGTAACTTAATTATAATATTATTAGAAATAATTTGAAAAATCATGGGAGTTTCATATGTATGTGCTGAAAGGAAAATGCTTCCTTTATCGGTCCAAATTGATCAAACTCAGACCGATTCAACTTAATATACCAAACTAAATAATGGTTTTTCAACTGAAACTCTGTTTGAACCTAAAAAAATCTTGTTCAAAACCATTTTCAGGATTCTAAAACTTAAATGGATAGTTGCCAATAAAGACAGTCTCACCAAAGAATACCCTCAACATCCTAAAAAGGTAGGCATAAGGAAGTTCTCATTGTTTGGTCCCTTTGAAACAATTCACAACCTTTCCTATTTATAAAAGAGGAAACATTCTCTTGTTTACTCTCACCATCGAATGAAGACATTGTAATAAAACACGCTTTCGTGTTAATAAAACATTATTCAACTTATTTAGTAAAACACCATTTCTCTTGTTTACCCTTTCTTTATTGTTCAATAGTTCCATTTTTCTATAATCTCGTAAGTTGCTATCCAAAAAAATAAGTTCTTATTGAATAACTTTTTGTTCAATTCTAAAATCATAAATTCAGTTAAGTACTTAATATAGAAAGCTTGTTTATATGTATTTTCAAGACTCAAAAGTTCATTATAAAAAGAATTCGTTTATAAAATATAATATGTGTATATATTTCGTGCTTTTGATCAAATCGAATTTTCAAACAATTATAATTTTATTTTTAGGTAGATGTTTTTTTTATATTTATATAACATTATGTAACTTTTTTAAAATATCATTGGAAACAATTTGAAAAATCATGGGAGTTTCAAATGTATGTAGTGAAAGGAAAATGCTTCTTTTATGGTCCAAATAGATCAAATTCGGACCAATTCAACTAAATATACCAAACAACATTTTTTTTTCTAGTGAAACCCGGTTTGTATATATTTCGTGCTTTTGAATCAAAGTGATTTTTCAAACAGTTATAATTTTAGGTTTAGGTAGATGCTTTTTTATATTTATATAAAATTATGTAACTTATTTATAATATTATTAGAAATAATTTGAAAAATCATGGGAGTTTTAAATGTTTGTTGTGAAAGGCAAATGATTCCTTTATCGGTCCAAATTGATCCAGCTCTGGTTCAACTCAATATACCCAGGTACATAATTTTTTTCTAACTGACACACGGTTTAAACCTGAAAAAAATCGGTTCAAAACCATTTTTGGAATTCTAAAAGTTAACCGGACACTTGCCAATATAGACAATCTCACCAAATAATACCTTCAAAATCCTACAAAGGTAGGCATGAGGAAATTCTCATGGTTTGGTCCCTTTGAAACGTTTCATAACCTTTCCTATTTATAGAAGAGGAAACATTCTCTTGTTTACTCTCACTGTCGATGTGGGATGAAGACATTGTAATAAAACACCCTTTCTTGTTTATAGAACATTATTTAACTTATTTATAATATTATTGTAAAGAAATTGAAAATTCATGGGAGTTTCAAATGAATGTGGTGAAAGGAAGTTAAAAAATGGGGTTTCAAATGTATGAGATTCAAGAAAAATGCTAGTTTTATAATTATGTATGATAGAGTTCCATCGAATTTGTTATAATGACACCCTTAAATACGCAAAGTCAATCACAAAAAAAATAAAAGACAAAAAACTATAGAAATGGTCTTTATAATTTTAACATTTTTTGTTTTAAGGTCCTAACATAAAATGAGTTTTTCTTTTGGTGTTATACCATTTTGTGTGGAGTACCGTATCATCCTCAAATATCGACTCATGATTTCAATATTTCTAGACGATGAGATATGTTCGGTGTGCCGTAAGGCATGTTTGGACTCTTTTGGAGAGCATGCAGTTCATTGCAAAGAACTCACGAGGTTCAAATACAAGCACACTATGGTTAGGGATGTTTTGGTTGACATATTTAAGTATGTCGGAGTTTCCGCTAAGAAAAAGACTCTTGTGAATTTCCTGACTGACCCAACAGAAGGAAGGTCAACCCTTAGACCGACTGATGTTTTTGATTTTTAGACGGGTTGGAAGGAAACATGCATGTGTGGACCTTACAGAGGTATCCCCTCTCGTAGGCTTGAGAATCAGAGGTTTCACGGCGGGACATACTACATTAAAAGCTGTCACATGCAAGGTCACCACACATGAGAAAACATGCATGGAAAATCAACACGTGTTTATACCATTTTCATTTGATACATTTGGTTTCCTTGCGTCAGATGCAGTGGGACTTCTTAGTAGAGTACAACGGATCATGCATAACAATGTTATATCCTCTAGATCTATGAATGTAGTCTTCAAGAGAATTGACTTTACCATATAAAAAGGCTTAGCGGCGCAACTTGTTGCCCGTTTGTCTTCTCATTCGTTGCGATGATAACTAAGATGTATCAATTATTATGTTTTGTGAAATCAAATTAAAACTTTAACTACACTGTTATTTTTTTTAAATGACAATTTTATCCTCAAACCACATGGAGTATTTCCGATGTGTTGTATTTATACAATGCTAATTTTTGCATCTATTCTTTTTAATTTTATTGGATTATTATATATTAATAAATATTGTTTTTAAAATATAATATTTATATATTAGTAAATATTACTTTATTAAATTGTTAATTTTTTGATTAATTTTTATTGGACTAATGTTTTTTATTAGATTATTAAAGTTTAATTTATAATTTCTTTATATTAATAAATATTATTTTATTAAATTATTATTTTATTTTTAATATATAATATATTTTTTTTTAAATTTTAGTGCTTCCAACACAAAATCGTCGGAATACGCTAAAATACCGCCCCTATCATTTTTGCGAATAGAATTATTTTTGGACCTTAACCAAAAAAATTTACAAATCACAATGACTGTTTCTATAGTTTTGGATTAATAAGACTTTCGGCTGGATTGAAAACTTGTTATATGTTATACTGTAGATAGGTAGTTGTAGTCGGCGGCGGTGCCAAAATGAAATATCATGGATGGCACACATTAATTTTTGGGTAGCACAGTTAAAAAAATTACACTACATCAAAATATATTTTAAAAAATTTCAACTATATTTAAAAATAAAAGGGATACCAAGATCTATTATTCTAGCCGCCTACATAGATCTGCCCGTGATTATAGTTTAGCAAACACTAAAATATTTTAGTAGTTGTTTATGGGGAAGCCAGTCTGCATATTATTATTATTTTAGTAGTTGTTTACATTTTGAAGACCGTAGTGTATGCAATTCTTCGAAATACAAAGCTTCTAATAGTTATTTAAAGAATAGGAATAAAACTCAATAAAAGAGAAACAACAATGGATAACATGAAACCAAGAATAATGGGAAATAATTGGCATGATTCTCAAATACACCGTGTCACAGCTGGTATTCTCCATTATTTTCCCTTTACGTTTTCTCTACAATCCACTAATCATTGTGCTTTTTAAAATTAAGCATATATATATATATATATATATATATATATATATATATATATATATATATATATATATATATATATATATATATATATATATAGGGAAGGGTTATATGGAAAACAAAAAAAAACCCTAAAATCATAAAAATACATAAAAAAATACTTAGAGATCTCAAATCTTTTTTTTTTGACTTTATATTCTTAAAAATCACAGCTTTTTTTTATATAAATTTGCTGAAAAAAAAAATTTAAAAATCGATTTTTTACATGTGTATATATGCATAATTCGCAGGAAAAAGAAAAACAATTTTATGTGCATATACTTATATTTTTACATGTGTATATATGCATATAAGAACATGTGATGTATGCATAAAAAATGGGAAAATGACTTATTAAGGTAATTAAATTTTTGGTATGTTTACATCTAGGTAACTATCTTTTTTTATATACATCTAAGTAACAAACTTGTTGGAAATGTTCACATATGACCATTATGACCTGTTATAGCAGGTTAAATCCTAGATGTGAACGCTTTCAACAAGTTCATTACCTAGATGTGTACAAAAAAAATAGTTACCCAAATATGAACAGTACGAAAAGTAAAAGTAAATTACACAAATGGTCACTGTGGTTTGGGGGAATTTGTGTTTTTGGTCCATAACTTATTTTTTTAACTCGTATGGTCCCTACGATTTATTTTTGTTACGTATTTGGTCTCTGTCTTACCTAAAAAGACTATTTTGCTCTTATTCATTTATTTTTTAATTATTTTTCTTATTTATGTATTTATTTTTTATATATTTAAAAAACTTAATAAACCCCACATATCTGTATCTCCTCACCATAAACCTCAAACCACATTTGAGAAATTTAATTCGGATGATCCCTACTGTTTATTTTTGTTGCGCGTTTCGTCAATGTCTTACCTAAAAAGACTATTGTGTCCTTATTAATTTATTTTTTTTAATTAATTTTCTTATTTATGTATTTATTTTTTTATATATTTAAAAAAATTAATAGACCCCACTTATCTGTATCTCCTCACCGTAAACCTGAAACCACATTTGAGAAATTTAATTTGGGTCTTACTGGTCACCATCCTATCTCTCATCCTCCCCAACTTCTATTTATGTTCAATCTTTAGTAACGTCGACGTCTTCATCATCCTTCTTTTTTTTGGTACTTCAACTCTGACAAACCAACACCATGTCCTACTGTCTCTTCATCTTTAGTGGGTTGTGGTGTTGATTCAACGGAGTTGAGGACCGAAAAAAGAAGGGATGATGAAGACGTCGATATCACTAAAGATGGAAAATAAATAGAAGTCGAGGAGGATGAGAGATGAGATGGTGAAGAGATACAAATATGTGGGGTCTACTAATTTTTCTTAAATATATAAAGAATAAATACATAAACAAGAAAATTAATTAAAAAAATAAATTAATAAAGACACAATAGTCTTTTAGGTAAGACAGAGACCAAGCTCGTAACAAAATTAAACAGTAGAGATCATCCGAGTTAAAAAATAAATAATATGGATCATCTGAGGAGATACAAATATGTGAGGTCTATTAATTTTTTTAAATATGTAAAAAATAAATACATAAATAAGAAAATTAATTAAAACATAAATTAATAAGAGCACAATTGTCTTTTTAGGTAAGACAGAGATCAAACGCGCAACAAAAATAAACAGTAGTG
This sequence comes from Lactuca sativa, assembly GCF_002870075.4. NCBI lineage: Eukaryota > Viridiplantae > Streptophyta > Magnoliopsida > Asterales > Asteraceae > Lactuca > Lactuca sativa. Next base: position 176,300,118 of record NC_056623.2, read on the forward strand.
ACCATCCAAGTTAAAAAATAAGTTAGGAACAAAAAACACAAATTCCCCCAAACCACAGGGACCATTCGTGTAATTTACTTTTACTTTTCGTTTTTTTTTTTTTTTTTTTTTTTAATATTTGGGTAACTATTTTTTTGTACACATCTAGGTAACGAAATTATTGAAAGCGTTCACATCTAGGATTTAACCTGCTATAGCAGGTCATAATGGTCATATGTGAACACTTCCAACAAGTTTGTTACCTAGATGTGTACAAAAAAAGATAGTTACCCAGATATAAATATACCGAAAAATTAATTACCTTAATAAGTCATTTTCCTTAAAAGAATTCTTTATTTTTTCCTTTTGTTAACAGGTTAAGTCCTAAATATATAATATTATGACTAGTAAAGTCAAAATAAATAACGAAAAAAATAATAAATAAATAAATAGATGTCTCAACCTTTTCTTTTAAGAAAAAGTTCCATCCATTTTGTTTTTTTGCCACAATTGTTTTTATTTGAAAAAAAAATCTAAAAAAACCAAAGTTCGTAAAATTTAATTCTCTACAAAATAAGCACAATCATGAAAATTTGAAAAAAAAATTATTATTATTATTATTATTATTTTATAAAACAACCAGAAAAAAAATCATCCAAAAATCATAAAACTTATGGGATATTTCTATTTAATATACTATTGACTTTGTAAAAATAATTTTTCAAAAAATAAGTTTTTGAAGTATTTATTTTTAATATTAAGAAATATTAATTTTTTAAAAAGTATTAAATATAAAATGATACAAAATGTGATGATTCAAAATATTTATAACTAAAAAAATGATTCAATTTTTTTATGTTCCTTAATTTGTTATGATCTAAAAATATTTAGACTCAAATATTTTCTAATCCTTAATTATATTTTTTATGATTTAAAATATATAATGGTCCATAATGTTTTTTGAACAAAAGCTATATTTAATTGAATATATTATTGATCCAAAATCTTATAATTCAAAATTTGATTCAAAATTTTATCATCCAAAAGTAATATGATTCAAAAACAGAAAATATTATGATCTTTAATATTCTTCTTATTTAAAATTTTATAATTGTTAAACATTAAAAATTCAAACCGATATTTAGTTAAAAAAAACACAAAAATAAAGAAAAATAATAAATACAAAAATAAAGAAAAACACTAGTATCTTCAAGTACGTAGTAAAGACCAAAATAAAATAAAATAAAATAAACCAAAATAAACGAAAATAAATAATAAAACCCACTTAAATGACGATACATAGACGTTCGCCGCACGTGATTAAATCCTCGAGTTTGTATTAATTTCCATGGACGTGGGTTACGTGTGAACGCACCACGACCACATTTGGGTTTGATGTTTGTGGCCTTGAAGAAATGGGTGGTGGGGAATTATCGTCGCATTCATCACTATTTTTTAAGTCCTCACCGGAATCAGACCATTTTACACACACACACACACACACACATATATATATATATATATATATATATATATATATATATATATGTGTGTGTGTGTGTGTGTATGTGTGTGTGTGAGCGCGTGTGCGTGTGTGTGTAAGATCAAATAGGAACAAAAAACCAAAGGACCTTTGGCCTAGAGGTATCAATGTGTTGAAAAGGTGTACCTCCCCTAAGGGGTTGAGCGAAGTCTCGTTGTGGATAAAAGAAGTAATATAGGAGTAGGATTTTGTGGGTGTGTGTTAGACGTCTAAAAAAAGACAAGGAACTCTAGGTACCACCCTTTTTTAGCAAATTCTAAACATTTTTTATGTTTTTATAAATAGACAAAAAATAATAAGGGTGTGATGGTCATTTGGAGAACATAAACATCAAACTTAATAAGATCTTATATATGGAATCATATCACGCTCTTAAACATATTTGTTCCTTTCAAATCCTCTCAACTTTCAAAACCTATCCCTCTTCTACAACAACAACCATCACCTATCTTCGACGACGGTATACCACCACCACCTACTTACAACGACTATCCACAACCGCGTATTATCTCCTCCATGTCATTGCCTCCTATCGTCGACCAACCTCATTACCATCATGGTTATGCCCTTCTCCAATGGCTTCTAAAAGATATGAGTGATTCCAATGTATTTTTCTCATTTCTGGTGGTGTTCGTAGTCCATGTATGTCTAGATTTGGTCAGATATAAAACCTTCGCCTCCAGATCTAGAACCTCTGCCTTTAGATATGCCCTCACTGCTGAGTAGGTGCCTCTTGCCATCGAACTCGCCATCTCCTACCACCGAAGAACTATCATCATCAGATGTACAAGCTCTAGCCGATTCTAGATCTATAATTTCCTAATCAAATCTACGATATTCACATCTAGATATATAATTTTCTATTGTAGATCTATGAAGCTCCTAAGAGGATCCACCACAACCCCCTCCTTCCATATCTACTTCGTTTCCACCTTCTTCAGATATGTGGTTCATGTTTCATTAAACATGTCTAGAAGATGTTTTGTGGGAGTCCTAAAATGCATTAGTAAACTACGAATTTATGTGGTGCACACAAGGTGTTTGATGAAATGCTTCAAAAAAATCAGGTATGTATTTAAGCTGTGAATACTGTGAATGAAAGTCTTGAATCTAAGTTCTAAGTTAAGAATATGACTGTGAATGTATATTTTTTCTGTATTAAATTGTGAATTTATTGTATTAAATTGTGAATTTATTGTATTAAATTGTGAATTTGTGTATTAAAATGTGAATAAATTGTATTGAGATGTGAATTTTATATAATAAATTGTGAATTGACTGTATTAAGTTGTGATTCTTTTATGAAATATATTTTTCCTTCTGAAATATGAGATGAAAGAAGCACTATGCAAAGATCTAATTTTCTCTAATTGTGAATAAAGTATGTGCCATTTAAACTATGAATATTGTGTAAATAAACTTTACAAGAAGCACTATCCTCCAAATCTAAAGGTATAAATGTAATACCCGGCTCTGAAAGTATATGTTATTGGATTTCATAGGCCCAGGCTAGGGGCATTTTGGTCTTTAAAGGGTTCGGAGTTTTATTCGAGGAGTTTTGGGCTGAGTTGTGTCACTAGAAGCGTAGGGCTTCTCACCACCTTTTCGTGGATATAAAGTTCGTTGGAAACGGACTTAGGATGAAGGAGTTATAACATTTTGAAGTTGTTGTCATTTATGGTCCCTCAATGGAAAAGTTGGCAAAGAAGGGCCATGCAAGGAAAGTAGGAGGCGCATGGGTACGCCCATTGTATGAAAGGAGGTGGACGCGGGAGCTTTTTGGCATACGCCCAACGTCCAGAAACCTTAATTTTAGGGCATGCCACTATATAAGGAACATAATGGCCCAAACCCTAGCCTCCTTATCTATCCCTCAACCCCAGAGAAACCCTAGAACTCCTCATCTCTTCATCCTTGGGTAATTTTGACTTCAAGAAGCTCATTTTGGTGGTGTAAGCTTGGAAGAGGAAAAGAAGAAGATTGGCAAGGAGGAACCTTGGAAGCTGGAGCTCGTAGATCTGAGACAGCATCATCTTTTGGAACTCTTTGGAGGTATAAAGTTCACAACTTTACTTAAGAGTGCTTAGATCTAGTGTGGTTTAGTTATGGAGTACTTTTTGGTCCAAAGGTGGAAGCTTTATAGCTTAAATCCGATTTCTAGGCCAAGGGTTGCCACCCTTGGTGCTAAATGACTCCCTAGAACAGAAAGTTGTTACCTTGATGGTCTTAATGGAGCCATGCAAGAGATATGACCATTTTCATGGAAGTAGGTTGTCACATTTTGAGTTTGGGCTTATTTGATGGGTTGCAAGCCATCAAATAAGCAACTTTATGGATTAAGACGTGGAAGAGGACTTGGATCTGAGTTTGTAGCCTCTGGATCGAGGTATTAAGCACTTAATGGAAAAGTGGCTTAACATGATTGTACGTTGGGTGTACGAGGAGGTAAGTACGGCGTACAAGCCACCAGCGAGTACGCTTAGCATATATAGGAGTACGCCCCGTGTACTCTGCCAGTTTGGGCTTTGCGTCATTGGGCCTCGGTGTGGGCTGTGCTTTGGACTTTGGGCCTTTAGTCCATAGTGGGCCATCAGGAGTCAGTTAATATGGGCCAAAATATGTCATGGGCTTAAGGTAAGGCCCATTAAAGGGGTTGGGCCCAATGTAGCAAATTGGGCCATTAGTGGGCCACTAGTGGGCTTGGGAGGTTTACCTAGTATTGGGCCTTGTGTATCATGGTAGTGAACTTTGGGTATGCACCAAGTTGGACTAGGAGGAGTAGAATGGTCATTCTACCCTATGAAGGATTGTTGAATGGGACTAAGTGATGTTTTGGTATTAATAGCTTGAGGAGCCGAAAGATCAACAGTTTAGGGATTTATTAGATAGCAGCCAGAGGGGTATTAGCAGAACTTCAGTCGTGTAAGGTGAGTCTCCTTATTGTGTGAATGGGTCTACGACCACAATGCCGGACCATGTAGTTTATGAGTAGGAAGACCCGAGGGTTGGCCCTAGGCACCATATGCTAGTATGTGATTCCGGATCAAGGTCCAATGTCGGGCGGGTGCCCGAGGAATGTTTATATGATAGTTTATACTTGTTGTCTGTGTAATACACGTATGTGCCTGGTAGGGAGGTGAACGTGGGCGAGGTCTTGTATCTCACCAATAGCAGAGTATGGACGAGGTTTAGTATCTCATTAGTAGCAGAGCAGGGGTGAGGACCGAGATAAAGGAGAGGTGAGTGTGGGTGGGGGCCCATATCTCACTACCAGCAGGAGCATGGACGGGGTTCCATGACTCACCAATAGCAGGATAGGGGCGGGGCCCAAGATACGTAGGGCCTTAGTACAGGAATATAGTAGAGTGTATTTAGCTTAGGTGTTATGTGTTATGTTATATGTTTGTATGTGTTTAGCGGGCGAGGCCCAGAGACAGGCGGGGCCTAAGAGAAACATATTTGTATACCGAGCGGGGCTCGAAGCCAGGCGGAGCCTGGATCAGGCGAGGCCTGATGCCAGATTCATCCGGAGCGGGGTGGGGCCCGATGTAGCGGGCCAGGCCCAATGCTTGTAGTATGTGGTATGTGGTAGGTTGGGGAACTCATTAAGTTTCGTGCTTACGGTTTTCAATTTTGGTTTCAGGTACTTCTGGTAGCGGAGGGAGGAGCTCGGGGTGATCGCATGGCACACACCATTGATTGTTTAGCCTGGGATGTTTTACTCTGATAAAATAAAATAATGTTTTAGACGTGATAGTCTGATCTGAAATGTTTTGAATGAATGGTTGACACTTTTGGTTTTATTATCAAATTAAAAAACAAAATTTTTAGTCATGATTTTTGGGTCGTTACAATAAATGTAAGTTTTAAGTTGAGAATGTGAATATGAATGTATATTTTTGTGTAATAAATTAAGGATTTATTATCTTAAGCTGTGAGTTTTGTGCATTACACTTTGACTCAACTATATTAGACTGTGAATTGACTGTGTTAACTTGTGATTTTTTATAAACTTTTTGTTAAATAATGATTATGTATGGATGTTCGTATTAATTTACTTTTGAATATATTAATTTTTATCTTGTATAGATATGTAAGAATGTATTAGTTTATTTTAATTATTTTGAGTTAAACTCTGAATTAATGAATTAGTGTATAATTGATTGTATTAAGTTGTGAATTTTACTTACTAAACAAAGAATGGATTGTATTAAGTTATATATTTTATATGAACTTTGTGATAAAATATGAATGAATATATGCATGAAAATATTATACGTTGAATTCGTGAATTAATATGTTTATTAAAATTTGAATAAGGTATTTTCAACTCTAAATGTCTTATAACCAATATGTTTTTTTGAAGAGATCTACAATTTAGAATAGAGTATATTGAATTTGTCAAAGCATAATTATATTCTTTTTATAAATTTTTTGTATATTTGACTGCAAAAATTAAATGGTATGTGTTTAAAATTATTACCAGAGAAATGAGACCTACAATGTGTGTTCTATTAATTTGTAAATATAACTAGAAAAATGCCATTGATGTTGATGTTAATTTGGCGGTTGTCCAACGACAAGTGGTAACTAGTTGTATACTAGGGAACAAAAGAGTTTGTTTCATGTAATATTAATGTTTAGTTTATCCAAAATGTTCTTAATGATTTTTTTAAATGGTTCCTAACTTTTTTTGGTTCCTATTTGAAACACACACTCTCGCTCGCTTTATATATATATATATATATATATATATATATATATATATATATATCAAATATGAATAACAATGTTTAATCACAAGCGAATAATTTAACACATGTGATTAATATATATATATATATATATATATATATATATATATATAATAAAAAAATTATGAAAAAATAAAAGAATTTGAATATATATATATATATATATATATATATATATATATATATATATATATATATATAAGAATTTTATACTGATAAGAATTTTAATTTTAATGAATTAAAGTTTTAAAATTTTAATACATTTGAAAACATTTCTATAAAAATAGCATTCCAAAACGGATGGTCATGATTCTTTTTCTCGCGTTCTCATTTTCATAATTGTTCTTGTTTGAAATTAGTTATGTGTGTGTGTGATTGCTAAAAACGATACCCTTATTATAAATAATAACATAAACAGTTCTAAAATAACTATTATTTTAAAACCATTTAAAACAAAACCGCCAAGGATCCAATTGCATTAGTTAGAAAGATAATAAATTAACCAAATGATGTTTATACAGTCCTTTAAAGCCTTTAATCCCACTTGTTTTTAGAGAGTTGATAAAGATGACATGAGAGCCCAACGGAGAGCTCCTATATAATATACCCACCAATAATTTTGAGTCAAAAAGAATGCTAGTTCGTAACTTGTATTTGATGGGTTTTAGCCATAAGAACTTTCCTATGTGCGCATGCAAAACCCTAATGCTTGGATCTAGGGTTTCTAATTAAATATGCTTTGAATCCAAGACTTCTAATGACTAAATAGATATAAGAACAATACTAAATCAGATCTAGAATCATACCTTTGAATCTCTTGTTTGATCTTGTTGTCTTGGAGCTCTAGAGTCACAATTGTCACTCCTCTAATGGCTTACAAACACCAAATAGCAAGAAGGATGATTTGGGAGAGAGGAGAGGGGAGGAAATCGGCCAGGGGTTCTCTACTTTAGATCAAGTGCCGATTTCCCTTTGCCATATGGTCTATTTATACTTGTAGACTCCTTAAGGGTTACAACCTAAACCCTAGTTGGATAATCTTCTCTTAAAGCAATCCAAATCCATTCCTTAGATAGACTTGGACGATTTGAAGCTATCTCTAGCTTCTAGAATCCGTCCACCCCTATCCAATATGTATTTACAGTCTAAAGTTTAACTATCAAACAATTGACAGTTTATACCCTCTTATTTAATTAATCTCTTTAAGTCACCAAATTAATTCTAATTAACTTATGACTTATAGTAATCAAATAACAATATTATTATTCTTTATATTATTCTCATAATATATTAATAATATTTATTCTCTCTTAATAAATCATCCTATCAAGTTGCTATGGTGAAGGCAACCCAAAAGGACAATGCACAACCGGGTCAAATACTTGCCTAATATAGTTGCAGCCTTAGACACTATTCCAACAGTCTCCCACTTGGATAAGTCTAATAACTATATACACAAGTACAATTCGATTTGCAATCGTAGCTCTCAAAGACGCTGTCAAACTCTGATCTAATCAATCTTGTACTTTAGATAAGGGATCGTACAGTCCTCTGTTAGATATCATGCTGACAATTCTATGGAATGATCAGTCAAGCATTTAGGTTTCTCGATCTCTGGTTTATTCGACATAGAACTTAATCGAACACATCAATTTAGTTCTGATCGGGCCCGACACATAAGTCAAATCAAATCATCGAGCGGCCGAGATATCGCTTTTACCTTCTTAGATAAAAGTTACAGATAAACTTCGACTTATATGCATTTACTTATTCATTAATCAACTATACACAACAATGCGTTTTATAACATCGAGTTACTGATGCGTTTTCGCATTATCAATGTACAATCAATTAACAAATAACAAACCATATATCTAGGTTTTAAGACTATATGATATTATCGTCTTGCGATCACCCTTTTATATCATATTCCATAAGGTGATTCCAGCAAGCACGGGTTTGTTCCAATGCTCAAAACTAGTTCATAAGCACTCATGAACGTTGCAGCAACCCTTTGCTATGTATAACACCATTTAGACAATCTACATACCAATTCATGACAATCTTCATTCATATCTACTTCCAACATATAAACGATTGTGGACAATTTGAATAATTCGATTATTCTTAATAAATTCAATTATTCCGGAAGTCAAAAATGCAAAGTGAAACAATAGTTAAGCAATTAACATAAGATAGTAACATTACTTATAAATAAAACTCCTTTATTTAATCATCAAATGTTAATTACATTTATCTATTACACGTTTCTAATACTATCTAATCTATGCTAATATCATCCTTCAGCCCAATACTCCTAGCATGCTGCAAGTGCTTAACCCTACTCAGTCCCTTCGTAAGCGGATCTGCTGGGTTATCTTCTGATGATATCCTCTTCACTACGAGTTGTCCTTCTTCTACACGATGTCTAATAAAGTGATATTTTCTGTCGATATGTCTTGATCTACCATGATCCCTCGTTTCCTTGGTCAAGGCAACCGCTCCTTCGTTATCACAGAAAATCTCCATGTGCTCCTTTATGGCAGGTACAACTCCAAGATCACCGATGAAGTTCTTCAGCCATATTGCCTCCTTCGATGCTTCGCTCGCTGCAATGTACTCTGATTCGCACATTGAATCAGCTACGGTTTCCTGCTTGGAACTCTTCCATGTCACTGCTCCTCCATTCAGGGTAAAGACCTAGCCCGACTGCGAACGGTAGTTGTCCCTGTCGGTCTGAAAACTGGCGTCACTATACCCTCGCACCTTCAAGTCATCACTCCCTCCGAGGACTAAGAACCATTCCTTCGTCCTCTGAAGGTACTTAAGGATATTCTTCACCGCAATCCAATGGGCTCTGCCAGGATTCCCTTGATATCTGCTAACCATGCTCAAAGCGAAGGCTACATCAGGGCGAGTACAAGTCATAGCGTACATGATTGAGCCAACTGCGGAAGCGTATGGTACTCGGCTCATTTCTGCTATTTCAGCTTCGGTACTCGAACTTTGAGTCTTACTCAACTTGGCATTACTTTGTATCGGTAATTCTCCCTTCTTTGAGTTTTCCATACTAAAACGTTTTAGTACCTTCTCCAAATAAGTATTCTGACTAAGTCCTATTAGTCTCTTACTTTGTTCTCTTACTATCCTTATTCCCAAGATATAAGAAGCCTCTCCGAGGTCCTTCATAGCGAAGCACTTCCCGAGCCAAGACTTAACTTCTTGTAGAGTCGGGATGTCGTTTCCTATGAGTAATATGTCATCGACATATAGAACGAGGAAGCTAACTATACTCCCACTGGCTTTGACATATACGCATGATTCATCTTCGCTTCGTACAAATCCAAACTTTTTGATTTTCTCATCGAAGCAAAGATTCCATCTACGAGATGCTTGCTTAAGTCCATAAATGGACTTCTCAAGCTTACACACTCTATTTGGATGCTTCGGATCCACAAACCCCTCTGGCTGAGCCATGTAAACATCCTCAGCCAACTTTCCGTTAAGGAAAGCGGTCTTGACATCCACTTGCCATATCTCATAATCATGAAATGCGACAATAGCTAGCATCACTCTAATAGATTTTATCTTCGCAATTGGTGAGAAGGTCTCATCATAGTCAACTCCGGGAGTTTGAGTAAAGCCCCTCGCAACCAATCGCGCTTTATATGTGTGTACGTTTCCATCCACGTCGGTCTTCTTCTTGAAGATCCATTTGCACCCAACGGTCTTACGTCCGGGCACATTATCAACCAAATTCCAAACTTGGTTATCATACATGGATTGGATCTCGCTATCCATTGCCTCTTTCCATTTCGCAGACTCCGGGCCTGCCATGGCTTCCTTATAGCTATTAGGTTCATCAAGGTTTATTAGTGTACCATCACTAATATACGTGTCCCCTTCGGTAGTAATATGAAAACCATAAAACTGGGGTTGAACTCTAACTCTATCGGAACGTCTAAGAGGTAAGGACTCGTCAATCAGTTCAACCGGAGTTTCCTCCTCGGGTTGAGTGACAGCGGTAGAGGTTCCTTCATCTATCGATTCTTGAATCTCTTCAAGCTCGATTTGCCTCCCACTGTCTCCTTGGCCTATGAGTTCTCACTCTCGGAAAACTCCTCTCCTTGCAATGAAGACAACATTGTCCTTCGGTCTATAGAAGAGATATCCAAAGGATTTCTGTGGGTAGCCGATGAAAATACATCGCTCACTTCGAGGTTCGAGCTTGTCGTGAGTATCTCGTCTTACGAAAGCCTCGCAACCCCAAACCTTGATATGTGCCAACGAGGGAGCTTTCCCTATCCACATCTCGTGAGGTGTTTTGGTAACCTTCTTAGTAGGGACTCGGTTAAGGATATGGGCGGCAGTCTCTAAGGCATACCCCTAAAAAGAGATTGATTGCGAAGCACGACTCATCATAGAGCGAACCATATCCAATAAGGTTCGATTACGCCTTTCTGCCACACCATTCAACTGCGGTGTCCTAGGAGGCGTCAATTGTGAAACTATTCCACACTCCTTGAGATAATCGTGGAATTTAAGACTTAGGTACTCTCCTCCTCGATCGGATCGAAGCATCTTGATTTTCCTGCCCAATTGATTCTCCACTTCATTCTTGAACTCTTTGAGCTTTTCAAAGGTTTCTGACTTTTGCTTGATTAAATAGATATACCCATATCTGCTATAATCATCGGTAAAGGTCACGTAGAAGCGGTTCCCATCCTTCGTGGTTGATCTAAATGGTCCACATACATCGGTATGTATTAGGTCCAATAGACCCTCACCCCTTTCACACGTACTCGTGAAGGGTGATTTAGTCATCTTTCCAAGCAAACAAGACTCGCATGTGTCATCTTCCCTAAGGTCGAATGACTCCAACACTCCATCCTTTTGGAGTTGGGCTATGCGTTTCTTGTTGACATGTCCAAGACGACAATGCCACAAGGATGATTTATCCATACTAGTGGAAGAATCTATGTTTAAAACATCATTTCCTAAGTTATCAACAATCATAACAGTTTCATAAATTCCATTACATGGTATAGCTTCAAAGTAAAAGACACCATTTAGATAAGCCAAAATAGAATCATTCTCATTATTAAAAGAAAATCTAAAACCTTGTCTAAATAAACCATGAAATGAAATGATGTTTCTAGCCATTTCTGGCGTGTAGCAACAATTGTTCAAATCTAAACATTAATTATTCCTAAGCACTAAAGAATATACTCCAATCTTGGTCACAGGCGACGATCTTCTGTTCCCCATGATTAGATTGATCCTTCCTTGCTCCACATCCTTACTTCTTCTTAGTCCCTGCACATTAGAACAAATGTGATAACCACAACCGGTATCAAGAACCCAAGAAATAGCATGATTAGAATCGTTAGATTTAATTGTGTATATACCTGCAAAAGATGGCTTGATCTTTCCTTCCTTGATGGCTTGCAGGTACTCTAGGCAGCTTCTCTTCCAATGTCCTATCTTGTGGCAGTGGTGGCACTCTGTCTCCTTAGGGTTAGGGCAGGGCTTAGCGGGATCAACTTTGGTCCCACTAGAAGAGGCACCATCTCGGGCTTTAACCTTGCGATAGTTCTTAGACGAAGCCTTCCTCTTCTTTCCCTTTCCTTGACCAATAGCCAAGATAGGAGCAGCGGGTGGATTGGGAGTTGGTGCAACAGACTTGTCTTTGAAGTTGCTCTTAGCGACCCTCAAGAGACCTTGGAGTTTGCTTAGGGTGACCTCCTCTTAGTTCATGTGGTAGGTCATCCTAAATTGATTGTACATCGGAGGCAAAGAGTGAAGCACCATGTCGATCGCCAAGTCTTCCCCAAAGTCAACATTTAACTTGTGAAGGCGGTTGACATACCTTTGCATCTTTTGCAGGTGCACGGTAAGAGATTCTCCATGACCCATCTTAGCGGAAATCATGTTAGTGAAAATCTCATAACTCTCTTGTCTCGTGTTTTGGTGGTATCTCTCCAATAAGTCTTGATGCATCTCGTACGGGTACATGTCCTCATAGGACTTTTGGAATTCGGAGTTCATGGTGGCTATCATGATGCAATGTACCTTCGTTGCATCGCGCTCGTGAGTTTCAAAAGCGGTCATTTCAGCCGGAGTAGCGATTTCAGGGTTGATCTTCTCGAGCTTCTCATCGAGGACATACTCCTTATCCTCATAGCGAGCAATGGTGCGAATGTATCTTATCCATTCGCTAAAGTTCGTTCCATCGAAAGTGACCTTTTGGAAAAGGCTCATCAATGTGAAAGAACTAGCAGCAACGTTGTTTGCGTTCGACATCTACAAATAGAAAGGACAAAGATAGATTAGAATATGAATCCCTAATTATCACCCAATAAGAAAAATTAGGGCTAGGATCCAACAACAATATTTACATATTAGAAAAGGGATGCCGTAATCTAACATGCAAATAAATTGAAGGTAAGTGAATGACGATTCACTAATTCTCCACCATAAAAACCTAATTATAAGTCCTAAAAGTATTGAGAATTCCTAGGTTCGGATGAGATTCATTGAAACTATTCAATGGCATGTTTAAATCTCGATATGCCCCTCTTGTTTGTGACTGGGATACCGAGGATCACAAAGCGGGTGTGAATTACCATGAAAATTCACATGGTGCCTTCATTGTAACGATAACCTATTCGATGTGCCGGTAAACCACACACGCTCCATCGAACTATGATAAAAAATGAATCACCCTTTGCCACCTTTGTTTAGAACCAATTAGTGTGCCGGTAAACCACACACGCTCCACTAACTTCTTAGCAAGGGTGCAAAGTGTAATTTCATGGGATTGCATCAATTCACTTTTTCCTAAAGTAACTAAGATTGGGAAATTTTTTAAAATATGTGTAGTTACTTTGTATTACTTATTATACTTTTAATGAGAGGATGATGTTTCCCTATCCTACCCGTTCGACTAACGACCCTCCACCGATCAAGCAAGCGGTGGGTGTGAGTGTACACCCATTAAGCGCCATTTTATAGGCCGCAACCTTATACACACCTTATAGATCGGCTTCGTGAATGAGGCCTACTAACGGTAAGACTAACATTTTAGTTATACATATACATACATATATATATATATATATATATATATATATATATATATATTAATCTTGTAATATTATATTAGTATAGGTTTGTATTTTAAACATTTTAAAATCTAGGGTTTGAAATTTAAATTGTCTAAATTAAAACTTTTAATCACAAAATATAAATTTCATAACTTGAGGACAAGTTTTAAACATTTAAAACATGGAGGATCAAATAACAAATAATTTTAATTAACAATTAATTTCCTACTTATCTATATTTGATTTATTCAAGATTTCTTTCATGATAATTACCAAATTAATCAAAATAATTAATTAATTATCATATAAGGAAATTAAATATTCTATTAGTTGATAAATATCTTTAATTAGATCAATAATATAGTCATATATATCAAAAAATCGGATTAGGGTTGATCTAATATGATTAAGGTAAGTTTCCATAAGATAATCATGAAGAAATCCCGAATCTGGCCATTCCTGACGCTTGGACTCGCCGAGTGCACCAAGTGACTCGCCAAGTCAGGCCAACTCGCCGAGTCCACTATGGAACTCGCCGAGTCCATGACTCAGAAACACAAAAATCGAATTTTGCAGTTAATTTTCAAACAAATAAGCTACAATTTAATGAAAACCAAGCTAGGCTCTGATACCACTGATGGGTTTTAGCCATAAGAACTTTCCTATGTGCGCATGCAAAACCCTAATGCTTGGATCTAGGCTTTCTAATTAAATATGCTTTGAATCCAAGACTTCTAATGACTAAATAGATATAAGAACAATACTAAATCAGATCTAGAATCATACCTTTGAATCTCTTGTTTGATCTTGTTGTCTTGGAGCTCTAAAGTCACAATTGTCACTCCTCTAATGGCTTACAAACACCAAATAGCAAGAAGGATGATTTGGGAGAGAGGAGAGGGGATGAAATCAGCCAGGGGTTCTCTACTTTAGATCAAGTGCCGATTTCCCTTTGCCATAGGGTCTATTTATACTTGTAGACTCCTTAAGGGTTACAACCTAAACCCTAGTTGGATAATCTTCTCTTAAAGCAATCCAAATCCATTCCTTAGATAGACTTGGACGATTTGAAGCTATCTCTAGCTTCTAGAATCCATCCACCCCTATCTAATATGGATTTACAGTCTAAAGTTTAACTATCAAACAATTGACAGTTTATACCTTCTTATTTAATTAATCTCTTTAAGTCACCAAATTAATTCTAATTAATTTATGACTTATATTAATCAAATAACAATATTATTATTCTTTATATTATTCTCATAATATATTGATAATATTTATTCTCTCTTAATAAATCATCCTATCAAGTTGCTATGGTGAAGGCAACCCAAAAGGACCATGCACAACCGGGTCAAATACTTGCCTAATATAATTGCAGCCTTAGACACTATTCCAACAATATTAAGTAGTTCTTAAGCCTTTAAGAACTAAGAACATTTTAATATTAAAGGAGAAACACTTCAAACACCAACACTTTCACTAGTCTACTTTAAAGAGTAAAAATGGGAGAAAGAGAGCATACATTCGGCAATAAGAGAAAGAGATGAAAGACTAACAAAAAATACAAGCCTTACACTTTCTTATATACTCATGATGTGACCTCGCCTTTATCCTTGACACGAGCTTCTCTGATGGGTCCCTGATGGCTTCTGCAATATCATAAGAGAAAAAAGGCCGTCAGCTGTTTCCCGGGAGGAGTCTCCCGAAAAGACGCTTCAACGGTCAAGTTAGATGGTGTTTAGGGTTTATGAGTGTGTAGCTAGAAGAAGATTGCTTACCTTGTGAGCTTTAGAGCGTACCCTTTTATACCTAGCGATCCTGTCCTGTCCGTACAAGACAAGATCGCTTTAAGGAGACAAAGTCAGAGGTGTTGATTGGAGGGCCATGCGCCTCTATCCGTTAGAGCGCTCTCATTGGCTCTGACGGTAATGGTATGATCCTGCCTCTTGTCTCCTGACTGTATCTTTTTTCTTGGCGTTGGGAGCGTCTTTGGTAGGCGCGATGTCACACCCCGAAAACCGAAGGCGGAAACATTTCCGGGGTTGACTCCATGTTGAGTATCAAATCCAATGTACATAGTAAGTAAAGTAGAACAACCATTACATTACATATAAAAGTTTTACAATTGTTTTCAAAAGTAAAGTTGTACAGTTGTGATACATAGTATATATATATGAACAAAATGAAACGGGTCTTCTGAGCATTCCAACTTCAAGCAAAAAGGATCTTCGGTACCTGTTCTAACGTCGACCTGAGAACACAAGCGGTTTCGAAAATCAGCATAACACTGGTGAGTTCATAAGTAGTTTTGTTTTGTGAAAATGTACATATTTCCTTTCTGTTTTCTGAAAATGTAACACACACCAAGAAAATCCCACATTTTCTTAAAAGTTGATTGTTGTTTCACAATTACAAAGTATAGTAGATTTGTACACTGAAAACACTTTACTCATGTGAAAAATGTATGGTTTGTTTATTCGGTTTGTTAAACTGTTCTGTTTGAGTTCCAATGCATCCCCAGGAAAGTCCTATACTTTCCTGATTCCGAGTTATCATTTATAAAAGATGTAATGTTATCTGTTTTGCTACACTTTTCTACTTATGTATATGTTTTCCCCAGGAAGGCCCCATGCTTTCTTGAATGTTGGTTTTCATTGTAAAGATGTATTCTGTTAGACCTGGTTATGTACAAGGTTTCCCAGGAAAGTCCCATACTTTCCTGAATGTTGGTTATCAATGTAAAAGATGTATGAGTTATTCATTATTACTATAAGTAAATCTCTGTTATCCTAATTGCAAGTTCCATAACCATACTAAAGACTGAACCTGTGGTAATAAGTAGTCCACAACCTTATGACTTTCGTCACCCTTGAACCATTTCGGTTCGGTTGTAGCTAGCAGCCAGGTGTGGGGTAGTCAGCCCCGTATAGATCTATACACTCAAGTCACGCTCTCTAAATCCCAGAGATTCTGGTTACGGGTGTAGTCCTCCACTCGTGTATCTCTGTGGAGTGTTCGCCGAGGACGTGTCTCCAATCATACAGGAATAACAAATTTACTAGTAATAATATGATAATCCTCCATTCGCGTATCTATGTGGAATGTTACCGAGGACAAGACAGTGTACACATTATATTGTTCATGTGTTCTAATGTCATGCTCTTAACTGATAAAATGTGGAAAACCATTTGTGAAATATATAAAACATAACAGTTTATAAAACCCATTTCACAAATAAATGTTTACGTGATCTGCATGTTCTACTGGTTATCAGTTGTGTATATCAGTATTAAAAGCATATGAAATGTGAAACACACACACGAAAATAAGTTTTGAGTACAAGAAAACCCTTGTACTTTGCTTGTGTCCCCCCTGAAAACAGTGAAAAAGGGTAGGGGTATGAACTCACCGGACTCGGAAATGCGTCGGCTTTTGGATACTAGACGTTGGTTCGGGGATTATTTACTCGCGATGTCCCTATGTAAAATGTAATAATGTCCATATAATACTAATTAGATTTACAACCACTAATTATATGGGACATTACACTCCAACGAGGTTAAACACCTCAATACGAGCGTTTGGAGCGACCCGGGTGACATCTTCGGACGTAATATGGCACTAGGGACTTGGGAATTGAGTTTACTCTCCAAAAGTAAACATTTTATGGAGTTTACAGCCACAAAACACACTCACACATGAGTTTACGGCCGTAAACTCATGTTGGTGTGATTTTGAGAGTTTAATGGCTTGAATGGACATGGGGATTGTTGGAATGACTTACTAAAATGCCTTGATTTAATTTGTTTGGATTTATAACATTAAAAAGGGAGTTTACGGCCTTAAACATGGAGTTTACGGCCGTAAACTCTACTATGGCAAGAATAAATCATTTGAGGTACAAAGAACAATCACATGTGATTCTAGTTAATTTTCCAAGCATTGTTATGAATTTAAGGCACCATTTAACATATTTTTAGGAGTTTACGGCCTAGAAGTATGTTCTATGGCCGTAAACTCTCTTTTGATCATGAAAAATTAGTTTTTGACACTTAAAACAATCACATGTGATTCTAGAAATTTATGCAAGACTTTAGAGTGAATTTGATGCATCATTTAACAAAGTTTCATGAGTTTACGGCCAAGGGTATGCTCCTAGGCCGTAAACTCCTATATGTGGTATTTTGATGTGTTTCATACCCCTAAACTATTTTTAGATGGATCTAGGATTTACCACAAAGCCATTTGTTGAGTTTCAAGGCATTCTAACATGATTTAAGATGTTAAATCCCCATTTTTGCGGAGTTTACGGCCCAAGAGCAAACCTTGGCCGTAAACTCTCTTTTTTCCCATAAAATTCATGTTTTAATTGTTTTAAGTCTCAATTTGCAAGCCTTAAGGTCTTATCTAAGTCCCAACTATGATTTGGAAGGGTTAAATGGCTCAAAAACCCCATTTATATGAGTTTACGGCCTAGGATAGTTCTAGGGCCGTAAACACATAATGATGGTCCTAATCCATAGATTATACTCTAATTTGAAGGCTAAAGAGGTTGTATAGCATGCTAGGGAAGTTACCTCAAAGATTTGAAGCCTTAAACTTGAGATTTGGACCTTTAATTCTAGTTTGAGGAGAGAGGTTGGAAATGTTTATGGAAGAAATGGCCAAAAGCTTCAAATGAAAGCTTTGAATCACTTATATAGTGCTCGGGAATTGGACACGATGGAATTCTACCCGATACCGGCGTTAAGTGGGGCTTTTGGTCATACCCGACCAAATTGTCGTGACCCGATATGGTCGATTCTAGAATTATTCCGATAGCTATAATGGGGTGTTAAAATGATTCCTAATGGCATTAAGACACCCATTAAGTCATTTTAGATCAATACAAGATAATGACTTAATAAAATGGCGAAATCGGAAACGAATTTGGAAACGACGTTTGGTTGATCAAATTGGATTACAAGTTGCGTTACAAGAAGTGATATGAAATTTCGGGTTGTTACATTATTCCCCCGTTAGAGGGAATTTTGTCCCAAAATTCAAGACAAGATATAAGATAAAATACAAATCATGGATCTAGA
Source organism: Lactuca sativa (assembly GCF_002870075.4). Lineage (NCBI taxonomy): Eukaryota > Viridiplantae > Streptophyta > Magnoliopsida > Asterales > Asteraceae > Lactuca > Lactuca sativa. Next base: position 176,318,587 of record NC_056623.2, read on the forward strand.
AAGAGTTGTGGATACTTTTGTTTCATTGAGTCTTCCCGCTCCCAAGTGAACTCCGGTCCCTGCTTGGCATTCCAGCGAACCTTCACTAACGGAATGCGACTTTGTTTCGTACGTTTGACTTCTCGATCCATGATTTCGATCGGTTCTTCCACGAAGTTGAGGTTTTCATCGATCTCAATCTTGTCTAAAGGAATCACTAAGGTTTCATCGGATAGGCACTTCTTGAGATTTGAAACATGGAAGACAGGATGGATGTTACTGAGCTCGTGAGGTAAACGAAGTTTATAGGCTACCAGACCAATCCTGACGAGGATCTCAAAAGGTCCAATGTACCTCGGATTAAGTTTCCCACGCTTACCAAAGCGTACAGTGTCTTTCCAGGGCGAGACCTTTAATAGGACACGGTCTCCAACCTGGAATTCTAGTGGTTTCCGACGGTTATCAGCGTAACTCTTCTGGCGATCACGTGAAGCTTTTAGTTGTTCTTGTATTTGGATAATCTTCTCAGTGATTTCACGGATGATCTCAGGACCAGTGAGAGCACTGTTGGGGACTCGACTCTTGGCTAGCTGTGTATCTCCCACCTCGGCCCAGCACAGAGGGGATCTGCACTTACGACCGTATAGGGCTTCGAACGGGGCAGCCCTAATGCTGGTGTGATAACTGTTGTTGTACGAGAATTCGATCAAAGGTAGATGTGCATCCCACGACTTTCCAAAGTCAATGACACATTCCCTAAGCATGTCTTCCAGAGTTTGGATTGTTCTCTCACTCTGTCCATCTGTCTGAGGATGATACGCCGTGCTCATATCTAGTTTGGTTCCAAGAGCTTTCTAGAGAGACTGCCAAAATCGGGAGGTAAACCTGCTATCTCGATCAGAGATAATGGACGCAGGTACACCGTGCAGTCGGACTACCTTCTGGATATAAATCCGCGTGAGTCTTTCCATCTTGTATGTTTCTTTGATTGGAACGAAGTGAGCTGACTTTGTCAAACGATCGACAATCACCCAAATGGTATTGTACCCACTCGAGCACTTGGGTAGTTTGGTGATGAAATCCATGGTGAACATCTCCCATTTCCATTCAGGTATCTCGGGTTGCTGGAGCAGACCCGAGGGTTTCTGGTGCTCAACTTTTACCTTGGCGCAAGTCAGACACTTGCCCACAAACGTAGCTATCTCAGCCTTCATGTTTGGCCACCAGTATTGTTTCTTGAGATCTAAGTATATCTTGTCAGAACCCGGGTGAACAGAGTATCTGGTTCTGTGTGCTTCCTCCATGACTAACTCTCTGAATCCTCCGGACTTGGGAATCCAGATCCGATCCATGAAACGATGGACTCCGTCACCTCTGATCTCAAGTTTCTTTTCCATTCCTCTTAAGGCTTCGGTCGACACATTCTCGGGTTTGAGGGCTTCTAAGTGGGCTTCTCGGATTTGCATGGGTGGGTTGGAATGGATGGTCATCGTCTGGTTCTTCACCTTACGGCCTGCACTCTCCTTTCGGCTAAGGGCATCTGCTACCACATTGGCCTTGCCGGGATGGTAACGGATTTCACACTCATAATCACTGAGTAGTTCTACCCATCGCCTTTGTCTCATGTTCAAGTCTTTCTGGTCAAAGATGTGTTGCAGGCTCTTGTGATCGGTGAAGATCGTACACTTGGTTCCGTAGAGGTAATGTCTCCAAATCTTCAGTGCGAAGACTACGGCTCCTAACTCCAAGTCGTGCGTGGTATAGTTGACCTCGTGTGCTTTCAACTGTCTAGAAGCATAGGCAATTACTTTTCCCCTTTGCATAAGCACACAACCTAAGCCTTGATTAGACGCGTCGCAGTAGACAACGAAGTCCTCTGTCCCTTCGGGTAAGGACAGAAGAGGCGCGCTGCACAAGGCTTTCTTCAGTGTTTGGAATGTGGTTTCTTGTTTATCACTCCAACAAAAGGGTACACTTTTCTGTGTTAGAGTGGTTAGAGGTTTGGCGATTCTGGAAAAGTTTTGGATGAATCTTCGATAATAGCCAGCGAGACCCAAAAATTGTCGGATTTCTATGGGTGTCTTCGGTGCTGACCAATTCTCTATCGCCTTTATCTTGGAAGGATCTACATGGATACCCTCCTCGCTTACCACATGACCGAGGAAAGTTACCTTCCGAATCCAGAACTCGCATTTGGAAAATTTCGCGTACAACTTCTCGGATCGCAGGGTCTCTAACACTAGCCTCAAGTGTTGTTTGTGGTCTCCTTTGCTTCGGGAATAGATGAGTATGTCATCAATGAACACAATGACAAACTTGTCCAGATAAGGACGACACACCCGATTCATCAGGTCCATGAACACTTGTAACGACCAAAATTTCAAAACAATTAAAACTTTTCAAAGACCACCTATTTTAATAACGTTGTTACAAAAAGGTTTTCAATACATTATTTAACAGAGTATTTTCCCAGGTTCATATCATAAAACACCAACGCGAGGAACGGTACGATCACGCCTTTGCCTTGCCACAGACTCCTGAGAACCTGAAAACATAAAACCACAACTATAAGCCCGAAAGCTTAGTGAGATACCCCCAATATACCAACCACATATACGCCCTTCCAGGCCACGACCTTCTGGTCTAAAACATATCGCCTTCCGGCCCATAACGCAATGCCTTTTGGCCCATATCATATAGCCTTCCGGCCCATAACATATTGCCTTCCGGCCCACAGCATAAAAAGCATACGTATCATAACAGAACATAGAACGACCCTGCATACCGGGTCACACCCCAGGTCTAGCAATCACACGCATAACACATAATCATATAACAGTGCACAGTCAGCAATCAATCAACAGACCACATAACATAGCATTACTCTATTCAAGATACCGGCCTAGCCGGTCACAAGCATAACATCACCCTACGAATCAGTCAACATACTAGATGCACACATACGCCTTTCCAGGCCATGACCTTCCGGTCCACATAGTAATGCCTTCCGGCCCACAACATATAATGCCTTCCAGCCTGCAACATATAACGCCTTCCGGCCCATATCATAATAACTGACAACTACCCGGATTTCCATCCGATAAAAAAGTTGGCCTTGGTGCCATAAACCCTAGCGATATAGTGAGGATAACTCACCTCGAAACTGCCGACTGAACATATAGCTCCAGCTGCTCCGATCACTGATACGATCTCCACCTCTGGATAGCCACCAATGCACTGAACTCAAACAATAATCAACAATTACCAAAATACCCCTGGAACCACTGATCAACCCTTGGTCAAAGACAAGGTCAAAGTCAACCCCTGACTGACCCTACTCGCCGAGTCAACCCGATGACTCGCCGAGTCCCCATACTCATAACTTCGCTCAATCCACGATCTAACTCGCCGAGTCACCTCGAGACTCGCCGAGTTCAACAACTCTGAGTCCACTCGCCCTCAACTCACCGAGTCATCCCTTGACTCACCGATTCTCGACTCAACCAGAGAATATCGGGACTCTTCGACAAGACTCGCCGAGTCTAAGAACAGACTCGCCGAGTCTATGGCTATCTTCAACCTACTCGCCGAGTTGTTTATACAACTCGCCGAGTTCCAAGCCATCTTCATCTGACTCGCCGAGTTGTTCTTCCAACTCGTCGAGTCCCAGCTCATCTTCAAGCAACTCGTCGAGTTCACCCATGTGACTCGCCGAGTACCACCGATCTGAATCCATACAGAAGCATCCCAGACCATGCAACTGATCCAAAACATAGATCCAACCTCCTACAACTCATCCATCACGTAAAGTGGCAAACTTTACGTGAATCCATAGAGATCTAGGCCATATTCACTCATAACTAGGGTTTGGGACTTGCAAGCTTCACTAAAAAATTTAACACAGGGACTTTCATGCTCTCTGATTCTCCTCTACTCCAGATCTGAGGTAGCAACCTCAGATCTACCCTCTAGACTTCCAATTACATCCAAAGGCAAGATCCCACAAACCCCAAAATGAAGAAACAACATACAATCAGACCAAGAACGAGACATTACCTCCAATGGACGCCCCCAACTGCAATGAAGTTGATTCCAAGCAAAGCCCCTTGCCCCAAGCCTTCAATTCCCACAAAATTCCTTCAATGATTACTTCTCCAAGCTTCAATCCACTCAACAATGGAGCTCCTCTGCGATTTAGGGTTTCTAGAACTCAAGAGGGAAGTAAAGAGGCTGGGGAAGGAACATAATGTTCCTTATATAGGGCTCAACCCCGAGAATTAGGGTTTTCTCCACCCAGCGCCTACTCGCCGAGTCCATCTCATCGACTCGCCGAGTCGGCTACTTAACACGCGGTCAAGCCGCGACTCTACTCGCCGAGTCCAGCCATGGACTCGCCGAGTCACTCTTTCCCAATTAACACTTTTGGCCCTTCAACTCTACTCTCGCTATTTCGGGATGTTAGAACACTGCCGGTGCATTGGTTAGACCAAAGGGCATCACTACGAACTCGTAGTGTCCATATCGAGTCCTGAAAGCTGTTTTGGACACATCACTTTCATGAACTCTTAGCTGATGGTACCCTGATCGAAGGTCTATCTTGGAGAAGTAACTGGCTCCCTGGAGTTGATCGAAGAGGTCATATATTCGCGGAAGAGGATATCGGTTTTTGACAGTCAACTTGTTCAACTCGCGATAATCGATACACATACGAAAGGATCCATCTTTCTTCTTGACAAACAAAACCGGAGCTCCCCAGGGTGAGGAACTCGGTCTAATGAATCCTTTGCTAAGTAACTCATTGAGTTGACTGGATAGCTCCTGCATCTCTGCTGGAGCTAAGCGATACGGAGACTTCGCTACGGGAGTAGCTCCAGGAATTAGGTCAATACGGAACTCGACCTGACGCTCGGGAGGGATTCCTGGAAGCTCTTCGGGAAACACATCAGGAAAGTTACAGACTTCGGGGATGCTCGCGAGGTCTTTAACTTCCTGTTTCTCGTTGATTACATGGGCCAAGAATGCAATACACTCCTTTCGCAGGAGTTTCTGAGCTTTGATGTAGGAAATGATACGAAGGTTGGAACCAAGTTTATCGCCGTAGATTACTAGAGTTTGACCCGAAGGAAGATTGAGACGGATGGATTTTTTGAAACAAAGGATATCCGCATGATTGGGACTCAACCAATCCATGCCAATGATGACATCAAAGCTCTTTATGGATACCGGCATAAGATCGATAGGAAACGAATGGTCGTTCAGGGTAAGAGTACAACCTACGAACACCTCACTAGCACTTTCTTTCTCTCCGTTCGCCATCTCGACAGTAAATATTTCGGTTAAAGGTTGGGAATTATGTTTTAGGTTATGTTTGAATGCATGACTAATAAAGCTCCTCTCAGCACCCGAATCGAAAAGAATATTAGCATATGAGTTGTCGAGAAGGAACGTACCTGAGACAACAGTGGGGTCGGCAACCGCTTCCTCTCGTCCCATGGCGAGGACCCTTCCAGTGTTATCAGTAGTAGACTTTTTGGGGTAGTTCCTTTTAAAGTGCCCAGTTTCACCACAGTTATAACAAGCTTGACCGACGCCTGTTCCAAAGGATTGATTGGCTGATTGGGCCGAAGCTTTGCAGAATCGAACGGTGTGCCCCTTCTTACCACAATTGGTACATGATAGTTCTCGACAGGGACCAGGGTTGTGGTGATACTGGCACTTTTCACAGAGGGGGAGATTACCAACATACCGGCTGGTATTTGGAGGCCATTTGTTCACCGTTTTGTGTGATATTGCAAGAAAGGAGGGAGAGGATCAAACTTGAGGAGTTGGGGAGCTTGGATCTGTTGCTAATTCTTCAAGGGAGTCTTCTTGAGGTAACTTTCAGAGCCAAACTTCGTGTTTTGTGTTGATGTGTCAAATCTAGGGTTTCTTCTTGCATTTCTTGGCTTAAATTGGAAGTATGAAAGGTTCCATGGAGATATGGAACCTAGATCTGGGCCTTAGCAGGTCCAGGAGACCCCATACGACTAGCTTTATGTCCATCCTTTTTAGTTAGAAGCTAAGGTGGTCATATTAGAGGTTGTTTCCCCAAAATAAGCCTTGTACGCATTGCATGGCAACCAAGACTGAGACTTTACGTGACAAATAAGCTTGGGAAGGCCAGATCTATGAATGGATGGAACGGATCTGACCGCAAAAGCCAGTTTTAGCTGGTGCATGGCTTGGACTCGCCGAGTCTGATGAACAGAATCGACGAGTCGCTTGAAGATTGTCCTTGAGGACACCCAGTGTGTAGTCCTGACCGAGTTAGTCAGGACGGGTTAGAGAGGGTCGACAGGTGGACTGAGTCGAGCGGGGACTCGCCGAGTTGTTCTTGAGACTCGGCGAGTTGAGTCGGGGTGGCCCCACGACTCTCCCAGGTGGAACTCGTCGAGTCGGGGGAAGCACTCGACGAGTAAGAAGGGAATCCTAGGGAGTTGACGAACACGTCTAGACTCGCCGAGTTGCCCCTGTGCACTCGCCGAGTCCGGTCAATTGACCGTTGACCGTTGACCAGAGTTGACCTGTGTTGACTTCTTAGGGATAGTCAACCTTAGAGATAAAAAGTGTTAATTAGAGTCATGTGATGTTATAGGAGGATTAGAGCTCGGAGGATCGAGCACGAGGGATTTCCAGGATTCGTGAGATACCGGGATACGCGAGGTGAGTCTTCTCACTATACTTTACCTTGAGTAGGTACCCAGAGCTATGTGTTAGTGTATGTATATTATGTGTATGCTATGTGTGGTACTGCATTATTTCTATGTGATTTATGCTGTGCACGATTACAGAGTTGGAACCGGAAGGTTCCTAGAGTTAGAACCTGAGGGTTCACAGAGTTGGGTGCACGGACCCATAGAGTTGTAGCCTCGAGTGGCTAATATGTGTTTTATGTGTGGTATTTTGGGGAACTCACTAAGCTTCGTGCTTACAGTGTTAGTGTTGTTGTTTCAGGTACTAGCGATGACCGTGGGAAGGCGCCGGCTTGATCTGTACACACGCAGGGGACTTTTGATATAGTTATGTGATCTTGGGATTTGTATGATACAGATTGGAATTTGAAACTTAATGTTTTTATGAAATTAAATGACAAATGTTTTTTTTTATTGCGAAAAATTATTTTGAAATTCATGATGTTACAAGTTGGTATCAGAGCCTTGGTTTGAGGGATTCGAGTACTCCTTCGGGCGTATTTGAACTCAAACTGAGGATTTGAGATGTATTTTCAAAAAGAGTAAAGGATTTTTGAAAAAACGCAGAGCAAGAGATGTGTGTACGATCAGTCAGCGCCCGGATGGTGATTTCCCAAAATACCTTTATATATTATGTGATATTGACATTGATATGATGTATTCGCATGCTAGAGTAGGCTAGGTATTGCTATTAGGACTAGAGTGGCCTGATTTGTGATGCCTTAGCCTAGGAAGAGGTGAGCTGCTATGAGATGCTTGAGAGTGAGTAGGTAGCAGCGAGGGACTTATGAGAGATATATTAGAGAGTGGTCTATGCATGATAGAGTACTTGAGACCTGGGATCCAAAGAGAAGGACTTGGAGTGTATTCTGGTGCGGTGCGGACAGTAGTATTGGGCCCGTACTACTGGAAGCACCGGAGCGGTGTGCAGCCCAAGTCAGAATCTTTGGAATGCCAAGAATCAAGGAGGAAAGAGTTGACGAGTGTGAGCATACTCGTGTGGATTCTAATTTATCGTATGTTGTATTTCAGAGGTAGATCATGGTGAGGACACGTTTGATGCCCGAGAGCAGTGGTACCAGTGAGGAGGAGATCCGCCGGATCATTCAGGAGGAGGTGGCTGCGGCCATCAGGGCAGAGATACCGGAGATGTTTGGGTCTATAAAGACCACATTGATTGAGACGTTTGATGAGCATTATGCCGCTCTTTCTGAGGCTGCTGCTGCAGCGGCTACCGCAGCGATTGCTGCTGCGAGGCCGCAGGGTGGGGATGCGTTGCTGTTCCGTGAGTTCAGCAACACAAAACCACCAGAGTTTGATGGTACACAGGATCCGGTGGCAGCTATGAGGTGGATATCTGATATTGAGGGGTGTTTCTTCACTTGCTCGTCTCCTGAGCATTTGAAGGTCCGGTTCGCGCTGAACCAGCTTCGCTTGGGAGCGAAGGACTGGTGGAAGTTTGTGACGACGCATTATACGCCTGCTGAGCTTTCTGCGGTGACCTGGGAGAGGTTCACCACCATGTTTCGGGATGAGTACGTTCCCCAGGTGGAGAGGGAGCGTTTAGCACAGGAGTTTCTGACCCTCAAGCAGGGTACTGAGTCTGTTACAGCGATCACGAGGATGTTCCACGAGAGGGCGATGTTCTGCCCTGAGCACGTGTCCACTGAGCAGGCACGTATGAGCCGCTACTTGAGCGTCTTGAGGCGAGATATTCGGGAGTTCGCTGCGAACTCCTCGTACCGGACATTTGCCGAGCTTCAGGCAAAATGCCCGGAAGAGGGAGATTGAGCTTGAGACTCAGGCCAGGGAGGAGGCGGAGTCTCAGGGGAGGGATCGGCGACCGGCACAGTCGCAGCCGGCCGCCAAGCGGGCCAAGCCTGCTGATCCCAGACCAGGGAGCCAGAAGGGCCGCACTTGCGGAAAGTGCGGCAAGGGTCATGACGGAGTTTGCCGAGCAGGGTCTTGCTACAAATGTGGCAAGGAGGGGCACATGGCCAAGGACTGCCCCAAGGGGTTTGCAGTGTGTTTTCACTGCAACCAGACCGGACACCGGAAGGCCGAGTGTCTGCAGTTGCGCGGAGCATCTCAGGGGTCTGCTCTTGCCGCCATCAGAGCTACAGAGAGTCGGCCTGTGAAGGCCGAGGCGCCGAGAGCTCGAGGGAGAGCCTTCCAGCTGACTGCGGAGGAGGTCCGCGCTGCACCCGATGTTGTGGCTGGTATGTTTCTTTTCGTGTATTTATTTTTGATATTGAGATGTTATGCTTATATTATATTATGCATAGGTACCTTTCTTGTGAACTCTGTACCTGCTTTAGTGTTATTTGACTCGGGTGCGAGTCGGTCTTTCGTATCTTTGGCCTTTAGTTAGCATATCAGTATTAGTCGTGAGGCATTGAGTCGGCCTCTGAGAGTTTCCATAGCTGATGATAGAGTAATTTGTGCATCGGAGGTTTTCCAGGGATGTGTGTTAGAGATTTTCGGGGTTGAGTTTCCGATTGATCTGATTCCTATTGCGATGGGCGATGTCTGTGTCATTGTGGGCATGGACTGGTTGAGTCGATTCGGCGCAGTCATCGACTGCGAGCGTCAGCTGGTGACTATACGAGACCCTAGTGGGAGAGTTCTTTCGGTGTACGGCGAGGGTACACGTTCGGGATCAGCCTTTTGTTCGGCCGCTAGGGCGAGGCAGTGTCTACAGCAGGGCTGTAAGGGTTTTGTGGCGTATGTGATGGATACGCGAGCAACTTCCGAGAGACCGAGTTCAGTTGAGGAGGTACCGGTGGTGCGTGAGTTTCCAGATGTCTTTCCCGAGGAGCTGCCGGGAGTACCTCCTGTGAGGCAAGTGGAGTTTGGTATTGATTTGGTTCCGGGGGCCGTGCCTATAGCTAAGGTGCCTTATCGTCTTGCACCTCCAGAGATGCAAGAGTTATCCTCACAGCTTCAGGAGTTGCTGGGGAAGGGATTCATTCGGCCGAGCAGCTCGCCGTGGGGAGCACCTATTCTGTTCGTCAAGAAGAAGGATGGTTCACACCGGATGTGCATTGATTACCGGGAGTTGAACAAGCTGACGGTCAAGTCCCGTTACCCGTTACCGAGAATCGACGATTTATTCGATCAGTTGCAGGGAGCATCTTGGTTTTCCAAGATCGATCTGAGGTCGGGGTACCATCAGGTGAGAGTGCGGGATGAGGACGTTCAGAAGACAACATTCAGGACGCGATATGGGCATTATGAGTTCGTGGTGATGCCTTTTGGGCTCACCAATGCCCCGGCTGTGTTCATGGATCTCATGAACAGGGTATGCAGGCCGATGTTGGATCGGTCAGTGATTGTATTTATCGATGATATTCTGGTGTATTCGAGATCTAGAGAGCAGCATGAGGAGCATTTGAGGGAGGTCCTTGAGGTATTGAGATTGGAGAAGCTTTATGCAAAGTTCTCCAAATGTGATTTTTGGTTGCGGGAGGTCCAGTTCCTAGGACATCTCGTTAACCAGGAAGGGATTCTGGTCGATCCGGCCAAAGTCGAGGCGGTGATGAGCTGGGAGGTGCCGAAGTCACCATCGGAGATCAGGAGCTTCCTTGGGTTGGCAGGGTATTATTGGAGATTTATTAAGGATTTCTCCAAGATCGCAGTGCCGCTCACCAGATTGACCCGGAAGGGTGTTGCATTTTCATGGGGTCCCGAGCAGCAGACCTCCTTTGAGTCACTTCGCCAAAGGTTGTACGAAGCCCCGGTATTAGCTCTCCCAAAAGGGATGGAGGATTTTGTAGTATATTGCGATGCATCGATTTTGGGGCTGGGTGCAGTGTTGATGCAGAGGGGTCATGTGATAGCTTATGCGTCGAGGCAGCTGAAGCCTCATGAGACGAGATATCCCACGCGTGATTTAGAGTTGGGGGCAGTAGTGTTCGCTCTCAAGATTTGGCGTCACTACTTGTATGGGGTTTGATGTACGATATACACGGACCATAAGAGCTTGAAGTATTTGATGGATCAGCCCAACCTAAATATGCGTCAGAGGAGGTGGTTGGATGTGGTCAAGGATTATGATTGTGAGATCCTGTACCACCCAGGCAAGGCTAATGTGGTAGCCGATGCGTTGAGCCGCAGGGCGGAGAGCACTCCACTGCGAGATGTATGTTTGAGATTGACCGTGATAGCTCCAGTATTGGATGCTATTCGTGGGGCACAGGCCGAGGCTGTGCGACCGGAGATGCAGAAGAGAGAGCGGGTCGTTGGTTTGGTTTCAGAGTTCGTTACGGATGGACGAGGGCTTATGACATTTCAGGGTCGGATTTGGGTACCGTTTGTGGGTGGTACGCGTATTACTTTGATGGAAGAGGCTCATCGGTCGAAATTTTCGATCCATCCGGGGGCTACGAAGATGTATTTGGATTTGAGGAAAGAGTATTGGTGGCCCTGTATGAAGAGGGACGTCGCATGGCTCGTTGAGAGGTGCTTGACCTGCCGCAGGGTTAAGGCCGAGCACCAGAGACCGCATGGCAAGTTGCAGCCATTGGAGGTTCCCGAATGGAAGAGGGAACAGATCACCATGGATTTTATCACCAAATTGCCGAGGACTGCCAGAGGAGTTGATGCAATTTGGGTGATTGTGGATAGGTTGACGAAGAGCGCTCACTTCCTTGCCATCAGTGAGAGTTCTTCAGCGGAGAAGTTGGCGGAGTTATATGTGAGAGAAGTGGTATCTCGGCATGGGGTGTCGATCTCGATTGTTTCAGACCGTGATGTGCGCTTCACTTCCAGATTCTAGAAGAAATTTCATGAGGAGCTGGGTACTAAATTGCATTTTAGTACCGCATATCATCCCCAGACAGACGGCCAGAGCGAGCGGACGATTCAGACGTTGGAAGACATGCTTCGAGCGTGTGTGTTAGATTTCGGGGGTAGCTGGGATGCGTATTTACCCTTGGCAGAGTTTTCCTACAACAACAGCCATCATTCGAGCATTGGTATGCCACCCTTTGAGTTGTTGTATGGTAGGAGGTGTCGGACCCCCATTTGCTGGGGAGAGGTTGGGCAGAGAGTGATGGGCAGTACAGAGATCGTGCTTCAGACGACAGAGCAGTTTCAGCAGGTCAGACAGAGATTATTGACCGCCCAGAGCCGACAGAAGAGTTATGCAGACAGACGCCGGTCCGAGCTTGAGTTTCAGGTCGGCGATTTCGTCCTCCTGAAGGTCTCTCCTTGGAAAGGAGTGATTCGATTCAGGAAGAGGGGCAAGTTGGGGCCCCGGTATATTGGGCCATTTCGTGTGATTGCAAGGGTAGGCCGGGTAACCTATCGGTTGGAGTTGCCAGCCGAGTTGGGGCAGATCCACGACACTTTTCACGTGTCGCAGTTGAGGAAGTGTATAGCCGATGAGTCGGTAGTGGTTCCATTAGAGGATATTCATGTGGATGCGAGTCTGAATTATGCTGAGAGGCCTGTGGCCATCAGGGATCGGAAGATCAAGGTTCTGAGGAACAAGGAGGTACCTCTGGTGTTGGTTCAGTGGCAACACCGGAAGGGATCGGAGATGACCTGGGAGTCGGAGCGCGAGATGCGGGAGCAGCATCCGGAGCTATTTTCAGAGCGAGACTTCGAGGGCGAAGTCTAGTTCTAGTGGGGGAGAATTGTAACAGCCCGGAATTCCAGGTATCTTTATTGATTTGATTATTTTTGTGTTTTGAGAGGGGACTCGGCGAGTTGGAGCTCAGACTCGCCGAGTAGGGTCGCGATTCTGGACGCGGGATTCGCCTGGACTCGGCGAGTCCAGGATATGGACTCGGCGAGTCTGCGCTGTTTAATGAAACCCTAATTTCTCGGTCCTAAGCCCTATTTAAAGGACCTTATGGCCCTCATTTGCGGACACCTTGAACCCTAAGATCCCCATTCGACTGTGAGCCCTTGTGAGTGTATTTGGAGGCCATTTGTTCACCGTTTTGTGTGATATTGCAAGAAAGGAGGGAGAGGATCAAACTTGAGGAGTTGGGGAGCTTGGATTTGTTGCTAATTCTTCAAGGGAGTCTTCTTGAGGTAACTTTCAGAGCCAAACTTCGTGTTTTGTGTTGATGTGTCAAATCTAGGGTTTCTTCTTGCATTTCTTGGCTTAAATTGGAAGTATGAAAGGTTCCATGGAGATATGGAACCTAGATCTGGGCCTTAGCAGGTCCAGGAGACCCCATACGACTAGCTTTATGTCCATCCTTTTTAGTTAGAAGCTAAGGTGGTCATATTAGAGGTTGTTTCCCCAAAATAAGCCTTGTACGCATTGCATGGCAACCAAGACTGAGACTTTACGTGACAAATAAGCTTGGGAAGGCCAGATCTATGAATGGATGGAACGGATCTGACCGCAAAAGCCAGTTTTAGCTGGTGCATGGCTTGGACTCGCCGAGTCTGATGAACAGACTCGACGAGTCGCTTGAAGATTGTCCTTGAGGACACCCAGTGTGTAGTCCTGACCGAGTTAGTCAGGACGGGTTAGAGAGGGTCGACAGGTGGACTGAGTCGAGCGGGGACTCGCCGAGTTGTTCTTGAGACTCGGCGAGTTGAGTCGGGGTGGCCCCACGACTCTCCCAGGTGGAACTCGTCGAGTCGGGGGAAGCACTCGACGAGTAAGAAGGGAATCCTAGGGAGTTGACGAACACGTCTAGACTCGCCGAGTTGCCCCTGTGCACTCGCCGAGTCCGGTCAATTGACCGTTGACCGTTGACCAGAGTTGACATGTGTTGACTTCTTAGGGATAGTCAACCTTAGAGATAAAAAGTGTTAATTAGAGTCATGTGATGTTATAGGAGGATTAGAGCTCGGAGGATCGAGCACGAGGGATTTCCAGGATTCGTGAGATACTGGGATACGCGAGGTGAGTCTTCTCACTATACTTTACCTTGAGTAGGTACCCAGAGTTATGTGTTAGTGTATGTATATTATGTGTATGCTATGTGTGGTACTGCATTATTTCTATGTGATTTATGCTGTGCACGATTACAGAGTTGGAACCGGAAGGTTCCTAGAGTTAGAACCTGAGGGTTCACAGAGTTGGGTGCACGGACCCATAGAGTTGTAGCCTCGAGTGGCTAATATGTGTTTTATGTGTGGTATTTTGGGGAACTCACTAAGCTTCGTGCTTACAGTGTTAGTGTTGTTGTTTCAGGTACTAGCGATGACCGTGGGAAGGCGCCGACTTGATCTGTACACACGCAGGGGACTTTTGATATAGTTATGTGATCTTGGGATTTGTATGATACAGATTGGAATTTGAAACTTAATGTTTTTATGAAATTAAATGAGAAATGTTTTTTTTTATTTGAAAAATTATTTTGAAATTCACGATGTTACAAGGGTGTTCATAGGGTTTTCTTCGAACCTACCTTCCTTTCTTCGTCGTTCTTCTTCCTAAGTCTGTTTTCTTTCCTCTCTTCTTATGGCGAGTCCTCTAGGCATTCTTCCCTCTGCAACTGAGTATCAGCAACTTGAGAGTACTTATGGTCTTTCCTCCCTGGAAGGCGTGGAGTTTCCTTCACCTGGTTATTCTATCTCGTCCCCCCCCTGGAAAAATTGGGGTTTACCAAAAAACCCTTGACACTGGTGTTCGTCTTCCACTGACTGATTTCCAGGAGGATGTCCTTCAGAAGGAAGGTTGCAGCCTTCATATGCTAACTCCAAACGCCGTGAATAAAGTGGTGGAATTTGAGATGATCTACCATGCCAACGGTTACCTCCCCGACTACTTTGTGTTCAAGTATTTCTTCAGGTTTTGCTATACCGACGACAAGTGCACGTTCTCTGTTCGACGTGGAGGGCGTGCTCTGGTTCCTGATGGGCGAACACCCAAAAATTGGCAGGACAAATGGTTATGGGTGAACCAGGGCTTGGTTGGTAGTGGACGCTACCGTGCAAACCCCTTTGCTGACACTATTCCTAAGCTTTTTCCCCATAATCAGGGTGTTGCTGATTTCTTGAGGAATGTCTAGGTGTCTCCCGAAGACTACTCTGAAGCTCTATTATCTGGTGTGGGGATGAGCCCTTCCTGGAGGCGTCGTGGCAAGATGGTGGTTTTCTTCAGCGTCGTCGACAGTAAGTTCCCGTCTTCTTCTTCCTCTCCTGTTTGGGTATGTTTTGTTAAGGCTAAGGTTTTATCCCTTATATTCTGATACTTTCAGGTGTCGAATCTCCTTTATCCATGGATGAGGTCCTGTGAAAGCGCTATCAAGGGAAGCTGGAGTGTCGGGAGGTGGATCTGGTCGAGCACCTTTCTCTGCCTTGCCGAATAGATCAACTTGCTCTGACCGCCGCTTCACCCGTTCCTTCGATGGCTGGGGGTGGTTCATCATTGACTGAGGTGAACCTTCTATCGCTCGCCCTATCTCAGCCATCATGCCGCTGGGTGGTGTTGACCCGTCTTCTGCAGAGAGTAGCGAGGACAACAAGGATGGTATCATCTCTGACATTCGGCGCATGCAAGCTAAAAGGAAGGTTGTACTGCTATGGGTGAGACAGTCACCGGCGTGCGAGGTAGGACCAAACGGGTTCAAACAAGGCACAGTTTCTCCGCCTTCTGAACTCTATTTCCTCGATGCCGGCAAGTGTTGTTGTGATCCCTGATGATGACGTCCAACAGTCCGAAGGGATCAGCGCGGTGTGTGATCAACCCATTGCTGCTGTTCAAGTTGTTTCTTCTGCTCCTGTTAAGTTCTCACCCTCTAACGACCCTAACAAGTCGAGCCAGACTCTCGTTTACCCGGGCGGGGATGTTGGCGAGGGCTCCTCTACGCCTTCCATTTTCGTTCTCACCTGGAATCTTCACAATGAGTCCCACCTCTTCGTTCGTGCCAATGCTGTTGAGTTCGCCCTACATGCCTTCCCCCCGGCTGCTGTTGCGGATATGGAGGCCATGGGTAGTCCTGCCCTTTCACACAATATGTCTTATGTTGCCGTACAGGAGATGTTTTATCTTGTTGCAGGTGCGCGGCACATCCAGTCGCTTGAAGAAATGGAGGTTGTGCATGTCGGGTGCGGATCTTGCGTATCTGAATTGGAACGTCGTGTCTTTGAGCTTGGTGATGATCTTCAACGCTCTGAACAAAAGTATTAGCTTCTTGCTTCTGAGAAGGCTGTCGTGGAGGAGGCTAGGTTCGCTTTGGAAGCAAAGGTTGACTCTCTTACCCAGGTCAATGAAGGTCTGGTGATTCAGGTGGAAAGCCTCGAACGTGATGCTGCTGATCATGACCGAGTAACTACTGCTCTGCAAGTGAGTGTTGATGCTGCATTTTGTGATCTGGACTGGCTGTTGCAAGTGGGTCTTGTGTGATTTGTTGACAAGTTGATCAAACACTCGGATTTTACGGGTGCCGTGAGTCTTATCCGTCACTTTGCTTTTGTTGTTGGGGCTGAGTATATTCGCAACACCTTGGCAAGTGTTGGGTCTGGAGGCATTGTCACTAGCGCCCCTTCCTCTGGTCCTGTTGTGCGTGTGAATGAGGCTCTTCTATCATTTTCCAGCATGGATCATGCGTCGCTTCTAGGGTTAGGAGACTTGGACTCCAAGGAGTTTGAGAGCTTTGTGCCTTTTCTGGCTCTAAAGGCACTCCTGAGGGTGTGGTAGGTAATGATGAGGAGATTGTGCAGTTAGGCAAAAATGTTGTTGGTGTGGATGGTTGTGGTGTTGAAGGTGCTAGTGGTGGTGCAATTGGCGATGTTGGTGCCGGTGGCAAGGGCCCGGGTGGTGATGTAATTGTTGTTGTTGGTGAGATGTTGATGGAAATGGCGATTGCAATGATGAAGATGCTCCTGCATCGTGTGCTACCCCTCCCGGGGTGTGAAGACATTTTCCTTTTCCCTTAAAATGTTTGTGTTTGATGCTTTGTTGTAGTCCCGATCGTACTTTTTGGCTTTGATACTTTGTTGACAGTGTAAGGCTTGGACTTTTATTGCCTAATTATCACTAAGTATGTGGATCCGATGTGTTAATCATTTGATTGCGTATATTGAGCGTGATGTTTAATACACTAAGTACTAAAACCTGATGCACTGAGCACGAGGTAAACTACACCACACATGATCTGAAGCTAGGAGCAGTTGTGTTTGCTCTGAAGATCTGAAGACACTACCTGTACGGTATGAAGAGCACTATCTTTACAGATCACAAAAGCCTGCAACACATATTCAACCAAAAGGAGCTCAATATGAGACAACGTTAGTGGGTCGAGCTACTCAATGACTACGAATGAGAGATTCGTTATCATCCGGGTAAAGCCAACGTAGTAGCAGACGCCCTAAGTCGGAAATAATATTCTGGTCAAAGAGTCAAATCTTTGACTATGACTATCCATTCGCACCTGTCCACACAAATTAAGGAGGCTCAGCTCGAAGCCTTGAAACCTGAAAATGTGGCGGGTGAATCCCTGCGAGGAATGGATAAAAACTTAGAAGTCAAGGGTGGCGGAGCTTATTACCTCATGGACCGAATCTGGACACTGAAACACGGTGGCTTCAGAGACTTGGTCATGACCGAGGCACACAACACCCGATACTCCGTCCACCCAGGTTCAGATAAGATGTATCTAGATCTTAAAAAGTTATACTGGTGGCCTAACATGAAAGTAGATGTTGCTACCTTCGTAAGTAAATGCCTTACTTGCGCCAAGGTCAAGGTCGAATACCAGAAACCATCAGGGTTACATCAGCAACCGGAGATTACTAAATAGAAGCGGGAGCGGATCAATATGGACTTCATAACCAAGTTTCCCAAGACATCGAGTGGACTTGATACCATTTGGGTCATCGTCGACAGACTGAGCAAATCCGCACACTTCCTGCCATCAAAGAAACTGACAAGATGGAGAAGCTTACGAGAACATACATTCGGGAAATCATGCGACTGCATGGTGTTCCTATATCCATTATCTCCGATAGAGATAGTAGATTCACTTCGAGGTTCTGGCAGTCGCTAGAAAAAAGCCCTGGGAACGAGGCTAGACATGAGTACAGCCTACCATCCACAGACCGACGGACAAAGTGAGAGAACAATCCAAACCTTGGAGGATATGTTGCGAGACTGTGTGATCGACTTTGGGAAGGCATGGGTTACTCACTTACCCCTTGTCGAATTTTCCTACAACAACAATTATCACACAAGCATAAAGGTTGCTCCATTTGAAGCCCTCCATGGCCGAAAGTGTAGATCCCCTCTATGCTGGGCTAAGGTGGGTGACATCCAATTAGCTAAAGGACGAGTTCCTGAAAGCACCCTCACAGGCCCGGAGATCATTCGGGAAAAAAAGAGAAGATTGTTCAAATTCGTGAACAATTGAAAGCCTCTAGAGTCCGACAGAAAAGCTACGCAGACAAACAAAGGAAACCTTTGGAATTCCAGGTTGGAGACCGCGTTCTGTTGAAAGTCTCACCCTGGAAGGGCTTGATACATTTTGGAAAGCATGGAAAGATGAATCCAAGATACGTAGGTCCTTTCGAGATTCTCGCTAGAATCGGCCCTGTAGCTTACAAACTCAATTTACCCCGCGAACTCAGTAACATACATTCTACTTTCCACGTCTCGAACTTGAAAAAGTGTCTATCCGACGAGACTCTTTTGATCCTGCTCGACGAGATCGAGATCAACGAGAGTCTTAACTTCGTGGAAGAACCTGTAGAGTGTGACAACCCGAAATTTTCATTCGGTCAAACCCTAAAAGTCAATCACTTCTTATTATAAGTCAATTTCATTATTACTTATTTTTAGCAAATTTAAAGTTCATTTGATTATTTTAATATTATTATTTAAACGAAAGGGTGAAAGGAAGTGCCGTCTCGGGTCTTGAAATTTCAAAACCGCAAACACCACTTGTCTTAGAAGTTCACGGCCAAACTTTTATGTTTGGGCCAAAAAATCTTCCAAAACCATGAACTCATGCATTAAGCATGAGTTTACTCCTTAAACTAGTCACTTTTCACATTTACTCTCAAGAACACATCAAAAACCCTCTCAAGTATCATCCAAGATTTAATTCAAAATCTTTAAACTTGTAAGTATTCTAGACAAGATTGTACATCTTTTCATCCATCCATTTTTGTGTTTTGATTAGATTTGCAAAAACACCAAGAACACACACTAAGTGTTCTTGGACTTTTAGCTCATTTCAAGCTTCCTTAGAGTAAATACTTCCATCCTTGAGTCTTATTAAGCTTGTATTACATGTTAGCATCAAGAAAATGTACCAAGAACACAAGGATTAAGGTGTTCACGGTCCAAGAATGTTCTTGGGCCATAAATACCAAGTAAGGCACCAAAGTGTGCTTAAGTCCTTTACCTAGCCTTAGTTTGATGTCTAAACCATCCCTTGATGTGTTTAAACCTTCCCTTGATGTGTTTAAGCCTTGAAAAACACCAAAGTCCACCATTTTTATGTGTTTATGGTTTGGGGATCTCCCAAAACCGTAAACACCCTAAAGTGAGTTTATTTGGGCCATATTACTTCCTTAGATCTAAAAACTAACCTAGACAATTAACTTGATGAGTTAAGGACTTGAAAACATGGCAATACCATTTTCCATATGGGTTTACGGTAGTAAACCCAAAGGGAAATGACCATGGGTCCGTAAACTCCTCAAAGGAGTGTTTTGTTGCCCTAATCCCTTCCAAAGGCCTAACCACCAAGTAGAAATGCTTCAAAGGACTAGTAAAACCTCAAAATAACTTATGGTCACAAAGTGTAGATTTTATGACCATAATCCCTTGATTTTACTGCCGTAAACTCCTTGGGTAATGGTCATGAAAACCGTAAACTCCAAAGGAGTTTACCCTTGAACCCCAAACACTCTAGCTTTGCCCTACAAACACTTGGATGCAATCTTTGTGATCTTTAACACTTGAAACAAAGTGTTTTCATGTTCTAGAGTGTCCCACCTTAATTTATTAGTTATAAATTGTCTAATTAGTTATATATATGTTCATTATATGATAACTAGGCTCGTGCGTGTGTACAAGTCTCCATCTGTCACCTAGCGCCGTATCCGACACTTCAATCCAAACCACTCACTGCAAGTGAGTTCATACCCCTTTAACTAACCTTTGAAATACTTTTAAATGTTTTAAATGCTTTTATGGGGGGGGGGGGGAATACAAGTTGAATACTTATAGTTATTACATCAGTCACATGTGATTAATAACTACAAAACCAATGATTTTCTTACTGTTCAAACTGTTTATCAAACTGTTTTGCTTCAACCTGTTTTACAAATTCTTATACTTACCAAATACATTTACTTAAGCTCTGTTATACTTTTATGAATTTCATGTCTATGTATGTATAGTTATATAAGCAATGTTTAAAAGGCTTAGGAAGGCATGCCCGCCCTATTTCCTTTTTGCCGTTGAGATGTGGTCTGGTGGGGTATCGGGTATCCGTCCGAAGGTCGTTAAAATATTAGTTATATATCATGTGTACATAAATAGTCATAAAAGTTCTCCCATATTCATGTGTACCAGTTACATCATTAGTAAGTTACCATAGGGGTAACACATGATAATACTAATACTATTGCTAGAACAATGAAATATACAATGAGTCAGTTCATTCAAGAGTCAATACTTATTACTATGAGAACATATACATTACATTACTAGAAGAAGAACATATACAACTATACTAGAAGAAGAACATATACAACTATACTAGAAAGAGAACATATACAACTATACTAGAAGAAGAACATATACAACTATACTAGAAAGAGAACATATACAACTATACTAGAAAGAGAACATATACAACGATACTAGAACGAGTAACAATACATTACATATACATGAATACATTAACATAATTGTGATCCACTGTATCGGAGCATGCCTTTAATGTCATGGCCCGAGTTGTAGCGAGAGTCTCTTGGAGGGAGAACATGAGTTTGCGTATAGATCTATACTGGATTGACTATCCTACACCTTGCTGTTAGCTACAGCCGGACCTGCAGGTCTGCGGGTGCCAAACGTCATACCTTTTTACGACCTACATTGTCGTGTTTCATAGTCAATAGTATGGTACAATTAATCACATAATACCTTGATATAAATCCGGTTTAAGGTAGTTAGTACAGCAGTAGTTCCTATAATACAACACTACAGTACTACATTAATTTACCCTTTACATATATTTAGTGATCATTTCACTTAAACATTAATGTACAAACTATATTTTTATAATGATAGTTACACTTGGGAAAATTACACACTTTTACAACAAACGAACATTCAAAACAGTTATGCCTTGGTAGAAGACTACTTTTAGTAGAAAATATAGGATTTTCTAGGAGGTTCAAACTTTTACAAACACTTACAAACATTCATATACTTTTATTACAATTGTTTACAAACTCGTACTTCAAAATCGCGTTCAAACATTTTGATACAAACACTGACACTAAAATACTTATGAACTCACCAGCTTTAATGCTGATAAACTCTTTCAAAATAACTTGTATTCTCAGGTCATCAGTAGACAGGTACCGAGGCCAGCTTTTGAGAAGATGGAGCGCATTCAAGACTCATCTTATTATTTTGATTTACATTTTTGGTGCCTATAACTGTACATAACAGGCTTGTATTAAAACTATATATTTAATGCAATGGATGATGTTGTTTGCTTGTTTACTGTTATACTGTGTTGTGATACTTTACATGACGTCCTCCGCTCCAAAACGTTTCCGCCGTTCTCAGTTTTGGGGTGTGACATAGAGATCATGGATCGAGAGTTCAAGCAGACGAAGCAAAGCCGCATCCCAATAGTGAAGGTTCGCTGGAACTAGGGATAAGATTTAGAACCGGAAAACCGGACCGGAACCGGAACCGAACCGGAACCGGACCCGTTAGAACCGGAATATATAGAACCGG
Source organism: Lactuca sativa (assembly GCF_002870075.4). NCBI lineage: Eukaryota > Viridiplantae > Streptophyta > Magnoliopsida > Asterales > Asteraceae > Lactuca > Lactuca sativa. The sequence continues at coordinate 176,340,193 of NC_056623.2, forward strand.
GTCCAGTTCCGGGTTTAAAAATTGGCTTTATCCGGGTTCCGGGTAATCCGGGTTTGGGTCCATTGGGTCCGGGTAAACCGGGTCTAAAATCCGGAACCGGTTTTTGGAACCGGAACCACTTTTAGGGCCGGAACCGGTTTTTGTGATACGTTTACAAGATGCATATCTTATTCGTTTCAACTCCAATTGACATACGGTTTTTTCCAACATTTAGTTTAGAGTTTGTACATGATTCTAGACTATAAATTTGTCATTTTTAGTTTTATATTCATTGACTTACAGTCCTCAAAAGTCGAGATATCAAAGCTGGAAGTTTTTAGTTTTTTAGTTTTTTTTGTATTCGGTGAAAGTTTTAAAACATGCATATCTAATTCGTTTGAAGTCGGATTGACATGTGGTTGTTTCCAACTTCTAGTTTATAGTTTGTACATGAGTTTAGACTATAATTTTGTCATTTTTGGTTTAACATTCAATGATTTACAGTCCTCCGAAGTCGGGATATCAAAACTAAAAATTTTCAACTTTTCAGCTATTTATTTTTGTATGTTGTATTATGTGAAAATACTAACACAAGCATATCTCATTCGTTTAAAGTCGGATTGACATGCAGGTTTTTCCATAGTGTATTTTAGAGTTTGTACATGATTTTAGACTCTAATTTTGTTAATTGTGGTTTTGTATTCAATAAGTTACAGCCCCCCAAAGTCGGGATATCAATATGAAAATTTTCAAAGTTCAACCCACTAAGTAGTAAGTAATTACCAAAAAATTCCGGTTTTTTCGGGTTTTCCGGTTCTAAACCCACTTTATCCGGTTCCAACCTACCCACTTTGATGTTTCCGGGTTTTCCGGTTCTAGACCCACTTTACCCGGAACCATACCCGGAACCGAACCGGAACCGGTTCCTATATACCGGTCCGGTTTCCGGTTCTATAAAATCCCGTTAACCGGTTCCGGGTTTTCCGGGTCCGGGTCCATCCGGTCCGGGTTTGGACCCACTTTCATCCCTAGCTGGAACTCCAAGCGAGGACCTGAATTCACTTGGGAGCAAGAGGATCAGATGAAACTTAAATATCCTCATCTTTTCGCTTAGTTATTTGTAACTACTTAATTGCTTAAACTCTAATTTTGGGACGAAATTCTCTCTAATGGGGGGATGATGTGATAACCCGAAATTTCTATCATGTACAATAGATCAATTCAATCAAAATTTGACTCGTTTTACTATCTGTTAGCACTATTTAGGGTCTATTTGAGTGTTCTAGACCTAGTACAATCAAGGTAGGAGCCTAGAAATGGGATAACACGATGCATATCAAGCAAACTCGGGCCAAACACTCCAACATATGGAGTATGCGGCCGCACACTTGAGTGTACGGCCACACACAAGTGTGTGCGACCGCACACCCATTCCAGCCACACACTCCCACATATATATATATATATATATATATATATATATATATATATATATATATACGGCCCTTAGTCATTTTTGAACACTTTTTCCACTCCTTCAAAGCTGGAACTCGTTTTCTCTCAAGTATCATCCACATTTCTCTTCAAATCTTCAAATCAAGTAAGTGTTGCTTCCATAATTCATTAATACATGACCTTGACTAGCCTTCCCCTTGCTTTGATCCATGAAAACATCCATTTTTAGTCAAGAATACCAAGAACACACACTAGTTTTGAACCCTAATCACCCTTTCAAGCCTCTATAACGTGTATACACTTATCATAACTTGTTATATGCCAAGAACACTTGATGATATGCTTGAAAAACATGATTTTGTCACCTTCATAAAGGGTGTGCGGCCGCACACATCATGGTGGCTGCACACACCCTTTTTAGGTCCAAAAATGGAAGTGAACTCCATATAAGGCTAGAGCATGAAGTAAGAAACCTTCCTAGATGAGTCCTAAGGCCTTAAAGTACGTTTTGGCACACTTCATAGGGAGTGTTCGGCCGCACACATACCCTGGCCGCACACACACGAATATGGTGTATTTTGACCATACACTCCCTTTTATAGTCATATACCCCTTATATACAATCATATATGGTTGTAACACTTCAATATAAGTGTTTACTAGTCCCTAAGGTGGTTCCAATTCAATAATTAGTTGTTATAAGCACTAATTGTATGCATATATATATATATATATATATATATATATATATATGTCATTATATGGTTAATTGGATTCGTTTGTGCTCAAGACTCCAATTGACACCCAACAATCTTATTTCGATCTTTTATTCGAGTTACTCACTATAGGTGAGTTCATACCCCTTAATCAACCTTTTAAATGTTTTTAAATGCTTTTATGGGGGGGATACAAGTTGAATCATTATAGTTATTATATCAACCACATGTGATTTATAATTATCAAACAAATGGATTTACTTTACTTTCAACTGTTTGTCAATATAACCACTCCAAAATGTTTATCAAACTCTTTTACATGCTAAACTCTTTATAAAACTTATTTTATATGCTAAACCTTTCCTTTTAAACTCTGTTAAAACGTATAGATTGTCAAAACCATTTCTAATGCATATATAGTTATATAAGTAAGGTTTGAAGGACTTAGGACTGATAACACGCTTTATTTCCTGTTCCTTGTTTGGTTGTGGACTTAAAGTACCCTGTTGTTTGTCCGAGTGTCGTTTGATCCCTAGTTATATATTATGTATATATGTGTGAGACATAAAAGCTGTTACCTCAGTTCCAACACCTCTGGGTAGCAAAGGTGTATAAACTTACTAAGTCATTCAAACAACATTTCTAGTAGATTATAATAGGTATAGTTTAGAGGTATACTACTTACTATCTTCTAGTACAATGAAACATACAAAGAGTCAGTTCATACATGAGTCAATACATACTATAAAGAGAATACTATAATGAGGAACAATACATACTATATACTATACAAAAGAACATATTATGACGAGAATCAGAGAGAACATACTACATACTAGACAGAGAGAACATACACTACACTAATACATACAATACATACATACTATAACATAAATGTGAGGCACTACTTCAGGGCATGGCACCTCTGCCATGGATCGTTTTGTAACCAGAGTCTTCTGAAGGGAGAGCGTGAATTCGTGTATAGATCTATACTGGACTGACCGTCCTACACCTTGCTGCTAGCTATAGTGGGAATTGCAGGTCTTCGGGTGATGAATGTAATACCATTTCGACGTCTTTGAGCGTCGTGTTTTACTAGGTTGATTAAGTATGGTTACAATTATATCACATTATACCTTAATTAACAAACGGTTTAAGGTAGTTAGTACAATAGTAGTTACTATAACACAATATTACAATACTTCATTATTTTTCCCATTGCATTCACTTTGTGATCTTCTCACATAAACGACAATGTAAAAACTATATTTTATTAATGATAGTAACATTTGGGAGGAATACTCACTTTTACAATAAACAAACATACAACACATTTGATGCCTTGGTAGAAGGCTACCTTTAGTAGAAAATATAGGATTTTCTAGGAGATACAAACATTTACTACAAACTTATACATTCAAACACTTACAAACATTCTCATACAAACAATGACACTAAAATGGTTATGAACTCACCAGCTTTAAAGCTGATAAACTCTTTCAAAATAACTTGTATTCTCAGGTCATCAGTAGACAGGTACCGATGCCAGCTTTTGAGAAGATGGAGCACATTCAAGACTCATATCTTATTTTGATTCATATTTTTGGTGTCTTATATACTATACAGAACGCACTTGTATTAAAATACATTATTAATGCAATGGATGATGTTGTTTTCTTGTTTACTATTATTTTGTGTTGTGATAATGTACATGACGTCCTCCGCCCCAGAACATTTCCGCCGTTCCGGTTTTGGGGTGTGACATGATGCGATGGTTCGAAAAGACTGAGTTGATTTTTAAGTTATTCGCGTGCCCAGAAGGGAGCACAGTGAAGTTTGCTGCCTGTACCTTCTCTGACAGAGCCCTTACATAGTAGAATAGCCATGTCAAGTCATTGACTCTTCCAATAGCAAACACAATGGATGGGAAAACCTAAAGGAGATGATGCTGAAAGAGTATTGCCCGAGGGGCGAAATACAAAAACTAGAGCATGAGCTGTAGAATCTTATCATGGCAGGCTTAGACATAGAAGTGTACACCGACAGATTTAGCGACTTAGATGCGCTATGCGTTGGGATGGTTACCCCAGAAAGTTAGAAGGTAGAGAGATACATTTGGGGACTACCTTCTACAACCCAAGGAAACGTAATAGCAGCGAAACCTCTTATGTTTGACAGTGCCAAACGCTTGGCTCGAACATTGGTGGACTATGGGATCCACCAAGGCATAATGGACCCTGTTCCCGAGTCAACAAAAGGAAGTGATGATAATCAAAGGCCCGAGAGCAGAAAGAAGAGATAATCAACACAAGAACCCTCAGAGGGACAATAGATAGGTGCAACCTATGCTGCTACAACACCAACCACCCCAACACCCAACAATCGCTATGCTGGAACCCTTCCTAAATGCAATAAGTGCAACTTCCATCATATCGGAAGGTGTCGGAAGTTGTATTACAAGAACTGCCTCAGAAGGGAACACACCATCTGCTTCTGTAAAGCACCGGCTTGACCAATCTCTCAAGTCCCAATTGAGGAAGTAAGTCAAACCTGCCACGTATGTGGTGAAACAGGACACTACATGAGAGATTGTCCAGTGGCCAGGAACCTTGGTGACGGAGGAAGAATGCTAATGATCACTACATGAGAGTCTACCCCGGAAACCCCCGAGAACAGCGGTACATCTTCCAACTCGAATCATTTCCCAAACCTACATTTTCAAGGAAACCGTCTCACAATTAAATTCTAACTATAATATTTTCTTCCTCATCTAAAAAAAGAACATATTTTATGTAGAAACTAAATACTTTTTTCCGGTAGGCTATAATGACTTGGTGTAAAATAGTAGGGCCATATATAATTAAGGACCAATTGACTTAGAGTGCGTGATTCCGCCTTATTTCCTGTTCCTTGTCTGGTTGTCGATTTAGGGCAGAGTCACTTAGTCGACCGTCTTATTCATCTTAATTATATATGACTTGTAGACACTAAGCGATTATAAAGGAACCAGATATGGATCATAATATCAAGTATCATTCACTAGAACAAATTTTCAGTTAGTGCACTTAACACAGTACAAAACATTCGTAGTAGTAATAACAAGGCCAACACAGAAGGCATAAGAAATGTTCACACACAGATGCATTGACCCCATAACGAAACACTCCTTCCGAACTAACTTAACACGCGATCCAATGATGTCATCCCGCTTAGTCTGACTGAGTTTGCGTTAAACCAAACCCATGTCACCGAGGAGACCCTTTTACCTTAAATCGACCAAATAACAAAACTCTTGTCACTCATAACGACAAACTAGATGCGAACCTCGAAATTTCATCTCGTTTCATACCCCAAAAATACTCATGCGAGGAGTATGGTATTCACCTGTAACCTTCCTTAAGCACCCTCAGTATACCATTTTGGAAACACGAATCGCACATCAAGTCAATTTCAAGCACAGAGGACAGGGATAGATACAATTAGCCTATAGATGGACCAGATATTAGTCTTATCATGAACTTCAGGACGAAGGCTGCTCAGAGCTACGAAAGAATCATCCTCATCTTTTTTCAAGTCCATGATTTGTATTCTATGCATTAATTTTGGGACGAAATTCCCTCTAACAGGGGGATGATGTGACAACCCGGAAATAGTGTTCCTCATGCTGCTCTCGCGTCTTGGAATAAACCAAGATTTTATCGATGAAGACTATCACAGACCGATCCAACATCGGTTTGCACACGCGGTTCATGAGATCCATGAACGCGGCAGGAGCATTGGTGAGCCCAAAAGGCATCACCACGAACTCATAGTGGCCATAACGCGTCCAAAAACCAGTCTTCTGCACATCCTCCTTTCTAACCCTCATCTGATGATACCCTGAACGCAAATCGATCTTGGAGAACCAAGATGCTCCTTGTAGCTGGTCAAAGAGGTCATCGATCCTCGGAAGTGGGTAACGATTCTTCACCGTTACCTTATTCAGCTCCCGATAGTCTATACACATCCGATGCGACCCGTCCTTCTTGTTCACAAAGAGAATTGGAGCTCCCCAGGGTGAACTGCTCGGTCTAATGAACCCCTTGCCTAACAGCTCCTGCAGCTGTGTAGACAACTCCTGCATCTTAGGAGGAGCCAACCGATACGGTGCCTTGGCTATCGGAGCCGCACCAGGGACTAGGTCGATCTTGAACTCTACCTGCCTCTCCAGAGGTATTCCAGGCAACTTCTCGGGGAATACATCCACAAAATCTCGTACCACAGGCACATCGCCCACCGTCGTCTTACCCGCCTCCCGGGTATCCATAACATAGGCGAAAAATCCTGTGCAACCCTGCTGAAGGTAGCGCCTAGCTCTCGTTGCCGTACATAAAGTTGGTCCTTGCTGTGGCCTCTCACCCTAAATCACCAGCTCTCCCCCACTTGGGGTCCAGATCCACACCAACTGCTGCGTGCAGTCAATCACTGCCCCATTGGGGCTTAGCCAGTCCATGCCAATATTTTACCTTGTTCCCCCACGAAGGTATGGGAACCAGATCTACCAGTTAACGCTCCTCGAACAGCCTCAAAACACAATCTCGGTAGACCTCTGATGCTCGCACTGACCGGTCATCCGCAATCTCGACCTCTAGAGGGCAATCCAACATGGTCGAAGACTCAGGAAACTTCTTGCTAAGCGCAAGAGAGACAAACGATCGGGTAGCAACTGAATCAAACAATACTTGAACTGGGATACCGTTTACATGGAACGATCCTAAACAGAGCACATACATAACATATCAAACTCACAACAACATAACATAAAAGCATAAGAAAGAAATCGTACCCATCACCACATCAGGTGCAATGCGTGTCTCCTCGGCTGTCAACTGAAATGCTCGGCTCCATACCACTGGAGCCTCTACCTTGGCCTTTCGGCCATCCGTAACCCGTGCCGACGCTGGGGTCGGCGCTGCTGCTATCGCTGTTGTCAATCTAGGGCAGTTGGCCTTCTTATGGCCCCTCTGATTGTAATGGAAGTAGAGCAGGTCTGACATCTGTACTGTGGGGGCGGGGGCAGTACAATCCCTGCCAAAATGCCCCGTCTTGCCGCACTTGTAGCAACCCGACGATCCCGCTCTACAAGAGCCCTTATGCCGCCTGCCGCATTTCCTGCAGCGACTCTGGCCCGGCTGGACCTTCGACCTAACGTCGGATCCCTTGGGTTTCTTTCCCGAAACCCCTGTCATCTGCTTAGTCTCTGTTTTCCTCTTCCTGACGTGCTCCAAATCGAGCTCCCTCTCCCGCGCCCTGACAATCATGGACTCTAGGGTCAGGCAGGATGAATAACTGACATGCTCCTGAATATCAGCCCTCAACATATCATGGTAGCGAGTCTTCTGCATCTCCTCATCCCCCGCATACTAGAGTACCAATAGGTCCCTCTCCCTGAACTTGGCGGTGATCTCCGCCAATGTCTCAGTCGTCTGCCTCATATCCAAAAACTCACTCGCCAATTGCTGAAGCTCCACAGCCGGTGCAAACTCAACCCTGAATCTGGTCACGAAATCTGACCACGTCATAGCCTCGACGGCTGAGGCTCCCAACGAGTCACCAACCGACTCCTACCAGTCTCTAGCTCTATCCCTCAGACATCCTGCAGCAAAGCGTACCTTCTACCCTTCCAGGCAGAAGCTCATCAACTACGCAGACTCAATGTTTGCGATCCATCTCCTGGCAGCAATGGGGCCCTTCACCCCGTAAAAATCCGGCGCACCACTCCCTCTAAAGTCCTTGAAGGACAGTGTACGCGTACCCGCTTGGCCAGACGCCAAATCACTCCTAAATGATCGGAGGCGATCCTCCATCAGCTCGATAATCCCCTCCTTGATCGACCCGAAAATAATCGGGGTCAACTCAAGGATACCTCTCGTGATCTCAAACGCGATGAACTCACGTAGCCCGTCATCAGCCTGCTCGGATCCTGCACCCGAGCCTGATCCTGATCCTAATCCTGAACCTCCCGCTCCATGTCGTGTGGTCACCATACTCAAAATAAACACATAACGTCAGGATCATACATGCTCTCGAGAGGTCTCACACACTCTCCAAGTTCCCTGGTTCCATCTCGACCCTCCTTAACTCGAGTACGGATCCTCTGCTTCCAGTAGTACGGGTCTATACTACCTTCCACATCTATCCGTACTTTCCTCAAGGACTGCTTCAACTTCACCAAGTCCCTTTACCGATACCCTTTTCCACTAATCTTGTCATAGGCTTTCCTAGGGCACCCTCCGACCTACTCTCCGCCATCAACTGCACTAGGAGTCCCTACTTCCATTCCCTAACTAGCTTGCAAATACTGTTACATATCCACTCACTAGTTAGTTAAAGTTATCTAGGACCCCTTTAGCACAAAGCAAGCAGCATTCGTGCATTGAGTAACCACATCAGGCATAACCTAATCAGGCTATCCTACCGCTGGCTAAACAGTCCTATCATACAACTCATACAACAGGCATTCAAGGCATCCTCCTAGATCCTTAGCACTAATCTAGCATGCAGTTCTCAGAATCATATATCAGGCATACAAGGCATCCTCCTAGATCCTTAGCCCTAATCTAGCATGCAGTTCTCAGAATCATAAATCATACACATAACATAACAAGTATGGGTATCTTGGGGAAAACTTACTTGAGCTCGGCCGGTCGCAGGCATCACACACCATTTCATTTCTCAAAATTCTTTAAGTTAAAATTTTAGACACTATTTTCTTTGTGAAAAATCTTTTAGTCCCTCGGTTTGAGTCCAGACACCCCGAGGGTGTGTCCGAATTCCTCAAACCAGGGTTCTGATACCAACTTGTATCATCCCAAAATTCAAGGCAAAAAAATTCACTTTTGATTAAGTGATTTATAAAATGGTTCATCAAAACATTCCAAGATCATGTCAATACATAAAACCATAATATCATGTCTCAAAACCAAATCATCTAAAATAACAAAATATCATAGTACAATCCCAAAAAACTCTAAGCGGAAATCATATGTGTGCATGTGTGATGCGCTTCTACACCATCGACTCCTTCACCTTGGACGAAGAGGTACCTGAAACCAAAAATGAAACTATAAGCACACAGCTTAGTGAGTTCCCTGATCATACCACATACCATATAATCACATAACATACATACTGCCGGGAAATTTTGGGGCGCCTGTCCTACCAATGTCAAGCCATTATGGGGTGCTGACCTACCCATGTCGAGCCATTCTGGGGTGATGACCTACCCATGTCAAGCTATTCTGGGGTGTTGAACTATCCATGTCAAGCCATTCTGGGGTGCTGACCTACCCATGTCAAACCATTATGGGGTTACTGATGGGTTTTGGTCATAAGACATCCTATGTGCTCATACAAATCCTAATGCTTGGATCTAGGTTTCTCTATTTTACATGCTTTGAATCCAAGACTGTAAACCCTAATTCTAGCATATGGAAATCAATATTAACATATAATTAGGTTTAAGATGTTACCTTGATTGTTATGTAGCAATAACAATCCCAATTCCTCCTTGAATTGACTTTGGAAGGCTTAGAGTCACAAGTGTTACTCCTCTAATGGCTTACAAACACCAATAGCAAGTGGAGAAGGTATAAAGAGAGAGGAGAGGTGTTAGAATTCGTCTCTAGGACCTCTTGGGAAGGCTTAGACGAATTCATGAGCCTTGGGGTCTTTATATAGGTGTAGAGATTAGGGTTTTAGTCCTTATCCTTATCTAGTTGCTTGCCTACCAAGTAACCATAAGATAAGCCTTGAAAACCCTTATCCTAGTCGAATTCTAAGGCCTTATCACCTTAAATTCGTCCAACCTATTAATAAGATAATCCTTACCTTATTTTGTAACTATCACATAATTACAATTCAGCCCCTCTAGTTTAATTAATTACACTTGATCACAAAATTAATTCTTAATTAATTATTGACCAATATTAATTAAACAAATATGATTTCTCCTTTAGTATATTATTCTTATAACATATTAATAAATCATAATAACCTCTCTCTCTTTATTTATTTCTCCAATCAAGTTGCTTTGGTGAAGGCAACCCAAAAGGACCATGCACCATCGGGTCAAGTACATACCAAAATAGTTATGGACTTAGACACTAATCCAACAGTCTCCCACTTGGATAAGTCTAATAACTATTATGCATATGACTTTAGATCCTGATCTGCAATCGTAGCTTTCCAAAGCCGCTGTCAACTCTGATCATATCAAATACGCGTGTCCTTAGATAAGGGATCATATATTCCTCCATTCTAGATATCATATGAGATATGATTTCAAATCATTCTCTTTGTACTATATCTCGATTCCCGATTTATGACGACTGACTAATTTGAACAAATAAAATTAGCCCTAGCCCGGCCGAGCATTTACGTTTGTCATCACTAAATCATCGAGGGGCCTGCATATATCGCTTTCACTCTACTTTGGATAAAAGGAACAGATAAACTTTGATACAATGCTTGCTTGCACTTACTAACCAAATCACACACAACAATATGTTTTATAACACCAAGTTACTAGTGCGTTTACATATTATCAATGTGCAACCGATTTGCAAGATACAACTCACACATCTCGGTTTCAAGAATATAAGATGTTATCGTCTCACCAATCACTCGTGATACAATTCATGGTGTGATCCAAGTGAGCGTGGGTTTAATCCAATACTCAAATCATATTCATAAGCACTCATGAACGTTGCAGCAAACATTTGCTTATGTCTAATGCTCTTTAGACAATCCACACACCAATTCACGACAGTCTTCATTCATACCTACTTCCAACATATGAACGACTGTGGCCCGTTCGAATAATTCGATTATTCTTAATAAATTCAATTATTCTGGAAGTCAAAACATGCAAAGTGAAACACAAGAATAATACTAATCCCATATGGCCTCAACCCTTTGAGCATAAATAAAACACCTTTTATTAATCACCATATTGACTACTCATTATTTGTCATTTCGAGTAATCAACTTCTTACTTGAATTATTACACTTGTCCCATGCTCCTAGCATGCACACAATGTTTACCTATGGTTCTTACTTTGTGAAATAGATCACACTGAACACATTTCCAATCATTCTCATTTCACAACTCCAAATCCTTTTTCCATAAGTTAAAGAATATCAAATTCTTGCTACTTATAGAATATGCCAGATTCTAACATTCTATGCAACTATCCTTTTGTAATGTTACTGCACCAAAGTCACAAAGACTATTGCCAATGATATTACAAAGTCCTCTATCGGAGATTGTTACAAGACAATTCCTTAGATATGATGTTTCTCATTCAAAGTACATTCCTTTGAACATCCTTTTGCATAAAAGTTTCTAATCTAGACATAGATTTTCATATTTAATTCCCAATATGGACACGCTTCCATATTTTCCATATGACAACTCATTCTTAATAGAATCTTATCTATTCGTAATGATGTCGATATGGTCCATCCAATATGGAAACATTTCCATATTCTCCAATACTATACTTCCAACTACTCACAAGCGACCAATCCTCGTCGAACTTTGGATTGTCCTTTGATAGTATTTTAATTATTTAGTCAAAACCAATTCTAGTCCTTTTTCCCTCTAAATGCGCTAGACATTTGGAAAATTTTAGAATGGTCAAACATTAAAGCATTTGCAATCGATCCTATACCCGAAGCGTATGGGACACGACGCATAATGTTTTATTTGCTATGTTCTCAAAAAATCGAATTGTGAAGAGGAATGCCGTAATCATAATCGAAAATTTTAAGAACACACTATATACCTTTGACTAATTTTATTAACATTCCACAACCTAAGCCTTTAGATTTGAAATGAAGCATAATATTCTCTCCCTTAATTATAGCAAAACAACTTTACAACCCTTGCTACTTTGCAAGGTATGACTCTTGTTTTCTATAATTAATATTGCCAACTTGCAATACGTGCCTTAATAATCATACAATCATAACTTTTATGCTCCCACTATCATGATGATTATTATAAAACATAACACTTATGCTCCCACTAGCTTCGACATGTATTCATAAACATCTTAACTTTCAGAAAAACAATACTCATTGAATTTCTTAAGTTCATGTTTCTAATACTTAGTGCTTTGATAATATTTTATCAAGGCTTCTTGAACTTATACACCTTTGCCTTCGATAGTTCATATGTGTGTGTAAACAATTGCGAAACCTCACAATTCAAATTATGGAAAGGGATGCCGTAACCATAATCAAATTTAAGAATGCAATTTTACAATCACTATCTTCTTAAGATCTTTCTTAGTGAAAGCATTTCCTCACAATCATTTTCATGAAGGAGGAAATCTTATGACACTTAGATTTAAACGGTGTATGTGTTCCTATCCATGTGAATTTGTCAAAACTAAAGTTTACGACAAATTCAAACTCATATGGACCGAACTTTCTTAATCTTGATTTCTTGCCTTATGGTAGCACAGCTGCCCATCATGTCTTCCAAGTAGTTAAGCAGCTCACCCTTTCCTATCAATGTACCTTTCATTGATTAAGGTGCTTTGCCTTTTATGCGTTCAAAATGAGAACTCATAGAACTCACATGCATAATTAACTCGATTGGATTGGCACAGAAACAAAATAATGTCATCACGATAGGTTGTAAACCTCAACTCGTGTGCTAGTGATGATCGATAAGGTTTATTTGATTTGTTCTTGAAACCTTTCAAGACCATTAAGACTCCCACTGACTCCTTGACATATAAGATTCTCTTGTCAATAACCATTTCTTGACAAACAAATATTCAAGAGTTAGTGTAGCTCATATCAAAATACTTCATAAATTGGTCCTAGTTGGTCTTTGTCTTATCCAAGACATCACAACTTTCTACATTTGATGAATGTTATAAACCTTTCTTTTTCACTCGATGTCACAATCTTAACTTTAAGACTTGTTTATTGGAACGAAGTATGATTAACTTATTGATTTAACCATTTCTTCAATTCTTGATTCCTCTTCTTAGACATACAATTGTACTAAGACTCATTTAGAGGATCAATTGAGACATGGTTCTTAATCATTAAGACCTATCATAAAGCATAAAAGGTACTCTCCCATCTTCTTAGAATGGAGAAACTTTTTTTCTTTCTGCCTACTTGATTCTTCTTATTCGTTCTGCTATTGATCTAAACCCTTTAATCAATTCAGAATTACACTTAATCTTGTAAGTATAATCATATTTACTAAACCTTTAGTAAATCATGACGAATATCTTTGTTACTCTTATGGTGGACTTGATCAACACGCAGCTTTGTGTATTCGATCTCCAAGTCCTTCACTTGACACTTTGTCAATGAATTAGTCTAATTTCCAAATATGAAATTTCTCATTCATCGTGCAATCAAGTTGCATGATTCTAAGTTTCTGTCCAATTGAAACTTGGGCGATGAGAAACTCTCCCTATTTGGTAAATTCTTGACTTTCCATAACATAATAAGAACCAAATCCATTATTGCTAATGATAGAAACATTTTAACATCAATTTTTCATATACGCCATTGTAAGGATAAATAAATAAAATTTAAAATCAAATTTTATTTTATTGCGGAAAAATTTGTCCTTACAATGCAACTCATTGAAAAACTTATGCTAATACATCTTTCTTAGCAATCTAATTCTAACTCTAAGTAGTAGCTCAAGAATCTAATCTTCGAGAAATGCGATCTAAATCCTTTCTTTCACGGTTAGATTTTGCTCACTTCTTCCCTTAAGCTTCCTTTCTTTTCTTCGATCCTACAAAACATCAATTGTAATCTTATCACATTATGTATTAAGAATCTAGAATAGAAGCTTAAAAGAGTTAGTCAATGGATTTTACCTAAAGCAAAGCATACAGATTGACTCTCCCATCTCTTAGGTCTCTTAGGTAAATAGGGCAACTTCGTCTCCAATGCCCCTTCTCTTGGCAATAAAAGCAAATTGACTCTTTTGGAACAACACATGGAACTACTTCAGACATCGCCTTACTCTTATGATCAAACTTTTCGATCATTGCATGTCTTTCATTGCCATTGTCTATATCCATAGAGGTCTTGAAGGCAGATTCACCAATCAACTTTGCTTTTCTATTGCGCCAAACCATTACTGATTCAGCAGCAATAAGCATATAGGTGAGATCTATAAGGGTCACATCGTAGTTCATCATATAGTACTCTCTTACGAACTCACTATATGAGTTGGGAAGTGACTGAAGAACCCAATCAACAGCCATTTCTTCACAGACAACGGATCCCAACATTCTCAGTCTATCAATGTGCGACTTCATCCCTAGGACGTGTGCACACACCGACTTTCCTTCTTTATGTTTACTTGCCAAAAGGGCTTGAGTGAACTTGAACTTTTCAAGCCATTGAACTTGTGGGTTAGGGAGAACAATTTGAGGAGGAGGAGGAGGAAATGAAGCATGATCTCTTGTTCCTCGATCGAATCGTGGAATATCATCTTGATGTGGAACACGTGTTCCACGGGATTTGGGAAGACCATAGTTGTCAAACTTTGACATCTACAAAACGGGAGAAAAACGAATTCAAGTTAGTTGATAGATTGAGTCCTTAGTAAATCACCCAAATGAGATACTAAGGCTAGGACCCAACACAATATTCTACAACTCGGGAGAGGGATGCCGTAACCCTAATTGCAGAATATTTGAAGGTAAGTGAATGACGATTCACTAATTTCCACCACGAAAAACGAAAAGGAATTTAAGTTTTAAATCTATGAAAACTCCTAGATTCTTTGAGATTCATTGAACTTTCAATGGCATGTTTAAATCTCGATATGCCCCTCTTGTTTGTGACTGGGATGCCGAGGATCACAAAGCGGGTGTGAATAACCATGCAAACTTACATGGTGCCCTCACATGTTACAGTCACCTATTCGATGTGCCGGTAAACCACACATGCTCCACCGAACTATGACAAACATTGAGTCACCCTTTTCTACCTTTGCTTAGAACCATTTAGTGTGCTAGTAAACCACACACGCTCCACTAGCGTCTTCGCAAGGGCACAAAGTGTAATTTCATGGAATTGCATCAATTCACTTTTGCCTAAGTAACTAAGATTGGGAATTTTATGAAAACATTTAGTTACTTTTATACTTCATTATACTTATAATGGAAGGTTTCGTCCTATCCTACCCGTTCAGCTAACGACCCTCCACTAGTCAAGAGTGCGGTGGGTAAGAGTGGATACCCATTCAATCGCCATTTTATAGGCAATTTCCTTAAACACCCCTTATAGACTAGCTTCGTGAATGAGGCCTACTAACGGTAAGACTGACTTTTACTCATACATATATATAATGTTAGACTTTTAATGTTATATATATATAGTATAGGGTGTATTTTATACTTTTAAAATATTAGGTGGTCTAATTTAACAATTATACTTTTAATTCAATTAAATTGTAAACCTAAACTTTTACGGATTTATTAAACCTCTTTTAATTATACACCTTAATTAACTAATAAAACCATAAGGGTGTGATTTGAACTTTTTTAAAACTATACTAGAGTTTTAGAATTTTAACATTCCTAATTAAACTTTTAATCAACTTTTAAATTCCAAAACTTGAGGGCAAGTTTTGAAACATTTCAACACATTAGGATTTAGAATTTAAATATACATCAAAATTAAACCATTTAATCAAAATTTAAATTCCAAAACTTGAGGGCAAGTTTTAAAACCTTTTTCAAAACATTAGGGTTTTAACTATTTAAATTTCAAAACAACAAAACTTTTGGGTTCAAATTTAAACTATAAAACCTAAAGAGCAAAATATGAAACTTTTCATAACAACAAGGATCAAATAACAAATAATTCAAAATTAACATTTAATCACATAATTATCCATATTTGATTTGTTTAATGATTTCTTGCAAAACAATTTATCAATTTAGTCAAAATAATTAATCAATTATCTTATAAGGAAACAATTATCTTATTAATTGATAAATATCTTCAATTAGATCAAAAATATAGTCAAATATATCATATAATCGGATTAATATTGATCTAACATGATAAGGTAACAATCCATAAGCAAAAACAACAAGAAATCGCGAAATACCCTCCATCTGACAAGTTGACTCGTCGAGTCAGCCTTGGACTCGTCGAGTCTGCATGGACTCGGCGAGTTCAGCCATGGACTCGGTGAGTCCAGCCTCCAGAATCCAAAAAATCGAATTTTCTAGTTATACAATGCATCAATACAATTGAAAACAAGCTAGGCTCTGATACCACTGATGGGTTTTGGTCATAAGACATCCTATGTGCTCATACAAACCCTAATGCTTGGATCTAGGTTTCTCTATTGTACATGCTTTGAATCCAAGACTGTAAACCATAATTCTAGCATATGGAAATCAATATTAACATATAATTAGGTTTAAGATGTTACCTTGATTGTTATGTAGCAATAACAATCCCAATTCCTCCTTAAATTGACTTTGGAAGGCTTAGAGTCACAAGTGTCACTCCTCTAATGGCTTACAAACACCAAGAGCAAGTGGAGAAGGTATAAAGAGAGAGGAGAGGTGTTAGAATTCGTCTCTAGGACCTCTTGGGAAGGCTTAGACGAATTCATGAGCCTTGGGGTCTTTATATAGGTGTAGAGATTAGGGTTTTAGTCCTTATCCTTATCTAGTTGCTTGCCCACCAAGTAACCATAAGATAAGCCTTGAAAACCCATATCCTAGTCGAATTCTAAGGCCTTATCACCTTAAATTCGTCCAACCTATTAATAAGATAATCCTTACCTTATTTTGTAACTATCACATAATTACAATTCAGCCCCTCTAGTTTAATTAATTACACTTGATCACAAAATTAATTCTTAATTAATTATTGACCAATATTAATTAAACAAATATGATTTCTCCTTTAATATATTATTCTTATAACATATTAATAAATCATAATAACCTCCCTCTCTTTATTTATTTCTCTAATCAAGTTGCTTTGGTGAAGGCAACCCAAAAGGACCATGCACCATCGGGTCAAGTACATACCAAAATAGTTATGGACTTAGACACTAATCCAACAGTTACCTACCCTCCGGTCTATCTCAACCGAACACGGGGAATATTTCACCCCTACTACTAATGTTGGATTAGTGTCTAAGTCCATAACTATTTTGGTATGTACTTTACCCGATGGTGCATGGTCCTTTTGGGTTGCCTTCACCAAAGCAACTTGATAGGATGAATTATGGAGAGAAAGGATTGAATATAATTTATTAATATATTATGAGAATAATATATTAAAGGAGAAATCATATTGTTTAATTAATATTAGTCAAGAATTAATAAGAATTAAGTTTGTGACTAAAAGACATTAATTAAACTTAAGGGACTTGAACTGTCAATTGTATGATAGTTGAATATTGAGCTAATGTACTCCATATTAAAGGAGTGGACGAATTCTATGGGGAAACCCATTAGAAATCGTCCTAAGGCCTTTAAGGAAGGAGCCCATGGGTTGCTTAGGGATTAAGCATCCAAATTAGGGTTTCCTTGTTAGATAACCCTAATAGCCTCACTATTTAAGGAACCCTTATGCCCAAAAACGTGGACAAGACTTCCTCTAAGGTTTCCACACGTTTTTGAGAGCCTCCTTCTCTTCTCCTCTTCATCCTCTTGCTCTTGGTGTTTGTGAACCATTAGAGGAGTGACATTTGTGACTCTAAGCTTTCTAAAGTCAATACAAGGAGGAATTGTGATTGTTATTGCTACATAACAATCAAGGTAACATCTTAAACCCATTCTTATGTTAATATGATTACTTGTATGCTAGAATTAGGGTTTATAGTCTTGGATAAATTGCATGTACAATAGAGAAACCTAGATCCAAGCATTAGGGTTTGTAAGAGCACATAGGATGTTCTTATGTATAAAACCCATCAGTGGTATCAGAGCCTTGATTGGTTTCTATTGTATTGATGCCTTGTTTATTTGTTCAAGCTGTAAAATCGATTTTTTGCCCCCCTGTCTGATGAACTCGGTGAGTTCCATTGTGGACTCGGCGAGTAGCTCCAACTCGGCGAGTCTATAGAGGAACTCGGCGAGTTCGAGCGCCAGAAGGAGGCTGTTTCAGGATTTTTGCCTATTTTGACTTAGGATAATTGCCATAATTGTTTAAAATTAATAAAATTCAAATTTTATTGATTCCTTATGATTATCCTTGTCAAAATAAAAGATTTTGGTCATCTAATTAGATAATTGTTACCTTATTTGATAAATGTTAAGTTATGGAAATTATTTGATCATTATCTTGCAAAAATTTGAACTAGATCTAATTAGATAACCACCAATTATAGTTAATTGCCTTATTTGAATTATTTGATCTAGAATATTCTTGACAAAGTTTGGAAAAATTTCAAATTAATCCCTTTACGTTTAATAGTTTAAATTAGAACTTGTAAGTTTAGAATTTAAATAGTTGAAACCCTAATGTTTTGAAAAAGGTTTCAAAACTTGCCTTCAAGTTTTGGAATTTAAATTTTGATTGAAAAGTTTGATTTTGAAATATTTAAATTCTAAACCCTGATGTCTTGAAATGTTTCAAAACTTGCCCTCAAGTTTTGGAATTTAAAAGTTGATTAAAAGTTTAATTTAGGAATGTTAAATTCTAAAACCCTAGTATTGTTTTGAAAAGTTCAAATCACACACTTATGGTTTTATTAATTAATTAAGGTGTATAATTAAAAGAGGTTTAATAAATCCGTAAAAGTTTAGGTTTAGAATTTAATATATAACATTAAAAGTCTAACATTATATATATGTATGAGTAAAAGTCAGTCTTACCGTTAGTAGGCCTCATTCACGAAGCTAGTCTATAAGGGGTGTTTAAGGAAATTGCCTATAAAATGGCGATTGAATGGGTATCCACTCTTACCCACCGTACTCTTGACTAGTGGATGATCGTTAGCCGAACGGGTAGGATAGGACAAAACCTTCCATTAGAAGTATAATGAAGTACAAAAGTAACTAAATGTTTTACAAATTCCCAATCTTAGTTACTTAGGCAAAAGTGAATTGATGCAATTCCATGAAATTACACTTTGTGCCCTTGCGAAGACGTTAGTGGAGCGTGTGTGGTTAACCCACAAACTAAATGGTTCTAAGCAAAGGTAGCAAAGGGTGACTCAATGTTTGTCATAGTTCGGTGGAGCGTGTGTGGTTTACCGGCACATCGAATAGGTGACTGTAACATGTGAGGGCACCATGTAAGTTTGCATGGTTATTCACACCCGCTTTGTGATCCTCGGCATCCCAGTCACAAAATAGAGGGGCATATCGAGATTTAAACATGCCATTGAAATGTTTAATGAATCTCAAGTTCGTAAGAGAGTACTATATGATGAACTGCGACGTGACCCTTATAGATCTCACCTATATGTTTATTGCCGCTGAATCAGCAATGGTTTGGCGGAATAGAAAAGCAAAGTTGATTGGTGAATCTGCCTTCAAGACCTCTATGATATAGACAATGGCAACGAAAGACATGCTATGATCGAAAGATTTGATCATAAGAGAAAGGCAATGTCTGAAGTAGTTCCATGTCCTGTTCCAAAAGAGTCAATTTGCTTTTATTGCCAAGAGAAGGGGCATTGGAGACGAAGCTGTCCTATTTACCTAAGAGATCTAAGAGATGGGAGAGTCAAAACGTATGGCTCTGCTTTAGGTAAATTCCATTGACTAACTCTTTTAATCTGCTATTCTAGATTCTTAATACATAATGTGATAAGATTACAATTGATGTTTTGAAGGATCGAAGAAAAGAAAGGAAGCTTAAGGGAAGAAGTGAGTAGAATCTCACCGTGAAGGAATGGATTTCGATCGCATTACTTGAAGATTAGATTCTTGAGCTACTACTTAGAGTTAGAATAAGATTGCTAAGAAAGATGTATTAGCATAGTTTTTCAAAGAATTGCATTGTAAGGACAAATTTTTTCCGCAATAAAATAAATTCTGATTTTATATTATTTATTTATCCTTGCAATGGCGTGTATGAAAAATTGATGTTAAAATGTTTCTATAATGGATTTGATTCTTAATTATGTTATTTGTGGAAATGTCGGAAATTTACCGAATAGGGAAAGTTTCTCATCGCCCAAGTTTCAATTGGACAAAAACTTGGAATCATGCAACTTGGTTGCACGATGAATGAGAAATTTCATATTTGGAAATTAGACTAATTTATTGACAAAGTGTCGAGTGAAGGACTAGGAGATCGAGTACACAAAGTTGCGTGTCGATCAAGTCCACCATAAGAGTAACAAAGATATTCGTCATGATTTACTAAAGGTTTAGTAAATATGATTATACTTATAAGATTAAGTGTAATTCTGAATTGATTGAAAAAGTTTAAATCAATAGCAGAACGAATAAGAAGAATTAAGTAGGCAGAAAGATAAAAGTTTCTCCATTCTAAGAAGAAGGGAGAGTACCTTTTATGCTTTATGATAGGTCATTTTGATTAAGAACCATATCTCAATTGATCCTCTAAGTGAATCTTAGTGCAATTGTATTTCTAAGAAGAGAAATCAAGAATTGAAGAAATGGTTAAATCAAAAAGTCAATCATACTTCGTTCCAAAACAAGCTTAGAGTTAAGACTGTGAAATTGAGTGAGAAGTATTAAGAAGGTTTATAACATTCATCAAATGTGGAAAGTTGTGATGTCTTGGATAAGACAAAGACCAACTAGGACCAATTTATGAAGTGTTTTGATAAAAACTACACTAACTCTGGAATATTTGTTTGTCAAGAAATGTTTATTGACAAATGAATCTTATATGTCAAGGAGTCAGTGGGAGTCTTAATGGTCTTGAAAGGTTTCGAGAACAAATCAAAATAAACCTTATCGGTCATCACTAGAACACGAGTTGAGGTTTACAACCTATCACGTTGACATTATTTTGTTTCTGTGCCATTCCAATTAAGTTAATTATACATGTGAGTTCTATGAGTTCTCATTTGAATGCATAAAAGGCAAGGACCTTGATCAATGAAAAGTACATTGATAGGAAAGGGTGAGTTGCTTAACTACTTGGAAGACATGGTGGGCAGCTGTGTTACCATAAGGCAAAGAAATCAAGATTAAGAATGTTCGGTCCATATGAGTTTGAATTTGTCGTAAACTTTAGTTTTGACAAATTCACATGGATAGGAACACATACACCATTAAAATCTAAGTGTCATAAGATTCCCTCCTTCATGAAAATGTCTGTGAGGAAATGCTTTCACTAAGAGAGATTTTAAAGGATAGTGATTGTGAAAATTGTATTCTCGAATTGGATTATGGTTACGGTATCCCTTTCCATGATTCGAATTGTGAGATTTGGCAATTAGTCTGAATTGTTTAGAGACACATATGAGCTATCTAAGGGAAAGGTGTATAAGGATTATGAAAGCATTGGGTATTAGAAATATGAACTTAAAGAAATTCAATAGGCATTGTTTTTCTAGAAGTTAAGATGGTTTTTGAATACATGTCAAAGCTAGTGGGAGCATAAGTGTTATGTTTATAATAATCATCATGATAGTGGGAGCATAAATGTTATGATTGTATGATTGTTAAGGCAAGTATTGCAAGTTAGCAATATTAATTTTAGAAAAACAAGAGTTACACCTTGTAAAGTCGTAAGGGTTGTGAAGTTGTTTTGCTGTAATTAAGGGAGAGAGAATATTATGCTTCATTTAAAATCTAAAGGCTTAGGTTGTGGAATATTAATAATTTAGTCAAGGAAACATAGTGCGTTCTTAAAAATCCGATTATGATTACGGCATTCCTCTTCATAGTTCGAATTTTGAGAACGTAGCACATAAAATATTATGGCAGAAGATTGATAAAGTATCGAATCTTCGTGTAAGACATTATGCATCGTGTCCCATACGCCTCGGGTATAGGATTGATTGCAAATGCTATAATATTTGACCATTCTAAAATTTTCCAAATGTCTAGCGCATTAAGAGGGAAAAAGGACAAGAATCGGTTTTGACTAAGATAATTAAGCAACTATCAAAGGACAATCCAAAGTTCGCCAAGGATTGGTCGCTTGTGAGTAGTTAGAAGTATAGTATTGGATGGACCATATCGACATTATTATGAATAGATAAGATTCTATTAAGAATGAGTTGTCACATGGAAAATATGGAAACGTGTCCATATTGGGAATTGAATATTGAAAATTTATGTCTAGATTAGAAACTTTTATGCAAAAGGATGTTCAAAGGAATGCACTTTGAGTGAGAGACATCATATCTAAGGAATTGTATTGTAACAATCTCCGATGGAGGACTTTGTAATATCATTGGAAATAGTCATTGTGACTTTTGTGTTATGACATTACGAAAGGATCATTGCATAAAATGTTAGAATCTAGCATATTCCATAAGTGGCAAGAATTTGATATTCTTTCACTTGTGAAAAGGATTGGGAGTTGTGAAATGTACATTAGAAATGTGTTCAATTTGATCTATTTCACAAAGTAGGAACCATAGGTAAACATTATGTGCATGCTAGGAGCATGGGACAAGTGTAGTAATAATTCAAGTAAGAAGTTGATTACCCGAAACAACAAATAATGAGTAATTGATATGGTGATAAATAAAATGTGTTTTATTTATACTCAAAGGTTTGAGGCCATATGGGATTAGTATTATCCTTGTGTTTCACTTTGCATGTTTTGACTTCCTGAATAATTTAATTGGTTGAGAACAGTCAAATTATTCGAACGGTCCACAGTCGTTCATATGTTGGAAGTAGGTATGAATAAAGACTGTCGTGAATTGGTGTGTGGATTGTCTAAAGAGTATTAGACATAAGCAAATGTTTGCTGCAACGTTCATGAGTGCTTATGAATATGATTTGAGCATTGGATTAAACCCACACTCACTTGGATCGCTCCATGAATTGTATCACGAGTGATTGGTGAGACGATAACATCTTATATTCTTGAAACCGAGATGTGTGAGTTGTATCTTGCAAATCAGTTGCACATTGATAATATGTAAACGCACCAGTAACTTGGTGTCATAAAACATATTGTTGTGTGTGATTCGGTGAGTGAGTGCAAGCGAGCATTGAATCAAAGTTTATCCGTTCCTTTTATCCAAAGTAGGATAATAACGATATCTTTGGGCCCCTCGATGATTTAGTGATGACAAACGTAAATGCTCGGCCGGGCTAGGGCTAATTTGATTTGTTCAATTAGTCAATCATCGTAAATCGGAAGTCTAGAAATAGTACAGAGAGAATGATTAGAAATCATGTCTTATACGATATCTAGAATGGAGGAATATATGATCCCTTACTAAAGGACATGCGTATCTGATAGGATCAGAGTTGACAGCGGCTTTGGAAAGCTACGATTGCAGATCAGGATATGAAGTCATACGCATAATAGTTATTAGACTTATCCAAGTGGGAGACTGTTGGATTAGTGTCTAAGTCCATAACTATTTTGGTATGTACTTGACCCGATGATGCATGGTCCTTTTGGGTTGCCTTCACCAAAGCAACATGATAGGATGAATTATGGAGAGAAAGGATTAAATATAATTTATTAATATATTATGAGAATAATATATTAAAGGAGAAATCATATTGTTTAATTAATATTAGTCAAGAATTAAGAATTAAGTTTGTGACTAAAAGACATTAATTAAACTTAAGGGACTTGAACTGTCAATTGTATGATAGTTGAATATTGAGCTAATGGACTCCATATTAAAGGAGTGGACGAATTCTATGGGGAAACCCATTAGAAATCGTCCTAAGGCCTTTAAGGAAGGAGCCCATGGGTTGCTTAGGGCTTAAGCATCCAAATTAGGGTTTCCTTGTTAGATAACCCTAATAGCCTCACTATTTAAGGAACCCTTATGCCCAAAAACGTGGACAAGACTTCTTCTAAGGTTTCCACACGTTTTTTAGATCCTCCTTCTCTTCTCCTCTTCATCCTCTTGCTCTTGGTGTTTGTGAACCATTAGAGGAGTGACATTTGTGACTCTAAGCTTTCTAAAGTCAATACAAGGAGGAATTGTGATTGTTATTGCTACATAACAATCAAGGTAACATCTTAAACCCATTCTTATGTTAATATGATTACTTGTATGCTAGAATTAGGGTTTATAGTCTTGGATAAATTTCATGTACAATAGAGAAACCTAGATCCAAGCATTAGGGTTTGTATGAGCACATAGGATGTTCTTATGTATAAAACCCATCAGTGGTATCAGAGCCTTGATTGGTTTCTATTGTATTGATGCCTTGTTTATTTGTTCAAGCTGTAAAATCGATTTTTTGCCCCCCTGTCTGATGAACTCGGTGAGTTCCATTGTGGACTCGGCGAGTAGCTCCAACTCGGCGAGTCTATAGAGGAACTCGGCGAGTTCGAGCGCCAGAAGGAGGCTGTTTCAGGATTTTTGCCTATTTTGACTTAGGATAATTGCCATAATTGTTTAAAATTAATAAAATTCAAATTTTATTGATTCCTTATGATTGTCCTTGTCAAAATAAAAGATTTTGGTCATCTAATTAGATAATTGTTACCTTATTTGATAAATGTTAAGTTATGGAAATTATTTGATCATTATCTTGCAAGAATTTGAACTAGATCTAATTATTTAACCACCAATTATAGTTAATTGCCTTATTTGAATTATGTGATCTAGAATATTCTTGACAAAGTTTGGAAAAGTTTCAAATTAATCCCTTTAGGTTTTATAGTTTAAATTAGAACTTGTAAGTTTAGAATTTTAAATAGTTGAAACCCTAATGTTTTGAAAAAGGTTTCAAAACTTGCCTTCAAGTTTTGGAATTTAAATTTTGATTGAAAAGTTTGATTTTGAAATATTTAAATTCTAAACCCTGATGTCTTGAAATGTTTCAAAACTTGCCCTCAAGTTTTGGAATTTAAAAGTTGATTAAAAGTTTAATTTAGGAATGTTAAATTCTAAAACCCTAGTATTGTTTTGAAAAGTTCAAATCACACACTTATGGTTTTATTAATTAATTAAGGTGTATAATTAAAAGAGGTTTAATAAATCCGTAAAAGTTTAGGTTTACAATTTAATTGAATTAAAAGTATAATTGTTAAATTTGACCACCTAATATTTTAAAAGTGTAATACACCCTATACTATATATAACATTAAAAGTCTAACATTATATATATATGTATGAGTAAAAGTCAGTCTTACCGTTAGTAGGCCTCATTCACGAAGCTAGTCTATAAGGGGTGTTTAAGGAAATTGCCTATAAAATGGCGATTGAATGGGTATCCACTCTTACCCACCACACTCTTGACTAGTGGATGATCGTTAGCCGAACGGGTAAGATAGGACAAAACCTTCCATTATAAGTATAATGAAGTACAAAAGTAACTAAATGTTTTACAAATTCCCAATCTTAGTTACTTAGGCAAAAGTGAATTGATGCAATTCCATGAAATTACACTTTGTGCCCTTGTGAAGACGTTAGTGGAGCGTGTGTGGTTAACCCACAAACTAAATGGTTCTAAGCAAAGGTAGCAAAGGGTGACTCAATGTTTGTCATAGTTCGGTGGAGCGTGTGTGGTTTACCGGCACATCGAATAGGTGACTGTAACATGTGAGGGCACCATGTAAGTTTGCATGGTTATTCACACCCGCTTTGTGATCCTCGGCATCCCAGTCACAAAATAGAGGGGCATATCGAGATTTAAACATGCCATTGAAATGTTTAATGAATCTCAAGTTCTTAAGAGAGTACTATATGATGAACTGCGACGTGACCCTTATAGATCTCACCTATATGCTTATTGCCGCTGAATCAGCAATGGTTTGGCGGAATAGAAAAGCAAAGTTGATTGGTGAATCTGCCTTCAAGACCTCTATGGATATAGACAATGGCAACGAAAGACATGCTATGATCGAAAGGTTTGATCATAAGAGAAAGGCAATGTCTGAAGTAGTTCCATGTCCTGTTCCAAAAGAGTCAATTTGCTTTTATTGCCAAGAGAAGGGGCATTGGAGATGAAGCTGTCCTATTTACCTAAGAGATCTAAGAGATGGGAGAGTCCAAACGTATGGCTCTGCTTTAGGTAAAATCCATTGACTAACTCTTTTAATCTGCTATTCTAGATTCTTAATACATAATGTGATAAGATTACAATTGATGTTTTGAAGGATCGAAGAAAAGAAAGGAAGCTTAAGGGAAGAAGTGAGTAGAATCTAACCGTGAAGGAATGGATTTCGATCGCATTACTTGAAGATTAGATTCTTGAGCTACTACTTAGAGTTAGAATAAGATTGCTAAGAAAGATGTATTAGCATAGTTTTTCAAAGAATTGCATTGTAAGGACAAAATTTTTCCGCAATAAAATAAATTCTGATTTTATATTATTTATTTATCCTTGCAATGACGTGTATGAAAAATTGATGTTAAAATGTTTCTATAATGGATTTGATTCTTAATTATGTTATTTGTGGAAATGTTGGAAATTTACCGAATAGGGAAAGTTTCTCATCGCCCAAGTTTCAATTGGACAAAAACTTGGAATCATGCAACTTGGTTGCACGATGAATGAGAAATTTCATATTTGGAAATTAGACTAATTTATTGACAAAGTGTCGAGTGAAGGACTAGGAGATCGAGTACACAAAGTTGCGTGTCGATCAAGTCCACCATAAGAGTAACAAAGATATTCGTCATGATTTACTAAAGGTTTAGTAAATATGATTATACTTATAAGATTAAGTGTAATTCTGAATTGATTGAAAAAGTTTAAATCAATAGCAGAACGAATAAGAAGAATTAAGTAGGCAGAAAGATAAAAGTTTCTCCATTCTAAGAAGAAGGGAGAGTACCTTTTATGCTTTATGATAGGTCATTTTGATTAAGAACCATATCTCAATTGATCCTCTAAGTGAATCTTAGTGCAATTGTATTTCTAAGAAGAGAAATCAAGAATTGAAGAAATGGTTAAATCAGAAAGTCAATCATACTTCGTTCCAAAACAAGTCTTAGAGTTAAGACTGTGAAATTGAGTGAGAAGTATTAAGAAGGTTTATAACATTCATCAAATGTGGAAAGTTGTGATGTCTTGGATAAGACAAAGACCAACTAGGACAAATTCTATGGGGAAACCCATTAGAAATCGTCCTAAGGCCTTTAAGGAAGGAGCCCATGGGTTGCTTAGGGATTAAGCATCCAAATTAGGGTTTCCTTGTTAGATAACCCTAATAGCCTCACTATTTAAGGAACCCTTATGCCCAAAAACGTGGACAAGATTAAGGTTTCCACACGTTTTTGAGAGCCTCCTTCTCTTCTCTTCTTCATCCTCTTGCTCTTGGTGTTTGTAAACCATTAGAGGAGTGACATTTGTGACTCTAAGCTTTCTAAAGTCAATACAAGGAGGAATTGTGATTGTTATTGCTACATAACAATCAAGGTAACATCTTAAACCCATTCTTATGTTAATTTGATTACTTGTATGCTATAATTAGGGTTTATAGTCTTGGATAAATTCCATGTACAATAGAGAAACCTAGATCCAAGCATTAGGGTTTGTATGAGCACATAGGATGTTCTTATTTATAAAACCCACCAACTAACACATAATATCATATCACAATCATGCTGCCAGACATATCTGGGGTGTCCGACGTACCCATTTGTTCTAGCGACCAAATCGGGAACTAGTCCCCTTCTACTGATACTATCTATCATAACATAGCAACTAGCATACTCCCATATCAAGCAACTAGCATATTCACATAGCCAACAATCTAGCATACTCACATATCCAACAATAATAGACTAGGAAATTATCACAAAGATAATCATCACAACTAACATTTACTAGTGGGTCAGCCGTGGTGCCTTAGACCCACTTCTACTAGAAGGTAACTCACCTCGATGTCGTGTAGTGTCTGAACTGTCCTCGGTGTGAAGGTCGGTTCTCCTCGACTACTCAATCCCTACATGACAACCCTCAAATAATCAAACAGAACATACAACCCTAACCAGGCAAATTCAACATTGGTCAAAGTCAACACCTAGTTGACCTGACTCGCCGAGTTGGTCTACCAACTCGTCGAGTCCATACTCCACTAACCAGATCCAACCCCAACTCCACTCATCGAGTCTAGCAAGAACTCGATGGGTTCTCCATCATTCAAACCATCGGGACCATCTTCATCCGACTCGCCGAGTTCTTCCTTGAACTCGGCGAGTTCATATCCCTCATAAGAATATGTCCGGTTTACGACTCGCCGAATTGTATGAACAACTCGTCGAGTCCATCTTCAAAGATTGGGAGATTTCCTTGGACTTGTCGAGATTGTTCTAAGCAATCGTTGAGTCCCATGATTCCTAGGTACCTTTACGTCTAAACATCTAAGGGACTTTCCTGCCTAACAGCTGGTCCATCCCTAGAAAGGATTTGGTGGTCATTACACTGCGACTCGCCGAGTCCCAAGAACAACTCCTCGAGTCCATCCTTGACCAACACTATACAGTCGATTTAAGTGGGCCTTAACACCTCAAAACCATAGATTTGGCCCCCTAATGTCCATTTCATACGTAAAGCTCTAAACTTGGTGCACATGCATGGGGGCTTTGGCTCAAAAAGCCATAAAAGGTGCTCTACAAGATGCATGGGGCTCTCATGGCCATAAAGTTGGCACCTTTATGCCATGAGACCCTTCCAATGACTTAGATATGAAGTCAAGACTCCATATAACACTCCACAAATCCGAAAATGGCTTGGAAAGCCCTAAATGTGCCCAAAATCCAAGTCTAAAGATGAATAAACACATACAAGACCAAGACAGGGGCATTTTACCTTGATTGTGATAAAAATGGAACTGGATCTCTCAATCTCTAAGTCCCAACTCGAACTCTCAAGCTTCTTTCTTCTTCTTAAGCTTCACAAACCACCAAATGTACCAAAATGGCCTTAGAACACACAAAAACGACTAGGGTTTCGATGCACAACTTTCTGGGAGTGATAAGGGCGATGGAGGCTGAGATAAGGTGTTTAAATAGGGAAGAAACCCTCAGATTTAGGGTTTCATTCTACCATCACCTACTCGCCGAGTCAGTCCCCCGACTCGTCGAGTAGGTTACTTAAACTATCCGCGGTTCACGACTCTACTCGACGAGTTGGGCCTTCAACTCATCGAGTCCCAAAGAAAAACACAAAATACTTGAATAATAGGCATACCAGGAATCAGGTGTTACATGAGATCTCATAAAGTTTGCAACTTTATGAATCTCTGGAACATTTGACATGATTTTTGGTTTAGATCTGAAGTTTTTTGTGTTTTTGAGCCGTGCATGAGATTTCTATGAAAAACCCTTACTTTGACTCATTATGGCTTCAAGACATGCATTGGGCATGCATGTCTATAAAGCACCAACTTTTATGATGGTTTTGGCATTAGAAACCCTTCTAGAGTAAATGAGCTGAAGTCATTTTAGAATAAGTGCTTAATAGATGAAGTCGTGTCTTATTTAGCCTTTTTGGAACCTAGGGGTTGAGATTTTGACCTTTTGGGTGGTCTTAACTGGTAAAGTTGGAAACTTTATATGTAACATCCCGACTCTCAGGTATGAGATTTATGGCTAAAAAGACAAATTATCCTTCGGAACTCGTCGAGTTGATGGCCTCAAACTCGACGTGTTGGAAGCTCTCAACTCGACGAGTTGTTGAGAAAAAATTGACGAGTTGACGATTGTCACACCCCAAACTGAAACGGCGGAAACGTTCGGGGGCGGAGGACGTCATGTGTAGTATCACAACAATTGAGTAATAGTAATCAAAGCAAAAACAACCATTGTATTTATAGTAATATGTTTACATTGCATTTGAATCATACATGAAAGACACCAAAAGTAAATGACAAGTAAAGACTCGAAGCTACTATGCTCCATCTTCTTGAACCCGATGCGCGTACCTATCTACTAGTGTCCTGAGAATACAAGTAGGTTTTGAAAGAGTATCAGCATAAAGCTAGTGAGTTCATAAGCGTTTTGTTTTAGAAAACTGTTTTGTGTTCTTTCGAAAAGTACGTTATGTTTCTCCTAAAAACCTTATATTTTCTTATGTAATGAATGTTAAGTAAAAATGATTCTTCCTAGTTCTTCCTACGTGTACTGTACTATTTGTAATAAGTGACTACTGCTGTACTAACTACCTTAAAAACAAAAGGCGTTTAAAGTAACATGTGATCGACCTGTATCCTGCTACTGACTCTAGTAAAACGACGATGTAAGACACCGTAAGAAATGACATTTGGCACCCATAGACTTGCAAGTCCCACTGTAGCGAGCAGCAAGGTGTAGGATAATCAATCCAATATAGACCTATACGCAAACTCATACGCTCCCTAATTAAGGAGATTTCTGGATACAAAAACGGTCATGGCAGGAAGTGCCATGACCTGTTTAATGGTTCACATAACTGCATGAATGTACATGTAATGAATGTGCTAACTGTAAAGTGTACTCTTTCTCTGTCTAGCCTGTATGTACTGTAATGTGTTGTGTGTGCTAGCTGTAGTGTGTGTTCTCTCTCTATCTAGCATGTATAGTAATGTACTGTGTGTACTAGCTGTAATGTGTGCTCTCTTTATCTAGCAAGTACTGACTCATGAATGAACTGACTCATCATATGTTTCATTGTTCTAGTAATAGTATTAATATCTTCCTGTGCTACCCCTATGGTAGCTTACTAGTAATGTACGATCATGATTGTAAACCCTTACTACCCAAAGGTATGGAACTGATTGAAAGAACTTGTATGTCTATATATGTATACATAATATATAACTAATGGATAGACGACCTTCGGACGGATAGTCGATGCCCTAAAGCCACATCCCAACGAGGAAAAGGAGATAAAGCGAGCTGGCCTTCCTAAGCCCTTTAAACATTACTTATATAACTATACATACATAGGCATGCATTTTATAATAAGTATAAAAGAGTTTAAGTAGAAGTATTTGACAAGTAAAAGAGTTTGTAAAATAGTTTGAACAGTAAGCAAACTACTGGTTTGGTAGTTATTAATCACATGTGATTGATATAATAACTATAAGTATTCAACTTGTATTCCCCCCCCCCCCCATAAAATCATTTAAAAACATTTAAACCATTGATTTAGGGGTATGAACTCACCTGTAGTGAGTGGTACAGATGAATTAAAGATGTAGGATCGCTAGATGTCAAGTGAAGTCTTGAACACACTCTATGATCCAAGTTTACATATAATATCACATATATGTATCCAATTAGTCTTTAAACAACTAATAAACAAAGTCAAGACACCCTAGGATATGCTAAACACCTTATAAAAGTGTTATAAGTCCCAAAGATTGCATCTAAGTGTTGTAGGGAAAGGCTAGTGTGCTTGGGGTTCAAGGAAAACTCCATTAGGGTATTTACGGTTTTATGGCCACAACCAAAAGAGTTTACAGTCGTAAACCCTTGAGTTTACGGATGTAAGCTCACAAACTTATTGACCATTTGTTGTTTGAAGCCTTAAGTGTCCCTAGAAGCTTTTCTACTTGAAGGTTTAGTCCTTGGAAGAGATTAGGGCACCATTTCCCTCCTTTGAGGAGTTCACGGCCCTAAGACCAATTTCCTTTGTGTTTGCAGCCGTAATCTCCTATGATTTATGGTATTTTGGGGCTTTCAAGTCCTTAGCTCAACTAGGAAAGGATTTAGACATTTTTCTAAGGCTAGAGAAGGACTTAGGCACACTTTGGTACCTTTACTTGGTGTTTACGGCGCAAGAACATTCTTGGACCGTGAACACCTTGTTCTTGGTGTACTAGGGACGATTTCTTGATGTAAAGATGTATAACTGCAACTGTTTTGACTACTATTGACTTGATATTGTTTGTACAGAATAGAAATTTCGGGTTGTCACATCATCCCCTCCTTAGAAGGAATTTCGTCCCAAAATTAGAATTGAAGCAAATAAGTAGTTACAAATAACTAAGTAAAAAGATGAGGATATTTCAATTTCATCTGTTCCTCACGCTCCCAAGTGAATTCGGGTCCTTGCTTGACGTTCCAGCAAACCTTCACTGTCGGGATACGGCTTTGTTTCGTTTGCTTGACCTCTCGGTCAATGATCTCTACTGGTTCCTCCACGAAGTTGAGGCTCTCGTTGATCTCGATCTCGTCGAGTGGAATAACAAGAGTCTCTTCGGACAGACACTTTTTCAAGTTCGATACGTGGAAGGTAGAATGTACGTTACTGAGTTCGCGCGGCAAGTTAAGTTTGTAAGTGATGGGTTTTAGCAATAAGAACATCCTATGTGCTCATACAAACCCTAATGCTTTGATCTAGGTTTCTCTATTGAACATGCAATTCATCCAAGACTATAAACCCTAGATCTAATATATGATAATCAATATAACATATGAATTAGGGTTTAGATCATACCTTGATTGTTATGTAGCAATAACAATCTCAAATCCTCCTTGTAATGACTTTAGAAAGCTTAGAGTCACAAATGTCACTCCTCTAATGGTTCACAAACACCAAGAGCAAGAGGATGAAGAAGAGAAGAGAAGGAGGCTCTCAAAAACATGTGGAAACCCTAAGGATTTACTTGCCCACGTTTTTGGTGCTCTAAGGATCTTTAAATAGTGAAGCTATTAGGGTTAAACAAGGAAACCCTAATTTGGATGCTTAAGCCCTAAGCAACCCATGAACCCCTTTCTTAAAGGCCTTTGGACGATTTCTAATGGGTTTCCCCATAGAATTCGTCCACCCCTTTAATATGGAGTCCATTAGCTCAATATTCAACTATCACACAATTGACAGTTCTAGTCCCTTAAGTTTAATTAATGTCTTTTAGCCGCAAACTTAATTCTTATTAATTCTTGACTAATATTAATTAAACAATATGATTTCTCCTTTAAAATATTATTCTCATAATATATTAATAAATCATATTTAATCCTTTCTCTCCATAATTCATCCTATCAAGTTGCTTTGGTGAAGGCAACCCAAAAGGACCATGTACCATCGGGTCAAGTACATACCAAAATAGTTATGGACTTAGACACTAATCCAACAGTCTCCCACTTGGATAAGTCTAATAACTATTCCGTGTATGACTTCAGATCCTGATCTGCAATCGTAGCTTTCTAAAGCCGCTGTCAACTCTGATCTTATCATATACGTGTGTCCTTTAGATAAGGGATCATATATTCCTCCATTCTAGATATCGTATAGACTGAGACATGGATCTAAATCATTCTCTCTGTCTATGTGTTGTTTCCCGAATTCAGATTTATGACGACTAACAACAGATTACAATTGAACACATCAATTTAGTCCCGACTTGGACAAGCGCTTAGGTGCCATCACTAAATCATCGAGGGGCCTGCATATATCGCTTTCACTCTACTTTGGATAAAAGGAACAGATAAACTTTGACTCAATGCTCGCTTGCACTCACTCACTGAATCACACACAACAATATGTTTTATAACACCAAGTTACTGGTGCGTTTACATATTATCAATGAGCAACCGAATCTCAAGATACAACTCACACATCTCGGTTTCAAGAATATAAGATGTTATCTTCTCACTAATCACTCGTGATAAAAAATACATGAAGTGATCCAAGTGAGTGTGGGTTTAATCCAATGCTCAAATCATATTCATAAGCACTCATGAACGTTGCAACAAACATTTGCTTATGTCTAATACACTTTAGACAATCCACACACCAATTCACGACAGTCTTCATTCATATCTACTTCCAACATATGAACGACTGTGGCCCGTTCGAATAATTTGACTGTTTGTCAACCAATTAAATTATTCAGGAAGTCAAAACATGCAAAGTGAAACACAAGAATAATACTAATCCCATATGGCCTCAAGCCTTTGAGTATAAATAAAACACCTTTTATTTATCACCATATCGATTACTCATTATTTGTTGTTTCGGGTAATCAACTTCTTACTTGAATTCTTACAACGCTTGTCCCATGCTCTTAGCATGCACACAATGTTTACCTATGGTTCTTACTTTGTGAAATAGATCAAATGAACACATTACCCATCATACTCATTTCACAACTCCCAATCCATTCTACAAGTGAAAGAATGTCAAATTCTTGCCACTTATAGAATATGCTAGATTCTAACATTTTATGTAATGATCCTTTTGTAATATCACTACACTAAAGTTACAAGGACTATTGCCAATGAAAGTACAAAATCCTCTATCGAAGATTGTTACAAGACAATTTCATAGATGTGATGTCTTTCACTCAAAGTACATTCCTTTGAACATCCTTTTGCATAAAAGTTTCTAATCTAGACATTGATTCTTAATATCTGACTCCCAATATGGAAACCTTTCCATACTTACCATATGACAACTCATTCTTAATAGAATCTTATTTATTCATAATAATGTCGATATGGTCCATCCAATACTATACCTCCAACTACTCACAAGCGACCAATCCTCGACGAACTTTGGATTGTCCTTTGATAGTTGTTTAATTATCTTAGTCAAAACCGATTCTTGTCCTTTTTTCCTCTAAATGCGCTAGACATTTGGAAAATTTTTAGAATGGTCAAATATTATAGCATTTGCAATCAATCCTATACCCGAAGCGTGTGGGACACGATGCATAATGTCTTACATAAAGATTCGATACTTTATCAATCTTTTGCCATAATATTTTACGTGTCACATTCTCACAATTTGATTTATGAAGAGGGATTCCATAATCATAATCGAAATTTGAGAACGTACTATGTATCCTTGACTAAATTTATTAACATTCCACAACCTAAGCTTTTAGATTTGAAATGAAGCATAATATTCTCTCCCTTAATTATAGCAAAACAACTATTCAACCCTTACAACTTTGCAAAGTATGACTCTTGTTTTCTATAATTAATATTGCTAACTTGCAATACCTGCCTTAATAATCATACAATCATAACATTTATGCTCCCACTATCTTGATGATTATTATAAACATAACACTTATGCTCCCACTAGCTTTGACATGTATTCAGAAACAACTTAACTTTCAGAAAAACAATACCTATTGAATTTCTTAAGTTCATGTTTCTAACACTTAATGCTTTGATAATCTTTTATAAAGGTTATACACCTTTCCTTTAGATAGCTCATATGTGTGTCTAAACAATTAAGACTAATTGCCAAATCTCACAATTCGAATCATGGAAAGGGATACCGTAACCATAATCGAATTCGAGAATCCAATTATCACAATCACTATCTTCTTAAAATCTCTTTTAGTGAAAGCATTTCCTCACAATTATTTTCATGAAGGAGGGAATCTTATGACACTTAGATTTTAACGGTGTATGTGTTCCTATCCGTGTGAATTTGTCAAAAACAAAGTTTACGACAAATTCAAATTCATATGGACCGAACTTTCTTAATCTTGATTTCTTGCCTTATGGTAACACGACTGCCCACCATGTCTTCCAAGTTGTTAAGCAGCTCACCTTTTCCTATCAATGTAGTTTTCATTGATCAAGGTCCTTGCCTTTTATGCACTCAAATGAGAACTCATAGAACTCATATGCATAATTAACTCGATTGGAACAACACAGAAACAAGATAATGTCAACACGATAGGTTGTAAACCTCAACTCGTGTGTTAGTGATGATCGATAAGGTTTATTCTTGATTAGTTCTTGAAACTTTTCAAGACCATTAAGACTCCCACTGACTCCTTGACATATAAAATTCTTTTGTCAATGAACATTTCTTGATAAACGAATATTCAATAGTTAGTGTAGTTTTTTATCAAGACAAAACATTTCATAAAACTGGTCCTAGTTGGTCTTTGTCTTATCCAAGACATCACAACTTTCCAATTTCAAATGTACAAAAATAAGAAAATCCTTTTTCCAAATTCTACACTTGATGAATGTTGTAAACCTTCTTAATACTTTTCACTCATTATCACAATCTTAACTCTAAGACTTTTTTTGGAACGAAGTATGATTGACTTCTTGATTTAACCATTTCTTCAATTCTCGATTCCTCTTCTTAGACGTACAATTGCACTAAGACTCACTTAGAGGATCAATTGAGATATGGTTCTTAATCATTAAGACCTATCATAAAACATAATAAAAGGTACTCTCCCTTCTTCTTAGAATAGAGAAACTTTTATCTTTCTGCCTACTTGATTCTTCTTATTCGTTCTGCTATTGATTTAAAATCTTTTCAATCAACTAAGAATCACACTTAATCTCATAAGCGTAATCATATTTACTTAACCTTAGTAAATCATGATGAATATCTTTGTTTCTCTTGTGGTGAACTTGATCGACACACAACCTTGTGTACTTGATCTCCTAGTCCTTCACTTGACACTTTGTCAACGACTTAGTCTAATTTCCAAATATGAAATTTCTCATTCATCGTGCAACTAAGTTGCATGATTCCAAGTTTTTGTCCAATTGAAACTTGGGCGATGAGAAACTCTCCCTATTTGGTAAATTCTCGACATTTCCACAATTATCATAATTAAGAATCACATTCATTCGTTGTAGAAATATGCAAACATCAATTTTTCATAACGATTTCATTGCAAGGAAATAAATAAATAAATAAATGAGTCAAATTAAAATTTATTTTATTCATAAAAGCAGCGGAAAACATTTGTCCTTACAATGCAAAATCAACTGAAAAAAACTATGTAATCAAATATTCCTAACAACTCTATCATAACTTTCTAAGCTCAAATCTAATCTTCGAATCCATGCGATCAAGATCCATTTCTTCGTGATTAGACTCATCTTGCTTTCTCATCAAGCTTCCTCTCTTTTCACTGATCCTGCAAAACATTCAAATGCAATCTTATCACATTATGTATTGAGAATCAATGAATAGGAACTTAATGGAGTTAGATAGTGGATTTTACCTGAAGCACAACCATACTCTTTGACTCTCCCATCTTCTGGACTCTTCAGGCTCTTAGGTCAGACTTGTATCCAACGCCCTTTATCTTGGCAGCAAACGCAGGTTAGTTCTCCAAGAACGTCCTCGGAAGCATGGTTGGTTGACTTTCCCAACAAATACGCTCCATTGCTTTGCCAAATCATTTCTGATTCAGCAGCAATGAGCATGTAAGTTAGGTCAATGAGGTTTTTGTCATGATCCATCATATAATACTTTCTCTTGAACTCATTATATGATTCGGGAAGTGACTGCAGAACACAGTTCACATCCAACTTATCCGGGAATGCCGCACCCAACATTATCAACCTATCGATGTGTGATTTCATTCCTAGAATGTGGGCACACACGGGTTTACCATCTTCATGTTTCATTTCCAATAGGGCTTTAGTGACATTGAACCTTTCAATTCTTCGATCTTGTGGGTTAGGGAGAACAACGGGAGGAGGAGGAGGAAGTGAAGCATGATTTCTTGTTCCTCGATCGAATCGTGGAATATCATCTTCATGTGGAATGCTTGTTCCACGGGATTTGGGAAGACCATAGTTGTCGTACTTTGACATCTACAAACGGGAGAAAACAAATTCAAGTTAGTTGATCGATTGAGTCCTTAGTAAATCACCCAAATGATATACTAGGGCTAGGACCCAACACAATACGCTACAACCTAGAAAAGGGATGCCGTAATCTAGTTGCAGAATATTTGAAGGTAAGTGAATGACGATTCACTAATTTCCACCATGAAAAACGAAAAGCAGATTAAGTTTTAAATGTATTGAAAACTCCTAGATCCTATGAGATTCATTGAACCTTTTCATTGGCATGTTTAAATCTGGATATGCCCCTCTAGTTTGTGACTGGGATGCCGAGGATCACAAAGCGGGTGTGAATAACCATGCAAATCTACATGGTGCCCTCATATGTTACAGTCACCTATTCGTTGTGCCGGTAAACCACACACACTCCACCGAACTATGACAAACATTGAGTCACCCTTTGCTACCTTTGCTTAGAACCATTTAGTGTGTCAGTTAACCACACACGCTCCACTAACGTCTTCGCAAGGGTACAAAGTGTAATTTCATGGAATTGCATCAATTCACTTCTGCCTAAAGTAACTAAGATTGGGAATTTGTAAAAACATTTAGTTACTTTTGTACTTCATTATACTTATAATGGAAGGTTCTGTCCTATCCTACCTGTTCGGCTAACGACCCTCCACTAGTCAAGAGTGCGGTGGGTAAGAGTGGATACCCATTCAATCGTCATTTTATAGGCAATTTCCTTAAACACCCCTTATAGACTAGCTTCGTGAATGAGGCCTACTAACGGTAAGACTGACTTTTACTCATACATATATATAATGTTAGACTTTTAATGTTATATATAGTATAGGGTGTATTTTACACTTTTAAAATACTAGGTGGTCAAATTTAACAATTATACTTTTAATTCAATTAAATTGTAAACCAAAACTTGATGGATTTATTAAATCTCTTTTAATTATACACTTTAATTAATTAATAAAACCATAAGGGTGTGATTTGAACTTTTTCAAAACTATACTAGGGTTTTAGAATTTAACATTTCTAAATTAAACTTTTAATCAACTTTTAAATTCCAAAACTTGAGGGCAAGTTTTGAAACATTTCAAAACATTAGGGTTTAGAATTTAAATATTTCAAAATCAAACTTTTCAATCAATATTTAAATTCCAAAACTTGAGGGCAAGTTTTGAAACCTTTTTCAAAACATTAGGGTTTCAACTATTTAAATTTCAAAACAAAACTTTTGAGTTCTAATTTAAACTATAGAACCTAAAGGGATTAATTTGAAACTTTTCCAAACTTTGTCAAGAATATTCTAGATCACATAATTCAAATAAGGCAATAATTGGTGGTTATCTAATTAGATCTAGTTCAAATTCTTGCAAGATAATGATCACATAATTTCCATAACTTAACATTTATCAAATAAGGTAACAATTATCTACTTAGATGACCAAAATCTTTTATTTTGACAAGGATAATCATAAGGAATCAATAAAATTCGAATTTTATTAATTTTAAACAATTATGGTAATTATCCTAAGTCAAAATAGGCAAAAATCCCGAAACAACCTCCTTCTGACGCTCGAACTCGCCGAGTTCCTCTATGGACTCGCCGAGTTGGAGCTACTCGCCGAGTCCACATTGGAACTCGCCGAGTGCATCAGACAGGGGGCCAAAAAATCGATTTTTGAAGCTTAAACAAATAACCAAGGCATCAATACAATAGAAACCAATCAAGACTCTGATACCACTGATGGGTTTTAGCAATAAGAACATCCTATGTGCTCATACAAACCCTAATGCTTGGATCTAGGTTTCTCTATTGAACATGCAATTCATCCAAGACTATAAACCCTAGATCTAATATTTGATAATCAATATAACATATGAATTAGGGTTTAGATCATACCTTGATTGTTATGTAGCAATAACAATCTCAAATCCTCCTTGTAATGACTTTAGAAAGCTTAGAGTCACAAATGTCACTCCTCTAATGGTTCACAAACACCAAGAGCAAGAGGATGAAGAAGAGAAGAGAAGGAGGATCTCAAAAATGTGTGGAAACCCTAAGGATTTACTTGCCCACGTTTTTGGTGCTCTAGGGATCTTTAAATAGTGAAGCTATTAGGGTTATCAAACAAGGAAACACTAATTTGGATGCTTAAGCCCTAAGCAACCCATGCACCCCTTTCTTAAAGGCCTTTGGACGATTTCTAATGGGTTTCCCCATAGAATTCGTCCACCCCTTTAATATGGAGTCTATTAGCTCAATATTAAACTATTACACAATTGACAGTTCTAGTCCCTTAAGTTTAATTAATGTCTTTTAGCCGCAAACTTAATTCTTATTAATTCTTGACTAATATTAATTAAACAATATGATTTCTCCTTTAATATATTATTCTCATAATATATTAATAAATCATATTTAATCCTTTCTCTCCATAATTCATCCTATCAAGTTGCTTTGGTGAAGG
The DNA here is from genome assembly GCF_002870075.4 of Lactuca sativa. Lineage (NCBI taxonomy): Eukaryota > Viridiplantae > Streptophyta > Magnoliopsida > Asterales > Asteraceae > Lactuca > Lactuca sativa. The sequence continues at coordinate 176,380,434 of NC_056623.2, forward strand.
CAACCCAAAAGGACCATGCACCATCGGGTCAAGTACAAAGCAAAATAGTTATGGACTTAGACACTAATCCAAAAGTAAGCTACAGGGCGGATTCTTGCGAGAATCTCAAAAGGCCCAATGTACTTTGGATTTAGCTTTCCACGCTTTCCGAAGCGTATCAAGCCCTTCTAGGGTGAGACCTTCAATAGAACACGGTCACCCACCTGGAATTCCAACGGTTTCCTATGTTTATCAGCTTAGCTTTTCTGTTGGTCCTTGGAGGCTTTCAATCGTTCACGGATCTGAAAGATCTTCTCCGTCATTTCCCGTATGATCTCTGTACCTGTGAGAGTGCTTTCAGGAACTCGTCCTTTAGCTAACTGGGTATCTCCCACCTCAGCCCAGCATAGAGGGGATCTGCACTTTCGGCCATAGAGGGCCTCGAATGGAGCAGCCTTTATGCTCGTGTGATAACTGTTGTTGTAGGAAAATTCAAAAGGGGTAAATGAGTATCCCATGCTTTCCCAAAATCGATCACACAGGTTCGCAACATATCTTCCAAGGTTTTGATAGTTCTCTCACTTTGCCTGTCGGTTTGTGGATGGTAGGCTGTACTCATGTCCAGCCTAGTTCCTAAGGAACTTTGTAACGACTGCCAGAACCTCGAAGTGAATCTACTATCTCTGTTCGAAATAATGGATAAGGGAGCACCATGCAGTCGTACAATCTCCCTAATGTAAGTTCTTGTAAGTTTCTCCATCTTGTCTGTTTCTTTGATCGTCAGGAAGTGTGCAGACTTGGTCAATCTATCGACGATGACCCATATGGTATCAAGTCCACCCGTTGTCTTGGGCAACTTGGTTATGAAATCCATAGTGATCCGCTCCCACTTCCATTCTGGTATCTCAGGCTGTTGTAGTAGACCGGAGGGTTCCTGGTATTCGACCTTGACCTTTGCGCAAGTAAGGCATTTACTCACGAAGGTAGCAATCTCTGCTTTCATGTTAGGCCACCAGAATAACTTTTTAAGATCCAGATACATCTTATCTGAACCCAGGTGCATGGAATAACAAGTGTTGTGTGCCTCGTTCATGACCAAGTCTCTGAACCCACCGAGTTTCGGGGTCTAGATCCGGTCCATGAAATAAGAAGCTCCGCCACCCTTAACCTCCAAGTTCTTATCCATCCCACTTAGGGATTCACCCGCCACATTTTCAGGCTTCAAAGCGTCGAGCTGAGCCGCCTTAATTTTTGTGGACAAATGTGAATGGATAGTCATAGTCAATGATTTGACTCTACGATCAGGATATTCCTTCCGACTTAGGGCGTCAGCTACTACGTTGGCTTTACCCGGATGATAACGAACTTCGCATTCGTAATCACTGAGTAGCTCGACCCACCGTCGTTGTCTCATGTTGAGCTCCTTCTGGTCGAATATGTGTTGTAAGCTTTTGTGGTCTGTAAAGATAGTGCTTTTGTACCGTACAAGTAATGTCTCCAGATCTTCAGAGCAAACACAACTGCTCCCAGTTCAAGATTGTGGGTCGTGTAGTTGACCTCATGTGTCTTTAGCTGTCTCGAGGCATAGGCGATGACCATACCTCGTTGCATCAGAACACATCTGAGTCCTTGATTCGACGCATCGCAATAGACAACGAAGTCTTCTATTCCTTCGGGAAGGGATAGTATTGGTGCGGTGCACAAGGCTCGTTTGAGCGTTTGAAACGCTCTTTCCTGCTTTTCTTCCCAGTCAAAGGCCATGCCTTTCTGGGTCAGTGTTGTAAGAGGTTTCGCAATGCGGGAGAAGTTCTGAATGAACCTGCGATAGTAGCCAGCGAGGCCTAGAAATTGATGAGTTTCTGTAGGCATCTTCGGTGCTAACCAGTTCTCAATGGCCTTGATTTTGGAAGGGTCCACGTGTATACCCTCTTTGCTAACCACGTGCCCTAAGAATTCAATGCGTCGAATCCAAAATTCGCATTTCGAGAACTTCTCATAGAGCTTCTCCGAACATAATGTTTCGAGGACTTGACACAGATGTTGACTATGCTCCTCCTTACTTCGAGAGTAGATAAGTATGTCATCGATGAAGACGATGACGAACTGATCCAAGTAAGGACGACACAACCTATTCATTAAGTCCTTGAATATAGCAGGCGCGTCTGTTAATCCGAATGGCATCACTACGAATTCGTAGTGCCCATAACGAGTTCGGAAGACTGTCTTCGGGACATCCTCCCCTAGCACTCGTAGTTGGTGATATCCGGATCTCAAGTCGATTTTTGAAAAGAAGTTCGCCCCTTGAAGTTGGTCAAATAAATCGTCAATACGAGGCAACGGATAACGATTTTTGACGGTCAGTTTGTTGAGCTCCCTGTAGTCGATGCACATACGAAACGGTCTTTCTTTTTGACGAACAAGACTGGAGCTCCCCAGGGTGAGAAGCATGGTCTTATAAAGCCCTTGCTGAGCAGTTCGTTAAGTTGACCGGACAGTTCTTGCATCTCTGCAGGTGCTAGACGATAGGGCGATTTGGCTACTGGGAGTTCTTCTGGAAAGATGTCGGGAAAGCTGCATACTACTGGAATGTTCTGAATTTCCTTCGTTTCGCCACACAGTAGATTAAGGCGAACAACCTTTTCGTAACACATGATATTGACACGATGAAGACTCAACCAATCCATGCCGATAATGTCGTCGAAAATTTTAATTGAGACCGGCATGAGATTGATAGAAAATGAATGGCTATCTAAAGTTAGGGTACACCCTATGAATATACTGTTAGTGCTCTCTGTCTTTCCATTAGCCATTTCTATAGTGAACGGTTCATTAAGTGCTCGTGATTTTTGCTTAAGTAAATGAGCAAATTTTTGGTTCACGAAACTCCTCTCCGCTCCACTATCAAGTAGAATGCATGCATAAGAGTTATCGACGAGGAACGTACCAGTGACCACTGTGGGGTCGGCAACTGCTTCCTCATGGCCTATGGCCAGAACTCTTGCCGCTCCACCGGCAAATCGTGCCTTCGGGCAGTTTCTTTTGAAGTGGCCTACCTCGCCACATCCGTAGCAAGTTTGGCCCACTCCAGTACCGGGGGCTTGGATGATTGGCTTCTCCGGAGCTTTATAGAAACAGGCAGTGTGCCCCTTCCCATTGCAGTTCAGGAACTGCATCTCCCGGCAGGCGCCGACGTGATGGAAGTTGCACTTGTTGCACTTAGGCAAACTTCCAGCGTACTGCTTTACCGGAGCAGCAGCGGCAGGTGCTATCGCAGCATGTACTGCGACAACCTGCTGCTTTTTGGCAGCCTTAGCCTTCTTCTTCTCATCCCAAAACTTTCTCTTGGAATCAGCGGTTCTTGCAAGTTCTGAGATGGCCAGGGTAGTTGTTGCGGCCGGGGTACGCACCCCATGGTCTATGAGCCGCTGGGTCAATCGTTTGGCACTATCAAATGTAGTGGGGTGTGATGCCAATACATTTCCCTGGTATGGTGGCACCAACCCCCATATGTATCTCTCGATTTTCTTTCCCTCTGAAGGACTCATGTTGCGACAGAGGGCCACCAGCTCGCAGAATCTGGCGGTGTAGGCGACTATGTTGGAGCCCTTCATGGTTAGGCTCCACAGTTCTTCCTCAAGTTTCTGGATCTCGCCCCTCGGGCAGTGCTCCTCAATCATGAGGTCTTTCAAAGTTTCCCAGCCCATAGCATTAGCCACTATAAGAGATAGTGACTTAACATGGCTGTTCCACCATGTTAGGGATTTCGTTTCGAAGATGCAAGCAGCGAAATTCACCTTGCTCTCCTCGGGACAAGAGCAGATTTCGAAAATCGATTCAGTTTTCTTGAACCATTGCGAGAGGGTAATGACTCCGCCAGTCCCCTTGAAGGACAATGGCTTGCAGTGGGTGAAGTCCTTATATGAGCACTCTTTCAAGCGCACCGGGATTTCACCATGAGTTGACATGACAAGGGTTCCTCTTCCAGTGGAACCAGATGAATGATATTGAGCCATGGCTGTAGCCACAGCTGCAGCTACAACAACATTTAGGGCTGTCGTGTTGAACTGAGGAGTATGTGGTTGAGGAGGTGGTGTTTTGTTATTACGGTTTCTCCTTGGATTTCTGCGAGGCGGCATCTTTGATCTATAAGTTTATGAAGATGAAAACATTGATAAGAATTTAATGGAAGGATATAAAATAGCTCATCCCCGGACCCAAAACTTGAATGTACTAGGCTTAGAAAACTCAAACAGACCTTAAACGATGTTAAAATATAGCAGAAACAAGTCTGACTTTCAATGATCAAAGTAACTTAGAGATAGAGATCATCGATGACATCTTGGTTTATTCCAAGATGCGAGAGCAACATGAGGAGCACTTGCGAGAGGGTTTGGATACTCTGAGGCGTGAGAGCTTGTATGCTATGTTCTCCAAGTGTGAGTTCTGGTTGCGCGAGGTGCAGTTTCTTGGACACCTTGTTAACCAGGACGGGATTTCGTTTGATCCAGCCAACGTGGAGGCCATGATGAGGTGGGAGGTTCCGAGGTCTCCATTTGAAATTAGGAGCTTCCTGGGACTGGAAGGCTACTATCGGAGATTCATTCAGGACTTCTCCAAGATAGTCGTCCCCCTGACCCGGTTGACGAGGAAAGTTGTGGTCCTTCGCTGGGGGCCTGAGCAATAAGCCAAGAGACCAATTTGGGCATGTACCTAAATGAGTTTTGGACTAGTTAACACACTTAGAACACCAAGAGTAAGGGAGTTTACGGCCCAAAAGGTTCTAAGGCCGTAAACTCCATAAAATGGTGCCAAATGTGCCATAAACTCTTCTAAAGCCAAGTACCAAAGCCTATATTTGTTCCTAGTTAATTTAGAGACTTGAAAGCACCATATAAACCCTCCCAAGGGAGTTTACGGCCGTAAACTCCAAGGGAATATGGTCTATGGGCCGTAAACTCCCCAAAGGAGTTCATATGGTACCCAAACACTTGTATAGCCTTGAAACAATTCCCCACTAGAGTTGTAGTAATTCTAAGCTTCAATTAGGGACCCTAAGGAGAGTTTACGGCCAGGAGTTTACTCCCCTGGGTCGTAAACTCCAAAACATATGGTCATTTGACCATAAACTTCCATTAGGGGCATTGCACTCCTTTGTTGCAACCCATTAGCCTCCTAGCACTTGACCAAAAGTGTTTTCCTCGCGCTTAAATGTTATTACTTGTATAATGGAAGGATCGATGAGAACTCTTCATAGCCCAACAATACGATTGAATGTAGATCTAGAACTAATAGATGATCACATTTGGATATTAACTCCTATAAGATTAGGTACATGTCAATATTACTGGAATTACAGATGTAACAAGTTTGGGAAAAACGGCCAATAGAAAGAGGCCTTACGTCAACCAAAATGGGAGAATTTCGACATAATTAAAACCTAACCAAGACCTAACAGGCCTAAGATTTACAACGATAGGGAATTAGACCAGAGTATTACATAACTAGGTTATATCCAAAAGAGAGAAGTTGATGAGAGTCTATCAGCGACGAGAACTACCAGAGTGAGTTCTTGATCCCGACAGGAGACGTTCTTTGTCTCTCATGTGCCTATCATCTCTTGCTTGCTAAGCTTGAAGCTCTCTGACTTCAGCTCAGGTTTCAGCGAGTTCCCTCCGAAGAGTTGCATTGTGAACCAGAGCCCTTTTGTGAGCAGACTCTAGCTGGCGACTGAGGACAGTGTAAACGCCAGAGTTGGCGTCAATATCCAAGACTCGATTGATGGTTGATAGACCCAGTATCGTGTTCCGAGAAATCCTACAAACCATGACGGGTAGGACTCTGTCAGCAGAACCTCCCTCATTGAGGTTGTAGAAACTTCTATCTCCGCTATAGGGAATGGGTTGACCCTGTTCCTGGCTCCATGTATTCAAGTTTGTGGCCCACAGGGGCGTGGGTCCTTGAAATGCTGGACGAGGGTTTGGGTTTTGATCAGCTGGAAGTAGGTTGTTGACTTCTGGCTCTTAGTCAGAACCATCAGAAAAGCCTTCAGCTTCATGATCATCCAAAGGAATTGGGTGATCATCTTCTGGTTCTTCTTCCAGCCATCCTACATTGCCGTGGTTGGGATAGTACGGGTCTCCGAGAAGGTGGAATCCAGCCATTAAATCTACGCGAGAAGAGAGGTATAAGAATCTAGTACATAAGTAACTTGTAGTAATGCAAAATACTCCTAAAGTATTTTAAGTTTAGGTTCTATTGTTCTCATTGTGGTATTGTGCGTAAGTTTTTAGACTTGTTGCAACCTCACAACCACACTTAGGCACATGCTAGTCAACCCTCAGATAATATAGTTGATCAGGCTATATCTTCCCAGTTTTGACTATATGTCTCTAAGTCTACTTGTGTTGCCCAACAATCGTAATACTTTTGTACTGTCTTAGTGACACTGATTTTAGTATGAATGCAGGCACGTATACTTAATTAGATATTTTAATAGTTAAAGTATAAACTCTTGGTCAGAGTATTTTAATCCCAATGTATTTATAGTTAGTATATCTTTTATGGGTTGATATACTCAATTCACTATAAATAATGCTCTGATACCAATCTGTCACACCCCAAAACCATGAATGGCAGAAACGTTCTGGGGCGGAGGACGTCATGTACAGTATCACAGCAATGAATAATAGTAAACAAGCAACAACATCATCCATTGCATTAATAGTATAATTTAATACATGTGTCTTCTGTCAAGTTGTATAGACACCAAAATATACATATCAAAATAAAAGACGAGTCTTGAACGAACTCCATCTTCTCAAAACCTGGCACCTATACCTGTCTATTGGTGACCTGAGAATACAAGTTATTTTGAAAGCGAGTATCAGCTTAAAGCTGGTGAGATCATAAGTATATTAATGTCCGTGATTGTATGAAAGCATTTGTAAGATGTTTTGTACAATGTTTTGTAAAATGTTTGAACTCTCCTAGAAAACCCTATGTTTCCTACTAATGGTAGCCTTCTACCAAGGCATCTAGTGTCTGTGTGTATGTCTCTTGTAAGAGTGTGTATTTTCCCAAATCCAACTATTATTAACTAAAAATATAGTTTTTACATTATCGTGCATCGTGTGAATATTCACGAAGTGAATGTAATGGGAAAATATCATAGTACTATAGTATTTGTAATAAGTGAGTATTGTTGTACTAACTACCTTAAAAACAAAACGCATTTAAAGTAACATGTGATCGACCTGTATCCTGCTACTGACTCTAGTAAAATGACGATGTAAGACGCCGTAAGAAATGACATTTGGCACCCGTAGACTTGCAAGTCCCACTGTAGCGAGCAACAAGGTGTAAGATAGTCAATCCAGTATAGATCTATACGCAAACTCATACACTCCCCAATTAAGGAGATTTTTGGATACAAAAACGGTCATGGAAGGAAGTGCCATGACTCGTTTAATGGTTCACATAACGGCATGAATGTACATGTAATGAATGTGTAAACTGTAAAGTGTACTCTTTCTCTGTCTAGCCTATATGTACTGTAATGTTCTGCATGTGCTACCTATAGTGTGTTTTCTCTCTCTATCTAGCATGTATAGTAATGTACTATGTGTACTAGCTATAATGTGTGCTCTCTCTATCTAGCAAGTACTGACTCATGAATGAACTGACTCATCGTATGTTTCATTGTTCTAGTAATAGTATTAGTATCTTCCTTTGCTACCCCTATGGTAGCTTACTAGTAATGTATGATCATGATTGTAAACCCTTGCTACCCAAAGGTATGGAACTGATTGAAAGAACTTTTATGTCTACATATGTATACATAATATATAACTAATGGATAGACGGCCTTCGGACGGATAGCCGATGCCCTCAAGCCACATCCCAACGAGGAAACGGAGATAAAGCGAGCTGGCCTTCCTAAGCCCTTTAAACATTACTTATATAACTATACATCCATAGGCATGCATTTCATAATAAGTATAAAAGAGTTTAAGTAGAAGTATTTGACAAGTAAAAGAGGGTGTAAAATAGTTTGAAGCAAAACAGTTTGAATAGTAAGCAAACTACTGGTTTGGTAGTTATTAATCACATGTGATTGATATAATAACTATAAGTATTCAACTTGTATTCCCCCCCCCCATAAAATCATTTAAAAACATTTAAACAATTGATTAAGGGGTATGAACTCACCTGTAGTGAGTGGTACGGATGAATTGAAGATGTAGGATCGCTAGGTGTCAAGTGAAGTCTTGAACACACTCTATGATCCTAGTTAACATATAATATCACATATATGTATCCAATTAGTATTTAAACAACTAATAAACAAAGTCAAGACACCCTAGGACATGCTAAACACCTTATAAAAGTGTTATAAGTCCCAAAGATTGCATCTAAGTGTTGTAGGGAAAGGCTAGTGTGCTTGGGGTTCAAGGAAAACTCCATTAGGGTGTTTACGGTTTTGTGGCCACAACTAAAAGAGTTTACAGTCATAAACCCTTGAGTTTACGGCCGTAAGCTCACACACTTATTGACCATTTGTTGTTTGAAGCCTTAAGAGTCCCTAGAAGCTTTTCTACTTGAAGGTTTAGTCCTTGGAAGAGATTAGGGCACCATTTCCCTCCTTTGAGGAGTTCACGGCCCTAAGACCAATTTCCTTTGTGTTTGTGGCCGTAATATCCTATGATTTATGGTATTTTGGGGCTTTCAAGTCCTTAGCTCAACTAGGAAAGGATTTAGACATTTTTCTAAGGCTAGAGAAGGACTTAGGCACACTTTGGTACCTTTACTTGGTGTTTACGACGCAAGAACATTCTTGGACTGTGAACACCTTGTTCTTGGTGTTCTAGGGATGATTTCTTGATGTAAAGATGTATAACAAGCTCTATGATACCCTAAGATAGAAGTACTTACAATATAGCAGCTTGAAATGAGCTAAAAGTCCAAGAACACTAGTGTGTGTTCTTGGTGGAAATGGAAGAATCAACCTTTTGGAATGATTTAACGGTTAGAAGTGTGTTAAAACACTAGATTAAGGCTTATAATCACTTAAGAAAGCTAGAATCACTTACTAGATTGAAGATCTTGAAAAACTTTCGGATGATACTTGAGAGAGAAATGGGTTTGGATCTTGAGAATTTGGAAAAATGAAAATAATGACAAATAGTCCTATATATACCCCCAGATTTAGGGTTTTTGGCAGAAAATATTTTATTCAGGCAGTAAACTCTAATTTCATAGAGTTTTCGAATAACAGTGTTGCACAAAATCCTAGTGCATCCTCTCTCCTGATATCTATTTAAGTGTAAATCCTGAAATACTCAAACTTATACTAAAAAGTCTGAATATTAACTACAATTGTTTTGACTTCTATTGACTCGATATTGTTTGTACATAATAGATATTTTGATTTGTCACAAAAATCCTATATTTTCCCTAAGTGTATGTTATTGAATTATTTGTTCCTATTCGTAGAATATAAGTATCTACCATACTTATGTTGTTTAAGTATTGTTCTGTTTGAAAACCTTTGTATAGAAACCATTGTATGAAAACCTTTGCATAGTAGTCTTATTACAGTCGATTGGGTGATTCTGCCCTAAGCCCACAACTAAACAAGGAACAAGAAATGAGGCGGAAATCATAGATCCCACTGCAAGTTGGATGTTAATTTCATATTACCCTAATGTACATACTAAGTCATCACATAGTTACTAACCCAGTTGACTGTTTGTTAGGTATATTATTACGTGAACATGTCGTTGTTTCACCTATGGATTCTTATAACCATAATATGGATGATCAACATTACGACGTACTCGGACGTTGTGGAAAATGACGTTTGTCACCCTAGGTTGACTGTAGCTAATAGTCAAGGTGTGGGATTGTCACTCCCGTATAGATCTATACACATAATAATGCTCTCCTTCCAGGAGACTCTGGTTACAAGGTGTCTCACACTGTAGTTTTCTCAACGAATTCACTAATAATACTATGAAAACCCTTTTTGTTATAAACATGAATCCTTATAAAATAATATCTTTCGTTATATAATTCATAAGTTTGTTTACGTTTCTCTGAAAACTTGTTTTTGCAATGTTTGTATTCTAACAGGTTTTGTAAGCTGATTTCAAGTCTAGTAGTAATGATGTTTACCATGTTTAGTAAGTTCTATGTTCAATATATGATAGTGATAGGAAAATATAATAAACCAAATTATATTTTTAAACACAATATTTATTGTGCTTTTACTTGTATTCCCCCCTGAAAACATTAAAAACTCGAAAAAAATATAGGGCTATGAACTCACATGTAGTAAGCGTTTCGAATGAAGGTTCGCGTAAGGAAGAGTAGTTCCAAGAATGAATTCCGAAGACACAAACGAGTCCTAAATGACATATAATGTCATATATGGGCATCTAATTAGTGTTTTGGACAACTAACATGTAAGGAAGCACCCTTAGGGACTAGGAAACACTTGAAACTAAGTGTTACAATCACATGTGATTGACTTAAAGGGGTTTGCGGCCACTCAAGAGAGTGTACGGCCAGTGAGTGTATGGTCAAGGAGTGTATGGCCATACATACTCCAAGAATGGTGACATTTGGGTCTTGATTCATAGGGATTCAAAGGTTCTAGAGTTCTAATGGGTAACAAGTGTCTAGGAAGTGTTCTAGGTTTAATGTTATCACCCTAACAAGGGTGTACGACCGTACACTCTTGATGATCATGAGTTTTATGGTGTTTCAAGGTTAGAATCAAGGCTTTAACATGTCTAACTAGCTGATAGGGGAATAACTCTCACTTTGGAGGTCTTTTAGGGTATGTATGACCAACCTATGAAGGGTTTACGGCCGTACACCCTTCAAGATCATGAAGTTCATGTTGAAACATGAAGAATCAGGGCTTGGATCAAGAGGTCTTTCAAGTATAATAAGTTTAAGGATGAAACACTTATGTTTTTGGAGCCTTGGGGTGTTCATAGCCGATGGTAGTTGAGAGAGAATGGGAGTGATCACGGTTAGGAGGAGGAGAAATGAGGAGAAAATGAGCTCTACACATATATAGAGAGGGTGGTGTACGGCCGTACACACCTTGTGAGTGGTTTTCCGGGCCGATTCAATCTCTCCAATCTCAATTATACACTAAGTTTAAAATCTATTGAAGAGAAAGGAAGGAATATGTTGCACATGGGGTGAGTTCACAACCACCTTGAGTGTATAGCCATACACCCAGGTGTGCGGCCGTACACACCTCTTGATGTTGTGTTTGGCTTGAATAAAACCCGATGAACTTAAAATAGCTCATCCCCGGACCCAAAACTTGAATGTACTAGGCTTAGAAAACTCAAACAGACCTTAAACGATGTTAAAATATAGCAGAAACAAGTCTGACTTTCAATGATCAAAGTAACTTAGAGATAGAGATCATCGATGACATCTTGGTTTATTCCAAGATGCGAGAGCAACATGAGGAGCACTTGCGAGAGGGTTTGGATACTCTGAGGCGTGAGAGCTTGTATGCTATGTTCTCCAAGTGTGAGTTCTGGTTGCGCGAGGTGCAGTTTCTTGGACACCTTGTTAACCAGGACGGGATTTCGTTTGATCCAGCCAACGTGGAGGCCATGATGAGGTGGGAGGTTCCGAGGTCTCCATTTGAAATTAGGAGCTTCCTGGGACTGGAAGGCTACTATCGGAGATTCATTCAGGACTTCTCCAAGATAGTCGTCCCCCTGACCCGGTTGACGAGGAAAGTTGTGGTCCTTCGCTGGGGGCCTGAGCAATAAGCTACGTTTGAGTCACTGAGACAAAGTGTAACACCGTAAATTTCAAAACAATTTTTCGCATTTTATAAAAACATAATTCATTCATTCGTCTTAAAAACATCATTGTTTAAAACTCAATTCATAACATATATCAATCCCAAGATCTCATAACATAAAAATCTCGTGTGTGTACTGATCAAGTCGGCGCCTTTCCGCGATCCTCACTAGTACCTGAAACACATAACACAAAACACTGTAAGCACAAAGCTTAGTGAGTTCCCCAAAATACCATATATATAACACATATTAGCCACTCGAGGCTATAACTCTGTGGGTCCGTGCACCCAAACTCTGTGAACCCTCAGGTTCTAACTCTGTAAACATGCACAACATAAATCACATAGAATAATGCAGTGCAACACATAACACATATATAGCATACAAACACTGTATCACATAACTCTGGTTACCTACTCAAGGTAAAGTATAGTGAGAAGACTCACCTCAGATATCTCAGTAAATCTCTGACTCGGTAAACTTTGGTCTAGCCCCTGCCTAATCACATGAAATAAATACTCTAATTAACACAACCCTCAGGGCTAGGCTAATCTCTTTCTGTCTATACATCCTCTAGGAAGGGTAAAAGACTATCCTACCCTTCCGATGACTCTAAGATCCAAACATTGACTAACCCTCAAAGTCAACGAAGTCAACGGTCAACCTTGACCAAACTCGCCGAGTGCACAACTGTGACTCGGCGAGTCCACACGTGTTCTTCACTCTCCTAGTCCTCATTCGACTCACTGAGTCAACCTCAACTCTGCAAATCATCACTGATCACAATCTGTGAAATGTCCCGACCCAACTCGCCGAGTCCGGCTCCTGACTCGGCGAGTACCATCGTGCACTCTGTCCTCTAGATTCCCTCTGACTCACCGAGTCGCTTCCCCAACTCAGTGAGTCACCAACTGTATGATTATCGGGAAAACCCTCGTCCTACTCGCCGAGTCGGCTATTGAACTCGGCGAGTTCATGCCATGCTTAAGCTGAACTGACCTCCTGAGGTCAGATCCGCTCCTCTAAACCATAGATCCAGCTTCCCAAAGCATTATAATCATGTAAAGCTAACATCTTGGTGCTCATGCAAAGGCTCAAAGGCCTTATTTGAAGATATGGTCTCTAAAATGACATCCTAAGCTCATAAACTTCATTAACACCCATAAAGCTCAAGGGAAAAGGGTCTTTGGACCTCTTTGGGTCCAGATCTACAGCAACAACACGAGAAGGGACCAATTACTCCATATAACCATCCTCTAAAGGGGCTAAAAAGCCCTAACTCTAAGAATTACACCATAAACTGAAGAAGGGTCAAATGAATACCTCAAAATGAAGTCTCTGAGCCCTGGAATCACTGGATTAGCACCCTCTTCAGCCTCCTCTTCTCTTGGTCCTCTTCTATTTGCAAAAACACTAACAATGATCAAGAAATGACTCATTTCCTCTCACAAACGCTCTAGCTCACTTAGGGTTTCTCTCTGGGGTCTGGTAGCCGCAAATGACGGCCATAAGGCCCTTTAAATAGGCCCCAAACCCGAGGAATTAGGGTTTCATTAAACAGCGTGGACTCGCCGAGTCCAGCCATCCACCCGGAAAATGATTCGCGCCTCTACTCGGCGAGTCTACGCATCAACTCGCCGAGTTCTTCCACAAAACTTGAAATTCAATGAATAAACATAATACCTGAAATTCCAGATGTTACAATTCTCCCCCACTTGAATCATACTTTGCCCTCAAAGTCTCATCCCTGAAATAGCTCCGGATGCTGCTCACGCATCTCCCGCTCTGGCTCCCAAGTCAACTCGGATCCTCTCCGATGTTGCCACTGAACCTGAACCAGAGGCACCTCCTTGTTCTTCAGAACCTTGATCTTCTAATCCACAATCACAACTGCTCTCTCCACGTAGTTCAGGCTCACATCCACCTGAATGTCCTCAAACGGCACTACCGCTGACTCGTTGGCTATACACTTCCTCAACTGAGACACGTGGAAGGTATTATGAATCCGCTCCAACTCCGCAGGTAGCTCCAAGCGATACGCTACCCTACCCACCCTCATGATCACTCTGAACGGCCCAATATACCAGGGCCCTAGCTTGCCCCTCTTCCTAAATCGAATCACTCCTTTCCAAGGAGATACCTTCAGGAGAACATAATCACCGACCTGGAACTCAAGCTCGGATCGTCGCCTATCCGCATAACTCTTCTGGTGACTCTGAGCGGTCAACAATCTCTGCCTGACCTGCCGTATCTTCTCTGTCATCTGAAGCACAATCTCCGTGCTACCCATCACCCGTTGTCCTACCTCTCCCCAACAAATGGGAGTCCGACACCTCCTCCCATACAACAATTCAAAGGGCGGCATACCAATGCTCGAATGATGGTTGTTGTTGTAGGAGAACTCCGCTAAGGGAAAATACGTGTCCCAACTTCCGCCAAAATCCCACACACATGCTTGGAGCATGTCCTCGAGCATCTGAATCGTCCGCTCACTCTGACCGTTAGTCTGTGGGTGGTATGCGATACTAAAATGCAGCCTCGTACCCAACTCCTCATGGAATTGCTTCCAAAATCTGGAAGTGAAATGCACATCTCGATCTGACACAATCGAGATCGGCACCCCATGCCGCGATACCACCTCGCTCACATATATCTCTGCTAACTTCTCCGCAGAAGAACTCTCACTAATGGCGAGAAAGTGGCTCTCTTTGTCAAGCGGTCTACTATCACCCAAATTGCATCGACACCCCTCGCCGTTCTCGACAATTTGGTGATAAAATCCATGGATAACTGTTCCCATTTCCACTCTTGGACTTCCAGTGGCTGCAACTTACCATGCGGTCTCTGATGTTCGACCTTAACCCTACGACAGGTTAGGCACCTCTCAACAAACCACGCTACATATCTCTTCATACAGGGCCACCAATACTCCCTTTTTAGATCCAGAAACATCTTAGTGGCCCCGAGATGGATCGAGAATCTCGATCTATGCGCCTCCTCCATCAAGATGGTACGCGTTCCTCCAACAAACGGTACCCAAATCCGACCCTGGAAGGTCATAATCCCTCTGCTATCGGTCACGAACTCCGACACCTGTCCAATAACTCGCTCTCTCTTACGGTTCTCCGGTCTCACTGCCTCAGCCTGAGCCCCTCTGAGGGTGTCCAACTCCGGAGTCATCTCCGTCAATCTCATACAAATATTCCGAATCGGGGCGCTCCTTGCCCTACGACTCAGGGCTTCGGCTACCACATTAGCCTTGCCCGAGTGGTACAGGATCTCGCAATCATAATCCTTTACTACATCCAACCATCTCCTCTGACGCATGTTCAGGTTTGGCTGATCCATCAAATACTTCAAACTCTTGTGGTCCGTGTATACCGTACACCGAACCCCATACAGATAATGGCGCCAAATCTTGAGGGCGAACACCACAGCCCCCAACTCTAGATCATGGGTGGGATACCTTGCCTCATGGGGATTCAGCTGCCTCGATGCGTACGTGATCACATGCCCCCTCTGCATCAACACCGCGCCCAACCCAGATATCGATGCGTCCCAATACACCACGAAGTCCTCCATCCCCTCTGGAAGAGCCAACACCGGGGCTTCGTACAATCTCTGGCGAAGAGTCTCAAATGAGGCCTGTTGCTCTGGGTCCCAGCAGAACATCACACCCTTCCGGGTCAACCTGGTGAGAGGAACAACAATCTTGGAGAAATTCCTGATGAACCTCCGATAATAGCCGGCCAACCCTAGAAAACTCCTGATCTCAGAAGGAGATTTCAGCACCTCCCAACTCATCACCGCCTCGATCTTGGCCGGATCGACCAAAATCCCCTTTTGGTTAACGAGGTGACCAAGAAACTGCACCTCTCGTAACCAAAAATCGCACTTGGAGAATTTGGCGTAAAGCCTCTCCGATCTCAGCATGCTGAGGATTTCTCGCAAATGCTCCTCTTGCTGCTCCTTGGATTTCGAATACACCAAAATGTCGTCAATGAACACAATCACTGATCGATCCAACATCGGTCTGCATACCCTGTTCATAAGATCCATGAACGCTGCAGGCGCATTGGTGAGCCCGAATGGCATCACCACGAACTCGTAATGCCCATAACGAGTCCTGAATGCAGTCTTCTGGATATCCTCCTCGCGCACCCTCATCTGATGATATCCAGATCTCAGATCAATCTTGGAAAACCAAGATGCTCCCTGCAGTTGATCGAACAAATCATCGATCCTCGGCAAAAGGATAACGGTTCTTGACCGTTAACTTATTCAGCTCTAGATAATCTATGCACATTCGGTGCGAAGCATCCTTTTTCTTCACAAAAAGGATCGGTGCTCCCAACGGCGAGCTACTTGGCTGTATAAACCCCTTGTCACACCCCAAAACCAAGAACGGCGAAAACGTTCAAGGGCGGAGGACGTCATGTATAATATCAACAACAATGTAAAGTAGTAAACAAACAACAACATCATCCATTGCATTAATAATATAATTATTATACAAATGTGTTCTGTCAAATTTTGATAAACACTAAAGCATAAATCAAAATGAAAGATAAGTCTTGAACAAGCTCCATCTTCCTTTCTCCTTGCATCGGTACCTGTCTATGATGACCTGAGGATACAAGTAATTTTGAAAGCGAGTATCAGCTTTGAAGCTGGTGAGATCATAAGTATTTAGTGTCTTAATTTGTAAGTAAGTATTTGTATGTAAGAATTTGTATGTATATGTATTGTAAGAATTTGTAAGTGTATATGAACCGTAAGTGTTTGAAAAACCCTAGAAATCCCTATGATTCCAACTAGTATATGAAGGTGTCTTCTACCAAGACCTAACTGTTCTGAATGTAGTCTTCTACCAAGACCTAACTATTCTGAATGTGTGTCTCTTGTAAGAGTATGTATTTTCCCTAAGTATAACTATCATTATCCAAAAATATAGTTTCTACATTTCTGTGCGTCGTGTGAATGCTCGCGAGGTGAATGTAATGGGAAAAGAAATAGTACTATGGTGTAGTGCTATAAGAACTACTGCCGTACTAGCTACCTTAAACCGGATATATAGTATAGGATTATGTGATAAATTGCACCATACTATCGACTAGTAACAACGACATAATGAAGGGTCATAATAACGGAATGACGTTTGGCACCCGCAGACCTGCAGGTCCGGCTGTAGCTAGCAGCAAGGTATAGGATTGTCAATCCAGTATAGATCTATACGCAAACTCATGCTCTCCCTCTAAGAGAATTTTGGCTACAACTCGAGTCATGACATTTAAGTCATGCTCCGATTTAAATCACAATAATTATCATATTCTTGTATATGTACTGTAATGAACTGTTCTAATTGTAATGTACGTACTCTCTACCTAGCAAGTATAGTAATGTAATGAACTGTTCTAACTGTAATGTACGTGCTCTCTACCTAGCAAGTATAGTAATGTAATCATCCTAGTATAGTTGTATATGTAATGTACTGTAATGTTCTAGAAAGTATTGACTCATGAATGAACCGACTCATTGTATGATATCGTGTTCTAGTAATAGTTCTAGTATCTTCCTAAACTACCCATATGGTAGTTTACTAGCAGTCTAACTGGTACGTATAAACATGGATGTATACCCTTGCTACCCAAGGGCATGAGATGAACTGGAAGGACCTTTTATGACTATATAGGTACACATGATACTAATATTTAAACGACTTTCGGACGAGTACCCGATATCCCACCAGACCACATCTCAAGCGCGAAAAGGAAATAGGGTGGATAGCCTTCCTAAGTCTTTTAAATACTTCTTATATAACTATACATATAGAGGCATGCAATTTATAATATAAAAGTATAATAAGTTTTGTAAGACATTTGAACAGAAATATTATTTTAAGAAAAGATTGACTTGATGTCAATCTATAAAACAATTTGAAGGCATAAGTTTGATAAAACAGTTTAAGTATAAGGAAACATTTGTTTGAAACACAGTTGTAAATAAATTTGAACGGTAATGTACAGAGTAAAATGTACAGTGTAATAAGGAGTTTAAAACATATAAAATGTTTATAAAAATCATTTGAGGAAACTGTTTGGTAAAACGGCTAATGAGTAGCCAAATCATTTGAATGTTGTATATTAATCACATGTGATTGATGTATAAGTAGCGCAATTCTACTTACTAATCACATGTGATTGACATAATAAGTAGCATGATTCTACTTGTATCCCCCCCATAAAACATTTAAAAATAGTTTAAAACATTAGTTAAGGGGAGGAACTCACCTGCAGTAAGTGACTGGAATTGAACGGACTGTTATCGTACGGAGGGATCGGACAAGTGCTTGGTGTCAAGTGAAGACTTGGACACACACAATGATCCTAAATACATATGAAGACATATGTATATAAATAATTAGTGATTAAAACACTAATTATACAAGTAATAACATTTAAGCGCGAGGAAAACACTTTTGGTCAAGTGCTAGGAGGCTAATGGGTTGCAACAAAGGAGTGCAATGCCCCTAATGGAAGTTTATGGTCAAATGACCATATGTTTTGGAGTTTACGACCCAGGGGAGTAAACTCCTGGCCGTAAACTCTCCTTAGGGTCCCTAATTGAAGCTTAGAATTACTACAACTCTAGTGGGGAATTGTTTCAAGGCTATACAAGTGTTTGGGTACCATATGAACTCCTTTGGGGAGTTTACGGCCCATAGACCATATTCCCTTGGAGTTTACGGCCGTAAACTCCCTTGGGAGGGTTTATATGGTGGTTTCAATTCTCTAAATTAACTAGGAACAAATATAGGCTTTGGTACTTGGCTTTAGAAGAGTTTATGGCACATTTGGCACCATTTTATGGAGTTTACGGCCTTAGAACCTTTTGGGCCGTAAACTCCCTTACTCTTGGTGTTCTAAGTGTGTTAACTAGTCCAAAACTCATTTAGGTACATGCCCAAATTGGTCTCTTGGCTTAAGGAAGGAGTTAGGGTGTCATTTGACCCCTTTATAGGTGTTTACGGCCCAAGCGTTTGTCTTGGTCATAAACTCCTTTTTCCTTGTGATTTCTTAAGTTTGCTAGGCTATAAACACTTTAGGGTACTTGTCCTAATTTAATCTTAAGCCTTAGGAAGTGTTTCAAAGCATTTTGGCACTTAAAACTTGGTGTTTACGGCCTAAGAAGCTCCTTGGCCGTAAACTCCCTTCTAGTCATGATTCCTAATTGTTTTGTGGTATAAGGCATGAATTGGAGGCTCCTAGTTCGAGTTCTAAAGCCTTGAGGGTCATTGGAACCCTTTAGGACCTTAAAATCGAGTTTACTCCCCAAGAACGTTCTTGGGCGGTAAACTCCCGGATCTCACATATTTGGCATGTAATCTATGTTAATAAGCTTATAACAAGTATTATAAACAACTAGAGAAGTATACTCACGATTTGGGATGAAAACCCGAAGATCCGTGAGAGCGAATATTGACTTTTCTCTAATTGGAATTCAACTAATGAACCAATTTGGTTCAGAATTCTATTTATAGTCCTGAGATTTTTGGCAGAAAATATTTTTATTCTCGGAATGAACTCTAATGCCCTAGAGTATTGGAATTACAGTGTTGCACAAAACCTTAGTGCATCCACTCTCCTAATATTTCCTTAGGTGTAAAATCCTGAAAACTGCCAAACTTATACTCGAAATCCGAGTTTTCTCTATAACTTTTCTACATCTATTGGCTTGATATGGTTTGTTCAGAATGGAAATTTCGGGTTGTCACATCATCCCCCTGTTGAAGGGAATTTCGTCCCGAAATTAGAATTTAAGCAAGGAAGTATGTACGAATGATCGAGTCGTGAGGAGGAAACTTCCTAATCGATTGGTTCTAGCGCACTTAAGTGAAATCGGGTTATCGGTTGGCATTCCAACGTACCTTCACTAACTGGCGATGGTGTTGCTTCGTCCGCTTAACCTCTCGGTCGAGGGTCACTACGGTTCTAATATGAAGGCGAGGATCTCGACGAGTAGACTTGCAAGAGTCCTTACGGAAAGGTATGGTTTCACGATCGAGATGCGAATTGTAGGACGTATGTTATGGAGTTCGCGGAGAAGGTCTAGTTTGTGCGAGGCACATGACCGATTCTAATGAGAATCTCGGAGGTCGTAACTATATTGAATTTAGCTTTCCACGCTCTACGAAGCGTATTAAGCCATCCCAGAGTGAGTTATCCTAAAGAACTTGGTCACTCACTTGGAATTTCAAAGGTTCTTTTCCTTGCGTAACTTCCCAGTCAAAGGCCACCCCTTGCTGGGTCAAAGTTGTACGAGTTTCTGTAGCTTGTGCGGAGTTTTGAATGAACTAAGACGGTAGGTCGGTAAGACCAAGAATTTGGCGAAAGACTGTCGGCGTCTCTGGTGTCGATAAATGCTCAACGGTTTTGACAAATTGAAAGAGTGCTCATAATTTCTCACATTACTAACAGTGTGTCATAGAAATTTGACTCTTCAATTTCAAAACTCGTGCCTAGAGAACTTCGCTTATGTTCCTCTGTAGGAAATGTTTCCCTGGGTTTTCTTCTTACTACGAGGGTAGATAAGTAAGTCATTACATGGAGAAATGACGAACTGATCCAAGTAATAAAGACGTAACCCTATTCATTTAACTCATGAAAACGAAGGGCGTATAAGTCCTATCCGAAGGGTATCACTACGGACTCGAAGTATCCGCATCGAGTTCGGAAGATAGTCTTCCGAACATCTTTCCCTAACACTCGGACTGGTGGTATTCGGATCTCAGGTCCATTCCTGAAAGTAATTATTTCCTTGCGTTTGCTCAACCATTTCATCTATGTGTGGCAGAGATAACGATTTCTAATGAAAAATCTTGACGGAGTCCTCGATATCCGAGGCACATACGATGCAATCCGTTAATCTCTGGGAGAATATGACTGGGGTTCTCTAGGGTGAGAAGCCTAGCCTTCTAATTCCCCTTCTGTGTAGTTCGTTAAGTTGTTTGTACTGTTCTGGTATCTCCGTGGGTGTTTAAACTATAGGGTGATCTGTTTACGGAAGTCGTATTGGTTTCTAAGTTTGTTCACATGACGATGTGATTACTCGTAGTCTTGAGCAGTTCTCCGTCCTGAAGTTCATATTAGAATTCATACATGGTTTCACAATCACAACTTCAGGTATACGAGTCGTATATAATTAAGATTGAAAAGGTAGTCGAATAACTGATTCTTCTTTAAGCTCACATCCCATCGGGAAAAAGAAGCTAAAGTGGAATCATCAATTCTAAACCTGTCGAAGCTTGATTATATATAACTCTTACGTATACCTTCCTCAGTGATAGATCAATCGTATGAATCCTTGGATTGAACTTGACGTACTGCACGAGTGGTACTTCGGGGATTTCTTCGGAAAGAAAATAACTAAGAGGTACTCCTGGCATGAGTACTTCGGCGTTCTGATGTGACGGTTTCGCTGGAAAAGTGATCTAGAAGAAAGAGATGTACGTATGAAGATGTTTTTATGAAGAAAAAATTGAATCGAGTCGTATGATAATGTCGGAATCATACTGAAACTTAAAGAAATTAGATTTGAACATGAGACGTTTACAGACAAAACCCAACCACGCAACCATGAACAGAGTTACTGTACTTTAGATTTACCACCAGACTATTGCTGCGAATAAGATATACTACAAAAGACAAGTATACGCAGCACGAGAATCCCTATACAGATAGGATCTCGCTAAAGGTAAGACTCTAGGTGCACTAGTTCTAGATAGTTTATAAGTCTGTTACAACAAAACGCCTTAATTACATTAACGTGGTTTCCAGAGTAGGCTCTCCTGCAGCTGTGATCCTGAGAATCTTTCCATCAGCACCCGAATTCCTTGCTATCGGGCAATCTTTCTTGAAGTGCCCTATCTCACTGCATTGGTGGCATGACTGGCTAGTACTAGCTTTGGTGACGGGATTCCGGTGTTTAGCCAAAGTTATGTGGACACGAGTGCCTTCCTCGTTACTCCACTTTGAAAACTGCTTCTTAAATCGTTCAGCGTTATAACTAATCTTGTGTGCAGGGTTAGTCCCGATGAAAGGGACTTGAGTGATGGGTCGTGTCGGTGCTCCACAATCACGAGCATGGTGCCCTATGTTTAGGCAATTGTAACATTGCATCTTATGGCAAACCCCATGATGATGGAAACTACACCTATCACACTTCGGGAGTTTTCCCTCGTATGGCCTGCTCGGTACGGGAACGGCAGGGGTTTCCACTTGCTGCTGTTGTATAGCCAGCTTCTGGGATCTCTTGCATTCTTTCCGGGCTTGACGCTTTCGTTTCTTGTTTTCTGCTTTTCGGCTTTGCAAGCCTGTGACTGTTACTGTTTGGCGACCTCCTGGACGGATACCACGATTGGAAACTTCATTCCCATCAGTAGCATTGACTGTGCTGTTAGCGCTACGGTGTGCAAGGACCGCGGTTACGGCAGCCACCACGGCAGCTGTAACTGTTGTTTGAAAGGTAGCAGCGTCCATAGGAAAAGCGAAGGTTTCGCTGTTTGACTGATTGCTTCCGGATGACGACATGATTCTGTAACACGAAAGATAAGAATCTTGTGAGCAATTCTGGTTGACTCTTATGTACTTAGATTGTTCATGTAAAGAATAGAAGTATGTTCTCGAAAGTTTGACCTACATCCCTATGATGCAATCCTAGTACAGCATGAAAGTATGTTCGTGAAGGTTTGACCTACATCCCTATGATGCAGTCCTAGTAACGGGTGGAAGTAAGTTCGTAGGATGGTCTCAAGACGTTTGTTGTGCAAGCCGAGGTATCGTGGGTTGGTGAATAACAAGATCCAACCACTAAAAGAGACTTGGAAATGTCTCCGGAGATAAATCACTATAGTCCAATGACTTGACTAAAGCATGTTTCGGATAGACCCCAATGAAAGAATGATCAGAGTACTTGAATGAAGAATGACACAAAAGTTATTGGACTATAGTTAACCAGCTGTCAATATCTTTGATATTCACGATATAAAGATTCTGGAAAATGACCTTGTAAAGGTCTTACATCATATCCACAAAAGATAGTTCCTGACAGCATAAAGACCTAACTAAAGTACTTACGGTACAAGATAATTTCATAGAAAATGCCACATCAGGCATAGACAGAAAAATACGATTCCTCTATATAAGGAAATAAAGTAAAGCGTCTACTACCGGCGACGATCATCCCTCTGGTGAACTCTTAGTTCAGCCAATTGACGTTCCATGTCAAGTAGGTGTCTTTCGCACACCATCTGGCGTACTCGGAGCTCTATGACTTCGGCTCGTGATTCATCCAGTGCTTGCAGCAGGGTTTCATGGTTTCTCTCTGATCCCTCGTGAGCATCTTCTAGACGAATGGTGTGGAGGGTATGCATTCTAGCGTATGCGACTACTTCTGTAATCTGATGTAGGGCTGTCCTGCCTTGAATCTCATTTCGGGCCACTCTGCGGACCAAGATTGGCAAGACTCTATCTGCTGAGCCCCCATTGCTCAAGTCGTAAAAGCTTCGGTCACCATCAAATGGCATAGACTGATCTTGTCCTTGGCTCCATGTTTCCAAGCATTCCACTCACTCAGGGTCGGGCCATGAAAAAGTCGGACGAGGGTTAGGAATTGGAAAGGGAGCTGCTCGGGGTAGGTTCTCAACCTCTGTTTCAGAGTTAGCGACATACGAAAAGTCTTCATCATGGTGATCATTCAAGGGGATAGGATGATCATTCTCTGGTTCTTCTCCAAACCAACCAGCTATGACTTCATTCAGAAGATACTGGTTGCCGAGGGGATGGAGTCCAGCTATGTTTTCTATGCGAGAATTTAGGGTAAGAGAATAATTATTAGACGAACTATCTAGATAATTATTTAGAAAACCTTCATCAGTTACATCGCTATTTGTGAAGTGCATACCAGCTATGTGTAATCTAAACATGATAGACCTTCGAATAAGTGACCTTAGTTCCAAATTCACACAGAATAGGGATAAGGCAAAATTATCATAGATTCTAAGCCTATAACATCCTAATTACATATAGCCTTAGTGTATCCACTTAGCAACTATCAACTTAGTAATGAAGATCCCGTTTTAGTTCTCAAGTATAAAGTACTTATAGTAACACCAAATACTCCTATAGTATTTTAAATTTTAATGTTATGTTCTATTGTTCTCATTGTGGTAGGGTTGGTAGGATTTTAGCATTGTTGCAACCACACACTTAAACTTAGGCACATGCTAGTCAACCCTCGGATAATATAGGTGATCAGGCTATATCTTCCCAGTTTTGACCATATGTCTCTAAGCCCACTTGTGTTGCCCAACAATCGTAATTCTTTTGTACTATCCTAGTGACACTGATTTTAGTATGAATGCAACACGTATACTTACTTAAATATTTTACTATTTAAAGTATAAACTCTTGGTTAGAGTAATTTTAATCCCTTATGTATTTATAGTTAGTATATCTTTTATGGGTTGATATACTTAATTCACTAAACAATGCTCTGATACCAATCTATGTCACACCCCAAAACCAAGAACGGCGGAAACGTTCTGGGGCGGAGGACGTCATGTATAATATCAACAACAATGTAAAGTAGTAAACAAGCAACAACATCATCCATTGCATTAATAATATAATTATTATACAAATGTGTTCTGTCAAATTTTGATAAACACTAAAGCATAAATCAAAATGAAAGATAAGTCTTGAACAAGCTCCATCTTCCTTTCGACTTGCATCGGTACCTGTCTATGATGACCTGAGGATACAAGTAATTTTGAAAGCGAGTATTAGCTTTGAAGCTGGTGAGATCATAAGTATTTAGTGTCTTAATTTGTAAGTAAGTATTTGTATGTAAGAATTTGTATGTATATGTATTGTAAGAATTTGTAAGTGTATATGAACCGTAAGTGTTTGAAAAACCCTAGAAACCCCTATGATTCCTACTAGTATATGAAGGTGTCTTCTACCAAGACCTAACTGTTCTGAATGTAGTCTTCTACCAAGACCTAACTGTTCTGAATGTGTGTCTCTTCTAAGAGTATGTATTTTCCCTAAGTATAACTATCATTATCCAAAAATATAGTTTCTACATTTCCGTGCGTCGTGTGAATGTTCACGAGGAGAATGTAATGGGAAAAGAAATAGTACTATGGTGTAGTGCTATAAGAACTACTGCCATACTAACTACCTTAAACCGGATTTATATTAAGGCATTATGTGATAAATTGCACCATACTATCGACTAGTAACAACGACATAATGAAGGGTCGTAATAACGGAATGACGTTTGGCACCCGCAGACCTGCAGGTCCAGCTGTAGCTAGCAGCAAGGTGTAGGATTGTCAATCCAGTATAGATCTATACGCAAACTCACGCTCTCCCTCCAAGAGAATTCTAGCTACAACTCGAGTCATGACGTTTAAGTCATGCTCCGATTTAAATCACAATAATTATCGTATTCTTGTATATGTACTGTAATGAACTGTTCTAACTGTAATGTACGTGCTCTCTACCTAGCAAGTATAGTAATGTAATGAACTGTTCTAACTTTAATGTACGTGCTCTCTACCTAGCAAGTATAGTAATGTAATCATCCTAGTATAGTTGTATATGTAATGTATTGTAATGTTCTAGAAAGTATTGACTCATGAATGAACTGACTCATTGTATGATATCGTGTTCTAGTAATAGTTCTAGTATCTTCCTAAACTACCCATATGGTAGTTTACTAGCAGTCTAACTGGTACGTATGGAAATGGATGTATACCCTTGCTACCCAAGGGCATGAGATGAACTGGAAGGACCTTTTATGACTATATAGGTACACATGATACTAATATTTAAACGACTTTCGGACGAGTACCCGATATCCCACCAGACCACATCTCAAGCGCGAAAAGGAAATAGGGTGGATAGCCTTCCTAAGTCTTTTAAATACTTCTTATATAACTATACATATAGAGGCATGCAATTTATAATATAAAAGTATAATAAGTTTTGTAAGACATTTGAACAAAAATATTATTTTAAGAAAAGATCGACTTGATGTCAATCTATAAAACAATTTGAAGGCATAAGTTTGATAAAACAGTTTAAGTATAAGGAAACATTTGTTTGAAACACAGTTGTAAATAAGTTTGAACGGTAATGTACAGAGTAAAATGTACAGTGTAATAAGGAGTTTAAAACATATAAAATGTTTATAAAAATTATTTGAGGAAACTGTTTGGTAAAACAGCTAATGAGTAGCCAAATCATTTGAATGCTGTATATTAATCACATGTGATTAATGTATAAGTAGCGTAATTCTACTTACTAATCACATGTGATTGACATAATAAGTAGCATGATTCTACTTGTATCCCCCCCCATAAAACATTTTAAAATAGTTTAAAACATTAGTTAAGGGGTATGAACTCACCTGCAGTAAGTGACTGGAATGGAACGGACTGTTATCGTACGGAGGGATCAGACAAGTGCTTGGTATCAAGTGAAGACTTGGACACACACAATGATCCTAAATACATATGAAGACATATGTATATAAATAATTAGTGATTAAAACACTAATTATACAAGTAATAACATTTAAGCGCGAGGAAAACACTTTTGGTCAAGTGCTAAGAGGCTAATGGGTTGCAACAAAGGAGTGCAATGCCCCTAATGGAAGTTTATGGTCAAATGACCATATGTTTTGGAGTTTACGGCCCATGGGAGTAAACTCCTGGCTGTAAACTCTCCTTTGGGTCCCTAATTGAAGCTTAGAATTACTACAACTCTAGTGGGGAATTGTTTCAAGGCTATACAAGTGTTTGGGTACCATATGAACTCCTTTGGGCAGTTTACGGCACATAGACCATATTCCCTTGGATTTTACGGCCGTAAACTCCCTTGCGAGGGTTTATATGGTGATTTCAAGTCTCTAAATTAACTAGGAACAAATATAGGCTTTGGTACTTGGCTTTAGAAGAGTTTATGGCACATTTGGCACCATTTTATGGAGTTTACGGCCTTAGAACCTTTTGGGCCGTAAACTCCCTTACTCTTGGTGTTCTAAGTGTGTTAACTAGTCCAAAACTCATTTAGGTACATGCCCAAATTGGTCTCTTGGCTTAAGGAAGGAGTTAGGGTGTCATTTGACCCCTTTTTAGGTGTTTACGGCCCAAGAGTTTTTCTTGGCCGTAAACTCCTTTTTCCTTGTGATTTCTTATGTTTGCTAGGCTATAAACACGTTAGGGTACTTGTCCTAATTTAATCTTAAGCCTTAGGAAGTGTTTCAAAGCATTTTGGCACTTAAACTTGGAGTTTACGGCCTAAGAAGCTCCTTGGCCGTAAACTCCCTTCTAGTCATGATTCCTAGTTGTTTTGTGGTATAAGGCATGAATTGGAGGCTCCTAGTTCGAGTTCTAAAGCCTTAAGGGTCATTGGAACCCTTTAGGACCTTAAAATGGAGTTTACTCCCCAAGAACGTTCTTGGGCGGTAAACTCCCGGGTCTCACATATTTGGCATGTAATCTATGTTAATAAGCTTATAACAATTATTATAAACAACTAGAGATGTATACTCACGATTTGGGATGAAAACCCGAAGATCCGTGAGAGCGAATATTGACTTTTCTCTAATTGGAATTCAACTAATGAACCAATTTGGTTCAGAATTCTATTTATAGTCCTGAGATTTTTGGCAGAAAATATTTCTATTCTCGGAATGAACTCTAATGCCCTAGAGTATTGGAATTACAGTGTTGCACAAAACCTTAGTGCATCCACTCTCCTAATATTTCCTTAGGTGTAAAATCCTGAAAATTGCCAAACTTATACTCGAAATCCGAGTTTTCACTATAACTTTTCTACATCTATTGGCTTGATATGGTTTGTTCGGAATGGAAATTTCGGGTTGTCACACCCCTTCCCCAGTAGCTCCTGAAGCTGCGAGGATAACTCCTGCATCTCTGGAGGTGCAAGGCGATAGGGCGCCTTAGGAATAGGTGCTGCCCCTGGAATCAAATCAATGTGAAACTCAACCTGCCTCTCGGGACGCACACCCGGTAACTCCTCGGGAAAGACATCCGGGAATTCACGCATTATCGGAACCTCCTCAACCGTACTCGGTCTCTCTGCACCAACTCTCGAATCCATCACATACACTACAAAACCACTACAGCCCTACTGTAGACTCAGGCTCGCTCTAGCAGCCGAACAAAACGCTGAATCGGGACGGGTACCCTCGCCGTACACCGTAAGAAATCCCCCACTTGGGTCTCTTATAGTCACCAGCTACCGCTCGCAGTCGATAACTGCTCCAAATCTGCTCAACCATGGGCCTACGATGACACAGATGTCCCCCATCGCAATCGGTACCAAATCAATAGGAAACTCTACACCGAAAATCTCGAGTACACATCCTCGAATCACCTCCGTGGCATACACTGCTCTCTCGTCGGCGATGGAGACTCTCAGAGGTCGACTCAACGCCTCTCGACTAATACTGATGTGCTGACTAAAAGCCAACGATATAAAAGATCGACTCGCACCCGAGTCAAATAACACCAAAGCAGGTACATAACTCACAAGAAAAGTACCTACGTATATCATAATATAAGCACAAAATCTCAAACATTAAAATAAATACATGAAAGAATACATATCAGCCACGACATCAGGCGCTGCGCGGACCTCTTCCACAATTAACTGGAAGGCTCTCCCCCGAGCCTTCGGCGTATCGGTCTTCACCGGCCGACTATCAAAAGCTCTAACAGCAGTAGGGGCAGACCCCTGAGAAGCTCCCTGTGCTGACCCTCGCAGTAGTGAACACTCGGCCTTCCAGTGTCCGGTCTGGTTGCAGTGAAAACACACTGCAAACCCCTTGGGCAGTCCTTGGCCATATGCCCCTCCTTGCCACACTTGTAGCAAGATCCAGCTCTACAAACTCCATCATGACCCTTGCCGCACTTTCCACAAGTGCGGCCCTTCTGGCTCCCTGCTCTGGAATCAGCGGGCTTGGCCCGCTTGGCTGCCGGTTGGGACTGTTTCGGTCGCCGATCCCTCCCCTGAGACTCCGCCTCCTCCCTAGCCTGAGTCTCTAGCTCGATCTCCCTCTTCTGGGCATTTGCCTGAAGCTCGGCAAATGTCCGGTACGAGGAGTTCGCCACGAACTCCCGAATATCTCTCCTCAAAATACTCAAATAACTGCTCATACGTGCCTGCTCAGTAGACACGTGCTCAGGGCAGAACATCGCCCTCTCATTAAACATCCAGGTAATAACCGTAACAGACTCCGTACCCTGCTTGAGGGTCAAAAACTCTTGTGCCAACCGATCCTGTTCCACCGAGGGAACGTACTCATCACGAAACATGGTGGTGAACCTCTCCTAGGTCACCGCAGCAAGCTCTGCTGGAGAATAGTGTGTTGTCGCGAACTTCCACCAGTCCTTTGCCCCCAGGCGAAGCTGGTTCAGCGCAAACCGAACCCTCAAGTGCTCCGAGCACGAGCATGTATAGAAACACCCCTCAATGTCAGATACCCATCTCATCGCTGTAATCAGATCCTGCGTCCCATCAAACTCTGGTGGATTCATGTTGCTGAACTCCCTAAACAATAACGAGTCACCCCCTTGCGGTAGCAGCGACGGCTGCGGTGGCCGCTGCAACAGCAGCCTCAGAAAGAGCAGCATAACGCTCGTCAAAAGTCTCAATCAGCGTGGTCTTAATAGACCCGAACATCTCTGGTATCTCTGCCCTGATGGCCGCAGCCACCTCCTCATGGATGATTCGACGGATCTCCTCATCACTAGTCCCGCTGCTCTCTGGCGCATGACGTGTCCTCACCATGATCTACCTCTGAAATACAACATACGATATATTAGAAACTCACTCGAGCATACTCGCACTCGATAACTCATCCCTCCTTGATCCCTGGCATCCCGAAGATTCTTACTTGAACTGTACACCGCCCCGGTGTTTTCAGTAGTACGGGCCCAATACTACCGTCCACACCATATCAGTATACACCCCAAGTCCTCCTCCGTGGATCCCAAGTCCCAAATACTCTATTATGCATAATCCACTCTCTAACAGATCTTTCATAAGCTCCTCACTGCTTCCTACTCACTCTCAAGCATCTCATAGCAGCTCACCTCCCCCTAGGCTAAGGCATCACAAATCAGGCCACTCTAGTCCTAATAGGAATACCTAGCCCACTCTAGCACGAGAATACATCATATTAATCTCATAAACATATAATATAAGGGTATTTTAGGAAATCACCATTCGGGCGCTGACTGATCATACACACGACTCTGCTCTGCGTTTTCCAAAAATCTTTTACTCTTTTTAGAAAACTTGGTTCACTTTTGAAAATATTTCTCAAATCCTCAGTTTGAGTTCAAATACACCCGAAGGTGTACTCGAATCCCTTAAACCAAGGCTCTGATACCAACTTGTAACACCGTTGATAAGATTTAAAAACTTAATCTTGAAGATCGATTAGATCTTAAACAGGTAAATAAAGATTAAACAGCAAGAACACGAAAACAATAAACAACTCAAGAATGAATCAAACGTGTCGAATGATTATAAAACAACCCTTAGAAGAGCTCGATTGGAGCAAGATCTTCACTTCTTACTTGGGCCAGCAACAGCGGCAGGTACCTTCTTCTTTACAGTCTGAAACAGACGAGAGATAAGAGCAAGTATCGTTTGTCTGAATCTGATGTACCATTGAATCATATCGTTGAAGTATTTGATATCATCCGCTGCATTCTCTTTACACCGACGGATGATCCCTAACACATGCTCAAGACAAGCAGTGGTATAAAGATGTTTATCCGCTAAAGCAAAGAGACATTTCTGTCCTTCTGCTCTAGTGAACATGACCGAATTACGCCTCGGGTCAATCTTTCCCATCTTCATTTGATTGAGATCACTGGATGAGCCAACAGGAGATATCTTCGGTTTCTTCTTGAAGACTGTGGCTATCTCCTGATCCATCAAGGCGACCTCCATGATGTAACAAACTATCATCCTTTTTAGATGGTCTATAATTGGACCATGTTCAGCTTCATTCGTCAAAAGGATGTTATGCAGAACGATCCAATCATGGGGGTTGAGGTTCGGTAGATCTGCTAAGGATATAAGATGTTCGGTTCTTGCAGACCCTCTGATCACCCTGAACCGAACGTTGATGAATCTCCCTTCGGTATATGGCTTTAAAACCCGAACATTAATGATCTTCTGAGCGCTCCATGTTTGGTACTGTGGTTGAGCAGCCTTCAGATAGAATTCTATTAACTCCCTATCAACCTCAGGATTAGGATGAGGGACTTCAAAAATGTTGGAGAAGGCGTGGAAGATAAACGCCTTTCGGGTCAAGGGCATATCGAACTGCGAATCGACAGAATTGTAGCAGTCGAAGGAGATCACCGGTCCGAGCCATAGGATGCTTGGAGTATCTATGGCCTCCTTTATCATTCTCTCCCGAGTCCAAGCAGGGAAAAGAGTCTTCCTGCTCTCGAGGAGATCGTGGGCTTCTTTCTTCTTGCGTTCGGCTTCATCAGCTTCTCGCGCCACACGAACGTTATCATTTTCAACATTGCGACTATTTTTGCGTTTCAGCAAGTCAGCAATGGTTTCTTTATCATCTTCATCTTCTTCCTCAGCTATTTTCTTCCCTTTATCCTTCACACCCGAACGCGAAGTTTGACCAGTCGGAGGAGGTTCGGTTGTGTGAGCAGCTTTTGAGGAAGGAGGTGGTTTCGATCCGGACTTCACTTCTCCCCCTTGTTTCGGAGTGGACACGAAACTAGGTAGCCCTTCTATTTTGCTGAGGAGGTCCAGGGCATGAGCAAGTTTTTCAGCAAGGGTTCGCCTCACCGAATGGTTCAGAATGGGATCGTGTGCTTCAAGGATGTCAGATATTGCGGAGTGTACATCCGAAACACATGTTTTGATAACCTCCCGTTCGGATCGAAGAGCTTCAACCTGTTGCTGAGAGTTTGAAAGCTGAGCGCTCTTGACCTGGAGGGCGGTGGTTTTACTAGCAAGAACGTCCATTAACGAGTTTTCGGCAGCGAGATCCTCTTGAAGTTTAGCGAGGCGCTCGTCAATGGAGGCACGAAGGGCCGAGTTGTCGTCGCTGATGGATTGACGAAGGGTAGCGAACGACTTCAACTCCGTTGAGACGAACGTGGCCAATTGTTGAATGATTGGTTCCAAAGTTGTCTTTGTTGCATCAGCGCTCTCCAGTAAGGACTTTAACAGGGAAGAGGCTTCAGAGAATAGTTTATCGACTTTTGCGGTCGCTGCCTCACATGCTTTTGTGGAGGCGTCTATTGCTGCAGTGGCAGAGGCGACGGAATCATGCTGAGCCCTGGAGAAGGCATCAACAATCTTCTGAAGAGCGGCTTCAGAGAGAGAGGACTGAGTGTTGGAGGATGAAGCAAGAAGCAAGTCAACCTTCTCATTTAGCTCCTTAAGATGCTTCTTTGTTACTGGAGCATCGTCCTCGTCGTCGCTTTGGACCTGAAACGGACTAAAGTAGACCGAATCGAAGGTCATATTTTCCCCTCCAAGAAAAGGTTTATCTCCATCAGAGGCATGATCTGGAGATGTTGGGGTTGGTGAAGCTGGGGGTGTGGTGGTATGTGTAGGTTCAGGTTGAGTGTTGGTGGGGGTAGTTTCGGGTGGTGGTTGAGTGTGGATAGGTTTGGTTGTATGCCGGGTTTCGGTTGTATGAGGAGGTTCGGTTATAGGTGGTGTTTCAGTTGCATCGGTATGAACCCCCGTATCAGATACGTTGGTTGTAACCTTTGCAGTTGTTGTAGTTGTATCTGTGAAAATGGGTGGTGGTATAGGGAAAGAGGTTTGAGGAATGGTGGTAGAGGGGTTTATGGTGGGAATGGAAGTAGGGATTGTTTGAGTAGGTGAAGGAATGGGTGAGACATGGATTTCCATGTCTGGGGTAGGTGATCGGGGTGGGGTGTTGCCTCTTGGAGGGGTTTCGCCTCGTTGAGAGCCGTCCGAATCCGAACTCTCGCCTTCTGAGTCACTCGAAGAAGAAGCAATTATGAGCTTTCGCTTCGGTTGAGTCTTCCGCTTCTTCGGCTGCGGGGACTGTGCAGCTTTGGTTGGTTTCCTCTTCCTGGGAGAAGGACCTTTAGCCCCTTTGGTCACTTGCTTCCCTTTATCTGCCTTTTTGCCCCTATTAACAGGCTTGTCAGCATCGTGGATGGATTTGAGCATTTCCTGTGTGAGTTCCCTAGGTCTAGACGCCTTGAACTCCTTAATAGTCCTGATGATCCTGTTGTCAGATGGAACATCGCCGTACATTGTCTCCGGAATGGAGCCAATGAAAGAAAACTTGGATGCATCTGAGACGATGATCTTCGTGGTATGAAAAGTACCGATCGAAGACATCGATGCAGCGGCAGCAGTGGGGACATCGAACTTATCCATCGCCCACTTTGTGATGAGAGTCCAGAACCGGGCATACGACACCTCAGAATGTCGTGAAGAAGAAGAGAGGCTCTGGATGAGTTGTTGCCAGAGAACAAACCCATAGTCAAGATTGACACTGTTGTAGACGCCATACATTATCGACAAGAAGAGTCGACTAGAACCATCGAATCCTGAGCTCCGTTCAGATAAGCCCTTGAAGAGGACTGTGAACATGCCGTTCCACTGTGGCGGCAAGCAGGATTTTTTAAACTTCGCGACGGAGGTGAGCACCTCCGTGTACCCCATATTGTAAAACATGTTGTAAAGATGCCCAATCGGAATCGTCTCCGGATTAATCCTTGAAGGGTCAGAAGCAAACCCTAGCAGTGTACCAAATCGCTGCCTTGAAATCGAGGTCTTGTGATCAGAAACCTCGAAGAACACCCTATCGACTGCTTTATCGTAATGTGCAGTCGCATACACCTGCGAGAGGAGCTCCATGGGCACAGACTCAACCCTAGAAAGTGCAGGAGCAATTTGTGAATACTCCAGGCACTCCATGATCGGAAACATGTAGGAATCGTACGCCTGAGGGGTTAGGTCAATCACCAAACACTGTTGAGGGCGAATGGGAAGGATGTGTGAGGTGGCATGGACTGAGGATGATTCTGCCATTGTTGAAGTTAGGAAGAAGAAGATGAACAGTAAAAGCTTTAGGGAATTTTTGCTCTCTTGGAAATTCGGATGCAGTAAAGAGGTAAATGGGAGTGGAGACTGCCTTTTATAGTGGGTGTAAGGAGAGAGAAAAATCTGTTCAAATCTTCTATGGAAATACGAAAAGGTTTTCCGGAATGACAGATGCGTGACAGTTAAGGCATGCGATGATCACGTAGGAGAGAGAGTGTCAGATTCCTAGGAACACGCCGCCCAACAAGCGCCGTTTCAGAAGAAACCGTTTCAATTCCACACGCGCCTTGATGTGCCAGAGAGGAACCGCTTGAAATTCGCACACGCATCCATTATGTCAGTTAAAGAATGGGCGTTTCAAATTCGCATGCGTCCCTTTTTAACCGCCGTTTGACATTCAATCTTTTTATCTCCCGCCTGAGTCAGCAACCCTTCATCTTGTCTTTTAAATGGCATCTTTTGAATTAATTTCCCACGTGGATGATTGTTGACCACGTCTTAATAATTAACCACCAATGCAATAAAACAGCCTGTAATTATTAGTACCAGATTTTTGGAAAATCAAAGATTTTCGTGCTAAGAGTGTAAAAAGAAAAGAAATAAAGCAACTCTTTTTAGGAATAAATGTGATGTCAATAATGACACGAAACAAATGATCCCGGGCACGAATCTCTTCCTTCAAAGTCAAGAGAGACCTTAAAGTGTAAAGGTGGTTTCCCGTTCAATAACGATCAAACACTTATTAATAAGTGTTGAAAGGCTTCTTTTAATTAGGCTACTTAAGGTGGCTTTATCTTTGACTCAACAGTCCTAATCTTGAAATAAGATAGAAAGTGAACAAAGTACTTGTGAGACCGGTGTAGTCTGTTGAACAAGTAGGTAGGAATTAATGTTAAATTGGCTTGGAAAATATAAAATCTCAACAAAAAAAATTAAAAACTGGATCCCAAGGGAAGAAATGTTATGGTGTTTAAC
Organism: Lactuca sativa; assembly: GCF_002870075.4. Taxonomy (NCBI): domain Eukaryota; kingdom Viridiplantae; phylum Streptophyta; class Magnoliopsida; order Asterales; family Asteraceae; genus Lactuca; species Lactuca sativa. The sequence continues at coordinate 176,415,403 of NC_056623.2, forward strand.
AATTTCATAGGAATCACACAGAATAAAAATTTGAGATTTCATTAAGATACATCCGTCAATTCTTTGGTGAAAACTTGAGCAAATTTATTGTTCACCGTCAATTCAGATTTGGGGTTGAATTTTGGGTTTCACTCAGCTCGTGGTGGCACGAAACTGAGATCATAAACACAGTTGTTGTGTAACCATAAACCTCAGTGGTAATTTCTGAGAGTCTCAAGGGTTACGTTGATGAAACGAATGTAATGGAGAAATGTAATGGAGATGGTGTAAGAAATTAAAGTACCTCTGCTGCGAAAATAAGGACCAAGCAGAAAACTCTTATCTCATGTGAGAAGAGAGTGAGGTAGCTCACGATTAGAATAAATGTGATAGCCTAACTGGGAAGACAAGGTTTGTTTATACCAAGTCATTAAGGCTATTATTCAGAATATTATGAGGCTTGGGACACATACAGCAACATGCTTCTAGGGACACTTAAGTAATCCAACAATTATATCCCCATAAACGAACGAACACATAAATAAAATAAGAAAATATTTTTGGAGTTTTTGATATATATATATATATATATATATATATATATATATATATATATATATATATATAAATAATTAAAAGAAAATAAAATAATAAAAAAAAATTAAGGAAGAAAAAAATAGGACTTAGAAAGAGTAAAAAAAAAAACTTTAGAAAAATTTGGTAACCGAACCCGAACGTTCGGTTGGTTTCGGTTGAGAAAAGTTTTGAAAAACCGAACCCGAGCGTTCGGTTGGTTTCGGTTTTGGAAAATTTTGAAAAACCAAACCCGAGCGTTCGGTTGGTTTCGGTTTAAGAAAATTTTAAAAAACCGAACCCGAACCTTCGGTAGGTTTCGGTTTTGAAAAATTTTAGAAAACCAAGGGATTTAGGCTTGCAATAAGAAAATACTTTTGACAATAAGATAAACAACTTTGAACATGAAATGTACAACCAAGAAAACTACCTTTGTGGTGATGAGTGAGTCAGATTATGTAACCAAACCTGAACGTTCGGTCAATTTCGCTTCTTACGTTTGTGGTTGAGAGGTAGTTTGAGGTACTGACTCTGATTCCATCATACCTAGCCCTTGTAAAATTCTGTTGAATGATGCTTCAGGAAGAGCTTTGGTAAAGACGTCAGCTAGTTGATCAGTGGTTCGAACAAAGTGTACTTCAACGTTTCCAACTTCCACATGATCTTTGATGAAGTGATACCTCAGTGCTATGTGTTTGGTTTTGGAGTGTTGCACTGGGTTATGACAGATCCTAATTGCACTTTCAGAGTCACAATATAGTGGGATCTTCTTCATATTGAGTCCATAGTCTCGAAGTTGACTCTGGATCCAAATCACTTGAGAAGTGCAGGATGCAGCGGCCAGTGGTGCTTTTTCTGTCGAGTCCACATCCTCCAAGGTCTGCATCTGAGTAGGCTTGAACGAAGAAGCTTGAGTTGGAAGGATACCATAGACCTAAGGAAGCCGTTCGCTTGAGATATCGTAAAATGTTCTTCACTGCAAGCATGTGAGGTTCGCGTGGGTTTGCCTGAAATCTAGCACAATAACACACAGAAAACATGATGTCAGGCCTGCTAGCAGTAAGATACATTAGTGAGCCTATCATTTGACGATAGAGCGTGATATCAACAGCCGGTTTGTCCAGGGATGGAGTTAGTTTGGTGCCGAATGCCATTGGGACTTTGATTTTGGAATCTCCCATCATGCCAAATTTTGCTAAGAGAGTCTTCGTGTAAGCTTCCTGATTGATAAAGATGTCTTCGGGTCCCTGTCTAATATTTAAGCCAAGGAAAAAGTTAATAGGACCCATTGAGCTCATTTCAAATTTAGTCTCCATCAGCTTTCTGAATTCAGTTGTTAGGCTGGGATTCGTTGAACCAAAGATGATATCATCGACATAAATTTGAACGATCATAAGGTGGTTACCTTCCTTTTTGCGAAAGAAGGTTGGGTCAACCGAACCTTGTTTGAATTTAGACATCTTTAAGAATTTAGTTAGCGTTTCATACCAGGCTCTCGGAGCTTGTTTGAGTCCATACACAGCTTTATCCAGAATGTAGCAATGATTAGGATACTTTTCGTTCACGAAACCAGGAGGTTGCTCCACGTACACTGTTTCTTCGAGTTCTCCATTAAGAAATGCACATTTGACGTCCATTTGGAAAACTTCAAAGTTTTTGTGGGCAGCATAAGCAAGAAATATTCTTACAGATTCCAGCCTAGCTACAGGAGCGAAAGTCTCTTCATAATCAATCCCTTCCTCCTGACAATATCCTTTTACTACCAGACGAGCTTTGTTCCGTATAACGTTCCCTTCCTTGTCCATTTTATTCCTAAAGACCCATTTGAGACCAACAAACGAGGCATCTGGAGGAGTTGGAATGAGGCGCCAGACTTTGTTCCTCTCGAATTCGTTTAGTTCATCTTGCATCGCTTGAACCCAATCGGAGTGATCGAGAGCAGTGTTAACTGTCTTCGGTTCAACTTTTGATACGAATGAGTTAAACATGCAAAATTCAACTTTGGAAAATAAGGATGTCTGTTTTGCCTTGAGTTGTGATCGGGTCAGAACCTTTTCAGAGACATCCCCAACCACTTGAGAGATAGGATGATCTCTGGTCCATTTGGTGAGGGGAGGGTAGTTTGGATCAAAGGTTGGGTCCAGTTCAGCATTGATCATTTCTTTTGGCTCGGACTGGCTTTCGTAGTCGTATGACATATCAGCTTGCTCCCCCTCGATGTGTGAGCTATCAGGAATGCTTTGTGAAACTTGAGCTTCAGAGGTTTCTTGTGGTGCTGGGCTTTCAGGCGTTGATGCACCTTCGGATGGTGAAGCACTTTCGGTTGGAGAAGTACTTTCAGGAGCAGTTGGAGAGCTTGGCTCCCCCTCAACATGTGAGGTCGGCTGAGTTGATGATGGTTGATCCTCCCCCTCGACTGAAGCAGCGTTTGATGGAGGTTCGTCATAATTCGATCCCCCTTCATTCATTCTCCTGGCAGCTTCTTCGACAATTTGCTTCATGTGGTCTACCTTGTTGTCTGCTGCGCCTGCTTCTGAGAGAGTAGCTTTCTCTGGTTCGTCAAATAGCTCCATAAACTTCTCGAATAGATTAGCGATCGAGACTGTGACTTGGCCAGTTTGAGGAAAGATGTCCCCAGCAGTGTCTTCATTGGCCTTTAGCTTTTTGACATAGCAATCATCGAAAGTCACATAGTAAGTCTCTTCGATTTTCCTCGAACGCTTGTTTAATACTCTGTATGCTTTGGAAGTGAGAGAGTAGCCCAGAAAGATTCCCTCATCGGCTTTGACATCGAACTTGTTGCGGTGTTCTTTAGAGTTAAAGATAAAACACCGTGAGCCGAACACGTGGAAAAATTTCACATTGGGCTTCCTATTGTTGAGAATCTCATAAGGTGTGAGCGTGAATCGCTTGTTGAGATAAGACATGTGCTGTGTAAAACAAGCAGCAGAAATAGCATCAGCCCAAAAATAAAGAGGTAAGGAAGCGAAACTTAGCATGGTTCGGGCAGCTTCACACAGAGATCGGTTTCATCTTTCAACAATTTCGTTCTGTTGAGGTGTGTAGGGAGCTGAGAAGTTGTGACTTATTCCCTTTTCTGCCAGGAATTCTTCAAATTCTCTATTTTTGAATTCCAGACCATTGTCGCTCCTGATGTTGCGAACGACCTTCTTCAGCTGTACTTCAATCTGCTTGATAAACACCTTTAGCTTGTGAGTCGCTTCAGATTTAAGCTTTAGAAAGAACACCCATGTAAAACGCGAAAAGTCATCAACAATAACAAGTATATACTTGCTACCACCAATGCTTTCGATAGATGATGGACCACACAAATCAACATGAAGTAATTCAAGTGGTTCAACAACTTTAGTGTTTATTATAGATGGATGACTTTGACGACTCTGCTTCCCCATTTCACATGCAGCACACAAATGGTCTCTATCGAACTTGAGCAGTGGAAGACCTCAAACGTGACCTCCAGTGACAAGTTTGTTGATGTCCTTAAAGTTAAGATGAGAGAGCCTTCGGTGCCACAACCAGCTTTCGTCAGATTGTGCTTTTGATAACAGGCAGATAGCTGGGTTTCCTTTGATAGGTTTGAGGTTCAGAGGAAACATTTCACCTTTGCGTTCAGATTTGAGAATAACTTTCTTAGTCTCCTTCTCAATAATTTCAGAACCTTCATCGTCGAATGAGACTTTGAGACCGATACCTCCAACGAGCTGAGATACACTGATGAGGTTGTGTTGTAGTCCTTCCACGTATGCCACCTTCCTTATAGTGAAATCACCATTGGTAATCATTCCATAGCCCTTTATGGTGCCGAAGGAGTTGTTTCCAAACTTGACGTTGCCACCATTTGCAAGAGACCTGTATTCCCTGAGCTCTTCTTTCCTCCCTGTCATGTGACGCGAGCAACCACTATCGATGTACCATTCTTCGTCAAACTGCTCGTCACTTATAACCTGCAAAAATTAAGCAGATTTAGGAACCCAAAGTTTCTTGGGTCCACGTGAGCCTTTCACAGGTACAGGAATAGTAAGAGAGATGTCAACAAGATATGTTCGTTTTATTAGTGTTGTTTCATCTTTCTTTTTGATGGTAAATACTTTGATTTTATTAGGATTAGGTGCGTTCGGTTTAGACTCTGGTTTGGATGCAGAAACCTTCTGTTTGCCTTTTTGTTCAGCTGACGAATGAGATTTTTGAGAATGAACAGAATGAACTTTAGAGTGAGATGGAGATGAATTGGAAGAATTAGAAGAATTAGATGAGTGAGATTGAGAGGGCTTAGATTGAGATGACTTCTTGGCTGGAGACTCTAGGTGGCCTTTTTGCTTTTGATCATTGGTGGGACTGACCTTAGAGTTTTGATCTCTTTTGATTTCAGAACCGAACCTTTGCTTTCGGTTGGTTTCGTTCTCTGAACCGAACCTTTGCTTTCGGTTGGAGTTATTCTCAGAACCGAACCTCTGCTTTCGGTTGATGGTTTTCTCCGAACCGAACCTCTGCTTTTGGTTGTTGTATCTCTCTTGCGATTCGATAGGATTTTTCTCAGACTTTAGGTTCTTGTCTTGATGAGAGAAATAAGCATTCTGGGATTGCCAGAACTGTTTTCTTTCAGAGAGATTCTTCCTGTATCTCTGATTCCTTTGACGTTTCTGATTCCTCATCTGCTTCGGTTGATGATGGATGTTAGCTTTCATTTTTGGTTTCTCTTTGGTTGGTTCACTTTGAACTGAGGAAGTTTCACTAGATGGAGTATCTTCTTTTGCCGGACTTCCATTTTCTTGAGGAATGTCTTTCGTACCACTAGTACTTGGCACATCAAAATTATCTGGCTTGTTCAAGGGTTCTGGTACGTATCTACCTTTACTTTTCCATGAGGTCCTTTCAGATAACCCTACCGTTTCATCAGCATTATCGATTGGAGCGGACCAAAAAACTCATCGCAGCCATCAGCATTGTCTTCGTTTACAATTGCTGTGAGTTCAGCAGTTTGATGTTCGGTTACTCCTATGACCTTGTACACTTGATTTGGAGTGGTCCTAACCTTTTGATATACAACGGCTTTCTCTGCTAAGATCGGGGACTTTTGTTGGGACAATCGAGCGAACTCCACTGAATTTTCTGAAATTAGATTCTTGTGGTTTTCAGGTTCGCTTTTCACAAATTCTGAGCAGTCAACCGTGTCCTCTACCGAAATTTCACTCATATTGTCGTCCTCATTAAGTTCAGATGCATTTTCAACATCAATTTTGTTTTCTGAGCTCAAGTTGGAGTTTAAAGAGTCAAATTTTTTGTATGGTTTCGGTTCTCAGTTTAAGTCTATCATTTTCATCCAAAAGGTTTTTAAGCATGTCCTTATGGTCCTTGGATTTAATGAAAGATTCTATTTTGTCCAGTCCATACATATAGGTCGGATTGACGTCATCATATGATATCACACTCTCACAATTATAAGCTTCAGCATCAATTTCATCCTCCTTAAACTCAAGGAAGGGCAAAATCATGCGATGAATCTTTTGTCCTATTTCACAATCCAAGTGAAGCTGAGTAATATTAGTGTAAAGACGTTTGGCAATTAAACAAAAAACATTTCGCTGTTTTAATAACTTTAAATTGTCTCTTTGTAAATAAATGTTTTCATCTTTTGTTTTGACTAATTCTGACTCCTTCAATTCGATCCACATGCGCCGTTCTTCACTCTTCGAAGACACCCTGCTTAATTGATCAGTTAGGTTAGAATTGGTTACTCGAGTTTGAGTTAAACTACTATCTAGATGAGAGATTCTAGAATTAACCCTTTTTAGTTCTGTTTCATATGAGCATTGTGGTACTTTAAATGAAGCAAAAACCGTTTGTACCTTCTTGATCAGTTCATCGAGCTCGTTGAACTGTACGCTGAGCGGTTTGGCTGTAAAGCACATATCCTGCTGCTCCTTCGGTTCATTGCTTCCACCATCAGTGTTGTATCCCCTCATCTGAGATACGTCAGACACCATCAAGCATCTTCCTCCACTGCTTTCCTCTTTTGCCACACAAGCCTTTCCATGAGAGGGCTTCCTCACTTCATCATCTTCAGAATCAGTTGACCAAACCTCCACACCTCCGAACTCGTCATCAACAACCGAACCCTGCACAATTAGAGCATTCATAGAAGGGTTAGCGGTAGTTTTCTTCTTCCTTATCTCATCAAGCTTTTTCTGCAGCAAAGCTTCCTCATCCTTTTCCTCATCCTTTTCAGCCATCTTTTTGAGGACACAATCTTTTGCATAGTGGTTCTTTCCTCCACAATAGTAGCAGCTTACTCCAGAATCACCTTCTGCCTTCGGTTCCTTCTTAGACTCCTCAACCTTCGGTTCATCTTTAACCTTTTCTGAACTATAACTCCCCTACCAGTTCCGGTTTTTGTTGTTGGAGAATCTCTTCTTGATGAACCTCTTGGGGTTAGATACCATCATAGCATAATCTTCAGACGTGAGGTCATAATCCTCCAAGTTGAGGTCTTCGTCCTCCATCACAGCTTTACTTTTTGACAGGAGGGCCAGCGAACCTAGGCTTGAGACAACATTCTTCTCCTGCAACACAATCTTCTCCTGAGACTTGAGAATGCCCACCAGTTTCGCCAAGGAATATGATTTAAATTGCTCATGGGCTTTAACTGTAGACACCACTGCTCTCCACTCTGATCTTAGACCATCTAAAAACGTAACCTTCTGCTCAATAAGCTTCCTTTCGATGTCATGTTTGATCATCTTGCTAAGAAGATGATTGAAGCGATCGAACGTTTGGGTCACGGTTTCTTCGGCTCCTTGCCTGAATTCTCCAAACTCAGACAAGAGTAAGGTTTGGATAGAGTGTTCAAGATCCTCGTCTGTAGAGTACAATTCACGTAGCCTATCCCAAACTTCCTTTTCCGTCGTGCATGAACTTACCAACCTGAAAGTGTCGGACTGAAGGGCGAATCTCATCAATCTTAATGCCTTGATATTGCACTGGAATTTATCTTTTTCATCTTGCGCAATATCTTTAACATCCTTCAGTAGATCATTATACTCCTTTTAATTTTTAATAATCCTTGAAGTTGCAGAGTGAAAAAACGGTCCATTAATAATTGCTTCCCAGATGAGGTATCCATTATCCTCAGATCCTATAACATAGTCTTCAAAGTGATGCGCCCAGACTTCATAATCATGGGTGTATAGGATGGGAATCTTCGTGGTTGATCCAATGCTGTTGGAAATATTGATGGGATTCGATTGCGACTCGTCCATTATGATCGAATAACCTGTTCAAAGATCAGACTTGTAATAAATCAGATTAGGGCAAAACAATAAATATCAAGATACATCAATAATGAGATGACGGCTCAATAAATATCAGTAATTGCGGAAAACCCTAATTGAAACCTTTTTCACAGAAAAGAAGTGTATCGATTACACAGCCTCCTGCTCTGATACCAATTGATAAGATTTAAAAACTTAATCTTGAAGATCGATTAGATCTTAAACAGGTAAATAAAGATTAAACAGCAAGAACACGAAAACAATAAACAACTCAAGAATGAATCAAACGTGTCGAATGATTATAAAACAACCCTCAGAAGAGCTCGACAAAGAACATCAACTGTAGAGGGTTAGAAGGTTTACAGGAACGATAAAGAAAATCAAAGCTATCGTAATCTTCTCTATTGTATTCTTCATCATCTCTTTAATATGCATGCAAGCATATTCTTATATAGTAAACCTAACAGGCTCACGGTTGGACAGGCCCAAACCGGAGTACAAAACTATTGGACTATTAGCCGAGCCCAATGATGCAATACTAAATGAATCTACAACCCAACAACCGTAAATTTCAAAACAATTTTTCGCATTTTATAAAAACATAATTCATTCATTCTTCATAAAAACATCATTGTTTAAAACTCAATTCATAACATATATCAATCCCAAGATCTCATAACATAAAAACCCCGTGTGTGTACTGATCAAGCCGGCGCCTTTCCGCGATCCTCACTAGTACCTGAAACACATAACACAAAACACTATAAGCACAAAGCTTAGTGAGTTCCCTAAAATACCATATATAACACATATTAGCCACTCGAGGCTATAACTCTGTGGGTCCGTGCACCCAAAATCTGTGAACCCTCAGGTTCTAACTCTATAAACATGCACAACATAAATCACATAGAATAATGCAGTGCAACACATAACACATATATAGCATACAAACACTGTATCACATAACTCTGGATACCTACTCAAGGTTAAGTATAATGAGAAGACTCACCTCGGATATCTCAGTAAATCTCTGACTCGGTAAACTCTGGTCTAGCCCCTGCCTAATCACATAAAATAAATACTCTAATTAATACAACCCTCAGGGCTAGGCTAATCTCTTTCTCTCTATACATCCTCTAGGAAGGGTAAAAGACTATCCTACCCTTCTGATGACTCTAAGGTCCAAACATTTACTAACCCTAAAAGTCAACGGTCAACCTTGACCAAACTCGCCGAGTACACAACTGTGACTCGGCGAGTCCACACGTGTTCTTCACTCTCCTAGTCCTCATTCGACTCACTGAGTCAACCTTAACTCTGCAAATCATCACTGATCACAATCTGTGAAATGTCCCGACCCAACTCGCCGAGTCCGGCTCCTAACTCAGCGAGTACCATCGTGCACTCTGTCCTCTAGACTCCCTCTGACTCACCGAGTCGCTTCCCCAACTCAGTGAGTCACCAACTGTGTGACTATCGGGAAAACCCTCGTCCTACTCGCCGAGTCGGCTATTGAACTCAGCGAGTTCATGCCATGCTCAAGCTGAACTGACCTCCTGAGGTCAGATCCGCTCCTCTAAACCATAGATCCAACTTCCCAAAGCATTATAATCACGTAAAGCTAACATCTTGGTGCTCATGCAAAGGCTCAAAGGCCTTATTTGATGATATGGCCTCTAAAATGACATCCTAAGCTCATAACCTCCATTAACACCCATAAAGCTCAAGGGAAAAGGGTCTTTGGACCTCTTTGGGTCCAGATCTACAACACCAACACGAGAAGGGACCAATTACTCCATATAACCATCCTCTGAAGGGGCTAAAAAGCCCTAACTCTAAGAATTACACCATAAACCGAAGAAGGGTCGAATGAATACCTCAAAATGAAGTCTCTAAGCCCTGGAATCACTGGATTAGCACCCTCTTCAGCCTCCTCTTGTCTTGGTCCTCTTTTGTTTGCAAAAACACTAACAATGATCAAGAAATGACTCCTTTCCTCTCATAAACACTCTAGCTCACTTAGGGTTTCTCTCTGGGGTCTGGTAGCCGCAAATGACGGCCATAAGGCCCTTTAAATAGGCCCCAAACCCGAGGAATTAGGGTTTCATTAAACAGCGTGGACTCGCCGAGTCTAGCCATCCACCCAGAAAATGATTCGCGTCTCTACTTGGCGAGTCTACTCATCAACTCGCCGAGTTCTTCCACAAAACTTGAAATTAAACAAATAAATATAATACCTGAAATTTCGGATGTTACACAAAGATTATGTGAGACGCCAATCTTAGCCCTGCTGGAGGGCATGGAGGATTTTGTTGTATACTGCGATGCGTCCATCTCGGGTTTGGGCACGGTATTGATGCTGAGGGGGGCATGTTATAGCTTACACTTCGAGGCAGCTGAAGCCTCACGAGGCAAATTATCTGACGCATGATTTGGAGCTGGGGGCTTTTTTTTCGCCCTCAAGATTTGGCGCCATTACCTCCATGGGGTTCATTGTACAATTTACATGGACCACAAGAGCCTGAGGTATCTCATGGACCAACCAAATCTAAATATGAGGCAACGTCAGTGGCTTGATGTGGTGAAGGATTATGATTGCGGGATCCTCTACCATCCGGGGAAGGCTAATGTTGTGGCTGTTGCGCTTAGCCGCAAGGCAGCACGGATCAGTGACATCTATCTGAGGATGACAGTTATGACTCCACTGTTGGAGCAGATTCGGGAGGCCCAACAGGAGGCCATGAAGGTGGAACATAGGAAGAGTGAGCGAATTGTGGGTCAAGTTTCCTCCTTCGACTATGATAGTCGGGGATTATTGAATCTTCACCGTAGGGTGTGGGACCCATATCTTGGGGTGTGCGCCAGGTATTGATGGCAGAGGCGCACAAATCCAGGTTCTCTATCCATCCCGGGGCGACAAAGATGTACAAGGATCTTCGCCTCGATTATTGGTGGCCCTGTATGAAGAGGGACATAGCTTGGTTTGTGGAAAGGTGCCTAACCTGCAGGAGGGTCAAGGCTGAGCACCAGAGACCTCATGGAAAGGTCCAGCCATTGGATATCCTACTATGGAAGTGGGAGGATATTACTATGGACTTCATTACGAAGCTTCCCACGACCGCGTGAGGAGTGGATTCGATTTGAGTCATCGTGGATCGATTGACCAAGAGCGCCCATTTTGTTCTGATTCAGGAGAGTATTTCGGCCGAAAAGTTGGCTGACATCTATATCAGGGAGGTATTGGCGTGGCACGGGGTGCCACTTTCAGTGATTTCAGACAGGGACGTGCAGTTCACTTCCAGGTTTTGGAAGAAGTTTAATGACGAGCTGGGTACTCGACTGCATTTTAGCACCGCCTTTCACCCGCAGAAGGATGGTCAGAGCGAGTGGACCATCCAAACTCTGGAGGATACACTGCGGGAGTGTGTTTTAGACTTCATAGGTAGTTGGAATACTTACCTTTCGTAGGCTGAGTTCTCCTATAACAATAGCTATCATGCGAGTATCGACCGTCCTCCTTTCGATATGTTGTATGGGAGGAAGTGCAAGACCCCGATATGCTGGGGAGAGGTTTGGCAGAGGGTCATGAGGAGTACCGAAGTGGTACTCAAGACTATGGAGAGGAACCATCAGGTTCGGAGCAGGCTTCAGACTTCTTAGAGTCCATAGAAAAGCTATGCCGACAAGCGACGGTCAGACCTGGAGTTCCAACTCGAGGATACGGTACTCCTGAAGCTGTCGCAATGGAAGGGCGTCATTCGATTCAGGAAGCAGGGCAAGCTGGGCCCCAGGTATATTGGACCCTTCAGGGTTATAGCCCGGGTGGGCAAGGTAGCATATAGGCTGGATCTGTCAGCCAAACTCAGTCAGATTCATAGCACTTTTCACGTCTCCCAGTTGCGAAAATGTCTGGTGGACGATTCGGTAGTGGTGCCTCTAGAGGATATTCAAGTTGATGACAACCTGAACTACATCGAGCGGCCAGTGGCAATCCTTGACAGGAAGTCAAGGGATCTGAGGAACAAGAGGGTGGAGCTGGTAAAGGTGCAGTGGCAGCACCACAAGGGCTTAGAATGGACCTGGGAGCCAGAGGACGAGATGAGGGAGCATTACCCCGAGTTTTTTCAGGATCGAGCGGCAGACTTTGATGATGAAGTCTAAGATAAGTGGGGGAGATTTGTAACACCTGATTCCTGGTATGCCTATTATTCAAGTATTTTGTGTTTTTCTCTGGGACTCGACGAGTTGGAGGCCCAACTCGTCGAGTAAAGTCGTGACCTGCGGACAGTTTAAGTAACCTACTCGACGAGTCGGGGGACTGAATCAGCGAGTAGGTTCTGGTTGAATGAAACCCACCCTATATCTGAGGGTTTGCACCATATTTAAACACCTTATCTCAGCCTCCAACGTACTTGACCCGATTAACATGGTCCATTTGGGTTGCATGGCATCATGCATTTGGTTAGACTAAAATGAGAGAAATAACACTTAAGGTTTATTAATATATTATAAGTTCTAATATATTAATAATATTATTTAATTAGTATTGATCAAGAATTAATTAAGTGATCAAAAGAAGACTAATTAAATATATGGGTTGGTTGTGTAAATCAACCATACTTGTATAGTGCGCTAATGCTACATGGATTATCAAGTTGGGCTAAAACCCATAGGATGCTCCATGGTGTTTATAGAACCCATGGGTCATGGAAATGAAAATTCATGACAATTAGGGTTTACATGATGTAACCCGAATTATAACACATGATATAAGCTTCATGTTCTTCACCAAAATCGGCCACTAAGAGAACAAGTGAGGGCTAGCCAATTTATAAGTGTTCTTCATAGCTCTCTAAGTTATTCCAAGTGCATTTGGTGTTGTGTGAGACATTTGAGGCATCATACTTGAGGTGCTAGGCTCACAAGGTTTTCAAGGAATCGAAACTAGTACAAGGTATGTTTTCTTGCTTACTTTTATGTTTAAAAGTTCCCCATGTATGCTAGGTAGGTTATGAACCTTGGAAAAACAAATTTGCATGTATCATAGTAAAACATAGATCAAAGGTTTCTAGGGCTGCATGTACACCATAGGAGTGTTAGAATGCTCAAAACCCTTCAATGGTATCAGAGCCTAGGCTTGTTTGTTTGATACTTGATGCAAAATTATGAAAAAAACTCAGTTTTTTTGCACTCTGCAACATGAACTCGCCGAGTCCATGGGGGGACTCGACGAGTCCATGAGTAAACTCATTCTACTCGTCGAGTAGGTTCTTGCACTCAACGAGTAGGAACCACAGAATGTAGTTTTTCGAGTTTTTGCTGCTGGAAATGGACTAGAAACATTACCCTAAACTGTTTTGGTGCTATAAAACTTGTTTTAGATGGTGTAATTGTTATGCTAAACCATTTTCAATAGCTATTATCAAAATTTAAAGTTTTATATGGTTAATGTTATGATTCTTGAAATTGTTGATACGCATGTTCATGAACTTATGAGTTTAGAAGATCATAGGAATTATTTGTAACTTACTTGTTAGTTTAATTCTTGATCATTATGTGTTTTAATGGAATCCATAATTTGTCCTCAAGTTATGGATTTCCAAAAGTCATTCTTTTAAAGTCAATTAAAGAAACACATAGGTTACATAAAATGAAAAGTATCTCATTTTATTAAACCATTTAACTCATAAGTTATGAAAGATGAAAAGTTTTGAAAGCTACAAAACTTGCCCTCAAGTTTTGGAACATGTAAAGTCACTCTAAAAACTTTAGTTCCAAACCCTAGAATTTTAAAAGTTAAAATTCAACCCTTATACTTTATAATATTATAAGTTTAATAATAATTATATATCTATAAGAAAAATTCGTTTTACCGTTAGTAGGCGTCATTCACGAAGTCGGTCTATAAGAGGGGGGGTATAAGGTTGCTGCCTATAAAATGGCAGCTTAATGGGTGTCCACTCTCACCTACCGCTTCCTTGATCGGTGGAGGGTCGTTAGCCGAACAAGTACGACAAGGACTTTAAATTCTCATTAAAAGTATGATGAATATAAAGTAACTAAATGTTTTTATAAATTCCTAATCTTAGTTACTTTAGGAAAATATGAATAAGGTGCTAACCCATGAAATTACACTTTGCACTTTGATTAAGTCGTTAGTGGAGCGTGTGTGGTTAACCGACACACTAACCTAGACTTAACAAGGTAGGCAAAGGGTAACTTAATGTTTATCATAGTATCGGTGGAGCGCGTGTGGTTAACCGACACATCGATTGAGGGGTAAATATTAAGGGTACCAAGTAATTTGCATGGTTACTTCACACCTTGTTTTGTGATCCTCGACATCCCAGTCACAAAACCTAAAGGGCACATTCGAGATTGAAACATGCCATTGAAAAGTTCAATGAATCTCAAAGAATCTAGGAGTTTCAAAACCAATTAAAACCTATTAATTTATTTTGTTTTTCATGGTGGAAATTGGTGAATCGGCATTCACCTACCTTCAAATATCTTATAGCTTGGATTACGGCATCCCTCTTTTAAGTTATAAAATATTGTGTTGGGTCCTAGCCTTAATATTACATTGAGTGTTTTATTAAGGACTATTTTTATATCTAATCAAAACTTGTCTTTTTTTTTTCAGATGTCTTCCAACAATGCTGCTTCTGGATCAAACCCTACCGACTCCTTCTCTCTCATGAACCTTTGTAGGAGAGTCATCTTTAATGGATCCAACTTTAAGGATTGGATCAGGAACATCAGGATGGTCACTCGGTATAAGGACAAAGAATATGTCCTCGACAAGGAGCATAAAGAACTCGAGCCGTCTGCTACTCCTGAGGAGATCGTTGAATATCAAGCCCATGAAAGAGATGCTACTAAAGTGGCATGCATCATGTTGGCCACTATGACAGCCGAGCTCCAAAATTCCTATGAGGACTACTATCCTTTTAAGATGCGCCAGGATTTGATGGACTGCTACCATTAGAGTGCTCGTCAAGAGCTATATGAAATCATCTCCTCTATGATAACAACCCAGATGAAGGATGGTGAACCCATCACTGGCCACATGCAGAAAATGCAAAGGTATGTGGACCGTTTGCTGAAACTGAATGTGAACTTCCCCGAGGAGTTGGCAATAGACATCAGTTTGCACTCCTTACCTTCATGTTATGATCAATTCCGTATAACATACCACATGAACAAGGAGGAAGTTACACTCAGCAAATTTCAATGACTTATGAAGACCGCGGAAAGTGTTCTTAAAGGTTAGTCAGTTGTTACCACTCCTACTCCTACCGCGACCCCTATCTTGGCAATTGGGCAAGGCAAAGGAAACAAGAGTACGAACCCTTCGAAGGGCACCAAGGGTAAGACCCTTGATGGCTCCTTTTCAAGTGGAACCAAGAAAGGTTTCGTCACTCCTTCTGCTAACCCTAAAGAGGCGGAACGCTTCTATTGCCATGAAAAGTCGCACTGGAAGCGAAACTGCCCAAAGTACTAACAAGATGTGAAGGATGGGATAGTAAAACCCAACCATGCATGTACATACACTATATTGTCTAATAATTCACCCCATTCTAATTCTTGGGTCCTTGATACAGGATGTGGTATTCACATATGTACTAATTTGTAGGGACTAAGAAAAAGTGAGAATGTGGAGCATGGGAAGATAAACGTGATCATGGGGATAGGAAAGCTTCACCTGTCACCAACGTTAGAGTTTATTCTTTGTTGCTAAGTAGTGGATTAGTATTAGATTTGAATAAATGTTGTTACTCGTATGAATTGGCGAGAAATATTATTTACTTTCATGGTTTGTACAAACAAGGTTTTACCTTTTCATTTGATAATGATAGTGGTGGTATTAGTGCTTTCTTTAATAATGTTTTTTATTTTAAAGCATTACCTTGTGATGGTGTATATGAAACTGTGTCGGTTGTTGATAACCTAGGAAATAATGTATTGTGTATCGATTCTTCCACTAGCTTGGATACAACATCTTTATGGCATTTTCGTCTTGGACATGTAAGCAATAAACGCATAGTCCAAATCCAAAAGGATAGAGTCTTGGAGTCGTTTGAACTAAAGTCATATGATAGTTATGAATCTCGTTTGCTTGGGAAAATAACAAAGTCACCCTTCACTGGTACTTGTGCTAGGGGTGAGGGTATGATGGACATCATACACACTGATGTGTGTGGACCCTTCAGAACCGCCACAAGAGATGCTAACCGCTTCTATGTGACTTTTACCGATGATTTTAGTAGATATGGATGTGTCTACTTAATCAAGCATAACTCAGAGACCTTTGAAAGATTCAAAGATTTCAAGCAGGAAGTGGAGAATCAGTTGGGCAGGAACATTAAGATGCTTCGATCCGATCGAGGTGGTGAGTATCTTAGTATAGAGTTCTTTGACTATCTTAAGGAATGTGGGATTATCTCACAATTGACACCTCCCAGGACACCAAAACTTAATGGTGTTGCTGAGAGGCGCAATTACACCTTGTTGGATATGGTTCGTTCCATGATGAGTCGAGCTTCGCTACCAATCTCATTTTGTGGGTATGCCTTAGAGACTGCCGCCCATATCCTTAATCTAGTTCTTACAAAGAATGTTGCCGAAACACCTAATGAGATGTGGACCGGAAAAGTTCACAATCTGGACCACATCAAGATTTGCGGTTGTGAGGCTTTTGTGAGGCGCACGTCTCACGATAAGCTCGAACCTCGAAGTGAGAGGTGTATTTTCATCGGATACCCATAGAGATCCTTTTGTTACCTCTTCTACAAACCTAGTGATAATGTGGTCTTTGTAGCAAGGAGAGGAGTCTTTCGCGAGAGAGAATTCATGAGCCAAGCAAACAATGGGAGGAAAATTGACATTGAAGAAATTCAAGAGTCAAGTGGTTAAGGAACCTCAAACCCTAACAATCAACCTGAGGAGGAAACTCCTGTTGTTCCAACATAAGAGTTTGTACCTCTGAGGCGTTCCATGAGAGATAGGAATGCACCTGAGCATTACTACGGTTTCCATATTACTGTGGAAGGTGATACAGTTATCAGTGATAGCACACTGGTAAGTTTGGATGAACCTAACAGCTAAACGGAAGCCATGGCAGGCCCTGAGGGTGCTAAATGGAAAGAGGCTATGGAAAGCGAGATACAATCCATGTATGACAATCAAGTTTTGAACTTGGTTAACAATGTACCAGGTCGCAAGACAGTCGGGTGCAAATGGATCTTCAAGAAGAAGACCGACATGGATGGTAATGTACACACTTATAAGGTGCGACTGTTTGCAAAGGGCTTTTCTCAAACTCCGGGAGTTGATTATGATGAGACCTTTTCACCAGTAGCAAAGATTAAGTCTATTAGGGTTATGCTATCCATTGCTGCATTTCATGATTATGAAATATGGCAAATGGATGTCAAAACCGCTTTCCTTAATGGAAAGTTGGATGAGGATGTTTACATGAGTCAGCCAGAGGGTTTTGTCAGTACAGAGTACCCTAATAGAGTGTGTAAGCTTGAGAAATCCATTTATGGTTAAAGAAAGAACCTCACAGATGGAATCTTTGCTTCGATGAGAAAGTCAAAGAGTTTGGCTTTTCGACGAGTGAAGATGAATCTTGTGTATATGTCAAGGATAATGGGAGTATAGTCAGCTTTTCGGTACTGTATGTGGATGACATACTACTCATAGGAAATGACATCCCAACTTTGCAGGAAGTTAAGTCCTAGCTTGGGAAACTTTTCGCTATGAAGGACCTTGGAGAAGCTGCCTATATCCTAGGGATAAGGATTTTGAGAGACAGGAGTAAAAGACTAATTCGACTTAGTTAGAATACTTACTTGGAGAAGGTGTTGAATAGATTCAGCATGCAGAATTCCAAGAAAGGAGAGTTACCGATCCAGAGTAACGCCAGACTGAGTAAAACTCAAAGTCCGAGTATTGAGGCTGAGATACCAGAAATGAGTTGAATACCTTATGCTTCGGCTGTAGGATCGATCATGTATGCTATGACATGTACTCGACCTGATGTAGCCTTTGCTTTAAGTATGGTTAGCAGGTATTAGGGGAACCCTGGCAAGGCACACTAGACTGCGGTAAAGAATATCCTCAAGTACCTATGGAGGACTAAGGACTGGGTCCTTACCTTCGATAGGAGTGATGACTTGAGAGTATTGGGGTATAGTGATGCTAGCTTTCAGACTGATAGGGATAATTTCCGCTCTCAGTCAGGCTGGGTCTTTACCTTTAACGGAGGAGCAATTTCTTGGAAAAGTTCCAAGCAAGAGACAGTAGCTGATTCAACTTGCAAATCAGAGTATATTGTAACATCCGGATTCTCGGGTATCCTATGTTAAGTATTTATATGGAATCTATGAGAGGGACTCGGCGAGTAGGCGCTCAGACTCGCCGAGTAGGATCGCACATCTTTGGTGTGATTTAATGAAGGACTCGACGAGTCCATGAGTGGACTCAGCGAGTCCATGCTGTTTAATGAAACCCTAATTTCTCAGGTTTGGGACTTATTTAAGGACCCTTATAGCCACCATTTTTGGCTACCATACCCTTGAGTGAAACCCTAATAGTGCTTGAGCGTTTGTGAGGGAGAAGAAGCCATTATTGGACCTTTATGGGTTTGTTTTGCAAGAAGAAGTTGATTCCAGCTTAAAGGAGGCCAAGGAGCTTGCTTATTTGTGGATATCAAGCAAAGGACATCATCCTTGAGGTAGCATATCAATCATTTTTATGTTTTGTTAGAGAATCCATGGATCTAGGGTTTTCTATACCCTTTATTGGGTTGATTTGTTGGGAATAGGATCCCTTATCATGTTTAGATATCAGATCTAGATCCATAGTGGTCCAGAGAACTTATTCCATCTTGCTTTATGAGGAGTTATGGAAGAAATGGAGTTAGGATGTTGTATTTGGGGCTAAATCATCAAGTAGTGTCATTTGGACGTTGCATGAGTATCAAGTTTGAACCTTTACATGTTTATTGAGCTTAGGGAGGTTAGATTTATGGATTAGAGGAATAGGTCTGACCTCAGAAGATCATTTGAGTATGTGCATGGAATGAACTTGCCGAGTCCATGAGCGGACTCGACGAGTCGAGTCGGGGTTGCCCCGCGATTCGTGACAAGTGTAACTCATCGAGCGGAAGGAAGACTCGACGAGCCATGAGAGCCTGATAGGATTCAGAGGACCCGCTTGGACTCGCCGAGTGACCTTTGTGCACTCGATGAGTCAGGTCAAAGTTGACCATTGACTTTCGTTGACTTTAGGGTTCTAGTCAAGACTAATTCATGAGAGTTCAGGGAAGGGTAGAATGGCCTTCTACCCAGTCTATAGAGATGAGATCATGGGAGAGTATTAATTGGGAATGTTATTTGAATAATAGGAGGAGGCTAGGTCGGGACGTTGAGCACGAGAGTTTATCCGACTTCATTGAGGTGAGTCTTTTCCCTATACTTTACCTAGAGTGGTAATTAGAGTTTTGTGACGGAGTATTTGTATGTTTTTGCATGATGTGATTTGTATGTTATTTATGCTATGTATGTACCAGAGTTTTCAGAGTTAGGACCGTAAGGTCCTAAGAGTTAGGGCTAGAGGGCCTATAGATTTATGGGAATGGAGGGTCCTACTGAGACACATTGACCAGAGGGTCAACCAGAGTTATAGCCTCGAGTGGCTGATATGTATTGTGTGTGGTATTTTGGGGAACTCACTAAGCATTTATGCTTATAGTGTTGTGTTATGTGTTTCAGGTACCAGTGAGGATCGCGGGAAGGCGCCGAACTGATCAGTACACACATGAGGAGTTTTTATATTTTGATCTTGGGATGTGATGTTATGTTTGACTATGTGATATAATGGTGTTTTTATAATGATTATGAATGAAAATGTGTTTTATAAAATGTGAAAAATTATTTTGAAAATTTGGGCGTTACAAGTTGGTATCAGAGCCTTGGTTTGAGGGATTTGGGTACACCTTCGGGCATAACTGAACTCAAACTGAGGATTTGGAAGATTTTCAAAATAAAATTTACAAAATTTTTCTCAAGAGTAAAAAGTTTTTGAAAGAGCAGAGCAGAGCAGTGTGTACGATCAGCTAGCGCCCGAACATTGATTTCCCAAAATACCCTTACATTATGAGTTATAAGACATGTTATGATAGGATATGCAAGATAGAGTAGGCTAGGAATTCTTATTAGCACTAGAGTGGCCTGATTTCTGATGCCTTAGCCTAGGGATTTTGCTGCTAGGAGATGTTTGAGAGTGAATAGATAGCAGCGAGGAGCTTATGAGAGATCTGCTAGAGAGTAGACTATGCATAGAGAGAGAATAGAGTACTTGGGATTTGGAATCCTAGGAGGTAGACTTAGGATGAATATTGATGCGGTGTGGACGGTAGTATTGGGCCCGTACTAGCGAAAGCACCGGATCAGTGCGCAACCCAAGTAAGAATCCTTAGGGTACCAGGGATCAAGTAGGATTGGGATATCGAGTGTGTGTACATTCAAGCAAGTCTCTGATATCTTGTGTTGTGTTTCAGAGAGACATCATGGTGGGGACACACCACATGCCAGGGAATAGTGAGGGGGTGTGAGCGATGAGGAGCTCCGCCAGATGATTCATGATGAGGTGGCTGCTGCCATCTATGCTGAGATTCCAGAGATGTTCGGGTCTATCAAGACCACCCTGATCGAGACTTTTGATGAGTGTTATGCTGCTCTTACTGATGTTGCTGTTGCTGCAGCCACTGCGGCCGTTGCTGCTGCCAGACCGCAGGGGGGTGACGCGTTGCTGTACCGGGAGTTCAGCAACATGAAGCCACCAGAGTTTGATGGGACTCAGGATCCGATAGCTGCGATTAGGTGGATCTCTGTCATTGATGGGTGCTTCTACACATGTTCATGTCCGGAGCATCTGAGGGTTCGGTTTGCGCTGAACCAGTTTCGCCTGGGGGCGAAGGATTGGTGGAAGTTTGTGACAGCGCACTATTCTTCTACAGAGCTTGCTGCGGTGACCTGGGAGAGGTTCACTGCTATGTTTCATGATGAGTACGTTCCCCCGGTGGAAAGGGAGCGTTTGGCCCATGAGTTCTTGACCCTCAAGTAGGGTATAGAGTCTGTTACTGTGATCACCAGGATGTTTCATGAGAGGGCGATGTTCTGCCCTGAGCACGTGTCTTCTGAGCAGGCACGTATGAGCCGTTATTTGAGCATTTTGAGGAGAGACATCGGCGAGATCGTGGCGAACTCGACGTACCAGACATTTTCCGAGCTTCAGGCAAATGCCCGAAAGAGGGAGATTGAGCTAGAGACTCAGGCCAGGCAGGAGGCAGAGTCTCGGGGGGGAGGGATCGGCGACCGATGCAATCCCAGCCGGCTGCCAAGCGGGCTAAGTCCGCCGATTCGAGATTTGGGAACTAGAAGGGCCGCACTTGTGGCAAGTGCGGCAAGAGTCATGAGGGGTGTGCAGAGCAGGGTCTTGCTACAAGTGTGGCAAGGAGGGGCATATGGACAAGGATTGCCCCAAGGGGTTTGCAGTTTGTTTTCATTGCAACCAGACTGGACACCAGAAGGCCGAGTGTCCGCAGTTGTGAGGGTCAGCTCAGGGAGCTTCTCAGGGGTTTGTCCCTGCTGTTGTTCGAACTACAGAGAGTCGGCTGGTGAAGGTCGAGGCGCCGAAGGCTCGTGGGAGAGCCTTCCAGTTGACAGCGTAGGAGGTCCGTGCAGTACCTGATGTTGTGGCTGGTATGTATTCTTTCTTATGTTTATTTTGAGTTTGTGGTGTTATGCTTATATTGTGATATGCGTAGGTACATTTCTTGTGTCTGCCTTGGTGTTATTTCACTCGGGTGCGAGTCGGTCTTTTGTGTCGTTATCCTTTAGTCAGCACATCAGTATTTGTCGTGAGGCATTGATTCGACCATTGCGAGTTTCCATAGCTGACGAGAGAGCAGTGTATGCCACTGATGTGATTCGAGGATGTGTACTCGAGATATTCGGCGTTGAGTTTCCGATTGATTTGGTCCTGATTGCTATGGAGGATGTCTGTGTCATCGTGGCCATGGACTGGTTGAGTAGATTTGGAGCGGTTATCGACTGCGAGCGACAACTGGTAACCATACGAGACCCTAGTGGGGGAGTTCTTACGGCTTATGGCGAGGGTACCTGTTCTGGGTCGGCATTTTGTTCAGCCGCGAGAGCGAGGCAGAGTCTACAACAGGGTTGTAATGGGTATGTGGCTTATGTGATGGATACGAGGATAGGTGCAGAGAGATCAAGGTCGGTTGATGAGGTCCCGATAGTGCGTGAGTTCCCGGATGTTTTCCCCGAGGAGTTGTCGGGTGTGCATCCCGAGAGGCAGGTGGAGTTCCGTATTGATTTGGTTCCGGGGGCAGCGCCTATCGCCAAGGCGCCTTATCGCCTTACACCTCTAGAGATGCAGGAGTTGTCCTCGCAGCTTCGGGAACTGCTGGGGAAGGGGTTTATATGGCCAAGTAGCTCACCGTGGGGAGCTCCGATCCTTTTTTTCATGAAGAAGGATGGTTCACATCGGATATGCATTGATTACCGGGAGTTGAACAAGATGACGGTCAAGAACCGTTACCCCTTACCGAGGATCAACGATTTGTTCGATCAGTTGCAGGGAGCGTGTCACAATCAGGAATTTTTGTGCCTTGTAACTACAACACTTAAGTCAAATTATGAATCCAAAAACATAAGGGCATGTATGATGCTTACTCTATGACAACAAAATTTCAATCAAATACACCATACAAGCACTACAAATTGTCAACAAGCAATTGGAAACCCTAGAAGTTCTTGTTTAGGTCCATTTTGGACTAGGACTTTCTTATTGGGCCCAATGGACCAATAAGCTTCCAATTTGACTATCTTGGGTTTAGAACTCTTGAATGGGCTCTAATTGGACCCATTTCCAATTAATTCAATATTTTGGGCCATATTGGGCCTAAAATGAAATAGATTAATTATATGAACCATTTTGGACCATAATTAACCTAATCTAGCCTAATAAAGCATAAAAATCACATTTATATTTTTTTTTGGGCCAAAAATCACCCAACCTAACTATAACATGGGCTTAAGGGAAAAAAGCCCAAAAACCTCCTCTCACCCTCCCCATTCTCGGCCCAAGCCCAAAGGAAAGGAAGAAGTTGACTTATTGCATGACACCTCACTTTTATAAGGGGGATATCCATGTTTTACACTTCAAACATCCATGCAATCTCATCTTTTCATGCAAGAACTCTCTTCTTCTCCCTCTCTCTCTCATTCTCGGCCGATTCCAAACACACACACACACACAATTCTCTCACAAATCTCTCAAGGAAACTCCCTCCACTCTTCATCAAGATCTCGAATTTTAGAAGGTTTTTCAAGAAGATATTTCCACAAATTCTTCATCTAAGGTAAGATTATGCTTGGATCTATGATCTAGATTCTTTGTTTTATCAAAAATCTCTTTCTAATCCATGCAAAAATCATGATCACTCTCTTAGAAACTCCCTAAGTTCGAAATCAACAAGGGAAGACTTGTTAGAGCCGAAAACAACATCAAACTTCTTCCAATCTTCTCCAAAACCGAAACCCAACTCAAGGTGAGCTTCATACCCCCTATTTTCGGTTTTTATAAGTTTTGTGGGGGAGAATACAAGCAAATGTGTAGATCTATGAGTATATGTATGCTTTGTGTGATTTCTATGCTTATATATATGAACATATGTGATTATGGTGTTGGTACTAGTCAAAAAGAACTTAGAAACCGAGATCTACAATATGTTGAATGAAATAAGTATAACTTATATTATTTCACACAAATCAAGTCTAGAAAAATAACCAAGTTGGTCAATATGAACATCTTTGGGCTTAAAACCCATTTTTGGGCTCAAAATGCTAAAAATACAAAACTAAAGAGCCCAAAATGAGAAAATATAAATTCTGAAGGATGAGATGAGTCAAAACAGTTTCTAATATGTATTTTCTGAAAATTTACACTTTTGAACGGTTAAAATGTGAATTTTTAAACATAATGGGCCAAAAATAGACTTTTCGGCCCAATAAAGCCCCAAATTGCGAGATTTTTAATTTGGAGGGGCTGAAACTGCACATTTCTGTAAAACAGGGGACTACTAGTGTACCGAGTCCATTTCAAGGGTTAAAAATGCTTTTCAAATTTAAAAGGGACCAAAGATGCAAAAATTTTCCATTTTGGGTCAAAATTGTAAAATTTGCGAAAATGGAGGTTTCAACCGAGAAAATTTCATTTTGAGGGACTAAAACTGTTTATCAAGTAAGTTTGGGCTGAAAAATATCTTTTCAACAAGTTTTGATACTAAAGTGTCAAGAAAAATGGTTTAAGGACTAAAATGGAAATTCTTTTATATAAAGGGTTAAAAGTGTAAATTTTATCCAAGAAGGGGGCATCAAAAAGAAAAACTCTAATGTTTAAAACAATAAATCCTTTAAGATACAATACGAGTACCACGACTACCGGCGAAACGTAATACACCCTCAACACCAAAATCGTTACCAAACGAATTGATTCGGTCTCGAATCAATAACGAATCAAAAATCAATAAACAATGATACTTCAATACACACGTGGAAATTTACGGGAAGTCAATACACACGCGGAAATGCACAAGAAGTCAATACATCATCTTTGGGCCCGAAAGTTTCAAATCGTGCTTGTTGGGCCTAGCTAGCCCAATGACATGATCTTTAGGCCCGAAGGAAACGCGCTTAGATGTTGTTGGGTCTTATACGACCTAATTCTGTGTAAAAGGACTTTCAATAGCTTTTGTGTTGTTGGGCCCCAAGGGTCCTTTGGTACTGCTAGTAAAGTCTAGAAGTCAAATGCGAGTCGGGCCAAGGGCCTTTTGCATTCACGATAGCCTTGAACGACTTATGGAAATAACGGGGGCTTCACACCCTCTTTTCTCCTAGGTTGTGGGGCTATGAGAAGTCAGGGTGGTTGGATTAAGTGAGTAGTACGGACGACGCCTAAGGGATCGTTTGTATAGTTGTAAGCTAGTCATTTTCATTAATGCGTGATTATAACAACTCACAACCCATAATTAATCCCATGTCACCTGGAATTATCGAATACAAACGTCGCAACGACATAACAATATATAAAACACGTAATTTAAAGTATTAGGAAAACATCGGGTTTTCCTAGGGATTTCAACACTTACACCTATGTGATGCTTACAAAGTTTAACAATTATTCACGCTTATAGAAATCAACAAGCATATTTACGGATCTTCACACTTTTTCTTACTTACAATAATCTTTTTAGAAAATATCGGATTTTCTGGTGGTTTTCAAAATAATACAAATCATTACTTTTCAAACATTACTTATGAACTCACCAACATTTCATATGTTGACGTTTTTCCAAAATACTTGTATTCTCAGGTAACAGGTAAATCGAAGGAAAATGTACCCAGTGATATCATGATGTTTTGTTTAATTAATATTGAACGGTTTATGTTTTGGAATTGTAATGTGTAAAAACAGTGTGCTGAATGTAAACACTGATGGTTGTAATATTTCAATGCATGGTGACGAATGATGTTATGATTCATGTATATTCATTGTGATGGTATTCAATTGAGTCACAATAGCCCTCAGACGTTTCCGCCGTCTGGTTCGGGGGTGTGACAGAGCGTCTTGGTTCTCCAAGATTGATTTGAGGTCTGAATATCATCAGATGAGGGTGCATGATGAGGATATCCAGAAGACAACGTTCAGGACTCGTTATGGGCATTACGAGTTCTTCGTGATGCCTTTCGGGCTCACCAATGCATCGGTGGTGTTCATGGATCTCATGAACAGGGTGTGCAGGCCGATGTTGGATCGTTCGTTGATCGTGTTCATCGATGATATATTGGTGTATTCGAGGTCCAAAGAGCAACATGAGGAGCATTTGAGGGAAATCCTCGGAGTTCTGAGATCGAAGAGGTTGTACGCCAAATTCTCCAAGTGTGATTTTTGGTTACGGGAGGTCTAGTTTCTAGGGAACCTCGTCAACCAGAATGGGATATTGGTTGATCCGGCCAAGATTGAGGCAGTGATGAGCTGGGAGGTACCGAGATCCCCTTCAGAGATCAGGAGTTTCCTGGGGTTGGCCGGATATTATCGGAGATTCATTCAGGATTTCTCCAGGATTGCGGTTCCTCTCACCAGGCTGACCCGGAAGGGCGTGGATTTCAGTTGGGGCCCGGAGCAGCAGGCCTCATTCAAGACACTTCGCCATAGATTGTGCGAAGCCCCAGTGTTGGCCCTCCTGGAGGGAATGGAGGGCTTTGTGGTATTTTGTGACGCGTCGATATCGAGTCTGGGCGCGGTACTGATGCAGAGAGGGCATGTGATAGCATACACATCGAGGCAGTTGAAACCTCATGAGACGAGGTATCCTACGCATGATCTGGAGTTGGGGGCTATGGTGTTCGCCCTCAAGATCTGGCGTCACTATTTGTATAGGGTTCGGTGTACCATATACACGGACCACAAGGGCTTGAAGTATCTGATGGATAAGCCCAACCTGAACATGCGTCAGAGGATATGGTTAGTCGTGGTAAAGGATTATGAGTGTGAGATCCTGTACCACCCGGGCAAGGCTAACGTAGTAGCCGATGCTTTGAGTCGTAGGGCAGAGAGTGCCCCTTTTCGAGATGTTTGTATGAGGTTGACAGTGATGAAAATGGTGTTGGACACCATTCGGGAGGCCCAAGTGGAGGCCATGAGACCGGAGAACCGCAAGTGAGAGCGGGTGATTGGGCAGATATCAGAGTTCATTGCCGATAGCCGGGGGCTTATGACCTTCCAGGGCCAGATTTGGGTGCCATTTGAGGGTGGGGCACGTGCTATTTTGATGAAGGAGGCGCACAGGTCGAGGTTTTCGATCCATCCAGGGGCCACTAATATGTATTTGGACCTGAAAAGAGATTATTGGTGGCCCTGTATGAAGAGGGATGTGGCTTGGTTTGTAGAGAGGTGCTTTGTCACACCCCCAAACCAAGGATGGCGGAAACGTCCAGGGGTGGAGGACTTCATGTACAGTATCACAACAACATGTATAATAGTGCTCAAAGTAAATACAACCATCATAAATATAATTGAAAAAGGTACACCAAAGTATATGTTTACATGTTTCAAAATCAATTACATTGTGATGATAAAAATAAATTGTTGACGGTTTAACGTCCCATCCTCAAAGCGCTGAAGTTCTCCTGTTTCACTGATTTCCTGAGAATACAAGTAGTTTTGAAAAGTGTCAACAATTAAGTTGGTGAGTTCATAAGAGTTTTGTTTGGAGTAGAAACCGTTTTCCTTTTTAAAAGCGATAGGATATGAATCCAGAAAATCCAATATTTTCTTAGTTAGGTGTAGACAAAATATTCCTGTATGATGTGTTGATGAACCCTAGATTGACCCGTAGATTTCCTCTATAATCATCCAGCGTATATAAGTTATAGAAGATTTAAGTCAGATAAAACGTCGAATGTAGTGGGTCTGCCCTAGGTCCACAACCCAACGAGGAACAGGAGATGAGGCGGGCACCACCAATTCTAAGCCAATCCAGACTAAATTCTTGTATGACTCAAGCATATACGCTCAATGATTATAGTTGAAGTCTAACAATGCTAACCTTTAATGTGAATATAACCTATACATACCATAGTTCACCGGGGAGTAATAGAGATTAGTGAACCTGAACTATGCATATGATAGCTTATCAAAAGTGATGGTGAATATAACCTATATGATGTGTTAATGTATCCTAGATTGACCCGTAGATTTCCCCTATAATTGTCCAGCGTATATAAGTTATAGAAGATTTAAGTTAGATAAAACGTCGAATGTAGTGGGTCTGCCCTAGGTCCACAACCCAACGAGGAACAGGAGATGAGGCGGGCACCACCAATTCTAAGCCAATCCAGACTAAATTCTTGTATGACTCAAGCATATACGCTCAACGATTATAGTTGAAGTCTAACAATGTGAACCTTTAATGTGAATATAACCTATACATATCATAGTTCACCGGGGAGTAATAGAGATTAGTGAACCTGAACTATGCATATGAATAGCTTATCGAAAGTGATGTGATGGTGAATATAACCTATACATATCAAAAGTGATGATGAATGTGAATATAACCTATACATATCATAGTTCACCGGGGAGTAATAGAGATTAGTGAACCTGAACTATGCATATGAATAGCTTATCGAAAGTGATGGTGAATTCCTTTCTTGTAATTAAGTTCCTAGGGTAGATGAAACATAAACTATACCTATTATAGTTTATTACTTTGTTTGTAATATGTATTTACCATAACTATACCGATTATAACTAACGCGTTCGTTTGTGGGGGTATAATGGCTTAACTATACTTAATATAGATTATCTTAATCGTCCATAGCGGCAATAACTCTTTTGTAAGTGTAAGACCTTTAATATTGTGTTTGTTATATAAATAACCCTAAACTATACCTATTATAGTTTATCGATTGATTTCGTGGGAAATGAGCATAGGCCTTACTTGTCATAGTTTATCAATGTTTATATTTTAATGGATATAGCCTCGTAATATCGTATATATATATATATATATATATATATATATATATATATATATATATATATATATATATATATATATATATATATATATATATTTGTCATACTTGTGAAGGTGTAAATCCACTTGTTTTCTGATGTATGTCTATGTAAGAATACAAAATTTGTCATATATTGCAACTACACATAATCACATAACAATGTATACCTTGCTCAACATGTTACAAGGTGAAATGAAATTTATTGTGTTTTTCTGTTAATAACATTTTCTGTAACTGTTATTGGAAAAATTGTAGAAAAATCATAAAATGTCCAAATCAGGTTCTGTAACTTCTGAGAGTTTGGAAAATGAGTATAGTTTGTTCATAATTTTTATTATAATTTTTAATGACCTCTAACTTGGGTGAAAAAGTCCATAATCACAGACTGGTCCGGATTGATGTTTGAAATGATAGACAGTTTTGTAAAAATCACCATAAATTGTAGAAAAATCGTATGGAGATGTGCAAGTAGTCATTTTAAAGCTAAGAAGTGGAACTACATGCACCTAAAACAGTTTTGAAAACAAAAATATTTAAGATGTCCAAAACAGTCCGTGAATGGAGTGAAACTTTTCTGATGAAAGCTGTTAGAAAAATGTAGTTATGTTCTAAGTATTTTAACTTGTATTCCCCCCCTAAAAACTTGAGAAAAACATGAAAATGTAGGGGTATGAACTCACCTTGTGTGATTTCAGTAGATAAGTGTTGAAGAAGAGAAGTGTTCAACCCAAGAACACTTGAAGAATCACTTGAAGATTCGAAGTTCTAACACAAATATAATGGAGTTTGTGTAAGCTATCCATGATTTGAGTGGAAATAAGTGAGATAATCATAAAGAGAATGGATTATGCTTACCAAATGTGGAGGAAAGACTCAAGATCAGCCCTTGAATCTTGAATTTCTAGAGAGAGAAAGTGAGAGAGAAAAGAGTTTGATCTTCTTGTGAAATGAGAGCAAATGAGAGAAAATGAGGAGAGAGGATGATTATCCAGCTCTCAAAAACGTGAGGATGGCTTGTGAGGGAGGTAAAAGGTACAAGGTATGGTGGAAAGGAGTGTGGGTGGTCATGGAGTGGGTATGGGGGTTGCTTGCGTCATAAAATAAGGTAAAGTCAACACTCTACCTTTGTACTTTACCTACTCCTATTTGGATAAGATTTTACCCTTAAAATATGATTAAATTATTAATTTAGGGGTCTTATATTTTAAAATAAAGTTTTGGGTGAAAATCCCATGTTAAAATAATTAAAAATGGGTTTAAAACGCAAAAATACGCAAAAATGGGTGAAAAATGAACTTTCCAGCGAGACCCTTCGGATCTCGGCCGAGGTTCGGTCAGGGGAGGTGCTGGTCTCGGAAGCGAAGGCGCGAGCCAGAAGAAGGAGCGAAGGCGGGGTTCGTCCGAAGGCTCGGTCCGATAAGGAGTCAGAAGCGAAAGTCAGGGATTCGGTCCGAAGTGATGCTAGAACCGAAGGGACTGTTGTGAACAGTAATGAACAGTACTTTCGGTTCGGACCTTCCTTCTATGCGAGGTTCGGTTCGGACCTTCCTTCTATGCGCGATTCGGCTCGGATGAACAGTGACTTCGGTTCGGTTCATGGGTCAGCAGCTTCGGTTCGGTTCATGAACAGTACTCTCGGTTCGGACCTTCATGAATAGTACTTTCGGTTCGGTTCATGAATAGTACTTTCGGTTCGGAGGGTTCGTTTCCTTAAGTCCGTTTTTCGCGTAGACTTCCGTTTTTGGGCTATTTTTGCCAAATTCGAGGGTCGGGATGCCCCGAATGATTATAGAAAGTTGGGGAGAGATTTCGAGAGAGATTTGAGAGAGATTCCACATACTCAGAGAGATTTGGGAGAGATTTGACATTCTTGGAGAGATTTCACATACAAAGAGATATGTGGGAGAGATTTC
This sequence comes from Lactuca sativa, assembly GCF_002870075.4. NCBI lineage: Eukaryota > Viridiplantae > Streptophyta > Magnoliopsida > Asterales > Asteraceae > Lactuca > Lactuca sativa. Next base: position 176,445,835 of record NC_056623.2, read on the forward strand.
ACATACTTAGAGAGATTTGGGAGAGATTTGACATACTTGGAGAGATTTCACATACAAAGAGATATGTGGGAGAGATTTCACATACTTAGAGAGATTTGGGAGAGATTTGACATACTTGGAGAGATTTCACATACAAAGAGATATGTGGGAGAGATTTCACATACTTAGAGAGATTTGGGAGAGATTTGACATTCTTGGAGAGATTTCACATACAAAGAGATATGTGGGAGAGATTTCACATACTTAGAGAGATTTGGGAGAGATTTGACATACTTGGAGAGATTTCACATACTTAGAGAGATTTGGGAGAGATTTGACATACTTGGAGAGATGTCACATACTTAGAGAGATTTGGGAGAGATTTGACATACTTGGAGAGATTTCACATACAAAGAGATATGTGGGAGAGATTTCACATACTTAGAGAGATTTGGGAGAGATTTGACATACTTGGAGAGATTTCACATACAAAGAGATATGTGGGAGAGATTTCACATACTTAGAGAGATTTGGGAGAGATTTGACATACTTGGAGAGATTTCACATACAAAGAGATATGTGGGAGAGATTTCACATACTTAGAGAGGTTTGGGAGAGATTTGACATACTAAGAGATAGAGTGAAAACGATTGAGAGAGGTTTCATTGGTGACCTTTTTGAGTGTTCGGCTTTGCAATGCAGGGTCCGTAAGTCCCGTTACGCCTTGTTTAAGGATCTTGCATACTCCCGATGAGTATGCAACATTGTTTTATCGGTTTGGCTCGCCACGTACCTCAGTTTTAGGTTAAGGAGATCTAGGTGTACGCACTTTTTGATTTAGGATCTCTCGTTAGAATAGAGAGTTGTTTAGGAGTTACTTATCATAAGCTCTAGCACTTACGGCAAGATGAGTGGACCGGTTTGACTTGTTGACTTTCGTTGACTTTGACTTGACTGAAAATTGACGGTTGTCACATGCTTGACCTGTCGCAGGGTTAAGGCTGAGCACCAGTGTCCGCATGGAAAGTTGCAGCCGCTTGAGGCTCCCCTGTGGAAGTGGGAACAAATTTCCATGGATTTTATCACTAAATTGTCGAGGACTGTGAGAGGCGTCGATGCAATTTGGGTGATCGTCGATCGGCTGACAAAGAACGCTCATTTTCTTGCTACTAGTGAGAGCTCTTCCGTAGAGAGACTAGCAGAAGTGTATGTAAGAGAGGTGGTATTGTGGCATGGTGTACCGATCTCGATTGTGTCGGACCGAGATGTGTGTTTCACTTCCAGGTTTTGGAAGAGGTTCCATGAGGAGTTGGGTACTAGGCTGCATTTCAGTATCGCTTACCACCCGCAGACGGACGGACAAAGTGAGCGGACGATTTAGACGCTCGAGGACATGCTTCGGGCATATGTGTTGGACTTCGGAGGAAGTTGGGACATGTATCTGCCTTTGGCTGAATTTTCTTATAACAACAGCCACCATTCGAGCATTGGTATGCCTCCCTTTGAGTTATTGTATGGGAGGAGGTGTTGGACTCCCATTTGTTGGGGAGAGGTAGGGCAGCGAGTGATGGGCGACACTGAGATAGTGCTTCAGATGACAAAGTAGATACAGCAGGTTAGACAGAGATTGCTGACGGCCTAGAGTCGCCAGAAGAGTTACGCAGATAGGCGTCGATACGAGCTCGAGTTCCAAGTTGGAGATTTTGTACTCCTGAAAGTGTCTCCTTGGAAAGGAGTGATCCGATTTAGGAAAAGGGGCAAGTTGGGGCCCCGTTATATTGGACCGTTAAGGGTTATTGCGAGGGTGGGAAGGGTAGCATATCGATTAGAGCTACATGCGGAGTTGAGCCAGATTCATGATACCTTCCACGTGTCGTAGTTGAGGAAATGTTTAGCCGACGAGTCGGCAGTGGTAACTTTGGAGGATGTTCAGGTGGATGCCAGTCTGAATTATGCGGAAAGGCCAATCGCGATCTGGGATCAGAAGATCAAAGTTCTGAGGAACAAGAAGGTGTCACTAGTTCAGGTCCAGTGGCAACATCGGAAAGCATCCGAGCTGACCTAGGAGCCAGAGTCGGAGATGCGGGTGCAACATCCAGAGTTGCTTGCCGACCAGGACTTCAAGGGCGAAGTCTGATTCTAGTGTGGGAGAATTGTAACATCCGGATTCCCAGGTATCCTATGTTAAGTATTTATATGGAATCTATGAGAGGGACTCGGCGAGTAGGCACTCAGAAACACCGAGTAGGATCGCGCATCTTCGGTCTGATTTAATGAAGGACTCGGCGAGTCCATGAGTGGACTCGGCGAGTCCACGCTGTTTAATAAAACCCTAATTTCTCGGGTTTGGGACCTATTTAAGAACCCTTATAGCCACCATTTGTGGCTACCAGACCCTTGAGTGAAACCCTAATAGTGCTTGAGCATTTGTGAGTGAGAAGAGGCCATTATTGGACCTTTGTGGGTTTGTTTTGCAAGAAGAAGTTGATTCCAACTTAGAGGAGGCCAAGGAGGTTGCATATTTGTGGATTTCAAGCAAAGTACATCATCCTTGAGGTAGCATATCGATCATTTTTCTGTTTTGTTAGAGAATCCATGGATCTAGGGTTTTCTATACCCTTTATTGTGTTGATTTGTTGGGAATATGGTCCCTTATCATGTTTAGATATCAGATCTAGATCCATTGTGGTCCAAAGGACTTATTCCATCTTGCTTTATGAGGAGTTATGAAAGAAATGGACTTAGGATGTTGTATTTGGGGCTAAATCATCAAGTAGTGACATTTTGACGTTGCATGAGTATCATGTTTGAACCTTTACGTGTTTATTGAGCTTGGGGAGGTTAGATTTATGGATTAGAGGAACAGATCTGACCTCAGAAGGTCATTTGAGTATGTGCATGGAATGAACTCGCCGAGTCCATGAGCGGACTCGACGAGTCGAGTCGGGGTTGCCCCGCGATTCGTGACAGGTGTAACTCGTCGAGCGGAAGGAAGACTCGACGAGCCATGAGAACCTGATAGGATTCAGAGGACCCACTTGGACTCGCTGAGTCACCTTTGTGCACTCGACGAGTCGGGTCAAAGTTGACCGTTGACTTTCGTTGACTTTAGGGTTCTGGTCAAGACTGTTTCATGAGAGTTGAGGGAAGGGTAGAATGGCCTTCTATCCAGTCTATAGAGATGAGATCATGGGAGAGTATTAATCGGGAATGTTATTTGAATAATAGGAGGAGGCTAGGTCGGGACGTTGAGCATGAGAGTTTATCCGACTTCATTGAGGTGAGTCTTCTCACTATACTTTACCTAGAGTGGTAATTAGAGTTATGTGACAGAGTATTTGTATGTTTTTGCATGATGTGATTTCTATGTGATTTATGTTATGTATGTGCCAGAGTTTTCAGAGTTAGGACCGTAAGGTCCTAAGAGTTAGGGCCAGAGGGCCCACAGAGTTATGGGAATGGAGGGTCCTACTGAGACACATTGACCAGAGGGTCAACCAGAGTTATAGCCTCTAGTGGCTGATATGTATTGTGTGTGGTATTTTGGGGAACTCACTAAGCATTTATGCTTACAGTGTTGTGTTATGTGTTTCAAGTACCAGTGAGGATCGCGGGAAGGGGTCGGCCTGATCAGTACACACACGAGGAGTTTTTATATTTTGATCTTGGGATGTGATGTTATGTTTGACTATGTGATACAATGGTGTTTTTTTAACGATTATGAATGAAAATGTGTTTTATAAAATGAGAACAATTATTTTGAAATTTTGGGCATTACATATATAGTGGCAAGCGAGGCAGCAAAGGAGGCTATATAGCTAAACAACTTCATTAGAGACCTTGGAGTTGTACCAGCTATAAAGAAGCCTATACAAATTTTCTATGATAGTGAAAGCGCAGTTACCTTAGCCAAGGAACCAAGGGATCACGGGAGATCCAGACACTTCGACAGAAAAATACCATTTCATCAGACATTGAATAGAAGGACTCCTTGTGGCAAAGAGGGTATCATTGGATGAGAACCCGGAAGATCCCCTCACAAAGGGACTGGGTATGGTTAAGCATCTCCAGCATGCAAGGTGCATAAGGCTGAAGGATGATATTAGTTTTAGTAGTTATATAGCTTTGAAATGTGTAAAGTGTAATTGACATTTGATGATGAATAAAAGTTGTATTTATTTATGAGTAAAGTGTTGCTATCCTTTATCAATCGTTTACTATCATTTCATTTTGCATGTTTTGACTTCCGGAATAATTATGCTATGTTATTTCATATTATTCAAATTCTCCACAGTCGGTCATATGTTGGAAGTAGATATGAATTAAGACTTTCATGGGTTGGCTTTTAGAGGTCTAAGATGTTGGACATAGCTACAACACTCATGAGTGCTCATAAGTTCTGAGTATTGGATTCAACCCACGCTCACTGGTATCACTTCATGGAATTTATCTCGAGTGATCGTGAGACAGTAATATCATATAAGTCTTCAAACCTAGAGATATGACTTGTTGCGTATAAGTTGGTTATACATTGATTGTACGAAAACGCATTGGTAACTCGATGTTATAAAACGTGCATTTGTGTATGATTCAAAAAGTAGTAGAACAAGCACCTGAGTCGAAGTTTATCTGTTCTTTCTTGGATTAGAAGTGATATCTGGGCCCCTCGATGATTTTATGTTGACCCATGTACCAGGCCCGGTCAGAACTAAGTTGATGTGTTCAATTAAGTTCTATGTCAAGCAAATCAGAAATCGAGAAACAAACTGTTGGACAATAAGTAAGACGTTGTTCCATGTATTGTCCGGCTGATATCTAGAACATAGGATTATATGATCACTTATCTTAAATGGCGTATCATCATCATCTCAGTTCCGTGAGACCTTGAAAGAGCTACGATTGCTGATCGGTTCCTAAAGTCATTCTTGAAGTTATAGTTATTAGACTTATCCATGTGGGAGACTATTGGATTAGGTGTCTAAGTTCATAACTATTTTTGGAATGTACTTGACCCGATTAGCATGGTCCATTTGGGTTGCATGGCATCATGCATTTGGATAGACTAAAATGAGAGAAATAACACTTAAGGTTTATTAATATATTATAAGTTCTAATATATTAATAATATTATTTAATTAGTATTGATCAAAAATTAATTTGGAATTAATTAAGTAATCAAAAGAAGACTAATTAAATATATATGGGTTGATTGTGTAAATCAACCATACTTGTATAGTGGGCTAATGCTACATGGATTATCAAGTTGGGCTAAAACCCATAGGATGCTCCATGGAGGCTCCATGGTGTTTATAGAACCCATGGGTGATGGAAATGAAAAGTCATGACAATTAGGGTTTACATGGTGTAACCCTAATTGTAACACACTATATAAGCTTCATGCTCTTCACTAAAATCGGCCACTAAGAGAACAAGTGAGGGCTAGCTGATTTCTAAGTGTTCTTCATTTCTCTAAGTTATTCCAATTGCATTTGGTGTTGTGTGAGACATTTGAGCCATCACACTTGAGGTGCTAGGCTCACAAGGTTTTCAAGAAATCCAAACTACTACAAGGTATGTTTTCTTGCTTACTTTTATGTTTAAAAGTTCCCCATGTATGTTAGATAGGTTATGAACCTTGGAAAAACAAATTTGCATGTATCATATTAAAACATATATCTAAGGTTTCTAGGGTTGCATGTACACCATATGAGTGTTAGAATGCTCAAAACCCTTATGTTGGAGCGACAAGGGTAGTAGCAGCGTGAATAGCAACAATTTGTTCTTTCTTGGCGGGGTCTTGTGCCGGTTGGTTCTTTTTTTGTTTCAAAACTTTCTTTTATTGTCACTCCCTTTCGTTTGCTTGGGGATAGGGGCCATGATGCCTTGGCGGAATCCATGATCGATGAGTCTCTAGGCCAAGCATTTGGCACAGTCAAAAGTAATCAGGTTTGAGGCTAACATGTTCCCTTGAATTTGGGGGGATAGTCCCCAGATGTATCTCTCCAAGTTTTTACTCTCTGGGGTGACCATCCTGGAACACAATACTGCTAGATCACTGAATCTGGCTGTATAGGCTATGATCTCAGATCTTGTCATTTTGAGGTTCCACAGCTCCTGTTCCATCTTTTGTACTTCGCCCCTTGGGCAATACTCTTCCAGCATTAAAATCTTCAAGTCCTCCCGGCTCATCGAATTCGCCACCAGGAGGGTCAATGACTTGACATGGTCGTTCCACCAGGTAAGGGCCCTGTAAGAGAAAGTGCAAGCTGCAAATTTGACTTTTCTTGCTTTGGGGCACGCATAAATTTCAAAGATCGATTCATTTTTCTCAAACCATTGCATTAGGGTGATGACACCTCTGATTCCAATGAAAGATTTGGGTTTGCCATTAGTGAAGTCTTTGTAGGAACATTCCCTTGAGCGTCCCTGACTGTCTCTTTGGTTAGTATTTGTAGTACCATTTCCTGCCCCACTGGTACCATTGGCGCTGATGTGTGACATGGCGGATGTCACAACGGCTGTTACAGCAGTCTAGAAAATAGTAAGGTCGAATTGTGGAGGTGGTGGCGATGGTGGTGGTGCTGCGGTGGTGTTGTTGAAATGCCTGTTAGATTTTTGCAGTGGCATTCTTTTGCCATAAGGTTAAAGATGAAATGATAGTAACTCTTCAGTAGTGTTTATAAGTCGGATATCTTTGAACTAGATTATATCGGTTCTATATGTATTGTGTTCCAACTTTAAAGTATTTGCAAGCAATTCATAATAGAAGTCTATGTGAAATAAACTTATGAATTTTTATAGTGACGGCCCAAATGAAAATTTGTGACTTTATCCATACCAGGTCCTTCTAAAATCACTCTGTGTATACAAGTTATATATAATTAAGATTGAATAGCCTGTCGGATAAGTGGTTCTACCCTAAGCCCATAACCAAACAAGGAATAAGACTTAAAGCAGACTCACAAATCCTAAGTCTACATGATCTTAATTATATATGACTCTGACGTACACTAAGCAATCATAGATTCACCATGAGTAACCAATTTGTAAAAACAGGGTTATGAAACTTGTGGTAACTCTCCCAATGAAATAAAGAGCATGCCAATTTCATTGATATGTTTTAGTACATAGTGTTTGGAAAATTTGACCTCGATGCAGGTGTACATTACATCAATGTAAAGGAAAATTCTGATAGCATCACGAACACTTGAATAGTGTAGTCACATATTCGTAGGGTCGAATCTATATGTAGAAAAGAGTAGCACCAATGCCTATTCTTAAACCTAGTGTATATCAAAATGTGAGTAGTGTATGCACTACTCGTGGCGAGTGTTTCTCTGAGGACCATGAAATGAAGATATGAAAGTCTGTATTGCCCTAGTCTTCGTTCTGGCTTCTGTCACTTGATGTTCTGCTTCTATCACATGTCCTTCTAATGCGGCTTGACGTTCCCGAAACTCTCTAACCATGGCTCAAGTTACTGTTACTTTCTCCTGAAAAGCCTTGGTGTGGTTCCTAGTTTGATCATGGTCTTCGTCTAAGCGGCGAAGGTGAACTATGGTGACCTCAATGGTGGCAGCAACTTCCATGATGTGGTTGGCGGATGTCCTTGCTTGTTCACCATGGTGAGCGATGCGATGAACTATGACAAGGAGAGCCCTCTCTATTGATCCCACTCTGTCGAGGTTGTAGAAACCTCGTTCCATACCATAGGGAGGGCGATGGCCCTGTTCCTGGGTCCATCTTTTCAAATCTACCACCCATCAAGGCGTCGGGCCCTGAAAGTTCCATCTGGGAGCGGGTTTTTGGACAGCCTGGGGTGGATTGTAGACCTCTGGTTCTTAGTATGTGTCGTCCTCATCCTCCTCCTCTTCTTCTTCCTCTGAATTGTCTTTGGGGTCTTCCTCGATTATTTCTTCAGGATCCTCCTCTTGATCCTCTTCGATCCAACCACCATTTCTTTGTATATGAGAAATATAAAGCTTAAGTGTATAATTTTGTAATATTTTTAAGGGATAATAAAATTTTAATAGAAATTTTTTTAATGAAATTTTTGTGATGTGACCCATACCGGGCCCTCCTATAATTACTTAGTGTATACACGCTGTATATAATCAAGATTGAATAGACCATCGAATAAGTAGCTCTACTCTAAACCAACAACCAAACAAGGAACAAGATTTAAAGCGGGATTACAATCCTCAGTATATAGAGTCTTAATTATATATAGACTTAACGTATACACTTTGCGATTATAGATCTACCGGTAAGGGTCCTTAGTTTTTATGTGAAGGATTTGATTTATTCTGGTGAGAAGGTCCTTTACGACTACTAGTTTTAAACAATATCAAGGCTTAAACATTGTTGTTACGGTTCTTATAGTGTCATAAAATACTCCTATAGTATTTTAAACTTTTATGTTTGGTTCTAGAGTTTCTTCGTATGAGGGGTTGGTAAGTTTTAGACTTGTTGTTCATTCTGACCATTCCTCGACATACGTTGGTCATATCCCGGATAAGTATAGTTGATTAGATTATATTCATCCCCGATCTGATTACATACCCTGAGGCCTATTCGTAGTGCTCAACTAATCTCAATACTTTTTGTTTTGTTACTGTTATGATACTAAACTAGTGAGTATGATGGTACTTATACTTTTATAAAAATATAATAATATTTTAAAGTATACTTGTACGAAAATGTTACGTCAGAGAGTCTAAAGTAATCGTGTTTGTTTCCATAAAATCTAATATTTTCCATAAAATGATTTGTAAGCCGTTCGTTCGTAAAATGATAGTGTTTGTTCCAGAAAATCCAATAATTTCTATAAAATGAATTATAGTCTTAAATGTTCCAAAACCGAAATGTATAAGTTTTCTGTACTTAAAGTTTGTAATATGTAGTTTTAATTTGCATAAAACCATTTAAAAGTACGTTAGCCCTGTAAACCAAAATGTATTGTTAATACCCCATGTGAGTTGGTGTAACCATGCTAGCGACTAGTTGGCATGTGACGACGTTCTTCAGGCGCCGAAATGTTATGACATTTGTCACCCCAGACCTGCCGGTCTAACTGAAGCTAACAGTTTAGGAGCGAGATTTTCAGTCCGTATAGATCTATACACAAGTATCACGCTCTCCCTACAAGAGATTTTGGTTTATAATACAGGACTTAAGTTATGTACTTAAAAGTACGGTGAAGCCAAATGTCTCATAAAAAATGTATCAACAGGTTTACGTATGAAAAATTGCATTTTATTGTAAATGTATGTATTACCCTTTCATAGTGCTTATATAACGTAAAATAATTATATTTTTATGTAATTATTTCTTTGTCCCAAAAGGGTAAAATAGCATGAATATTCCCCAAACTATACTTATTATAGTTTGTAAATGTATGTTCCGTTGAAATGAAAACCTTGCATTTTAACTACTTTTTATGTAAAAGTTTATAAACTTTGGTAGTAACGTTATTTTATGTATTTAACATTTTCATGTAAAATGTATATAAAATGTAAGAAATCATAAGTAAAGGTTTGCATTTTAACACAAGTTTTCTTGTGCTTCACTTGTATTCCCCCCGCCTAAAATATAGAAAAAGACATGAAAAATGTAGGGGTATGAACTCACCTTCCATGAATTTGCGGTTTGATAACGAGGTGACGGTGATGATCTTAAAATTACAACACTTGAAGGTAGTCGTCTCCTAATCATTTTTAACACATAATAATGTGTAAATTTGATGAACTAAAATGAAATATATTTGCAAGAACATTAGATTAGATGAGAAATACTTACAACAATCCTTCAATTAGTTTGGAAGATGATCTTTTTTTTGAAAGAAAACAAGAATGGGAAGAATGGGTATGAAGACTTTAGAGAATATGAGGTGAATTTGTTTAACTGTGAATGAAGAATGGTGAAAGACTTCCTAATTGTGGTTTATATATGGGAGAAAAGATAATGTGATGTGAGGTTTTGCATTGGTTTGTGTAATTAATTGTATTGGGAAAACAATTCACAGATCAAGTGGCACCAAAATATCTAATTATTTATGAGATTTCGGCCAAGGTTTCACCAAAATCCAAGGAGATTTTGGTTTACGCCAACCAAAACCACTTTATGATTTCAGTCTTCGCACAAACTGAAATCACATGTGATTTTGGTCATGGCTCAAACCGAAATCACATGTGATTTTGGCCTAGTGCCAACCAAAATCCCATGTTCTTTGTGGATTGATTCTTTTGACCTTTGAATCATTTACTTCATTGTTGACTTGTTGACTTGGGAAAGTTTATTACGTCATGGTTTTTAACACACACACACACACACACACACACACATATATATATATATATATATATATAAACTTATATAAACATGCCCTCTTGGATTTCAAAGTTTTATTGCATCAAGTTACGTTGTGAATTCACTTGTACATGGTTAAAATTTAGACTTTGCTTGTTCTAGGATTTTCCAGTTGTCACAAACATGGACTAAGTTTACCTCATTTTTCCAAAACGTATCATCCCTTTCCATGGCGATACTTTTAATAATACTCGGTTGCCAACCTGAAACTCCAAAGGCTTGCGCCTCCTATCCGCGTAGCTCTTTTTTCGATCTCAAAATGCTTTCAGTAGTTCTCGTATCCAAACGATTCTTCTCTGATGTTTCCCGTATGATCTCTGGGCCGGTCAGAGAGCTATTGGTCGCTTGACCCTTAGCAAGTTGAGTGTGTCCAACTTCAGCCCAACATAATGGTGATCTGCACTTACGTTTGTATAGTGCCTCAAACAGAGCAGCTTTGATGCTGGCATGGTAGTTAATTTTATAAGAGAAATCAATCTGTAGGTGAGCGTCCCATGCTTTGTCAAAGTCCATCATACAAGTACGAAGCATATCTTCCAATGTTTGACTGGTTCGATTACTCTGACCATTTGTTTGTGGATGGTAGGTTGTACTCATATCGAGTCGGGTCCCCATGGATTTTTGCAATGACTGCAAAAAACGTGAAGTGAACCGGCCGTCCCTATCTGAGATTATAGATAATGGCACACCACGAGGTCTTACGATGTCCTTGAGATACGTTTTTGTTAGCTTTTCCATATTATCTGTCTCTTTGGTTGGTAGGAAGTGCGTGTATTTGGTCAGTCTTTCTACGATCACCCAAATGGTATCGTGTCCACCCGCAGTCTTGGGCAACTTTGTTATGAAGTCCATGCTAATCCGCTCCCACTTCCACTCGGGTATTTCTGGTTGTTGTAACAGCGCAGAGGGCTTCTGGTATTCTACTTTGACCTTAACACATGTTAGGCATTTTCCTACGTAAGTGGCAATCTTTTCTTACATGTTTGGCCACCAATACAACCTTTTTAGGTCGTGGTACATCTTGTCTGCCCTAGGGTGAATGGAGTATTTTTTTCTTGGGTGCCTCATTCATGATCAAATCCCTAAGATCGCCAAACTTTAGTGTCCAGATTCGATTCTTAAAGCATTGTACTTCGTCTTCTATGGGTTTAAAGTTCTTGTCCATGTTAGGTTTTGAGCATTCTAACACTCCTAAGTGTACATGCAACCCTAAATACCTTGGATATATGGTTTCTCTATTATACATGTAAATATGAATATTCCAAGGTGTTACCCTAACTAGCATACAATCTTTTGATACTTGGGTAATAAAATGGATAGAATACGTACCTTGGAGATGTAGCTTGACTCCATGAAGCTTGAGAGCCTAGTTCCCCAAATGTGAAACCTCAAATGGTTCACACAACATCACCAACACATGGAATAACCATGAGAAAAAGGCACATGAACTCTAGAAATCGGTTTTCCCTCTTGTGTATACACTAGTGCCAATTTCACCAACCAATGGGGTCTTTATATAGTGTGGCTATTAGGGTTACACCATGTAACCCATGAATTTACCCATTCCTTATGCTCCATGGGTTTTAACCTCCATGGAGTATCCATGGGTCACCACATGGGTTAATCCCAAGAGAAGGCTTGAAATCAAATCCATCTTAATACGAAATTTTGAAATAAAAAAACATAAGGAATCTTGGATCATAAGCCCACATATATAAGAATTAATGATTTACACAATCAATCCCCATATATTCAATTAGTCTCTTTTGATCACTAAATTAAGTCCAAATTAATTCTTGATCAATACTAATTAAATAACATGATTTCATATTAATATATTAGAACTTATACTATATTAATATGTCACAAATGTCCTCTTCTCATAAACGGTCTATCCAAATGTTCCGATGCCATGACGAGTCGGGTCAAGTACATACCAATTATAGTTATGGACTTAGACACTAATCCAACAGTCTCCCACTTGGATAAGTCTAAAAATATTATTGTGTATGACTTCAAGAACCAACTGGCAATCGTAGCTCTCAAAAGCCGATGTCAAACTCTGACCTTGTCGATGAACTCTGACCTTTGTCAATGACTTGTCCATTAGATAAGGGATCATATATTCCTCCATTCTAGATATCATATGGACTGAGACATGGATTATAAATCATTCTCTCTGTCCATTTGTTTTTTCCTGATTTCCGATTTATGATGACTGACTGATTGAACAGATCAAATCAGTCCTGGCTTGGCCAAGCACTCACATGTGTCATCATCAAATCATCGAGGGGCCTACACATATCACTTTTATCCTGAAGGTAAAAGGAATGTGTTAGGTCCAGTTTTGTGTTGCGTCCTTTGGGCTCGTTAGCTAGTCCAAGTTTTGTCTCCGGTATGGGCCTGTCCATCCGTGAGTTTTATGTAGGGTTTATTATAAATAGATGCTTGCATGCACCCTAGAACGTAACGATTAGATAAGAATTGATAGAGATTTTCAAGTGTATTCATCGTTCTTATTTTGTAACCCTAGAATCCTCTACAGCGGAAGTTCTTAATCGAGCTCTGCTGAGGATTGAGTTAATCTAATCATTCGACTTATTCAGATCCATACTTGTGTTTTATCTCACTGTTTTTTATGTTCTTTATTTACCTGTTACAAAGATCTAATCGATCAAAGAGTTTTTATAACTCATCAATTGGTATCAGAGCAGGAGGCTGTGTAATTCATACACATCTCTTCTATGAAAGAAGCGATTAGGGTTATTCCGCATTAACTGATATTTATTGAGCCGTCATTCCATAATTGACGTAACTCAGCATTTATTTGTTTTGCCCTAATATTACTTATTACAAGTCTGATCTTTCAAACAGGATAAATGATCAAGCATGGATGATTCTCAATCTAATCCTATCAACATCTCAAACAGCATTGGATCAACGACAAAGATTCATATTCTTTACACCCAGGATTACGAAGTTTGGGCGCATCATTTTGAAGATTATGTCATCGGATCTGAAGATAATGGGTATCTTATTTGGGAAGCAATTGTGTCTGGACCATTTGCTCACTCAGGAACATCCAAGATCATTAAAACTCAGAAAGAATATAATGATCTGTTAAAAGATGTAAAAGACATTACTCAAGACGAAAAGGAAAAGTTTCAGTGCAACATTAAAGCATTGAGACTGATCCGATTCGCTCTTCAATCTGATACATTTAGGTTGGTGAGTTCCTGCAGTACCGCTAAAGAAATCTGGGACAGGTTGCGAGAGCTATATTCCACAGATGAAGATTTGGACCATTCTATTCGGACCTTGCTTTTGTCTGAGTTTGGTGAATTTAAGCAGAATTCTGACGAAACTATCACTCAGACGTTTGATCGCTTCAATCATCTTCTTAGCAAGATGATCAAACATGAATAGAAAGGAAGTTGTTTGAACATAAGGTCACCTTTTTGAATGGCCTAAGATCTGAATGGAGAGCTGTCGTGTCTACAGTTAAAGCTCATGAGCAGTTCAAGTCATATTCATTGGCAAAGCTGGTGGGAATTCTGAAATCCCAAGAAAAGATTGTCATGCAAGAGAAGAATATGGTCTCAAGTTTGGGGTCCTTGGCTCTCCTATCAAAAGGCAAGAATGCAGTGGAAGACGAAGATCTGAACCTAGAGGACTATGATCTTACGTCGGAAGATTATGCTATGATGGTGTCCAATCCCAAGAGGTTCATCAAGAAGAGGTTTCCTACCAATAAAAACAGAAATTCGCAAAGGAGCTATAGTTCTGAAAAGGTAAGGGAGGAGCCGAAGACAGAGGAACCAAAGAAAGAGCCGAAAGTTGAAGGAGATTCTGGCGTTAGTTGCTATTATTGTGGAGGAAAGAACCATTATGCTAAAGATTGTGTTCTGAAGAAAATGGCAGAGAAAGATGAAGAAAAAGATGAAGAGGCTGTCTTAATGAAAAAGCTTGAAGAGATCAAGAGAAAGAAAGTTGATACTAACCCTTCCATGAATGCTCTTATTGTACAGGGTTCGGCAGAGGATGACGAGTTCGGTGGCGTGCAGGTATGGTCAACCGACTCAGAGGATGATGAAGTGAGAAAGCCTTCACATGGAAAGGCATATGTTGCAAGAGGTGATGAAAGCAGTGGAATGTGTTTAGTGGTGACTGATGTATCTCACATGAGGGGATACAATACAGATGGCGGAAATGAGGACACCAAGGAGCGAGAGGACTTATGCTTCACAGCAAAACCTCTCAGTGTGCAGATCAATGAGCTTGATGAATTGATCAAGAAGGTACAATCTCTTTTTATTTCATTCAAAGTCCCACAGAAATCATATGAAAAAGAATTAAATAGCTTAAATTCAAGAATCTCAAATCTGGATAGTTGTTTAACTCAAACACGGGTCACCAATTCTAACCTAACTGACCAAATAAGCAGGGTGTCATCCAAGAGTGAGGAGCGAAGGATGTGGATAGAGAAAAAAGAGTCGGAGTTGATAAAGTCTAAGGATGAAAACATTTATTTACAAAGAGACAATTTAAAACTTTTAAAACAGAGAAATGTTTTTTGTTTGATTGCTAAACGACTTTATGCTAACATCACTCAATTACATCTGAATTGTGAAATAGGGTAGAAAATTCATCGCATGATTTTACCCTTCCTTGAGTTTAAGGAAGATGAAATCGATGCTGAAGCATATAACTGCGAAAGTGTTGTATCGTCTGATGATGTGAATCCCACTTACATGTATGGTCTGGACAAAATAGAATCTTTCATAAAGTCCAAGGACCATAAGGACATGCTGAAAAACCTTTTGGATGAAAACGATAAGCTGAAACTAAGGACCGAAACCATACAAAAATTTGACTCATTGAATGCCAATTTAAGTTCAGAAAATAAAATTGATGTTGAAAACGCATTTGAACTTAATGAGGACGATGATATGAGTGTAATTTCTGTAGAGGATGAAGTCGACTGTTATGAGTTTGTCAAGAGCGAACCCGAAAACCACAAAAATCTAATTTTTCAAAATTCTGTGGAGTTTGCTCGTTTGTCCTAAAATAAGTCCCCGATTCTTGAAGAAAAAGTAGTTGTGTACCAAAAGGTGAGAACAACGCCAAATCAGGTATATAAGGTCACAGGAGTAACCGAGCATCAAACAGCCGAACTCACTGCCATAGTGAACGAAGATAACGCAGATAGCTATGATGAGTTTTTCTGGTCTGCTCCTATAGATAATGCTGATGAAACTGTTGGTCTGTCAGAGCGGACGTCCTGGAAAACCAAAGCCAGATATGTACCAGAGCCAGTGAACAAGCCTGACAACTTCAACGTGCCAAGCACTAGTGGTACAAAAGAAGTTCATGTAGAAGAAGTCACTTCCACAAGCGAAACATCATCTGTGAAAAGTGAACCGGCTGACAAGAAGCAGAAGCAAAAGGCTAACATCCACAAACAGCCGAAACAAGTGAAGGATCAAAAGAAGCAAAGGAATCAAAGATACAAAAAGAATCTCTCTGAGCGAAAGCAGTTTTGGCGCTCTCAAAACAATCATTTCTCTTATCATGATAGAAATTCAAAGTCAGAGAAAAAGGCTTTCGGGCCACATGAGAAACCTAACCAAAAGGACAGGTTCGGTTCAGAGAGCAACACTATCCGAAAGGACAGGTTCGGTTCAGAGAGCAACAACAACCGAAAGGACAGGTTCGGTCCCGAAAGCAATAGCTACCGAACGTCCAGGTTCGGTCCCTCCAATGACCAAAAACAAAAGGGTCATATCGAACCGCAAGTCAGAAGAAATTCCCACTCTAATTCTTCTAGTTCTCAATTCTCTCCTAAACCCAATTTTGTTCGTGCACAAAATTCTAAATCGTCAATGAATCTGAAAGGAAAATCGAAGATTTCCTCTGTCCAGAAAGACCGAAAGCAGTCTAAAGCCCAAACATCAAAACCTGAAACCAAAACGAATGTGGCTAATCCTAACAAAATCAAAGTATACACCATTAAGAAGAAAGATGAAACAACATTAATAAAAAGAACATATCTTGTTGATGTTTCTCTTACTATTCCTGTTCCTATGAAAGGCTCACGTGGACCCAAGAAACTTTGGGTTCCTAAATCTGCTTAATTTTTGCAAGTTATTAGTGACGAGCAGTTCGACGAAGAATGGTATATTGACAGTGGCTGCTCACGTCACATGACAGGGAGGAAGGAGGAGCTAAGGGAGTTTCGATCTCTTCAGAATGGTGGGAATGTCAAGTTCGGGAACAACTCATATGGAACGATAAAGGGTTATGGGATGATAACCAATGGAGACTTCACAATAAGAAAGGTGGCGTACGTTGAAGGGCTACAGCATAATCTCATCAGTGTATCTCAACTGGTAGGAGGTACCAGTCTCAAAGTTTCATTTGACGATGAGGGTTCAGAAATCATAGAAAAGAAAAAAAAAAGAGTGATTCTCAAATCAGAATGCAAAGGCGAAATGTTTCCTCTCAATCTCAAACCTATCAAAGGAAATCCAGCTATATGTCTTTTATCCAAAGCACATTCTGACGAAAGTTGGTTGTGGCACCGAAGGCTCTCACACCTTAACTTCAAAGACATCAACAAGCTTGTCACAGGAGGTCATGTTAGGGGTCTCCCATTGCTCAAGTTTGATCGAAAACATTTGTGTGCTGCATGTGAAATGGGGAAGCAAAGTCGTCAAAGTCATCCATCTATTATAAACACAAATGTTGTTGAACCACTTGAGTTGCTTCACATCGACTTATGTGGTCCATCATCAATAGAAAGCATTGGCGGTAGCAAATATATCCTTGTTATTGTTGATGATTTTTCACGTTTTACATGGGTGTTCTTTCTGAAGCACAAATATGAGGCTACTCTCAAGCTAAAGATGTTTATTAAGCAGGTTGAAATGCAACTGAGAAAAGTCGTTCGCAACATCGGGAGCGACAATGGACTGGAGTTCAAGAACAAAGAGTTTGAAAACTTTTTGGCAGAAAAAGGAACCAGTCACAACTTCTCAGCTCCCTACACACCTCAACAGAACGGAATTGTCGAAAAACGAAACCGATCCCTGTGTGAGGCGGCCCGAACCATGCTTAGTTTCGCTTCTCTTCCTTTATATTTCTGGGCTGACGCTATTGCTGCAGCATGTTTCACGCAGAATAGGTCTTATCTCAACAAGCATTTCTCTCTTACTCCTTATGAGATCATAAACAACAGAAAGCCGAACGTAAAATTCTTCCATGTATTCGGCTCACGATGCTTCATCTTCAACTCCAAAGAACATCGTAACAAGTTTGACGTTAAAGCTGATGAAGGAATTTTTCTAGGATACTCACTTACTTCAAAAGCATACCGGGTTTTAAATAAGCGTTCGAGGAAGATCGAAGAAACATATTATGTGACTTTCGATGACAACTACGTCAAAAAGCTAAAGGCTACTGCAAATGCAATTGGAGAGATTTTTACTCAAACTGGTCAAGTCACGGCCTCGATTGCTAATCTGTTCGATCAATTTGTGGAATTATTCGATGAACCTGAGAAAGCTACTCTATCGGAGGCCAAGGCTGCAGACAACAAAGTCGACCATCTGAAGCAAATCGTTGAAGATGCCGCCAAATGAATGGGTGAAGGAGAACATGTTCCAAACAAACCTCCTAAGCATGGTGCTTCAATTGAGGGGGAGAATCCACCTCCTTCAAAACAACCGAGCTCACAAATTGAGGGGGAGAATTCTATTCCAGTTCCACCCGAAAGCTCAACTGCACCCGAAAGCCCTTCAGCACCCGAAAGCTCATCAATACCCAAAAATCCTGTAGCACCAGAAAGTCCAGCTACACCGGAAAGCTCATCAGTCGAGGGGGAGAATGCCGATATGTTCTACGACGACGATAGTCAATCTGAATTAGAAGAAATGGTGAATGCTGAATTGGATCCATCCTATGATTCAAATTACCCTCCTCTTATTAAGTGGACCAGAGATCATCTTGTATCTCAGGTAGTGGTTAATGTCTCTGAAAAGGTCATGACCCGATCTCAACTGAAGGCAAAGCAAACATCTTTATTCTCCAAAGTAGAGTTCTGCATGTATAATTCTTTCGTCTCAAAAGTTGAACCGAAGACACTAAATACTACTCTTGATCACTCTGATTGGGTTCAAGCTATGCAAGATGAACTCAACGAGTTCGAAAGAAATAAGGTTTGGCGCCTCATTCCAACTCCTAAAGACGCCTCAGTTGTTGGTCTCAAATGGGTATTCAGAAATAAAATGGACAAGGAAGGCAATGTGATTCGAAACAAAGCTCGTCTCATGGTGAAAGGATACTGCCAGGAGGAAGGAATTGATTATGAGGAAACTTTTCCTCCGGTAGCGAGGCTGGAATCTGTTCGAATATTTCTGGCCTATGTTGCACACAAGAACTTTGAGGTCTACCAAATGGACGTGAAATGCGCCTTTCTGAATGGAGAACTTGAAGAAACCATTTACGTGGAGCAACCTCCTGGATTTGTTAATGAAAAGTACCCCAATCACTGTTATATTCTGGACAAGGCAGTTTACGGTCTGAAACAAGCACCTAGGGCATGGTATGAAACGCCAACCAAGTTTTTAAAGATGTCAAAATTCAAACAAGGTTCGGTTGACCCAACCTTCTTTCGTAAGAAGGAAGGTAACCACCTTATGATTGTTCAAATCTATGTCGATGATATCATCTTTGGCTCAACGTATCCTAGCTTAACAGCTGAATTCAGAAAGCTAATGGAGACTAAATTTGAAATGAGCTCAATGGGTCCGATTAACTTTTTCCTTGGTTTAAATATTAGACAGGGACCCGAAGGCATCTTTATCAACCAGGAAGCTTACACCAAGACTCTTCTTGCAAAATTTGGCATGATGGGAGAATCAAAGGTTAAAGTTCCAATGGCATTCGGCACCAAGCTCACACCATCCTTGGAGAAACCGGCAGTCGATATTACGTTATATCGCCAGATGATTGGTTCTTTAATGTACCTTACTGCCAGCAGGCCTGATATAATGTTTTATGTATGTTACTGTGCCAGATTTCAGGCGAATCCTCATGAACCCCATATGCTTGTTGTGAAAAACATACTCTGGTATCTGAAACGAACTACCTCTCTCGGTTTATGGTATCCATCAAACTCAGGTTTCTTCGTTCAAGCCTACTCAGATGCAGACCTTGGAGGCTATGGTTTAGACAGGAAAAACACCACTGGAGGCTGCCAATTCCTGGACGGGAAGTTGGTTAGCTGGCAATCAAAGAAACAGACATGTGTCTCCGAAGCAGAGTACATCGCAGCAGCCTCCTGTACATCTCAAGTGATTTGGATCCAAAGCCAGCTCTGGGACTATGGACTCAATATGAAAAAGATCCCACTATATTGTGATTCAGAAAGTGCAATTAGGATCTGTCATAACCCAGTCCAACATTCCAAGACAAAGCATATAGCACTAAGGTGTCACTTTATTAAAGATCATGTGGAAGATGGGAACATCGAAATTCACTTTGTTCGAACCACTGATCAATTGGCTGACATCTTCACCAAAGCTCTTCCTGAAGCATCTTTCAACAAAATTGTACAAGGGCTAGGAATGATGGAATCGGAGTCAGTACCAAAGATTACTTCTCAAAATTAAAAGTTGGAAGCGAAATAGACCGAACGTTCGGGTTCGGGTCTCATGTGTGCCGAAATGAACCGAACGCTCGGGTTCGGGTCTTGTTTTGGTATACCGAAATGAACCGAACGCTCGGGTTCGGTCGTATTATCTAATCGTCGCTTATCACTAAAAGGTAGTTTCTTTGGTTGTAAAACTTTTTCTATTATTTTCTCAAATTCAGCTCTCTTATTTTCAAAGTTCTGTTCTTTTTCAAATTTTTTTAAAAACCGAAATAGACCGAACGCTCGGGTTCGGTTCCAAAAATTTTTTTAACCGAAATAGACCGAACGCTCGGGTTCGGTTCCATATTTTTTTTTGTGTCTCATTTTTTTTATTTATTTAATTTTTTTTAATCAAAAATTCCAAAAATATTTTTTTTTTCTCTTTTTCTTATTCTCTTTTTGTGAATGCAAAAACTCCAAAAATATTTTTTTTGTTTTGTTTTATGTCTTATCTTTTTGTGTGTCTTTTTGCGGCGAAATCATTTCACTAGTTAAGTGTCCCTAGAAACATGCTGTTGTATGTGTCCAAAGCCTCACCTGATTCTGAATAATAGCCTTACTAACTTGGTACATACAAACCTTGTCTTCCCAATTAGGCTTTCATATTTATTCTAATCATGAGCTACCTAACTCTCTTCTCACATGAGATAAGAGTTTTCTGCTTGGTCCCTATTTTAACAGCAGAGGTACTTTGGTTTCTTTACACCATCTACATTACTTTTCTCCATCTCATTCGCTTCATAAACGTAACCCTTGAGACTCTCAGAAATTACCGCTGAGGTTTATGGTTACACAATTTATGTGTTTATGATCTTAGCTTCGTGTCACTACGTACTAAGTGAAACCCACAATTCAATACCTACTATGCATTGACGGTGAACAATCAACTTTGCTCTAGCTATCACTAACAAATTGACGGACTTATCCATGGGGATGGAAAGTAAAATCTCTAATTTTCTTTTGTGTGATTCCTATGAAATTGTTAAGTCCAATAACATTTCTTCCCTTGGAATCCAGTTTTAAATTTTTTTTTTTGAGATTTTACATAAACTATTTTATCTAGCCACTTATATTATTTCCAACCTACTTGTTCAACAGACTACATTGGTCTCACAAGTACTTCGTTCGATTTCAGTCTTATATCAAGATCAGGAATTCTGAATTGAAGCGAAAGTCACCCAAATAAGCCTAATTAAAAGAAGCCTTTCAACACTTCTCAATAAGTGTTTGATCGTTATTTAACGGGAAACCACACAAACACTTTAAAGTCTCTCTTGACTTTGAAGGAAGAGATTCGTGCCCGGGATCCTTTGTTTCGTGTCTTTAATGACATCACAAAATTCCTCATATGTGTTGCTTTATTTCCTTTTCTTTTACACACTAAGCACGAAAATCTTTTTGATTTTCCAAAATTCTGGTTTCATTAATTACAAGGCATAATTTTTAAATGGGATTTGCAGTTATAAGGGAGTTGTGGTTAACATTGATCCACGTGGTCAATTTTGCTTTAAGATTCCATTTCATCTAAAAGGATAAGATGCTGACTCGGGCGGGAGTCCAATCGATTTGATTTTCAAACGGCGCTTGACAGCCAGGCGTGTGAAGTGCAACCATTTCGTTTCTAAACGGCGCCTGATGGGAAGGCGTGTTAATCGGGACTGACACTCTCTCTCATGCGTGATCATCGGCGCTCATAACTGTCACGCATCCGTCACTTCCGAAAAACCCTTCGTATTTCCCTTGAAGATTTGGGACAGATTCTTCTCTCTCCTCTACCCACAGTATAAAAGGTAACGTAAACCATTGTTTACCTCTTTACTGAACCCATATTTCAGAGAGCAAGAAAACCTTCAAGCATTCTACTATTCATCATCTCTCCCATCTTCTTCACAATAATGGCGGATTCTTCATCAGTTCATGCTACTTCTCACATCTTGCCAATTCGTCCCCAACAGAGTTTGATCATCGATCTTACTCCTCAGGTCTATGACGATTTCATGTTCCCGATAATCGAATATCTCAAGTACTCGCCGATTGCTCCTGCTCTCACCAAAGTTGAAGCAGTTCTTATGGAGTTCTTATCTCAGATCTTCGCCACTGCTCATTACGACAAGGCATTCGATAGGATCTTCTTCGACGTTCTTGATCACAAGGCCTCAATCTCCAAGCAGAGGTTTTGCTCAATTTTAGGGTTTGAACCTGATTCAACTAGGGTTAACCCTGAATCGATTCCGGTGGGTCACATGTTCTTTATGTTCTACAACATGGGGTATACTGAGGTGCTGACAACGGTCACGAAGTTCAAGAAATCGTGCCTGCCTCCTCAGTCGAATGGGTTGTTTACAGTGTTGTTCAAGGGGTTGTCTGAACGCAGTGCTGGATCAGACGGGGCAAGTCGTCTGTTCATTTCGATTCTCTACGGGATCTACAACGGTATCAACTTGGACTATGGGTCGGTCCTTTGGCAACAGTTGATTCAGAGTTTGTCTTCTACATCTCGGCATTCTGAGATTTCCTACGCTCGTTTTTAGACTCTTATTACAAAATGGTTGATGGACAAGTACCACGTCCCCATTGTTGTAGGTTCTCCAATGTCTTCGATTGGTACTTTTCATACCACGAAGATCATTGTCTCCGATGCCTCAAAATTTCAATTCATTGGCTCAATCCCTGAGTCGATGTATGGAGACGTCCCTGCCGACAGCCAGATTATCAAAACATACAAGGAGTTTCGACGCTCTGGTCCGAGAGAGCTTACTCCTGAAATGCTCAATTCCATCCATGAAGCTGACAAGCCTGCGTCAAGGGGAAAGAAAACTGACAAAGGCAAAGACAAGCAAGTTGGTAAGGGAGCGAAAGGCCCATCTCCCAAGAAATGAAAAACCACCAAGGCTGTCCAATCCCCTCCGCTAAAGAAGAGAAAAACTCAACCAAGGCGAAAGCTGGTTATCGCTTCCTCCTCAAGCGAATCTGAGGGAGAGAGTTCTGACTCTGACGGATCTCCTCGTGGTAACACTCCACCACGATCGCCTACTCCAGAAGCTCACTTTTCTACTTCTCCAATCTCTTCTCCACCGGTCACCATTCCCATTTCCATTCCCCCCATAACCTCCACCACTCAAATACCATCCACCTCCATCCCAGTACCCCCACCCATCTTTACAGAAGCAACAACAACAACCGATGAAGTAAGAACCAACGTATCAGATACGGGGGTTCATACTAAAGCACCAGAACCAACACCAACTACTGAACATACAACCCAACCCGAACCTACTACAACTACCGAGCCTCCACCCTCACCACCACCCTCATCTCCTGCTCATGCAGCAGAGAGTGAAGAACCATTCCTCGGCGGGGAGGATATGACCTTTGATTCAGTCTATTACAGTCCGTTTCAAGTTCAGAGTGATGACGATGATGATGCTCCTGTCACAAAGAGGCATCTCAAGGAGCTTCACGATAAAATAGATTCGCTCATTGCCTCCTCTTCTTCATCCCATTCTACCATCTCTGAAGCTGCCATTCAGAGGATTGTTGATGTTTTTTCCAAAGCTCATCAAGTCTCTTTAGACTTCGCCACTGCAGCCATTGATGCCTCAATGAAAGCCTGTGAGGAAGCGACCGAAAAGGTCGATAAACTATTCACTGATGCTTCTTCTTTGTTACGGTCATTACAGGAAAATGCTGAAGCCACCAAAACAAAGCTGGAACCTATTGTCAACCAGCTGGCTACATCGGTTGCATCAGAACTGAAGTCTTTTGCTTCTCTTCGTCAGACTCTCTCAGACGACCACTCAGCGTTTAAAGTGACGATTGAGGAACGATTGACTAAGCTCCATGAGGATCTTGTTGCTGAAAACTCACTCATGGACGCTCTTTCCAGAAAGACCACCGCTCTGAAGGTCAAGAGTCTTCAACTCTCCAATTCTCAAAAGGAGATTGAGTCTCTTCGATCTGAAAGAGAGGTGATTTCATTTTGTGTTTCGGATGTCCACGCATCTATTTCAAACATCCTGGAAGCACATGACCCGATACTCAACTATTCTGTGAGGCGTGATCTTGCAGAAAAACTTGCTCCTGCCCTCTCTCTCTACTGAGCAAGATTGAAGGGCTCCTTGATTTCGTGTCCATTCCGAAACAAAGGGAGAAAAAGAAAATGTGTCTCAACCGCCTCCTACTTCAACAGCAACACACACAACCGAACCTCCTCCTACAGGCCAAGCCTCAGGTTCGGGTGTAAAAGACAAGGGCAAGAAAATTGTTGAGGAGAGCGATGATGAAGATAAGGAGACCATTGCCGACCTTCTGAAGAAGCAAGGTCGAGATAGAGATGCTGATATCAGCGCTCGTGTAGCTAGAGAGGCTGAAGAAGTCGAAAGAAGACAGAAAGAAGCTCACGACCTTCTCGAGAGCAGGAAAACTCTTTTTCCTACTTGGACTCTTGAGAAGCTGTTGAAAGAAGCCATTGAAACACCCAGCATCTTGTGGCTAGAACCGGTGATTTTTCTAGATCGTTCTAATACTATCGATTCTCAGTTCGACATTCCACTGACCCGAAAGGCGTTCGTATTCCATGCCTTTGACAACATTGCTGAGTTCCCTCATCCACATCCAAAGGTTGACAGGGACTTAGTCGATTTCTATCTGAGGGCCGCTCAACCACAGTACCAAACATGGAGCGCTCAGAAGATTATCAATGTTCGGGTTCTAAAGCCGTACAGGGAAGGAAACTTCACCAACGTTCGGTTTAAGGTGCTGAGAGGATCAGCCAAGACCGAACATGCCATCTCGCTTACTGATCTTCCCAACTTGAATCCACACGACTGGATCATCTTGCATAACATCCTTCTTACAAACGAAGCAGAATATGGTCCGATCATCGACCACTTCAAGAGGATGCTTGTTTGTTACATCATGGAAGTCGCCAAGATGGATCAGGAGATAGCGAGCGTATTCAAGAAAAAGCCTACCATATCTCCTATTGGCTCAGCAAGTGACCTAAACATGAAGCAGATGAGAAAGATAGACCCAAAGAGAAACTCCGTTATGTTTACCAGAAACGAAGGCCAAAAATGTCTTTTCGCTTTGGCAGACAAACATCTCTATACCACTGCATGTCTGGAACATGTCTTAGGGATCATTCATCGGTGCAAGCAGAACACAGCGGATGACAAGAAGTACTTTGATGATATGATTCAATGGTACATTCGCTTCAGACAGACAATCCTCGCCCTGATCTCGCGTCTGTTTGATACAACCAAGAAGGTTCCAGCAGCTAGTCCAAGCAAGAAGAAATGATAGTCTCGCTCCAAGTTGACGCAAAGGGGGAGATTGTTAGGTCCAGTTTTGTGTTGCGTCTTTTGGGCTTGTTAGCTAGTCCAAGTTTTGTCTCCGGTATGGGCCTGTCCATCCGTGAGTTTTATGTAGGGTTTATTATAAATAGATGCTTGCATGCATCCTAGAACGTAACGATTAGATAAGAATTGATAGAGATTTTCAAGTGTATTCATCGTTCTTCTTTTGTAACCCTAGAATCCTCTACAGCGGAAGTTCTTAATTGAGCTCTGCTGAGGATTGAGTTAATCTAATCATTCGACTTATTCAGATCCATACTTGTGTTTTATCTCACTGTTTTTTACGTTCTTTATTTACCTGCTACAAAGATCTAATCGATCAAAGAGTTTTTATAACTCATCAGAATGGATAAACTTCGACTCATATAGCTTGTTCTACTACTTGTTGATATCATACACAAAGGCCCGTTTTATAGCATCGAGTTACCAATGCGTTTTCCTTCGATCAATGTATAGCCAACTCATAGAAACAACTCATATCTCCAGGTTTGAAGAATATACGATATTACCGTCTCATGATCACTCGTGATAAAATCCATGAAGTGATTCCAATGAGCGTGGGTTGAATCCAATACTCAGAACTTATGAGCACTCATGAGTGTTGTACAACCACTTTGTCCAATATCTTAGACCTCTACAAGCCAACCCATGACAGTCTTGATTCATATCTACTTCCATCATATGATCGACTGTGGATGATTTGAATAACTTAGTCATTCAGTAAGAACGACCTAGTTATTTTGGAAGTCAAAACATGCAGAGTGAAACACAAGAATAATCAAATCCAATATGGTCTCAAAACTTATGAATATAAATAAAACATCTTTTATTTATCACCATATTGATTACCCATCATTCATTGCATACTGTTTCAAACTATCAACTTTATACTTGAATTAAAACAATAGTTGTCCCATGCTTCAAGCATGTACACTATGTTCTTCTAAACAATAGCTTTGCCATACACCAAGTATGCACTCTATGTTTGTCTATGATCCTTACTTTGTGAACTAGATCGATTGAACATAACTCCAATGATTCTCATTTCACAGTCCCGAATCCTTACCGCAAATGCAGGAATTCCAAATTCATTCCATTTACCAAAATCTGTTAGATTCTAAACTTATATGCATTGATCCTCTTGTAATGATTATGCACAAAGTCACAAAGACTTGACAACAAACATTACACAACATTCCAAAGGAGATCAACTCCTTGGAAACATCCTTCTTGCATTAAGTTTCCTAATCTTACACAGATTTATTGAACAACTTCCACCTTCTCTTATTCCCATTTTGACTATCACTTCTGAACAAGAGTTGCCTCTTTTCAGAATATGTCAATATGGTCCATCCAAAATTAACATTACACTTCCAATTGTCCCTGAGTAAGCAATCTTTCGTAAACCTTAGATTGTCCTCGACAATTGCTTAATCATTTTAGTCATATCCAATTCTAGACCTTTTCCCTTCTTAATGCCCCAGGCATTTGGAAAATTTTAGAAATGATGAATATTATAGCACATGTAATCGATCCTATATCTGAAGCATATGGGACACGATTCATTATGTGTCACATAAAGACATGATACTAGACCAATCCTTTTGCTACAATATTTCTATTTGCCATGTTCTCATAATTCAGATTATGAAAAGGGATGTCGTAATCATAATCGAAATTTAGAACGCAAATAAGGGACCCATATATAGAATTTCTTTATGTTGAGCCATTCCAACATGAAATTCATATATATATATATATATATATATATATATATATATATATATATATATATATATATATCCTTGACTAAAGATGATTAAAACCTCAATTTAAGCTTTTAGAACTAAAGTGAAGTATATTTTCCTCTCCCTTAATTATAGCAAAACAACTTTTTCCCAATTGAAACTTTGTTTTCTATAATTAACATTGCTAACTTGCAACACTTATCATAATTATCATGCTCCCATTAACATGATGATTATTAGCATAACACTTATGCTCCCACTAGCTTTGACAGACTTTATCAAAATCATACACCTTTCCTTAGATTGCACACATGTGTGTCTTAAACAATTTCAGAACTATGAAAAGGGATGACGTAATCATAGTCTCAATTGTTTAGACCTTTGTCATTTCTCACAAGTCCTTGTTAGTGTGCCGGTTAACCACACATGCTCCACTAACGACTTTGAGAATGCAAATATCACAATTGCTATCTAGTTAAAATCTACTTAGTGAAAGTGTTTCCTCACCATCATTTTCATGAATCGGAGAGAAACCTTATGACACTTAGATTTTATGGTGCATGTGTTCCTATCCATGTGAATTTATCACAAACGTAATCACAAGACAAGGTTATTGACAAATCCAAACTCTTATGGATTGAACTTGTGCAGTCTTAACTTCTTGCCACCTGGCAGCTCAAGGGCCTGCCATTGCTTCCAAGTTGTTATGCAACCAATTGAGAACTCTAAGAACTCATATGCAAAGCCAACTTTAACTGGAATGGGCACAGAAATAGAAATATGTCAACACGATAGGTTATTAACCTCACGTCGTGTGCTAGTGTTAAACTACAAGTTTTTATTCTTGATTAGATCTTGAAATTCTTTTCAGGATCTTTAAGACTCCCACTGTCCTCTTGAGATATAAGACTATCTTGCTAAATATTCAAGAGATAGTTCAAATTCTTTATCAAGACAAACACTTCACACAATTGGCCTAAGTTGGTCTTTGTTTTATCCAAAACATCACAACTTACCAATTTCAAATGTACAAGAGTAGAACACTTTTACTCTTATAATTGACAAGTGTTTTAAACCTTTCTTTAGGATATGTCACTCAACTTACAGTCTTGGAGTATGACTCTAAGACTTGTTTTTGAAACTAGGTATAAATCATCTTCTTGTTTTGACCACTTCAATAATTCATAGCTCCTATTCTTAGCTATCAGAATGCACTTAGAGGATGAATTGTGATATGGTCTCTTAATCATTAAGGATACTAAAGTACTCTCCCATCTTTTCAGATTTGAGAAAATTTTATCCTTCTGCCTAATTTGATTCTTCTCATTCGTTCTGCCATACATCGAAATTTTTCCAATGTATCAGAATTACACTTAAACTTGTAAGTGTAACCATATTTACTAAACCTTAGTAAATCATGACGAATATTCTTATAGATCATTTGTGGTAGACTTGACCAGTGCACAAGAATGTGTACTCGATCCCTTAGTCCTTCACTTGACTCACATATACATGTGAACAAGGAACTAGTCTTAATTTTCCAAAGATGAAAGTTCTCATTCATCATTCTGGACAACTTGTATGATTCCAAGTTTCTATCCA
This sequence comes from Lactuca sativa, assembly GCF_002870075.4. Classification (NCBI taxonomy): domain Eukaryota; kingdom Viridiplantae; phylum Streptophyta; class Magnoliopsida; order Asterales; family Asteraceae; genus Lactuca; species Lactuca sativa. The sequence continues at coordinate 176,474,583 of NC_056623.2, forward strand.
ACTGAAAAGTTGGGTGATGAGACGCTTTCCTTATTTGGTAAATTTAGACACTACCAAACATGAAATAATCAAATTCATATTTTCAATATTGCTAGAAACATACAAACATCAAGTTTTCATAAATGCCATTGCAAAGAGATATAAAATTAAGTAAAACAAACTTTTATTTATTTATAAAATGCGAAAAAAAAACTTTTCCTTACAATGCAACTTTAAATGAAAACTATGCTATCACAAGTTTCCTAACAATCTATCATAACTCCTAAGAGCAGCTCAGGAATCCGATCTTCAATCAAGCGATAGAAATCCATCTTCGCGGTCCGATTCAGCATACTCTTTCTTTAAGTTTCCTTCACTTTTCCTTTGATTCTTAAAACATCGACATGTGACCCAGTCACATCATGTAATAAGAATCTCATAATAGAAACTTAATCGAGTTAGATAGTGGACTTTACCTTAAGTAGAGTCAAACTTATTGACTTGATCAACCTTATGATCTTTCAGGTAAATAGGCAGCTTCGCAATCAATGCCCCTTCCTCTAGCAAGAGGAACATATGGACTCTTTGGAATGGTACATGGGACCATCGCAGACTTGCCTTTCTCTTTACCATTTAGTCAACCGAGTTGACTATGGTCAATCCCTTTCCTTGGGAAGAGAAGGCTTTTCTAGATATCCAATGTTTCCATTGTCAATGTCCATTGAGAAGTTGATCTCTTAATCAAATTTGCTTTACCAAAGCTCCAAATCGTTGGTCATTCAGCAGCACCAAGCAAATAGATAAGATCATTAAGGGTCATGTCATAGTCTATTTCATAGCAGTCCCAAAGGTAACTCACTGTGTGACTTAGAAAGTGATTGAATATCCAACTTTCTTAAGACTTTGACACCCAACTCTCCCGGCTTGTCAATATGTGACTTCATCTCCAAGATGTGATCACACATAGACCTTGCTTGGCATTAGGGCTTGAGTGACCTTGAACTTGTGGGTTAGGGAGAGTAGTTGGAGGAGGTGGAGGAAGTGAAGTTCCAAGAGATTTGGGAAGATCATAGATGTCTGAACTAGACATCTTTCTGGAGATATTCAAGATAGTTTATTTAAAGTCTTTAATATAACACCCAATATGAAATATTAAGGCTAGGACCCAACACAATACTTTTATAACTTGGAAGAGGGATGTCGTAATCCAAGCTATAAAATATTTGAAGGTAGGCGAATGACAATTCACCAATTTCCACCATGAAAACTAAATAATTTAATTAGGTTTTACTTGGATTTCAAACTCCTAGATCTTTTGAGATGCATTAAATTGTTCAATGGCATGTTTCAATCTCGAGTGTGCCCTTCAGGTTTTTTGACTGGGATGCCGAGGATCACAATACAAGGTGTGAAGTCACCATGCAAATTACTTGGTACCCTTAATATTTACCCCTCAATTGATGTGTGTTTAACCACACGCGCTCCACCGATACTATGATAAATATTAGGTTACCCTTTTCCTACCTAGTTAAGTCAAGCTAGCGTGCCGGTTAACCACACACGCTCCACCAACCGACTTAAGCAAACTACAAAGTGTAATTTCATGGATTAGCACCTTATTCACATTTTCCTAAAGTAACTAAGATTGGGAATTATAAAAAAAAACATTTAGTTGCTTTATATTTATCATTAATACTTTTAATGAAGGGAGAATTATAGTCCTTGTCCTACCTGTTCAGCTAACGACCCTCCACCAGTCAAGGAAGTGGTGGGTGAGAGTGGACACCCATTAAACTGTCATTTTATAGGCAGTAACCTTATACCCCCTTATAGACCGGCTTCGTGAATGAGGCCTACTAATGGTAAGACGACTTTCTCTTATACATGTAACAGCCCGGATCTCCAGGTATTTTATTGTTTTAATATTTTAAGTTTTGAGAAGGGACTCGGCGAGTTGGAGCTCAGACTCGCCGAGTAGGGTCGCGATTCTGGACGCGGGATTCGTTCGGACTCGGCGAGTCCAGGATGTGGACTCGGCGAGTCCACGCTGTTTAATGAAACCCTAATTTCTCGGGTTTGGGACCTATTTAAATGGCCTTATGGCCGTCATTTGCATCCATCAGTCCATAGAGAGAAACCCTAAAAGTGCTTTAGCGATTTGAGAGTGAAAGGAGGCATTTCTTGACATTTGTGTGTTGTTTAGCAAAGAAGAAGGAGGCTCTAGCCAAGAGGAGGCAGAGGGGACTGCTATTTGGTGGATTTGAAGCTTGACCCTTCAATCTAAAGGTATGATTTCGACTCATCTCCTGTTTTGTGAAGTATAATCGATTTTAGGGTTTCTTGTGGCCTTGTTGAGTTGATTTGATGACCAAATAGTCCCATGCTAGTGATGAGACTTCGGATCTGGATCCATAGAGGTCCAGAGAGCCTCATTCTTCAAGCTTTATAGAGAACAATGGAGGCCATGACCTTGTGTAGTGAGATTTGTTGAAGATTCTTCATAATTGGTCATATAGAGGTTGTTAATGCATCAAGGCTAGGACTTTACGTGATGAATCAGTCTAGGAGGGCCAGATCTATGAATTGTTGGAGTGGATCTGACCTTAGAAGCGAGTTTGGGTGATTGCATGGAATGGACTCGCCGAGTCCGATGAGCAGACTCGGCGAGTAGCTTGAAGATTGCCTTGGACCGGCCAGAGAGTGGTCCAGACGAGTCAGGAGTTGACCCAGTGAGTCAGGGCGAGTTAGAGAGGATTGTCATGTGGTCTGAGTCGAGCTGGGACTCGCCGAGTCGTTCTTGAGACTCGGCGAGTTGAGTCGGGGTGGTCCCGCGATTCTTCCAGGAGGAACTCGTCGAGTCAGGGGGAGTACTCGACGTGTAGAAAGGGAATCCTAGAGAGTTGGTGAGAACGTCTAGACTCGCCGAGTTGCCGCGGGCACTCGCCGAGTCCGGTCAAAGTTGACCGTTGACCGTTGACCGTTGACCTGTGTTGACTTCTTAGGGATAGTCAACCTTAGAGATAAAAGTGTTAATTAGAGTCTCGTGATGTTATAGGAGGATTAGAGCTCGGAGGATCGAGTACGAGGGATTTCCAGGGATCGTGAGATACTGAGACACGCGAGGTGAGTCTTCTCACTATACCTTACCTTGAGTCGGTAATCAGAGTTATGTGTTAGTGCATGTATGTTACGTGTATGTTATGTGTTGTACTTCATTATTTCTATGTGATTATGCTGTGCATGTTTATAGAGTTGGAACCGGAAGGTTCACAGAGTTAGAACCTGAGGGTTCACAGAGTTTGGGTGCACGGACCCATAGAGTTATGGCCTCGAGTGGCTAATATGTGTTTTATGTGTGGTATTTTGGGGAACTCACTAAGCTTTGTGCTTACAGTGTTAGTGTTGTTGTTTCAGGTACGAGCGATGACCGTGGGAAGGCGCCGGCTTGATCTGTACACACGTAGAGGAATTTGATATAATTATGTGATCTTGGGATTTGTATGATACATATTGGAATTTGAAATTTGGTGTTTTATGAAATTAAGAGAGAGATGTTTTTTATAAATTGTGAAAAATAAATTTTAAAATTTTCAGTGTTACAAGTTGGTATCAGAGCCTTGGTTTGAGGGATTCGAGTACACCTTCGGGCGTATTTGAACTCAAACTGAGGATTTGAGATGTATTTTCAAAAAAAAGGGTAAAAGATTTTCGAAAAACGCAGAGCAAGAGACGTGTGTACGATCAGTCAGCGCCCGAACGGTGATTTCCCAAAAATACCTTTATATATTATGTGATACTGATATTGATATGATGTATCTGCATGCTAGAGTAGGCTAGGTATTGCTATTAGGACTAGAGTGGCCTGATGTGTGATGCCTTAGCCTAGGGAGAGGTGAGCTGCTATGAGATGCTTGAGAGTGAGTAGGTAGCAGCAAGGGACTTATGAGAGATCTATTAGAGAGTAGTCTATGCATGATAAAGTACTTGAGACCTGGGATCCAAAGAGAAGGACTTGGAGTGTACTCTGGTGCGGTGCGGACAGTAGTATTGGGCCCGTACTACTGGAAGCACCGGAGCAGTGTGCAGCCTAAGTCAGAATCTTTGGAATGCCAAGAATCAAGGAGAAAAGAGTTGTCGAGTGTGAGCATACTCGTGTGGATTCTAATTTATCGTATGTTGTATTTCAGAGGTAGATCATGGTGAGGACACGTTTGATGCCCGAGAGCAGTGGTACCAGTGAGGAGGAGATCCGCCGGATCATTCAGGAGGAGGTGGCTGCGGCCATCAGGGCAGAGATACCGGAGATGTTTGGGTCTATAAAGACCACCTTGATTGAGACGTTTGATGAGCGTTATGCCGCTCTTTCTGAGGCTGCTGCTGCAGCGGCTACCGCAGCGATTGCTGCTGCGAGGCCACAGGGTGGGGATGCGTTGCTGTTCCGTGAGTTCAGCAACACAAAACCACCAGAGTTTGATGGTACTCAGGATCCGGTGGCAGCTATGAGGTGGATATCTGATATTGAGGGGTGTTTCTTCACTTGCTCGTCTCCTGAGCATTTGAAGGTACGGTTCGCGCTGAACCAGCTTCGCTTGGGAGCGAAGGACTGGTGGAAGTTTGTGACAGCGCATTATTCGCCTGCTGAGCTTTCTGCGGTGACCTGGGAGAGGTTCACCACTATGTTTCGGGATGAGTACGTTCCCCAGGTGGAGAGGGAGCGTTTAGCACAGGAGTTTCTGACCCTCAAGCAGGGTACTGAGTCTGTCACAGCGATCACAAGGATGTTCCACGAGAGGGCGATGTTCTGCCCTGAGCACGTGTCCACTGAGCAGGCACGTATGAGCCGCTACTTGAGCATCTTGAGGAGGGATATTCGGGAGTTCGCTGCGAACTCCTCGTACCGGACATTTGCCGAGCTTCAGGCAAATGCCCGGAAGAGGGAGATTGAGCTTGAGACCCAGGCCAGGGAGGAGGCAGAGTCTCAGGGGAGGGATCGGCGACCGGCGTTGTCGCAGCCGGCCGCCAAGCGGGCCAAGCCTGCTGATCCCAGACCAGGGAGCCAGAAGGGCCGCACTTGCGGAAAGTGCGGCAAGGGTCATGACGGAGTCTGCCGAGCAGGGTCTTGCTACAAATGTGGCAAGGAGGGGCACATGGCCAAGGACTGCCCCAAGGGGTTTGCAGTGTGCTTTCACTGCAACCAGACCGAACACCGGAAGGCCGAGTGTCCGCAGTTGCGCGGAGCATCTCAGGGGTCTGCTCCTGCCGCCACCAGAGTTACAGAGAGTCGGCCTGTGAAGGCCGAGACGCCGAGAGCTCGAGGGAGAGCCTTCCAGCTGACTGCGGAGGAGGTCCGCGCCGCGCCCGATGTTGTGGCTGGTATGTTTCCTTTCGTGTATTTATTTTGACATATGATGTTATGCTTATATTATGTTATGTGTAGGTACTTTTCTTGTGAATTCCGTACCTGCTTTAGTGTTATTTGACTCGGGTGCGAGTCGGTCTTTTGTATCTTTGGCCTTTAGCCAGCATATCAGTGCTAGTCGTGAGGCACTGAGTCGGCCTCTGAGAGTCTCCATAGCTGATGATAGAGTGATTTGTGCCGCAGAGGTTTTCCGGGGGTGTGTGTTAGAGATTTTCGGGATTGAGTTTCCGATCGATCTGATTCCTATTGCGATGGGGGATGTTTGTGTCATTGTGGGCATGGACTGGTTGAGCCGAGTCGGCGCGATTATCGACTGTGAGCGTCAGCTGGTGACTATACGAGACCCTAGTGGGGGAGTTCTTTCGGTGTACGGTGAGGGTACACGTTCGGGATCAGCCTTTTGTTCGGCCGCCAGGGCGAGGCAGTGTCTACAGCAGGGCTGTAAGGGTTTTGTGGCGTATGTGATGGATACGCGAGCGACTTCCGAGAGACCGAGTTCAGTTGGGGAGGTACCGATGGTATGCGAGTTTCCAGATGTCTTTCCCGAGGAGCTGCCGGGAGTACCTCCTGTGAGGCAAGTAGAGTTTGGTATTGATTTGGTTCCGGGGGCTGCGCCTATAGCTAAGGTGCCTTATCGTCTTGCACCTCCAGAGATGCAAGAGTTATCCTCGCAGCTTCAGGAGTTGCTGGGGAAGGGATTTATTCGGTCGAGCAGCTCGCCGTGGGGAGCACCTATTCTGTTCGTCAAGAAGAAGGATGGTTCACACCGGATGTGTATTGATTACCGGGAGTTGAACAAGCTGACGATCAAGAACCGTTACCCGTTGCCGAGGATCGACGATTTATTTGATCAGTTGCAGGGAGCATCTTGGTTTTCCAAGATCGATTTGAGGTCGGGATATCATCAGGTGAGAGTGCGAGATGAGGACGTCCAGAAGACAGCTTTCAGGACGCGTTATGGGCATTATGAGTTTGTGGTGATGCCTTTTGGGCTCACCAATGCCCCGGCGGTGTTCATGGATCTCATGAACAGGGTATGTAGGCCGATGTTGGATCGGTCGGTGATTGTATTTATCGATGATATTCTGGTGTATTCGAGATCTAGGGAGCAGCATGAGGAACATTTGAGGGAGGTCCTTGGGGTACTGAGATCGGAGAAGCTTTATGCAAAGTTCTCCAAGTGTGATTTCTGGTTACGGGAGGTCCAGTTCCTAGGACATCTCGTTAACCAGGAAGGGATTCTGGTCGATCCGGCCAAGGTTGAGGCGGTGATGGGTTGGGAGGTGCCAAAGTCACCCTCTGAGATCAGGAGCTTCCTTGGATTAGCAGGGTATTATCGGAGATTTATCAAGGATTTCTCCAAGATCGCAGTGCCGCTCACCAGGTTGACCCGGAAGGGTGTTGCATTCTCATGGGGTCCCGAGCAGCAGACCTCCTTTGAGACACTTCGCCAGAGATTGTGCGAAGCCCCGGTATTAGCTCTTCCGGAAGGGATGGAGGATTTTGTAGTATATTGTGATGCATCGATTTTGGGGTTGGGTGCGGTGTTGATGCAGAGGGGTCATGTGATAGCATATGCATCGAGGCAGCTGAAGCCTCATGAGACAAGATATCCCACGCATGATCTAGAGTTGGGGGCAGTAGTGTTCGCCCTCAAAGATTTGGCGCCACTACTTATATGGGGTTCGATGTACGATATACACGGACCATAAGAGCTTGAAGTACTTGATGGATCAGCCCAATCTAAACATGCGTCAGAGGAGGTGGTTAGATGTGGTCAAGGATTATGATTGTGAGATCCTGTACCACCCGGGCAAGGCCAACGTGGTGGCCGATGCGTTGAGCCGCAGGGCGGAGAGCACCCCATTGCGAGATGTATGTTTGAGATTGACCATGATAGCTCCGGTATTGGATGCCATTCGTGGGGCACAGGCCGAGGCTGTGCAGCCGGAGATGCAGAAGAGGGAACGGGTCGTTGGTTTGGTTTTAGAATTCATTACGGATGGGCGAGGGCTTATGACTTTTCAGGGTCGGATTTGGGTACCGTTCGTGGGTGGTACGCGCACTTCCTTGATGGAGGAGGCTCATCGGTCGAAATTTTCGATCCATCCGGGGGCTACGAAGATGTATTTGGATTTGAGGAGAGAGTATTGGTGGCCCTGTATGAAGAGGGACGTCGCGTGGTTCGTTGAGAGGTGCTTGACCTGCCGTAGGGTTAAGGCCGAGCACCAGAGACCGCATGGCAAGTTGCAGCCATTGGAGGTTCCCGAATGGAAATGGGAACAGATCACTATGGATTTCATCACCAAATTGCCGAGAACTGCTAGGGGAGTTGATGCAATTTGGGTGATTGTGGATAGGTTGACGAAGAGCGCTCACTTCCTTGCCATCAGTGAGAGTTCTTCAGCAGAGAAGTTGGCAGAGTTATATGTGAGAGAAGTGGTATCTCGGCATGGGGTGCCGATCTCGATTGTTTCAGACCGTGATGTGCGCTTTACTTCCAGATTCTGGAAGAAATTTCATGAGGAGTTGGGTACTAGATTGCATTTTAGTACAGCATATCATCCCCAGACAGACGGTCAGAGTGAGCGGACGATTCAGACGCTTGAGGACATGCTTCGAGCATGTGTGTTGGATTTCGGGGGTAGCTGGGATGCGTATCTACCCTTGGCAGAGTTTTCCTACAACAACCGCCATCATTCGAGCATTGGTATGCCACCCTTTGAGCTGTTGTATGGTAGGAGGTGTCGGACCCCCATTTGCTGGGGAGAGGTCGGACAGAGAGTAATGGGCAGTACCGAGATCGTGCTTCAGACGACAGAGCAGATTCAGCAGGTCAGACAGAGGTTGTTGACCGCCCAGAGTCGACAGAAGAGTTATGCAGACAGACGTCGGTCCGAGCTTGAGTTTCAGGTCGGTGACTTTGTTCTCCTGAAGGTCTCTCCTTGGAAAGGGGTGATTCGATTCAGGAAGAGGGGCAAGTTGGGGCCCCGGTATATTGGGCCATTTCGCGTGATTGCGAGGGTAGGCCGGGTAGCCTATCGTTTGGAATTGCCAGCAGAGTTGGGGCAAATCCACGACACTTTTCATGTGTCGCAATTGAGGAAATGTATTGCCGATGAGTCGGCAGTAGTCCATTAGAGGATATTCAGGTAGATGCGAGCCTGAATTACGCCGAGAGACCAGTAGCCATCAGAGATCGGAAGATCAAGGTTCTGAGGAACAAGGAGGTACCTTTGGTGTTGGTTCAGTGGCAACACAGGAAGGGATCAGAGATGACCTGGGAGCCGGAGCGCGAGATGCAGGCTCAGCATCCGGAGCTATTTTAGAGCGAGACTTCGAGGGCGAAGTCTAATCCTAGTGGGGGAGAATTGTAACAGCCCGGATCTCCAGGTATTTTATTGTTTTAATATTTTGAGTTTTGAGAAGGGACTCGGCGAGTTGGAGCTCAGACTCGCCGAGTAGGGTCGCGATTCTGGACGCGGGATTCGTTCGGACTCGGCGAGTCCAGGATGTGGACTCGGCGAGTCCACGCTGTTTAATGAAACCCTAATTTCTCGGGTTTGGGACCTATTTAAATGGCCTTATGGCCGTCATTTGCATCCATCAGTCCATAGAGAGAAACCCTAAAAGTGCTTTAGCGATTTGAGAGTGAAAGGAGGCATTTCTTGACATTTGTGTGTTGTTTAGCAAAGAAGAAGGAGGCTCTAGCCAAGAGGAGGCAGAGGGGACTGCTATTTGGTGGATTTGAAGCTTGACCCTTCAATCTAAAGGTATGATTTCGACTCATCTCCTGTTTTGTGAAGTATAATCGATTTTAGGGTTTCTTGTGGCCTTGTTGAGTTGATTTGATGACCAAATAGTCCCATGCTAGTGATGAGACTTCGGATCTGGATCCATAGAGGTCCAGAGAGCCTCATTCTTCAAGCTTTATAGAGAACAATGGAGGCCATGACCTTGTGTAGTGAGATTTGTTGAAGATTCTTCATAATTGGTCATATAGAGGTTGTTAATGCATCAAGGCTAGGACTTTACGTGATGAATCAGTCTAGGAGGGCCAGATCTATGAATTGTTGGAGTGGATCTGACCTTAGAAGCGAGTTTGGGTGATTGCATGGAATGGACTCGCCGAGTCCGATGAGCAGACTCGGCGAGTAGCTTGAAGATTGCCTTGGACCGGCCAGAGAGTGGTCCAGACGAGTCAGGAGTTGACCCAGTGAGTCAGGGCGAGTTAGAGAGGATTGTCATGTGGTCTGAGTCGAGCTGGGACTCGCCGAGTCGTTCTTGAGACTCGGCGAGTTGAGTCGGGGTGGTCCCGCGATTCTTCCAGGAGGAACTCGTCGAGTCAGGGGGAGTACTCGACGTGTAGAAAGGGAATCCTAGAGAGTTGGTGAGAACGTCTAGACTCGCCGAGTTGCCGCGGGCACTCGCCGAGTCCGGTCAAAGTTGACCGTTGACCGTTGACCGTTGACCTGTGTTGACTTCTTAGGGATAGTCAACCTTAGAGATAAAAGTGTTAATTAGAGTCTCGTGATGTTATAGGAGGATTAGAGCTCGGAGGATCGAGTACGAGGGATTTCCAGGGATCGTGAGATACTGAGACACGCGAGGTGAGTCTTCTCACTATACCTTACCTTGAGTCGGTAATCAGAGTTATGTGTTAGTGCATGTATGTTACGTGTATGTTATGTGTTGTACTTCATTATTTCTATGTGATTATGCTGTGCATGTTTATAGAGTTGGAACCGGAAGGTTCACAGAGTTAGAACCTGAGGGTTCACAGAGTTTGGGTGCACGGACCCATAGAGTTATGGCCTCGAGTGGCTAATATGTGTTTTATGTGTGGTATTTTGGGGAACTCACTAAGCTTTGTGCTTACAGTGTTAGTGTTGTTGTTTTAGGTACGAGCGATGACCGTGGGAAGGCGCCGGCTTGATCTGTACACACGTAGAGGAATTTGATATAATTATGTGATCTTGGGATTTGTATGATACATATTGGAATTTGAAATTTGGTGTTTTATGAAATTAAGAGAGAGATGTTTTTTATAAATTGTGAAAAATAAATTTTAAAATTTTCAGTGTTACAATACATATATATATAAATATTATTAACTTATAATATTATAAAGTATAAGGGTTTAATTTTAACTTTTAAAATTCTAAGGGCTTAACTTGGAATTAAAGTATTCATAAAGTGAAAACTTTTCAAATTCCAAAACTTGAGGGCAAGTTTTGAAACTATTCAAAACTATTCAATTTCCATAACTTATGTGTCTAAAGTATTTTTAATCCAAAAACTCTTCAAGATCCATAACTTGAGGACAAATTATGGAAGACTTTAAACCATTAAAAGAATGTGACTCTTCCTTATTCATAACTTATGGAAATCTTTATGAGTTTTATGAATCTTAAATGTGACTTTTCATATAACTTGAGGACAAGTTACAAAAACACATTTTAGAATCAACTCTTAGATTAATTTGGATTGAAAACAACAATTTTACATAACATTCCTATTAATCTAAGCAACTCATAAGAACAAGATAATTCAAATCAAACTTTTTCATGTAATTAGTCTAAACCTTAAACTAATAAAAAACATGAATCTATTGACAATTATCTTTAAAATTTGATTAGCATGAACATTACCACATCAAAAACAAGTTTATAAGTTGAAAAACAGCTTAGGGTAATGTTCCTAGTCCATTTCCAGCCAAAATAGTCGAAGATATGCTGTCTGTGGGTCCAAATCGTCGAGTGCATGAACCAACTCGACGAGTTGGATCGTCTTAAACACTTTTAAGGCATGGACTCGTCGAGTCTCCTGATGGACTTGCCAAGTCCGTTGCCTAGACAGAAAAAAAAACTTCGCTTTTTAAGAAAATTTTGCAAGTATAACAAGAAACAAGCCTAGGCTCTGATACCATTGTTGGGTTTCGATAATTCTAACACTCCTAAGTGTACATGCAACCCTAAATACCTTGGATATATGTTTTCTCTATTATACATGTAAATATGAATATTCCAAGGTATTACCCTAACTAGCATACAATCTTTTGATACTTGGGTAATAAAATGGATAGAATACATACCTTGTAGATGTAGCTTGACTCCATGAAGCTTGAGAGCATAGTGCCCCAAACGTGACACCTCAAATGGTTCACACAACATCACCAACACATGGAATAACTATGAGAAGAAGGCACATCAACTCTAGAAATCGGCTTGCCCTCTTGTGTATACACTAGTGCCAATTTCACCAACCAATGGGGTCTTTATATAGTGTGGCTATTAGGGTTACACCATGTAACCCATGAATTTACCCATTCCTTATGCTCCATGGGTTTTAACCTCCATGGAGTATCCATGGGTCACCACATGGGTTAAACCCAACATAAGGAATCTTGGATCATAAGCCCACATATATAAGAATTAATGATTTATACAATCAATCCCCATATATTTAATTAGTCTCTTTTGATCACTAAATTAAGTCCAAATTAATTCTTGATCAATACTAATTAAATAACATGATTTCATATTAATATATTAGAACTTAAAATATATTAATATGTCACAAATGTCCTATTCTCACAAACGGTCTATCCAAATGTTCTGATGCCATGCAACCGAAATGGACCATGCCGAGTCGGGTCAAGTACATACCAATTATAGTTATGGACTTAGACACTAATCCAACAGTCTCCCACTTGGATAAGTCTAAAACTATTATTGTGTATGACTTCAAGAACCAGCTGGCAATCGTAGCTCTCAAAAGCCGCTGTCAAACTCTGACCTTGTCGATGAACTCTGGCCTTTGTCAATGACTTGTCCATTAGATACGGGATCATATATTCCTCCATTCTAGATATCATATGGACTGAGACATGGATTATAAATCATTCTTTCTATCCATTTGTTGTTTCCCGATTTCTGATTTATGACGACTGACTGATTGAATATCACATTCGTAATCGCTTAACAATTTGAATCATCTTCACTGCATCATGTTGTTAAGTTCTTTCTGGTTGAGGATGTGTTGGAGGCTCTTTTGATTGGTAAATACCATGCACTTAGTGCCACACAGGTAGTGCCTCCAAATCTTCAGGGTGAAGACTACGGCTCTAAGCTCAAGATCGTCGGTAGTGTAGTTGACTTCGTGTGTTTTGAGTTTCCTAGAAGCATAAGCGATGATCTTTCGTCTTTGCATGAGTACACATCCTAAGCCTTTATTCGAGGCGTCGCAATACACGACTAAGTCCTCCGTGCCTTCAGGAAGGGATATGATTGGTGCACTACACAACGCTTTCTTCAATGTCTGAAAGGCATCCTCTTGTTTGTCTCTCCAGTCAAAACTCACCCTTTTCTGGGTTAATGTTGTGAGGGGTTTAGCTATCTTGGAGTAGTTCTTGATAAATCTCTGATAGTAACCCGCAAGACCCAAGAACCGGCGTATCTCTGTCGGCGTCCTTGGTGCCTTCCAGTTCTCTACTGCCTTTTCTTAGATGGATCCACATGTATTCCTTGTTTTCCAACTACATGTCCTATGAAGTCTACCTTCCCAAACCAGAACTCACACTTTGAGAACTTTGCATAGAGTTTCCATTTTCATAGTAATTCTAGTATTGATCGCAACTGTTGCCTATGCTCCTCCTCAATTCGTGAGTATATCAATATATCATCGATCAATACAATCACGAATTTGTCTAGGTATGTATGCATATGCGATTCATGAGGTCCGTGAATACTGCTAGAGCATTAGTCAATCCGAATGGCATTACTACAAACTCGTATTGGCCATATCATGTTCTGAATGTCGTTTTTAGGATCTTCTTCCTGAACTCTAATTTGGTGGTACCCAAATTGTAAATCGGTCTTTGAGAAGTAATCAGATCCTTGTAATTGGTCGAACAAACCATCGATCATGGGAAGCGGGTACCGGTTCTTGACGGTCAGCTTGTTTAGTTCCCGATAGTCAATATACATTCTAAAGGATCCATCTTTCTTCTTCAAGAATAAGACTCGTGCTCCCCAAGGTGAGAAGCTTGGTCTAATGAATCCCTTATCTAATAATTTGTGTAGTTGACTAGACAATTCTTTCATTTCTGCCAGGGATAACATGTATGGAGACTTTGCTACGGGGACTGCTTCTGGGATTAAGTCGATTCTGAACTCAACCTGTCTTACAAGAGGTAACCTCGAGAAGTCTTCTGGAAATACATCAGGAAAATCATAGACTTCTAGTATGTCCATGATTTCTTTCACCTCTTTCTTCTGGTCCACTATGTGTGCTAGAAATGCATACTACTTCTTGTGCAAGTACTTCCGCGCCTTGATGCACGAGATGATTCGGAGGCCCTTGTTTTGTTTGTCACCATATAACATGAGGTTATTTTGTTTGGTAGGTTGATTCAGACAGCTTTCTTGTGACACATGATGTCGGCGCGCTAAGTGGTTAACTAATCCATGCCGACTACTATGTCGAAGCTCCCAATAGTCACATGCATGAGATTTAAAGTCTACTCGGCGAGTTGATGGACTCAACTTGACAAGTAGGGCTGCCAAAATGAAACCCTAATTTTCAGGATTTAGCACCCAATTTAAACACCTTAACCTCCAAAGGTTGGCCTCATTTACAACCTCCATCATCCCAAACCCTAGCCACGAAACCCTAGTTCACTTTTGAGTGTTTTGAGCCATTTTTGTGCATTCTTTGTGAATTTAAAGAGGATGATTCTTAAAGAAGGAGCAAGGATGTGAAGGAGAAGAGTAGATCCATAAGTTGAGCTCCATTTCTGGTTCATTTGAGGTATAAAGCTCCTATCTTGTCTATTCAATGTTTAGATCTAGTTTTAGAATGATTTCTCCATGTTTTGATCCAAGAATGTTAGTCTTTGGGACATGGACGACCAATGTGGGAAAACCCTTCAGCTCTAGGGTCTTTAGGGGACTTCATGGCATAAAGGTGTCAACTTTATGGCCATGAAGGTCCATGAAACTTATGAACCATCCTTTTTGGACTTTTGAGCCAAGTAGTCCATGCATGCAAGTAAAGATAGGAACTTTACGAGATATATCAGTCCTAGAGGACCAGATCTATGGTTTGGAAGCATTGAACTCGATTGGAAGTGACTGAATGGATTTAGACTAAGAGAGCTCAAACGAGTTGATAATCCAACTCGACGAGTTGGATCGTATTCCCCCAACCTTTTCTACTTACGGAGCAGACTCGACGAGTCTAGAAGATGACTTAGTGAGTTGGCCATAGTTTTTGGGTTTTGAAGACTGAAGAACTCGACGAGTTCACGAAGGAACTCGACGAGTTATGTTGAATAGTCTCGACTCTGTTATTGGAGGAACTCGACGAGTTGGATCACGATTTCAAGGTTCTATAACTCATGGAACTCAATAAGTTGATGGACCAACTCGGCGAGTTAAGTCAACCAGAATGTTGACTTGGACCAGGATGTTGACTTTGACTTTGACCAAAGTTGACCCTTAAGGGGTCATGAATACGGAAGGATAATTAAAGGAAATTTTATGTGTAGGAGTATGAGATGGGTTGATTTCAGACCAGGAGTCTTTGCAACTACTCCCAGTTATCGAAGGGAGTTATCTTCTAGTAGGAATGGGTCGAAGACACTAATGCCGGCCCACTAGTATTTGATTATAGTTGAGACGATTGTCTTTGTGATAATTGTATGATATGTCACTATGTGTTATGTGTTATGTGCTTGTGTTAGGTCATGTTTTGTTGGTTTGAGCTAGGTATTTATTTGTGTAGGCTTTGTCAGTGTTTGTTCATGTGTTTGTATGGGTTTACGATTGGGTGGTGTTTACGGTCCATATGGTGTTTACGGCTGTAAACGTGTTAGCAATTACTGTTCCCTATAAATAGTTTCAGTAGATGTCAGATGGTAGGAGTAGTTTACGGTCAAGTGTGTATGTGTTTTGAATCCATTATACCTGATGTTTTCAGCTGATATAAAACGTGTGCAATTTGGATCAATCTTGCTTCTACTACTTCTTGTTCTTATCATTTTGGCTTGTTCTTTGTGTTGATCACCAGTTGGTTCTTAGTTTTTGGGGACTTACAATTGGTATCAAAGCCAATCTAGTGTCAAAACCGATCAAGCTTAGTTTTCGGGTGGTTTAGTATCCATTTTTGGTGTTGTTCAAGCTTCTTATTGCAAATCATTCATTGTTACTATTGTTGTTGCTGGGTTTTTGCTATTGATTGTGAATTCAAGGATAAAAGGATCGAAAATCTACTTGAAATCGTTTGTTTCATCAAAAATTTGGGCGTTCTTGGTTGTGATATGTTCATTAGTTTACAACGGTAAACTAATACTCGGTTGTAAACGCTTTATATTTTCGGTTGTGAACCACTTTGACTGTGAATCCTTTTTGGTTGTAAACCATTCTTAGTTGTAGACCGTGTATGACTGTAAACCCTCGTCTATTATAAACCCTTTATGGCTGTAAACCTTTCTCAGTTGTAAGCCTTTTTCGGTTGTGATTTTCTTTGATTTTTTGAACAAGTTTATTTTTTGATTAAATTTTTTAAAAATGGAACTACAAAACAGTGCAATTCATCAGGAGTTGGATCCAATCATGGGAACTACCACAAGAATTCCACGTCTACTATGACAATCTGAAAATTTTTATCTTGTAAGTCCAGCCAATCAATCGAGAGTCAGACTTGTTTCTGCTATCTTTTAGCATTGTTAAGGGTCATTTTATGAGTTCTAAGCCTAGTACACTCAAGGATTGTGTGTTAGGAAGTGAACCAAGTAAGAACCAAGAGCCTAGAACAACATATGAGCCATAAAACCCCAACAAGTGAGGTTCACGTCCAAGGTCCATGTTCACGGCGTGAACCCTTGTTAGGCCGTGAACCCCTCTTATATGAATGAATTGTTGCCACTTTTTCTTCACTTCTTCTTCGCTTGGCCGCAATCTCCCCATTCTCTCTCAAGTATCATCCAACAAAGGCTCTCTTTTCACCTCAAAATTATAAGTATCTCATCCCTTACTTGTGTCTACTTAGAAACCCCTTTATTCCATATTGATTCATCATTTTTCGTTCAAGATCTTCAAGATCATCATCTTTCACCAAGAACACCAAGAACACACACTTGTTCTTGGTGGCTGTGAACACCTTAGAGGCTTCCAAATCCTAAGTAACGCATTCATCTACTTGTTCATACCTAGAAACACTTGATTTCCACACATGAAACAAGCACCAAATGCAAGATCTTCAAGATTTCACGGTCGTGAACCCTTCATGTGGCCGTGAACCCTTCAAAGATGCTTGGTAGGACCGTGAACCATCCTTCCTTGGCCATAAACCCTTCATATGATCATGCTTGGGCTGTGAACTCCTTTCATACAATCACATGTGGTTGTAACACTTCATTCCAAGTGTTTCCTAGTCCCTAAGGTTGTTTCCTTGCATGTTAGTTGTTTTAAACACTAATTACATGCCTATATATGCCATTATATGTCATTTAGGAATCGTTTGTGTCTCGGGAATTCATTCGTGGAACTTCTGATCCTTACACGAATATTCAATTGAATCACCCACATAAGGTGAGTTCATACCCCTACAATCAATCTTGTAAATGTTTTAAATGTTTTTAAAGGGGGGATACAAGTTGAACACAATGATAATTGTGTAAATGTTATTTGTGATAATAATCACTTTAAAGAATTTCTTATGCGTTTATAAGTGATTAAAATCATTTCAAAAACTCTTTTTTCAGTTATGTTACTTTATTGTTTATAAAACTCCGTTTTTAAAGTACGAGCATAACTCAGTAGATAATCGAGTCATTTCTACAAATCAAAGATGGTTCGAAACAAACATACTAGTAATCTATAATAGGTATAGTTCAGTGGTTCAGAACATGCTATAACGAGAAACAGAAAGAATATACTATAAAGAGAAACAGGGAGGAACATATAATAACAAGAACATAAGGAACATACGATAACAAGAACAAGATAACAATAATGTAAAACCACTACTTCACGGCTTAGCAATATACTTGCTAGGTTGCATTTTGTAACCAGAGTCTCCTGGAGGGAGAGCATGAGTTTGTATATAGATCTATACGGGATTGACACCCTACACCTTGCTGCTAGCTATAGTGGGACTTGCAAGTCTACAGGTGACAAATGCAACATCAGTTTCTGTAACATCCCGAAATATCAAGAGTAGAGTTGAAGGGCTAAAAGAGTAAGTTGTGAAAGAGTGACTCGGCGAGTCCATGGATGGACTCGGCGAGTAGAGTCGCGACTGGGTCGCGTGCTAAGTAGCCGACTCGGCGAGTCGGTGAGGAGGACTCGGCGAGTAGGCGCTGATTGGAGAAAACCCTAATTCTCGGGGTTGATCCCTATATAAAGAGCATTATGTTTTCCTCCCAGCCTCTTTATCACCCCCCTTGAGCCCCAGAAAACCCTAAATCACAGAGAAGCACCATTGTTGAGTGGATTGGAGCTTGGAGAAGTAATTGTTGAAGGAATTTTGGGAGATTGAAGGCTTGGAGCAAGGGGCTTTGCTTGGGTTCGAATTACATTGCAGTTGGGGCATCTCTTGGAGGTAATATCTCGTTCTTGGGCTGTTGTTATGTTGTTTCTTCATTTTGGGGTTTGTGGGAACTTGTCTATGGATGTAATTGGAAGTCTAGAGGTTAGATCTGAGGTTGCTACCTCAGATTTGGAATGGAGAAGGATCAGAGAGCATGAAAGTCCCTGTGTTGGAGTGTTTTGTGGAGCCATCATGTCCCCAAACCCTAGCCCAATGTGCAAATGGCCTAGATCTCTTTGGATTCACGTAAAGTTGGCCACTTTACGTGATGGATGAGTGGTAAGAGGCTAGATCTATGTTTTGGAGCAATTGCATGGCCTGGAATGCTTCTGAATGGATTCAGACCGGTGGTACTCGGCGAGTCACATGGGTGTACTCGACGAGTTGCTTGAAGATGAGCTGGGACTCGGCGAGTTGGAAGAACAACTCGGCGAGTTGGATGAAGATGGCCTGGAACTCGGCGAGTTGTATGAACAACTCGGCGAGTAGGTTGATGATAGCCTTAGACTCGGCGAGCCTGTTCTTGAACTCGGTGAGTCTTGTTGAAGGGTCCCGATATTCCCTAGTTGAGTGAAGAATCGGTGAGTCAAGGGATGACTCGGTGAGTTGTGTGCGAGTGGACTTAGAGTTGTTGGACTCGGCGAGTCTCAGGGTGACTCGGCGAGTTAGGTCGCGGATTGAGTGAAGTTCTGATTATGGGAACTCGGCGAGTAGGGTCAGTCAGGGGTTGACTTTGACTGAGGACTTTGATTTTGACCAAGGGTTGACCGTTGACTTTTCGGGTTTGGTCAGCGATGTGGCCTTTGAGCCAAGAGAGGGGTAAAATAGTCTTTTACCCTTAAGAGGGTGCCATGAGAGGATTGATTCTAGTCTCGAGAGTTATATTCATGAGAGTATTTGCCTTACGTGTTAGGCGGTGGCGAGTTCGAGATTTAAGTGTGGGGATATCTGCTTTCTGCTTGCCAGGTGAGTCTTCTCACTATACTTTACCTTGAGTAGGTAACCATAGTTATGTGAAAGAGTATTTGTATGCTATGTATGTTATGTATTGTACTGCATTATTTCTATGTGATTTATGTTGTGCATGTTTACAGAGTTGGAACCGAAGGCTTCCTAAAGTTAGAACCGGAAGGTTCACAGAGTTAGAACCTGAGGGTTCACAGAGTTTGGGTGCACGGACCCATAGAGTTATAGCCTCAAGCGGCTAATATGTGTTATGTGTGTGGTATTTTGGGGAACTCACTAAGCTTCGTGCTTACAGTGTTTGTGTGATGTTTTTTCAGGTTTCTTTCAGTATCACGGGACGGCACCGGCTTGATTGTACACACCAGAGAAAGAGTCATGTTTTGGAGGATCCTGGTTTTCTATGCAAGTGAAAATGGAGTTATGTTTTGTAATTCAATTATGATTGAGATTTTAAACAAGTATTTCTAAGAATAAAATGATTATTTAATTTCAAAAATTGTTTTGAAATTTACGGTGTTACAAGTTGGTATCAGAGCCTTGGTTTGAGGGATTCGGATGCGCCTTCGGGTAAATCTGGACTCAAACTGAGGAAGTAAGAAAATTTTTTTTAAAAAGAAATAATTTTCTGAAAGTGAATAAAAGTTCAAAGAGAAAGCAAGAAAGAGTAGTGTGTACAATCAGCCAGAGCCCGAACGGTGATTTCCCAAAATACCCTTACTTTTGTGTTATGAGATATTTATGATGCACTTTATGAGATATTATTGCATGCTAGAGACAGGCTAGGTATTTCATATCTTAGGACTAGAGTGGCCTGATTTGTGATGCCTTAGCCTAGGACTCGTTGTTATATGTGTCATGCTTTTGAGTATGTGAAGAGTGAGAGTATCCAGTTAGAACCCATGAGGGGTAGAGTTACAGAGTTCGGTGGTACTTCCGAGGATGAGCCGAGAAAGTGGAGTTATCATAGAGAGGGAGTCCTATGTATTCTTTGATGCTCGAATGCTGCTTGCTTTGTGCTTTGTGGAACTCTTGATGATGGGAGTCAGCTACCAAGTGAATATGACGATATTCAGGAGGTAGATGGCTGGCATCATTAGGAACTCTTCAACAACTGATAGCAAAGAAGTGGGAGGACAACGGAAGAGCCTAGGGAGTAACCCTAGCCAGATGAGTGTGCTGGTAGAGTAGAGAATTTCGCTGGGAAGCGAGCACGCGCGATGGGATTGGTGAAAGAGCAGGTCGAGCAGCTACTTAGGAGCTCTAGGATGGTCTATGTAGAAAGTATGGGTAGATGTGGCAGGTAGTATGGGCCCGTACTACTGAAAGCAGAGGACCCATACTTGATACAGGGAGTATTCTGAAGGTTCTAAGGAGCAGATTGAGGAGTGATGTTATGGTTCGAGTACCGTACATCGGAGCGGATTGAGGAGTGATGTTATGGTTCGAGTACCATACATCGGAGCGGATTGAGGAGTGATGTTATGGTTCGAGTACCATACATCGGAGCGGATTGAGGAGTGATGTTATGGTTCGAGTACCATACATCGGAGCGGATTGAGGAGTGATGTTATGGTTCGAGTACCATACATCGGAGCGGATTGAGGAGTGATGTTATGGTTAGGGTACCATACACCGGAGCATATTGAGAAGAGATGTCATGGAATGAGTACCATGGTTCGTAGTGAATGAAGCTTGTGGTTCTCCAGTTATCCGGTCATGATTAAGTTCGAAGAGGCATCCCTTGAGAGGGAGATCGAGAGCCCCTCAAAGTATTTTAGTAAGGAGTCAGTGAGAAGGGAGAATTTCGATCTGAGTTGAGCGATTAGTCGATAAGGGAGATGTCACCTTCTATGATCTGGGAGGTACTGATTATGTGCGTGTGCAAAATATGAGAAGCATGATGGTTTAGTTTTGGGTTTGGGGGTAAACCCTGCAGGTCGTTATTGATGATGATTTCCCCCCAGAGTATCAGGTAGCATGTGTCCCGCGAGGCAGTGATTTATCATGAGCAGATAGTCAGTTGGGACTGAGATAGTCGAGGACCACACTACACCTATTTGAGTATAGTAGGATGTATTGTAGTGGTATCAGTGGGGAGTTCAGTCGAGTTTAGCAGTGCAGAGAGTTTTCTATCTATGTTGGGTGTTGAATATGGGAGTGGGTCCCTATTCTTGGGAGGATCCCGGTGTTGGAGCGTTGTTTGATGAGTTGAGGTGAGGGGTACGATGATTTTTTGGTTCAGTCTATGAGCCAGGGATGTTATTGAGCAGTTGAGTTGTTTGGTACTAGATTGGTACGAGATTTGGAACGACTAGAGGCAGTCGTGACGAGAAGTTCTTGAGGAGTTCATCAGAGGTTCAGAGTATATGAGGTCGATTGATTTCCTTAAGGGGGATTATCGGGCGTTGTGTAGCACTTTCCAGGGGCAGGTGCGATTTTGCTGGTGAAAATAGTTATGGGTTGGTTGTGTGCTATTTGGTGATGGTTCGAACCCTAAGTGGGGGAGAACCAGGTGCCGTATGTAAGAAAGCAGAGAGTTGTCAAGGGCAGTTATAAGTGGAGTATAGAGATCTGCGGTAAGAAATCATGAGACCAAAGATGTCGGTGATCGAGGAAAGGGGTCAAAGTGAGTTAATGCGGGAAGTTCTTGTTTGAGAAGGATGAATGTCTCCACGACAGGTGTTTATTGGTCAGGAATATGGTATTGGTCAGTGTTGGGGCAAGTAGATAGAGAATGATTGGGCAGCCAACTCCCGGGTCGGTATGCGTATCCTTGTTTGGATTTTGAGCGGCGGGAAAAAGGGTTTCGGAGAATTATCAGTGTATTTCGTAACGTTAGCGTTTTCTCGTATTCCAATTGAGAAATTGGATACACCGAAGTTGCATGTGGGAAGAATGTAGATCTATTTATGGGGTTCAGAGGAAATGTATTATTGTGTCTATATGTTGCTTGGGGCAGGAGATCAGTGGTTGTGGCAGGATCTTTTGATGTTCTGTTGGGGTATTCCGAGGTATCCGGGTATGATATCTTTATTTCGGAGTTACTCGTGAATCTTGAGTTGAGACGACTTGTGGTATATCAGGTATCTATGGATCTAGTGGGAGCCCTTCGAGTATGGGCATCCAGGGAGATTATTTGAGAGAGTTAATCTTCGCAAGGGTGGGCATTTGTTATGACGATTGCCTCCAGAGTCGGTGATGAATATTCGAGTCGAGTATGGGTAGCCGCTTATGATAGTCTGCGAAGCACGAGCTAGTGGGGTCAGAGGGTGTTGTGATACTGCGGGGAGCCGTAGTACTCACTAGTCAGAGGGTGTTGTGATACTGCGGGGAGCCGTAGTACTCACTAGATGGCAAGAGAGTGTGATGATGGAATGTTCTCCGATCAGTGTATGATGTGGAAGAGTTTTGGGCTTGAGTAGCCCTACTATTGAGTTTTTGGAGCCTGGATGTCGGACCGGGGGCGAGACTGGGGTCTCCGCCTCTGTCGGGAAATGTGGTGAGATGCGCAAGGGATATGCGCAGCAGAAACCAGATGTCACAACTGTAAATTTTAAGCTATGTAATCTATACATTCAAGTTAATGTGAATCAAAAACTTTAATCAAATACAAGATACAAGTACTATAAATAGTCATCAAACAATTGGAGACCCTAGAAGTTTTGGTTAAGTCCATTTTGGACTAAGACTTCCTTATTGGATCCAAATGAACCAATAAGCTTCCAATTAGACTATCATGGGTTTAGGACCCTAATTGGGCTCTAATTGGACCCACATTCGTTTATTCCAATATTTTGGGCTAGGTAGAACCTAGAAGGAAATAAAACACAAGTTTTGATCCATAATTTAACCTAACCTAGCTTAATAAAGCATAAAAATCACAATTTTATTTTATAAGTCCAATAAATACCCTAAACTACCTCTAATGTTGGGCTTAGGGGCAAAAGCCCAAATTTTTCCTCTTTCCCCTTCATATTCTCGGCCCAAGGCCCAAATCCAAGGGAGGTTGACTTTGGTTGCCACCTCACTATTATCTAATGGATTTCTAGGCACATATCACATACCTCCATGCATGTATCACTTCAAGAGTCACTTCTTTTCTCTCTTCTCTTCTTGTTTGGCCGAGAGCAACACCACACACACCAAAAATATCTCAACTTTCTCTCTAGAACACACAAGAACTCTCCTTCCTCCCCTCTCCAAAAATCTCGAAATTTAGGGACTTTCCAAGAGGATTTTGCAAGTAAATCATCATCTAAGGTAAGATTATGCATGGATCTATGGTTTAAATTCTTTTGTTATCAAAATCCTTTCCTAATCTATGCAAAAATCGTGATCTTACACCCTAGAATCATCTCAAAACTCAAGATCTTCATCAAAGGGAGCCAAGGCCAAAAACACTTCATTTTTCCTTCCATTTTCCTTGCAAAAAACCGAACCAACACCCCAAGGTGAGATTCATACCCCTATTTTCTGTTTTTATGAGTTTTGTGGGGGGGGAATACAAGTGAAAGTGTAGATCTATATGTGTTTGTATGCCTTGTATGATTTCCATGCTTATATGTATGCTTATATGTGTTTTAATGTTGGATCTAGCCATTAAACCCCTCAAAACCGAGATATAACTTATGTTTTATGATTTTAGCTTCAAATGTGTTCCTACATAATAAGTGATACAAGAAAAATAGCTAAGTGGTTAACAACAATTTTCTTTAAGCTAAAAACACACATTTTGGGCCAAAAATGTGAAAAATACAAAATTAAGGGCCCAAATTGACATTTTACAGATTCTGATGGTTGAAATGTGCCAAAACAGTTTCCATAAAACTATTTCTGGAATTCTATTCAATTAGAGGATTAAAAACATAAATTTCAAGCTTATTGGGCTAAAAATGAAAATTTCGGCCCAAGGAGGCCCATTATGCGAATTTTTCTGTTTTGAAGGGCCAAAACTGTGAAATTCTGTAAAACAGTGGACTATAAGTGTCCCAACCCTTTTCAAAGGTTTAAAATGCTTTTTAAATTTAAAAAGGACCAAAGTTGCAAAAATTTTCCATTTTGGGCCAAAATTGTCAAAATTGCGAAAAGAAGGGCTAAAACCGAGAAAAACTGCATTTTCAGGGACCTAAACTGTTTTCTATGAAAAATATGCTGGAAAATATTAATTTCAATAATTTTTGGTGTTAAAATGTCAAGAAAAATAGTTTAAGGACCAAACCGGGAAATATTGAAATAAAAGGGTTGAAAATGTAAATTTTACAAATAATGAGGGGCTGAAAACAGAAATATTTCAAGGCTGATTCAATATGTACAACTTGATCAAATAATGACACCTCAACTATCAACGAAATACAACTCATTACAATACCAAAAGTCGTTGTTAAACGAATTGGCTCGGTCTCGAGCCAATGGAAATCTACAACTACTAACTCTTCGGTACATACAAATAACGGTTGGTAATACATATACATACGAGTGTGCACAGACGTCTACGCACCATCTTCGGGCCCCAAAAGTGTAAAATCTTGTTTGTTGGGCCTAGCTAGCCCAATGACCTGATCTTAAGGCCCGAAGACACTTTTTTTCTACGAAGTGTTGAGTTTCACCGACTTGGCACAACGTAGAGTGACTTTCAATGGCTTGTACTACTGGTCCCCAAGGGTCCATGGTATTGCTAGAAAAGTCTGCATATTTTACGAGGCGGGTCGGGGACCCCTCGCACGCATATTTTCCCCAACCGGTTAATGGAGTTACCGGGGTCTTCGTGACCTCTTTCTCTTCGGATGTGGGACTACACTTAGTCCGGGCGATTGGATAACGTGATTAGTACGGACGACGCCTTCGGGTTCGTTAGTATAACTATAAACTGGGCGTTTGTGTAATGCGGGTTTGTAGTAAATAATCAATGCTCGAGAACCTTCCAACGTCGCTTGGGACCGATACTGCTATTTTCATAATGTTTTCAACGCAACTTAATGGATTCCAAAAGAGCTAGGGGAACATCGGGTTTCCCTAGGGTTTTTATTACATACAGATTTGAAACGCATACATCTTCAATGAACATTTTTTTTAAGTATAGAAACAAACAAGCATACCTATGGATCTTCACAAACATTTTCGAAAGCTTTTCTTTTCAGAAAATATCGGATTTTCTGGTGGTTTTTCAAGCAATATAAACATTCGATTTCAAACACTACTTATGAACTCACCAACATTTCATATGTTGACGTTTTTCAAAATACTTGTATTCTCAGGGAACCAGTGAATCAAGGGAAATCATACTCAGTGACGGTTGCAGTTTATTTTTGAATGAACCAAACAAAATTAATTTTTGGAAATGTAATGTCTTAAACAATGTATGACATGTAAACACTACTGGTTGTACTATGTTGATGAATGGTGACGAATGTTGTTTTGTTTCATATATATTCAATGTTATGGTATTCAATTGAGTCACGACAGCCCCCGGACGTTTCCGCCGTCTGGTTCGGGGGTGTGACAGGTTGGTATCAGAGCTTTGTTTATAGTGAACTAGCATGTCGAGCCATACATTGATATGCAACTATAAACCAAAAAAGAAGGACTAACATAACTCTGAACAAAACAAATGAATAAAATACACTTGCTTGCATTAGGAGTAAGGACCTAACACTGAATCAAACACCATAATGCTGGTATCCCGGTTAACTCGGGACTGTTCTTAGCGATACCAAGGGGTGAATGTAGCCTGATCAACTACATTCTCTCCAAGGTAAAACTAACACATGTCTTGATGAGATCGGAATAGCCAGGGAACCTAAAAATTATACCCTTACCACTCAAAAAGAGAATATTTGCTTAGTCTGTGTAATAGTCATAGTACCCTAGGAATAATGTAGCATAATTACGTACTCGCGCAGACAGCATGGCTGGCTTTCATCACCCGGGAGACCCCTACTTCCCTAATCAGGGAAACAACAGGTGGCTAGAGGAGGAAGAGGAGCCTGAGGAAGAGCCTGAAGAAGAACCTGAGGAGGACCCCGAAGAGGAATCTGACGGGGAACCGGAGGCGGAAGTCGAGGGCGAGCCTGTCGAACCCGAAGAAGACGAAGAACCTTTCGAAGAGGAGCTCGATGACAGCGAAGGGGGTGATTCGGATGCAGAGTCCGAGGTCATCGACCCCCCTTACCCGATCAGGGTGCCTGCATATCGTGTAGGACCCACTGGACCTACCCCTCCTTGGGGCATTGATCTGTGGAGATGGAGCAGACATCAGGGACAGCGACCCCCGTTTGGCATGTCACGTGAGTTCTTTGACTTGAGGGACGGAGGACCGGCCGACCGAGCCCTACCAGTCATGGTGAGACGGTTATGGGACACCGGCGACCTTGCTCAGGACACTGCTGATCAAGTACGCCAGTTGTGGACTAGAGTCGAGCGTGCGGAGCAGGAGACGCGTGACGTCCTCCGGGAGTTTCACATGAGGCAGGTAAGGTGGGAATCTCGACTTCAGGATGCAGAACGCCTAGTGGCTCGTCTTCAGGGAGCATCCACATCTTCGGCACCACCTCCTGACGCAGCTCATCGCGGTTAGGGATAGACCTATCGTAGTAGGATATTAGTAACTATGTTATGTACTCCGGCTCTATGTTTAAGTGACTACACTACTCATGGAGTCGTTATGCTGTCGGATTAGTGTTACTTATGTATGCTCCTACGAGCAAATTTTCTTGTACGAAATGCGGATAATATTAATAAACTTTTATGTGTTTTGCTAAATTATTCTCAGTTGCTATGTGTTGAGACATTATGATTGCATGCTTGATGATAGTAATGCTTAGGTTCGTACCCTACACCTAGTTAGTAGGATCATAACCACACCGAAACCACGTACACTCAACATCTTTCCGTTTCATGACAGAAAGATGCCTCGCCCAGCTACTCGCGGAAATCCCGAACCAACCCCGCCGGAAGTTGACTCCACTGCTTTCCAGGCGGCCGTGTCTGCTGCGGTCACGGCAGCTATGGCACAACTTCACCGAGGAAACAATGGAGGAGGCAATGGTCAAGGCTCCGGAAGTTCGAACAACGGGACGAACCAAGGGCTCACTAAAGCGTGCACCTACAAGGATTTTGCGAACGCTAAACCCCGAACTTTCAACGGTACCGGAGGAGTGATCGCCCTGAAGCGATGGATCGAGAAGGTAGAGTCGGTATTCGAGATATGCGAGTGCCCCGAGCAGATGAAAGTGAAGTTCGCGGCCTGCACTTTTGTAGACCAAGCGCTCACTTGGTGGAATGGTCATGTGGAAGCTATGACACTCCCTGTCGCCAACTCTATTCCCTGGGCAGAGATGAAAGAGATGTTAACGGCTGAGTACTGCCCCCGGGGCGAAATACAGAAGATGGAGCGGAACTATGGAATCTCACGGTGCAGAATGGGAACATCGATGCTTACATATCGAGGTTCAGCGAACTATCCCTGTTGTGCCTGGGTATGATCACATCAGAGGGGAAGAAGATTGAACGATTCATTTGGGGATTGACATCCCCCATTCAAGGGAATGTGATAGCTGCGAACCCTGAAACTTTTGACAGTGCGAAGAGATTGGCAAAGAGGCTGTATGATCATAACCACAAAAAGGGCGAGAAACCGGTAGAGACTGAGAAGAAGAAGGAGAGCGATGGTAAGAAAGGATGGAACAACAAGAGGAAGGGGCGTCAAGGTCCCGAGACCTCTAAAAAGCAACAAACGGTGGCAGTTCACGCTGTCACTGCGCCGGTACCAGTCACATCACATGCTCCAGCCTCAGCTGCTTCAAATACTTCAAGACCCTATTCCGGCACTCATCCCAAATGCAACAAGTGCGGTTTCCATCACCAAGGAGAATGTAGGGAGTTCCATTGCACCAGTTGCAATCGAAGGGGACACACTGCAAAGTTCTGCAGGACTTATCCTTCTCAGAACCAGAGTCAGGGAAACAACCAGAACAACAACAACAACCACCGCAATACCAACAACACCAATGCCGGCGGCAACAATACAGGGCCTAGCCACACCTGTTTCGGGTGTGGAAGGACGGGACATTTCCATCGAGACTACCCTAACAACAACAACAACTCAGGAAACAGAGGAGCAGGAAGAATGAGTGATGCAGTTCAGGACCCCGCAGTTGTGACCGGTACGTTCCTCCTAAACCACACTTATGCATGCATCTTATTTGATACCGGAGCGGAGCGAAGTTTCGTAAGCGAGAAGTTTAAACATCTATTAAAACAACAACCCCAAAAGCTAAATGAAACCTATACGGTGGAAATGGCCAATGGGAAGACCGAATCCACTAGGGAAATCTACACTGGATGTACCCTAACCCTTAACCAGCACGTCTTTCGAATAGACCTAATGCCCGTATCAATTAGGAGTTTTGATGTGATTATCGGCATGGATTGGTTAAGCCCCCACCATGCTGAGATTATGTGCCACGAGAAGGCCGTTCGCCTTCGTCTCCCGAATCACGAAACCCTAGTAATATACGGAGACAAACCTAGCACGAATCTTCGTCTTCTCTCGTGCATCAAAGCACAAAAACACTTGCGAAAGAACAACTTAGCGTTCTTGGCCCACATAGTGGACAAGACAAAAGAAGAAACTAACATCCAAGACATCCCGGTAGCGTGTGAATTTCCGGACGTGTTTCCCGAAGATCTTCCAGGAGTACCCCCAGAGAGACAGGTTGAATTCCGAATCGACCTCGTTCCAGGAGCAACTCCCCTCGCTAAATCACCATATCGGTTGGCACCTGCTGAAATGCAGGAATTATCCAGCCAACTCAGCGAGCTTCTGGACAAGGGATTTATCCGACCCAGCTACTCGCCATGGGGAGCTCCGGTGCTCTTTGTCAAAAAGAAGGACGGATCTTTCAGAATGTGCATCGATTACAGGGAGTTGAATAAACTCACTGTTAAAAACCGCTACCCACTCCCGCGAATCGATGATCTATTCGACCAGCTCCAAGGAGCTAGCTATTTTTCTAAAATAGATCTACGGTCCGGATACCATCAACTCAAGGTCCGAGAAGAAGATATTCCTAAAACCTCTTTCCGAACCCGCTATGGACATTATGAATTCGTCGTAATGCCCTTCGGTCTAACAAATGCACCCGCCGCATTTATGGACCTAATGAACCGAATCTGTCGACCGTTCTTGGACAACTTCGTCATTGTGTTTATCGATGACATCCTCGTCTATTCTCGAAGCAAAGAGGAGCATGGCCAACATCTCCGACAAGTCCTAGAGACGCTGCGATCGGAAAGGCTTTACGCCAAACTCTCCAAGTGCGAGTTCTGGCTTCGGAGTGTGAATTTTCTAGGTCACGTAGTTAGCCAAGATGGAATTCATGTGGATCCCTCTAAGGTCAAAGCTGTGGAAGGATGGGCAACTCCGACTACGCCCACAGAAATTCGTCAGTTCTTAGGCCTGGCAGGCTACTATAGGAGATTCATCCAAAACTTCTCAAAAATCGCCAAGCCACTTACCTTGCTTACGCAAAAGAGTGTGCCATTCAAGTGGACAGACAGACAAGAGATTGCGTTTCGAACCTTGAAGCAAGCTCTTTGCAGCGCTCCTGTACTATCTCTACCTGAAGGAACGGAAGATTTTGTAGTTTACTGTGACGCGTCGAATCAGGGCTTAGGTTGCGTTCTCATGCAACGTGGAAGAGTAATAGCATATGCGTCTCGCCAACTAAAGACGCACGAAGTAAATTACACAACCCATGACCTGGAACTGGGAGCTGTGGTCTTCGCCCTAAAAATTTGGAGGCACTACCTGTACGGTACAAAGTGCACCATCTTTACGGACCACAAGAGCCTCCAGCACATCTTGAATCAGAAGGAGCTGAACATGAGACAACGAAGATGGGTGGAATTGTTAAACGACTACGAATGCGAGATCAAGTACCATCCAGGCAAGGCCAACGTGGTAGCTAACGCATTAAGTCGGAAGGAATACACAAATCGCCGTACGAAAACGCACTCGATAACCATTCAGTCTCATCTGACCGTTCAAATTGCATCAGTCCAGGCAGAGGCTATGAAAGCGGAAAATAGAACTAGCGAGGCATTACGCGGAATGGAGAAGAACCTGGAAGTCAAAGAGAATGGGGTATACTACTTCATGAACCGTATTTGGGTTCCAAAAATCGGAGGATTCAGGGAGATCGTTATGAAGGAAGCCCACAAGACACGATACTCCATTCATCCTGGTTCGGACAAGATGTATTTGGACATTAAGCAGCACTATTGGTGGCCTAACATGAAGGCGGAAATCGCAACTTATGTTAGTAAGTGCCTTACGTGTGCCAAAGTAAAAGTGGAATACCAGAAACCTTCCGGATTGTTACAACAACCGGCAATCCCTGAGTGGAAATGGGAGGGGATTTCTATGGACTTCGTGACCAAGCTGCCCAAGACGTCGGACGGATTGGACACCATATGGGTAATAATCGACCGACTGACGAAATCTGCCCATTTCCTGCCCATCAAAGAGTCCTACAAGATGGAGAGGCTGACGCGTTTGTACCTACGAGAGATTGTAAGACTTCATGGAGTGCCAAAATCCATCATCTCGGATAGAGACAGTAGGTTCACGTCACGCTTTTGGCAGTCGCTCCACAAGGCAATGGGAACTCATCTTGATATGAGCACCGCGTATCACCCACAAACGGACGGTCAAAGCGAACGAACTATTCAGACGCTTGAAGACATGCTTCGTGCATGTGTGATAGACTTCGGAAAGTCTTGGGATACCCACCTACCGTTGATCGAGTTTTCATATAACAATAGTTATCATTCGAGCATTAAGGTGGCCCCTTTTGAAGCACTGTACGGGCGTAAATGTAGATCACCGTTATGTTGGGCTGAAGTAGGTGACACCCAGCTAGCAAGAACACATACGTCGGATAGGGCAATGACAGGACCGGAAATCATTCGCGAGACCACAGAAAAGATTGTCCAGATCAAAGCTCGATTACAGGCATCGCGTGACCGGCAAAAGAGCTACGCTGATAAACGGCGAAAGCCCTTAGAGTTCCAGGTCGGTGATCGAGTATTGTTGAAGGTCTCACCCTGGAAAGGGGTTATACGTTTCGGAAAACGAGGAAAGCTAAACCCGCGATACATTGGACCTTTCGAAATCGTCGCCCGAATAGGTCCAGTAGCATACAGACTACAACTACCCGCAGAGCTAAATGGTGTACACCCCGTGTTTCATGTTTCTAATCTGAAAAAGTGCCTATCAGATGAAACCCTTGTCATTCCTCTTGACGAAATCGAAATCAATGAGAATCTCCTGTTCGTCGAAGAGCCAATCGAAATCATGGACAGAGAGGTGAAGCGTACTAAGCAGAGTCGCATCCCGATCGTGAAGGTACGGTGGAACGCAAAGCGTGGGCCAGAGTTCACGTGGGAACGCGAAGATCAAATGAAGCAGAAGTACCCTCACCTATTCTAGCATTCTCAAATCTAGCCTTCAAACAGAATTTTGGGACGAAATTCCCTCTAACGGGGGGATGATGTCACAACTGTAAATTTTAAGCTATGTAATCTATACATTCAAGTTAATGTGAATCAAAAACTTTAATCAAATACAAGATACAAGTACTATAAATAGTCATCAAACAATTGGAGACCCTAGAAGTTTTGGTTAAGTCCATTTTGGACTAAGACTTCCTTATTGGATCCAAATGAACCAATAAGCTTCCAATTAGACTATCATGGGTTTAGGACCCTAATTGGGCTCTAATTGGACCCACATTCGTTTATTCCAATATTTTGGGCTAGGTAGAACCTAGAAGGAAATAAAACACAAGTTTTGATCCATAATTTAACCTAACCTAGCTTAATAAAGCATAAAAATCACAATTTTATTTTATAAGTCCAATAAATACCCTAAACTACCTCTAATGTTGGGCTTAGGGGCAAAAGCCCAAATTTTTCCTCTTTCCCCTTCATATTCTCGGCCCAAGGCCCAAATCCAAGGGAGGTTGACTTTGGTTGCCACCTCACTATTATCTAATGGATTTCTAGGCACATATCACATACCTCCATGCATGTATCACTTCAAGAGTCACTTCTTTTCTCTCTTCTCTTCTTGTTTGGCCGAGAGCAACACCACACACACCAAAAATATCTCAACTTTCTCTCTAGAACACACAAGAACTCTCCTTCCTCCCCTCTCCAAAAATCTCGAAATTTAGGGACTTTCCAAGAGGATTTTGCAAGTAAATCATCATCTAAGGTAAGATTATGCATGGATCTATGGTTTAAATTCTTTTGTTATCAAAATCCTTTCCTAATCTATGCAAAAATCGTGATCTTACACCCTAGAATCATCTCAAAACTCAAGATCTTCATCAAAGGGAGCCAAGGCCAAAAACACTTCATTTTTCCTTCCATTTTCCTTGCAAAAAACCGAACCAACACCCCAAGGTGAGATTCATACCCCTATTTTCTGTTTTTATGAGTTTTGTGGGGGGGGGGGAATACAAGTGAAAGTGTAGATCTATATGTGTTTGTATGCCTTGTATGATTTCCATGCTTATATGTATGCTTATATGTGTTTTAATGTTGGATCTAGCCATTAAACCCCTCAAAACCGAGATATAACTTATGTTTTATGATTTTAGCTTCAAATGTGTTCCTACATAATAAGTGATACAAGAAAAATAGCTAAGTGGTTAACAACAATTTTCTTTAAGCTAAAAACACACATTTTGGGCCAAAAATGTGAAAAATACAAAATTAAGGGCCCAAATTGACATTTTACAGATTCTGATGGTTGAAATGTGCCAAAACAGTTTCCATAAAACTATTTCTGGAATTCTATTCAATTAGAGGATTAAAAACATAAATTTCAAGCTTATTGGGCTAAAAATGAAAATTTCGGCCCAAGGAGGCCCATTATGCGAATTTTTCTGTTTTGAAGGGCCAAAACTGTGAAATTCTGTAAAACAGTGGACTATAAGTGTCCCAACCCTTTTCAAAGGTTTAAAATGCTTTTTAAATTTAAAAAGGACCAAAGTTGCAAAAATTTTCCATTTTGGGCCAAAATTGTCAAAATTGCGAAAAGAAGGGCTAAAACCGAGAAAAACTGCATTTTCAGGGACCTAAACTGTTTTCTATGAAAAATATGCTGGAAAATATTAATTTCAATAATTTTTGGTGTTAAAATGTCAAGAAAAATAGTTTAAGGACCAAACCGGGAAATATTGAAATAAAAGGGTTGAAAATGTAAATTTTACAAATAATGAGGGGCTGAAAACAGAAATATTTCAAGGCTGATTCAATATGTACAACTTGATCAAATAATGACACCTCAACTATCAACGAAATACAACTCATTACAATACCAAAAGTCGTTGTTAAACGAATTGGCTCGGTCTCGAGCCAATGGAAATCTACAACTACTAACTCTTCGGTACATACAAATAACGGTTGGTAATACATATACATACGAGTGTGCACAGACGTCTACGCACCATCTTCGGGCCCCAAAAGTGTAAAATCTTGTTTGTTGGGCCTAGCTAGCCCAATGACCTGATCTTAAGGCCCGAAGACACTTTTTTTCTACGAAGTGTTGAGTTTCACCGACTTGGCACAACGTAGAGTGACTTTCAATGGCTTGTACTACTGGTCCCCAAGGGTCCATGGTATTGCTAGAAAAGTCTGCATATTTTACGAGGCGGGTCGGGGACCCCTCGCACGCATATTTTCCCCAACCGGTTAATGGAGTTACCGGGGTCTTCGTGACCTCTTTCTCTTCGGATGTGGGACTACACTTAGTCCGGGCGATTGGATAACGTGATTAGTACGGACGACGCCTTCGGGTTCGTTAGTATAACTATAAACTGGGCGTTTGTGTAATGCGGGTTTGTAGTAAATAATCAATGCTCGAGAACCTTCCAACGTCGCTTGGGACCGATACTGCTATTTTCATAATGTTTTCAACGCAACTTAATGGATTCCAAAAGAGCTAGGGGAACATCGGGTTTCCCTAGGGTTTTTATTACATACAGATTTGAAACGCATACATCTTCAATGAACATTTTTTTTAAGTATAGAAACAAACAAGCATACTTATGGATCTTCACAAACGTTTTCGAAAGCTTTTCTTTTCAGAAAATATCGGATTTTCTGGTGGTTTTTCAAGCAATATAAACATTCGATTTCAAACACTACTTATGAACTCACCAACATTTCATATGTTGACGTTTTTCAAAATACTTGTATTCTCAGGGAACCAGTGAATCAAGGGAAATCATACTCAGTGACGGTTGCAGTTTATTTTTGAATGAACCAAACAAAATTAATTTTTGGAAATGTAATGTCTTAAACAATGTATGACATGTAAACACTACTGGTTGTACTATGTTGATGAATGGTGACGAATGTTGTTTTGTTTCATATATATTCAATGTTATGGTATTCAATTGAGTCACGACAGCCCCCGGACGTTTCCGCCGTCTGGTTCGGGGGTGTGACACCAGAGATCAGAGTTGAGACGATCCTCGGTTGGATTGTATTTTTCTCGCATGAGGAAAAGAGAATTTCGTGAACTTGCGTGTCGCTGGGCCGGGATAGTGGACACGAGGAGGAAGTTAGTGGGATATTTGGATCATGATATGGGTGACCTTTGGAGGCTCAGCTGTGGAGTCAAAAGCTGACCTGGTGCTCAGTCTCGAAGAGGGATATGAGAAATGAGCTAGAGCTTATCATGATGATGTCTGAGGACACCTCAGAGAGAGCAAACGATTCCGACGCTCAAAGACATGCTTCGGGCATGTGTATTAGATTTCGGAGGGAGTTGCGGCACGTATTTATCCTTGGTTGAGTTATCCTATATCAACAGTCATCATTAGTGCATTGGTATGCCACCCTTTGAGTTGTTGTATGGGAGGAGGTGTCGGACCCTCATTTGTTGGGGAAAGTGTTGATTCGCGGAAGTGAAAGTAGTAGTGAGAATGGATGATTTGGAGTATGGTGGTCGAACACTGTGTCTGTGACAGTGGTATGGAATGATATCATGATGGGATGTCTGCTGAGGACGCGGAAGGGATTCCGCGGGTGTAGAGCCAAGAGTCTCAGGATGGATGCAGGGGTGGAGTCTGGGACTCCCAGATTAATTCTGATCAAGGGTTGTATGCGTAGTGGTGGTCCCTCCTAGGGATGTTGGGGATGTCGTCAGTGTGACGGGTTTTCCTAACCCGAGGGTGCTAGATCTAGTTCAGCATGCGTATGCGGTTGCAAGAGGGGAACTCGTGAGAGTTGCTCTGAGATTGAGAATGGGTCTTTCCGTCGACACGGATTGGATAGAGTGGGATTTGGATCGGGGATCCGATGGTTCATGGCTTCTAACCCTTATGGGTCGAGTGATTGTTGAGATTTGGGGCAGTGATGCTTCATGGGTAATTCTCGGATCGTTGAGTGTGGTTATCAAAGGGTACAACCGGTGCCCGGTTCGAGACGGTGGTCAGGACACCGTAAGGAAAAGGAAAGTGTGTTCGAGTTTCGATGGGTATGCCTTGTGAGACCTGGTCCGATTAAGGCCAGGTGGCACACGTTGTGGGAGTATTTCTGGAGTTGAGTTGCTGTAGGCTTCGAGGACGAAGCCTAATTTAAGTAGGGGAGAATTGTAAAATCCTGAAATATCAAGAGTAGAGTTGAAGGGCTAAAAGAGTAAGTTGTGAAAGAGTGACTCGGCGAGTCCATGGATGGACTCGGCGAGTAGAGTCGCGACTGGGTCGCGTGCTAAGTAGCCGACTCGGCGAGTCGGTGAGGAGGACTCGGCGAGTAGGCGCTGATTGGAGAAAACCCTAATTCTCAGGGTTGAGCCCTATATAAAGAACATTATGTTTTCCTCCCAGCCTCTTTATCACCCCCCTTGAGCCCCAGAAAACCCTAAATCGCGGAGAAGCACCATTGTTGAGTGGATTGGAGCTTGGAGAAGTAATTGTTGAAGGAATTTTGGGAGATTGAAGGCTTGGAGCAAGGGGCTTTGCTTGGGTTCGAATTACATTGCAGTTGGGGCATCTCTTGGAGGTAATATCTCGTTCTTGGGCTGTTGTTATGTTGTTTCTTCATTTTGGGGTTTGTGGGAACTTGTCTATGGATGTAATTGGAAGTCTAGAGGTTAGATCTGAGGTTGCTACCTCAGATCTGGAATGGAGAAGGATCAGAGAGCATGAAAGTCCCTGTGTTGGAGTGTTTTGTGGAGCCATCATGTCCCCAAACCCTAGCCTAATGTGCAAATGGCCTAGATCTCTTTGGATTCACGTAAAGTTTGCCACTTTACATGATGGATGAGTGGTAGGAGGCTAGATCTATGTTTTGGAGCAATTGCATGGCCTGGAATGCTTCCAAATGGATTCATACCGGTGGTACTCGGCGAGTCACATGGGTGTACTCGACGAGTTGCTTGAAGATGAGCTGGGACTCGGCGAGTTGGAAGAACAACTCGGCGAGTTGGATGAAGATGGTCTGGAACTCGTCGAGTTGTATGAACAACTCGGCGAGTAGGTTGATGATAGCCTTAGACTCGGCGAGCCTGTTCTTGAACTCGGCGAGTCTTGTCGAAGGGTCCCGATATTCCCTAGTTGAGTCGAGAATCGGTGAGTCAAGGGATGACTCGGTGAGTTGTGTGCGAGTGGACTTAGAGTTGTTGGACTCGGCGAGTCTCGGGGTGACTCGGCGAGTTTGGTCGCGGATTGAGTGAAGTTCTGATTATGGGAACTCGGCGAGTCATAGGGTTGACTCGGCGAGTAGGGTCAGTCAGGGGTTGACTTTGACTGAGGACTTTGATTTTGACCAAGGGTTGACCATTGACTTTTAGGGTTTGGTCAGCGATGTGGCCTTTGAGCCAAGAGAGGGGTAAAATAGTCTTTTACCCTTAAGAGGGTGGCATGAGAGGATTGATTCTAGTCTCGAGAGTTATATTCATGAGATTATTTGCCTTACGTGCTAGGCGGTGGCGAGTTCGAGATTTAAGTGTGGGGATATCTGCTTTCTGCTTGCCAGGTGAGTCTTCTCACTATACTTTACCTTGAGTAGGTAACCAGAGTTATGTGACAGAGTATTTGTATGCTATGTATGTTATGTGTTGTACTGCATTATTTCTATGTGATTTATGTTGTGCATGTTTACAGAGTTGGAACCGAAGGCTTCCTAGAGTTAGAACCGGAAGGTTCACAGAGTTAGAACCTGAGGGTTCACAGAGTTTGGGTGCACGGACCCATAGAGTTATAGCCTCGAGCGGCTAATATGTGTTATGTGTGTGGTATTTTGGGGAACTCACTAAGCTTCGTGCTTATAGTGTTTGTGTGATGTTTTTCAGGTTTCTTTCAGTATCACGGGATGGCACCGGCTTGATTGTACACACCAGAGAAAGAGTCATGTTTTGGAGGATCCTGGTTTTCTATGCAAGTGAAAATGGAGTTATGTTTTGTAATTCGATTATGATTGAGATTTTAAACAAGTATTTCTAAGAATAAAATGATTATTTAATTTCAAAAATTGTTTTGAAATTTACGGTGTTACAGTTTCGGTGCCATTAGGTCGTCGTCTTAAGCACATGTCATATCAATATGGTTATAACCACATCACATTTTAACCTTAATTAAAAAACTGGTTTTAAGGTAGTTAGTGTTTCAGTAGTTACTTTATACAACATTACTGAATACTTTCATTTTCCCATTACATTCATATAGTGATATTCTCACATAAAAAGTAATGCAAACTATTTTCTAGTAAAGATAGTCTTAAACTTGGGAAAACTTACAAAAGACAAACAGTACAGTCAAGTCTTAGTACATTCAGTAAAAAGGGGGCCTATAATGCTAACTTTATGATTCCTCGGTAGATATGTCAACGATATATATTAATCAGATCCGACAGACAGTTGAATGCGTGCTTTCCGCTTCATTTCCTGTTCCTTGTTTTGTTGTGGGCTTAGAGCAAATTCACCCAGTCTACTATCTATTCGATATTAGCTATGTATGCTTTCCGCCTTACTTCCTGTTTCTTGTTTGGTTGTGGGCTTAGGGCAAATTCACCCATTTAACTGTCCGTTCGATATTAGATTATATATAGCTTGTATAAACCAAGTGATTATAGAAGGAACTATTGTGGTTACCATTTTTACTAAAGGATAAATATGATTTTCTTAAAGAATATTTTCATCAAATATAAAGAATTATTACAGTTAACTCCGTAAGTACCAAATGAATACGCCAAGGTTATATACAGTAAAGATCTAACAAACAATGGGATGTATGACTTCCGCCTCATTCCCTGTTCCTTGTTTGGTTGTGGGCTTAGGGCAGATTCACACAATCGATTGTCTGTTTACTCTAAATTGTATATAACTTGTATCCATTTAGTACTCATAGAAGGAATTGTAGAGTCATTTTTACTTTCTTTCACCATATCAGAAAATATAGGATTTTCTGGAGGAACAGGAGAACTTTTCTAAAGGAAATTACAACATACTTTACATCACTTAAATACTTATGAACTCACCGGCTTAAATGCTAATCTGCTCTTTCAAAATAACTTGCATTCTCAGGAAACTTGTAGACAGGTATGCGCACTGGGATTCAGAAGATGAAGTATAGTAGCTTCATGTCTTGTTTTATTATTTACTTTTGGAGTCTATCTTTCGTGAACCACATAATTTGTAAACACTTTCATATTAATGCAATGGTTGTTTGTTACTTTGATTACTATGATGCATGTGTTATGATACTAAACATGATGTCCACCGCCCCCGAACGTTTACGCCGTTCTGGTTTGGAGGTGTGACATCTACTGTCTGCCGAAGGATTTCCTGAATGGAATTAAAGAATCGAAAAATATATCAAAATGAAAGATTTCAAAGTCTGGCACAGCGTTCTTAGAGGCCCTGTTAGGATTACCACTACTCTTGAGAATGGAGTTATAATTGACAAACCAGTGAAAGACTACATGGATGAGGATTTTCAAAAAATTGAGGAACAAGAAAAGTCTTTGGCAACTCTAACTATGGCTCTATCACCTGACATTGTTCAAGGCTTCGGAGAATATGAATCAGCTAAGACACTGTGGGAAGCATTGATTGAGGTTTATGAGGGTAATGATTACATGAAGCAGAGTAGACAATAAATGCTTTGTCAAAAGTTCAACTTGTTTAACCATGTTCTTGAGGAATATATTGAGGCTCAAATCCAATGATTCATTACACTCACCATTGAAATGAGCACAGCTGGAATTTCTGTACCACGATCTGAGATTAACAAGAAACTACTGAATTCTCTTCCCAAGTCATTGGACATGAAGTCTCTGTAATCAACAAAACCAAAGATCTCAACCGACTCACTCTGGTGGAAACGATGGCTATCATTAAAGCTTGCGATTTGGATGATAAGCAACACGAGATAAACCATGTGAACCCCTACTCCACAACAAACCTGGGCATTTCATCAAACAATGCCTTCACTTCATTCACTGTCCCACAGAATCAAGCTTTCACCATTCCACATAATAATTCCATTCCACAAACCCATACCATTCCACTAACCATGCCTTATCAACAATCTTATCAACACCCCGCATCTTCATCAAAAGCTCCTATCATCACTTTAGTTCCCAAAGAAGCTGAAGAGAATATGGCTCTAGCCTCTAGTCTAGTAAATTGCTTCGTAGCTGGAGACTTGCCTCCCCAAATATCATTTTTTGATCTTGACCAACTTTACCCTAAGGATGTGGAGGAAATGGATATTACCTGGCAGATTTCAATGGCGGTATTCAGGGCTAAACAGTTTGCCAAGAAGACAGGGAAAAACAACTGGAGCATGAATGCTGATAAGAAGGTTGTGTTTAACAAAGGAAAATTGAGATGTTTCAACTGTTACGAGCCAAGACACTTTACTCCTGATTGTCCAAAGCTAGATAGAAGAGAGAACCATGACAGGATAATGCTACCAGTGATGAACAATAAAGGAACAACATCCAACAGTGAAACTGCAAATTTAGCAGTAGTAGCTCAGACTTTTGGCTGGGAAGATCAAATTCAAGCATTGAACATTTCAGGACCTGAGAATGCTAACCTGGCACAGATTAGTGAATCTCCTGCAGAAAATGTTGAAGAAGATCTTGAAGCCGAAATGATGCAGCTACAGTTTGCCTTCATGGTATCCACCACTTTTGAGCTTGAGAAGAACAAGGTCAGTGACAATTCTTGTTCTCGAATATGCATTAATACTGTTAATTTTTTGCGTGAACAAATTGATTTATTGCATAGAGAAAATCAGGACCTTAATTACGAAGGCTATACCCTTAGGAAAAGTCAGAAACCCCTGAAAGAACAATTAGAGGCTAAAATCAAAGACTTTAGGAAACTTCAAGAAGAGTATAATAATAAATGTGTGAATTATGATTATGTTAAGGAACAACTTGCTAGTTTGACAGCTGAACTTGACACATTGAAAAACAAATTTGAAAATGCAGATTTTAATTTCAAAAAAGTTGATGTGTCAAGTAAGACAGTTCAATCCATGATTGAAAATAGTTTGAAATTTAAAGATAACCAGCAAAAGGGTCTAGGGTATGACAGAGTTCCTCCTCCATTTAATCACAATTACACTCTTATCCCTATGACCAAAGAAGAAATGGACAGAGAAGGACATTTTGAATATGGCAAACCCGCTATATTTGTGTCAGAGAGTAGTACTACGGTAAAGAATACTAATGTTTCTTATTCATATGCAGATTTACCTTTAGTCCAAGGCAAACAAGCAGCTGGAGAAAGTGTTTATGATAATAATCTAGTTTTACAAACTGATGTTTCCGTTTCAAACAATGATGTTTTGTTTCAAATTTGAAAACTAATGTTTTGGTTTCTTATGATGTTGTTGTGAGCTTTGATGATTCAGATGTTTCTGATAAGTTTGGTGATGTGTCTGATAAATCTAAATCTCATGAATCTGTCACTGGAACATACACGCCACCTAACCCAGTCACTCAATCTGAATTATGCACATGCATATGTGGGAAAAGTAAAGTGCGAACTAAAGACACTGAACCAGAAAAGAGAGGTAACAATTTTTATGTAAAGAAACAGACATGTTTCAACTGTGAAACCCCTGGTCATATTGCACGAAGCTGCCCAAACCATGCATTTGTTCCTTTTTATAGACAAAGGGGAGTGAATGAGTCATGATGTCACACCCCAAAACCAAGAACGGCGGAAACGTTCAGGGGCGGAGGACGTCATGTACAGTATCACAAC
Organism: Lactuca sativa; assembly: GCF_002870075.4. Lineage (NCBI taxonomy): Eukaryota > Viridiplantae > Streptophyta > Magnoliopsida > Asterales > Asteraceae > Lactuca > Lactuca sativa. Next base: position 176,515,838 of record NC_056623.2, read on the forward strand.
AGTCTAAAGTAGTAAACAAGCAACAACATCATCCATTGCATTAAAAGTAAAGTTTTAATACATATGTGTTCTTTCATTGTAGTAAGACACCAAAATATACAATCAAAATAAAAGACGAGTCTTGTTTGTGCTTCGTCTTCTCAAAACCTGGCCATCGTACATGTCTACTGGTGACCTGAGAATACAAGTTATTTTGAAAGCGAGTATCAGCCTAAAGCTGGTGAATTCATAAGTATTTAAGTGTCATTGTCTTGTTTTGGAAAGCTGTTATGAATGCCATGTAAATCTTTAAATGAAACAGTTGATATAAGTATGAAAACCCTAGAAAATCTCATATTTCCTACTAGTATGAAATGTAGTCTTCTACCAAGACCCGAATGTTTTGCTATGACAATGATAGTTTTTCCTTCTTTTTGACTATTACAAACAGTACTTAGTCTAACTCATCATTTATGTGAATGTATCACAAAATAAAGTAATAGGAAAAATATAATCATGTAAGTGTTATCCTTTTGTATTAGGATTAACACGACATCGCGACAAGCGAAATGTATAACCTTTGAACATCCGTAGATTGCTCAATTTTCCTCTATAGCTGCAGCAGGTTTAAGGAATCGTTAGTCCCGTAAAGGTACTCCTAATATAAGTATTAACCGTAGGCATCCATAGATGTTCATTTACCTCTGTAGCGAACAGTAGGCCAAAGGAATGGTTAGTCCCGTAAAGGTACCCCTAATATAAGTAATAACCGTAGGCATCCGTAGATGTTCATCTACCACTGTTGCTAACAGGTGGGTTCCAGAATGGTTAGTCCCGTCTAGATATCCCGTTGAACTAGATAGGCAGGACAATTTACACATAATGTACTAGTAAATCATCCTAGTGAATCTAGGTACAAGTATCCATGTAAGTGCATACAAATAAATGTATATATGTAAATGTATTCATGTAAGCGTATCGATGTAGATGTATTCAAGTAACATGTAATGTATAGTATAGACTCATGAATGAACTGACTCTGGTGTAATTCCTTGTAATAGGAATAATGTTATGTATCTCCTAACTATCCCTATAATAGTTAACTGGAAGGTAATTGATTGTACATGCAGGTTTATACACCCTTGCTACACAAGAGTGTGGGAAACTGAATGAAGGCTGAAAACTATAACATCAATACATATATAAGAACATAAGTGTATAGATATAGTTTTGTTCAAGAAGGTAAAAATGGTTTTGTAAGACATCTATGAGTTTTGAACAATAATTAACAATGCCTTGATGTCATTTTAATAAACATTTCAAACGTAATACTTTTGCTACCAAGGTATTTTTAAGATAGAAAACCATTTCATTCATCACATTTTGAAGTATGTGAAATCTGCTGGATGAAAACACAGTTAAAAATACATATGAGTGATTTAATAACATACTGTTTTCTACTGGTATCCCCCCCCCCCATTAAAGCATTTAAAATCATTTAAAACATTGATTAAGGGGTATGAACTCAGTTGTTGTGAGTGGTTCTAACGGGTATGCGTGTAGGGATGAGAAGTTCCACGAATGAAGTCCCGAGACACAATAAGTCCTAAATGACATATAAGGACACATATTGACATGAATATAGTGTTTATAACATCTATATGAAAGGAAACACCTTCCGGGACTAGGAAACACCTTGACCAAGTGTTGGAATCACATTTGATTCAACATAGGAAGGTATAAAGGCACACACATGAGTTTACTACCATGGGTTTACGGCCCAAGGGAGTTTACGGTCGTAAACTAATGGCTACTCATGTGTGAATGCTTGGCTGAAGGCTAGGGAATGATTTAGGGACCTTAGCTCAATCCTAGGATGAAGAAAAACCACTTTCTTTGGAGTTTTTAAGGAGTTCACGGCCCTAATGAGTTTACTGCCATAAACTCATGGCCATTTATGTTTATGAGGGTCCTAAAGGTCATAAGGAAGCATCCTAAATTCAAGCCTAAGCCTTAGGAAGTGTTTGTGGCATCAAAACACCTCTAACTTGAGTTAACGGCCCATGGACCATTAGGTCATGTGTTTGCAGCCGTAAACACCTATGGGTGTTGGAATTTTGATTGTTTTGGATCCTAGACACATCAAGGTAAAGTGATATGCTAGTCTCTTGGCTTAATGAAGGCATTTAGGGCATTTTGGCACTTTAAAATGGAGTTCACGACCCAAGAACATCCTTGGCCGTGAACTCACTTTTAGCCGTTGATTCTTAATGTTTTTGATGTCTAAACAAGCCATGGGTAGTCTCTAGGTTCAGTTCCAAGGTTTGGAGGGACATTGGGCACACTTTGGCCCCTTTATTAGGAGTTCACGGCCCTAGAACTTCTTGGGCCGTGAACACCTTACTCTTGGTGTTCTAAGGTTGTTTTCTAGTCCTAAACACATTAGGGTACAAGTCCAAACTAGTTTCATTGCTTAAGGAAAGGACTAGGCACCATTTGTGCCTTAAAGGGGGGTTTACGGTCCAAGATGTTCTTGGGTGGTAAAATCCTAAATCTTGTTGCTTTGACATGTAATCTAGGTTATTAAGCACATATTAAGCTATATAATATCACTAGATAGTGTTGGATTAATGTCTAAGTCCATAACTATATTTGGTATGTACTTGACCCGACCCGGCATGGTCCATTTGGGTTGCACTTCACCGACACAATTTATATGGATAATCTTTTGAGAATAGTATGTTTATGATTAATATTAATATATTATAAGTTCTAATATATTAATATGGAATCATATTATTTAATTAGTATTGATCAAGAATTAATTAAGTGATCAAAAGGAACTAATTAAATATGGACTCTTATATATATGGAATGGGCCAAGTTCATTTAGGTTGGGCTAAGCTTTCATGGATAGTCCATGGATTGTTTAACCCATGGATCCTAGGAAATGAAAGGTCATGGGTATTAGGGTTTAACCCTAATCCTCCATACTATATAAAGATGTCTTTGGTTGGTGAAATAGGCACTAGTGTGGATACACTAAAGAAGGGCTAGCCAATTTCACTAGAGAGAACCAAGTAATCATATTCTCTAAAGTATTCCAAGGTGTCTTGGTGATTTGTGATTCCACTTGAGGCTTCCACACTATTGGGGCTAAGCTCTTAAAGCTTGAAGACATCAAGCTACATCAAGAGGTATGTATTCTATCTTGTTACATTCATAGTTTTTGTATGCTAGATTAGGATAATACCTTGGATGTTCTTATTTGCATGTATAATAGAGAAAACATAGATCCAAGGTATTTAGGGTTGCATGTACACTTAGGAAGTGTTAGAATGCTCAAAACCCAACAGTGGTATCAGAGACACAGGTTGTTTTCTGTTATATTGATGCAAATATTTTATTTTCAAAGTTGAAAAAAAAAACATGAAGTTTGTCAAATTTTAAGATAATTACTTGTTCTTGTGAAAAACTAATTATTTGTAAAATTTGAATAATTTGCTTTATGAGTTGAATTAGGTCAAATTTAATAAAAGATAAAATAATATGATTATTTTATTAGTTTTAAAAGTTTAATCTAAAGAGTTTTATTTTTTGAAACCTCCATAAGTTATGGATATGAAAATGTTTTAAAAAAAAATTGATTCAAAGTTTTTTTTGGAGTTACAAAATTTGGTGTTAATGTTTTAAAGGATTCCATAACTTAAGAATAAGTTATGGATCACCAAAAGTTTTTTGTGTTACCTTGTTTTATGAGTGAATTTAGATTAATGAATAAAATTATGTGATAGTTGGTTTTAATCCAAATTAATCTAAGAATTGATTCTAAAATGTGTTTTTGTAACTTGTCCTCAAGTTATATGAAAAGTCACATTTAAGAATCATAAAACTCATAAAAATTGGCAAAGGTTACAAAAATGAAGAGTCTAGTTCTAATTAAATGGTTTTATGACTCCATAACTTGTCCTCAAGTTATGGAGGACCAAGAGTCTCTTCATTTAATAAAATAAAATAAAATAAAATAAAAAGGTGTAACCTTAATTAATTCCATAAGTTATAAAATAAAGAAAAGTTAATTCTTTTATTAGTTTAAAGTCTTCCATAACTTGTCCTCAAGTTATGGAACTTGAAGAGTTTTTGGATTAAAACTACTTTAAACACATAAGTTATGGAATTAATTAGTTTTGAATAGTTTCAAAACTTGCCCTCAAGTTTTGGAATTTGTAAAGTTTTCACTTATGAATACTTTAATTCCAAGTTAGCCCTTAGAATTTTAAAAGTTAAAATTCAACCCTTATACTTTATAATATTATAAGTTAATAATATATATATATATATATATATATATATATATATATATATATATATATATATATATATATGTATAAGAGTAAAGTCAGTCTTACCGCTAGTACGCCTCATTCACGAAGCCGGTCTATAAGGTGGGTATAAGGTTGTTGCCTATAAAATGGCAACTTAATGGGTGTCCACTCTCACCCACCGCTTGCTTGACCGGTGGAGGGTCGTTAGCCGAACGGGTTTGACAAGACTATAATTAACCCTTCATTAAAAGTATTAATGATAAATACTAAGTAACTAAACTCTTAATAATACCCAATATTAGTTACTTAGAAAAATGTGAATAAGGTGTTAATCCATGAAATTACACTTTGCACTTTGTTTAACTCGGTTAGTGGAGTGTGTGTGGTTAACCGGCACACTAACTCGTATTTAACAAGGTAGGCAAAGGGTAACTTAATGTTTATCATAGTATCGGTGGAGCGTGTGTGGTTAACCGGCACATCGATTGAGGGGTAAACACTTAAGGGTACCAAGTAATTTGCATGGTTACTTCACACCTTGTTTTGTGATCCTCGGCATCCCAGTCACAAAACCTGAAGGGCACACTCGAGATTGAAACATGCCTTTGAAAAGTTCAATGAATCTCAAAGATCTAGGAGTTTCAAAACCAATTAAAACCTAATAATTCATTTCGTTTATCTTGGTGGAAATTGGTGAATCGTCATTCACCTACCTTCAAATATTTTATAGCTTGGATTACGGCATACCTCTTCTAAGTTATAAAATAGTTTGTTGGGTCCTAGCCTTAATATTTCATATTGGGTGTCATATTAAGGACTTTAAATCAACTATCTTGAATATCTCCCAAAAGATGTCTATAATAGACACCTATGATCTTCCCAAATCTAGTGAAACAAGGTTTCCTAAATGAAGATGATGTCCTTTGGAAATCATACTTCTTTCACCTCCTCCAATTATTCTCCCCAACCCACAAGTTCTTGAAAAGTTTAAGGTCACTCAAGCCCTATTGGCAAGGCAAGGTCTAGGTGTGAACACATCTTGGAGATGTAGTCACATATTGACAAGCCGGGAGAGTTGGGTGTCAAAGTCTTGAGAAAGTTGGTGGTTCAATCACTTTCTAAGTCACATAGTGAGTTCCTTTGGGACACCTATGAAACAGACTATGACAAGACCCTTAATGATCTTATCTATTTGCTAAGATCAACTTCCTAAAACTTTATGGACATTGACAATGATGACATTGGATATCCAGTAAAGCATTCTCTTCCCAATGGAAAGGGATCGGCCATAGTCAACTCGGTTGACCAAATGGTAAAGAGAAAAGCTAAGTTTGTGATAGTCTCGTGTACCATTATCAAAGGGTCCATACGTTTATATTGCCAAGGGAAGGGGCATTGGTTGCGAAGCTGCCAAATTTACCTAAGGATGTTAAAGTCAATAAGTTTGACTCTACTTCAGGTAAAGACCACTATCTAACTCTGTTAAGTTTCTATTCTGAGATTCCTGATACATGATGTGACTGGGTCACATGGTGATGTTTTAAGAATCAAAGAAAAGTGAAGAAACTTAAAGAAAGAATATGCTGAATCTGATGGCGTAGATGGATTTCTATCGCATAGTTTGAAGATCGGATTCTTGAGCAACTTCTTAGGAGTTATGAGATATTGCTTAGGAATAGATAACAACAAGTTTTCATATGGATTGTAAGGATAAGTTTTTCCGCAAAGTTTTAAAATAAAAGAAAAAAAAATTGATTTTATTTATTTTAAAATATCCTTACAATGGCTTTTGAGGAAAAATTGTTGCTTATATGATTCCATTAAGAGCAAGAGTGGAAATATGAAGTTGATTCTTTCATTTGTGGTAATGTCTATATTTACCAAATAAGGAAAGATTCTCATCACCCAAGTTTCATTTGGACCGGGACTTGGAATCATGCAAGTTATATAGCATGATGAATGAGAACTTTCAAGTTTTGGAAAAATTAAGACTAATTACTGGTTCACATGGATGTGTGAGTCAAGTGAAGGACAAAAGGATCGAGTACACAGTCTTGTGCACTGATTAAGTCCACCACAAAAGATCGATAAGATTATTCATCATAGTTTACTAAAGCTCAGTAAATATGATTATACTTACATGCTTAAGTGTAACTCTGAGACATTGGAAAAGGTTCCAATGTAAGGCAGAGCGAATAAGAAGAATCAAATTAGGCAGAAGGATAAAAGTTTCTCAAATCTGAAAAGATGGGAGAGTACTTTAGTATCAGTTTTTGTGATCATCTTAATGATTAAGAAACCATATCAAAATTAGTTCTCTAAGGAAATCTTAGTGCATTCTTATGACTAAGAAGAGGAACTTGAATTGTTGAAATGGTTAAATCAAGAAGATGAGTCATACTTCGTTCCAATACAAGTCTTAGAGTCATACTCCAAGATTGTCATTTGAGTGACATGTCTTAAAGAAGGTTTAAAACACTTGTCAAATGTAAGAGTAAAAATTTTCTACTCTTGTACATTTGAAATTGGTAAGTTGTGATGTTTTGGATAAAACAAAGACCAACTTAGGCCAATTGGGTAAAGTGTTTTTCTTGATTAGAATCTGCACTATCTCTTGGATGTTTGACAAGGGAGTCTTATATGTCAAGAGGATAGTGGGAGTCTTAAAGGTCTTGAAAGTCTCAAGAAATAATCAAGAATAAAACCTGAAGTTCTTCACTAGCACACGACTTGAGGTTTATAACCTATCGTGTTGACATATCTGTGTCCATTCCAGTTAAAGTTGGCTTTGCATATGAGTTCTTAGAGTTCTCAGTTTGTTGCATAACAACTTGGAAGCAATGGCAGGCCCTTGAGCTGCCAGGTGGCAAGAAGTTAAGATTAAGTTCAATCCATATGGTTTTGGATTTGTCATTATCTTTGTCTTGTGATTATGGTTTGACAAATTCATATGGGTAGGAACTCATACACCATATAAATCTAAGTGTCATAAGGTTTCTCTCCGATTCATGAAAATGATGGTGAGGAAACGCTTTCACTAAGTAGATTTTACGAAGATATCAATTGTGTTATTTGCATTTTCAAAAGTCGTTAGTGGAGCGCGTGTGGTTAACCGGCACACTAACATGGACTTGTGAGAAATGGCAAATGCCTAAGCAATTGAGACCATGATTACGGTATCCCTTTTCATGGTTCTTGAAATTGCTTAGACACACAGGTGAGCTATCTACGGAAAGGGTGTATGAATCTAAATTTCAGATTGTCCAGCTGATTTCTGAGTACATGTCAAAGCTAGTGGGAGCATAAGTGTTATGCTAATAATCATCATGTTAGTGGGAGCATGATAATTATGATAAGTATTGCAAGTCAGCAATGTTAATTATAGAAAACAAAAGTTTCAATTGGGAAAAAGTTGTTTTGCTATAATTAAGGGAGAGGAAATTATGCTTCATCTCAAATCTATAAGCTTAGATCGTGAGGTTTTAATCATTTAGTCAAGGATATATATGAATTTCATGTTGGAATGGCTCAACATAAGGAAATTCTGTATATGGGTCCATTATTTGCGTTCTAAAATTCGATTATGATTACGGCATCCCTTTTCATAATCTGAATTATGAGAACTTGGCAAATTGAAATGGAAATATTATAGCAAAAGACTGGTTTAGTCTTTATGTAAGACATCATGAATCGTGTCCCATATGCTTCGGATAGAGGATCGATTACATGTGCTATATTCATCCGTTTTAAAATTTTCCAAATGCCTGGGGCATTAAGAAGGGAAAAGGTTTAGAACTGGATATGACTAAAAGGATTAAACAATTGTCGAGGACAATCTAAGGTTTACCAAAGATTGGGTACTCAAGGACAATTGGAAGTATAGTGATAATTCTGGAAGGACCATATTGACATAATTTGTAAGGAGGGAACTCTTGTTCAGAAGTGATAGTCAAAATGGAATCTGGAAATGTTTCAAAGTTAGAATTTTCAATCTGTGTAAGATTAAGGAAACTTAATGCAAGAAGGATATTTCAAGGAGTTGATCTCCTTTGGAATACTCTGTAATGATTGTTGCCAAGTCTTTGTGACTTTGTGCATAATCGTTACAAGAGGATCAATGCATATAAGTTTAGAATCTAACAGATTTCTGTAAATGGCATGAATTTGGAATTCTTGCATTTGCAGTAAGGATTTGGGAGTGTGAAAAGAGAATCATTGAAGTTATGTTCAATTGATCTAGTTCACAAAATAAAGATCATAGACAAACATAGTATGCATACTTGGTGTGTGGCATGACTAGTGTTTAAGAAAACATAGTGTACATGCTTGGAGCATGGGACAACTATTGTTTTAAATTCAAGAATAAAGTTGATAGCTGAAACAGTATACAATGAATAATGTGTAATCATATGGTGATAAATAAAAGGTGTTTTATTTATGTTCAAAGGGTTGATACCATATTGGAGTCAATTATTATTGTGTTTTATTTTGCATGTTTTGACTTCCCGAATAAACTGGGTTATTCTTCCTGAATGACTAAGTTATTCAAACATCCACATTCGGTCATATGTTGGAAGTAGATATGAATTAAGATTGTCATGGGTTGGCTTGTAGAGGTCTAAGGTGTTGGACAAAGGGCTACAACACTCATGAGTGCTCATAAGTTCTGAGTATTGGATTCAACCCGCGCTCATTGGAATCACTTCATGGATTTTATCACGAGTGATCATGAGACAATAATATCTTATATTCTTCAAACCTAGAGATATGAGTTGTTACTATGAGTTGGTTGTACATTGATTGCACGAAAACGCATTTGGTAACTCGGTGCTATAAAACGTGCCTTTGTGTATGATTCAACAAGTAGTAGAACAAGCCATATGAGTCGAAGTTTATCCATTCCTTTTACCTTCGGGATAAAAGCGATATCTGTGGGCCCCTCGATGATTTGATGATGACAAATGGAAGTGCTCGGCCGGGCCAGGACTGATTTGATTTGTTCAATTAGTCAGTCGTCATAAATCGGAAATCGGGAAACAACAAATGGACAGAGAGAATGATTATAATCCATGTCTCAGTCCATATGATATCTAGAATGGAGGAATATATGATCCCTTATCTAATGGACAAGTTCGTTGACAAGATCAGAGTTCGACAGCAGCTTTAAGAGATATGATTGCCAGTTAGGTTTGAAGTCATACGCAATAATATTTTTAGACTTATCCAAGTGGGAGACTGTTGGATTAATGTCTAAGTCCATAACTATATTTGGTATGTACTTGACCCGACCCGGCATGGTCCATTTGGGTTGCACTTCACCGACACAATTTATATGGATAATCTTTTGAGAATAGTATGTTTATGATTAATATTAATATATTATAAGTTCTAATATATTAATATGGAATCATATTATTTAATTAGTATTGATCAAGAATTAATTTATAATTAATTAAGTGATCAAAAGGAACTAATTAAATATGGACTCTTATATATATGGAATGGGCCAAGTTCATTTAGGTTGGGCTAAGCTTTCATGGATAGTCCATGGAGTGTTTAACCCATGGATCCTAGGAAATGAAAGGTCATGGGTATTAGGGTTTAACCCTAATCCTCCATACTATATAAAGATGTCTTTGGTTGGTGAAATAGGCACTAGTGTGGATACACTAAAGAAGGGCTAGCCAATTTCACTAGAGAGAACCAAGTAATCATATTCTCTAAAGTATTCCAAGGTGTCTTGGTGATTTGTGATTCCACTTGAGGCTTCCACACTATTGGGGCTAAGCTCTTAAAGCTTGAAGACATCAAGCTACATCAAGAGGTATGTATTCTATCTTGTTACATTCATAGTTTTTGTATGCTAGATTAGGATAATACCTTGGATGTTCTTATTTGCATGTATAATAGAGAAAACATAGATCCAAGGTATTTAGGGTTGCATGTACACTTAGGAAGTGTTAGAATGCTCAAAACCCAACAGATAGATGTACTCACGTTCTGGGACGAAAGTCCGAAGATCCTTGAGAGAGAATTCGGCTTTTTTCTAGTTGGAAATGTAACTAATTAATAAATATGGCTCAGAATCCTATATATAGTCCTGGGATTTTTGGCAGAAAATATTTTATTCACGCAATGAACTCTAATATCATAGAGTTTTGGAATAATAGAGTTGCACAAAACCCTAGTGCATCCACTCTCCTGATATCTCCTTAAGTGTAAACCTGAAATACTCAAACTTATACCCAAAAGTCTGGAAATTCACTGTAACTGTTCTAATCTTCTAATGACTTGATATGGTTTGTACAGAATGGAAATCTCGGGTTGTCACACACAAGGAAGATCTCTTAAGAGAAAATCGTCGAGATCTCATTCAGTTGATGGTGATTGGAACATATAAAGAAAGAAAATGGGCTGATCTTGAAAAGAACAAACGGTTTTTAAACAAAAATTCAACAGGTACTTTAACGAGACCAAAAGTGGTTAAGCCAAGATCAGTATCATCAAAGACATCGTCTGGGTCTTCGGCTAATCTTAGACGGAAACCCAAATGATCAAAACCAAAGAAAAACATTTCAAAAACAACTGTAAATGTTTCTAAACCTAATTATAAATGGGTGCCCAAAATTTCAAATGTCCAATCACCTCAACGTTCCATATGTGCATTTGGTAATCGATCTATTTTAACAAATGAAAAGGTCAATTCTGTTACTAACAAGGGAAAACCTAGTGTTTCTATGACCTAGGTTCCTAAATCTAATTAATACCGCACATCGTGCTGGAAAAGCTATGGAGAGATATCGTCAGACCTTGGTATGTCGACAATGGTTGTTCCAGGCACATGACAGGAGACATCCCCAATTGTAAGAAATTCAGAATTTTAATGGGGGGTTTGTTTCCTTTGCAGGAGGAGAAGGAGGAAAGATCATTCAGAAGGGTACAGTGACAAATGGTGTGCTTAGCTTTGAGAATGTTAACTATGTTCCTGAGCTGAAACACTGTCTGTTGAGCGTATCTCAAATCTGTGATAAAGGCTATTCGACTCATTTTTCAAACAAATAGTGTCTCATTTTGAAGCCAGGAATCATCATACCTGAAGAATGGATTTTGGTTAGATCTGAAAGAGAAGGGAATGCCTATGTTATTGACATGAATCATAACATTCCCGAGCAAGTCACTTGTTTTTTCTCAAAATTCTCATAACACAATGTGATGCTTTGGCATCGTCGTCTCGGCCATGCTAATGCCAAGAACCTCAATCCTCTTGCTAAAAATGAGTTTGTATATGGTATTCTAGTCAAGGACTTCATAGCCTTTAAAAAGTGTAAACGTATCCGTCCCAAGCTTCTGTGCTTGAACCTTGTCTGCTGTATGCGTGACATTCCCGAAGGGTCTCCTGGAAATACTTTTGATAAGGTTTCGGGAGGTATAACACTCCTCTGGTGCGTGTTTTGGGGTTTCACAGCGAGAGATGACCCGGTGGTCCATGCTGGATGTTTATGGGAGACAAAGGTTTCGATATTCGGTGGGTTAGGTGAAGGGTCCTTTCGTAGCCGTTAAACTGGGAAGATGAGGACTATTCCAATCGAAATTGAATGGTGACAACAATATCTCTTTAGGTAAAACATGTGTTAAGCTGTATTCATAAGAAGTGCTCATTAGAGTGATAGAGTATCTTGTGTTTCTTTTCAGTGTGTTCCGTTTTGCTCGATGTTATTATTACCGCAGATGGTTCATACCATAGTGTCTAGCACCGGTAGTGAGTGTGTTCTGATAGTTAGTAATGATACTTTATAACATGATTTCTGACAGGTCGCTCTATGATCGAGCGGTATATGCACGTTGTATGAAATTTGATATTGGTGAAATCAACGAGTGGGTGGCTTCACCCTAATCCTACTACTAGACATGGAACAGGAGTCAGGATGGAATTATTTGTTTCAAGTCTTTAGTATTTTGATTATAATTAACCCTGATGTATGTACAAAGTCATCACAGCTTACATGTAATGATCCTAAGGTAATATATGAGTGTCTTTGGTTTGATTTGAACGAGAGAGTATCTTAACTACTTTTAGAAAGACGGTGATTTTAGCAAGCATACCCAATGCATTACAAACATATGGTACTTAAACGTTTTTGTCGTTAGAAACATTACAAAAGTCCTAACATGGTTCCCTTGCTGCTCCTGCTGGTGTGTTCATAACACTCCTCCTGCTCCCCTGTCATTCTTCTCAGTTGGACATTCTCTCTTGAAGTGTCCCATTTCACCGCATAGGTAGCATACTGGGCCTACCTTGGTGTTGGTGATTGAAGGGAGGTGTTGGGTTTGGTTTCTGCAGAAGCGAGCAGTATGTCCGTTTTTGTCGCGGTTTTTATAGTGCATCACCCGGCAAACCCCATTGTGATGGAAGCCACACTTGTTACACTTTGGGAGTGATCCCTTATATGGTATGGTCGGCGCTTTGTTGACAGACCTTGTGGCTAGTGTCGAGGCATGTGTCGTGACTGCTGTTGTAATGGCAGGTGCAGCCACGGATTGCTTTCTTCCAGCGAACTTTTGAGGTTGGTTACACTTCTTTTCGTCCCAAAACTTTCGCTTCTTGTTCGTAGGTTTGTGGCCTGAGGCGCCTTCGTTGGCAGACACCCGCTGGTGTTCTTGATTGTTAGTGTGGTTAGTATTTCTGACACCATCTCCGCGCCTGTTGGCATGGTTAGCATTGAGCTGCGCCATGACGGCTGCCACGGCTGGCGTGACTGCAGCTTGAAAAGTAGCAGAGTCTATCTGCAAGGTTGGCGCCTTGCTAGTTGGTTGGTTGCCTCTTGGTGAAGACATAGCTCTGTTTCACGATGAAAATGACTTCACGAGTGGTAATAATTATCTCAAGTGCATCCTTACGATTTATATTCACACATATAAATTTTTGCACATTACTGTACTATTCCAGGGCGGAGGACGTCATGAATATCGCAACCAATGTACATAGTAAGCATAGTAAACACAAAGTAATATATTACATAGATTCATTACATTTGATTGAAAGTAAAGTAATACAAGTTTTGTAGTTACATAAGTTTAAACAAAAGAAAGACGTGACTCCATACGCTCCGTCTTCTACAAAAGAACGCGGAATACCTGTCTAAGGAGAACCTGAGAATACAAGCAGTTTAGAAATCAGCTTAAAGCTGGTGAGTTCATAAGCGGTTTGTTTTGTGAAAATGAACAAGATTCCTTTTGTTTTCTGAAAAAGTGGTTATTCAAGAAAATCCCATATTTTCTTAAAAGTAATGTTTAGTTTTCCATTATGTTACACAATTCTGATTATGAATAGTTGTTACCCCAGGAAAATCCTATATTTTCCTAAAAGTTGGTTACCAATCCGAAATGTAATGTAAAAGATGTATACTGAAAACCTGATTATCCTTGTGAAGTGTATGTTAGTTTTAACACGTATATAAAACTATCATCATAGTAAACTAATTTCAAAGGTTATTAATTTACTATATTCATTATTACTAACAAGTAAATCCTCGTTATCCAAATTGCGAGTTCTATAACCATACTAAAGACTAGATATGGCAAAGGAAGGCCAGTATCATTTATGAATTTCGTCACCCTTGAACCTTTCGGTTTGGCTGTAGCTAGCAGCCAGGTGCGGGTTAGTCAGCCCCGTATAAATCTATACACTCAAGTCACGCTCCCTCACAAAGAGATTCTGGTTACAGAGGCGGTCCTCCACTCGCGTATCTCTGTGGAGTTTTCTCCGAGGACGTGTCTCTAATTTATAGGAATAACAAATCTACAAGTAATAATGTGGAAAATCCTGTTTAAATTCTATTTTCAAAGACAATCCTCCACTCGCATATCTCTGTGGAGTGTTACCGAGGACAAAACAATTGTACTAATCTAATGCTTTTAACAATAATGATATTGGAACAATTAATTTGTGAAATATATATATATATATATATATATATATATATACATATATATATAATATAACATTATATGATGATATATGAAATCGGTTTGTAAACTGATTCTGCAAGTCAAACAGTTGGTTAATATGGTTTCAATTGTTAAAAGTAAGTGGAATATGAAACAATTCAATTGAAATAATAAGTACAAGATATTCTTGTACTTTTGCTTGTAAATTCAATTGAAATAATAAGTTTAAGTACAAGATATTCTTGTACTTTTACTTGTATTCCCCCCTCCCCTGAAAACATTGAAAAACATTTGAAAAAGGGTAGGGTTATGAACTCACCGGACGAGGATTGTGTCGGTTTGGATGCTAAACGTCGGTTCGGGGCTTGAAAACGTGCGAGGTTCCTATGTAATATTAAATGATACACAAATGTATCTAATTAGACTATAATCACTAATCAAATACAATTATACACTCTCAGACGCGAAAACACTTCAAAACAAGTGTTCGGAGTGACCTGGGTGACATTTATGGACGTATATGGCTTGGATATGGAGTTTATTCTTCAAGAGTAAACTCTCAAGAGAGTTTACGGTCCAAATGACCAACTCCCCATGAGTTTACGGTCGTAAACTCATGGTGAGGGTGTTCTTGGTTGCTAAATGGCCTTATACATTTGAGGGGCAATGCTAGTCTTGGTTTTGTGGCATTGGAAGGGAATTTGGGCATTCTAAGGACCATTTGAGGAGTTTGCGGAAGTAAACTATGAGTTTACGGCCGTAAACTCTTATGTTCTATGTTCAAATGTGTTTTGATGGTCCTAAGTTAATCACAATGCACAAAGGAAGGTTCTAGGGTTGATTTCATGGCTTAGGAAGTGATTGGGACTTGAATTGACTTAGGAAAAGGAGTTTACGGTTTATGAAGATGTTCTTGGGGAGTTTACTACCTTAAACACATGGGTTTACTACCTTAAACTCATGTTTGTCCATGAATCATGCTTTTTAGTGGTTGTAGGTTAATGACATGTGATTCTAGTCCAACATACAAGCCATTCAAGGTGTTAAGGGCACTTTAACACCCTTTGGGGGTGTTTATGGTCTAAGAAGATGTGTTTACGGTCCAAGAATGTTCTTGGGCCGTAAACTCAAGTTTGACCCATTTTCATATGTTTTGGTGCATCACATGAAGGATTATAAGGTTCTACACTCTCATGAAAGCATTAGGAGGTGTTTAGGGGCATTTTGACACTTTAAAAGGAATTTATGGTCCATGAATGTGGGTTTACATTCCAAGCATGTTCTTGGAACGTTAACTCATGTCCAATACTCAAATGGCACGATTTTGGGGTCCTAAGCTCATGCATGCAAGTTTCTAAGCCATATCTAAGCACTAGTAGGGGTTTAGAGGGGTTTTGGGGCTTCAAAACCCTCTCAATGGGTGTTCACGGTTTTGGGAGGGTCCCTAGATCGTAAACACTTGTTCTTGGGTGTTTTTGGGAGTTTCAAACATGAATTTGCATGCCAATCAAGTTAAACAACAAGCTAGGATGGAGTACTTACCAAATTGAGGCTTGAAATGGAGTTTTTGGATCAATTTCGAATTCTAGAGAGAGAGTGGTGAGAGAAAGTGTTTAGAGAGAGAGAAAAAACTTCAAAATGATGTCACTCAATCCCTTATATAGGGGTTGAGTTTATGGCCCGGTGGAATTCTACCCGATACTGTCGTTAGACGGTGCTTTTGGCCGTACCCGATAAATTGCCATAATCACGACTTAGATCAAACTAATAATTTTCCAAATAAATATGGAAAATATTTTAATGTTTATAACACATCCCGACACTTATGAAACTGAATTAAAAGTCGCGATTAATTAATTTAATTCTAAGGTTAACGGAACAATTTGAATACGAACGGTTTTATTTAACGGGAACGGTTTATAGTGACGGAATAATTACAAGTTGTCACATTTATCACGAGTGATCATGAGACGATAATATATTATATTCTTCAAACCTAGAGATATGAGTTGTTACTATGAGTTGGTTGTACATTGATTGCACGAAAACATATTCGGTAACTCGGTGTTATAAAACGTGTCTTTGTGTATGATTCAACAAGTAGTAGAACAAGCCATATGAGTCGACTTTTATCCATTCCTTTTACCTTCGGGATAAAAGTGATATATGTGGGCCCCTCGATGATTTGATGATGACAAATGGAAGTGCTCGGTCGGGCCAGGACTGATTTGATTTGTTCAATTAGTCAGTCGTCATAAATCGGAAATCAGGAAACAACAAATGGACAGAGAGAATGATTATAATCCATGTCTCAGTCCATATGATATCTAGAATGGAGGAATATATGATCTCTTATCTAATGGACAAGTCATTGACAAAGGTCAGAGTTCATCTACAAGGTCAGAGTTCAACAAAAGCTTTTGAGAGCTAAGATTGCCAGTCGGTTCTTGAAGTCATACGCAATAATAGTTTTAGACTTATCAAAGTGGGAGACTATTGGATTAATGTCTAAGTCCATAACTATAATTAGTAAGACTTGACCCGACCCGGCATGGTCCATTTGGGTTGCATGGCATCATGCACTTGGATAGACTAAATGAGAGAAATAAGACACTTATGGTTATTAATATATTATAAGTTCTAGCATATTAATAATAAGAATAATAATATTTAATTAGTATTGATCAAGAACTAATTTAGAATTAATTATGTGATCAAAAGAAGACTAATTAAATATATGGGTTGATTGTGCAAATCATCCATAACTTATATAGTGGGCCAAAGCTCCATGGATAATCAAGTTGGGTTAAACCCATAGGATGCTCCATGGATGCTCTGTCACACCCCCAAACCAAGGATGGCGGAAACGTCCGGGGGTGGAGGACTTCATGTATAGTATCACAACAACGTGTATAATAGTGCTCAAAGTAAATACAACCATCATAAATATAATTGAAAAAGTTACACCAATGTATATGTTTACATATTTCAAATCAATTACATTATGATGACAAAATGAACTGTTTGACGATTTATCGTCCCATCCTCAAAACGCTGTTGATTTCCTGTTTCACTGAATTCCTGAGAATACAAGTAGTTTTGAAAAAAGTGTCAACACAAAGGTTGGTGAGTTCATAAGAGATTTTGTTAGAGAAGTAAATCGTTTTCCCTGCAAAAGCGATAGAGTATGTATCCAGAAAAATCCAATATTTTCTTTATAAAAGTTATGTGGTCCTAAATCCCAAGACCGATAGATAACAAGTATTTGCCATACTTAAAGCTATAAAAGTGGTTTCAAATGATGTGTAGTCATAAATACCAAAACCGAAAATGTACAGTAATATCTGTACTTATTGATATAAAAAGTGATTTTAAATCGACATAAAACCCCTTTTGTTTTATAAAAATCCCGTAAATTTTATGTATTGTTAGCTCCCTATGTGAGTCGCTATAACCATACTATGACTAGAGGTAACCTGCACAACGTCTTTTAGACACCCTGATCCTATGACTCTTGTCACCCGCAAACCTGTCGGTCCGGCTGTAGCTAGCAGCGAGGTGTGGGATGTCAACCCCAATATAGATCTATACACAATTATCACGCTCTCCCTACAAGAGATTTTAGTTATAACTTACAGGAATTTGGATCCCGTACTCGGACGTACGGGGAGAGAAAGTCTCACAACCTGAGTTAACAAGTTTACGTGTAGTGTGCGTAAGTGTAGAACATTTTTGTATGAATGTACCCTTTTTGTGTAAGTGTGTTAT